>NC_059175.1:0-1200000 GCF_019923935.1 Bubalus bubalis | reverse complement strand
CATGAAAAGGAGCCAACTCAAATTTTTAGAGATGAAAAGTGCAGTGTTTGAGATGAAACTACACTGGATGGGATTAATACCAGATTAGATATTGCAAAAGAAAATACTAGTGAAGTTGAATATATAGAAATGCTCCAAAATGAAACACAGCAAAAAAAAAAAAAAAAAGAAAGAATATCAGTGAGTTATAGAAAAAGTACAAGTAACCTAACATACAAGTACTTTAAGTCCTCAAGAGGTGGAGGGAATATTTTTTAAAATAATTAATGGCTGAAAATTTTCCAATTTTGATAAAAACCCAGATATCACAAACTGTCATGAACCCCAAGCACAAAAAATATTCAGGAAACTACATTATGGCACACCATAATGAAATTGCTCAAAACTAATGATGAAATATCAAAAGTAGGTAGAGAAAAGCACATTCCATACAAAGAAACAAAGATATGACAGCAGATTTCTCATTGGAAATAATTTAATCATAAAGGCAGTGGAACGATCTAAGTACTAAAAGGGAAAAATAAATAACCTATAAAGTCAGAAGTGTATGCCCAATGAAAATATTTTTCAAACTAAAGATGAGTAAAGACAGTTTCACATATGAAGAAAAAAACAGCAAGAAAAGAACTCATCACCAGAACACTTGTGCCACAAAAAAGTTAGTGTAATGTTAAAGGAAATTCTTTAGACAGAATGAAAATGCTTCTAAATGGAAATTTCTATACAAAGGCATGAAAAACACCAGATATGGTACTATATGGTTACATGTATAATTTTTTCTTATAAAGTAAATTTTCTAAAACAAAAATTATTTAATAATGATAATATTAATATGTCCTAGGCTTTATTTCATAGGTGTAGGTAAAAATGTATGACAAAAATGGCAAAAGTCCTGAAAGGACAGAAATGAAGTATAGTATTTTAAAGTCTTACACATAAAGTGTTATAAGAATCACTTGAAGCTAGAGTTTAATAAGTTACAGATGTATATTACATCTGTAGTAACATGCTTTAGTAAAACCTAAAGCAACCAGTAAAATGAAAAGAGAGCTAATAAGCCAGTAAAAAGATGAAATAATAGAAGTTATTAATTCAAAATAACACAGAAAAAGAGGTAAAAGAGAATGAAGAACAAAGGAGACTGATATGAAACAAGTAGCAAGATGATAGACTTAAGCCTAGCCATATCAATAATCACATTAGTTGTAAATGGTCTAAAAACCCCATTTGAAAGTCAGAGATTTTCAGGTTCAATAAAAAAAAACACAACTAGATGTTGTCTACAAAAAACACAGTTTAAATATATCGATGCATGAGACAGATGCTCAGGGCTGTTGCACTGGGATGACCCAGAGGGATGGGATGGGAAGGGGAGTGGGGGTGGGGTTCAAGATGGGGAACACATGTAAACCCAAGGCTGATTCATGTCAATGTATGGCAAAAACCACTACAATATTGTAAAGTAATTAGCCTCCAATTGAAATAAATAAAAGCTAGAAAAAACTAAATAAATATGAAGGCAAAAACAGATTACAGGTAAAAGGTTCAGAAAAATATTATTTGCTGACTCTAATCAAAAACTAATCACAGGGCTTCTCTGGTGGTTTAGTGGTGAAGAATCCACCTTGCAATGCAGGGGACGCAGGTTTGATCCCTGATCAGGGAATAATCAAACCTGATCATTACCAGATCCCACATGCCGTGGAGCAACTAAGCCCACTTGCTACAACTAGAAAGCCTGCATGCCACAATTATTGAGCGTGTGTGCTCTGGAGACCTTGTGCCAAAACCAGAATCTGCATGCTTCAACAAAAGTTCCCGCATGATGCAGTGAGGATCCCACGTTCTGCAACTAAGACCCGAGACAGCCAAATAAATAAATATTTTTTAAAAAAGCTAACTGAGTGACTGTATTAATTTTAGGCAAAGAAGCATTTAGAGAAAATAGCTCTACCAGAGATAAAATGGTCATTTCATGGTGATAAAGGGTCCAATTTATTAAGAGGACATAACAACCCTAGATAAATAAAGCCCCTAGTAAGAGGGCTTTATAATACACGAACGGAGAAGGCAATGGCACCCCATTCCAGTACTCTTGCCTGGAAAATCCCATGGATGGAGGAGCCTGGTAGGCTGCAGTCCATGGGGTCGCTAAGAGTCGGACACGACTGAGCGACTTCACTTTCACTTTTTACTTTCATGCATTGGAGAAGGAAATGGCAACCCACTCCAGTGTTCTTGCCTGGAGAATCCCAGGGACGGGGAGCCCTGTGGGCTGCTGTCTCTGAGGTCGCACAGAGTCGGACAGGACTGAAGCGACTTAGCAGCAGCAGCATAATACATGAAGAAAAACTGATAGAACTAAGAAGAGAAATAGAAAGAAAAACAATTATACTGAGAGAAATAAGTCCCTCTCAATGAGCAGACAGAAAGTCAACAGCAATGTAGTAGACTTGGACAATCCTACTAACCAGCTTGTCCTGACGTTTGTAAAATACTCCACCTATTCCACCACCCCTGCAATGGTAAAATGTACATGTTTTCCAAGTGCATCCAGCACATTTATCAAGATATACCATATTCTAGGTCTTAAAACTAGTTTCAGTAAATTTAAAAGGATTAAAGTCATGCAAAGTATGTTCTCTAACTACGTTGAAATTAAATTATAAATCCGTCCTGGAAAGATGTGTAGAAAGCCTCCAAATATTTAGAAACTAAATAATACTCTTCTGAATAAAAAGAGAAATTAGAAAGTGTTTTGAACAGTGTGAAAATGAAAACACACCATATCAACATTTGTGGAATGATGCTAGAGAGATACTTAGGAGAAATATAGTGAGAGATGACTGTTGTGGAAAAGAAAAAGGTCTCAAATCAATGCATTCACTTTTTCCATAAGAAATGTGAAAAAGAAGAGCAAATTAAAAGCAAACTCAGTATAGAAAGGAAGTAATAAAGACTAAAGCAAAAATCAATGAGATATAAAACCAAAAAATGGAGAAAACCAATGAAATAAGAGCTAGTTCTCTTAGATAATTAAAATGATCAAGTATATCCAAACTGCTGAGGACAAAAAGAACACACAGATTACCAAAATCAGGAACCATTGAGATAATACCATTACAGATTCACAGATATTAAAAGAATAATAAGGGAGAGATTATGAACAACTTTATGCCTATAAATTGAACAACTTACATACACTGGACAAGTTTTCTTGAAAGATACAAACCACCAAAGCTCATTCAAGAAGAAATAGATAAGCTGAGTAGCTTAAGTCTATTTTAGAAATTGAATTTGTAATTAAAAGTCTATCCACAAAGAAGCCATCAAGACGCAGATGGTTTCACTGGTGAATTTCACCTAATATTTGAGGAAGAAATAATGCCAATTTTATATAAACTCTTCTAGAAAAATGAAGAGGGGGAAATACTTTCCTACTCATTCTTTGGTGCCAACATTATCCTAATTCCAAACCATGACAAAGACATTATAATAAAAGAAAGCTGCTACTTGATAAATTTGACTTCATCAACATTAAAAAAAACTTCTGTGTTTTGAAATATACTAAGAGAATAAAAACAAGTCACAAACTTGTAGAAAATATTTGCAAAGCATATATTTGATAAGCTATATGTATTCAGAGTATATAAAGAATTCTTCTAGCTCAATTATGAGAAAAAAATCACCCATTTAAAAAATAGGTGAAGATTTGAAATTATATTTCATCAAAGAAAGCACTGAAATCATAAGTATATGAAAATTTGTTCAATATTGTTAGTAATTAAAGAAATGAAAATTAAATTCATAATTATTATTAGAATGACTGAAATTAGTAAGAGTAACTTTACTGTTTGCTGGTGAGGATGTGGAGGAATTAGAATTCTCACACACTTCTGTTGGGTGCATAAAATGGTACTGTCCCTTTAGAAAAAAGATGTGGCATGTTGTTGGTACATTAGATGGTGCTTTAAATATACCCCTAACATGTTATCCAGTCTTTCAATTCTTAGGTTTTTACCCAAGAGAAAAGAAAGTATATGCACATATGAAGTTTTGTAAATGAATGTTCATAACTGCTTTATTTGTAATAGTCCCAAACTGGAAGTAACCCAAAAGTTCATCAATAGGTGACTGGATAAACAAATTGTGATGTATACATATAGTGGAATACTGCTTGGCAATAGATGGGAATAAACAACTGATGCCAGCAACAATATGGATATAATTCAGAAAAATTATGCCAAGTAAAAGAAGCCAAATCAAAACTGAAGTAGTTTGTATGTTTCCATTTATATAAAATTGCTGAAAATGCAAACTAATCTGTAGTGATAGAAAACAGATCAGTGGTTGCTGGGGGTGGGGAGTGGGAGCAGGAGGCAAGATAGCAGAATGACAGTGGAGCATGAAGAAATATTTGGGGGTAATGGATATGTGTGTGATAAGTCATTCAGTCATGTCCAGTTCTTTGCAGCCCTAGGGACTGTAGCCCATCAGACTTCTCTGTCCATGAGGTTATCCCAGCCAGAATACTGGAGTGGGTTGCCATTTCCTCTCCAAGGGATCTTCCCAACTCAGGGATTGAACCCAAGTCTCCTGCACTTCCTACATTGGCAGGTGGATTCTTTATCACTGTGATAAGATTCTTTATCACCTTACAATAAGAGTTTCATGGGTGAAAACTTATCAAATTGTAAGTGTGTAGTTTATTAATTATGTTTAGTTTCTTGTATGTCAATTAAACCTCAACAAAGCAGTTTTCAAATATCCAGTAATCATTTTCTGTATTATCGTGGATGAAATTCTTGTCCCGTGTGTAATGAAGAAACCATTAAGGGGCATTACAGTTCTACATGCCTGTTTTCTCACCACATTCACAAAGCAAAATACCCAAGTCATTTTGACTGTAATGTCTAAAATATCTTTTAAGAGGTAAAAAGACATTACACCAACTTACATAAGGCTTACAGTATCCAGGGGTAATTTGTGATCTGCATCAGATCTGATTCATGAAGTGTGCCTCTTTTCTATGTGTGGTAGAGGTAACTTGAACACAAAATAGTGAGTTAGGTGGTACACTGCAAAGAGATTTCCATCTTTGCCATTAACTAGCTATGTGACTTAAGACAAATCTCTACGATCATACAGAATTTTTTTTTTTTTTTTTTTTTGGCTCCATCGAGTCTTAGTTGTAACACACAGGATCTTCATTGAGGCATGTGGGATCTTTCACTGAGGGATGTGGGCTTCTCTCTAATTGTGGCATGGGGGCTTATTTGCTCCAAGGCATGTGGAATCTTATTTCCTTAATCAGGTATTGAACCCTTTTCTCCTCTTTGCAAGTGGATTTTTAACCAGTGGATCACCAGGGAAATCCCATATGGGAATGTTTTGATGCTCTTTTCCAACACATCACTTGGATTTTGTCCAACTAGTTTTATCAGTTATGTTTCAACAACATGATTGAACATTTAGGTGGATTAACTGCTTGCGATAGCCACCTCCTAGAGCATTGTAGTGCGCATGATAGCACATTATGCTCATTATAGCATTAAGGGCTGTGGGGTGTCCTGCAGAGGGAAAAAAAAAAAAAGAATTTTATTTTGTTTTTGTCCTGTTTTCCTATGTTTTGACCACTGAGTGATATGTTTCACTGCACACCTGATAAATATCTCATGATATGGGGAGTGCTGATGTCACATATTGTCTTCTGGAGCAAGAATTAATGGATGGAGGATGCTCTTAAAGAAGCAGTGTTCTAACCCTCTGAGACGAGGAAATGGAGAAGTTGAAAGGGGTGTGTGTGTGAGTGACCCAGGGTATGGAAAGAGACAGCTGGAGGGTGATGAAAATGAGCAGACGTTTTGCAGTGGGCTGAAGGGGAAGGAGGGGCAAGTGGCTTCCTTTGAGATGTATATTCTAAGACCCTCAGAGTTGCCTTCATACTCTCCCTACCATCCCCTGCTCCTGTGGAGCTACTGAAAGTTGGTTTCTGCACATCCATCAGTCTGCATATTCTGCCTGGCTTTGGATCACTGGGATTGGATTATTACAACACCAGATGGGAGTCCTACTATTGCCTTGGCTCAGTATCTCCTATTGTGTACAGAAGAAGGAGGTTTGATAGGGGAGCTTCAATGGTTACAAAGTTCCTCTGAGGCTGGACCTCTCGCCCCATCCAGGGCCCAGCTCTATGGTGTTTGAGGGAGTTCAGATCATTTTGATCATTTTCACCAATGAAACTAGCTTTTTTGCTTTTTTCTGTACATAAATTTACAAATATTTAAACGATAACACACTACTTAAAATTTGAGGAAAAAAAGAAAGAGAACTGACCTTTACTGCCTGAGATAACCACTGTCATCTTGATGACCATCTACCATTTGTTGTGTTATATATATCTATATTTGCATAAATGGGATCATAATTTGTGGTAGGTAGAGCCCTCAAAGATGTCCACATCCTAATCTCCAAAACCTGTGAAATGTTAGGTTACGTGACAAATGGGAATGAAAGAAGCAGATAGGACTAAGGTTATTAGTCATCTGACCTTAAAATGGGAAGATAATTTTAACTGGTTCAGGTGGGCCCAGTGTAGTCACCGGCATCCTTCAATGTGTTCATTGAGTCACTGTCAGCGTCAAAGTGATATGATGTGAAAAAGACTCCACACGGAGCCATTGCTGGCTTTGGAGACAGAGAAGGGGGACACCAGCCAAGGAATGTGGGTAGCCCCTAAAAACTGGAAAAGCATATAAGTGAAAGTTATTATACAAAAAGCAAAAATTGTTATGAAAGATACTTGCCTCCCTTCTTTGTCTCTACTTCCTCACCCCACATAAACAGTTTTAATGACCTGATATGTATTTTTTCATGCACTTTCATGCTTATTCAGTCGCACACACACAAATGATTTTAAAATTATTTTGTAAAAATGGAAGCACAATTCCCATTTAAGAGCATCACACTTAAATTTCTCAATTTTTTTTTTACAGTTGAATGTGGCTTCAGGTGACACAATTGGGACAGAAGTAAATACATTATAGACAAAATTGACAGGTGACATAGGAATCTGAATCCAAGAAAAGTAAGGCAGAGAGCTTTCAGATTTTCAGGGTCATTCCCCCTTGAGTTTCTGAGGTTTCCTAAAATAGGAGTGAAATTTAGGACAAATGATACAGCATTAAAAGAGGAAAAACAAGATACAGACAAGTAACATGAATTGCTTGATTGGTCTCATACATTTAACTTTCAACATAAGTTGAGGCCAGAAACTTATACTAAAGACCCTTTTGCCCCATGGCATACTCACTGATAGGCTAGTAATCTTCAGAGGTTGCAGGCCCACCTTTGGGCAGAAATACCCTGCTCATGTTCTTACAGTTCTACTGGGACAGTGGTTCTGGCTGTTGTCTTTTCTGTCCCTTCCTGCTGGACAAGTCTTAGTCCTCCCTCTGGCATAAGACTGGATGGCATTTTGAGTCAAGCTGTCTCTTGGAAGCTTAAGCTGTTATGAGAGACTGGGGGTGGGGGTGGGAGTGGGACAATTGGCATTCAGCTGAGTGGGAAAATGAGGAACAGCTTGCCAGCTGCAAGGAGAGTGTTTGCGAAGTATGTGAAAGATAAAAGAAAAATTGTGAAAAGCCTGTGTGTGTTTGTATAACTATGTCCATATAGCCTTCAGTTTATTTATTTAAAGTGTTTTGTTCTTTAACAATCAGACTCTTCTGTCTTCTGAATGTTTCTAAAACCCATGCTCCATTCCTTGAGATCATCCTCCTACCCAAGCCTAGAGAAGAAACAAGGCCTGGGAGCCCCAAACCTTCCACAGATGAGGTGGGACCCTGTGTGTGCTAGGAGGTGGAGCGGGTGACCTCTTTCTCTCTGAGGCCTCCATCAAGTAATTTAAAACCTGTCAATGCTTACGTTACCTCTGTGTCTGTGAAGGATTCCTTGACTTTTTCCCATTTATGCACCTTAGGTGGGTAATTTAAGCTATTGTGTAGATTGGTCCCAGTGACTTGCTCATTTCACACTCACCTCAACTACCAGTCCTAACGATGAAACAGACACTGTTTATTGAGCTCTTATTATGTCTTAGACTGTGGAATCAGACTCCTTGACTTAAAATACTAGCCCTTCCACCTCCTAACTTGGAGGTGTCCCTTAAATGCTTTGGGCTTCAGATTTCTCACCTGGAGAATGGGGCTGAAAATAGTACCCAATCCCATAGAGATGTTCAGAGCAGTTGATGGAGATAATAAATGGAAAGAGTGTAAAATAGCACCTAGCATGCAGCAAACACTCAACACATGTTAGCTATTGCTATTAATCCTCTTAACCTTCTTGAGAAGAGGGTATACTACCTGCAGTATTTATAAATGAAGAAACAATTTCAGGGAATAAGATAATAACTGGTTCTGGATCACACAGAGCTGAGAAGTGGAACCCGAATTCATACTCATCCCTTCTAATGGCAAAGCTGGTTCATGTTAAAGGGGCACTTCCTTACAAAGTTCATGAGTATTTGGGAAGGCAAATTCTCTCCTGTACGACTGAACAAATGCCTCAGAACCTATTTCCTCATTCATGTGAAGTAGATAGAAGTGGATGATAGTATTCTTGCGTAACAGTTGTTATGATGGTTAGATAAGATAATGTAGTGGAAGCAGTAAGCATTCATTTTTTTTAGCCTCCTTTCTTACTTTTCATTGGAAGCAGAACACAGCATAATGGAAGAGGTAGATTTCCTACCTAAGAGCATGTTCTTAAATGATAAATTCTTCTTGGTTATTTCATGTTGTAGACCATCTGCGTTCCCATGACGCTGGAGAATCAGTGGCTGATCATTCAGTATTTTCTTTACCCAAACTGCCTCCTTCCTTGTTTGGAAGGACATGAGGTGTGTGTGCAGCAGTGGGTGGTACACGGTGGTGATGAGCTGGAGAAGGGTTCAGAACGTCAGCACCCTAGCCTGGCTGTGCTGTCACCCACTGTATGTGTGGCCTTGTCAATCACTGAATGTCCTTGGGATCCCATTTCCTCATTTTAAAATGTAGGCAGCAATGTGTTGTCTGATGTCCTCATATGATTATCGTTAAGGACACACAAGCAATGAAGGAAAAGTAGAATCAAGCTGAGTAACGTGCTTATAAAAACCCAGAGATTTTTATTGATGTCAGACTCAACTTGATTGCTGTTTTTGGGTACTTCCCTGCTTGTCACCGGAGACGGCAATGGCAACCCACTCTAGTACTCTTGCCTGGAAAATCCCATGGACGGAGGAGCCTGGTAGGCTGCAGTCCATGGGGTTGCTAAGAGCGACCCAACTGAGTGACTGAGCGACTTCACTTTCACTTTTCATTTTCATGCATTGGAGAAGGAAATGGCAACCCACTCCAGTGTTCTTGCCTGGAGAATCTCAGGGACGGGGGAGCCTATTGGGCTGCCGTCTATGGGGTCACACAGAGTCGGACACTACTGAAGTGATTTAGCAGCAGCAGCAGCTGCTGCTTGTCACTAAGAAGGCATCATGGAGGGCTGGACTTGACATCTACACACCACAGTTCAAAACTTAGCTCTAGGACCTTTGCATGTCCCATCAGGTCTATGGATTTATATCTCCTTTTCTGTGAAACTGGAACCATTACCCCTGTCCTGCCTACTGAAAGATTTGTCATGATGATCAGGTGAGATCATGGATGTGAAAGCATTTTACAAACTGTGGAATATCATGTGAACTGTCTAGCACCCTGAACAGGGAATCATTGTATGCATTTATATTATTTGAACTAGAAAGCTTCTGGTTTTTCTTCTTACCCTGAGAACTTTATAGAACCGTTTCCATTTCCTCCTCTCTCAGTTTCTAAATGACTTCCATCCCCAGCTTCAAGATGGCACACCATTCGTCTGGCTTTGTTTGTCTTGAGCAGATGGCCAAAGGCAAGTTGACTGGTGACATCCAAATTGACCAGGTTACTGGTGGTCTCAGACCATTGGATGCTCAGCCAGGGACAGTCAAAGGTGAACAAAGCAAGGAAAACTTAAGATAATAACAACCTTATTCCAAGGCTGCAGGATAGGTATTTCTGTCCAGAAATGATAGTTAAAATATTTAACAAACTGTAGGCAGGAAGAGGCTTCCCTGGTGACTCAGACGATAAGGAATCCACCTGCAGTGGAGGAGACATGGGTTCTATCCCTGGGTTGAGAAGATCCCCTGGAGAAGGGATTGCTACCCATTCTAGTATTCTTGCCTGGAGAATTTAATGGACAGAGGAGCTGGTGGGCTAAGTTCATGGGGTCACAAAGAGTCAGACACAACTTTGTGACTAACACTAATAGGCAGGAAGATCGGGCAGTGCCACCTCAGTAATGGAGCAGGTCCCAAGAGCCCTCTGCAGTATCAAGTTTGCCCTTTGGTTGCTACGTGGTATGGAGATCTTCATCATAGGAAGTGTGACAGTGGAGCACTCAGGAGGCTGGGAGCAATGGATATTAACCAACTGGTTTGCAAGTCTTTCAGTAATTTCAGTGTAATATAAATATTTCAGTGCTGCCTTAACTGAGACTATCAGCTTCTTCCCCAGGTATAACAAACATGAACTTTATATTCAGAATCTCTAAAGAGTTGGGTGATGTGTCTGGAACTGCTTCCTTCTTTTCCTCCTCCTTCACTTTTCTCCCTCTCCCCTCCTATTCATCTCCATCTCCTCCTCTACCTCTCTCCTTCCTCCCCTTCTTCATAGCTACTTTTAATATAGTATGAAAGAAAAACCAAAACATATGGAAAAAAGATGAACACATTCCTGCACATTTAAAATCCCAGCCCTTCTAAGTCATTACATTGAACCAATTTAACTCTCCTTAGCCTTAAAAAAAAAAAAAAAAAAAAAAAACACCAACAAACTGTTTATAATCAGCCACAGGGTTAAGTAAACAATTGATTCAAACAGGAACAAGACCCCTCCTTTTCTCCCCTGGCTTTCCTCTTAGGGCAGGACTTGAAGGTTTTCTGTCTCGAAAGGGATTGTAGCTGCCACAAAGAATAAGGGGACCCAGAGATGATTAATTAGGTCTAGTGTCTAGGCCAGGATGCAGTCAAGAACAGTCGTGGAGAAATTCAAACACATTTACAAGAAAAAAGTTGCATTTAAAACTACTTTTGTTAACCCAAGCTGTCTGTTGTTGTTTTTTCTAGATGAAAGAATCTGAGATTTAAAAGGCCACCTAAAGAAATTCCAGAGAGTGTGGCACCTGAACTGGTCTGTTTGAACCCCTGCTCTGCTAGTTAACTAGCTTTGTGAACTTGGCAAATAGCTTAACCCCTGTTTCTCAGTTTTCTCATGTGTAAAATGTGAAAGAAAAAATAGTTTCTATCTCCAGTTGGGTGTTAAGATTATTTCTGTTTTTTTTTTTTTTTTTTTTTTTTTTTTTGCCATACCTCACAGCATGTGGAATCTTAGTTTTCCATCCAGGGATTGAACACAAGTCCCTATGTTGAAAGTGCATAGTCTTCACCACTGGACCGCCAGGGAAGTCCCTGGTATGAAGATTAAATGAGATCATTCGTGTTTAGAGCATTGGATATACATTTAGTAATTGCTCAATAAATACTTGTATTAGTAAGATTCTCCAGGTAAACAGAACAAAAAGGATGTGTGCGTGTGTGTTTAGTGAGAGAGGGAGAAAGATGATGGAGACTGAGAAGTCCCACAAGCTGCCATCTCAGGCTGGAGACCCAGAAAACCAGAAGTGTAATTCCAATCTGAGTCTGAAGCCCTAAGAACCAGGGGAGCTGATGGTGTAAATCCCAGTCCAAGAACAAGACAAGACTAATAGCACAGCTCAGTCACATGGTGTCACTTCCACTGAATTATAATCAAATTAGCCATAAAGTCTTGCTCAACCCAAGGGAGGGAAAATAGATTCTACTTCTAGATGGGGAGTGGCAAGGTTCTGAAAGAACATGTGGGACCTGAGATTACTGAAACCATGTTTGGAACTCATGACCTTCCGTGGTTTATAAGCTCTGAAGTTCCTGGGATGGGAGAGACCATCACATAACTTAACAACTTCTAGATAAACTACTAATTGAAGTGACTCTGGGGGCTTTTGGGTTGGTGGTTCAAGTGTGGCCCTGTTCTTTTAATTTTTCTCCCAATTGGTTTTCTCTGGCAAGAAAGTGAAGACCTATAGCAGAGAATCTTTTCTTATGTTCCCCGTCTTGCTCCAGACTACAAAATTTCCACAGTAAATTCTGACCTTAAAAGTTAAAGGATTCAACTGAGCACATCTGCCTTTTTGATTAAAGTGTATTGATCCCCCTGACTCCCAACATTTGGATCCCAAAGTCCTGCCAAGTTGCTGAAATGCAGCAACTTGTTTCCTCAGGACTTCTTACAGGGAAGGAGCTCAAACTTGGAACCTGAACTAATATCCCAAGTTCAAAAACAGTTGACCTTCTTGCAGGAGAGTTGCATATAAGAAATATTCATATTCATCTCTACCCATTTATGTCTCTATACAGAGACATTCTATATAAATATTTTAACCTGTGATGATGAAGACATGTTCTATTTTTCTTTGCCACAATAATAAAAGATTCTGTCATAGGGGTCAGTTCATGGATGTATTTTACCAACTTTGGTAACTAGATAGATTAGATTGGAAACTAAAAATTATTTTAAGTGTATTTGAATGAGATATTTCACTCTTTCTTTCTTGTTCTTTAATCGCTTTCTTCTGGGTTCGCTCCATCTTTAGAGGAGTCAGGAAATGTGATGTCGTCATGGCTGTGGCTGTGGTGGCAGATCATGTTGTGAGTAGGGGTGGAGACGATGCTTTCCGCTTCTCGGGGTTGTACATCTTGTCTAGAATATTGGACTGTGGCTTCCTGTCGTCAGTCCATTGTTATTGCCATTGATGTGCTCACTGTCCAGGCTGAAGGGGGGAAACTCTTCCCAAGGCAAGAGCTGGAGTGTAAGAGATTGAGTGGAAACCTAAGAGCCCTCTTAAGGCCTTAGACCAGAGCTTTCACTGTCACTGTCACGGAATTCTTTTCTTTAAGCACTTCTCAATGCCAAACTTAGATTCAAGGGCAAAGAGGTGCTCTCTTCCCACAGTAAGGCATGGCTTGGGTGTGAATGTAGAAAGGGGTGAATAACAGAGGCCAAGAATTCCATCAGTCACAGTTTCCCTTCCCTATTTTTTCCTCTCACTATAATTTATTTGTTGAAGAAGCCAAATAATTTGTCCTGTGGAATTTCCCACATCCTGGATTTTTCTGATTGCATGCCTGTAGTAGCATTTGACATGTTTCTATGTTCTTTGCATTTCCTTAAATTGGTATTTAGCTCTAGAAGTTTGATCTAGTGTGACTTTTTACAAGGATCTTTTACAGGTAGTGATGTGTCATTTTATCAGGAGGAATAAACATTCCTTTGTCTCTCTTTTTATGTTGTTGCATATGTGCATGCCTAGTCGTGTCTTGACTCTTTGCAACCCCATGAACGAAGAGTTGGACACAACTGAAGTGACTTAGCAGCAGCAGCAGTAGCCTCTTTGAGCTGACTTTTGACCTTCTGACTTGACTCTCATAGTCTTTGACAGTGCCCTTGCTTTCAGGCATGATAAGACATTCTAGGGTCATCTTGTATAGTTTATGCCTATATTTTGTAGCTGTTATTCTGTAGGTTCCCAAGTAAATCAACTGCATTTGGGTGCTAAATTGAAGATAGATTTCAGACTGTTTGGAATAGTGCTTACACTGATCTGCTGAGAGGTAGGCAGAGGGAAATGAGGAAATGGGCATTTGATGGATAAGATTGTGTTTGTTGACTGGGCTCTCATGAAAAATGTTGGAGGTTCATATTGAGAATAGTCTGTGGATTTGAAGCCTCTGACGTTCCTGTTTTCCCCTTTATTGGTCTAATTCCCCACAGATCTATGACCCAGTGTTCTCTGGGAGCCTTTGGTCAGGCCATTAAGTTTGCATTAACAGTAATTAATAAGCATAATGGATTCATCTAGGACAAGGCTTTCTCTGGAAAACAAAACACAGCCTTTCGGACCTGGGGCACAGCTTCATGTTTTAGCTGTCTGCCTGCTTATTCAGATAACCATTTATAGATCAGTCCCACAGTCTTGGGTTTTGAACAGCTGGTAGCAATTTTCCTGCACTAAATGGCTGCTAATTATCCTATACACCACACTTAATTCATGCCTTGTTGGCTGAGTTGTGAGTTCACCTACTCATTGTAATTACTCCTTACCCTCATCCTTTTTCTTTTTTTACCATTCCCTTCTCTCTTCCCTGCATTGCACCTCCAGCACCACAGTACAGAGAGATCCAGTTGAACAGAAGTTTCATAATACCTCACGTTTCAGCTGATCAGGTAGTGAACTCTGGTTTTCTGCAGCAGGCTCCCAAATGCTGAGAAAATGAAAGCTCCCAGGAGGAATTGTCATCCTAGCATTATGCTGAGCTGAAAAGTATCACAACCAGGAGGCTGACACCCTGACATATAGTAGCAGTTCTTTCGCTCTCAGACCATGTGCCTTTGATTATATCATTTAATTTAATGTCTCAGTTTTTTCACCTCTAGAATGGGGCCAGTAGCTCTTTCCCTGGCCACTTCACAGTCTAAAGTGGAGTTTGTGTGGTAGTGGTTTAGTCACTAAATCATGTCCAACTCTTGTGACCCCATGGACTGTGGCCCACCAGGAACCTCTGTCCATGGGATTTCCCAGGTAAGAATCCTGGAGTGGATTGCCATTTCATACTCTAGGAGATCTTCCCAACCAGGGATCAAACCCATGTCTCCTGCAGTGCAGGTGAGCATACTGGTGATGACCTATGAAGTATTAAAGCTGAAATTTAAGTCATGCAATATTACTGCATCCTCACAGTAAATAGTAAGGGGAAGAAACTCCCCTTTACAAACTTTAAAATTTGTAATTTTAAAGACTTTTCCCATGCATTATCCTACTGAGTCCTCATAACAAATGCTGAGATGGATTAGACAACATGAATTATCCCTGTAATGAGTTGAACTGTGTCCCTGCAGAAGATATGTTGAAGTCCTAACCAGCAGCACCTCAGAGTGTGAACTTCTTTGGAAATAGGATTGTTGCAGATGTAGTTAAGATGAGCTCATACCATAGCGGGTGGATCCTTAATCCATGACTGGTGTCCTTACAAAAAGAGGAAAAAGAAAACACAGAGAGAATGCCATGTAACAACAGAGCCAGAGATTGGAGTGATGCAGCTATAAGCCAAGCCAAGAAATAGCCAGATCTGACAGCCACCACCAGAAGCTAAGAAGAGGCAAGGATGAATTCTCCCCTGCAGACTTCAGGTGGAACATGGACCTACTCTCATCCTAGTATTGGACTTCTATCTTCCAGAATTGAGAGAGAATACATTTCTGTCATTTTGAGCCACTTAGTTTGTCGTACTTTGTTATAGAAACCTTGGAAAACTAGTGTAGCCCCATATTGCTGATTAGTACTCTGAGATTAAAAAAAAATCTAAACAGCATGTATATGCCAAGTGCCTACTAAGTACCAGGTAATCTTTTAGGTCTTGGTTGTATAGTTCTAAACAAAACAAAGTTAAAATTATGCTCTAGGATGCATAGCTTGTAAAAGGTAAATACTATGATGAGGTAAACACTATGATAAGTTTCCAGGCTTCCAGATCAGTGTTTCTCTTTTGGTTTGTTTCAATTACATTCTCCAAAGTAAAGAGTGACTCTCATTGGCAATGCTTATACTACCCGTGAATGTGCCTGGGCATTTTACTTATTCTCTAGGGAGCTTAAGGTTGCCTCTTTACTAGCAAGCCTATACTTCCTGAGAACACATTACATGTATTACTGCAATCCTTTCTAGCCCTGAGGCTGGATACTTTTCTTTTTCACTTGGCTCTGAATTTGAAAATAATCTGATGAAAGAATAGCTGCTTATGATCGAGTATTTCTGAAGAGAGGAGGGAAAGGGGAATTCCAGATTACCACAACATTTCTAGTTGTGGAATTGGGTTTTTAAAACTCTGTGAATGGTTGAGAGTCACTGGTTAAAGGACTTGTGCAGAAAAGTTGCTCTGGGGCACCTGAACCCCGTATTCTACATATAGGGAGGAACAGAAGGAAACAGATTGGACCTGACTATAGCCCTGCTGCACAGAGAACAAAATCTTCAGCTCCTCAGCTCCTTGGTGATAGGGCTAAGGGACTTGGTGCTTTCATCACTTAAGGGAAAGAAAAGGTAAAATAAGTGTGTATGGGAACCTTACTCTTTAAATAAAACCAACCATGGCAATAGCCTTGAAAGATTCTTTTCAAGACCTTGTTTCCCTCCCACCATGACATTTTAATGGGGTCGGCAGCTTGAGCTTCATTGTAATGGAAACCAGAAGACAGTCTCCAAAAGTATGAAAGGCTACAATGGAGGCCCAACAGCCTTTGTGTCTAAAAGTATCAGCTCTGTCCTCAGCAAATGGCAATGTTGCCTGACAGGCAATTACTGTTGTTCCTAATTGCTTCCATCAAACCCGGCTGTTCAAAATACCTAGAGCCCCATACCAAGTCATGCCTCAGCCAACACTGTTTTTTTGGCTTTGGTTAATGCTTTATTTTTGGCATGCTGGTTTCTGTCTGGCAATCAAGTTCATTCTGACCTGTTAAACTTTCCAAAGACCCTCTCTGATCAAAGCCAGGAGACAATTAGGTTCTGTCTTAAGTTGAAGGCTGGCAAAGCAAAGTGTCTTCTGTTCAACTTGTCAGTACAAGGGGGAGAAGATGAATACTCTGCCCACAGATATACAGTCCATGGTAGACCTGCCTGATGGTGGCATTTTGTTGAACATGTAGAAATCAATATTTGTGTGGGAAACTCTGAGCATCCATGAAAAAGGATGAATAAGTTTACATTTTGAAGTGTGTTAGTTCTGATAGCTTGCTGTATAGGAAGCATAATTCTTCTTAACCTAAAAGGTTTCCAACATGATGAAATTAGAATTCTTGATAGTCCCCTCCACCTAAGTAAGTATAGTAACTTACTTGGTAAGTAAGTAACATCCCCAGCTAAGTAAAGGACACAACCACACAGAGAACTAGGCATTCTCTTTTGGGGTTTCCATGTACCTCATCCCTTTTTACTTTGAGTCTTTTCTCCATCCCATTCCTGAACATTTAGCAGGAGAAAACTCAAATTCAGAAAGATACAGGTTCGTGTATGTGTGTGTGTGTGTGCATGCACTCAGTTGCTTTAGTCGTGTCCGACTCTTTGCAACCCTATAGACTGTAGCCCACCTGGCTCCTCTGTCCATGGGATTCTCCAGGCAAGAATACTGGAGTAGGTTTCCAAGACCTCCTCCAGGGGATGTTCCTGACCCAGGGATTGAACTCTTTTCTCCTTCATCTCCTGCATTGCATGCAGATTCTTTACCACTGAGCCACTGGGGAAGCCTATATATATGTATGTTTGTCTGAATTACTTTGCTGTACGCTTGAAACTAACACAACTTTGTGTATCAACTATATGTCAACAAAAAACAAAGAGAATGGATTTTATTGTATGTGATTATGTCACAGTAAACCTGAATTTTTTTAAAATGTCCAAAAAATATAAGAAATGCTCCAATCTTAGTGATTATATTTATCTGCTGCAGAGCTCTGCTTTCTGTGAGCAACTCTATCCCTAGGGAATTCATCAGAAACAGTCAATGGCAGTTTTTTGAAATTACAGCTACCTGTGGTAGCACTATCAGTTGAAGCTAACAAGAGACTGATGGCCAAAAATCTTTAAAGAAAAACTGTGAAAGGAGATGTCAAAGGGGAATTTTAAAAGCTGTGACATATTTCTGGGAATCTGGAAGGCCATACATATATATAGCACAATGTACATGCCCAGGAAAGGCATGAGAAGATCCCAGTAACACCTTTGTCTCACCTTGATGATCTGCACACAATCAGTAAGTGAAGGCTAAGGTAGAGTTGTCAACTGCCTGTTGGAGTGTTAACAGAAAGCCCCAACAAACACACAGAACCTCTGATGAAGGCTGAGAGACATTGTTTTAATGCATTTAAGGAAATCTCTGTCCATTCATTAGTTGAACACTAAGCTAATCAAGCAGAGCCTTCAGCAGTCCTGCACAATAAAGAATACAACTTCACACAATTAGTCATGAAATGTAACTAAATGAACAGCAACAATACAAACTCTGGGAGGAGAGTAGGATCTGATTTTCAGCATTATATATTATTTTAAATGTTCAGTTTTCCACAAAGTCATAATATTGCAAAGAAATGGGTAAGTGCAGCTCAAGCACAAGAAAAAAAAGAAATCAATACAAACTATCCCCAAGAAATCTCAGACATTAGGCTTATTAAATCAGCTATTGTAAAAAGTTTAAATAAATAAAGGGGCTCATGTAAAAAGTATGAAAGTGATATTTCCAAAATTATTAGCAATATAAAGACAAATTAATATAAAAAATAAAAATTCCAGAATTAAAAAATACAATAATGAAATGAAAAATTCACTAAAGGAATTCAAGAGCATATTTCAATTAGCAAAAGAAAGAATCAGCAAACTTGAAGATACATCGATTAACTATTTTTAGGAACAGAAAGGCAAAATAATTTAAAAAAGGAGCAGAGCCTCAGAAACTTGTAGGAAACAGCAAGTCTACCAATATACAGTAATGGGAATCCTAGCAGACCCTGATGCTGGGAAAGATTGAGGGCAGGAGGAAAAGGGGATGACAGAGGATGAGGTGGTTGGATGGCATCACCGACACAATGGACATGGGTTTGGGTAGACTCCAGCAGTTGGTGATGGACAGGGAGGCCTGGCGTGCTGCAGTTCATGGGGTCACAAAGAGTTGGACACAACTGAGCAACTGAACTGAACTAAACATAAAAACTCAAAGGAAATAAAACATTTGAATAATACTGAAAACTAATGAGATGTAACAAATATCTCTAGAGCACTCAACAACTGTAGAATAGACATTCTTCTCAAGCAACATGAAGCATCTTCTAGGATAAACCATACTTTAAGCCACAAAACAAGCCACAAAAGGTTAGAAGGATTCAAAACATGCAAAGTATGTTCTCAGACTATGACAGAATAAAGTTAGAAATGATTAACAGAAAGAAATTTGGAGAATTCACAAATATGTGCAAATAACAAATGGGTCAGAGAAGAAATCACAAAAGAAATAAGAAAAGACTTTGAGATTAATGAAAATGAAAACTAAACATTCTAAAATTTATGGGATAAAGTGAAAAGGCTTAGATAGAAATTTACCTGTAACCTCTTATATTAAAAAAAGATTTATTAAATCAATATCCTAAACTGCCACTCAAAATTCTGCAAGCTAGGCTTCAACAGTACATGAACCAAGAACTTCCGGATGTTCAAGCTGGATTTAGAAAAGATAAGACGAGCCAGAGATCAAATTGCCAACATCTGTTGGATCATAGAAAAAGCAAGAGAGTTCCTGGAAAACATCTACTTCTGCTTTATTGACTATGCCAAAGCCTTTGACTGTGGGGATCACAACAAACTGTGGAAAATTCTGAAAGAGATGGGAATACCAGACCATCTTACCTGCCTCCTGAGAAATCTGTATGCAGGTCAAGAAGCAACAGTTAGAACTGGACATGGAACAACAGACTGGTTCCAGATTGGGAAAGGAGTACGTCAAGGCTGTATATTGTCACCCTGCTTATTTAACTTATATGCAGAGTACATCATGAGAAATGCTGGACTGGATGAAGCACAAGCTGGAATCAAGATGGCCAGGAGAAATATCAGTAACCTCAGATACACAAATGACATCACTTTTTGATGGCAGAAAGTGAAGAGGAACTAGAGAGCCTCTCAATGAAAGTAAAAAAAGAGAATTGAAAAAGCTGGCTTGAAACTTAATATTAAAAAACTGAAGATCTTGGCATCCAATCCCATCACTTCACAGCAAATAGATGGAGAAACAATGGAAACAGTGACAGTCTTTATTTTCTTGGGCTCCAAAATCACTGTGGATGGTGACTACAGCCATGAAATTAAAAGACGCTTGCTTCTTGGAAGGAAAGCTATGACAAACCTAGGCAGCATATTAAAGAGCAGAGACGTTACTTTGCTGACAAAGGGCTCTCTAGTCAAAGCTATGGTTTTTCCATTAGTCATGTATGGCTGTGAGAGTTGGGCCATAAAGAAGGCTGAGCACCAAAGAAATTGATGCTTTTGAACTGTGGTGTTGGAGAAGACTCTTGAGAGTCTCTTGGACTGCAAAGAGATCAAACCAGTCCATCCAAAAGGAAATCAGTCCTGAATATTCATTGGAAGGGCTGATGCTGAAGCTGAAGCTCCAATACTTTGGCCACGTGATGTAAAGAGCTGACTCATTGGAAAAGACCCTGATGCTGGGAAAAATTGAAGGCAGGAGGAGAAGGGAATGACAGAGGATGAGATGGTTAGATGGTATCACCGACTCAATGGACATGAGTTTGAGCAAGCTTCAGGAGATGGTGAAGGACAAGGAAGCCTGATGTTTTGCAGTCCATGAGGTTGCAAAGAGTTGGACACGACTAAGAGACTAAACAACAAAAACTGCCACTTCGAGCAACTACAAAAAGAAGAGCAAACTAAATCCAAAGTTAGAAGAAGAAAAAAAATAATTCAGATGAATGTGGAAGATAATGAAAAAATTAAAAACAGAGAAAACTTTCTGAAACCAAAAGTTTATTCTCAAAGATCAATAAAATTGACAAACATTTAGCCAGACCAAACAAGGGGAAAAAAAAAAAAAGACTCAAATTACTCAATACAGGAGAAAAAGAAAGGATATCACTGCTGAAC
This sequence comes from Bubalus bubalis, assembly GCF_019923935.1. Classification (NCBI taxonomy): domain Eukaryota; kingdom Metazoa; phylum Chordata; class Mammalia; order Artiodactyla; family Bovidae; genus Bubalus; species Bubalus bubalis. Next base: position 1,179,129 of record NC_059175.1, on the reverse strand, counting down.
TTACAGAAATAAAAAAGCATTGTAAGACAACAGTGTGAACTGTTGTATACTTAGAAATTAAATAACATAGGAAAAATGGACAAATTCTTAAAAGACACAAGCTACCAAAACTGACTCAAGAAGAAATAGACAATCTGAACAGACCTATAATAAGTAAATAGAATGAATTAGTAATATAAAAACAATCTTGCCACAAAGAGAAGTTCAGGCCCAGATGGCTTCACTGTTGAAACCTACCAGATATCTAAAAAAGAATAGTAATCCTTTGCAAAAACTCTTCTAAGAAAACAGGAGAGGGAACACTGCCTAATATGTTCTATGAAACCACTATTACTCTGATACCAAAATCAAAAGCATCACAAGAAAACCATAGACCAATATCCCTTATGAATATAAATGCAAAGATCCTTAACAAAATACTAGCACACTGAATGATCCTTAACAAAATACTAGCACACTGAATGTAGCAACATATTTAAAGGATTATACTCCATGACCAAATGGGACTTGTCCCAAGAATGCAAAAACAAAGTTGAATCAACATATTAAAGTCAATCAATGTGATACATCATATTAATGAAATAAATGACAAAAACACATATGGTAATACTATTGACTCCAAAAAGCCATTGACAAAACACTATATCCTTTCATGATAAAAATAACTGACAAAGTAGGAATCGAAGGTAACTCCTTCAGCCTGATAAAGGACATCTGTAAAATACACACTTCTAAATCATACCTAATAGTGAAAGACTTAAAACTTTACCCCTAAGGTCATGCACAAGAGAAATATGTCTGCTCTTTTCACTCCTGTTGAGCACTGTTATAGAGACTCTAACCAAAGCAATTAGGAGAAAAAAGGGGAGGGCACACACACACATGCTGTCAGAACTAATAAATGAATTCAGCAAGGTTGTGGGTATGAGATCAATACATGACAATCAGTCATATTTCTGTACACTAATGAGCCATCCAAAATGAAATGGTTAAAGTTCCATTTGCAACAGCATCAAAAAGAATAAAATACAATACTTTAAAATAATCTTAACAAAAGAATTGCAAGACGTGCATACTGAAAAACACAAAACATTGTTGAAAGAGATTAAAGAAGACATAAAGAAATGGGAAATCATCCTATTTTCTTTGTTTAAAAGACTTATGATGAGACTATTCCACAAATTAATCTTCAGATTCAACACTATTTCTACTAAAATTCTGGTTGTCTTCTTTTCAGAAATTGAAAAGCTGATCCTAAAATTCTTGTGGAAACATAAGAGAACAAGGAAGCCAAAATTATCTTGAAAAGGAGAACAAAAGTGGGGGACTCACATTTCTCAATTTCAAAACTTACTACAAGTCTACAGTAATCTAGACTATGTGGTACTGGCATAAGACTGACATAGGGAAACAATGGAAAATCCGTAAATAAACCCTCACATTTATCGTCAACTGATTTTTGACAATGGTGCCAAAACCATTCAATGGGAAAAGAATAATCTTTTCAACCAATGGTGTCAACAAGTAGATATCTATATGCAAAAGATGAGGTGGTGCCCCCTTTCTCACATCATGTACAAAAATTAATTTAAGTGGATCATAGGCCTAAATGTAAGAGCTAGAACAATGAAACTCTTGGAAGAAAATACAGGAGTAAATATTTATGACCTTGGGTCACAAAGCCTTATTAGGTATAACAACAAAAGTACAAGGGACAAAAGAAAAATATGGTAAGTAGATTTCATCAAAATTTAAAACGATTATACTTCAAAGGATACCATCAAGAAAGTGAAAAGGCAGCTTCAATGATGAGGAGAAATACTTGTAAGTTATATATCCAGGAAAGGACTTTGTATCTAGAAAATATAAAGAACTCTTCTAACTCAAAAAAAAAAAAAAAAAAAAAAACCAGAAAACCCAATTACAAATGGGCAAAGTATTTGAATGGACATTTTTCTCAAATAGGATATAAAAATGGCCAATAAATACATGGAATGATGCCCAAATCATTAGTAATTATGAAATGCAAATCAAAATCACAATGTCCTTTATCCCACTCAAATGGCTAAAAAAAAAAAGACAACAATGACAGGTGTTGGTGAGGATGTGGAGGCAAACCATATATTGCTGGTGGGATTGAAAAATTGTTCAGCCATTTTGAAAAAATGCAAAAGATGAAGTGGGATCATAGGCAATTTCTCAAAAAGTTAAACATAGAGTTAGCATAGGACTCAATAATTCCATTCTTAGTTATATGTTCAAGAGAACAGACAGTTATATCCACACAGAAACTTTTATATGAAGGTTGACAGTAGCATTTTTCATAATAACAAAAAGGTTACTGCTACTGCTACTGCTACTGCTAAGTCACTTCAGTCGTGTCCGACTCTGTGCGACCCCATAGACGGCAGCCCACCAGGCTCCCCTGTCCCTGGGGTTCTCCAGGCAAGAACACTGGAGTGGGTTGCCATTTCCTTCTCCAATGCATGAAAGTGAAAAGTGAAAGTGAAGTCGCTCAGTCGTGTCCAACTCTTTGCGATCCCATGGACTGCAGCCCACCAGGCTCCTCTGTCCATGGGATTTTCCAGGCAAGAGTACTGGAGTGGGGTGCCATTGCCTTCTCCGAACAAAAAGGTTAAACAATGCAAATATCCATCAACAGATGAATGGATAAATAAAAGTAGTATATTCATAGAATGCATTATTATTCAGCCATAAAAAAAATAACGAAGTCCTGGTACTTCCCTGGGTGGTCCAGTGGTTAAGAATATGCCTTCTGATGCAGGGGATGCACTTTTGATCCATGGTCACGGAACTTAAGATCCCACATGCTGGGGGGCAAATAAGCCACAACTTTCTCTGCAACAAGAGAATCCCACACACTGCAACTAGAGAGAAGCCCCCGTGTTCCACAACTAAGACTCAGCACAGCCAAATAAATAAAATAAGTCTAAAAAACTTTTCGAAAAGGAATGAAGTACTGATGCATGTCATAACCTGGATGAACTCTGAAAACTGTATGCTAAGTGAAAGAAACCAACACAAAAGGCCACGTATTGTGTTTTCATTTACATGAAATATACAGAATAAGCAAATTCACAAAGAAGGTAGATCAGTAGTTGTCAGGGTCTGGGGGTAGGAGAGAATGGGGAGTGAGGTTTCTTTTATGAGGTAATGAAAATGTTCTAAAATCAGATAGTGGTGATGATTGCACAGCTCTGGAGCATACTGGAAACTGCTAAGCTGTACACTTTAAAAAGGACGAATTTTACAGTATGTGGATTATATCTCAGTAAAGCTATTTTTAAAAAATATAAATTATATAATTTCTTGTCTATTTTTAAGCTATTTAGTACCTTCTCGTTTTAAGAATAAAGTCCAAAACTTGGCCATCACCTTCATTCTGCCCGTGCTTCTGAACTGCCTTGTTCCACATGTCCCTTTCAATATGCTCCAGTAACCCTGACCCACAATCTATTAATTGAGCACATCTGGCTCTTTTCTATTGCAGAGTCCTGGCATTTGCTCTTTCTTCTACCTGGAATTCCCTTCCCTGTTTTGCTCATGACTTTCTCTCTCTCTTTTTTTTTCTTTTTTTTTGACATAAATAGAAATTTATTTTTCTCTTACATGAGCGTAGCTTAGCTCTCATTGTTCTCTGTCTAAAAGTAATTGCTTCCCCCCGTACTTTTTTTTTTTTAAGTTTTTATTTTATTAAAAAATAGAAGTACAGTTGATTTACAATATTATTATTAGTTTCATGTGTATAGCATAGCAATTTAATATTTTTATAGATTATACTCCATTTAAAATTTTTATAAGGTATTGACTTTATTTCTTTATACTATATCATTGTAGCTTTGGCTCTTTGGGATTTTTTTTAATATAAATTTATTTATTTTAATTGGAGGTTAATTACAATATTGTATTGGTTTTTGCCATACATCAACATGAATCCGCCACAGGTATACATGTGTTCCCCATCCTAAACCCCCCTCCCTCCTCCCTCCCCATACCATCCCTCTTGTACTCTCTTTATCATATAATGTTGTTTATTTTCTTTATATATTTATAATTCCAAATTGAGATTATCGTGTTTTTCTGTGTATTTATGTGTTGATAGTACACAACAAACGTGTTGTTGATTGCTGGGATCTTAGTTCCCCAACCAGGGATCCAGCCCGCAGCCCCTGCAGTGGAAACTCAGAGTCTTAACCTCTGGATCACCAGAGAAGTCCCTATTTATGTATTTGTTTATTGACCCTCCAGGCACATCCCCCTACCATTAGGATATAGCTTTTTCAGAGAAGAACTTTTTTGGCTTGTTCTTCACATATCTCAAATTTTGAGAAAAATGTTTGTCTAGTGGTTGGTGCTCAGTATGTTTCTTGAACAAATGAGTAAATTCTCAATTATAATGGCGGGCTTGACTCCACGCTTCTTCTCACAAACAGTACATTCGATGCAAGGGCCTTCTAATAGGCAAACTTCAGAACTGGCTCCTGAGCAATCAGACCAGCAGTCACACTTTTCTTTTTAATGGAATCAGGGAACTTGGAGGTTCTTGCCTCTTGCTTTTACTTGGTATTTCATCCATTGAGCCCCACATTCAGACATTTTTTGGATAGTAGGAATACAAAGGTGTGAAGGTTGCCCTGAGGAGCTTATATTCTACAGAAGGAAAGAGACCAAAACGATTGTAAAATAATGCAGTAAATGCTTCCAGATAGCCACAGAGTCCTAGGGAAATACAGAGTTGAAGGTTGCTTTTGGGTTATAGGAAGATAGCGTTATGGGAAGGCTTCACTGACAAGGTTGAATTTGTATTTGGTCCCACTGAGATAAGGGCTCTAGACCAGATATTTTAAATCAGGGGTGAGGGTGGGATGGTAGGGAAGGTGATTTTGCCCCGCAGGGCATATTTGACAGTGTCTTTGTTACCACTGGAGGCAGGAGAGATGCTAGTAGGCAGGGACTGGGGATGCTGCCGTCCATCCTACCATGCACAGGACAGCCCCAACCAAGAATTATCCTGCCTGAAGTGCCACTAGTGCTGAGGGGAGAAACTTCAATTAAGATAATAGTTACCAGTTCAGTTCAGTTCAGTTCAGTCACTCAGTCATGTCTGACTCTTTGCGACCCCATGAATCGCAGCACGCCAGGCCTCCCTGTCCATCACCAACTCCCGGAGTTCACTCAGACTCACATTCATCGAGTCCGTGATGCCATCCAGCCATCTCATCCTCTGTTGTCTCCTTTTCCTCCTGCTCCCAATCCCTCCCAACATCAGAGTCTTTTCCAATGTGTCAACTCTTCACATGAGGTGGCCAAAGTACTGGAGTTTCAGCTTGAGCATCATTCCTTCCAAAGAAATCCCAGGGCTGATCTCCTTCATAATGGACTGGTTGGATCTCCTTGCAGTCCAAGGGACTCTAAAGAGTCTTCTCCAACACCACAGTTCAAAAGCATCAATTCTTAAGTGCTCAGCTTTCTTCACAATCCAACTCTCGCATCCATACATGACCACTGGAAAAACCACAGCCTTGACTAGACAGACCTTTGTTGGCAAAGTAATGTCTCTGCTTTTCAATATGCTATCTAGATTGGTCATAACTTTTCTTCCAAGGAGTAAGCGTCTTTTAATTTCATGGCTGCAGTCACCATCTGCAGTGATTTTGGAGCCCCCCAAAATAAAGTCTGACACTCTTTCCACTGTTTCCCCATCTATTTCCCATGAAGTGATGGGACCGGATGCCATGATCTTCGTTTTCTGAATGTTGAGCTTTAAGCCAACTTTTTCACTCTCCTCTTTCACTTTCATCAAGAGGCTTTTAGTTCCTCTTCACTTTCTGGCATAAGGGTGGTGTCATCTGCATATCTGAGGTTATTGATATTTCTCCCGGCAATCTTGATTCCAGCTTGTGCTTCATCCAGCCCAGTGTTTCTCATAATGTACTCTGCATATAAGTTAAATAAGCAGGGTGACAATATACAGCCTTGACATACTCCTTTTCCTATTTGGAACCAGTCTATTGTTCCATGTCCAGTTCTAACTGTCGCTTCCTGACCTGCATATAGGTTTCTCAAGAGGCAGGTCAGGTGGTCTGGTATCCCCATCTCTTTCAGAATTTTCCACAGTTTATTGTGATGCACACAGTCAAAGGCTTTGGCATAGTTATTAATTGCTGCTAAAAACTGTTAGGTGAGGGGCTGATAAGCAGTTTTAGAATGGATGGATCAGGCCAACTGTACTGATTAATTTTACCACAAAAAACGAGGTAACCAGTCTTTCTGTGTACCTTGTTGTAGTATACGGAATATTCTCACTGAAAGAGCAAATCTGAACTTGACCAAGTCTCTAGCACAACATTGACTATGTGAAATGTGTAAGCCACATATGTAATTAAATTTTCTCTCATTGGCACATTAATAAATAAAAAGGAACAGGTAGAAATTAATTTCAATAATATATTTAATTCAGCCCTAATATAAACAAATGCTGTTGTTTCAACATATAAACATTATTAATGAAATATTTTACCTTTTCTGTACTGTCTTGAAATCTGGTGCATATTTTACACTTAGACAACCTCTCCATTCAGACTACTACATTTCAGGCACTCAACAGGCACATGAAGGGTGGCTGCTGTTTTGGACAGAACAGCTGTGGAGTTAAACACTAATTTGTGGAACAATTGGAGGACAGAGAAATATGTTATACACAGTCCAAGGATGCAATCAGAAAAGATCCAGAATGCGAGAAATTCTTTGGGACTATGATCTGGTTTCTTTCACTGGAAAAAAGTTGCAAAATAAAGGCTAGAGGAAGTAAGGTGGGGGGAATTGTTTTTGATTTTAAATGACTTATGAACTATACCAGTCAGATGGTGTAGATCTTGTTTGGATCTTGATTTGAACAAAACAACTACACAAAATTATGTTTTCAACACTAGCCATTTATTTGATATTTAAATAATTGTTAATTTTGCTGTATAATTACTAGTATTGTGATTATAGTCAAAATCAGACTCCTTTTAAAGGCACATACTGAAATATTTTCAGATAAAGTAAAATTTTTTCTTGTAGAAAAGGCAGAGGAACCAGAGATTAAATTGCCAACATATGCAGGATCATAGAAAAAGCAAAGGAATTCCAAAAAACATCTACTTCTGCTTCATTGACTATGCTAAAAGCCTTTGACTGTGTGGATCACAACAAACTATGGAATATTCTTAAAGAGATGGGAATACCAGACCACCTTACTTGTCTCCTGAGAAACCTGTATGCAGGACAAGAAGCAACAGTTAGAAACAGACTTGGAACATTGGACTGGTTCAAAATTGGGAAAGGAGTACATCAAGGCTGTATACTGTCACCCTGCTTATTTAACTTATATGCAGAGTACATCATGTGAAACACCAGACTAGATGAATCACAAGCTGGAATCAAGATTGCAGGGAGAAATATCAGCAACCTCAGATATGCAGATGATACCACTTTAATGGCAGAAAGTGAAGAGAAAATAAAGGACCTCTTGATGAAGGTGAAAGAGGAGAGTGAAAAAGCTGGCTTAAAACTCAGTATTCAAAAAACTAAGATTGTGGCATCTGGTCCTATCACTTCTGGCAAATAGATGAGGAAAATGTGGGAACAGTGTCAAATTTCATTTTCTTAGGCTTCAAAATCAATGCAGATGGTGACTACAGCCATGAAATTAAAAGATGCTTGCTGCTTGGAAGAATAACTATGTCAAACCTAGACAGTGTTTTAAAAAGCAGAGATGTCACTTTGCCAACAAAGGTCCGTCTAGTCAAAGCTATGGTTTTCCTGGTAGTCATGTATGGATGTGAGAGTTGTACCATAAAGAATGGTGAACATGGAAAAATTGATGCGTTTGAACTGTGGTGCTGGAGAAGACTCTTGAAGAGTCCCTTGGGCAGCAGGGAGATCCAGCCAGTCAATCCTAAAGGAAATCAATCCTGAATATTCATTGGAAGGACTGATGCTGAAGCTGAAACTCCAATACTTTGGCCACCTGATGCCAACAGCTGACTCATTGGAAAAGACCCTGATAATGGGAAAAATTGAGGGCAAGAGGAGAAGGGGGTGACAGAAGATGAGATGGTTGGATGGTATCACTGACTCAATGGACATGAATTTGAGCAAACTCTGGAAGATAGTGATGGACAGAGAAGCCTGGTGCACTGCAGTCCATAGGGTCTCAAAGAGTCAGACACAATTCAGCGGCTGAACAACAAAAACAAAAGCAAAACAGTGTCTGTGACTTGCCTCAGCATAATTCACTGGAGAGGAAACCATATGAGTATAGGGTGTGAGTAAAGAGGAAACAAGGTTGGCCATGAATTGATGATTCTTGAAAGTAGGTGATGGGTGCAGGAGTGGTCACTATATTATTTTCTTTACTTATGTAAATATTTTTAAAGTAAAGATTTTAAAAATGTGCTTGGTTTTGGCAAATATTGCCTGTGGATGTGTTTTGCTGTCTTGGGTCCATGGCATGCCTGTGCCTCTGCCACTTGAAAGGGGCTTCCTGGAGGGGATTGCTGTCTTCCCCCGTCCTACTTTCCAAGAGAGTTGAAAAGAGCTGATGGTTGTATTACTTACTGTCATCTAGGAATCCTAAGCTTTTCAGAAGTAAAACATTCTGGAGATTTTGTGTATTCCACCGGTGAGAACAGACCAGCAGCTGGAAGCTGGCATAAATGTTTGTGCCAGGAACAAAAATAAAAGATAGAAACAGAAAGGGAATGCCTATATCACTAACCTTCTAAGACAGCATGCCCTTATTGGATACAAAAAATGGGTGTTTTTTACTAAAATTTTTACCCATAGGGTATGGTTTTAGATGGTACAAAAGTCAGAACTTTTAAACTTTAAAAATGAAATTATTTTATGTGTAATAAAATTAAAAAACTAGATAGCATATCAAACTTGTAATTTTATGGATGTTATCCATTGGAGCAGGAGGAGAAAGTATAGAATGATAAGTCAGTTTAAACAAGATTATTAAATAGAAAATAGTAAAGATGGGACACAGATATAGCATGAGTTCCAAAGATGATTCACAAATTGGCGGATTTTGAGAAATGTGGAAATGGAGATTTTCTTCTCAAAAAAAAAAAAGCATATGAAGAAACAAGCACATAAAACAACTCAGGCTGAGAAATCATTTTTATCAAAAGTGATTTTCATTATGAGAATGACATATTTATTCCTGGATTAATCTCTCTGTCTTGTGCCAAGACAGATTTTCCCATATCTTGTGACTCCTAGAGCACATATCTTGTGGGAAAATATCAGAGAAAGGATGGTGGCTTTTGTTTTAGAGACAACATGTGTTGGGTAAAGAAGTTCTGAATGGGGTGGAGAGATCTGTACTCTGTGAGGGACATGCAGCCGGTCCCTTTACTCCTCCTCCTCCTCGTCATCCCTAGAGCCCCACACAGCCTGGTCCCTGCTCCTCTCTTACCTTACCTGGTAAGTTCTGTAGCATGGCCAACTTTCTGTTCTACAACGCACAAAACCTGTTCTCTCCCAGAGACTCTGCTTTTAAACTTTCCTCTGCCTTCCCAAAGATCTTTGCTTGACCAGTTTCTTAACACTTAATCTCAACTCCAATATTGTTTCCTCTCCAGCTCTGCCTATTGAAAGGACCACTTCTTCAATCACTCTTTATTACATTATCCTATTTTTGTCTTCTTCATAGAAACTAAGACTCCCAGCAATTAAGCTGTTTGTTTGCTTGCTCCATGAAAGATGAGCCTTGTCTGTTTTGTTCACAGTGTTTCCCTATCAAGTTGAATGGTGCTTGGCATGTGGAAGGAGATTGGCAAATACTTGTTGAATGAATACATGAATTAGATAAGCTGGGATTTGGACTAGATCATCTCTGAGGGTCTCCTTCCAGCTATGAAGTACTATGATTTTCAAAATCCATCACAAAAAGCATTTATCTTTCCAATGGAGAGCTTTTCTCCACAAATCAGCCAAGATAGGATTTCCCAGGGCTTAACTGAAATGGTGGGTAAGCAAGCCGAGTGAAACAGATGCCTTCGGGTGCCGACATGTCTTCCTCTGTGTTTAGCAACAGAGCAAAGAGCAATCATCATAATCAGTGCAGAGGTGGATGAGAGAGTAACCCTGTCTTTTGCCAAATTGCCTTTGTGGATGTCAGAGCCAGCTTCTCTGAAAACAGCCCTTTATTTAGAACATTACTCCAAGCAGAGCTTGCCCCCCCCCCACCCCCTTTTCTCTTACTCGGGCTCTCCAATTTGTCACATATGTGTTCAATTGCTCTCTTAATATCAGATTGGGTAACCCTGATGCGAGGGAGATGTGAGAGTCAGCCATTAGGTGTGTGAAGGTCTGATGAAAGTAACTTTAACACATCACCATTTACTTTGGCAGGGGCTCGGGCCAAGAGCAAAAGTCCTCTTGATGTGTCAAATTATAGATAAACACAAGTTTCAAAAACATTTGTGATATAACTGCAAATAAATGCTGGTAACTGGCAGGGTGCTCTGTTTACAAATAGTTCCTGTCAACCAAACAGTAAGAGGATAAACTTGAACGCAACTGACTTCCCAAACATTTGAAAGCACTTTAATAGAAAGGCTCTGAGGCTGCAAGTATAAAACAGAATAATAATTAAGGCTTAAAATGCCACCCAGCCAACAGCAAAGCTGTGCAGGCTGTGCCTTGGGATCTGGGGTTTATCATGACGACTCAGCATGAGATTCCTTGGGCCCCAACCATCTTTTGAAGACTCTCTGAATTTTCCACACCCCTGCTTTGGGTTTGGGTTGGTCATCCTCTTCAGGTCCCCAATCTGAGAAGCATGATGCTGGCAACTGACTAGAATGGTTGATACTTAAGAAGAAGAGGTGGTGTATTTCTTCCATAAGTAGGGAGCTTCAGGCCTTGATAAAGTATTAATAGCTGCATCTGGCAGATTCTTTCTAAAGGGGCAAAGTCAGCAGGGCCACTTGCCTGTGTGTGAGGCTGTTTGGTGATGGCAGTAGTGACAGGAGGAGAAATAGGGTATCCTCCTCCTCATTGGCCACTGTGGGCTTTCATCCATCCATCTGTCCATCATCCATCCCTCTGTCCATGGCTTAAGAAGTGTGTATTGAGTTCTTCTGATGTGCCAAACATCAGAACACATTGGGAAGAAAAGCTTTGTGCTGGACCCTGATCTCGGTGATAGAGTAAAACCCTGAAAGGGGAAGCCAGAGGTTTGAATTCAAGTCTGTGTTGAACCACACTGTTGTTTGTGTGCTCTAGGAGCTACAGATACAGCACTTGATCATGTAGTAAATGGACAAAGCAGGCAGGAAATTTCATGTCACTCTGGAAATTTCTTGCCCCGTGCACAAGAGTGGTGAGCCCCACCTATGGTGAAGTGTTGTTCTGCTGAAAGACAGCACAGTTTCCCAGATTTTCAAGACAAGCAGGAAATCCTGACCTGCCTATAAGATGCAAAATTTCCTGCTTGTTTTGAAAATTTGAAAAGCTGTGCTGTCTTTCACCAGAGCAAGACGAAATCCTGACCTGTAAGATGCAAAATCACTGGAGAAGGGAACAGCAAACCACTTCAGCATTCTTACCTTGAGAACCCCATGAACAGTGTGAAAAGACAAAAAGATATGACACTGAAGGATGAACTTACCAGGTCTGTAGGTGCCCAATATGCTACTAGAGAAGAGCAGAGAAATGGGTCCAAAGCAAATGAAGAGGCTGAGCCAAAGCAGAAGCTCCCAGTTGTGGATATGTCTGGTGGTGAAAGTAAAGTCCAATGCTGTAATGAACAATATTGCATAGAAATCTGTAATGTCAGGTCCATGAATCGAGGTAAATTGGAAGTGGTCAAACAGAAGATGGCAAGGGTGAACATCAACATTTTAGGAATCAATGAACTAAAATGGATGGGAATGGGAGAATTTAATTCAGATGACCATTATATCCACTACTGTGGACAAGAGTCCCTTAGAAGAAATGGAGTAGCCCTCCCTCATAGTCAACAAGAGTCTGAAATGCAGATCTTTGGTGCAGTCTCAAAAATGACAGAATGATCTCGATTCGTTTGCAAGGCAAACCATTCAGTAATCCAAGTTTATGCCCCAACCAATAAGGCCGAAGAAGCTGAAGTTGAACAGTTTTATGAAAACCTACAAGACCTTCTAGAAATAACAACAAAAAAGATGTCCTTTTCATTATAGGGGACTGGAATGCAAAAGTAGGAAGTCAAGAGATACCTTGCCTGGAGTACCAGGCAAGTATGGCCTTGTAGTACAAAGTGAAGCAGAGCAAAGGCTAACAGTTTTGCCAAGAGAACACACTGATCATAGCAAGCACCCTCTTCCAACAACATGAGAGACAACACTACACATGGACATCACCAGATGGTCAATACCTACCAAAATCAGACTGATTACATTCTTTACAGCCAGAATACAAAGGGATTAGATCTGATAGAGCGACTGAAGAACTATGGATGGAGGTTCATAACATTGTACAGGAAGTGGTGATCAAAACCATCCCCAAGAAAAAGAAATGCAAAAGACAAAATGGCTGTCTGAGGAGGCCTTACAAATAGCTGAGAAAAGAAGAGAAGTGAAAGGCAAAGGAGAAAAGGAAAGATATACCCATGTGAATGTAGAGTTCCAAAGAATAGCAAGGAGAGATGAGAAAACGTTCCTAAGTGAACAATGCAAAGAAATACAGGAAAACAATACAAAGGGAAAGACTGGAGATCTCTTCAGGAAATTAGAGATACCAAGGGAATATTTCATGAAAAGATGGACACAATAAAGGACAGAAATGATATGGACCTAACAGAAATAGAAGATAGTAAGAAGAGGTGACAAGAATACACAGAAGAACTGTACAAAAAGAGGTCTTAATGACCTGGATAACCACCATAGTGTGATCACTCACCTAGAGCCAGACATCCTGGAATGCGAAGTCAAGCGGGCCTTAGGCAGCATCATTACGAACAAAGCTAGTGAAGGTATGAATTCCAGCTGAGCTATTTCAGGTCCTAAAAGATGATGCAGTTAAAGTGCTGCACTCAATATGCCAGCAAATTTGGAAAACTCAGCAGTGGCCACAGGACTGGAAAAGGTCAGTTTTCATTCCAGTCCCAAAGAAAGACAATGCCAAAGAAGGTTCAAACTACCACACAGTTACACTCATTTCACATGCTAGCAAGGTAATGCTCAAAATCCTTCAAGCTAGACTTCAATAGTGTGTGAACCAAGAGCTTCTAGATGTACAGCTGGATTTAGAAAAGGCAGATGAACCAGAGATCAAATTGCCAACATCTGTTGGGTCATGGAAAAAGCAAGAGAATTCCAGAAAAACATCTACTTCTACTTCATTGACTACACTAACGCCGTGTAGATCACAAGAAACTGTGGAAAATTCTTCAAGAAATGGGAATACCAGACCACCTTACGTGCCTCCTGAGAAACCTGTATGCAGGTCAAGAAGCAACAGTTAGAAATAGATATTGAACAATGGACTGGTTCCAAATTGGGAAAGGAATACATCAAGGCTGTATATTGTTACCCTGCTTATTTAACTTATATGCAGAGTACATCATGCAAAATGCCAGAGTGGATGACGTACAGCTGGAATCAAGATTGCTGGGAGAAATATAAATTTAGATATGCAGATGATACCACCCTTATGCCCAAAAGCAAAGAGGAACTAAAGAGTCTCTTGATGAAAGTGAAAGAGGAGAGTGCAAAAGCTGGCTTAAAACTCAGCATTCAAAATATGATGATCATGGTATCTGGTCACATAACTTCATGGCAAATAGATGGGGAAACAATGGAAACGGTGACAGACTTTCTTTTCTTGGGCTCCAAAATCACTGCAGATGGTGACTACAGCCATGAAATTAAAAGACACTTACTCCTTGGATGAAAAGCTATGACCAACCTAGACAGCATATTAAAAAGCAGAGACATTACTTTGCTGACAAATGTCTGTATAGTCAAAGCTATGATATTTCTGGTAGTCATGTATGGATGTGAGAGTTGGACCATAAGGATGGCTAAGTGCTGAAGAGTTGATGCTTTTGAACTAAGATGTTGGAGAAGACTCTTAACAGTCTCTTGGACCATAAAGAGATCCAACCAGTCCATCCTAAAGGAAATCAGTCCTGAATATTTACTGGAAGGACTGATGATGAAGCTGAAGCTCCATTACTTTGGCCACTTGTTGCAAAGAGCCGACTCACTGGAAAAGACCCTGATGCTGGGAAAGATTGAAGGCTGGAAGAGAAGGGGGCGACAGAGGATGAGATGGTTGGATAGCATCACTGACTAAATGGACATGAATTTGAGGAAACTCTGGGAGATAGTGAAGGACAGGGAAGACTGGTGTGCTGAAGTCCATGGAGTCACAAGGAGTCAGACATTACTGAGACTGAACAACAACAAAATGCAGAATCCTCCCATTTTATTCATTGTTACTTTTTAAAATTCTGTCTGTGCTAGGTCTTCACTGTGCTGCACAGGCTTCTTTTGTTGTTGAGTATGGGCTCTAGAGCCTGAGGGCTCTGTAGTTGTGGTGATGCAGACTCTAGAACTGGCTCTCTAGTTGTGGTGCACAAGCTTAGTTGCCCCGTGGCATGTGGGATCTTTGTCCCCTTACCTGGTATTGAACCCGTGTCCCTGGCATTGGAAGGTGGATTCTTAACCCCTGGACCACTAAGGAAGTTCCCAAATCTCTCCATTTTAAATACTGTTGACTTGGTTTTAAAAAAACAGGTCAGGGCAGAATTAATCAGAATCCAGTCTCCAGTCTCTTAGGGTGCAGGGTTCTTCTCAGTTTGTTCATCAGTGAGAGAGAAGTTCTAAGTCTGTGAAGTCCTTGATGACCTCCCGGCTGCTGATGGAGCAAGAGGGAGGCCATCCTGGCAAGGCACTGCCCCCCACCTCCCCTAGACAGTTTCAGCCCGTGGAGTGCTGTTTCTACTGATGTTCCCAGATGTCGTTTGCATGTTCCTTGTCCTCTTAGATCAGGCTAGATTGCCTAAAATCCACCAGTTCCAAAGTACAGAACCCTGCC
Source organism: Bubalus bubalis (assembly GCF_019923935.1). Classification (NCBI taxonomy): domain Eukaryota; kingdom Metazoa; phylum Chordata; class Mammalia; order Artiodactyla; family Bovidae; genus Bubalus; species Bubalus bubalis. Next base: position 1,164,030 of record NC_059175.1, on the reverse strand, counting down.
CAAGCTTTGTTGAATTCCTGGAGGTGGGGATCTTCTCTGTCTCCCAGGTTGCTGCATGACCCCTTGAAATTACACTGTGCCCAATCATGGAACTTGATTGTTTCTTTGAATTCCATTAGAAGCTATCTCAATCACCCAAAATATTTATAGACTTTACAATAGACACTTTTGGTAGGGGCTGGGGTGGGGTTCAGGAAACTGAAAAAGTTTTATTTTGCAGGAAAGAAAATTAACTTCATATGGAGTAGCAGACATGTTTATTTTTAAGATGCCATTTCACCTACTCCCTGCCTGGTCCATATTTACTAGTTATAGCATCTGAGGAAGTTATGTACACTTTCTGTGCCTAGTTTCTCATATTTAAAATGAGGACTATAAGAATATCTACTTACAATATTGATTTGAGGATGAAATAAGGCAATATAACCAAGATGATTAGAATGTGGCCAGATACTATAGATAGATGAAGAAAAGAAGAAAAAGAAGGAAGGACGGAAAGAAAGAGAAAGAAAGAAAGAAAAGAAAATTAGGCTATTGTTATTTTAATTTCTGATTCCTCTTATTTCCTTCTCCATTCCTTTTGCTCCTCATAACCTGTCCTCCTCCCATTCAGGACTCATGAGTCCTCTCTATTCTTACCCAGAATAGTTTGTCTTCTTTTTCCTCTGAGGTCTTGGCTCCTGCTGATGTCATATCCCAAGTATGTCATATCATGCTGATGTCACAGCCAAGTAATTTACCAAGGTATTTTCCAAACAACGATAGTTTCCTCCCTAAGAGGTATTAAGATGTCAAATGTCAAGACAATATTTTTTCAGCTTGTTATGTTTATATATATAACACAAAGGGTTCTGTAGCTTAAAAATAAATATTAAAAATACTGACTTGGTCTTCAGGGTGTTTTCAGCCTCTTAAATTCTGTGATTCTGGGGAAATAAACGTTTCTGGCAGTGTGAGATGCCTTAGTCTATGTCTTCTAGTGATAGGTTAGGGGAGAGTACACACTGGAACACCCAGCCTAGCCAGGCCCCCTCCAGGCACATTCCCAGGAGCCTGGAGATACTGTTGGCCCTTTTCTAAGTAGTCAAGGGGGCTGCAGTGCCAGAAGGCTAGAACCTAGCACAATATTCAGATAACATGCTCCTCTCCTAAAAAAAAAATTATTCTGTAACTCTCATAATATTTCTAGCCTCTTCACCCCACTCCACCTGGGGGAAATTCAGTCACACAGATGATGTAGAAGGAGGAAACCTTTCTTTCTCTCATAAAGAGAAAGTATTATTATAGGGCTTCTTAATCTTACTTTAAGAAATACAAAATCCCCCAAATCCATTATCTTTCTCATCCTCCAATAAAGTCAAGAATCTTATCTATGTATGCATATATATACATATATATATGTATATATATATATGCTTTATACTTTTCATGAACTATATTTCTATTAGAATGTTCATAAAAGATAGCAACACTAAAAAGTAAAAACTTCCAAATTCTATCTTGGTTTCAAATCTGCCCAATGAGTCCTTCCTTCCTTGCTACTCTGGGCTAGATAAGAGACTGGGGGTCTGATTTTTAAGCTGTTGGTTGCTGTCTTTGGCATTTGTCAGAGTGGGAGGTTGATTTTGGAAGTGTTATAATAGAAATGGTCTATTGTAGCTTTGGGAAATAGATACTGACAAAATTAGAGGAACAGGAAAGGCATGTTCTGCAATCCATTTCACACAGGTATGTCATGGAAAGAACACAGCAGATGTGGCTTTGAGTTTCAACTCTGATACTAGCTTTGTGATCTTGGGCAAATAAAATTAACCTGTCTGAGCCTAGATTCTTCCTCTGTAATATGGAGTGATAATATGGGGACTCTGAGCTGCAGATGTGATTATGAGTGGCAGCCTGGCCACATTTGTACCCACAGGCTAGTGAGAATATCTGAAATACCAGTTATGGATGTAACTACTTAACCTACAGTAGGTTCCTAAGACATTTGAACTCCCTTCATCTCTTTCCCGTTTGTTTTGGAGCCAGAGACCATATGTCTTACTTAGAGCTAATCATTTTTGCTTTGATGATTGAATTTTATTGAAAATTTCTTAGAATTTAATAGTTGAAAGAGACTTTAAATGATCAGGTGACCCAACTCTTCCAGCGGGATTACAGAAGCTTGCAGTTTCAATCAGTATAAAATAAAACATTTAAGGAACCAAGAAAACTTGGAATATCTGAGGGACTCAAAAGGAGTTGATGTCTTTAGGCACCTGATCAGGGATAATTATAACAATTGGGTAATACATTTTTGGCAAGAGCTTCCTGGCAGTGAAGGCAAAGTGAAAACATGTTGGGTTGCTTAGTTTTGGTTTTCTGACAATGGAAAACATACACATTTTTCTGTAGAGACAAACTTTTTCCTGGAACCAAGCTTGAGCATTTATCACACGACTCATTGTATAAAGGACACTGTGGGACAGAATGGAGAGTATATCCCTCCATGACGTCTTATAGAATGTGTAGTTTTTCATCTGGAAGTTCTCATCTTGAAGATGTGTGAAGTAAACATTCTATAGTAACTCAGAACCCTCTTTCCAGTACACTGAGAGAATCTGAAATAAACCAAGAAAGGGAATCACTTATGCTGCCCTCCTCACCACTAATCTCTGGAGAAACACTTTGGAGGCATTTATATTTAGATATCTTCTGAAGGCAATCATCATCATCATTGTCATGATTATAACTACTTTTTGTCAAGCACAAGTGCATTTTATAAGTATAAGCAGGTTAACTAAGGCTTAGTATTAATAAGATTAAATAACTCTTCCAAGATCACACAGATCATCCTGGTTTCTAACTACCTTTGGTTGACTGTGGTTCCTCAGCATTGAGCTGAGGAGGACCCTGAGGCCACATTGGATAAGAGTAGGCACAAGCCCCATGACCAGCTCATGATGGTTGTGTATGAGAGAGCAGTGAGACCCTGTGGCCATGCCTTTGACACCTTTGTGTGTTTACATTTTCTTACTGTGTATAAGTATGTGTTAGTCACTCAGTCATATCTGATTTTGCAACCCTATGGACTATAGCCTGCCAGGCTCCTCTATCCATAGAATTATCCAGGCAAAAATATTGGGGTGGGTTGCCATTTCCTTCTCCAAGGGATCTTCCTGACCCGGGGATTGAACCCCGGTCTTTTGCATTGCAGGAAGATTCTTTGCCATCTCAGTCACCAGGGAAGCCCAAAGCAAATTTCATGATAGTAATTAGCAGATAAAGATGTTGCCTATAATTCCTCTACACTTCTTAGTGGAAATATCCCAGGATGTATGGTAGTTTTTTTATTTTTTATTACTACCAATTGGAGCTTCAGGATTCCCAGAAACCTGATATAAGCCAAAGGCCTTAATGCAAATTAGTTATTAATGTGAATTGAATGTTTGTATAAGTCAATTTACAAATATAGTAACTTTTTAAATCTTACTCAGTTAATGACTAGGTTTTGCTGTTGTTGAAGAAAAGTTAAAGTCCCTCAGTCGTGTCCAACTCTTTGCGACCCCATGAATTATACAGTGCATGGAATTCTCCAGGCCCGGATACTGGAGTGGGTAGCCATTCCCTTCTCCAGGGGATCTTCCCAACCCAGGGATCAAACCCAGGTCTCCCTCATTGCAAGTAGACTCTTTACTGTCTGAGCCACAAGAGAAGTTGTTGCATTCAATTAAATCATATAACCTATCAAGAGTTGCAAATTTTGAGGGTCTCTGTGTGACACTGCAAAGCAATTCAACAATTGCAAGTGGAACGCAACAGTTGTAATGTAGTGAGTCTGTATTCTGAAGGGCTATGGTCCATCAGTATTGAAACCTTTATTCCAAGGATGTATGAGACAGTGAGCAGATCACCTCAGGATGGGCTGCTGCTGCTTTTTCCTGGTGAAAGAACCATCTCTTCCTCCATCCTGAGAGCACAAGGTTCTGGTAGAGCTGGGTTAGGCATATACCCACTCTGGCACCATATTCCCCCAACCAGTGATGGATGCAAAGTTAGATACATGTTACCAAGTCAGACCAATTAAGATCTCCTTAGGTCTGGGCAGGACCTAGAAGGTAAATGTACTCGCTGTTGTTGAGTTGCTAGGTTAGTAGAATAAACATCAATTGCTGCTGGTAGACATACTCCCTCAGAATGAATCTAGCTCCCAAGAAAGTAGTGGTGAATGGAGAAAGAGGGATTCAAAATTTTGAGTATGTACACAGAATTGTGCATCTATCACCACGGTCAATTTTAGAACATTTTTATTACCTAAAAAAGACTACTTTACCAGCAAAGGTCCGTCTAGTCAAAGCTATGGTTTTTCCAGTAGCCATGTATGGGTGTGAGAGTTGGACTATAAAAGAAAGCCGAGCACCAAAAAATTGATGCTTTTGAACTGTGGTGTTGGAGAAGACTCTTGAGAGTCCCTTGAACTGCAAGGAGATCCTAAAGGAAATCCACCAGTCCATCCTAAAGGAAATCAGTCCTGAATATTCACTGGAAGGACTGATGCTGAAGCTGAAACTCTGATCTTTGGCTACCTGATGTGAAGACCTGACTCATTGGAAAAGACCCTGATGCTGGGAAAGATTGAAGGCAGGAGGAGAAGGGGACGACAGAGGATGAGATGGTTGGATGGCATCACCGACTCAATGGACATGAGTTTGAACAAGCTCCAGGAGTTGGTGATGGACAGGGAAGCCTGGTGTGCTGCATTACATGGGCTCATAAAGAGTTGGATACGACTGAGCAAGTGAACTGAACTGAACTGAAAAAAGACATCCCACTCCACTTAAGCATCATGCTGTGCCCCTTCAGGTGCCCTCTGTCAAGCCTGGGCAGCCACTAGTGTGCTTTTCCCACCCTCTGTCCAGATTTGCCTGCTTTGGACATCCCATGTGTATGGTTCTCAGCTCTTCTTTAATTAACCTTAATAAGGCCCTTTACTCCTGGCAGCCCTTATTAGAATTAAAATTTCTCATATGTGTAATCATTTGTTTAATATCTATCTCTCCATTAGACAATACATTTCACCAAGACATGGAATTCATGTGTTTTATTCACCACTGTACCCCCAGTGCCTACCCCAATGCCTGTGTACCACAGGATAGACACTTGATGATATTTACTCAATGAATAAAGGAATGAATGGATGGTTGAGTGAGTAAATTAGATACCCACCCTGCTGTTACCACCAAAGTAGATTCAGAAAGACCAGTCTACTTAATATACTGAAAGAGGTTGATCTGGTTAACTTACTTTAATACTGGTTCCCCATGTTGGGCAGAAAGAGAAATAAATATCTATTTAGTGAGATAGACTGCGGTTATATATGCAGATATGTAATATTTGTAAATGAGAAGTGGATTGTTTATGTATAGGAGTGGAAGAGGGAGAGACTGGGTAGCTGGAGCTAAGTTAAAGTAAACCATTTATTGCACTAACTAAGCCACAACGGGGCCACTGCCAACTGGTCACAACTGCTGTTTCTTTTTTTCCTTAAAGGCCTTCCTCTCTAAAAGATACACTCTGAGTAATAGGAAAGAAAGAATCGTAATGCTCAGAATTTGCTCATGGCATCCTTGACTGTTTGGGGCCTTATTCCATGAGTGTTTAGGTCTGGTTGTTTCCTGTCTGTGCCTGTAATGACACAGGGAAGAATGGGATGGGTGGGTAGTCAGCTGCATGCCTTGTCACTTGAGCACAAGCAGCTTATGGAGTGGGAAACACACATCCCCACTTGGATGGCTTCTGTACTCTGGGGTTTGGCAAAGCTGTTGCTGAAAACATTGAACAAAATAAACTACAGAAGATAGAAGGAATGCAGGAAAAGTCATGCAAAAACAAATTGGTGATTCATAGAGATTACAGTCTAATGGCTACAAGATTTTCCTTGCTTTGATTTGAACTTTTTCAAGAAATCAGTTGCAGTAGAGGCTCCCTTGGTGGTTAAACATGAGAGGGGATTTTCTAGAAATAATGAGTTTCTGTTTGGAGTGTTTGTTTTATTTTTAATAAAGCAAATATTGTTTTTATTCCCTTACTTCTCCACTGAAGAAATAAAATCTTTAAGTAATCCCCGTTTTTGGATGCAGGCGGCATAAAGAATACACACAAACAGAAAGATTATTTCAGAGATTATTTTTTTTTTGTCATTCACGAGCATTTCAAAAATTATGTTAAGGGTTGATAATGCTAAATGTGGCATCAGCTAGTACAGAGATGTGTATGTGTGTGTGTGTGTGTTATGATCTAAGATTATAATTGATTTTTTGAAAAAAAGACTCAAGATTCAAATAAAGCGCTAATCAGAGCTGTGTGTATGTATGTGTGTGTTTAGTCATTAAGTTTTGTCTGTCTCTTTTGCGACCCCGTGAACTGTAGCCTGCCAGGCTCCTCTGTCCATGGGATTTCCCAGGCAAGAATACTGGAGTGGTTTGTCATTTCCTTCTCCAGGGAATCTTCCCACCCCAGGGATCGAACCAACATCTCCATATGCAGGTGGGTTCTTTACTACTGAACCACTAGGAAAGCCCCTAAATTTTGACCAGTAGGATATTTAATATATTTTTTGGAGTGTGTTGCCCAGCAAAGGAACCTACACACACCTACATAGTGTGATAAGTAGGAGGAGCCTTGCAGTGTTTCACTTCACTGGCTAACCCCCAACCAAACATCGCCCACTTATCTAACTTTCACTGTTAAATTCACCATTCATTTCTTGTTTCTTTAGAAATTCAGTACCTTCTAAATTCTTATGATGGTAAAAGTAACCTAAGATGCTTGATAAAATCATAGATTCTAGGTCCCGCCCAAAATGGAACCAGACTCCTGAGACAAACCTCTCTTTTTAATAAATGCCCTAAGTGATGCTTATGGCCAGAGAAATTTAGGGGAAATTAGGCTAATGATTATTTTTCAGTTTCATTATTTGATAACACTTTCATGAAACCCTTTCATATGACCTTACCATGAGTCTGTGACAAAAATATTATTATTCCCATTTTACATAAAAGGAAAGTGAGCCTCTAAAAGGTAAAGTAGACAGATTAAAGCCACTTGGGGGAAAGACCTTGACTCCACGCCACATAGCTTTTAATCCAGATCCTCACCACTAAGCCCTACGGCTTTCCAGGAGCTCGTGGTAATGATAATAAGACTCTAACCAAGACAGTCTTCTCTGAACAAAATATGGACAGTCTGCCTGCAATGCGGGAGACCTGGGTTCAATTCCTGGATTGGGAAGATCCCCTGGAGAAGGAAATGGCAACCCACTCCAGTATTCTTGCCTAGAAAATCCCATGGGTGGAAGAACCTGGTGGGCCACAGTCCATGGGATTGCAAAGAATCGGACATGACTGAGTGACCATCACTTACTCACTCACTCACTCTGAAAGTACCCAAAGGGCCTTGAAGAAAGAGAAGTCCTTTAATAGCTGAGGAGGAGAGAAGAGAGTAGGTGAATAAAGTAATGGAAATGTATCAGCTGATTAATAAGAAGCTATTGAAAAATGGTTGGAGCCTAAGAGCTTTGTAGAATCTCCACGACGGAACCCTGGTTCTGTAAGATACTCCATGAAAAGGGGGGTTCTTGACTCAAACAAATTTGTAAAATGTGGTGAACTTTACTCCAGTGAACAGATTCCCAAAGGACATCTGCATATTAAAAGGCTCTGAGAAGTTCTGCTGCAAAGAAATTTAATTAAAACTTTAAACTTGTAATAGCCAAACTTATTTGACCATGGAATTCTCCCCTCATTTTTCCATAAACATCTGTCTGAACACACTTTGGGAAATGCTGGCCTAGGACATAGAGTTGAGAATGTATCCATGGGAGTTTTTAATACTGCAGTTACACCAAGTTAAAGATTCTGTTCTTTTTCTTTTCTTCCTATTGTTTCTTTGCTTATTCTGAAGGGGGAGAAACAGACAGATACTATCCATAAAATCACTGAAGTTTGTTGATTCTCCCTAGTTACTAACACAAAGCAAGTGTGTGGCAAGAGAACCAAATGGGAGCTGAGCTAAGCTTTGGAATGTGGAAACCCGGTCTGTCTGGAGCCCCTGGCTCTCTCCAGGCATCTGGACCGGAGGCCCAGCTTGCCTTCTCTTCTGCCCTTGCCTATCTGCCTTTCTGGGGATGAGACAGTCTAAGGATGTTGCCTCATTGGCATGCTTCTTGGTTTTTGTGCATTTAACCAGGTTGATTCAGAGGGACTCTTCATTCCAGGGCTATCTTGGGCCCCACGACTGTCCAAAACAAGGTCCAGGTGGCTTCCAGTCAGAATAGCGGCAAAAACACAATTAAGCAGGCTTGCCAACTGCATCAGTCTTCACAAGATGAACACCACTTTGGCAAGAATGGGAATGCTATCTGCTTATGGTTATGAGTCCTGTTTGTTGGGGCCTAATGGCACCCAGAGATGCCTCCTTAGCTTGAATGGGTAGTTGGGTGGAGATGGGCGTGGTGCACAGTAGTCCAGATGGTTGGATGAGGCTCAAAAAGAGGGTGTGGGGTTAGGGAGGAATGATCTTCCTTCTTTGTTCTTTTTAACTTAGCCTTTAAGCAGCAAGATTATTTCAGTTGTTTGCATTTAGCTGTTTTGGAGAGGATTGTTTTCTTAATAGTGTGAACTTTGCTGTTATTGTTTAAAGGGATTCTGACCTTGATGGGTCCTAGGTTTTGATACAGCAAAATGGCAGCTGGAGGAGCGTAGGGTGACGATGTTTTGTTTGGAAAGACAGTGTTTTTAATTTGCATGCATTCTCAAGGAATGGTTTATCCCCATCTCAGTGTCTCCAGTGGTTTGCTGATGAATATTTAATGACCAGCTCTCCAAAAATTAATAAGGTATGCATATATGTGTGTGTGTGAAGTGAAGTCGCTCAGTCGTGTCCGACTGTTTGCGTCATAGACTGTAGGCTACATAGACTGTAGCCTACCAGGCTCCTCTAAGGTCCATGGGATTTTCCAGGCAATAGTACTGGAGTGGATTGCCATTTCCTTCTCTAGGGGATCTTCCCAACCCAGGGCTTGAACCCAGATCTCCCACATTGTAGACAGATGCTTTACCATCTGAGCCACCAGGGAAGCCCACACACATAAATTTATTCTAAATTGATATAAAGGATGCATAATATAAATTTATAAATAATAAAATATATACAATATTCTTTCTTATCAATTTCATATAGCCAATTGATTCTCACAGGATTATTTCATCAAACTGTTTTATCCATAGCCAACCTATGGGTTACAACTAACAAGTTTTTCTCCAACATCAATATTCATTGATATTTTTGTCTATTTTAACATGTAAGATGAAAGTGAAACAATGAAGATATATGTTTAGAGTTGCCAGATTTAACAAATAGAAACACAGAAGGCTCTGTTAAATTTGAATCTTAGATAAACAAATACACTTTTAGTATAAGTATGTTCTGAACAATATTTATGATTACTTAGGCTAAAAATAATCTTGTCGATTTGAAAGTCAAGTTTAACTGGGCATCTTGGTTTATTTATTTATTTATTTTGTCTAGCACTGAAAAACTCCACTTGTTCTTCAATGACATGAGTGACTTTTTGCTGAATCACATGTAGGTTTTGAATAATAGAAGACTATTTCCTCATTTTTTGTGCTGTTTGATGTGTAACAACTATAATCATATCACAATTTTAAGTTTTATCATCATGAATGACATTTTTGCCATCATTTTCTTCAGTCTAGAAAATCAACAAAACAATAAAACAAGCCCTGGACTTCCCTCGTGGTCCAGTGGTAAAGAATCTACCAGCCAGTGCAAGAGACATGGGTTCAATCCCTGATCGGGGAAGATCCCACAGCCCGCAGAGCAACCAAGCCCATGCACCCCAACTACTGAGCCTGTACTCTAGAGCCCAGGAGCCACAACTACTGAGCCCACATGCTGCAGTTACTGAAGCCCATGCACCCTAAAGTCCATGCCCTTTAACAAGAGAAGCCACTGCAATGAGAAGACCATGCACTGCAACTAAAGAGCAGCTCCTACTTGCCGCAACTAGAGAAAGCCCAAGCTCAGCAATGAAGACCTAGTACAGCCAAAAATAAATAATAAATAAATAAATAAATTGTGAAAAAAAAGAATCTGCCTGCCAATGCAGGGGACATGGTTTCAATTCCTGGTCTGGGAAGATTCCATATGCTGTGGGACAAATAAGCCCATGCGCCACAACTACTGAAGCCTACCCGACTAGAGCCTGTGCTCTGTAACAAGAGATCAGATCACATCAGATCAGTCGCTCAGTCGTGTCTGACTCTCTGCAACCCCATGAATCGCAGCACGCCAGGCCTCCCTGTCCATCACCAACTCCTGGAGTTCACTCAGACTCACGTCCATCGAGTCGGTGATGCCATCCAGCCATTTCATCCTCTGTCGTCCCTTTCTCCTCTTGCCCCCAACTCCTCCCAGCATCAGAGTCTTTTCTAATGAGTCAACTCTTCGCATGAGGTGGCCAAAGTATTGGAGTTTCAGCTTTAGCATCAGTCCTTCCAAAGAAATCCCAGGGCTGATCTCCTTCAGAATGGACTGGTTGGATCTCCTTGCAGTCCAAGGGACTCTCAAGAGTCTTCTCCAACACCACAGTTCAAAAGCATCAATTCTTCGGCGCTCAGCCTTCTTCACAGTCCAACTCTCACATCCATACATGACCACTGGAAAAACCATAGCCTTGACTAGACGAACCTTTGTTGGCAAAGTAATGTCTCTGCTTTTGAATATACTATCTAGGTTGGCCATAACTTTCCTTCCAAGGAGTAAGCGTCTTTTAATTTCATGGCTGCAGTCACCATCTGCAGTGATTTTGGAGCCCAGAAAAATAAAATCTGACACTCTTTCCACTGTTTCCCCATCTATTTCCCATGAAGTGATGGGACCAGATGCCATGATCTTCATTTTCTGAATGTTGAGCTTTAAGCCAACTTTTTCACTCTCCACTTTCACTTTCATCAAGAGGCTTTTTAGTTCCTCTTCACTTTCTGCCATAAGGGTAGTGTCATCTGCATATCTGAGGTTATTGATATTTCTCCCGGCAATCTTGATTCCAGCTTGTGCTTCTTCCAGCCCAGCGTTTCTCATGATGTACTCTGCATATAAGTTAAATAAGCAGGGTGACAATATACAGCCTTGACGTACTCCTTTTCCTATTTGGAACCAGTCTGTTGTTCTATGTCCAGTTCTAACTGTTGCTTCCTGACCTGCATATAGATTTCTCAAAAGGCAGATCAGGTGGTCTGGTATTCCCATCTCTTGAAGAATTTTCTACGGTTTATTGTGATTCACACAATCAAAGGCTTTGGCATAGTCAATAAAGCAGAAATAGATGTTTTTCTGGAACTCTCTTGCTTTTTCGATGATCCAGCGGATGTTGGCAATTTGATCTCTTGTTCCTCTGCCTTTTCTAATACCAGCTTGCACATCTGGAAGTTCACAGTTCACGTATTGCTGAAGCCTGGCTTGGAGAATTTTGAGCATTACTTTACTAGCATGTGAGATGAGTGCAATTGTGCGGTAGTTTGAGCATTCTTTGGCATTGCCTTTCTTTGGGATTGAAATGAAAACTGACCTTTTCCAGTCCTGTGGCCACTGCTGAGTTTTCCAAATGTGCTGACATATTGAGTGCAGCACTTTCACAGCATCATCTTTCAGGATTTGGAATGGCTCAACTGGAATTCCATTATCTCCACTAGCTTTGTTCGTAGTGATGCTTTCTAAGGCCCACTTGACTTCACCTTCCAGGATGTCTGGCTCTAGGTCAGTGATCACACCATCGTGATTATCTGGGGCGTGAAGATCTTTTTTGTACAGTTCTTCTGTGTACCACTGCAATGAGAAGCCCAAGCACCACAACGAAGAGCCTCCATTACCCCAACTAGAGAAAACCCTCATGCAGCAACAAAGACCCAGCACAACCAAAAATAATTAATTCTAAAAATAATTAAAACAAAAAACCCACAATAAACCAAGTCCTGATTTGTAGCATTTGGTAATTTCTGTACTGTCTAAGCTCCCCCCATAGCCAATTTGAACTTGACATCACTAAACAAGGAATTGGGAAGAGATATTCAGGGACACACAGTGTAACATTTCCACAAACTGTTATCGAGTCCAAGATTGCTCTGCTTGCTGCACGACAAGCCAATGAATCTGAACGATGAGGGGTTGAGGCCAGGAGGAGACTTTTTCAGGTGGCTGGCTGACTGAGAAGATGGCAGGGTAGTGCCTCGAAATAGCCATCTTATTGGGGTCTGGATACTAGGTTCTTTCATACATCAGAGATAGGGGGATGTGAGGAAGCAGCTTGGCATGCTGCAGTCCCTGGGGTCGCAGAGTCAAACCATGACTGAGTGACTGAACTGAAGTCAACTGAGGAAGCAAAGTGACAAGGCCATTAATCTTGCAAGCATCTCCTAGAACGACAAGCCCCAGGCAGGGGATGTGTTAATTTCTTCCTTCCTGCCACCTACAGGTGGACAGGGTTCTGAACAAAGGCACTTGAACAGAAAGGCAGAGGGGCGGGATTCTCTGAGGCAGGCCATTCTGTATGATTATAGTAACAAAATATAAAAGCAAGTCTAAGAAACAGTTCCAACATGGAGTCAGAATTGGCTTTCTTCTCTGCAACAAAACCACCTCAAAAGCATAGGTAAAAGCACTTTTTAGTAAAATAATTAGCAAGTGGTAAATTTTGAGTGTGTATTCCCTTTGTTTTTAATGTAATTTAATTGAGTGTTTAGTTGATGAAAGCTTTGTTTAACCAGGCTTGCAAAAGTCCTAACAATAAAACAGTTGGCTCTAGCATGCTGGCAATACCACTCCAGCATGTTATAAAATTTGTCCATATCATCCTACACCCAGCTTATTTTATTCATTTACAAAATCTGCTTGAGTCCTAGAAGTGCTTGAGTTTGTGACCTTTGTTAAGTTGTTGGGACAGAGAGAAAAAAAAGGAAAACAAGAAAAAAATAATACAGTCCTTCTCTCAGGAATGTTAAGCTGCTCAAAGGGAGTACCTGGTGCTTGCTAAGTTGCTTCAGTCGTGTTCGACTGTGTGACCCTGTGGACTGTAGCCCACCAGGCTCCTCTGTCCATGGGAGTTTCCAGGCAAGAATACCAGAGTGGGTGCCATGCCCTCCTCAAAAGGAGTAATGAACATTTATTGAGCATCTTCTCTATTTTAGACAATGCTCTCTACCACAGATTTTAAATTACAAATTCATAAGCTCCTATGCTATGTAAAAGCCAGAAAAGTAGAGGGAACAAGCACTCTAAACTTTCTGTAAGGCAGAAAGTTAAGAGATGAAATAAAAATTCCTACCACGGTTGCAGTATTGCTGATTATCTATACCCATAATTAAGGATTGGAAGGGATTGTGTATAAATAATTGCTCCTTTAGGGCAGTGATCTTAAGGGGTGATGCATTTTCTTCTATATTGTCTTTTGATGTTTTGGTGAAGATGTTTGGTGAAGATTTTTTGGAAGATAAGCACTAAAGTCTGCAATTCAGACAACAAATGCATTAAATTCATCAAAGGGGAATTCCTCTGTGCTTGGACAGCTTTTATGGAGCACAGGGAGCCTAAGCCAGGCCTTGAAGAATGAGAGGGATTTAGATAAATAGGAAAGCATTCCGGGCAGGGCATAAGTAAAGGGTTAGAGATAGGTATTTTGAAGGAACAATAAATAAGTCTGGCTGGAAAAGATTCGGATTTATATGTGTATGTGAAAGCTGTATAAAACCAGGGTCCCACAAAGTCTGCTCTTGGCATGGAATCAAATTCAAAGAACTAATAGTTGGGGAAATTGAAACTAACTTAAATCTTTACTACAGCCTCTTAGGAAACAAAAAAACTGGAGGACTTCCGCCCCTTGTTACCAATTTTTCCCTTCCCTTAGATTCTCATCTCTTGTGGTAAATTATTCTCTACTTTTTTCAGCATTTCTCTTCTCCACTGATTACCTCAATCTACCCGTGAAGTCTCAGGACAGGGTTAAATGGCAACCAGAATTCTCCTTAGCAGGTGGGAGAGAGGAATAGGCTGTACACTAATGCAAAGGTATTTTTTGTCTGACACGTCTAACAATAATATGGAAATAAACCTAAACATAATAATTGCATCTATAAGTAATTTACTTACACTTCCTCTTCTTTTCAACTGTATAATATTAAATTGTGCTCATTTCGTGATTTCTATATGTTCTCTCTTATGTTAAACCTTTGTGCTTGATTGTTTATCTTCATGTAATATTTATTTCCTCTTTTACCTACCAGTTTTTGTTAATCCTGAAGGATTCGGCTTAGAAGTGACTTTACTCAGAAGCCTTCCTCAACCACACAAACTGGACTAGTTGCATCTCCCCCCGCCACCCCCCACCAAACCATTGTCCTGGTTGCATTATCTTAAAATGACCTATCTTGCCTGTCTTGTCTGAATTGGACTGGGAAAAATTTGTAGGTCTTATGTAGTGTGTAGTACATATGTTTATATATGTGTATTTGTATATACATAGTTACATGTTTATATATGTATTCAAGATATTTTATATGATATTATATTTAATATCAATAAACATTTTTATGTGTGTCTATTCAAACATATTTATTCTCTTTTTATATATTTTGGATAAATTAATCCATTTACTGACAACTTCTATGTGACAAGTACTGTTTTAAGCAATTTGCAAACGTCTCTCTTTTCCTGCTCTGACCAACCATATAGAGTAGGAGTTACCTTTAATTCTTGAATAAGAAATCTAGGATTCTAAGAGGTGTAGTGGTTGCCCAAGGACATACCACCAGGAAATGGCAGCAACCACATTTGGAGCCAAGCCTGTGTATGACATAGACCTGTGTGTATGCCAGGCAGTAAAAAAAAAAATCCATTAGGGAGTCTGCTTTCAGTGGGGTGAGGGGAGAAGACATGTCACCAGACAGGAAGGTGGAGACCATTTGGGATTGTCAGCCAGGTCCTTGGTTGGCCATAGGGAGAGGAGTCTCTGCCAGCTAGCTGCTGCTGATGGAAATAAATAATGAGAAGAAGTGAGTGGAGAAGGGATACAGGCCTGTAGTTAAGAGACAGGCTTACTTTTATTTGCTCCCCTTTTTAAAGACATTTGAATATAAACAGCATTTATTTTCAGTAAAGATCTTCTGCCCCACTTTAGAGGACCATGAATGAGCCTGTGTGGTGGTCCTCTTAGGTGACAAGCACATGCTGTCTTCTAAAACTTAGAACAATCATATAAACTTGTCTGAATTTCCTATAGCTGCTGTAGCAAAGTACTATAAATGTACTGGGTTACAAAAACACAAATTGATCTTTACATTTTGCAGATCAGAAGTCCAACAGGATCTCAAGAAGTGAAATCAAGGGGTCGACAGGGATGCACTCCTTTCTGGAGGCTCCAGGAGAGAATCTTGTTACACTGTCTTTTCCTTTCCAGAGACAGCCTACATTCTTTGGTTTATAGCCCCTTACTCCACTTTCAAAGCCCCCAATAGGAGTTCCGGTCCTCATGCTGTTCTCTGGAATGCTTCCATTGCTGCACTCTGTCTCAGACAACAGCCAAGAAAATTTCTCTGCTTTTAAGGATTCATATGATTAGATTTACCCTCCCCTTCCACTTATTACCCCACCTTCCATAATGATAATGCAGGCTAATCTCTTCCTCTCAAGACTCTTAACCTTAATCACATCTGCAAAGTCCCTTTTGTCATGTAAGGTGACATATCACAGACACTGGGGTCATATTTGGGGATCATTAAAATGCTTACTACAAAGGTGTATACAAGTCAGTCAGTTAGTCAGTTCAGTCACTCAGTTGTGTCAGGCTCTGTGATCCCATGGACTGCAGCACGCCAGGCCTCCCTGTCCAGCACCAACTCCTGGAGTTTACTCAAACTCATGTCCATTGAGTCAGTGATGCCATCCAACCATCTCATCCTCTGTTGTCCCCTTCTCCTCCTGCCTTCAATCTTTCCCAGCATCAGGGTCCTTTCAAATGAGTCAGTTCTTCATGTCAGGTGACCAAAGTTGGAGTTTCAGCTTCAGCATCAGTCCTTCCAATGAATATTCAGGACTAATTTCCTTTAGGGTGGACTGATTGGATCTCCTTGCAGTCCTCGGGACTTTCAGGAGTCTTCTCCAACACCACAGATCAAAAGCATCAATTCTTCAGTGCTCACCCTTCTTCATAGTCCTGGAAAAACCATAGCTTTGCCTAGAAGGACCTTTGTTGGCAAAGTAATGTCTCTGCTTTTGAATATGCTATCTAGGTTGGTCATAACTTTCCTTCCAAGGAGTAAGCATCTTTTAATTTCATGGCTGCAGTCACCATCTACAGTGATTTTGGAGCCCCCCAAAATAAAGTCTGTCACTGTTTCCACTGTTTCCCCATCTATTTGCATGAAGTGATGGGACCAGATGCCATGATCTTAGTTTTCTGAATGTTGAGCTTTAAGCCAACTTTTTCACTCTCCTCTTTCCCTTTCATCAAGAGTTTTTTTTGTTCTTCATTTTTCTGCCATAAGGGTGGTGTCATCTGCATATCTGAGGTTATTGATATTTCTCTCGGCAATCTTGATTCCAGCTTGTGCTTCTTCAAGCCCAGTGTTTCTTATGATATACTCTGCATATATGTTAGATAAGCAGGGTGACAATATACAGCCTTGATGTACTCCTTTTCCTATTTGGAACCAGTCTGTTCCATGTCCAGTTCTAACTGTTGCTTCCTGACCTCCATACAGATTTCTCAAGAGGCAGATCAGGTGGTCTGGTATTCCCATGTCTTTCAGAATTTTCCACAGTGTGTTGTGATCCCCACAGTCAAAGGCTTTGGCATAGTCAATAAAGCAGAAGTAGATGTTTTCTGGAACTCTCTTGCTTTTTCGATGATCCAAAAGATGTTGGTAACTTGATCTCTGTTTCCTCTGGCTTTTCTAAATTCAACTTGAACATCTGAAAGTTCAGGGTTCATGTACTGTTGAAGCCTGGCTTGAAGAATTTTGAGCATTAATTTACTAGCGTGTGAGATGAGTGCAGTTGTGCAGTAGTTTGAGCGTTCTTTGGCATTGGCTTTCTTTGAGATTGGAATGAAAACTGACGTTTTTCCAGTCCTGTGGCATCTGCTGAGTTTTCCAAATTTGCTGACATATTGAGTGCGGTACTTTCACAGCATCATCTTTTAGGATTTGAAATGGGCCAACTGGAATTCCATCACCTCTACTAGCTTTGTTCGTAGTGATGCTTTCTAAGGCCCACTTGACTTCGCATTCCAAGATGTCTGGCTCTAGGTGAGTGATCACATCATCGTGATTATCTGGGTTGTGAAGATCTTTTTCGTATAGTTCTTCTGTGTACTCTTGCCACCTCTTAATATCTTCTGCCTCTGTTAAGTCCATACAAGCAACCCCATTCTAGACATGAGGAAACTAAGACTAAGAGAAGTACAGTGACTTTCCCAAGACCCAGGTCTAGTAAGTGACAGGTCTGAGATTTAAACCGGAGTCTGTCTGCCTCCGAAGTGCTCACTCTTTCTCAGACAACAAGAAGCTGCCTTCTCACACATTTTTGTGCTGGTCACAGAACTGGACCACAGTGTTCAAAAGGTGGCAATTTGTAGAACTAATGAATGGATGGCTTTTCAACTTGGAGCTGGAAAGTGTCCTTGAATTATGAGAAAATGGAGACCCCTTAATGATCCACATGATATTCTTGCATTTTTACCCCAGGTGTCTTTTTATACTTTCCCAGCACAGTTTACCCTGGGTGTAATCACTACCACACACAGCTGGTGGGTTGTGGCTCACGCATTAGTCTACTCAGGCTGCCGTAACAAGACGTCACAGACTGAGGGCATAATCATAACATTTATTTTCTCGTACTTTTGGAGGCTTTATGTTTAAGATCAAGGTGTTGCAAGGATTGTTTTCTGGTGAGGCCTCTCTTCATGGCTTGTAGATGGCTTCCTTCTGGCTGTGTCCTCAAGTGGACTTTCCTCTGTATGTGCAGAGAGGAAGAGCATGCTCTGGTGTCTCTTCCTCTTCTTTTAAGAACACCAGTCCTGTCAGATTACGGCTCCACCCTTATGACTTCATTTAACCTGATTACCTCCTTAATGGCCCTGTTTTCAAATATAGTCACACTGAAGTTAGAGCATCAACATATAAATTTAGGAGATGACAATACAATTCAGTCCATAACAGCATGTAACAGGCATTCAGTAAATATTAGCTAAATGAATGATTGAATTAATGAATGCATGAATCCCTTTTGTTGAACACATATGATATACCAGATATTTACTAGGACTTAACGTATGCCACTCTTTAGTCATTATAACAATTCTGTGGTATAAGTATTATTGGTATGTTGAAGGTAATCCAATATACTCTTAGTTTCCATTCAACTTTAAGAGCTTGTGAAAGTGAAAGTGAAGTTGCTCAGTCGTGTCCGACTCTCTGCGACCCCATGGACTGTAGCCTACCAGGCTCCTCAGTCCATGGAAGTTTCCAAGCAAGAGTCAGAGCTTATGATCCTATTAATGGGCTGCTGAGAGCTGTTCAAGGCCCTTTTCCTCTAACACCTCGGACCAGCGGTCATTACTGTCAAGGGTCTTGGCTTCTATTAAACAAGCCTTGTAGGTTATTTGCCTTAATCCTATGTGTAGATAAGCCTTCTGTGAGAGGTATAACAGTAGTCCCCAAGTCAGCATTTTCACTGGTTTAGAGGTCAGAAGAAGGGCTGGGAATATTCCTTGGGATCACATTACCCACAGAGGTCATGATGGAGGAGGCCTGTGTGAGCAGAGAATAGCCCATGTGTGCCCCCACAGAGCACCAGCCCACCCAATGCTTGCTCTTCACTGACTCCATCAATTTATTCAGCATCTATTACATGCGGGATGCCAGAACTATGGAGATTGCCCTTAAGGTGTTTTTAGTCCAGCCAGGTAGACATACATGTAAATCAGCAAGTACAATCCAGTACACCAAATCATATATGTATTTGAGTAAAGGGCAAGGGCTATGGGAGAAAAAAAAGGGGGGAGGCTTGCATCTAAAGGGTGGGAGAGTAGAAGACTTCCTGGGGCGGTGATGCTTGGGCTTTGGGCTGAGTATACAAAGATGAGAAATATTCAGCCAAAGCAAGAAAGTAGTGGAAGGAAGAAAGGGTGCTTGAATTCTAGCTGTGCCATTCCTGTGCATGTACTTTCACAGCAAGAAAGAAGGCAATATGTATGAAGGTCTTTCAAAATTAGTATAACTCTTCGTCCAACAATTCCACTTCTAGGAATTTATCCTAAGGAAGTTACCAGACATGCACATAAAGATTTATGTGTACAGATGCTCATTGTTGCATGATTTATAATAACAAAAGAATTAGAAACAACCCAAATATTTATAGTGAATTGAATAAATGAATCCATATGATGGACTATAATGTAGCCATTAAAAGCCATATTTAATGAGGGGAAAGTACTCAAACTGTATTAAGTGGGGAAAAAGAAGTTTAAAATATGATCCCGTATTTAATTTATTTATTGTATATTTTATTGTTAAAATTGGTTATAGAGAGGATAGAATACATTTTAGGTATATAAATTCTGCAGGAAGAAAAAGATTAGAATGAAATACATCAAAATGGTCAGTGGATAGTAGAAATATTGATTTAAATTTTTTTGTTTGTATTCTTCCAAATTTCTATAGAAGCATTCATTATGCTTAGAATTTTAATGCAAGTTTAACCCCCCAAGAGTGCCAAGTGTTGTTTCTGCTGCTCACATTCTTTAGCACCCTGTCAATGCTATATCATCCTTGTACAGGGGCCTGTGTTTCTGTGTCTCTACCTGACTCAGTGTACCCATCTTCAAGAGATATTAGGAGTACAGTTTCAAGATGACATTTGGATTTTGGTGCCTTAAGTTTTCTTTTTCTGTGTCTTTTCCCACCCTCTTCTCTGTCACTTTTCCACAGCAGGGTCGCATTCTGCCTAAGTGCCCCTCCTGATCAAACCTTACTCTTAGGGAGTAAAATAAGTACATTTGTTGAACACTATGTGGCAGGCAGGCACTGTTTTGAGCACTTTACAAGGATTGACCTGATTAAACCATACAATACTCTGTGAGGTAGATATTACTATGTAAGCTTCCATTTTATTATGGGGACTCTGAGGCTGTACAAGGGAAGTTCAAGAACAGGCCAAGTTCACGTAATTAGTAAGTGCTGGAACCTGGATTTGAGTGCAGGAAGTCTTTGTACACACCACAAACTTCCTGAGAAATGCTGATTCCTAACCAGGAGCAGAACCTTTGTGCCTTTAGTAGAAGATGTGCATTTTAGCAGAAAACCACCTTCTCAATTGACTTAAGCCAATAAAATGGAACTGGGATGGAGAGGTTAATGTTTAGGGGGTGTTGGGCCTCCTACTCCAATGAGATTCTCAGGGTATTCAATAGACCTGTTGACAGGTAAATCTTTATGTTCCTATTTTTTTGAAGTTTACTCTGGAAAGAAAGCCTAGAAAAGTGAAGAATTGGGCTCCTGCATGAAGCTCTCCTGCCTATAGAAAGGGCAGAGAGAGCTGTGGTCCATGATTCTACAATTTCATGAGCCTCCCTTTATTGTTTTTACTCATATCAGGAGGGGAAAACAAAATCTGTAAATGGTTATATGCAAAAAAAAAAAAAAAAAAAATGTTAGCTTGCAAAAGGCCTACCCAGAGCTTTTAGCAGATTGAGAACCATGGATGAACAGGTTCCCATGTGAACGATTCTGAAGGGATCTCTCAGTGAGGCAAACCCTTTCAATTCAAATCAGAATGGACTGCAGAGGCAGAGGCTTGAGCCTGATGGCGAGGTTAGCTTTCTGACCTGCATAAGTAAGGTTTCAGGGAGCTCCAGCTCATTGGCATTCACCATCTTGGCCCAGTCCAAGGTGACCTTTTTGCGTTTGTGCTATTGTGTGCCTGGTGGTTTATGCAGCCCTTTAAGGGAATTCTTTGGCCTGCCTGAAAAGGAAATCAATTATTAGAGGGCCAGGCTTCTGGCCAGGAGATTTCTTTTAAGTTTTAATATAGGTAGACTAAAGCTGAGATAATAGCTGCAGGAATATTAATAACACCCACTTCACTTCCACGTGCTTTCACCCAAAGGCAAAAAAGACACATTTTAAAGCCTACATTGACCTGTTGTCTTTGACTCAAGGACACATTGCTTTATCAGTCATCTTGGTGTCCTCTCCATGTTTGCTCTGCCCCTGGAATCAATAGGACGTGATGAACATGACCCAGAAGCCCTGTCCCCCTCCACCCTGTTCCTGACAGATGGCATGAGTCATCCACTGCAGAACCAAGAAACAGAGGCCACAAACCCATTCCAACAGTTCTCAAAAGGAGAAACAGAAGGACAATTGCAGTGAACAATTATGGACTGTTTTCCTACCTATGACTAGATAAAAGGTAGTTAGGTTGAGGAAAAAGGAATGAGACCCAACCACGTGAGACTGATGAACAGGGCAGCTGCATTCACCAGAAGATGCAAATGACATCTAAGAGCACCCACGTATCTTTGTCACTGCCAACCAGTGGGGATGACCACCCATTAGCAGATGGGCCTTAATAATCAAGTAACAGTTGTGTGTGCTTAAGACTTTGTTCAGCCCCCAACCAATCACCCCATGCAGACAGCCCTCATTTAAATTCACATGCATCCTTGAGTGAACTCTGCATTCCTAGAGGCTGTGGATTGGCATGAAAGGGAAGCCCGTGCATCTCAGCAAGGTGGAACTAGCTGGGATCAAACCTAGAACTCTTTTCTTTCTAGTTTTATTGAGAAATAATTGATGTGTATGACTGTATAAGTTTAAGGTATACAATTTGATGGTTTGGTTACATATATTGTGAAATGATTATAACAATGGGTTTAGTTACCATCCATCATCTTATATAGATACAATAAAAAGAAAAGAAAAAAATTTCTCCTTGTGATGAGAATTTTTAGAATCTACTTGCTTTATAACTTTCCTATATGTATATATATAACATATAGCAATGTTAACTATAATCTTCATGTTGTACACTGTATCCCTAGTACTTGAAAGGAAAGTGAAAGGGAAGTTGCTCAGTCGTGTCCGACTCTTAGCAACCCCATGGACTGCAGCCCACCAGGCTCCTCCGTCCATGGGATTTTCCAGGCAAGAGTACTGGAGTGGGGTGCCATTTCCTTCTCCAGGGAATCTTCCCAATCCAGGGATTGAACCCGGATCTCCCGCATTGTAGGCAGACGCTTTACCGTCTGAGCCACCATCCTAAAACTTGAATTTTCCAACTTTTGACCACCTTCCTCCAATTCCTCCTCCCCCTACTTCCCATGTTTGTTAACCACAAATCTTATTTTTTTCTATAATTTTGGTCATTTTTTTAATTCCACATGTGAGTGAGTTTATACAGTATTTGTCTTTATCTGTCTGACTTATTTCATTTAGTATAATGTCCTTAAGATCCATCCATGTTGTTGCAAATGGTAGGATTCCCTCATTTGTTTATGGCTGAATAATATTCTATTGTGTATATATATATATATATATATATATACACACAGACATATATTATATTCAATATTCTCTATATATACAATATTCGTGTGTGTGTGTGTGTGTGTGTGTGTGTATCACCACTTCTTTACCCATTTACCCACTGATGTATACTTAGGTTGTTTCCAAGTCTTGACTATTGTAAATAACGCTGCCATGAATGTGGAAGTGCAGATATATTTTTGAGTTAGTGTTTTTGTTTCCTTTGGTTATGTTCCCAAAAGTAGAGTTGCTGGATATTATGGTAGTTCTATTGTTAATTTTTTGTGAAACTCCCATACTATTTTCCACAGTAACTGTACTGATTTACACTTCCACCAACAGTGCACAAATGTTCTCTTTTCTCCACATTCATGCCAAAATTTATCATCTCTCTTCTTTTCAATGAGGCTTCCCAGGTGGCACTAGTGGTAAAGAACCTGCTTGCCAATGCAATAGATTTTAGAGACATGGGTTCAATCCCTAGGTTGGGAAAATCTGCTGAAGGAGGGCATGACAACCCACTCCAGTATTCTTGCCTGGAGAATCCCATGCACAGTCTGGCAGGCTATAGTCCATAGGTTCGCAAAAAGCTGGACAAAACTGAAGTGACTTACCATGCACATACATCTTTTGGATGATGGACATTCTTATGGGCATGAAGTGATATCTTCTTGTGGTTTTTAATTTGTATTTCCTTAATGTCTAGGAATGTTGAGCATCTTTTCCTGTACCTGTTGACTATTCATATATCTTCTTTGGAAAAGTCTCTTTTCCAAACTTGTAATTCTGACTGAATCTGGGGCAGAAAAGAAACTCACAATCAAGTGTGCGTGTGTGTGTGTGTGTGTGCGCACTTGCGCACGTGCTTGTGCACACATGTGGACATGCACACACCCTCTGTTATCTTTCCTTTCTCAGTGACAAGGAGTAGTTGAAAGAGTTCCAAGCAGGGTACAGAGGCCTCAGATTGGGTACTGACTTAGCAGCAGCCAACCTGTGCCTTGAAGTAAGTTCTTCCAGTGCCCTTTCTGCGTGGTAGTTGCTTCAAGTAAAAATATCAGACCAAGTGGTCTGCAGTTGATTTAAATCACCTGCTATTCTACTTCCTGACTCTGTGCGACCCCATAGATGGCAGCCCACCAGGCTCCTCCATCCCTGGGATTCTCCAGGCAAGAATGCTGGAGTGGGTTGCCATTTCCTTCTCCTTCCTAGCATATGGCCTTGGGCAAACTGACCTTTGTCTCTTTAAACATCATTTCTTCATCTATACAATGCAGATTGAAATACTTGAGGATAAAATAAGACATATATGGAATAGTCATTTTAAACCCTGGCTGCATATTGAAATCGGGGAGCTTTGTTGTTGTTGCTCAGTCCTGACAGACTCTGTGCGACCCCATGGACTGCAGCGTGCCAGCCATCCCTGTTCCTTCACTGTCTCCTGGAGGTTACTCAAACTCATGTCCATTGAATTGGTGATGCCATCCAACTGTCTCATCCTCTGGCATCCCTTTCTCTTCTTGCTTTCAATCTTTCCCAGCATCAGGGTCTATTCTAATGAAAAGACCAGCTCTTTTCCAGCTCTTCACATCAGGTGGCCAAAGTAGTAGAGCTTCAGCTTCCAATGAATATTCAGGACTGATTTCCTTTAGGAGTGACTGGTTTTATCTCCTTGCTGTCCAAGGGACTCTCAAGAGTCTTATCCAGCACTACATTTTAAAAGCATCAGTTTCTTGGTGTTCAGCCTTCTTTATGGGCCAACTCTCATATCTGTGCATGACTACTGGAAAAACCAAAGCTTTGACTATATAAACCTTTGTTGGCAAAGTGATGTCTCTGCTTTTTAATATGCTGTCTAGGTTTTTCATAGGTTTTCTTCCAAGGAACAAGTGTCTTTTAATTTCACGGCTGCAGTCACCATCTGCTGCGATTTTGGAGCCCAAGAAAATAAAGTCTGTCACTGTTTCCATTGTTTCCCCATCTATTTGCCATGAAGTGATGAGACTGGATGCCATGATCTTAGTTTCCTGAATGTTGAGCTTTAAGCCAGCTTTTTCACTCTCCTCTTTCAGCTTCATCAAGAAGCTCTGTAGTTCCTCTATGCTTTCTGCCATAACATGGAGTCATCTGCATATTTAAGGTTATTGGTATTTCTCATGGCAATCTTGATTCCAACTTGTGCTTCATCCAGTCTGGTGTTTCTCATGATGTACTCTGCATAAAAGTTAAATAAGCAGGGTAACAGTATACAGCTTTGACATACTCCTTCCCAATTTGGAAAAAGTCTGTTGTTCTATGTCTGGTTCTAACTGTTGCTTCTTGACCTGCATACAGATTTCTCAGAAGGCAGGTAAGGTGGTCTGGTATTCCCATCTCTTTCAGAATTTTCCACAGTATGTTGTGATCCACACAGTCAGAGGCTTTAGTGTAGTCCATGACCAAAAGTAGATGTTTTTCTGGAGCTCTCTTGCTTTTTCGATGATCCAACAGTGTTGGCAATTTGATGTCTGGTTCATCTGCCTTTTCTAAATCCAGCTTGTACATCTGGAATTTCTCAGTTCACATACTACTGAAGCCTTGCTTAAAGAATTTTGAGCATTACCTTGCTAGCATGTGAAATAAGTGCAATTGTGTGGTAGTTTGAACATTATTTGGCATTGCCTTTCTTTGGGATTGGAATGAAAACTGACCTTTTCCAGTCCTGTGGTCACTGCTGATTTTTCCTAATTTGCTGGCATATTGAGCGCAGCACTTTCACAGCATCATCTTTTAGGATTTGAAATAGCTCAACTGGAATTCCATCACCTCTACTAGCTTTGTTCATAGTGATGCTTCCTTAGGCCCACTTGACTTCGCATTACAGGATGTCTGGGGCTCTAGGTGAGTGATCATACCATCGTGGTTATCCAGATCATTAAGACTTTTTTTTGTATAGTTCTGTGTATTCCTTCCTGCCACCTCTTCTTAATATCTTCTGCTTCTGTTAGGTCTATACCATTTCTGTCCTTATTGTGCCCATCTTTGCTTGAAATATTCTCTTGGTATCTCTAATTTTCTTAAAGAGATCTCTAGTCTTGCTCATTCTGTTGTTTTCTATTTCTTTGCATTTTTCACTGAAGGAGGTTTTCTTATCTCTCCTTGCTATTCATTGGAACTCTGCATTCATATGGGTGTATCTTTCCTTTTCCCCTTTGCCTTTAGCTTCTCTTCTTAACTGTTTATAAGGCATCCTCAGACAACCATTTTGCCTTTTTTCATTTCTTTTTCTTGGAGATGGTTTTGATCACCACCTCCTGTACAGTGTTACAAACCTCCATCCATAGTTCTTCTGGCAGTCTATCAGATCTAATCCTTTGAATCTATTTGCCACTGTATAATTATAAAAGATTTGATTTAGATAACATCTGAATGGTCTAGTGGTTTTCTCTACTCTCTTCAATTTAAGTCTGACTTTTGCAATAAAGAATTCATGATCTGAGCCACAGTCCGCTCCTGATCTTGCTTTTTCTGACTGTATAGAGTTTCTCCATCTTCAGTTGCAAAGAATATAGTCAATCTGATTTCTGTATTGACCATCTAGTGATGTCCATATGTAGAGTTGTCTCTTGTGTTGTTGGAAGAGGGTGTTTTCTATGATCAATGAGTTCTCTTGGCAAACCTCTGTTAGCCTTTGACCTGCTTTATTTTGTACTCCAAGGACAAACTCCCTGAAGAGCTTTAAAAAATACTCATACCTTAGTCCTACCTCCAAAAATATAATTTATCTGGTCTTCAGGTTATGCTAACATGCAGCTACAACTGAGAACACCTAATATAAAGTATAGTACTTTTTCTGAACCCCAAATATGTATTCGATAAGTGGAAGTTCTTAGATAATGCCTCCTCAAGAAGGTTGCTGATGGTAGGAATTTTAGGCTAGGTAAAGAAATCTCTGTTTTTTTAGCAACTAGGTATCTCAGGGCAAATGTAGCCAAATTTGTCCCTGAAGGAGGGGCTCAGGTATGATCTTATATGCTTGAATCCTTAAAAAATAAGCAATAATTTTTTTCATTGTAGAAAATTTGGAAACCACAGAAACTGATCAAGAATTCCATCATGGAGGACCAATAGCTGTAAATGATATGTTCTCTCTAGTTGTTTTCCCGTCATGCTTAAATTCAATGATTAATTTAATCAGCAGGTATTTATTACTATTTATTACATATCCACTATGTACCAAGCACTGGAGTGCTAAACTAGTTTATGACAGTGATCAAGACAAACTAGAATGTAATGTTGTATTCTTTACCCATAGGACATTTTGCTGGAGTGTATTTCCTCATCTTATTAAATGTTATCCATTTTTAGAAATGAATATTATCAGTTTTTAGAAACTGGATCATAATCCATGTAGTGTTCATACCATGCTATATCTGCTGTTGGATAGTTAGATTATTTCTGTGATTATTATGTTATTATTATGACTATTCAGATCTTGAATATAAGTTTTGAGACTTTTAAGTGCAGAAATTTAAAACCATTATTCCTGCATTCAGCTGGCTGTCTGCTTGTCTTCTGCTGAAGCAGAGGTAAAATTTAGCCACTTCCCTTGGAGCATGCTCTCCCCGATGTCCACATGGCTCCCTCCCTGCTGCTTTCAGTCTCCACTCAAGCTCCACCTTGGGGATGAGGCCTCGCTCTGGCACTCTCCATTCATATCTCTGCTTTATTTAACTCTCTAGTGCTTGTGTCATACTGAATTTATTTTTTGAATTTTGATTATTATTGGTGCTTGAACACTTGAATGTAAACTACACAGGAGCAGAAATCATTCTTCAGTTCTGTTTACCTGGACTGGAGATTTGCTACCTAAGTAACATTTATCACAGACAGTTCCCAGAAGAGATGGGGAGGAGGGAACATATGCTGCTGGAGGTACTGGGAGAAGAAGGTCTGTGTGGCAGAAACCTAGAGAACTGTAGTATCCAATTTAAGAATAAGGTTTAAGAGCAAACTCTTTTCTACATCTAACTGTCCTCTCATCACACTTGTCCTGGGACATAGAATTAGAAGAAGCCATTCTCTAATACCTTGTTCTGGGGAGCTGAAAACAAAATTCTCTGCATCAGCATTGGAGACTCTCTTCAGAACGTTTGACCCTGAGATTGTCCACAGTGATTGGTCCAGCTCAGTATCCATGGTTATAAGTAACTCCCAAGAATTAAATATCCCTGGGCAGATACAAAGTTCTGGGCTCAAGATGTCAGCTGTTTGCAGGAAATGTTCACTATCAGCCATGTAAAGGCCTTTGTGTTTCTAGTAGACGGGTCCCTGGGAAGAGTGCCAGATGTCTCTAAGCCACGTGAAAGGATCACGTGTTCCCTGTGCCTGAGTCAGCCCTCCTTGGGGAGTGCTCTGTTATTCATGCTCAGAATGGCAGAAAGATCAGTGAAATCCATTCTCAAGTTCTAAGCCTTGTTAAGCTGTAGCTGTGGCCCAACCTAGGACTGAGGCGTTGAGGGAAATTGTCTAAGGACAGAAAAAGGGCAGGGAAGGTAACAGTAGTTATGATGTGTCTGCAGGAGCCAGGATCTGATTTATTTGTTTATTATTTGTTTGTAAAATAACTCAAGATATATAATGGACTCACATGGTTTTAAAAAATCGAATAATGTAAAAGACTTAGAGTTGAACGTTTCCCTTCCATGGTTATAAATCAGCATTCCAGTTTCCTAGCTTTCCCCACCCAAAGGCAACCACTCTTACCAGTTTTATTGTGCGTTCTTTTCAAAAATGTGTATGTGTGTGTGCATATTTATACAACTGCAGTGTATTGTATCTAATATTCTGTACCTTGCTTCTTTTCTAAATGTATATTAGCAAATGTTCCCTAACAGATCAAATATATCTTATATATTTGATCTTTAAGTGTTTCATCATCTATTATTTGACAGAACTATAACTCATTTAACCAGCTCTCTATTGATGGAGTTTAGATGTTTTCAATTTCTAGTATTGTAGAAATTGTCATGATTATATATGTTAATAACCTTTTTTCCTGATTACTAAAATATATTTGCATATTTGTATAGAGAACTAAAGAAATAGAGAGAAACAAAGAAGACAATAGCATTCACTTAGAGATAGACATCATTAATACTTCGTGTGCTTCCTTTGTCTTTCTTCTTTGTACTTTAATTTCATATTTGTAAAGTACTATTTTTTATCATTCACTTAACTTCTACTTAATATGCTCCTATTCCCATGTCATTAAACACTCTTCAAAAGCAACATTTTGAAACATTAGAGAATTAACCATCATATGGCTATACTTTGATTTATTTAACTATTACCTGCTGATGGACAATCCAATTATTTGGTTTTTGTTTGTTTGTATGCACAGTGGGTGCTTTAACATACCCTTGTGTTCAGAATCTTTGTTTACTTCTCTACTTCCCAAGAGAAGATTCCATGAAGAACACACATCTTCACAATTTGCTTTTCAGGACATCCATGCTGATCTGCACTGCTGCCAGGATGCCTGCGAGTGTCCATCTCACCTAACTCTTGCCAGCGTTGTGTGGGGGTTACTAGGCCCACTCACAAATAGGTCCATTCTCCTCCTTCCAGGCATAATGTCAAATTTCACTTGCCTACTGCCTTAAAGTTAGAAGTGACTGTGTGACTTGCTTTGGTCATTGACATGCAAGTAGAATTGACGTGTGCCACTTCCAGAGGTGTACTTATGAGACAGTGTGAAATCATTGTTTTTCCCCCTGCCATTGCAATATTCTGGATGGTGGAGGTTCAGCCATCTGCCTGTGTCTCTGAGAGGGGAGATGTGGAGCAAAGCTCCTAGCCAGCCCTCCCAGTGGATAAATCACATGAATGAGAAACAAACCTTTGTTTTTAAAAGGCACTAAAATGTGATTGTTCTTATGGGATTCATCAGGGGAGCCAAGCCTAGTAAGGAATCTAGTGTACGTGATGAACGATCTTGTCTCCTAGTACATCTACCTCGTGTCTCTTCAGTGCCTCTAAATAGTACTAATTATGTACCTTCCAAGGGAGAACTGAGAAAATTGTCACTCCATCAGAGTAATATCACCCACCCTTGTTGCTATAGAAATTGTTTCTGGCAGTCTATCTGTGGATTCAAGAATGGGCAAATGACTTAGTTTGGGCTCTTCAAATGTGACGTTTGCCAGGTCCATCTGGAAAAGACCATTCTTCTCTGGCTGAGATACCAGAAGTCAGTTCTTCTTCCTCCTAAACGCTGTCACGTCTGGATGTGAGTCCTGAGACTGCTATAGTCTTCCCTGCCAGACCATCATGTGAAAGAAGGCAGGACCCAGAACCACAGATCTGCCCAAACCTCACTTGATCACTGCCATACCTCTGGACTTGTTCAGTTGTACTAGTCAGCTTTCAGTTACTTGCAGTCTAACATGTGCTAAGTGATATTTTTTAAAGCATCACTTCAGGTGTGGCTTCTCCCAATCATCCCTTTTCCTACTTAGCCACCCACTTCCTGCCCAAGGTGGCGATAAGAGCAAGGTAGCCTGCCTTTCCCCTACCTTCCTCTCCTCACTTACTCCGTCCTCTGTTGGCACACTTCCTATCCCAGTGGCCTGTATAGAAAAGGAGACATGATTAATGCTTTAGACCAACTATGAATTTAGCTCTACACACAGCCCACTGGGGAACTCAGTGTAGATGCACTAGCCTTTTCCAGAAAATTGCTTTTTGGGTATTTCTTCTTGGTTTACTTGACAAGTTCAGAGTTGTGAGCATTTTCAATTAGAGAGAAGAGAGCTCCACTAGAATATTTGCCACTAAACTGTAGCAATTGAAAAAAAAATGGGCCAGTACACCTCAAGGGGAAGTAAAGAACAACCGTGTGTTCTTCCAGATCCGCTGATTCACATTCTGCTCTTTTCTACCCTTGCCTGTGCCTGGGAGACTGAGCTCTGCAGACTGCACCCCATAGGCCATCTTACCTTCTGGCTTAAGATTGTTTTGGCCAATGAGAGGCAAGGTAATTGAGGAGAGACTATGAGGTGGTTATTCTTCTCTCCTCCCTCCCTTCCTCACTGAAGTTCTGGCAAGGCTGATATTCATTTAGGGCCACGGCTCCTGCCAAAGGTCCTTCCCCAGGCCCATCTTTCAGTGGGATCTGGTAATTTTTATTTCTTTGTTCCTGCAGGCCAGAGGTGGTAATGGCTCCCTGAAATTAATATTTCTACTCTGGGTGCTTTATCAGACCTTATGCATTTTTCCCTAAACCATGTCTATGCCTCCATAAATATAGTAATTAAGCGCCTTCAGTTGAAACATTTGAACGTGCTTCTGTGTCCTGTCATGACCCTGACAGTTAGAGTAAGTAACATTTATTGTGCTCTTATATGTACCAGGCATGGGTGCCACACACCTATCATTTATTGCTTAGTGTAACCTTTCCATGGTTTTATTCATATTCTACATATGGTAAAGTTGAGACTCAAGGAGTCTAAGTAACCTGACTTTAAAAAGTAGCCCTGCAACACCGGCAGTGTTTGAGGCTGGGTCGTTCTGACTCTAAGTTTTAATTAATCTACTCCACTCCTGAATTTCCACTGATCCCAGTAGACATCAAGCGCAGATGTCTTTCACATAGAATCTGACAGATGACTTTAATTTTATTTTTTCAGGTTTTAAAAATTGGAGAATTTCACAGAAATCTAGACCTTTGGCTTCTGCTGACAAAGCAGATCTGGAAGCAGTGAGATTGTATCGTTGTATGGAAACAGTTGTCTGAACCAAATGGCAGCCTCGTCCTTTAGATAGTGTATGAGACCTCTGGTGTCCAGAGTCCCCAGCACTCCCTGTTGTCTTGCAGCTAGATCACCCTGCCCATGTCTGTTACCCTTCCAGGCTCTAGAGGAACTGGGTTTGTGAATCCTGATCTTGAATCTCAATATGGTATTGTGCTTTAGCCAAACAAAGAATGCCTCACTAGAATGTAAATGCAAAGGCGGGAGTTACTGTCTTTTTTCTTAACTGTTATCTCTATGATTTAGAACAGTCCTAGAGATTTCTAGACTTGCAATAGATATTTGTGAATGAATGAATGATGTCTTTGTGTGGCTCAGGTGTTTTGAAGCTGGTGGCTTGTTGAAAATATCTGGTGAACCTGCAATCCAGTAGGGGGCTCTCAGGAACAATTATAGCCAGGAAAATTCCTCTGAGTGGTAAATATATGCAGAGTCATCTCATACTGAAGCTCTTTCTTTGTCTAGCTTCATAGATGTTCCAGCTCATCCCCTTGCTGAACTTGGGCTAATGTACAGAGATGTCCTAAATGTTACCGACTTCTCTTGTCTTCCATTTCCTGCGCAGTGGAACATTCTGCCCCATCCACCTGAGGGCCCTCACCTGAGGGCCCTGTGAGTTTGAAGCCCATAAGGGGTCTGGATCAGAAACAATTTTCAGTGTCTCTTTAGAGCTCTTTTTTTCTCACCCCCAAAGTGAGATTCCACCACCCAAGCTACCTGATTTACATTCAGAGCTCCGGATGCTTTATGGTGGGCTCCTGACAAAGAAAGGACATTTGGGCCTAGGTGAAGGGTGTTAGGAATAACTGGGCTTGAACAGCACTGGGCTGCTGCACTAGTGGGGATAGGATTTGCTGGATCCAGAGAATGGGACAGAGGGCTTCGAGGCTTTGTCCTCCTCTACTTGGATCCCCGTGGAGCCCAGAGAAGGTGAATGTCATCCTCCTGGCTCTGCTGTGAGTCCACCATGGGGAAGGGGGAGTCAGATGCACTGGAGCAGTGGATCCTCTATCTCAGCATGACTTGCACAGAACATTTTCCTTGACTAGAAGTGCAGATGCGCATTACTCAGCATCTGCTAGTGGAAGAAAGTTTTGCGGTAATATAAATGAAAACTTTCTGTCAATAACACAGAGCCTTGCATGGAAGGAAGGAGTCCCAGTCACTGGAGATTCTCAGAACTGCATACTGATGAATGGAGTCAGCATTTGCCAAGAAAACAGCAACTCTTCACAAGCACATGCCACCTATCTGTTCTCTGTTTTCATCCTGACTCTATTTTATAAAGAAGCTGGGGCTCAGAGAGTTGCAATGACTTGCCCAACGCCACGTGGACTATAAGTAGAGGACTCAGAATTTGAACCCAGAATTCCAAAATTCCTTGCCCTCTGTGACAGTATTTGCTGTAGAGAAGGTAGAAAGGTCCTCTGGGGACAGAAGCCATGTGCTCAAGGCATTGCTCATGACAAAGGCGTGAAGGACAGACACTGAGACGAGTGGGGAGGTTCAAGCAGAGATGGCATGGCAGATGGCACTGGTGGACCTGGCACGGGGAGGTGGGGCAGCTTTTAATTTTTAGACAACTCTTACTATATTTTTAGAAATATGAGGGGAAAATACATAAGCTGTTCTTGGGTGTTGCAATAAAAAAAAAAAAAGCTGAAAGATTTTAAGATCTAGACAATGAATAAGGAGCTTGTGTTCACTTAACATTTTCACCACTTAATCCTTAAATCTTCCCTTGCCTGCCCACACTCTGCAGCCAGGGCCAAAGAGGCCTTGGCTCCTCTTACCCAGAAACTCGAGCCACTTCTGTGGTGAGCCGCAGCTCCCCGGAGCCTGGCCCCTGATGAGGGTTAGTGACGTCATCTTCAGCAGGCATTTCAGATGGAGAATTCCCCAAAGACCTCACAATCAATATGTCTCTTGCCCCTGTCTCCTTCCCAGCTAGGAAATATATCCATAAGCTGCTCTATTAGTTCAGCTTGCCACCAAGCTTGATATCCCTTCTTATTTTCATCTACCCGTCCCCTCTACCCTGCCCACTTCATCAAAGCCCAGCTCAAGTATAGTGAACTTCAGATCATTTCAGCAGCAGAAATGCCCAGAATTGAAACAGTCATTTTCCACTTGTCCCCTGTGGAAAGATGGGGGCTCCAGAGTAAACCCCTCTCCCTACTTCTTTTTAAGAATGACATATGCTCTTTTGTATATTTTAGATTTTGAGCTTCTGCATGTGAATATTTTTGAACTGGGACTGAAAGAATTCAAAACCTACCTCCTTATAGAATGAATACCTCCACAGAGGTGGTAGTGGTGCTTGGGAAACTGTCTGATTGTACCACATTTTTCAGTCTTCATTTCTCTCCTGTTCTTCCTTTTCTGGGCAAAGCTATATGAGACCCATCTGGCAGGGCAAATGGGAGCCATAATGTGAGCTCATGGAAGGAGCATGAATAATTGTCACTTCTCAACCCCACTTTCATTACTGAAAAGGTGGATGGAGGAAAATTATCCTGCATATCATTAAATCAATATTTTATTTCCTCCCTGCCCCCAGCTAACCTTCCAGCTTTGATCTCTTTGCCTCAGGCACAAAGCTGGACAGGTGACTTTCACGATGCAAATCAAGATCACCTGGCTGTCTGCCCAAGCTTTGATCTCCTACCTGAGCAGGAGGCTGGTAGGGAATGCCATGGCCCTGGTCCCTGCTCACCCACTGCTCCTCTGTTACCTCGGGAGAGGTGGAGTCTGTGGAAGGACTTCCCTTTTCTGTGTATAGAAAAGTAACATGACTTGTAGCGATGATCATTAAACTATCTGAATTATAATTTACTCTATACACAACATTAGAGGGCTAGGGAGGAAAAGGCATCTTATTGAAAAGATTTTGTCCATTTTTTTTAACTTAATATAGATTTAGAAGCTGAGTTAAAGCAAGACCAAGGCATTGAGAAATAATAAATTGTCCCACCTATTTTATATTGAGGGCTTCTTTTACTGAATCTGACAGAAGGTATGCACCCTCCCACATTCCCTAAATGTTTGTACTTCTGATGGCCCCTCTCCTAGTTCCTGCTGTTGATCCTTAGTCCTGAGTCTGGGATAGGGAAGAAGGACATGACACAGAGGAGATGGGAGGTCTAGAACCACCTTTCCCTAAGAGAAGTGCAGGTTGATCAAGAAGGGAAGGTAAAAGCAATTCCCAACCTTTTCAGTCCTGGGACTTGTGGGGAAAAACAGACCTTGGGAGGAGAGCAAATGCAAGATATGGATTTTGCCATCTTTTGATGATTGGAAAAGGAGTACGTCAAGGCTGTATATTGTCACCCTGCTTATTTAACTTATATGCAGAGAACATCATGGGAAACACTGGGCTGGAAGAAGCACAAGCTGGAATCAAGATTGCCGGGAGAAATATCAATAACCTCAGATATGCAGATGACACCACCCTTATGGCAGAAAGTGAAGAGGAACTCAAAAGCCTCTTGATGAAAGTGAAAGAGGAGAATGAAAAAGTTGGCTTAAAGCTCAGCATTCAGAAAATGAAGATCATGGCATCTGGTCCCATCACTTCATGGGAAATAGATGGGGAAACAGTAGAAACAGTGTCAGACTTTATTTTGGGAGCTCCAAAAGCACTGCAGATGGTGATTGCAGCCATGAAATTAAAAGACACTTACTCCTTAGAAGGAAAGTTATGACCAACCTAGATAGCATATTCAAAAGCAGAGACATTACTTTGCCAACAAAGGTCCATCTAGTCAAGGCTATGGTTTTTCCAGTGGTCACATATGGGTGTGAGAGTTGGACTGTGAAGAAGGCTGAGTGCTGAAGAATTGATGCTTTTGAACTGTGGTGTTGGAGAAGACTCTTGAGAGTCCCTTGGACTGCACAGAGATCCAACCAGTCCATTCTAAAGGAGATCAGTCCTGGGTTTTCTTTGGAAGGACTGATGCTAAAGCTGAAACTCCAATACTTTGGCCACCTCATGCGAAGAGTTGACTCATTGGAAAAGACTCTGATGCTTGGAGGGATTGGGGGCAGGAGGAGAAGGGGATGACAGAGGATGAGATGGTTGGATGGCATCACTGACTTGATGGACAAGAGTTTGAGTGAACTCCAGGAGTTGGTGATGGACAGGGAGGCCTGGCATGCTGTAATTCATGGGGTCGCAGAGTCAGACACGACTGAGCAACTGACCTGAACTGAACTGAACTGATGATGAAGAATTTGATGATTAATGTTTGGGTGGTGGGGATTTGATTCTATCCTACTTCACATTTCAGATTCTATGAATAGATCTATTTCCCTTTATTAGCTTGAATAAATTTAGGTTAGTGAACAAAAACTACATTGTCTTTATGTTTCTCATTTTATTGCAGGTCTGTGAAAACCTTCTTAGCACAAGTATTTATTCATGAACTAGCTTCTGGAAACCATTGTCCTAAACTTTCACTATGTATCTATTTTAGTCTTTCCAGTTGGATTTTAGTTTGTTTGTTGGATTATTTTATGAGGAAAACAGATTTCAAGTTGCTTCAGATAAAAGAATGTTATTTTGAAGGTAAACGTGGCTCTGCTGAAGATTTGAAGTCTTAGACACCAAGGCAGCTCTGGGAGCCAATACCTCTCTTGGAGACTGTACTTCCATTTGCCCATCTGCCTCTTCCCTATGGGCCTGCTCTGGTTATCTATTGGTATACAACAAACCACTCTAAAACTTAGTGGCTCACAATGACAGTTATCATCATGTGTCATAGTTCTGTGAGTTGACCATACTCTACAGTTCTCACCAGAGATGTTTCGTGTAGTCTCAATCAGATACCTGAGCTAGAGTGACCTAAATGCTTAACTGGGCTGAATTTCCAAAGTGGCTCACTCACATGGATGGTGCTCGATGCTGGCTGTTGACACTAGCAGCTCAGCTGAGGCTGTTGACTAAACTCTATGTGGCCTCCCCATGTGCCTTGGATTTCTTTTTGCATGGCATCTGTGTTTTCTAATAGCACCTCAAGAGCCAGCATTCCAAGAGACCCAGGTGGAAGCTGCAAGACTTCAAATGGCCTATCCTTAGAAACCACGCTCTGTCATTTCTACCATATTTGACTGGTTACAGGGTCAGGCTATATTCAAGGCGAGTATAAAAACACGAATACCAAGATGACTGGTCGACGGAGAGGGCCATATGTGGAGACCAGTTACTCCAGGACCATTCATTAGCTTACCCATAGTGTATGCTTCCTCATAACTTTAGTTTGCTTATGATCTGTCCTGACTGCTGCTTCTGGCCTTTTGAGTTCTTTCCATGATGATCTTTTAAATTTCTGTGAATTAATCATCCATTTCACAAATTTCAGATTCTTGCTGGAGCACTCTGTTTGGTCTATAGCTTTACTGGACAGTGTATGAATTGCTTGTTCAGCTCCTGTACTATTAGTTAAGGCCAGATTCAACTGGATCCCAATGGCACTAAACATAGCAACCCAGGCTTGCCTTCTCTTTAGGGTTTATGCCTGTGACAGTCACTTTAGAAGACATAACTTGTACTTTCCTTGTTTTTGCCTTGCCTTTCCCCATGGGACTTAATAATTAAGTAGCACCACTATAAAGGGACCAAAAGTCTGGAGAGTTCGGTTCCAGATCCTTTATCTTACGCTTCACATCCATATTGGAGCTCTTAAATTTGCCACATAATTCTATCAGGACAACCTCTATGAACCTGAGGCATTTAATCTTGGCCTTTGTTGTTTGTGACTCATTGAATACACACCTGTGCCTTAGCACTTAAAAAGAGCATGTGGCGCTCACTAATTCAATGGATTGGTCATTTAGACAAAAAATCAATAAGGAAAGACTGATCTTAAATGACACATTACTCCAATGGACTTAATATATACAGAGCATTCCATCCAAACGCAGCAGAATACACATTCTTCTCAAATGCATATGGAGCATTTCTAGGATAGGTTATATGCTAAGCCACAAGTGTCAGTAAATTTAACAAGATTGGAATCATATCAAGCAACTTTTCCAACCACAATGATATGAAGCTAGAAAGAAAACTGGAAAATAACATATATATGGAGATTAAACAACATGCTACTGAACAACCAACGAGCTGATGAAGAAATCAAGAGAAATTTTAAAATAGGAAGTACAACATACCAAAATCTGTAGCATGCAACAGAAGCAGTTTTAAGAGGGAATTTTATAGAGATACAGGCCTACCTCAATAAACCAGAAAAATCTCAAATAAACAATCTAACTTTACACCCAAAGGAACTAGAAAAAGGAGAACAAATGAGATCCAAAGCTAGTTGAAGGAAGGAAATTATAAAGATCAGAGTGAAAATAAATGAAAAAAGACTAAAAGACAATACAAAAGATCAGTGAAAATACTAGCTGGTTCTTTGAAAAGTTAAAAAAAAAAAAGATAACCCTTTAGCTAGATTCACTAAGGAAAAATAAATAAAGGGCTCAAATAAAATAAAAAATGAATGAGAAATTACAACTGATACAAATAAAAAGGATCTTAAGAGATTTCTATGAATAATTATATACCAACTAATCAGACAGCCTAGAAGAAGTGGATAAATTTCTAGAAATGTGCAATCTTATAAGACGAAATCAGTGAAGAAATAGAAACAAAATAGATTGATCACTAGTAAGGATATTAAATCCTTAATAAAAGGATTATTAATAATAAAAAAAAACTCTCAACAAAGAAAAGTCCAGACCAGATGACTTCACTACTAAACAGTCAATGTTTTAATACTTTCCTTCTCAAACCCTTCCAAATAATTGGAGAGGAGGGAACATTCCCAAACTCATTTTTGTGATCCCAGCATTACCGTCATGTCAAAACCAGACAAGGACACCACAAAAAAAGAAAATTATAGAACAATGTCTCTAATAAACACAGATGCAAAAATTCCAACAAAATATTAGCAGACTGAATTCAATAGTGTATTAAATGGATCATACACTGGGATCAAGTAGAACTTATTCCAGAGATGGAAGGATGGTTCAATATCTGCAAATTAATCAACATGATATACCATATTAACAAAATGAAGAATATACATTATATGATCATTTCAATAAATGCAGAAAAAGTTTTTGACAAAATTTAACACATATTTATGATAAAATTCTTAATAAAATGGGGATAGATGGAAAGTACATCAATATAATAAAGGCCATGTATGACAAGCCTACAGCTAACATCATACTCTGACAAAAAGCTTACAGAATTTCTGTTAAGATCAGGAACAAAAAAAGAATGGCCAGTCTTGCCACTTAAATCAACGAGTGCTAGAAGTCCTAGTCAGAACAACTAGGCAGGAAAAGGGAATAAAAAACATCTGAATTGTGAAGGAGTAAATCTGTCACAGTTTGCAGTTGACATGATTTTTGTATATAGAAAACTCTAAACACTCCACCAAAAAGCTGACAGAACTAATAAAAAGAATTCAGTAAAGTTGAAAGGTAAAAAAATCAACATATAAAAATCTGTTGCATTTTTAACACTAATAATGAACTATCAGAAAAAATTTAAAGATAATATCATTTATAATTTCATTAAAAGAATAAAATCCTTAGGTATAAATTTAATAAAGGAGATGAAAAAGCTATATACCAAAAATGATAAGGCATTGATGAAAGAAATTAAAGACATACATGAATGGAAAGAATGCAATACTCACTAATTGGAAGAAATAATATTGTAAAAATATCTATACCCAAAGCAACCTAGAGATTCATTGCAGTCTCTATCAAAATTCCAGTGACATTTTTCACAGAGATAGAGCAAACAATTCTAGTTTGTATGGAACAACAAAGAATCTTGAATAGCAAAGTAGTATTGAGAAAGAAGAACAAAATTAGAAGTACCATGTACCCAGATTTAAAACTATATTACAAAGCTAGAATAATCAAAATGGTATGGTATTGGCACAAAAACAGACACATAGATCAATAGAACAGAGTAGAGAGCCCAGAAAAAAGCCCACACGTGTATGACTAATTAACTTACAACAAAAGTGGCAAGAATATACAATGAGAAAAGGAAGTCACTTCAGTAA
This sequence comes from Bubalus bubalis, assembly GCF_019923935.1. NCBI lineage: Eukaryota > Metazoa > Chordata > Mammalia > Artiodactyla > Bovidae > Bubalus > Bubalus bubalis. Next base: position 1,124,514 of record NC_059175.1, on the reverse strand, counting down.
ATGGTATTTGGGAAACGAGTCAGCAGCTATGTGCAAAAGAATGAAACTGGACTACTATCTTACACCATACACAAAAATTAACTCAAAATGAATTAAAGGGTTGAATGTAAGATTTGGAACTGTAAAACTTCAAGAAGAAACCATGGGCAATAAACTTGTCTCATTTGGCAGTATTTTTTGGATCTGATTCCAAAAGCAGTAATATATAGCACTGTGCTGTGTTCAGTCACTTCAGTCATGTCTGACTCTCTGTGACCCTAAGGACTGTAGCTCACCACACTCCTCTGTCCATGGGATTCTCCAGGCAAGAATACTGGAAGGGGATGCCATGCTCTCCTGCAGGGGATCTTTCCCACCCAGGGGCTGAACCAGCATCTCCTGTGGTTCTTGCATTGCAGGCAGATTCTTTACCACTGAGTTGCTACATCAAACTAAAAAGATTTTGCACAGCAAAGGAAACAACCAACAAAGTTTAAAAGGATTCTACAGAATGAGAGAAAATATTTCTAAATCATATATCTGATAAGGGATTAATATACAAAAACAGAAAGCACACACATAGCTCGATAACAACAACAACAACAAAAAGGAGTAATACATTTTAAAAATGGGCAGGGACCTGAACAGACATTTTTCCAAAGAAAACATACTGGTGGCTAACAGGCACAGGCACATGAAAGATGGTCAGGCTCACTAATCACAAGAAGATGCAAAGCAGAACCACAGTGAGATGTCACCTCACACCTGTGAGAGTGGCTGCTATCAAAAGGACAAGAAATAACAAGTGTTGGCAAGGATTTGGAGAAAAAGGAACCCTTGTGTACTATTGGTAGGACTGTGAATTGGTGCAAACACTATGAAAAACAGTATGGAGATACCTCAAAAAATTTTTTAAAAAGAACTACCATATGATAAAGCAATTCCACTTCTGAATTTATTTGAAGAAATTCTAAATATTTGAAAAAAATGAAAATGATAACTTGAAAAGAAATACAAACCCCTATGTTCACGCATCATTATTTACAACAGCCAAGATATGGAAACAACCTAAGTGTCCATCAATAGATAAATGGATAAAGAAAATGTTGTATATGTATATACAATGGAATACTATTCAGCCATAAAAAAGAAATCTTGCCATTTGTAATAACAGGGATAGATTTTGAGTATATAAAGCAAAGTGAGATAAGTCAGAGAAAGACAGATACCATATGATTTCACTTATACACAGAATCTAAAAAATAAATGAACAAGCCAAACAAAACTCATGGATATGAAGAACAGATTGGTGGTTTCTAGAGGGAGAGGGTTTGAGGGGTAGGCAAATGCGTGAAGGAGTTCGAGGGGTACAAACCTCCATTATGAAATTAATAACTCATTGAGATGTAATATGCAGCCTGGTAACTATAGTGATAGTGAAAGCCGCTCGGTCGTGTCTGACTCTTTGTGACCCCATAGACTATACAGTCCGTGGATTTCTCCAGGCCAGAATACTGGAGTGGGTAGCCTTTCCCTTCTCCAGGGGATCTTCCCAACCCAGGGATCAAACCCAGGTCTCCCACACTGCAGGCGGATTCTTTGCTGGCTGAGCCATAAGGGAAGCCCAAGAATACTGGAGTGGGTAGCCTATCCCATCTCCAGCAGATCTTCCCAACCCAGGAATCGAACTGAGGTCTCCTGCATTGCAGCCGGATTCTTTACCAACTGAGCTATCAGGGACGCCAATAGCTCAACTATGAGCTATCATAGTCAGTAATATTATAGTATGAAATTTGCAAGTTGCTCTCATCACATGAAAAAAAGTATGTGACTTCATATGGTGACAGATGGTAACTAGGCTCATTGTGATGATCACTTTGCAGTGTGTACAAATGTTGAATCGTTACATTGTGCACCTGAAACTGATGGGATGTTGTATGTCAATCATACTTCAATTAAAAAAAAAAAAAGAGCATGTGGTCATGAATTCAGAACCTCTCATTTTGGAGATAAGGAAATAAAGACTTCCAAGTTTTGGAAGTTTTCTGCTTGTTTTGATTAAAAACAAGTACATAAAAGCAGAGACAGATGAAACTCACTTCCCAGGATTCCAAATTCAGCATTCGCCACTGCACCATGATGCTTCCCTGGGAGGAAAAGCCAACTCAGAGGCCAGTGAAAGTGGACACACAGAACACAAAAGATAACCAGAGGGACCATTTTGACACCACCAAGGGGCTTCCCTTGTGGCTCACCAGTAAAGAATTCACGTGCAAAGCAGAAGACGTGGGTTCTATCCCTGGGTCGAGAAGATCCCCTGGAGAAGGAAATACAATCCACTCCAGTATTCTTGCTTGGAAAACCCCATGGACAGAGGAGTCTGGTGGGCTTCAGTGCATAGGATTGCAAAGAGTTAGATAGAACTTAGCAGCTAAACAACAACTTGTGCTTTGTTGGTGTTAGAGGGGTGAACATAGCTGCCTTCCAAGCAGTTGACCTGGGTTTGGTTTCTGGGCCAAAGCAGCAACCCGACCTTTGGGCTTCTCAGGTAGCTCTAGTGGTAAAGAATCCAGCTGCCGGTGCAGCAGATGCAAGAGTCAAGGGTTTGATCCCTGAGTCAGGAAGACCCCAGGAATAGGAAATGGCAACCCACTCCAGTATTCTTGCCCGAAAATTTCCATGGACAGAGGAGCCTTGGCAGGCTACAGTCCATGGGGTTGCAGAGAGTCAGATACAACTGAGTAACTGAGCACACACAGGTGGCAGTGCCATTCAGACAAAAAGCACTGCTGACCTGCACGCGACTTTGCAGCTGTGTTTCCGTCCTCGGTTAGCTGCTGGAACTTGCAGGTTCAGCTAACCTGCACTCTGAATTGGGTATGCTGGTTTTGTTCAGTCCAGTTCTCTTCCCATCCCAGTGACCAGCTCCAAATCTCCCATTCCCACCCTTGTTTCTCAAAGGGAAGAGGTCAGCAACTTGGCACATCTCTTTAAAGCCATTTTCACATGCTGCTGTGGTGTCTCTGGGGAGCTTGATAATATTCTGGGCTCAATGACTTCAGCCCATATAAATTCATGAAGTATTTACTTATATGGGATTTTTCAACCCCATTTTCCAATCTAGGCTGACGAATTAGGCAGAATGCCTTGAATTTATCCTGGGAATCATAAAATGGATTCTGCAGAGTGGTGTTGGTTAAAAACACTTCTCTATATGGAAAGTAGAAAACTGCTGGAGAACCATCATCCTTGAAAATTTTTAAGATAAAACAGTTCTTTTGGTTTAGGGATAAACTGGGTGACAAGAGGAACAAGATTTCTCAAGGTTCTTTCCAAGTCCAGCTCTTAGGATATAGGAAGATACCATATTTCCCAATTTGGGACTTTTTAATGTCCTTGAGGTAGAGCTGTGGCATTAAAGTGGTCTGCTTCAGAGTCTACTTAGACAAAATCGTGACTGCAACTATTTCTAATCTACTCCATCATTCCTTTAAGCATATTTTCATCCCCATTAAGGAAACCCTTTTCTCACCCTTTGAGTGGAATACTATCGCTTCACTCTGTTATCAAAACCTACTAAATGTCAGGCATAACCTAATGTACATTGAGTGATGTTCATTGTCTAATACAGTAATTAACCTAAGGGAGAGACTTCTCTGGTATTTCTAGAATTATTATTACAGGCAGAAAGTCTCCCCCTCCACTTTATACATTGACCCAGGAATAGTGTTATGGAAATAGCACAGTCTTTGGAGTGAGACAGATCCTGGGTGACCTTGAGTGGTTATTGCTTCTTGAGCCTCGTTTTTATTTCATAAAACAGTCGCTATTAAAACTCTGTGAAATTGTCATTTTCATATCTCTAATAATATCTCTCAGGGTAGTCATGAGTTTTAAATGAGGTAATGTGTGCAAAGTGTGTGGCACATGGGTGGCCATGTGTCAGATGCTCCTCCGGTAATTACTTTCTTCCTCTTGCTGATTTTGTCTATTTCAGTGCCACGACAATGGCATTACTCTTTCTAAGAATGAAAAACAGGTCCCACCCATTTACCATGGGAAATCCTTTTATCTTTCACTTTTGTTTGTGGTTATATGTTGAAACATCACTCAGCTAAGTAACAGAGAGCTACTGGGGTGATAGGATTTCCTTGTACCCAGAACTTTCTTATAGAAACTCATAATGATTTCTTCTACTAGCAACCCCCACTCTTAAATGTATTTTTCCTCCAAAATATGCTCTGCCCCAGAAACAGTCTATTTCCACTACGTATGTTCCAGAAATCCCTTGTAATGAACCATACAAATCTATTTGTCCTGCTGCTACTATAATTGCCTATATCTTATTATAACTTAATATGTAACAGACTTTTTTGGCAAGGCCAGAAGCAACTGAGCATTCACGAAAACGCAGACGCTGAAGGTTGTTGAGGAGCCAGTGAACCCACTAATTGGATAACGGAGTGGGGGTAGTGTGGGAATTTAATTAAACTGGCATTTGCTCTAGCTGCTGAAAATATTAATCAGAAAATGAACTACACACAAAAAGTAAAAGGGTTGGGGAGAGGGGTGTCCTGAAAAATGTCATCGATGCCATTCTTTCTGGCATTGGTGAGAAAGTGATTTTTTTTTTTTTTCTACAAGGTGTGGTCATTTGTCCAGTGAGTTCTGTCTACAGCTTATTTGGGCAGAGATCACAAAGAAAGGCACTTGGAAAACTGTCAGTTGGGAGGAGGAGTGTGAGATTCTTGATTTGGGGACCAGATGCATCTCTTGGCAGTTCTTGATACAAACATAAAGATAAAATATGTGTCTGAAAAAAAGAGAAAGAAGAAAAAAAGCCAATTCTCCCCCTTCTAAAGAAACACTCCCTTCAGTAAGAAAAGGGCTGAACATCTGCATCCTTTCTATCAATAATGGTTAAAGAGTTGTCAAATTTGAGAAAGGTGGGTGAGGGTTTTGAACCAGGCATTTTAAATACATTCCATAGCCCAGGAGCCAATGGGAAGGCATTGCTCTCACCAGGCTCACAAACAGCAGGGCAGGAGGCCAAACGCAGATGGGGCCTCTTGTATTTGGTTTAAGAACCACTCTCATAGGTTTATCTAACTGCTTTTAGTGGCCTGAACAGTTGTTCCCCTAGAGATCATTGCCCCACCGCCAGTGGAGACAGCTGTCTTGCGGGAAACTCTGGTTCAATAGACTTAGCTGAAGAGCCTGGAAGACAGAGGAATCTAATTCTTTACTTGGAAGGCCAAAGGCCTAGGAGTTTGCTCCTCAGTCTTGGCCATTTGGGTTTTGGCTTCCAGAAGAGCCTTTCTGGTCAATGGGATGCTTCAGTCCAAGGGTAACTTTGCCTTAAGAAAACCTATTACAGGATGATGGGAACACATGAATGGGCAACATTCTTGCTACTTTGTCAAGGCTGTTTTTTAGTTTTTTTTATCAGTTGTGAAAACTCTGATGACCAATGTTCACCTGTGACAGAATGTGCTGTCCCCACACAAGCGACTGCTGAATGGGGCATGCTTTCCTGCAGCCTGTGCTGTCTAGGTCTTTGGTATCCTCCCTTGATCTTTCCTTACACATGTAGAAGGAAAGCAGAGCCTGGAACTGGAGGAGAGGAACTGTAAAGTGGCAGCTTGAAACAATAGAAATCTATTGTCTCACAGTTCTTGAGACCAAAAGTCCAAAATTAAAGTGTTGACAGGACCATGCTTCTTCTGAAACTTCTGGAGAAACACCCTTCCTTTCCTCTTCCTAGCTTCTGGTGGTTCCTAGCAATCCCTGGCATTCCTTGACTTGCCTCCATCCTTACGTGGCCATCTTCCCTCTGTATTTTTCTCTGTGTCTCTGTGCTGCTCTCCTTTCTCTTATAAAGATACGAATCGCTGGACTAGGGACCACCCTAATCCAGTATAACCTCATGTTAACTTGATTACATCTGCAAAACTATTTCCAATTAAGTTTATATTCACAGGTACTGGGAGTTGAGATTTCAACATATCTCTGTGGGGAACACAATTCAACCTTCCACAGTCTTTATTGAAAGAAATGGTATTATTAGGTATATTGTTTCCACTTGGGCCCATATACCTCTATCAGGGCTTCCCTGGTGGCTCAGATGCTAAAGAATCTGCCTGCAATGTAGGAGACATGGGTTCAATCCCTGGATTGGGAAGATCCCCTGGAGAAGGAATGGGCAACACACTCCAGTATTCTTGCCTGGAGAATCCCATGGACAGAGGAGCCTGGCGGGCTATAGTCCATAGGGTTGCAAAGAGTTGGATGCAACTGAGGGACTAACACTTTCTCACTTTCTGTCTTTCTGCCTTTATCAACCTGGATTTTAGACAACATCTATGATAAAAGCAAAAATTGAATGAGCTCTACTTTGTGTCCCACAGGTGACTATATCCCTAAGGTATATTCCTAACTTGACCACACCTATACCAAAATTAATTACATGCAAAATAACATCACAGATTAAAATATATCATACAATTTTCAGCACTTAAAAGAGTTTAAAATCTATTTAAAAATCAGTGCACTATGGCCAGCTGTTTCTTAATTCAGTGTAAGATTATAGCCTTCTTACATTTTGGTGTTCAAAATGCACCCCCTATTATGAAGTAATGATGATTCTATATGATACTTATTTTAAAATTTTAAATAATATCTAACTTGGCACACTACAATGTTGATGATCCTATCAATATCTAAAATATTCTAGGCTGTTCCAAAAATATGGGAATCACTATAACAGGAGAGTCCTATTTTCACCCCTTATGCCTAAAGCTTTCCTTTATGAAAATAATCTCTTAAATGGAGGCCATCAGTAGTTCCATGAAATTTGGGGTTTTATTGTTATTGTCCATAAAATTTACTATCCATCTAGGGATGGGGTGGGAATTTGGAGATAAACCCAAGACTGACCACAATAAATCAGAAACTGAGGATTTCTAAAATGTGGTTGACAATACATATGGAAAGTTAATTCTGGTTTACAAGAATTCTTACATTCCTGGCTTTTCAGAGGCCCATCTCCTGTATCAAACACACTATGTCATTTTCAAATAGTGATGCTGATGTCTGAAGGCATGACAGTGATTCAGTATTTGTCTGCAAAAATCCAATGCTACAAGGGTTCATTGAAGTGATTGGAAGGAATATATTGGTCACGAGTTTGCAAGGCCCAACTTGGTGATAATCTGAGTGATTCAACAAGTTAGCAGGCCACACAGGATAGCAGAGTGAATGATTCATCTAAAATATGGATTTCTAGATATTTTTTTTATGTGAGAAACTAGTCCAGACATACACATATAAGCAGGGACAGCAGCTTCTCTTAATGTGAAGTAGGTAAGCATTCAGTTCAGTTCAGTCGCTCAGTCGTGTCCAACTCTTTGAGACCCCATCAACTGCAGCTTGCCAGGCATCGCTGTCCATCACCAACTCCCAGAGCTTGCTCAAACTCATGTCTGTCAAGTCGGTGATGCCATCCAGCCATCTATCCTCTGTCGTCCCGTTCTCCTCCTGCCTTCAATCTTTCCCAGCATCAGGGTCTTTCCCAATGAGTCAGTTCTTCGCATAAAGTATTAGAGTAGCCAAAGTATTGGAGCTTCAGCTTCAGCATCAGTCCTTCCAGTTAATATTCAGGACTGATTTCCTTTTGGATTGACTGGTTGGATCTCCTTGCAGTCCATGGGACTCTCAAGAGTCTTCTCCAACGTACAGTTCAAAAGCATCAATTCATTGGTGCTCAGCTTTCTTTTTGGTCCAACTCTCACATCCATACATAACTACTGGAAAAACCATAGCTTTGATGAGACAGACCTTTGTCAACAACGTAAGGTCTCTGATTTTTAATATTCTGTCTAGGTTGGTCATAACTTTTCTTCCAAGGAGCAAGCATCTTTTAATTTCATGGCTGTAGTCACTGTCTGCAGTGATTTTGGAGCCCAAGAAGATAAAGACTGTCATGGTTTCCATTGTTTTCCCATCTATTTGCCATGAAGTGATGGGACTGGATGCCATGATCTTCATTTTTTGAATATTGAATTTTAAGCCAGCTTTTTTACTGTTCTCCTTCACTTTCATCAAGAGGCTTTCAGTTCCTCTTCACTTTCTGCCATAGGGTGGTGTTGTCTACATTTCTGAGGTTATTGATATTTCTCCCGGCAATCTTGATTCCAGCTTGTGCTTCATCCAGCCCAGCATTTCTCATGATGTACTCTGCATAAAAGTTAAATAAGCAGGGTGACAATATACAGCTTTGACATACTCCTTTCCCTATTTGGAACCAGTCTGTTTTTCCATGTCTGGTTCTAACTGTTGTTTGTTGACCTGCATGTAGGTTCCTCAGGAAGCGTGTAAGGTGGTCTAGTATTCCCATCTCTTTAAGAATTTTCCACAGTTTGTTGTGATCTACACAGTCAAAGGCTTTGGCATAATCAGTAAAGCAGAAGTAGATGCTTTTCTGGAATTCTCTTCCTTTTTCTATGATCCAGTGGATGTTGGCAATTTGGTCTCTGCTTCCTCTGCCTTTTCTAAATGTATTCTGAACATCTGGAAGCACATGGTTCACATACTGTTGAAGCCTGGCTTGGAGAATTTTGAGCATTACTTTGCTAGCATGTGAGATGAATGCAATTGTGTGATAGTTTGAACATTCTTTGGCCTTGCCCTTCTTTGGAACTGGAATGAAAACTGACCTTTTCCACTCCTGTGGCCACTGCTGAGTTTTCCAAATTTGCTGGTATATTGAGTGCAGCACTTTCAGAGCATCATCTTTTAGGATTAGAAATAGCTCAACTGGAATTCCGTCACCTCCACTAGCTTTGTTTGTAGTGATGATTCCTAAGGCCCACTTGACTTCTCATTCCAGGATGTCTGGCTCTGGGAGTGATCACACCATCGTGGTTATCTGGGTCATGAAGATCTTGTTTTGTACGGTTCTTCTGTGTATTCTTGTCACCTCTTCTTAGTATCTTCTGCTTCTGTTAGGTCTATACCATTTCTGTCCTTTATTGTGTCCGTCTTTGCATGAAATGTTCCCTTGGTATCTCTAATTTTCTTGAAGAGATCTGTAGTCTTTCCCATTCTATTTTTTCCCTCTATTTCTTTGCAAGCATTAGACCTAAAATTAGACAAGATTGACTCTGGATATCATCACTTAACCTTATCAAAGCTCTTCAGAGCTCTCAAGAGAAGTTAATTAATTATTCACAGTCATGATATAAGGAAATCCCACTAGATTATGGTTACTTAGTGACAGAAATCTAAGGTGATGAATGACTTAATGAAGTTTGTCCTAGGGCCTGTAGAGAGGAAATGGATTCCCATTGACATGGGGAACAACTGGAAGAACTTCCTGTCAGGAGCTTGGAGAAGAAGTTTTCAAGTAAAATTGTGATATCATTTCTCCAGAGATCTTTTACATACAGATTAAGTGACACATGTCTGAGAGGGGTAGACAGGTTCTCTCCTGAAGTGACAGGGGAGGATATCAGGCTGTATCCTGTTGCAAAGTTCCTTTTTCTTTCTTCTTCCCTCATCCCATTTAGTGTTTCTGTGAGTACAAGGAATGAGGACTCATCTTTCTGTACCAGAATTCTCTCTCTCAGGCTATGTTCATAGATAGAGTATGTACACTTATGTAAATACATCCTTCCTTTCCTATACACAACCTAGTCAGTCACTTTTAACTTTGGTGAATTATTCTTTCTGGACTAGGTCATTCTCAAACAGAGTAGGATTGTTTGGGGTATCCAAGACTGAGGAAAGGCCCTTATATGGGGAAGGAAATTTCACAATTTGTCCTTTCACAATTCTACTTAAGTCCAGAGGGGAAGAAACTGGATCTCTCTCCCAGTCTCCACATACACACTATGTCCTTCCCAAGACATTGCTGCTAACTCAATTGGTGGAACAAAGAATATCCACTGGGCCACCTACTAATGGGTGAGTTACCTATATCAGTCCCTTGGTATGGTCTTCCTTCTCTTTCTGCCTCCTTATGCTACTCTCAGAGTACTTTGCTCTTTTCAGGCAAACTGGCCATCCCTGGTCACACAGATTGTGTAATTAATACATTCAGGGTCTACTCTGCAGACCTTGCCATATCTATTGAAGGAGGAAGTAGACTCAGCCACATTTTCTGGCATCATTTACCAGGTTTGTCCCAAATTTAAGGAGAGAAAGGGAATGAAAGTGAGGAGGAGGTGACTTGGGAATACTCCCCTATATGCCACCCACAGCTTTGCCCTTGGTTCTTTCCTAAATAAATCCTCAGTGAGTGTGCCCTTGGGGCCCTGATTGATACATTAATGCTTGAATAAAACTCAGCATTAGAAGAAGACTAAATTTTGTACTTTATATTACTGATTACTTTTAGAAGGAGATCTACCTTGAAATTTGACTCTTCTTGCATTAGTAGCTCCAGAATTCTTCACCTTTCTCCCCAGGCATCTCTGCTGGATTTTGAATGGTGAACACATTAGTTCCTTGAGTGGGAATGTTGGTGTTTTAGAGAAGCCATTCTTCAGTCTTCCCCCTTAACTTTGGAACCACTTGGAAAGTAGATACAGAGGGCAGAGAACAATCAAGACTCCAACTGTATGGCCTATTGAGAATGGGCTTCCTCCTTTCCACCTAAAACTAGACTTATGTGCCCACCAATATGCAAGGAGGTGAGCATGATCAAGTGAGTCTACCTTTCACAGGACTCAGGTGGTGCAGAGAACACTCATTCTCTCTGGGCAGGTCCCAGACAATCATCCCATCAGGGGCCTAGCCTTGCAAGTTCTATTCTGACTTCCAGCTCATGAGTCAAACCTCATGAAACCACTCTTCCTCCTTGGCAAGGGATGGAGAGGGACCTAACAGGGAGGGAAGCTGTTGTCTCAAATATTTTGGAGAGAGAGATGTTTCTATTTTACAGAAAAGGGAAAGATTTACAAAGAAGATTTCTTCTATATAGAAGCAATCTTCTAGAATCGAAACCTTCATCTAGGTTGACTGTAGATTGACAGTTGTGACTTTTCTGGCATTTTAAAATGAAAGCTTTCTTCCCAGGCCAGTCCCCACATGGTGGGGGAGAGAAGGAAGATATGTCCTGCCCTGGGTTGCTGTCACATTTCTATTCTTTGTACATTTCTTGAATAAATTTAGTATTGTTATCTCTCACTAAAAATAAGTGAATGAATGAAGTTCCCTTTAGTTCAACAAACTTTATTGAGGCAAACTTTATTAAGCAACTTATCCAAGGCAACATAATAAATAACACAGCTAGGATTTGAGCTCAAACAGTTTGACTAATGGCTTGAGCTGCTGATTGATACAAATTTGCTATAATAGAGGTAAGCAGAGGTGACGCTGATATGCAGAAGAATTCCCAACCAAGGTCATGGAGGTTCAAGAGATTCTTTAAGGAGCTCAGAGGTCATAAACTATTTCTACCATCTTTGGAGTCAGCAAGAGAATGTTGCCACAGAGAGCAGAGCTTCCCATTCATCTCAATGCAAGGTTCTGGGAAGTTGGAGTCTTCTCTGTGACCCATTTGGCCTTGTCTTCACTCCCTTCATTTCTGGAGATGGGCCCAGGGACAGAACCAGAGGAACCAAGCTCCTCTTCCTTTCAAACATTCCCAGAGGCTAAGTCAGTGTGCCTCAGTTAGGAGTCTAGAAAGGGGTTCTCTTTTTTTTGTCAATCTTTGTCACAAAGAATGGTTTAATAAGTAATTCCAGCTGCTCCCTGCCTAATGACAAACTTGTGAGCATCTCCCTACTGCAGTCAAGTATGGGCTTTGTCTGATTAGGTCAGCTCATAGCCTTGTAAGATCCTAGGCATGCAGAGCACTGTAAAGAGTCTCCCATGTTCCAAGATGCTTTGGAAATGGGTTCGGAATCCTATGAGGAATTTCATTCAAATTCCTCCATGGATTGTGGAGTAAATGCTCTCTGTGCTGACACCCACAAAGCAACAGATGCAGGGCATCTGTGTAAGGTCTCTGTTGGCTCCCAGCTCAGCTTCCTGGAATCCCTGTGGGCCAAGGCTGTTGATTATCTCCAGGACGCACTTTCTGTTCTCATGCTTTTCCTTAACACTGAGGTAAAAAGAGTAAGATTCAAAGTCTAGGAGTGCAGAACTTGAGCTCTCTTGTCTCTCCTTGCAGTGACTGTGGGACCTTGTAAAACAACCCATAGGGTTGGTGGAAAGGTCAGTTCAGTTCAGTCGCTCAGTCATGTCCGACTCTTTGTGACCCCATGGACTGCAGTATGCCAGGCGTCCCTATCCATCACCAGCTCCTGGAGCTTGCTCAAGCTCATGTCCATCGAGTCCATGATGCCATCTAACCATCTCATCCTCTGTCGTCCCCTTCTCCTCCTGCCTTCAATCTTTCCCAGCATCAGGGTCTTTTCCAGTGAGTCAGTTCTTCACATCAGATGGCCAAAGTATTGGAGCTTCAGCTTCAGCATCAGTCCTTCCAATGAATATTCAGGACTGATTTCCTTTAGGATTGGCTAGTTTGATCTCCTTACAGTCCAAGGGACTGTTGAGAGTCTTCTCCAACACCACAGTTCAAAAGCATCAATGAGCCACCTTTGGACTCCTTGTTGTGGGCCATGGTAACATGCGGCAGTCTCTGGAGTCAGTGCTCAGGGGCTGGGAAAGACCTGGCTGGTGGGTCCCTGGCACCCCAGCAGCATTGGAGCACCGAGTGGAGGGTCATAGACTACAGGTCATCCAGAGGACCCAAGACACAGTGGCTGCTAATCAACTTTTTCAACAGTGCTTCTTCATAAATGTGTACTCCTGCTAGGGCAATGAGTATTACAACTCCTCTTGAAGTTGATCTGGCAGTTGTCACCATTAGCCCCACCATGGAGCTGCAGAGCAGATGACCCCACAAACTGCAGAACAATTATACCAAAGAAATTCTCACACTGTTAAAAAGTTCTAGAACCCCACACAGGTTACCCAACCTGGTGATCTGGCAAAGGGACTGAGAACCCCCAGGGAATTTGATTTTGGAGGCTAGTGGGATTTGATTAAAGAACTTAAATAGGACTGGGGAAACAGACTCTTAGAGGGCACAAACAAAACCTTGTGCACATCAGGAGCCAGGAGAAAGGAACAGTGTCCCCACAAGAGACTGAGCCAGACTTACCTGTGAGTGTCCAGGAGTCTCCGGCAGAGGTGTGAGTCAACAGCGGTCTGCTGCAGGGTCAGGGACACTGAATACAACAGTGCATGCACAAATCCTTTTGAAGGATTATCTTCATTACCCCTATACAACAGCCCCACCCATCAACAGAAAATTGGATTAAAGATTTACTGAACATGACCCCGCCCATCAGAACAAGACCCAGTTTCCCCCAAAGTCAGTCTCTCCCATCAGGAAGCTTCCATAAGCCTCTTATCCTTATCCATTAGAGGGCAGGCAGAATGAAAACCATAATCACCGAAAACTAACCAAACTGATCACATGGACCACAGCTTTGTCTAACTCAATGAAACTATGAGCCATGCCATGTAGGGCCATCCAAGGCAGACCAGTCATGGTAGAGAGATCTGACAAAATGTGGTCCACTGGAGAAGGGAATGGCAAACCACTTCAGTATTCTTACCTTGAGAACCCCATGAACAGTATGAAAAGGCAAAAACATGACATTGAAAGATGAACTCCCCAGGTCGGTAGGTGCCCAATATGCTACTGGAGAAGAGTGGAGAAATAGCTCCAAAAAGAAAAAAAGATATGGAAAGGTCAGTCAATGAGCTGAGGCAGGCCTTCCTCGGTATACTGTTGGCTCCCAATAAGCAATGGCTACTACTATCACTCTTGCTGTTAATGGCTATTAATAAGAGAATGTGTATAAATATCCTGAATTGATGAGACAGCCTTATTTTATGGAATTCTCTGAAGTCTGCCTTTCCCACTCTCATTCCTTCATGGCTGTAGAACATGCTTGTATGTTTTATGGGCATTTTTGGAGTTAGCTCTACTAAGTCATTTGGTGTGGCTATTTCTAGGTATATTCAAAAGCTGAAGAAGATTCCTCTCTGCTTTGTAAAGCAATTCAGCTTTTACTGATCTGACCCCTTGAGGTCTAGTTTTCTAGGATTGCATAAACCTATCTCTATTCATTTTATTCATGCCCAGCATGATTTTATACACCTGTCTTTGGTTCATTTCTATAAGGAAGATTTGCTTAACAAGTACAGATTTCCATTTAAAGAACCATTCACACATTTCTATTGTCTTTGGTGTCCCATGAGAAAGAGAAAGACTCTACAAGTTGGATTACTTCTATTCTCAGTTAGAATGCCTACCTCCCAAAGAACAGTGTAACCTAATGGCCAGATGTGTGCTTCACTATCCAGGTTTTCTCAAATACCAGCAGTATGAATTCTCCAACCACAGGCCATTATCTGTGAATGGGAATAATAATAATAATTGATACTTTGTAGGGTTTTATAGGATTTAAATGAAGCAATTACAGTAAAGAGCTTGGTGCAACACCTAAGTCATAGTAATCCTCAATAAAGGGAATATTAGTATTAGGCTTAACACTTGGAATTCAGATGAGAATTGGGATGACTATTCATATTAGTACTCATGTCTTTGCATGTTCTGTACCTCTGTCTGATTGGCCCTTCCCCTTTCTTCTTTGTAGATACCAAATCATTCTTCAAAATCCAGTTCAAATACCAATATCTCTTCTAGGATACAGCCCCTGGTCCACCAAGTAGAATTTATCCATCCTCCTAGTATCTTTTAATCTCTCTCCATTGTCATCCTGATCCACCTAAGTGGCCTTTGGTATTAAGGTCGCTGTCTCTCCTGCTAGACTGCTTCCCAAGAAGTGGGCACCGGTTCCAGATCATGTCTACACCACCTATCAGGTGTGCAGAACCCGACAGAGCTGACCATTCTTAAATGCTCCATAATTTGAAAAGAGGTTCAGAGACTGTTTAAGAGACCAGCAGATTCAGAAGTGCCCAGGGATCTGATGACGAAGGAAATTTGAGATGCGACCCTCCAATCCAGCTGCACTGTGTGACTTCTAGGCAGTGTTTCCTTTCACAGGAGGCGGGCCCAAGTGTGCTCAGTTCAGGGCACATTGAGGAAGTTTCTGAAAATTGCACCATGTCTTTTCCTGCCCGGAAAGACGGGACCTAGTGAGTGACTCTGGCTTGTCTTGCTGTCAGATGCAGTGAAGACACTGCCGTGTGTGACAGGGAGTGTGGAAAGGAGGCATGGCACTTTTAGGTTGTTGGCATTGCTTTACTTACTCACTTCATAGATAGGAGAGTTGAGTGCTTCATGCCAGTCCTGCTTCTGTTCCTACCCTTTTATTCAGGAAGGGCTTCTTTCTTCTTGGTGTTTATTGCTATGAGTCACTTCTCTGTGCGCCAGATGGAAGCTGTTGCAGAAGCTTCTGGCTTCTGTGAAGAAACGTGGTTTAGGATGGAGGATCACACTGAGAATGGGGCAGGGGAAGGAAGCTGGGCTGGGGACATGTAGATTTGTTTGCAGATGGAATTAAGCTCCTAGACTCCTCCCTTTAGTCCCACAAGGTTTGATCAGTTCTCTAGAGATACTTCTCATGTGTTTTCCCTCTTGCTTTTTGAGCCCATCTGCACATTTGCAGGAGAAATTTAATCTGTATGCACTCATTCATTAAACTCATTAAGCTGTGTTTGATGAGAACGATTTTGTAACTGTGAATCCTTTAAAGTTTACTCCTGGCAGCTATGATTTCCTGTTTGTGAACTTGGGCACTTGGGTCTAAGATAGTTGTTCTTCAAGCCTCTTGTTCTAAACTGTGACTTCACTTCATTTCAAAAAGGGTCAAAGAGCCTGTGTCTCGTGATCATAATGCAGCATTGGCACCATATCTGTCCATCTAGGCCCAGAAGCTTTTAGAACCCCCAAAGCCTTGATCTTTTAGAC
Organism: Bubalus bubalis; assembly: GCF_019923935.1. NCBI lineage: Eukaryota > Metazoa > Chordata > Mammalia > Artiodactyla > Bovidae > Bubalus > Bubalus bubalis. The sequence goes on along the minus strand of NC_059175.1, from coordinate 1,108,577 downwards.
TTAGTACAGGGCTTCCCTTGTAGCTCAATCAGTAAAGAATCTGCCTGCAGTGCAGGAGACCCGGGTTCAATCCCTGGATTGGGAAGATCCCCTGGAGAAGGAAATGGGAACCCACTCCAGTATCCTTGGCTGGAAAATCTCATGGACAGAGGAGCCTGGTGGGCTGCAGTCCTTGGGGTCGCAAAGTCGGGCACGATGGAGCGACTAACACTTACTTACTTACAGGTTATGTCACTTCCATGAAACTTGTTCTAATAGCTGGGCTGGACATATCTTCCTCAATTTGATTCTCTATCTCTCTTCTATCACTGTTTATTTCTTTTTTGTATTACAGATATACCTGATGTCCTTTACTTGATGATGACTAACTTATAGATAGTGCTTAAGAGCCTAAGTTTTGGAATCAGGGACACCAGGGCTGTCTTGAGTTGATGGGCATCCCGCCTTGGAAAACTCAAAATCTCTGTGCCTTGATTTCCTGTCTTCATTTAAAACTTCTTTTAAAACTGAATGTTGTGAAAGAGAACATATAGAGGTCATAAATATGCAGTTTAATGAATTCCTATAAAGTGGACGCCCCCAGGTCATACCAATCAGTGCACAACATGGACTTGAGAAGCCCTCTCTGTGGCCTTCTGTCGTCACACTTCGTTCCTCTCCCCTAAATATAACTACAGTCGCAGGGTGGTGTAGCCATTAATCATATGATGAATTATATGATGATAACTTTTTTACATTTCTTTAGAATTACCATGCGAATACTGTGGCTTGAATGTTAAAATGGAAATCTGTAGTCTGTATTATTTTGTGCATGGTTTCTCTTCCTCAGTATGACATTTGTGTGACTCAGTCACCTTGTTGTATGTGGCTGTAATTCACTCATGTTTTTTATTGCCTAGTATTCCAATATACTACAGTTTAAATAGCCATTCTACTTGTGATGGACATTTGGGATATTCCCAATTTGGGGCCATGACTGTATGCTGCTACAAACTTTTTTATCCATGTCTTGTGGAGCATATGTGTATGAGTTTCGGAATGGCTGGGTCACAGGCATGTATTATCTTTAAATTTTGTAGATAATGCAGAAGTGTTCCCAAGGTGTGTCACTTCACACTTTCCATCACTTTCCATCTTTACAAACACTTGATAGTGTCCATCTTTTAGTTTTAGCTATTTGGATAGGTAAGTTGTAATATTTCACCTTGGTTTTAATTTGCCTTTTCTTGATGATAGATAGGTTGTATACCTTTCCTTATGCTTTTGGATTATTTTAATTTTCTCTTTTGCAAAGGACTTGTTACAGTCTCCTCTATTTTCCATTTCTTTCTTTGCCTGTTTTTCTGCTGGATTGCCTGTCTTATTTTTATCCATTTGTTAGAATTCTTTATACGCCCTGGATATGAGTCCTTTGTGAGTTATGTGTTTTGCTAATATGTGTCACACTCTGTGTGAAAATACCTTTTTACTTGCTTAATGGTACATTTTGAGGAAATAAAGTTCTTAATATTAATATGGTCAAAGTTATCATCCTAGTGTTTATTATGTCACATTTAAGAATTTCTATCTCAAACCAGTTATAAAGATAATCTCCTTTATTATAATCTAAAATGTTATTGTTCACTTTTCATATTTAGTCTATAATCCACCTAGAATTCTTTTTTGTTAATTTTTTGATTGAGTCAAATCTAGTTTTCCCATATGCATACTGAATCATCTCAGCAAAATTTATTGAAAAGACCATCCTTCCCCTACTTCTCTGAAATTTTTAGCATAAATCAAATTCCCATTTATTGTGTAGATCTGCTTTTATTATGAGTCATCAGTCTATTTGTCTAACTTGATACAAGTAGAGATTACCTTAATTATGGTAACTTTATAATAAATCTTAATATCCAATAGAGCAAGTCTTTCCACCTTGTTTTCCTTCTTTAAGTTGTCTTTGCTATTTTTGTAATTTGCATTTCTATTTATATTTTTAAATCATATTGAAAAATTCACCAGAAAAAGTTTTGAGATTTATTTTTAAGGCAAAAATCAAGCTGGAGAATTGAATACTTGTGTGATAATGAGTGTTCTAATTAACAATCAGTGTATCTCTATTTTGTACTTAAAATCTTTTTTCATTATATTTTGAGTATTCTATGAAAAGGTCTTACAGATTTTGTTAGATTCATTCTTAGGAATTTGACTTTTTGGATCTAATATAAAATAGATAAAATTTATTTTCCAACTGCCGCTTGAATTTGGAAATGCAATTTATTTTATATATCAATCTTGTTAATTTTAGTTTGCTTAGTCATTTCATTTAGATTATTTCCTATATTTACCATTTTAATTTTTCTTTGTTTCTTCCCAGACCTCATTTTTCTTCTGTCTGAAGAACATCTTCTACTGTTTTCTTTAGTGCAGGTCCACTGGCAGCAAAGTCTATCGGTTTTATCTTGGTCTGAAAATGACTGTATTTAATCTTAAAAAATTTTTTTTTCCAGTTTGTTTGTTTGAATCAGGATCCAATTAAAGTCCATACATGGTAATTATTACTCAATAATTTTAAATTACTGAAACCTATAGTTACACTCAGCAGTGGCCACAGGACTGGAAAATGTCAGTTTTCATTCCAATCCCAAAGAAAAGCAATGCCAAAGAATGTTCAAACTACCACACAATTGCACTCATCTCACATGCCAGCAAAGTAATGCTCAAAATTCTCCAAGCCAGGCTTCAACAGTACATGAACCATGAAATTCCAGATGTTCAAGCTGGATTTAGAAAAGGCAGAGGAAACAGAGATCAAATTGCCAACATCCGTTGGATCATAGAAAAAACAAGACAGTTCCAGAAAAAACATCTACTTCTGCTTTATTGACTACGCCAAAGTCTTTGACTGTGTAGTTCACAACAAACTGTAGAAAATTCTTCAAGAAATGGGATTACCAGACCACCTTACCTGCCTCCTGACAAATCTGTATGCAGGTCAAGAAGCAACAACTAGAACTGAACATGGAACAATGGACTGGTTCCAAATAGGAAAAGGAGTATATCAAGGCTGTATATTGTCAATCTGTTTATTTAACTTATATACAGAGTACATCATGTGAAATGCCAGGCTGGATGAAGCACAAGCTGGAATCAAGATTGCTGGGAGAAATATCAATAACCTCAGATATGCAATTGATACCATCCCTGTGGCAGAAAGTGAAGAGAAACTGAAGAGCCTCTTGATGAAAGTGAAAGAGGAGAGTGAAAAAACTGGCTTAGAACTCAGCATTCAGAAAACTAAGATCATGGTATTGGTCCCATCACTTCATGGCAGATAGATGGGGAAACAATGGAAACAGTGAAAGACTTTAAGGGCTCCAAAATCACTGCAGGTATTGACTTCTGCCATGAAATTAAATGACTACTGCTCCTTGGAAGAAAAGCTCTGACCAAACTAGACAGCATAGTAAAAAGCGGAGACATTACTTTGCCAACAAAGGTCTGTCTAGTCAAAGCTATGGTTTTTCCAGTAGTCGTGTATGGCTGTGAGGGTTGGACCATAAGGAAAGCTAAGTGCTGAAGAATTGATGGTTTTGAACTGTGGTGGTGGAGAAGACTCATGACAGTCCCTTGGACTACAAGGAGATCCAGCCAGATCCAACTGATTTCCAATCCTAAAGGAAATCAGTCCTGAATATTCATTGGAAGAACTGATGCTGAAACTGAAGCTCCAATACTTTGGCCATCTTATGTGAAGAACTGGCTGATTGGAAAAGATCCTGATGCTGGGAAGGATTGATGGCAGGAAGAGAAGGGGATGAGACAGGATGAGATGGTTGGATGGGATCACCAACTCGATGGACATGAGTTTGAGCAAGCTCCAGGAGTTAAGCCTGGTGTACTGCAGTCCATGGAGTTGCAAAAAATCAGACAGGTCTGAGAGACTGAACTGAACCTATAGTTACAGGTGCTATGGAGAACCAATAGTTCTGTCCATCTCGTTTTTTTCTTACAACTTACGTTTTGAAAGTGGCATCATTTTTCTGATAGAGTTTCCCCATAAATGTAGTTTTACTGATAGCATCTGTGAAGTTTCACTTAACACATTCCTCCTTCCTTATATTTTTCATGAATTGGTAGTTAAGGGACTTATTTTCTATTGAACTGCAGATTTAGTTATTTGATATTGAGCCCTTACTATTCAAACATGGTAGGGAGCCCTTTCATCAAGAGGCACAAAATTTGCCTCTTTTTTTTTCTGATGACAGAAGTTATTGATCGATTCTAATTGTTTTGTCAATAACCTATACTACCTCAGACAACTTATTTTGGTTGTCTGAAGCCTCTCATCTAGTCCTTTCTGTGAAAAGTACTAAAGAGGATAATATTCTTACATGTTTATGGTTTGAGCTTTTATCTTTGAAGGATAGTTTGATTAGATAAATAATCAACTCACAGTACCCTCCATGGGAATTTTAAATATATTACAGAATTGTCTTCTGACATAAAGTATAGCTCTTGCAAAGTCAAATTTTATATATATATATATATATATATATATATATATATATTGTGTGTGTGTGTGTGTGTGTAAATGATTTGGTGATTTTTTCTGGATAGCCAATGTCGAATTTTTCTACCTTGGTAAAGTTTTATTGTTTTTCTAGAGTATATTTGGTATTGGTTATTCTGGTTTATGGAGAAGGCAATGACATCCCACTCAGTACTTTTGCCTGGAAAAGCCCATGGACGGAGGAGCCTGGTGGGCTGCAGTCCATGGGGTCGCTAGAGTCGGACACGACTGAGCGACTTCACTTTCACTTTTCACTTTCATGCATTGGAGAAGGAAATGGCAACCCACTCCAGTGTTCTTTCCTGGAGAATCCCAGGGACGGGGAAGCCTTGTGGGCTGCCGTCTCTGGGGTTGCACAGAGTCAGACACGACTGAAGCTGACTTAGCAGCAGCAGCAGCAGCAGCATTCTGGTTTAATTTATCAAGCTAAGCAGTATGTCCTATCAATTTGTACTTTAATGTCTTACTTTTTTTTATTTTCCACAAAGTTTTCTTGAATTATGGTTCAACATTTTTCTACTGCTTTGATTTACTTTTTTAAATAAGAAATTATAAGTATACATTCATGGAAATTTGCCTGCATGTGTGCTCAGTCGCTTCAGTCCTGTCCAACTCCGTGCAACCCTTGGACCATGGCCCACCAGGCTCCTCTGTTCATGGGATTTCCCAGGCAAGAATACTGGAGTGGGTTGCCTTTTCCTCCTCTAGGGGATCTTCCCAACCCAGGGATTGAACCTGCATTTCCTGCATGTTCTGCATCACAGGCGTATTCTTTGCCACTCAGCCGCCCAGAAAGCCTTGGAATTTTCTCTCAAATGATCTTTGTCTTTTCATTTCTCCTTTTTATCTTCTAGTTTTCTTTTTGTTTTAATACTTATTTATTTATTTGGCTGTGTCAGGTCTTAGTTGCAGCACTCAGTCGGTATCTTCAGTATAACTGGCAGGCTCTCTAGTTGTGGCATGTGGGCTGCAGAATGCACAGGCTTTGTTGCCCTGTGGCTTGTAGAATCTTAGTTCCCTGACCAGGGATTGAACCCACATCCCCTGCATTGGAAGACAGATTCTTAACTACTGAACCATCTAGTTTTCTTAAGGCATTACTTATTTTGTTTACCCCCAAGTTCTTTAGAGTTTAATCTTCATTTCTGAAATACATTTGCTTTCCTTTCCTTTCTCTTTCTCTGAATTCCATCACTTTTTTTAGTTTTAAAATTTCTGATGTATGCTATTCTCTTATATCTTTGTTGATTTTCTTAAAATCTTTTAGTCTTGTTTGATATATTGCAATCATTATCTGTGCACATATCTTTCTAGGGTAGTTTCAGTGTCTAGAGGGATGTTATTCTGCTCTTTATTTTTTTAATCAGAATTTCAAATGAACAGTGATCAAAGTTCCTTTCATTTTATTTACGTGTTAAATTCGTATTTTGGAACTTTTAGGGAAGGAAGATAGTTTTTTTCTAGCTTTGTTACTCAAGAGCTCCTCCTTCCTGGTTTTTCTAACGTCAAAAAGATATGCCTTTTGATGATGACTGTTCTGACTGGTATGAGTGTGTGTGCTCATTCACTTCAGTTGTGTCCGACTCTTTGCAACCCTATGCACTGTAGCCCTCTAGGCTCCTCTCTCTCTGGAATTCTCCAGGCAAGAATACTGGAGTGGATTGCCATGCCCTCCTGCAGGGGATCTTCTCAACTTGGGGACTGAACCCACGTCTGCCTTCATCTCCTGCATTGTAGGTGGATTCTTTACCCACTGAGCCACGTGGGAAGCCTCTGACTGGTGGCCATCATCAAAAAATCTACAAACAATAAATGCTGGAGAGGATGTAGAGAAAAGAGAATCCTCTTGCACTGTTGGTGATAAGTTGGTACAGCCATTATGGAGATCAGTATCAAGATTCCTTAAAAAAAAAAATAGGAATAAAGCTATCATATGACCCTGCAACCTCACTCCTTGGCATAATTACCCTGATTAAACTGTAATTAAAAAAGACTCATGTACCCCAGTGTTCTTTGCAGCACTATGTACAATACCCAGGATATGCAATCATCTTTGAAGTCCATTGAAAAATGAATGGGTAAAGAAGTTGTGATCAGTCGGTTCAGTCATTCAGTCATGTCCGACTCTTTGTGACCCATGGACTGAGGCAAGCCAGGCTTCCCTGTCCAACATAAACTCCCGAAGTTTACTCAAACTCATGTCCATCGAGTTGGTGATGCCATCCAACCATCTGATCCTCAGTTGTCCCCTTCTCCTGCCTTCAGTCTTTCCCAGGATCAGGGTCTTTTCCAATGAGTCAGTTCTTCACATCAGGTGGCCAAAGTATTGGAGCTTCAGCTTCAGCATCAGTCCTTCCAATGAATATTCAGGACTGTATTCCTATAGGATTGACTGGTTGGATCTCCTTGAAGTCCAAGGGACTGTCAAGAGTCTTCTCCAACATACAGTTCAAAATCATCAATTCTTTGATGCTCAACTTTCTTTATATTCCAACTCTCACATCCACACATGACTACTGGAAAAACCATAGCTTTGACTAGATGGACCTTTGTTGGCAAAGTAATATCTCTGCTTTTCAATGTGCTGTCTAGGTTGGACATAATTTTTCTTCCAAGAAGCAAGCGTCTTTTAATTTCACGGCAGAAGTCACCATCTGCAGCGATTTTTGGAGCCCAAGAAAATAAAGTCTATCACTGTTTCCATTGTTTCCCCATCTGTTTGCCTTGAAGTGATGGGATAAGGTACCATGAGTTAGTTTTCTGAATGTTGATTTTAAAGCCAACTTTTTCACTCTCCTCTTTCATTTTCATCAAGAGGCTCTTTAGTTCTTCTTTCCTTTCTGCCATAAGGGTGGTATCATCTGCATATCTGAGGTTATTGGTATTTATCCCAGCAATCTTGATCTCAGCTTGTGCTTCATCCAGCCAGGCATTCAGCAGGGTGACAGTATACAGCCTTGATGTACTCCTTTCCCTATTTGGAACTGGTCCATTGTTCCATGTTTAGTTTTAATTGTTGCTTCTTGACCTGCATACAGATTTATCAGGAGGCAGGTAACATGGTCTGGTATTACCACCTCTATAAGAATTTCCAACAGTTTGTTGTAATCTACACAGTCAAAGCAGAGAAGGCAATGGCACCCCACTCCAGTACTCTTGCCTGGAAAATCCCATGGATGGAGGAGCCTGGTAGGCTGCAGTCCATGGGGTTGCTACGAGTTGGACACGACCGAGTGACTTCACTTTCACTTTTCACTTTTATGCATTACAGGAGGAAATGGCAACCTGCTCCAGTATTCTTGCCTGGAGAATCCCAGGGACGGGGGAGCCTGGTGGGCTGCCATCTATGGGGTCGCACAGAGTCGGACACGACTGAAGTGATGTAGCAGCAGCAGCAGCACACAGTCAAAGGCTTTGGCACAGTCAATAAAGCAGATGTCTTTCTGGAACTCTCTTGCTTTTTGTGTGATCCAGTGGATGTTGGCAATTTGATCTCTGGTTCCTCTGCCTTTTCTAAATCCAGCTTGAACATCTGGAAGTTCATGGTTCATGTACTGTTAAAGCCTGGCTTGGAGAATTTTGAGCATTACTTTGCTAGCATGTGAGATGAGTGCAATTGTGCGGTAGTTTGAGCATTCTTTGGCATTACCTTTCTTTGGGATTGGAATGAAAACTGACCTTTTCCAGTCCTGTGGCCACTGCTGAGTTTTCCAAAGTTGCTGGCATGTTGAGTGCACCACTTAACCAGCATCATCTTTTAGGATTTGAAATAGCTCAACTGGAATTCTATCACCTCCACTAGCTTTGTTCATAGTAATGCTTCCTAAGGCCCACTTGACTTTGCATTTCAGGGTGTCTGGCTTTAGGTGAGTGATCTGGGTGGTTATTTGGTTCATGAAGATCTTTTTTGTACACTTCTTCTGTGTATTCTTGCCACCTCCTCTTAATATCTTCTGCTTCTGTTAGGTCCATACCATTTCTGTCCTTTATTGTGCCCATCTTTGCATGAAATGTTCCCTTGATATCTCTGATTTTCTTAGAGAGATCTCTAGTCTTTCCCATTCTATTGTTTTCCTCTATTTCTTTGCATTGATCACTGAGCAATGCTATCTTATCTCTCCTTGCTATTCTTTGGAACTCTGCATTCAAATGGGTATATCTTTCCTTTTCTTCTTTGCCTTTAGCTTCTCTTCTTTTCTCAGCTATTTGTAAGGCCTCGTCAGACAACCATTTTGCCTTTTTGCATTTCTTTTTCTTGGAGATGGTCTTGATCACTGCCTCTTGTGCAATGTGATGAACCTCTGTCCATAGTTCTTCAGGCACTCTCTCTATCAGATCTAATCCCTTCTATCTATTTGTCACTTCCACTGTATAATTTTAAGGGATTTGAGTTAGGTCATACCTGAATGGTCTAGTGGTTTTCCCTGCTTTCTTCAGTTTAAGACTAAATTTGGCAATAAGGAGTTCATGATCTGAGACAGCCAGTCCTGGTCTTGTTTTTGCTGACTGTATAGAGCTTCTCCATCTTTGACTGCAAAAAACATTATCATCTGATTTTGGTATTGACCATCTGATGATGTCCATGTATAGAGTCTTCTCTTGTGTTGTTAAAAGAGGGTATTTGCTGTGACCAGTGCGTTCTCTTGGCAAAACTCTGTTAGCCTTTGCCCTGCTTCATTGTGTACTCCAAGGCCAAATTTGCCTGTTACTCCAGGTATCTCTTGACTTCCTACTTTTGCATTCCAGTCCCTTATAATGAAACGGACATCTTTTGGGGGTGTTAGTTCTAGAAGGTTTTGTAGGTCTTCATAGAACCATTCAACTTCAGCTTCTTTAGAATTACTGGTTGAGGCATAGATTTGTATTACTGTGAAATTATGACTATTACTCAGCCATAAAAAAACAAATTTGAGTCAGTTCTAGTGAGGTAGATGAACCTAGATCCTGTTAAACAGAGTGAAGTAAGTCAGAAAAGCAAATATCGTATGTTAATCCATATATATGAAATCTAGGGAATCTGCTTCCCTGACAGCTCAGCTGTCAGAATTTTCCTGCCAGTGCAGGAGCACTGGAGACACAAGTTCAGTCCCTGCATTGGGAAGATCCCCTGGAGGAGGAAATAACAACCAGCTCTAGTGTTCTTGCCTGAAAAATTCCATGAACAGAGAAGCCTGGCAGGCTACAGTCCTTGGGATTGCAAAGGATCAAACACAACTGAGTATGCACATGGAATTGAGAAAAATGTTACTAATGAACCTATTTGCAGGGCAGGAATAGAAAACAGAGTTGTAGGCTCAGCAGGGGAAGGAAAAGGTTCTTGCCTGGAGAATCCCAGGGACGGGGGAGGCTGGTGGGCTGCCTGTCTATGGGGTCGCACAGAGTCCGACACGACTGAAGCGACTTAGCAGCAGCAGCATTGAAACATACACAGTACCATATGTAAAATAGATAGTGGAAGGTTGCTATATGACACAGGAAGCTTAACCTGCTGCTCTAGAAGATGACCTAGAAGGGTGTAGGTGAGGTGGGGGATGAAAGGGAGGTTCGAGAAGGAGGGGACATGTGTGTACTTATGGCTGATTCATGTTGATATATGGCAGAAACCAACACAACATTGTAAAGCAATTATCCTCTAATTAAAAAATTTAAAAATAAAGTAAAAAGAAAAGATATGCCCCTGTATTTTATGAGACCTTCTGACTTTTTCCCCTACTCCACGTTTATATAGCTCTTCTCTGTTTTTATTGCTCCTACTGATTCTATCCTACTCAATTTAAATTTTATTTCCAAGCATTACACTCCATTGTGGGGTTTCATCCTGGAAGGAAACTTGAGATGATTAATTTTGAGAATTTGTAGGGCCCTAACTTCTCCATTCATTCAAGCTTTACCACAGATCCTCATTTATAAATTGTAATATGAAAAAATCCTCCTGGGAATTTCCTGGTGGTTCAGTGGTTAAGAGTCTGCCTTGCAATGCAGGGGACACTGGTTTGATCCCTGGTTCTAAAAGATCAGACAAGCCATGGAACAACTAAACCCATGCACCACAACTACTGAGCCCACACTCTGGAGCTCATGAGCCACGACTACTGAAGCCCGCATGCCTAGAGTCCAAGCTCCACAACAAGAGAAGCACCACAATGAGAAGCCCAGAAGGCACATCTGGAGAGCTGCCCCCACACATCACAACTAGAGAAAGACTGCATACAGCACCACAGACCCAGCACAGCAAAAGATAAACAATAAATCAATAAAAATTTTTAAAAAGAAGTTTTAAAAATCCCTCCCAATTTCATCTCCCCAGATTCAAATTGGACTCACACTTCTTAGAGAATAACCATTGAGTATTTTGTGTTTCTCATTTTAGAACAATCACATGCCCTGTTGCTTCCCTCTGCTCTTTCTCACATACTTGCTGACAGCATATGGGCCTAGTAGTTGTTCATCTGAATCATTTGTATTTGAGGAGATTAGGCTACTTTAATCTCTATTTCTTGTTGTAGATATTGTTTTTGGTATCTTAGTTGTTCTGTGTGTTTTTTATGGGGTGATTTAGAGAGACTGAAAAACAACCATTGCCACAACAACTATCTTTTCACAATTCCTGTCTCACTTTTATTCTTGAAGAATATTCTTGCTTGGTATAATTTCTATGATGGTGATTATTTTTATAAAGCAAATGAAAGGCTGCCATTCCACTCTCTGCTGGCTTCTGTTATTGATACTGAACACTATCTGTCACTCTTCTTTTTTCTTTGGCTGTGTTGGGTCTTCACTGCTTCTCGGTCTTTTGTCTGGTTGCAGAGGGTGGTGTCTATTTTCTAGCTGCAGTGCGCAGACTTCTCATTGCAGTGACTTCTCTTGTTGCAGAGCATAAACTCCAGGGCACACTGACTTCAGTAGCTGCAGTTTATGGTCTCGAGGGTATAGGCTCAGCAGTTATGGCGCATGAGCTTAGCTGCTTCACAGCATGTGGGATCTTCCCAGATGGGAGATGGAACCCGTGTCTCCTCCATTGGCAGGTACTCTTCACTATTAAGCCACCAGGGAGACCACCGTCTGTCGCACTTATTGCTACTTCTTTGAAGGTTATCTGTATTCTCCTTCAGATACTTTATGGAATGTTTCCTTCTTAAAAACTTCAGTATGATATTTAGGTATCTGTCTAAGTCACTTCAGCCATGCCCGACTCTGTGTGACCCCACAGACGGCAGCCCCCCAGGCTCCGCCATCCCTGGGATTTTCCAGGCAAGAACACTGGAATGAGTTGCCATTTCCTTCTCCAATGTGTGAAAGTGAAGTCGCTCAGTCGTGCCCGACTCTTAGCGGCCCCATGGACTGCAGCCTACCAGGCTCCTCCATCCATGGGATTTTCCGGGCAAGGGTACTGGAGTGGGGTGCCATTGCCTTCTCCGTATTTAGGTATGGATTTATTTTTATATTATGCTTTGGATTCATTAGGTTATCTCAAATCTGTGGATCAGTATTTTCATCAATTTGGGGCCACTCTCGATTATTATACCTTCTTTCCCGTTTGTTTCTTTTCTCCTTCTAATGCCTCTGCCTCTTCAGTTACAGGTTAGACTTCCTTGTTGTGTCCTGCTATCCTGCTTACTCTGTATGCATTTTTCTCCCCATGAAGCTTCCCAGGCGGTGCTGGTGGTAAACAATCCACCTGCCAATGCAGGACAGGCAAGAGACGTGGGTTCGATCCCTGGGTTGGGAAGATCCCCTGGAGAAGGAATAGCAACCCACTCCAGTATTCTTGCCTGGAAAATCCCATGGACTGAGGAGCCTGGTGGGCTACAGTCCATGGGGTCGAATAAAGTCAGACACAACTGAGCAACTAACACTTCTCCCATGACATTTTCTGAATAGCTTCTTCTGACCTTTCTTTCAGTTTACCTATCTTCTCTTCAACTCTGTTAATAAACTGTTGAATCCAACCAGCTAGTACCTTTTTTAATTCTAGAATTTCTAGTTATTTTCTAAATCTTCAAAGTTAGCTTTAATAATGTCTGGTTCTTTGCTAAAAATATCAAGGTCAATTTTTATATATATAAAAATAATAAGCTAATTGTTTTCATAATCTGTGCTCAGAATTTCCATTATTTAGAGCATGTGTGGTCTGTTTAAGTTTTTCCTGGGCTTCCCTGATTGCTCAGTTGGTAAAGAATCTGCCTGCAATGCTGGAAACCCAAGTTCAATTCCTGGGTTGGGAAGATCCGCTGAAGAAGGGAAAGGCTATTCTCTCATGTATTCTAGTATTCTTGGGCTTCCCTAGTGGCCCAGCTGGTAAAGAATCTGCCTGCAATGCGGGAGACCTGGGTTTGATCCCTGGATAGGGAAGATCCCCTGGAGAAGGGAAAGGCTACCCTCTCCAGCATTCTGGCCTGGAGAATAAGTAGGATAGTAGGACACAACCAGGAAGTCTAATGTACCTGTAACTAAAGAGGCAGAGGCAACTAGAAGGAGAAAAGAAAAAAATAGGAAAGAAGGTATAATCATTGAGAGTGGCCCAGAATTGATTAAAATATTGATCCACAAAAAGTCGGACATGACTGAGCAACTTTTACGTTATTTATACTGACTTTCTTTTATGTTGTCGTATCTTCTCTTGTCCTAGTTATTGTTGACTGTGTGCTGGCTATTGTATATGAAGATTAATTTCCAAAAATAATATGATGACTATTATACATGCATTCTCAGTTGCTCAGTTATCTCCAACTCTTGGCAACCCCATGGACTATAGCCTGCCAGGCTCCTCTGTCCATGGAATTTTTCAGGCAAGATTACTGGAGTTGGTTGTCATTTCCTCCTCTAGGGGATCTTCCTGATCTAAGGATCGAACTCCCATCTCCTGTGTCTCCTGCATTAGCAAGTGGACCACTGTACCATCTGGGAAGTCCAGTGACTATCATACTGTTGTCTTTATCCAGAGAGGATTCATATTTCCTTTTCCCAAGTGTCTGGGAGTACTAGCAACATAGGATTATCTGAATCTGATTTTCAGGCTTGAAGTTTTTCTGGGCCACACAGATGATTTAAAACTATTCCATGTGAATGTGATTTCATCATGGTTTCTGGGATCTAGTCCTCTCAGGTTACAATCCTTAGTGTAAGATGTTTTCTTAGAACCCCTAAGTTTAGCAAGCTGGAACTTTTGTCTCCCTAAACCTGTATCATGCTATAAAAAGTGCTGCTTAGATTCTCTTCCACTTCTGTTGCATGAGTAAGTGTCCTCTGGGGGAACCAAACACAGACTCACTTTTCTGTATACCTACTTTCTCTCAGATTTTTACCTAGTAATTCCACTCTAACTTGATTATTGTGTGATGTTTATAGGGGAAGATACTTTACATAGTTCTACTAACATTTTGCAGATTGTCCTCAGCAGGAAGATCAGCCTGAACTACCTAATCTACCATTACTCAAGACTTTATTGCTTCACCTATAGAGTCCATAAACAATGATCATGTATTATTGTTTTGAGACCCAAAATGAAAGTGAAAGTTGCTCAATTGTGTCTGAATCTGCGACCCCATGGTCTATATAGTCCATGGAATTCTTTAGGCCAGAATACTGGAGTGCGTAGCTTTTCCCTTCTACAGGGGATCTTCCCAGCCCAAGGATCAAACCCAGGTCTCCTGCATTGCAGGTGGATTATTTACCAGCTGAGCCACAAGGGAAACCCAAGAATACTGCAGTGGGTAGCCTATCCCTTCTCCAGGGGATCTTCCAGACCCAGGAATCGAACTGGGGTCTCCTGCATTGCAGGCGGATTCTTTACCAATTCCTCAAAAGGGAAGCCCCTTTTGAGACCGAAATGATGTATAAATAAACTATTTAGCAAAACATATGGCATATAATTAACTCTCAATTAAAATAGCTATTATTTGCATTATGTTATTGATAAGGACTATGTCTTATTAATTGTTAACACCTGTGCAGCAGCTATTAAATGTCTCTGGCAGGAGGGAAAAGAATCATGTAATGAGCATGCTGATGAGAACTTCAAAGTATGTAGAGAAAAAGAAAATATTTTTACAGTCAAGGCTTACCTCTGTTGCTAATATAATCAGAAAGTGGTGGACAGAAACCATTTAAAGAATAATTAAAACCCATTTCTGCTTCTTAAACAGTTCAAGCAATTATCCATTGGTTATGGAAGGAATATTGGTTAGTATTTTTTATCTTGTTTATGGTTCATCTTCCATATCTTACTGGAAAATGAACCCCATTGGTCTTTCTAGTCTTTATCTACTTAATGCTCTCTAAGATTATTTGGTCTGTATGAGAGGTAAGCCAGTACATCAATATTGTGAAATATGGAATGAACAAAAGTTTGTGACATCTATGGGGTAATTTAATTTCCTCCTCTGGAAATCTTTTTGCTGGAATCTGGATATCTTTTTGCTATGAGTTCCCTATTGGCAGGAGTGACTGTCAAGTTTACTGACACTTGAAATGAGATGATACCAGTTTGGAGATTCAGTTACCTGTTCTCCCATATCCTACGGCTCTAATGGCTTTTATTTTCCTGTTTAAGAGAAATAAACGGCATCAAGCTCCCTTCACTGCTCATCTTGCCCCATTCTATGCGAGGCCAAGGCATTTTGAAAGTAGCAGGCCTGTATTCCACTTTCAGATCTACTACTGAAAGCCGTGCAATAATGACAGTAACAAAATTGTTATTATATTCACTGACTTGAATTACTAAGCACTTTAACTCACTATGATCACCACAAGAACTCTAAGCATTGAATGTTATTACTATACTCATGAAGAATGGATGCAAGAAGAGTTTAATTAATCATTTGTAGTCCTGTATTAAGTTCTTACTAACCTTTCTGACTTTATGTTTTAAATCTGCAAAATGGTAAACAGTAATTAGCCTTGATGGAAAGATTTGATAAGGTAATTATGAAATATGCCTGGTATATAGAAGGCACTCAATATTGTTAGTTGCTTATATAAGCAAACACATTTCCTAGAATTGTAGAATCTATTGAATTGTTTTTTTCCTTGAGTGGGTTATTTTGATCATAATTGTATTAAGTACCTAACACAATGCCAGGTACAGTATCGGCGCCCAGTAAGTATTGTTAAAATGTAAGTATGTAAATCTTAGAGTAAAAAAAGGACTTTAGAAGTCACCTAATTCAGCTGGACTCATTAAAGGAATCTTTTTATTAGGGTACCTCCAAAGAGGGACGACAACTAATTCACAATTTTCACAAGATTATCTACTCTATTATTGAAAAACTCTCATACTTAGGAATTTTTTCCTTTGTATTAAGGCAAATGATCCATAAATTTAGGGCATTAACTCTGATTCTGCCTTCTGGAAGTGCATGCAATATGTTTTTGCTTTTCATTTTGTCTTATTTTGCTTGAACCTCCTTGCAGATGTTGCACTACAGCTCAGAGACCTGCTTGGTACCTCTCATTTCAAGCCAGATATGCCCAGTAACTTCCAATGTTCCTCATATAAACCAGATGTCAATTCAGGACAATCTGTCCTTTGAGATTTAAATAAAATTGGTTAGAGCCTCCCATCCCACATCCTGTGGGAAATCCAAGGCCTAACCCAAGGTTTCAGTAGAATTCCTGGGGATTTATGTTCTTAAGGTGACCTCTGGCTTTGAGCTCTTAATTCCACAGACCTCTGCTTCATTTATGTTCCTTTGCCTTGGATTTCCTCATTTTTCTACCCAACCGTGATCTTGGCATGAACTCATCCTCTTGAATCCTTAACCTAACTCACATGTTGCATTTGGGTGCATGACGAGTTTATCAATGGTGACAAGAGAGGCAATTTTCACTGCTGAACATAAACAATTTGAAAATAAATATTTGACAATCTATTTCTTCAAATCTCTTATCCATTATGCCCCTGGGAATTTATTATTTGCTTCCCCTCTTCCTTGGACTCTGTTTTCTAGTATATTGCCCCTAACTCCCCTCTCTTCTTTACTCTACCCACTTCCTACTCTTTTTCTCTAACGATATTTAAATTCCTGCTCATTACTTATACAGAGCTCTCTCCTTCCAAGTTATGCCCAAAGGGTCTTATCTTCCACACCAAAGCTATTTATCAAAAAATGTTTCTAAACAACACAATTATCTTCCTAAAGGGGCCCTTGCTACATACTTATAACACATTTTCAACTCTTCTTCTGTCTTCTAGATATCCTCATTAAACAAGCTTTACTTGTTAATATCTCTCCCGGAATAGAGCTCCCAGATGGAACATGCTGAGGTCTGAGAAAATAACTTTAGTAATGTAAAAACTGTACCTGATAGAATTTCAGAATGGTGCCTAGATAGGGCCTGCATGTAGTATAAATGCCAGACATGAATAACATGGTGTCTGTTATTTCTTCTCCCTCAAGGTGTTTTAGCCAGCTAGAGATTTAATTTACATATGTATGCACCGGTGACTTCCCTGGTGGCTCAGACAGAAATGCGGTAAAGCATCTGCCTACAATGTGGGAGACCCGGCTTTGATCCCTGGGTTGGGAAGATCCTCTGGAGAAGGAAATGGCAACCCACTCCAGTACTCTTGCCTGGAAAATCCCATGGATGAAGGAGCGAGGTAGGCCACAGCCCATGGGGTCGTAAAGAGTTGGACACGACTGAGAGACTTCACTTTCACTTTCATGCACTAAAGATTCCAGTAGAATCTTTAGTTGTTACTCCAGCAGATATTCTGCACCAGGGATGGGATACAGACACCCTGGTGTATGACTCTCATTTTGAATGATGAACGTGTTTTTTTAACCTGCACGTACCTGGGGATAGTTCTATTAATGTCTCATGCATACTCTTTAATCTACATTTGATTGCTTATTGATATCAGGATGTGATTTGGACTTTTCAAAGCATAAGAAAGCAATCAGAATGATCCAGAGTGATAATAACAACTTGGGAAAGCCCCAATTTTGGTTCACCAGTCATCATTACTGTAGACAGTTTAGGAGTTCCCTAGAATGCTAAATTGAAGTTGCATTTGTAATCTATGGCTTGAAGGATCGAGAAATCTGGGATTCATTCAGTTATGCTAGTGTGTATTTCCTACATACTTATTTTGGGCCAGGTACTGCGCTTTGTATCTATTATCTTTTTTTTTTTTTTTAATCAGTCTTGTTATTTTCTCTTTTTTAATTTTTATTTATTTATTTATTTTTGGCTACACATGGGCTTCCTCTAGCTGTGGCAAGCCGGGACTTCTTTCCGTGGCAGCGGGTGGGCTTCTCATCGTGGTGGCTTCTCTTGCTGCAGAGCATGGGTTCCAGGGCAATGGGCTTCAGTAGTTGTGGCATATGGGCTCAGCAGTTGCAGGCTGGGGGCTCCAGAGCGTAGGCTCAGTAGTTGTGGTGCATAGGCTTAGTTGCCCCGTGGCATGTAGGATCTTCCTGACCAGGGATTGAGCCTGTGTCCCTTGCATTTGCACGCTTAACAACTGGACTACCAGATATGTATTATCTCATTTCTAACTCTCTAGAACCCTAGACTACAGGTGACTATATTCTCCCTCATTTTATTGATGAGGATACTAAGGTGTAGAGAGCTGAAGCAGTGTCCTCAAGGAGACACAACTAAGGAGCAGGAGAGTGAGTTGCCAACTCAGGTTGGCTGGAAAACTAGTGTCCGTAACAATTGCACTCTTCTTGCAGCCCTCTCACATGGAGAAGTAGGAGAAAAGAGACCAGCTGGAACATTTCTCTCTTTAATTTTTGTTTTGTTTTTGCAGGGTGCCTCAATAGACTCCTTTTGGGTCTTTAAAATGCTGTTATTGGCAAATCTAAACCAGGTGCTTGGTCAGTTTTTTTCAAGGGAGCCTAGAAGAGAAATTGCTTCTTTTTCCTTTGTGGGAGCCAGAGATGCACAGGAAGTAATGGGAGCGTTCACTGAATTTTAAAGAGAAGAGAGGGAAAGGCTCAGAGGGGGCATGAAGAGGTTACCAGGGAGATGCGGGGGGTGACAGCTATCAGAGATGAACTGGCCCCATCGTGGTCTCTGTGGAAATGTCAGTCCCTTTCAGAGAGGATTATTTTGCATCTTGATTAAAGTGTCTCAGGAGATGAACCTCATTAAATAGAACCAATTGGTTGAAAGCATGTAATTAAACTAAACCATTTTTGTTCTTTTTAATGCCTTAAATACCTGTTTATGTGGAGGCCTGAACATCAAATAACTTCCTCAGGGAAATAACAGTGGGAGCCATGGAGTTACAGTAGTAAGAATTCTCTGGACGATTAAGAGCCCTCATATTTCCTCAGGGGCTGAGCTTGCCTTCCAAAACTTTCTACTGCTACTTTATGGAAAATATACACAGATTCTAGAACATCAGAACTGAGGCACTTCTTGCGACATCACCTCTTCCACTAATTCATTGAATGATCAATAGATTCATCCAGCATTCAGTAAGTGCCTACTGTGTGTCACACACTAGGAACCTGGGAGTGAGTAAGGAATATTCCTGGCCTCAAGGAATCTACACTCTAGTAGGAAACACAGCAAGCTTCTTTTCTGCAAGAATCCACCCTGGGTCCCTTTTCTTTTCTTTTGTGTTCACATTATATTCTTACCTATGTAAGCTTGGCCACTCATAAATTCGCACCATTTCTATGAAGATGATTCTTAAATATATATCACCTGACCAGTTCTCTCTTTGGAGTTTCACACCCTTATACCTAACCATCTGTATCTTTTCACAACTTGAATGATACATGAATCTCAAAGTTCACATGACTAAAACTCAACTTTCAGTGTCCTCTGAAATCCTTCTTCCACCTCTCCCATCTTGGTAGGTGGACCCACATTTCACCCAGAAGTCCATATCAGAAACCTGGAGTCACACAGATCTCCCTGTTGCTCTTACCTCCCATGTCCAATAAATCTACAAGCCCTCTCCCTGCTGCTTTCAAAATTTGTCTAATTACGAGATTCATAATCTAGAGATTATGTCCTTATGTCTCTCCTTCCACTGCCTTACTGTGAACTTCCATCATCTTTTAACAAAACTGCAGCAGCCTCCCAATCAGTCCCGTGCTTTCAGTCTTATCATTCCCAACCTATTCTTCACACAGCAGCCAGAGTGGTCTTCTCAAAGTATAAATAGGACTGTTCCTATTCAGCATAAATTAGCATAATGATCACAGTAATTAAAATGTTCTACATGGTTTCTCAGTTGTAGTCACTGCCTACCCCCAACCTCTTCTTAGAAATCTCATCTCCTACAGGCCTGGTTTGGCTTAATATTAGGTTGCCTTGGGGTAAAATAAGCATGAGATTCTAAGGTCTTCATATGGCTTCCCTGGTGGTCCAGAGGCTAAGACTGCACTCCCAATGCAGGAAGCCTGGGTTGGATCCCTGGTCAGGGAACCAGAACCCACATGCCACAGTGGAGATTGAAGATCCCATCTGCTGCAAAAGTCCTTATAATAATAGCTACTATGTGCCTAGACCTATACTAAATAGTTTAGTTAGAGAATTTATAATCTCAAAAACACTCCACTGCAAGAGAGGCATTAATACACTCATTTTACAGATGAAGAGATCTAGATGCAAGGTCACATAGCTAATGACTGGAAGAGCTTCGACTCAACCCCAGCTTCTTTGACTTCAAGTTAGATTCTGTGTCTAATCTCTTTCTGTTGTGCTCCTTGCACTCAACAAACATGCTGCCTTAAATTGTACAGTATTAGTAACTATTTGAATCAGAATGCTTGGACCCAGAACACCAAAGCCTGGGTTGTTTTCATTGTACTGGGATGGCACTTCTAGCAGGAAGCCTTCTAATGAGACGAGGAAGCGAAGCCTAGACAATAGTCCTGGCCATGTAGAAGAAATTGTGAACCCCTATTTCAGCAACAGTCAACCTAGGCATCGTAAAAAAAGCACATGGAGTGCTTTCATAAAAGAATGATGTGCAGACCTTCCTCTCTAGCAGTCCAGTTGAGTGTGACTGTAGTACAACCTGGGCTCTAGGCATATTTTAAAAGATGCTTCAAGTGATTCTCACTTGCAACCAGGACTGAGAAATTCATAGGTTGGTTGAAAGGAGGCTCCCTTGTTTAAGCTGAGATGATCTTCCTGAGCTGTTTCTCCCTTCGTAAGCCCACTGATCAAGCCAGGAAAGGCAACTTCAGTACTGTGTTGACTGGAACCTAACAGGTAGTCCATAGCACTCCCTGGGTGGTGTTTTTGGACAAGAGAATACTTTGAGAGGTGAACATAATAAAGAGGGTTTCTGGTGGCTATTTGGTTACAGGGGATCATGTGAACAACACTGTCAGATCTCCTCCAAGAATTCATTTCATGCTAAGCAGCCCCTAAGGAAATGTAATCCGCATCTCTCTTCTGCAGTCCTGTGGAAGTTTATTTTCAAGTAGGAGATGAATGGTTCCTGAAGCTTGAGGCTCCATCCATTTCTAGGTGTTTCAGTGGCAACAACTTTGCAAGCCTTCTTAAGTTCTGCAAGGAGTTTGGGGAGGGGTGAGGCATTAAAAATGGGGATTGGACAGGGGAAGGACATATTCATAAGCTTTCTGGCTTTTCTCTTACTTTCCTGTTCCACTGACCCTTGTGCAGACTTCAGACAATCCTTCAGGAGGTTAAACTGGAAGTTAAAACATAATACTTTTCTTAAAAAAAAAAAAATTACAGTCATTGTTTACAGTCTGCTAGACTTATCATGTAGTATAAAGATTACTTTGACAATGGGCACCTTCCTCCTCCTTATCGTCATTACATTGCCATTGAGTTATCAGCATCAAAATAATTGTATCCCACATTTACTCTCTTAATAATGGCAGAGCTGTATGATTAGGAGGCTGAACTCTGGAGTTTGATACTCTGACTCCTGAGAGTCTGCCCCTTATTGATGAAATAGTTTAGGCAAATTACTTTGCCTCCATTTCTTTATCTATGAAATGGGCATAATTCATTTAACTCATCTCATTATAATTTATTGGGATTACAAGAAAAATATGTGTGAATTGCATTAATTCCTGACACTTAGCAAATATTGTTTATATTTTTTAAAATATAAAATATAGCCCACAACCAAGGAGATTAACTGCCAGCCTATCAAACTCCCAGGAGATATACAGAATGTTCAGTATGAATTTGGTGGTATTTCCTATCTTATGCACATTCTGTTATGAAGCAGAGAGTAGAAAAGGCCTCTCTGTGCTGTTTTCTCCTTCTTTAGGTTCACTGAGGCCTGGGGTGCTCGCTATAGAATCCTGGGGTGCTCCATGTAGCATTCCCCAGTGTCAGCAGAGATACTTCACATCCTTTCATGGAAGCTGATCTAGCTCTCTGCTCTCAAAAATTCTTTATTCTTTCAGATCCTTTGTTTTCTCCATACTCTACTCCTTACCCCCCACTAAGGCTCTACCTAATCATTTGCTCAGACCAGCACAATTTATCATTTATACAACCCCTTTGCGTTCAGTGCTGCTTAAAGGTAGGTTAGATCTCTAGAGTGGTGATAGGAAGGTAAGAAGATGTTCCCATTGTTGTTTGGCCACATACTGCTACTGCTAAGTCACTTCAGTCATGTCCGACTCTGTGCCACCCCATGGATGGCAGCCCAGAGTCCCTGGGATTCTCCAGGCAAGAACACTGGAGTGGGTTGCTATTTCCTTCAATGCATGAAAGTGAAAAGTGAAAGTGAAGTCGCTCAGTCGTGTCCGACTCTTTGCGACCCCATGGACTGCAGCCCACCAGGCTCCTCTGTCCATGGGATTTTCCAGGCAAGAGTACTGGAGTTGGCCACATAATGAGTCTCTAAATGAGAATCAGACCTTTCATTCTATCAATATTAAGTCCCTGCTGGTATTATGCTAAAAGTCCTTATCATTTATTTTCTAGGCTTATTATGTGCCAGCTTCCATGGAGGTATCTCTGTCTCACTACAAAATTATAAATAATAGCTGCTATTTGTGGAGCAATAATGATACCATGTGCCATATGCTAGCTATATTGACACTGTATATACTGCTGCTGCTGCTGCTAAGTCACTTCAGTCGTGTCCGACTCTGTGTGACCCCATAGACGGCAGCCCACCAGTCTCCCCCATCTCTGGGATTCTCCAGGCAAGAACACCGGAGCGGGTTGCCATTTCCTTCTCCGATCCATGAAAGTGAAAAGTGAAAGTGAAGTCACTCAGTCGCATCTGACTCATCGCAACCCCCTGGACTGCAGCCTACCAGGCTCCTCCATCCGTGGGATTTTCCAGGCAAGAGTACTGGAGTGGGGTGCCATCGTCTTCTCCGACTGTATATACTAAGACCCCTCAAAAGTAGACAGGTGTTTTTATTACAGTTTAGAGTCAAAGATACTAGGGATGGAGGGACTCCTTTTTCCTTTCTCCAATGCTTTTCAAAACATTAAAAGGTGAGTCACTTCAAAAACCACAGGCCCCAAAATGATTAAAGACTGCTTTAACCAAATGTTTACACTTATTTGTTGAAACATCACGTGAAGCATTTATTATCTTTCCTATTTTGCAAATAGGGAAAACAAATTTCAGAGGATTTAAAGGGCATGCCCTCAGTGACACAGCTAGTACAAAACTCAGACCAAAAGCCAAGGTTCCTGACTTGAACACCACATCCTGCCCATGGTACCAGTTGTTGTCCTTACTTGGTGGCTTTTCTTAGTACAAAATTGGAGTCAGCCTGCTGTAGGTGGTCATCATATACTTGAATGACGAATGAAAAAGTGAAGGCTGTCTTTAGTCCTTTCTGCCTCTTTTCTATGCACCCTCTAGATGCCCACTCCTGACTGATACTCAAAAATTTCCTGCCCAGAAGCCCCCAGGTAGTTTTCTGTTCCCCAAGTCCATAAAAACTTAGCCATCTTTTATTTCATTATTTCTAGGTTATTAAGAATATAGCTTATAAAGTCAGCTAACTTTCATTCAGTATATACTACTATACCAACATTTACTAAGTATATACTATGGCTACCCACTCTAGTATCCTTGGGGCTTCCCTGGTGGCTCAAGAATCTGCCTGCAATGCAGCAAACCCGGGTTTGATCCCTGGGTGGCAAAGATCCCCTGGGTCGTGAAGGTCCCCTGGACAAGGGAATGGCTACCCTCTCCAGTATTCTTGCCTAGAGAATTCCATGGACAGAGGAACCTGGTGGGCTTATAGTCAATGGGGCCACAAAGAGTCAGACACAACTGAGTGACTGACACTTTCACTTCACTTCATGCATTAGGTACTTAATTGTCATATTAAACACTTTTAACACACTGAAGGGTTTGGGATTATTATCTCCATTTACAGAAGAAAAAACCAGGACCTTTTATTGCATGATTTACAGAACTGCAGAGTGTGGGATCTGGTATTCTTTCCCAGATTTATCTGACTCCTAAAGTTGAAGGTCACACTTGCTGAACTCTACTGCGTCCACACAGTGCTGGCAGTGACCGCCAAGAGTATGTTTTTCTACCCATCCCTCCCAGGTGATGGCTGCATTTTAATAAGGTCTTTTGATGCTTCAGCCCAACAAAGTGAAGTACATGGCCTTTGGGGTCCATAAGAACCTTTCAGAAGATCCTCAAAGTCAAATGATGTTCAAAAATAATACTAAGATATTATCTGCATTCTCACTAAGTTCACATTTGCATTGATGGTACAAAATCAACTGTGGACATAACTGCTGGCCCTTTAGAACAAATTGGGGCAGTGATGTCCAACTGTCATTGCCTTCTTCCACACCACACACTCACAGGAAAAAGGAGGTTTCTTAGGAATATTTATGATGGAGGAGTGAGTATTGTTACTTTTATTAAAATCTCAATCCTTGAGTATACATATGCTTAATATTTCCTGTGACAAGATGAGAAGCACCCATAAAACACTTTTGCTGCATACCAAATTCTCAAGGCTAAGCACTCATGTGACTGTTTGAGCTGTGAACTGAACTAGCTACTTTTTCCATGGAAAACCATTTATTCCTGAAAAAAATGATTGACAGATGAACTGGTTATTCAGACTTGAGTATTTGGCAGGCATTTTCTCAAAAAATGAACAAAGTGAGTCTGTCACTTCAGGGGAAACAAATAACAGTATCCAATGTCAATGATAACATTTGAACTTTCAAGTGAAAATTAGAATTTAAAAAAATTTTTATCTGCCATGATGAGCTTCACAAGTTTCCAATATTTCAAGATTTTTCTGGTAAGATCAGTGGAGATATTAATAGATGTGAGATTTTAAAAATACTGTTGAATGTAATGTATCAATATTTGGAAGATCTACATAACTCAGTGAATCAGTATTATTCAAATGATTAATATATGATATTTCAAAACCATGTATGGGTAAAAGATGTATTCAAAGTACATGGATTTTAATATAACAGAGTATGAAAAGCTCACTGATATGAAGTCAGGTTCTACTCTGCAACTGATCTGTTTTCGTATGGTTAAAAAAAAAAATGAATCACTACAGTTATCTAAAATGGTTATTGAAATACTCCTCTCTTTCCCAAGTACAGACTATGTGACGTGGGATTTTCTTCATAACCTTCAACCCAAACAAAATATCACAAGAGATTGAAAGCAGAAGCAGACCTTAAAATACAGCTGCCTTCTATTAAGCCAGACATTAAAGAGATTTTCAAAAATATAAAGCAGTGACATTCTTCTCACAAAATATTTTCGTTTTAGAAAAAAAATTTTAAGGAAAAAAATTGTATTGACCTATAATGGTTTATTATTATTTTAAAGGAATTAATGAATTATTATTCTAAAAATTTCTCAGTTAATTTCACTATGATAAGTATTGACAGGTATAAATCACATAAACAAAAGCTCTTTGGGACCCTAAATTATTTATTTATTTTTAAATTTTATTTTATTTTTAAACTTTACATAATTGTATTAGTTTTGCCAAATATCAAAATGAATCCGCCACAGGTTCAATGCACGATACTGGATGCTTGGGGCTGGTGCACTGGGATGACCCAGAGGGATGGTATGGGGAGGGAGGAGGGAGGAGGATTCAGGATGGGGAACACATGTATACCTGTGGGACCCTAAATTATTTTTAAGAGTGTTAATGGGACTTGAGACCAAAATGTTTGAGAACCTCTGCTTTAGCCTCAGTTCAATTCAGTTCAGTTGCTCAGTTGTGTCCGACTCTTTGTGACCCCATAAACTGCAGCATGCCAGGCATCCCTGTCCATCACCAACTCCCGGAGTTCACTCAAACTCACGTCTATCGAGTGGGTGATGCCATCCAGCCATCTCATCCTCTTTCGTCCCCTTCTCTTCCTGCCTCCAATCCCTCCCAGCATCAGGGTCTTTTCCAATGAGTCAACTCTTCGCATGAGGTGGCCAAAGTATTGGAGTTTCAGATTCAGCATCAGTCCTTCCAATGAACACCCAAGACTCATATTCTTTAGGATGGACTGGTTGGATCTACTTGCAGCCCAAGGGACTCTCAAGAGTCTTCTCCAACACCACAGTTCAAAAGCATCAATTCTTCGGTGCTCAGCTTTCTTCACAGTCCAACTCTCACATCCATACATGACCACTGGAAAAACCATAGCCTTGACTAGACGGACCTTTGTTGGCAAAGTAATGTCTCTGCTTTTGAATATGCTATCTAGGTAGGTCATAACTTTCCTTCCAAGGAGTAAGTGTCTTTTAATTTCATGGCTACAACCACCATCTGCAGTGATTTTGGAGCCCCCAAAAATAAAGTCTGACACTGTTTCCACTGTTTCCCCATCTATTTCCCATGAAGTGATGGGACCAGATGCCATGGTCTTCATTTTCTGAATGTTGAGCTTTAAGCCAACTTTTTCACTCTCCTCTTTCACTTTCATCAAGAGGCTTTTCAGTTCCTCTTCACTTTCTGCCATAAGGGTGGTGTCATCTGCATATCTGAGGTTATTGATATTTCTCCCGGCAATCTTGACTCCAGCTTGTGCTTCTTCCGGCCCAGTGTTTCTCATGATGTACTCTGCATATAGGTTAAATAAACAGGGTGACAATATATAGCCTTGATGTACTCCTTTTCCTATTTGGAACCAGTCTGTTGTTCCATGTCCAGTTCTAACTGTTGCTTCCTAACCTGCATACAGGTTTCTCAAGAGGCAGGTCAGGGGGTCTGGTATTCCCATCTCTTTCAGAATTTTCCACAGTTTATTGTGATCCACACAGTCAAAGGCTTTGGCATAGTCAATAAAGCAGAAATAGATATTTTTCTGGAACTCTCTTGCTTTTGCGATGATCCAGCGGATGTTGGCAATTTGATCTCTGGTTCCTCTGCCTTTTCTAAAACCAGCTTGAACATCAGGAATTTCACAGTTCACGTATTGCTGAAGCCTGGCTTGGAGAATTTTGAGCATTACTTTACTAGCCTGTGAGATGAGTGCAATTGTGTGGTAGTTTGAGCATTCTTTGGCATTACCTTTCTTTGGGATTGGAATGAAAACTGACCTTTTCCAGTCCTGTGGCCACTGCTGAGTTTTCCAAATTTGCTGACATATTGAGTGCAGCACTTTCACAGCATCATCTTTCAGGATTTGAAATAGCGCAACTGGAATTTCATCACCTCCACTAGCTTTGTTTGTAGTGATGCTTCCTAAGGCCCAGTTGACTTCACATTCCAGAATGTCTAAGGCAGGGTTACTTCTTTTTATTTTTACCAAGTTCACTTTCTTTTTTTCCTTTTTTAAAAATTTATTTATTTTACTTGGAGGCTAATTACTTTATAATATTGTAGTGATTTTTGCCATACATTGACATGAATCAGCCATGGGTTTACATGTGTTCCCCATCCTGAACCCTCCTCCCACCTCCCTCCCCATCCCATCTCTCAGGGTCATCCCAGTGCACCAGCCCTGAGCACCCTGTCTCATGCATTGAACCTGGACTGGCAATCTATTTCACATATGATAATATACATGTTTAAATGCTATTCTCTCAAATCATCCCATCCTCACCTTCTCCCACAGAGTCTGAAAGTCTGTTCTTTACATCTGTGTCTCTTTTGCTGTCTTGCATATAGGGTCATCGTTCAGTTCAGTTCAGTTCAGTCACTCAGTCGTGTCCGACTCTGCAACCCCATGAATTGCAGCACGCCAGGCCTCCCTGTCCATCACCAACTCCTGGAGTTCATTCTAAGGGTCATCGTTACCATCTTTCTAAATTCCATATATATTCATTAATATACTGTATTGGTGTTTTTCTTTCTTACTTACTTCACTCTGTATAATAGGCTCCAGTTTTATCCACCTCATTAGAACTGATTCAAATGCATTATTTTTAATAGCTGAGTAATATTCCATAGTGTATATGTACCACAGCTTTCTTGTCCATTCATCTACCAGTGGACATCTAGGTTACTTCCATGTCCTGGCTATTGTAAACAGTGCTATGATGAACACTGGGGTACACATGTCTCTTTCAATTCTGGTTTCCTCGGTGTGTATGCTCAGCAGTGGGATTACTGGGTCATATGGCAGATCTATTTCCAATACTTTAAGGATAATCTCCACACTGTTCTCCACAGTGGCTGTACTAGTTTGCTTTCCCACCAACAGTGTAAGAGGGTTCCCTTTTCTCTGCACCCTCTCCAGCGTTTATTGTTAGTAGACTTTTGGATAGCAGCCATTCTGACCAGCGTGCAATGATACCTCATTGTGGTTTTGATTTGCATTTCTCTGGTAATGAGTGGTGTTGAGAATCTTTTCATGTGTTTGTTAGCCATCTGTATATCTTCTTTGGAGAAATGTCTGTTTAGTTCTTTGGCCCATTTTTTGATTGGGTCGTTTATTTTTCTGGAATTGAGCTGCAGGAGCTGCTTGTATATTTTTGAGATTAATTCTGTGTCAGTTGCTTCATTTGATATTATTTTCTCCCATTCTGAAGGTTGTCTTTTCACTTTGGTTATAATTTACTTCATTGTGCAAAAGCTTTTAATTTTAATTAGATCCCATTTGTTTATTTTAGCTTTTATTTATATTACTCTGGGAGGTGGGTCATAGAGGATCCTGCTGTGATTTATGTCAGAGAGTGTTTTGCCTATGTTTTCCTCTAGGAGTTTAATAGTTTCTGGTCTTATGTTTAGGTCTTTAATCCATTTTGAGTTTATTTTTGTGTATGGTGTTAGAAAGTGTTATAGTTTCATTCTTTTACAAGTGGTTGACCAGTTTTCCCAGCACCACGTGTTAAAGAGATTGTCTTTTCTCCATAGTATATTCTTGCCTCCTTTGTCAAAGATAAGGTGTCCATAGGTGCATGGATTTATCTCTGGGCTTTCTATTTTGTTCCATTGATCTATATTTCTGCCTTTGTGCCAGTGCCATACTGTTCATGACTGTATCTTTGTAGTATAGTCTGAAGTCAAGCAGATTGATTCCTCCAGTTCCATTCTTCTTTCTCAATATTGCTTTGGCTATTCAAAGGTTTTTGTATTTCCATACAAATTGTGAAATTATTTTTTCTAGTTCTCTGAAAAATACCATTGGTAGCTTGATAGGGATTGGATTGAATCTATAGTTTGCTTTGGGTAGTATACTCATTTTCACTATATTGATTCTTCCGATCCATGAATATGGTGTATTTCTCCATCTATTTGTGTCCTCTTTGATTTCTTTCACCAGTGTTTTATAGTTTTCTATATATAGGTCTTTTGTTTCTTTAGATAATCGCTAAGTATTTTATTCTTTTCGTTGCAATGGTGAATGGAATTGTTTCCTTAATTTCTCTTTCTGTTCTCTCATTGCTAGTGCATAGGAATACAAGGGATTTTTGCATGTTAATTTTATATTCTGCAACTTTACTATGTTCATTGATTAGCTCTAGTAATTCTCTGATCGAGTCTTTAGGGTTTTCTGTGTAGAGGATCATGTCAAACAGTGAGAGTTTTACTTCTTCTTTTCCAATCTGGATTCCTTTTTTTTTTTTTAATTTAATTTTATTTTATTTTTAAACCTGAAACACACTGTATTAGTTTTGCCAAACATCAAAACGAATCCGCCACAGGTATACATACGCTCCCCATCCTAAACCCTCCTCCCTCCTCCCTCCCCACACCATCCCTCTGGGTCGTCCCAGTGCATCTGGATTCCTTTTATTTCTTTTTCTGCTCTGATTGCTGTGGCTAAAACTTCCAACACTATGCTGAATAGTAGTGGTGAGAGTGGGCACCCTTGTCTTGTTCCTGACTTTAAGGGAAACACTTTCAATTTTTCACCATTGAGGATTATGGTTGCTGTGGGTTGGTCATATATAGCTTTTATTATGTTGAGGTATGTTCCTTCTATGCCTGCTTTCTGGAGGGTTTTTATCATAAATGGATGTTGAATTTTGTCAAAGGCTTTCTCTGCATCTATTGTGATGATCATATGGTTTTTATCTTTCAATTTGTTAATGTGGTGTGTCACATTGATTGATTTGTGAATGTTGAAGAATCCTTGCATCCCTGGGATAATGCCCACTTGGTCATGATGTAAGGTCTTTTTAATATGTTGTTGGATTTTGTTTGCTATAATTTTGTTAAGGATTTTTGCATCTGTGTTCATCAGTGATATTGGCCTGTAGTTTTCTTTCTTTTTTTTTTTTTTTTTCGGCATCCTGGTCAGGTTTTGGTATTAGGGTGATGGTGGCCTCATAGAATGAGTTTGGAAGTTTACCTTCCTCTGCAATTTTCTGGAAGAGTTTGAGTAGGATAGGTGTTAGCTTGTCTCTAAATTTTTGGTAGAATTCAGCTGTGAAGCCGTCTGGTCCTGGGCTTTCATTTGTTGGAAGATTTCTGATTACAGTTTCGATTTCCATGCTTGTGATGGGTCTGTTAAGATTTTGTATTTCTTACTGATTCCGTTTTGGAAAGTTTTATTTGTCTAAGAATTTGTCCATTTCTTCCAAGTTGTCCATTTTATTGGCATATAGTTGCTGATAGTAGTCTCTTATGATCCTTTGTATTTCTGTGTTGTCTGTTGTGATTTCTCTATTTTCAGTACTAATTTTTTTGATTTGATTCTTCTCTCTTTTTTGCTTGATGAGTCTGGCTAATGGTCCATCAATTTTATCTTCTCAAAGAACCAGCTTTTAGCTTTGTTGATTTTTGCTATGGTCTGTTTTATTTGCATTTATTTCTGCCCTAATTTTTATTATTTCTTTCCTTCTACTAACCCTGGGGTTCTTCATTTCTTCTTTTTGTAGTTGCTTTAGGTATAGAGTTAGGTTATTTATTTGATTTTTCTGTTGTTTCTTGAGGTAAGCTTGTATTGCTATGAACCTTCCCCTTAGCACTGCTTTTTCTGAGTCCCATAGTTTTGGGTTGTTGTGTTTTCATTTTCATTCATTTCTATGTGTATTTTGACTTCTTTTTTGATTTATTCTGTGATTTGTTGGTTATTCAGAAGCATGTTGTTTGGCCTCCATATGTTTGTATTTTTAATGGTTTTTTTTTTTTTTTTTCTTTTCTGTAGTTGACATCTAATTTTACCGCATTGTGATCAGAAAAGATGCTTGGAATGATTTCAGTTTTTTTGAATTTACCAAGGCTAGATTTACAGCCCAGGGTGTGATCTATCCTGGAGAAGGTTCCATGTGAACTTGAGAAAAAGGTGAAATTCATTGTTTTGGGGTGAAATGTCCTATAGATAGCAATTAGGTCTAACTGGTCCATTGTATCATTTAGGGTTTGTGTTTCCTTGCTAATTTTCTGCTAAGCTGATCTATCCATAGATGTGAGTGGGGTATTAAAGTCTCCTACTATTATTGTGTTACCATTAATTTCGCCTCTCATACTTGTTAGCATTTGCCTTACATATCGTGGTGCTCCTATGTTGGGTGCATATATATTTATAAATGTTATATCTTCTTCTTGGATTGATCATTTGATCATTGTGTAATGTACCTTCTTTGTCTCTCTTCATGGCCTTTATTTCAAAGTCTGTTTTAACTGATATGAGTATTGCTACTTCTGCTTTCTTTTGGTCTCCATTTGTGTGGAATATCTTTTTCCAGCCCTTCACTTTCAGTCTGTATATGTCCCTAGTTTTGAGGTGAGTCTCTTGTAGACAGCATATATAGGGGTCTTGTTTTTGTATCCATTCAGCCAGTCTTTGTCTTTTGGTTGGGGCATCCAACCCATTTACATTTAAGGTAATTATTGATAAGTATGATCCCGTTGCCCTTTACTTTGTTGTTTTGGGTTTGAGTTTATACACCTTTTCTGTGTTTCCTGTCTAAAGATCCTTTAGCATTTGTTGAAGAGCTGGTTTGGTGGTGCTGAATTCTCTCAGCTTTTGCTTGTCTGTAAAGCTTTTGATTTCTCCTTCATATTTGAATGAGATCCTTGCTAGGTACAGTAATCTGGGTTGTAGGTTTTTCTCTTTCATCACTTTAAGTATGTCTTGCCATTCCCTTCTGGCCTGAAGAGTTTCTATTGAAAAATCAGCTGTTATCCTTATGGGAATCCCCTTGTGTATTATTTGTTGTTTTTCCCTTGCTGCTTTTAATATATTCTCTTTTTGTTTGATCTTCATTAATTTGATTAATATGTGTCTTGGGGTGTTTTGCCTTGGGTTTATTCTGTTTGGGACTTTCTGGGTTTCTTGGATTTGGGTGACTATTTCCTTCCCCATTTTAGGAAAGTTTTTAACTATTATCTCCTCAAGTATTTTCTCATGGCCTTTCTTTTTTGTCTTCTTATTCTTCTGGAACTCCTATTATTCGAATGTTGAGGCATTTGACATTGTCCCAGAGGTCTCTGAGGTTATCCTCATTTCTTTAATTCTTTTTTCCTCTCTGCTTCATTTATTTCCACCATTCTATCTTCCACCTCACTCATCCTATCTTCTGCCTTAGTTATCCTACTGTTGGTTCCCTCCAGACTGTTTTTGATCTCAGTTATTGCATTATTCATTATTGATTGACTCTTTTTTGTTTCTTCTAGGTCCTTGTTAAACATTTGTTGCATCTTCTCAATCCTTGTCTCCAGACTATTTATCTGTAACTCCATTTTTGTTTCCAAGATTTTGGATCATTTTTACTATCATTATTCTGAATTCTTTTTCAGGTAGACTCCCTATCTCCTCCTCTTTTGCTTAGTTTGGTGGGCATTTATTATGTTCCTTTACCTGCTGAATATTTCTCTGCCTTTTCATTTTGTTTAGATTGCTGTGTTTGGGGTGGCCTTTCTGTATGCTGGTAGTTTGTGGTTCCTCTTTATTGTGAAGGTTCCTCCATGTGGGTGGGGTTGGATAAGTGGCTTGTCAAAGTTTCCTAGTTAGGGAAGCTTGTGCCAGTGTTCTGGTTGGTGGAGCTGGATCTCCTCTCTCTGGAGTGCAATGAAGTGTCCAGTAGTGAGTTTTGAGGGGCCTGTGGGTCTGGTGTGACTTTTGGCCGCCTGTATTTTAATGCTCAGGTTTATGTTCCTGTGTTGTTGGAGAATTAGCTTGATATGTCTTGCTCTGAAATTTGTTGACTCTTGGGTGGAGCTTGGTTTCAGTGTAGGTATGGAGGCTTTGGATGAGCTCTTGTTGATTAATGTTCCCTGGAGTCAGGAGTTTTCTGGAGTTCTCAAGTTTTGGATTTAAGCCTCCTGCCTCTGGCTTTCAGTCTTATTCTTACAGTAGTCTCAAGACTTCTCCATCCATACAGCACCAATGATAAAACATCTAGATTAATGGTGAAAAGATTCTCCACAGTGAGGGACACCCAGAGAGGTTCACAGAGTTACATGGAGAAGAGAAGAGGGAGGAGGGAGATAAAGGTGACCAGGAGGAAAAGAGGGGGAATCAAAAGGGTAGAGAGCAGTCTAGCCAGTAATCAATTCCCTATGTGCTCTCCATGATCTGGAACATTCAGAGAGGCTCAGGGAGTTACATAGAGAAGAGAAGAGGGAGGAAGGAGATAGAGGTGACCAGGAGGAGAAGAAGGGGAGTCAAAAGGAGAGAGACAGATCTATCCAGTAATTAGTTCCCCAAGTGTTGTCCACAGCCCGGAACATCTAAAAAGATTCATGGAGTTGGGTAGAGAAGAGAAGGGGGAGGGAGGAGATAGAGGTCACCTGGGGGAGAAAAAGGAGAGTCAAAAAAGGGGGAGAGAGCAATCAAGCCAGTAATCATACTCCTAAGTAAAAATGGGTACTGAAGATTGGATTCTTAAAAGTACAAAGTTGATAACAAAAATCGAAAAGCAAAGATTACAAATCTAGAGTAGAGGTTAGACTCTCAAAAATACAATATTAAAAAAGCAAAACAAAATCACAAAAATTATGGAAAAAATATATGAAATTTGCTTTAAAAATAGGGTCTTTTTTGTAAGGTAATAGTAGGTTATAAAAATGAAAATTAAAGGAGTAATAAAGAACTTAAAAATAAAAAAAATTTAAAAATGATAATAGTAAAATATCTCTAGAAATTTCTCTGAAGCTGTTGAGGGCAGTGTTGGATCAGTTCAGTTTCAGATAGTTCCTCGTTCCACCTTATACTTCTTCTCACAGTCTATAGGCCCCTTCCAATGTAGTCAGTGCTAACTACAGGGTTTTAATCTGTTACACATGTCACTTCCAGAGCAGTTCCCTCTTCTTTGTTTATTTTGGCTTCCTCTGTTTGCAAGTCTCTTCAGTGTCTAACTTCTGCCCTGACACAAGGGGGCAAAGGTGGTCACATATTTAGGCTAACTTGTTCAGTTATGCTCTGGGGAGGGAGAAACACTGCAAGCAAATATCACTGGTGTGTGTGGGGAGTGCTCATAGTGTCTGAGCCACACTTGTCCCCGCTCACAGCGTGTGTGCTTTCCCAGTCTACACTGCTCAGGCTCCAGGTTGCTCTGTAGGGGAACTGTCTAAAGTGGGCCCTGGGTTGCATGCACTTCACAGGTCTAAGCCACTCAGGTTCAGGTTCTTGGGTACTCCACAAAAGCACAAACTTGGTTGGGCCCATGTTTTGTGCCCTTCCCAGGCCCAAGCAGCTCAGGCGACCAGGTGCTTGGCGAGCTCACTCTCCCAGCTGGGCGGTGTGTCTTATCACCTCCCCGGTCCCAGGCGCTTGGTTTCCTGAGTGCACCATGAGAGCACCGTCTCAGATGTGCCATGTGTCTCCTCTGGGGAGCTGATCTTTGCTACCCTCCTGGTGGAAGTCAACTGTCCAGGATCCCAGGAAGACTTGGTTAGTAACTGGGAGCCTGCTCACAGTTTGGTGGAGGATGCCGTCTCTGGGGCCGAGATTGCCCCTCGCCTTCTGGCTCTGGCTGTTGCCCGCCTGCCTCTCTGGTGGGGGGAGAGGCTGGTCCACAGCCTGGCTAGCTCTCCTCTGGTGTTCTCTCAATCCTTTGTTGTATGAGTGGGCCAGGCTGTGCCTCAGAGCTTTTCTTGGGAAAGTTCTCTTTTTTTTTCTCTCTCTCTGGCTACCCACAGTTTGGGTTGCTGTCTCACGTTAGCTCCCTTAGATTGTCCTCAGGGCATTCAGGCCCAGTCCCCACCCTAAGAAAGCAGCCTGTGCCTCTCTGGTCAGCCCCTGCTCACTGCTGGCAGGTGCAAGTGTCTGGGCTGCCTCTTCACTGGAAGACGCGGCTAGGTGTGTAATCTGTGGGATTTTTTTTTTTTCCCTCCCAGTTATGTTGCCCTCTGAGATTCCAAAACTCCCCACAGACCTGCCGGCGAGAGGGTTTCCTGGTGTTTGGAAACCTCTCCTCCTTCACGACTCCCTCCCCAGGACGGGTCTTCATCCCTAACTCTTTTGTCTCTCTTTTTATCTTTTATATTTTGCACTACCTCCTTTTGAAGAGAGTGGTCTGCCTTTCTGGGTGCCTGGTGTCCTCCGCCAGCATTCAGAAGTTGTTTTGTGGAATTTGCTCCGTGTTCAAATGATCTTTCAGTGAATTTGTGGGGGAGAAAGTGGTCTCCTCATCCTATTCCTCTGCCATCTTCAGGTTATTTCTAATAAACTAGTGGGGTGGCCATTGACCAAGAGGACTTTTTATCTTCCATCAAAAGCCAAGCGGATAATCTGTGTATCTTTCTGAGAACATTTGGTCCCAGGGAACCCCCCTCTCTCCAGTTAAAACTTGGGTTACATATTCTCCCTACAATACCATTTTACAGCTCCAGTTAAGTCTGTGCTCAGACATATGTTCAGTGTGCATGCATTCAGTTCATATTTTTTCATGGATCATGACCTTTAAACTATATAAGTAGCAAGAGAAGGGAATTTCTATGAAGTACCACCGGGAGGGTATCTTTCACTCCCAAAGTGAATCTTAGTCCAAGAATACTTCTTGACTGGATCTGAGTCTGTCTCCAGTTAATCACCTCTTCAGACACTAGAGTGGATAGCCCTTGAGGCAGGAAGGGCGAGGCCTGGGAGGCAGATCAGAACAAGCATCTTAATCCAAATCGAGACTGAGGCCAGCTGTCCAGCCTGTTCTTGTGGCCACAGCTCCAGGGCTGGCGCCCACGGCTGCCCCCACATTATTCCACTGTCCCCTTGAAGGTGCCTCCTTCCTTCTTCCCATGCAAGCAGCCGGTCCAGTGCATGAATTTGTGGGTTGGACTGTAATTGCTAGCTATGCTTGGAAGCCTTCCTCCCTCTAATTCAGCCTTGACACAAATAGCTAGAGAGTTCACTTGCAAAGCCACAACTCCCACAGCAAGGCACTAAGGGGTCCCCTTCCTGAGAGTGGACTCTATTCCATGCAAGTCAACAACTTCTTACCGAGCATCTACTTGGTGTTTAGCACACTCTGTGAAGAATTAATCTGAAAAGCAAATTTGTACAGTTATAAAACCTTGGATTACCCAGGCATCTCAGTCTACGGATCTATCCTCAGATAGGGACCATCAGCCTCTACTTGGACCACTTCACTGACTGACTCTTGAAGAATTTTTGTTAGAAAATTCTTTGTGCTCCTCAGAGAGGCAGCATAGTGCAGTGGTTAGCTCCCATGGACCTGAGTTCTAATCTCATCTCTGTGGCTTATGATCTTGAGCAAGTCACTATATCTATGCCTCCATTTCCTTATCTAAGATGGGAATAATGATAACCATTGCAAAAACCATTATTGTATGAAAATTAATTGTGCTTATAAAATGTATTGCCCAGGGACTTCCCTGGTAGCTTAGTGGTTAAGAATCCACCGTGCAATGCAGGGAATGTGGGTTTGACCCCTGGTCAGAAACTAGAATGCCACATAGCAAGGAGCAACTAGGTCCACACATGGCACCTAGAGAGTCTGTGTGTCACAGTGCAAAAAGAGATCCTACTTGAGGCAACAAAGATCTTGCATGTCACAACTAAGACCCACTGCAGCAAAATTAAAAACAAAAACTGTGAACGCAATAGCTGCTTTCAAAAAAAAATTTAAAAATGTATTGCCCAGTTCCAGCACAAACTAGATGCTTATTAAGCCAGTTCCAGTATGTAGTCACCTTTGGCCTTTAGTAATTTGGTAACTTCAGATTCTCTTGTAACTGAAATAATACCTACAGCATAGGGTTATGAAGATCTAACCCTGCATAAGAACTTACTAATTTATTTTAGGACTTTGGATGAGTTACTTGAATTTTTCTAAACTTGAATTTTTTTTAATCCATACAATAGAAATAGTAGTGCTTGCTATTCAACACTCAAAGGGCTTTCATGAAAAATAAAGTATATAGGATACATATTAGCTCTGTGCTTGGTAAATAGTACGCTTTATTATCATTCACTTTCATTCATTTGCCTTAAAAGATGTCTGCCTTTCAAGGTCTTTGGTTCACTTTTTGGATCTACACAGACTAAGTCAAATCTTTCCTCTTGTATCTTTCTTGTATCTTTTATTATAGTGTCTCCCATAGGTTTTCTTTCCACCACTGTGGACAGTTTCCAGTGTCTCCACAGCATTTCTTGAAATAAGGTATTAAACAACTTTCAACATCCTTGGAATATTTTCCAGCTTGCCTTCAGCTGGTCAAGGTGTTTTTCAAAATATGCTGTGAAAATTTAAATGTGCAACTCCAGGAACAAATTGACCATCCCCAAACACTTTGAGAACATCATCTTCATTGTGTGTAATAAGTTTCTTTGAATACAACAAAAAGATTAAGTGGTAGACTTGCCATACTGCTGATTCATATTAAGCTTGTAATCAGCTTAAATCATGAGGTTGTTTTACATTTGCTGCTGTTAAGCCATGTCTCTCCAATTCCATACTGATGAAGTTTAATTTTTTTGATCCTGCATATAGGATTTTTCTCTTGGTCTCTGGTAAAATTAGTCTCATTATTTTGACCAGTTTTTTAATTTTTTAAAAAAATTAATTATATTGTAGTAGTTTTTGCCACACGTTGACATGAATCAGCTATGGGTGTACATGTGTGCCCCATCCTGAACCCTCCTCCCACCTCCCTCCCCATCCAATCCCTCAGGGTAATCCCAGTGCACCAGCCCTGAGCACCCTGTCTCATGCATCGAACCTGGACTGGTGATCTATTTCACATATGATAATATACATGTTTCAATGTAAATCTCTCAAATCATCCCACCCTCACCTTCTCCCACAGAGTCCAAAAGTCTGTGACCAGTTTTTATGTATTTCCTTTACAATATATCTCAATTTATATATCCTGCATAGTAACTACTTATTACAGTAATTACTGACTTAATCAAAATGCACTTTATTTGCTTAAATTGAATTGTTAAAGAGGATAGGTCAAGCTAGAGCTCTGTGAGGTGAAAGACAGCCCACGTCCATCCAGGTAGATTGATCAACATTATGGAGATCAGGGAGGCCTAGCGTGCTGCGATTCATGGGGTCGCAAAGAGTTGGACACGACTGAGCGACTGATCTGATCTGATCTGATGGAGATCTGACTGATCTAACAGCTATAAGCTCTCCATGCTCTAATGCCACCTAACTCTTAGTTTTTGCCATTTCACAAACACTGTGCATGCAAAATGAGGAAATTAGAAGGTTATCTCACTGCCCCAGGCCATATAGGAGAAAGAGGATGGCAAAGAACACGAATCAAATCTTTAACACACTTGTTGGGTGTCTTGTAGGAAATTACTCAAACTTACTTTTGATATTCTCATTTGCATAAAACAACTCTAGTATGTTCCTTGGTGCTTACTAGAGAATTAAGAATGGTGATAACCAGAATAAATTCTCCATAAAATGCAGATATTGTTGTATTTCAGTACCTGGACTTGGAACATAGATTATCTTTCATTCTTGTGTCTGTGTGTTTGTGTGTGTGTGTGTATTTTTTTTAAATTCTGTGCTAAGTCATTTCAGTCATGTCTGAATCTTTGCGACCCTATAGAATGTAGCCTCCTGCCAGGCTCCTCCACCCATGGGATTCTGGAGTCAGTTATACTCTCCTTCAGGGGATCTTCCTGACCCAGGGATGGAACCCACATCTCCTGTGGCTCCTGCATTACAGGTAGATTCTTACTTTTTGGTTTCATTGGGTCTTCATTGCTGCCCATGGGCCTTCTCTAGTTGCAGCGAGCAGGGGCTGCTCCTCGTTGCAGTGCATGGGCTTCTCATTGAGGTGGCTTCTCTTGTTGCAGAGTACAGGCTCTAGATGCACAGGCTCCAGTAGTTGCAGCACGTGGGCTCAGTAGTTGTGGTGCATGGGCTTAGTTGCTTCATGGCATGTGGAATCTTTCCAGACAGGGATCAAACCTGTGCCCCTTGCATTGGCAGGTGGATTCCCATCCACTGTACCACCAGGGAAGTCCTACTGTATATATTTTAAAGATACTACACAGATGAAGAAAAAACGCTCAGAGAAGCAGCACCAAGATTCAAACTCATATTTGTTGTGCTAAAAAAAATCCATCATCCTTCCTGAATTCCGTGGTACTTCACTAAGATAACATGTGAAAGTGTTTTGTATTATAAAATCCTGCTTTGAATTGTTCTTATAATTTTGTTTACCAATTAGAAATTCTACTGGGAAACCAGTAGGTTCATTTGGCATAATTTGTCCTCAGTGAACTCAAGTGGCCTCTCAGTTCAGTTCAGTTCAGTCACTCAGTCGTGTCCGACTCTTTGCAACCCCATGAATTGCAGCACGCCGGGCCTCCCTGTCCATCACCAACTCCCGGAGTTTACTCAGACTCACATCCACCGAGCCCGTGATGCCATCCAGCCATCTCATCCTCTGTCGTCCCCTTCTCCTCCTGCCCCTAATCCCTCCCAACATCAGGGTCTTTTCCAATGAGTCAACACTTCGCATGAGGTGGCCAAAGTACTGGAGTTGCAGCTTTAGCATCATTCCCTCCAAAGAAATCCCAGGGCTGATCTCCTTCAGGATGGACTGGTTGGATCTCCTTGCAGTCCAAGGGACTCACAAGAGTCTTCTCCAACACCACAGTTCAAAAGCATCAATTCTTTGGCACTCAGCTTTCTTCACAGACCAACTCTCACATCCATACATGACCACTGGAAAAACCACAGCCTTGACTAGACGGACCTTTGTTGGCAAAGTAATGTCTCTGCTTTTCAATATGCTATCTAGGTTGGTCATAACTTTCCTTCCAAGGAGTAAGCATCTCTTAATTTCA
This sequence comes from Bubalus bubalis, assembly GCF_019923935.1. Classification (NCBI taxonomy): domain Eukaryota; kingdom Metazoa; phylum Chordata; class Mammalia; order Artiodactyla; family Bovidae; genus Bubalus; species Bubalus bubalis. Next base: position 1,068,469 of record NC_059175.1, on the reverse strand, counting down.
TGGCTGCAGTCACCATCTGCAGTGATTTTGGAGCCCCCAAAATAAAGTCTGACACCGTTTCCACTGTTTCCCCATCTATTTCCCATGAAGTGATGGGACCAGATGCCATGATCTTTGTTTTCTGAATGTTGAGCTTTAAGCCAACTTTTTCACCCTGCTCTTTCACTTTCATCAAGAGGCTTTTTAATTCCTCTTCACTTTCTGCCATAAGGGTGGTGTCATCTGCGTATCTGAGGTTATTGAGACATCTCCCGGCAATCTTGATTCCAGCTTGTGCTTCTTCCAGCCCAGCGTTTCTCATGATGTACTCTGCATATGAGTTAAATAAGCAGGGTGACAATATACAGCCTTGACGTACTCCTTTTCCTATTTGGAACCAGTCTGTTGTTCCATGTCCAGTTCTAACTGTTGCTTCCTGACCTGCATATAGGTTTCTCAAGAGGCAGGTCAGGGGGTCTGGTATTCCCATCTCTTTCAGAATTTTCCACAGTTTATTGTGATCCACACAGTCAAAGGCTTTGGCATAGTCAATAAAGCAGAAATAGATGTTTTTCTGAAACTCTCTTGCTTTTTCGATGATCCAGCAGGTGTTGGCAATTTGATCTCTGGTTCCTCTGCCTTTTCTAAAACCAGCTTGAGCATCTGGAAGTTCACGGTTCACGTATTGTTGAAGCCTGGCTTGTTGAATTTTGAGCATTACTTTACTAGTGTATGAGATGAGTGCAATTGTGCGGTAGTTTGACATTCTTTGGCATTGCCTTTCTTTGGGATTGGAATGAAAACTGACCTTTTCCAGTCCGTGGCCACTGCTGAGTTTTTCAAATTTGCTGGCATATTGAGTGCACCACCTTCACAGCATCATCTTTCAGGATCTGAAATAGCTCAACTGGAATTCCATCACCTCCACTAGCTCTGTTCGTATGATGCTTTCTAAGGCCCACTTGACTTCACATTCCAGGATGTCTGGCTCTAGGTGAGTGATCACACCATTGTGATTATCTTGGTCATGAAGATCTTTTTTGTACAGTTATTCTGTGTATTCTTGCCACCTCTTAATATCCTCTGCTTCTGTTAGGTCCATACCATTTCTGTCCTTTATCGAGCCCATCTTTGCATGAAATGTTCCCTTGGTATCTCTAATTTTCTTGAAGAGATCTCTAGTCTCCCATTCTGTTGTTTTCCTCTATTTCTTTGCATTGATCGCTGAGGAAGACTTTCTTATCTCTTCTTGCTATTCTTTGGAACTCGGCATTCAGATGCTTTTATCTTTCCTTTTCTCCTTTGCTTTTTGCTTCTCTTCTTTTCACAGCTATTTGTAAGGCCTCCCCAGACAGCCATTTTGCTTTTTTGCATTTCTTTTCCATGGGGATGGTCTTGATCCCTGTCTCCTGTACAATGTCACAAAACTCCGTCCATAGTTCATCAGGCACTCTATCTATCAGATCTCGTCCCTTAAATCTATTTCTCACTTCCACTGTATACTCATAAGGGATTTGATTTAGGTCATACATGAATGGTCTAGTGGTTTTCCCTATTTTCTTCAATTTCAGTCTGAATTTGGCAATAAGGAGTTCATGATCTGAGCCACAGTCAGCTCCTGGTCTTGTTTTTGCTGACTGTATAGAGCTTCTCCATCTTTGGCTGCAAAGAATATAATCAATCTGATTTCAGTGTTGACCATCTAGTGATGTCCATGTGTAGAATCTTCTCTTGTGTTGTTGGAAGAGGGTGTTTGCTATGACTAGTGCATTTTCTTGGCAAAACTCTATTAGTCTTTTCCCTGCTTCATTCCGTATTCCAAGGCCAAATTTGCCTGTTACTCCAGGTGTTTCTTGGCTTCCTACTATTGCATTCCAGTCCCTTATGATGAAAAGGACATCTTTTTTGGGTGTTAGTTCTAAAAGGTCTTGTAGGTCTTCATAGAACCATTCAACTTCAGCTTCTTCAGCATTACTGGTTGGGGCATAGACTTGAATTACTGTGACATTGAATGGTTTGCCTTGGAAACGAACAAAGATCATTCTGTTGTTTTTGAGATTGCATCCAAGTACTGCATTTCAGACTCTTTTGTTGACCATGATGGTTGCCTCTAGGTGATTACAAGTTCACCTTTTTATGTATACAGTACTCACAAATCACCTTTGAACTTTTCTTTTTGCTAGTTTCTTAAATTTTAGGGGCAGTAAGTTCATAAGTTCTAGAATCATCCCTTCTTTCTTAAAAACATCAAGACACATATCCTTTTCCAGGTTTTTTGACACTTCTCCCTCTGAGAAACTTCATGGATGTCCTGTTCTTTTGTGTGTGAGGCTTTTTTATTTTGCCCTAAATGCTACCTGAAACTCAAAGCAACTAGGCAATAGGTAACAAATTACACAAAATGTAGTCAGGTAATTAAAATAAATGACAGAAACAGAGAGAAATGTCCTAGGTGATCAAAAAGTGATTAGTGTGGGCTACAGGTAATCAGCAAAGGCCTCATTCCTGGTAAAGATGTAACCCTTTAAATCCCAAAATACTGGTTTTTGATTTTGGAATTTTTCATAATCAAACAAGGGGACCCTCATTGTGCTACTTGAAGATTCCCAGTCTTCTTACTCTCCAGTGCCTGCCTGGTCTCCTTATGCATGCACTGGTACCCAGGAGCAGTGCTGACTCTCAGAGCTGTCTGGCTGGTGCCTGCTGGGCTGTGGTCCATGCACTGAGATACACTGAACCAAGAGAATCCATCAGAGGAGGTCGCAGGGACTCCTATGGCAACTAAGGTGCAGGAAAATAGTCATTGCCCAGAATGTCTGAAAAATGAAGCTGCTGTTAAGCTCAGGCACTTTTGCCCAAAGACTTAACTACAGTTTTTCAATTTAGTTATATTACAAATGTGTTTAAATACTTCCTCTATGCTGGGCACTGAGCTAAAGTTCTGCTGATGAAAAGTCCAGCTAAACATGTACCCAAGGATGTTTCTCATGAAAGATGAAAAGTCAACTTCTTAGTTGAGTTTTGAGGAGCCACCAGCTATTAGTTGGATGAAAAGGTGAAAGGACACCAGGTAGTGGAAATAGCTGAGGGAAAGCAAGAAGAGAAGCATGAAATAACTTGTCAAATTTGGGAAACTGCAAATACTTCTGGATGACTAGACAATATTTTTACTGTGAGGGAGTGATGGAGGGGCAAAGCTGGAGAAGTGGTCAGAAGCCAGATGGTGACCAATTTTGGTTGCTAAGATAGGGAGTTTGAATTCTTTACCCTGTAAGCTACAGTGGCCAATTGATAGAATTTAATCAGCAAACTGAAATGATTAAAACTGTGTTTTAGGAAGATGGATATTATGAGAGTGTGGAAGACAAATGGGGGAAGAGCCATCTGAAGCCCAGAGAGCCCCGTTAAGAACAAAAGCAATAATCAAGGTTAGAGGCAAGGGATAGTGACTAAAGCAGTGACCATTAGTAAAGCAGACTGCATTAGAGCCTTTGGTGACTAGGTGAATAAGATGGAAAGAAAGGATTATAGGGAAAAGTGTAGTGAGATTCTCACATTTTATTCATTTATTTTTTTACATGATTCACTTCATTGATTACAGTTCCTTTCATGAAGGTAGGGCATAAAGAGGAAGGATCAAGTTTATGGAGGTACGATGATGAGTTCAGTCTTTGACATGTTAAAATCTAGGATTTCTAAGGGGATATTTTAGTTGGTAAATTTATATTAGAGTCTGAAGTTCATTTGATGGAAGAGAGGAGAAGGAGATTCACCAATATATAAAAATGGTGGTTTGAAGTCATGGGTAGACATGAAACCAGGAGATACCAATAACAAATATTTTTGAATATACATGCATGCACTTCTTCTCTAAGAACCATACTTTTACTGTCCAAATGATCGTAGCTAATTGGCCCAGTCTGGATTAATCAGATTTGTTGTTTTTCAGTTGCTCAGTCGTGTCCGACTCTGCCACCCCATGGACTGCAGCATGCCTCGGATACCAGCCAGGAAATCTGACATTGAAATAATATCTCTGTAAACTGTAGAAATATACTTAGGAACCATATTTGATTATGAAAAAGCCAAATAAGTTAAGTGAAGAGGAATGGGTCAATCCTGAGGAGAGAGATGAGAGAGAGAAGCTCCATATTGCCTGATGGACTCTAAGACTGGGGTAGTCCTTCATGAATCCTTGGTTTCTAGAAACACCTCTAGAGTTCCTTCTAATAAGTCTCTTTCTACCCCATCAAACACCCTTATTTTCTTCCTTAATCTTGAAGGAAGTGAAAATGTTACTTAGAATCAGAGGAAGAATTGAAATGCTATTTTGAAACTCTTAATGAAATTACAAACTAAATAATAATAGCTACTGACATAACAAAAATTAAGGCAATCAGGTATACGTCTCCTACCGGAAACCCACAGCATTACCTGTGATGTATTACTGCCAGAAAGTCAAACTTGAGTATGATCAAGTCTCTAAATCTAACTGGAAATTTATGGGAAATAAATACAAGGTACAGAGGAACATGTGAAACTATGCCATGGGCATGAAATCGATGATATCCAGACAGTGGTAAGCATTATCAGATAGATTATATAATTTCTTCATGCAAAAAAATAGATGGAGGGAGATGGAGGGGTGATCCATTAAGTTAAACGATATTTAAGGGCTACAGGAATTGATTTTAAAATACAGACTGTTTTTGGTCATGAGTCTTGAGTATTTTAAAAGATAATGAGATAACTAGAGAAATTTGTTCACTAACTGGATATTTTATATATTAAAGGACTATTGCTTTTAAATATGATACAATGACTGCCTTTTCTGAAGTCATACACTTTTGAGGTACATACATTAACAGTAACAGATGAAAAATATAACTGCTGAGATTTCCTTCAAAATTAATAAAATGTGGCAAAGTGAAGTAAGGAATATAGATGAACCAGATTGGCTCTGGAGTTGATAATAAAGTTGAGGATGCAGTATATTATTGTCTCCACTTTTTATGTGTTTAAAATTTTTTATGACAACAAGTTTTGTTTTGTTATTTTTAGTAAGGGCCTCAATATACTCACGAATGTGAAGCTAGTTTAACCTGTGAATATCAGTATAGCATACCATATCACAATAAGTAATAAAACTCACATAGTTATTTCAAAAGATGCAGAAAAATCATTTGACAAAATCCAATACCCCTTCTAAAGCACTAAACAAAATAGAAAAAGAAGGGGACCTTATCAACCTGATAGATACCATCTGTGAAAAACACGTAGTTAATTTGATATTAATACAGCAATGCTTAAGCTATCTCTATTTGCAAATGGTGTGGTTTTCTATATAGAAAATCCTATAGAATTCACTAAAAACCTATTAGAATAATAAATGAATTCAGTAAGTATGTAGGACACATGATCAGTATATAAAAATAAATTATATTTCTATACACTAGTAATAAACAATCTGAAAATGAAATTAAGAAAACAATCCACTGATATTGTTGTTCAGTCGCTCAGTCATGTCTGACTCTTTGCAACCCCATGGACTGCAGCATGCCAGGCCTCCCTCTCCTTCACCGTCTCCTAGACCTTGCTCAAACTCATGTCCATTGAGTTACTGATGTCATCCAACCAACTCATCCTCTGTCATTCCCTTCTCCTCCTGCCTTCAATCATTCTCAGCATCAGAGTCTTTTCTAATGAGTTGGTCCTTCGTATCAGGTGGGCAAAATATTGGAGCTTCAGCATCAGTAGTTCCAATAAATATTCAGGGCTGATTTCCTTTTGGATTGACTTGTTTGATCTCCTTGCAGTCCAAAGGGCTCTCAAAAGGTTTCTCCAATACCGCTATTCAAAAGCACCAATTCTTGGTGCTCAGCCTTGTTTATGGTTCAACTCTTACATCCATACATGACTATTGGAAAAACCATAGCCTTCATTGGCAAAGTAATGTCTCTGCTTTTTAATATACTGTCTACGTTGGTCATAGCTTTTCTTCCAAGCAGCAAGTGTCTTTTAATTTCATGGCTGCAGTCAACATCTGCAGTGATTTTGGAGTCCAATAAAATAAAGTCTGTTACTGTTTCCATTGTTTCCTCATTTATGTGCCATGAAGTGATGGGACCGATGCCATGATCTTAGTTTTTTGAATGCTGAGTTTTAAGCCAGCTTTTTGACTCCCCTCTTTCACTTTTATCAAGAGGTTCTTTAGTTCCCCTTCACTTTCTGCCATAAGAGTGGTGTCATCTACATATCTGAAGTCATTGATATTTCTCCCAGCAATCTTGATTCCAGCTTGTGCTTCATCCAGCCTGGCATTTTGCATGATGTACTCTGCATATAAGTTAAATAAGCAAGGTGACAACATACAGTCTTGATGTACTCCTTTCCCAATTTGGGACAAGTCTTTTGTTCCATGTCCCATTCAAACTGTTGATTCTTGACCTGCATAGATTTGTCAGGAGACAGGTCAGGTGGTCTGGTATTCCCATCTCTTGAAGAATTTTCCACAGTCTCTTGTGATCCATACAGTCAAAGGCTTGATGTAGTCAATAAAGCAGAAGTAGATGTTTTTCTGGAACTCTCTTGCTTTTTCTGCAACCCTCTTGCTTTTTCTGTGATCCAGCAGATGTTGGCAATTTGATCTTTGGTTTGTCTGCCTTTTCTAATACAGCTTAAACATCTGGAAGTTCTTGGTTCACATACTACTGAAGCCTGGCTTGGAGAATTTTGAGCATTACTTTGTTAGTATGCGAGATGAGTGCAATTGTGTGGTAGTTTGAATATTCTATGGCATTGCCTTTCTTTGAGATTGGAATGAAAACTGCCCTTTTCCAGTCATGTAGCCACTGCTGAGTTTTCCAAATTTGCTGGCATATTGAGTGCAGCACTTTCACAGCATCATCTTTTAGGATTTGAAATAGCTCAACTGGGATACCATCACCTCCACTAGCTTTGTTTATAGTGATGCTTCCTAAGGCCCACTTGTCTTCACATTCCAGGATGTCTGGCTCTAGGTCAGTGATCACACCATTGTAATTATCTGGGTCATAAGATCTTTTTTGTATAGTTCTTCTGTGTATTCTTGCCACCTCTTCTTAATATCTTCTGCTTCTGTTAGGTCCATACCATTTCTGTCCTTTATTGTGCCCGTCTTTGCATGAAATGTTCCCTTGGTATTTTCTTGAAGAGAAAATGTTCCCTTCTAATTTTCTTGAAGAGATCTCTGTAGTCTTTCCCATTCTATTGTTTTCCTCTAGTTCCTTGCACTGATCACTTAGGAGGGCTTTCTTATCTCTCCTTGCTATTCTTTGGAATTCTGCATTCAGATGGTATATCTTTCCTTTTGTCCTTTGCCTTTGCATTGATATTGACATCAAAAAGAATAAAAAATAAGGTACTTAAGAATTAATTTAACCAAAACCGCAAAACCTATAGTCTGAAAACTACGAAAGACTGATGGAAGAAATCAGAGAGTTAAATGGAAAGAGATACCATGTTCATGTTCAATTCAATTACTTAATAATTTTTACTATAGCAATATGCCCCAACTTGATTGATAGATTCAATGCAATCAGTATTAAAATCCCAGTTTGCATCTTTTCAGAAATTGACATGCTGATTCTAAAATTCATATGGAAGTGCAAGAGAATAAGAATAGCCAGAACAGGTGGGAATGCAAACTAGTACAGCCACTATGGAGAACAGTGTGGAGATTCCTTAAAAAACTGGAAATAGACATGCCTTATGATCCAGCAATCCCACTGCTGGGCATACACACTGAGAAAACCAGAAGGGAAAGAGACACGAGTACCCCAATGTTCATCGCAGCACTGTTTATAATAGCCAGGACATGGAAGCAACCTAGATGTCCATCAGCAGATGAATGGATAAGAAAGCTGTGGTACATATACACAATGGAGTATTATTCAGCCATTAAAAAGAATACATTTGAATCAGTTCTAATGAGGTGGATGAAACTGGAGCCTATTATACAGAGTGAAGTAAGCCAGAAAGAAAAACACCAATACAGTATACTAACGCATATATATGGAATTTAGAAAGATGGTAACAATAACCCTGTGTACGAGACAGCAAAAGAGACACTGATGTATAGAACAGTCTTATGGACTCTGTGGGAGAGGGAGAGGGTGGGAAGATTTGGGAGAATGGCATTGAAACATGTAAAATATCATGTATGAAATGAGTTGCCAGTCCAGGTTTGATGCACGATACTGGATGCTTGGGGCTGGTGCACTGGGACGACCCAGAGGGATGGAATGGGGAGGGAGGAGGGAGGAGGGTTCAGGATGGGGAACACATGTATACCTATGGCGGATTCATTTTGATATTTGGAAAATCTAATACATTTATGTTAATTTTAAAAATAAAATAAAATTTAAAAAAAAAAAAAAAAAAAAAAAAGAATAGCCAGAACAATCTTGAAAAAAAAATCTTAGTGGACACACATTTTCTAATGAAAAACTTAGTACAAACTATAAGATATCTTGATCAACAAGATATTGAGGCACCACATAAGGAGAGACATATAACTATGTGGAATAGAATTGAGAGTCACAAAGTAAAACTGTCATATTAATGGTTAATTGATTTTCAACAAGGGCTTTGGAATTTCAGTCTAAAGAAAAATCTTTACCTCCTGATTGCACTACACAAAACTGAAACAATGGAGCAGCTTCTGGTTTTGTTTTGCTTTTCTTGGACAAGGAGGATGGTGAAAATATGTAAGATGAAGCTGATGGGGGCCAGGTGGCCCCATTTAATTTTCATGACTTTAATATAGCCTGTTCTAGAAAAGACTTAAAGTCTTGCCCACATGTAAAATAGTCCGTGAAAATTACAACATGTAGAAAGAAGGGAAAGAGGAAAGAAGACACTAATTACAATTACAATGATAATGGCAACAGCCAGCTTTTATAAAATATTTACTAAATGCCAGTATTTCTAATTTTTTTAATTTATTAATTCATATAATACTCATAAAAATCACAGTACCATTATTATTCTCTTTAAATAGATGAGAAAACTGAAGTACCAAGAGTTTATATAAACCCACAATCAGTGAGTATTAAGACAGAGGTTCTTAGTTCTGATTGCACTTAAGAATTATTTCAGGGCTTATAAAATATTCAATGTACAGCCCATCCATAAAACCAATTAAATCAAACTCTGTGGTGGGTTTTCAAATCTCCCCAGGTGATTCCGATGTTCAGTCAAGGATAAGAACCATCATGGTGGTGGTGGTTTAGTCACCAAGTCATGTCCAACTCTTTGTGACCACATGGACTGTATCCCACCAGGTTCCTCTGTCCATGGGATTTCCCAGGCAAAACTACTGTAGTGGGTTGCCATTTCCTTCTCCAGAGGATCTTCCTGACTCAGGGATTGAACCTGCATCTTCTGCATTGCAGGCAGTCTCCTGCATTGAAGAGGGATTCTTTACTGCTGAGCCACCAGGGAAGTCCCAAGAACCATCGTATTAGTGTGTAGTTCTTACTCAATGACCACCGTAAGACACCTGCTTACCTAATCAAGCAGCATCTTCTGAGTTTAAAGAACTGATTTTTCCCCAGAAACATCAAATGAGAACTTAAAAATGAAAATTCTCAGGCCCGGGTTCAGACCTTGGATCAAACAGAAACCCTTGGATGAGACTCAGCCATCTGTGTTTTAACTACCCTACAAGATAATGCTGATGCGTGCATGGGTTTGAAAACACTAATACAAGGATTAGGACATGTTTCTCTTCTTCCCTATGCCATGGCTTAAGAGTCTGGAGATCTGGATTTAGTGCAAAGCTTTGTAAATGTTTATCTGTTGGCAAGTATTTTTGTCCATGAAATCCTCCAGATTCTTTATTTGTTAAGTGAGGGAAAGACAAGAAAATCTCTAAGGTGTCTTCAAATTTTAAAATGCATTTTCATAATTCTATCCTAATTTTCAGAACTAATTCAAGTTCCATGATGGAAGGTTTTCCTAAACCATAAACAAAGGCATTTTAATTTCCAGACATGAGAAGTCAATATAGCAAAGTGATTAAAAGCATGGACTCCTGGCTGTACCTAAGTTAGATTTCCACTTCTATCTCTTCCTATCTGATTTTAGAAAAGTTTTTTTTAATCTATGTGAGCCTCAGTCTTCATTTTAAAATTGGATTCATATTCATACTTACTTGATAGGCTTATGTGCATGCATACTAAGTTGTTTTAATCATGTCCAACTCTGAGACCCCATGAATCATAGCTGGCCAGGCTCCTCTGTCCATGGGATTCTCCAGGCAGAAATACTAGAGTGGGTTGCCATTTTCTTCTCCAGGGGATCTTCCCAACCCAGGGATAGGAAGGGTTAAAAAAAAAGTGCTTATGAAACAAATCATCAACTCAGGCACACAGTGAGGTCTCAAGAAGTGAAAACTCTAAATAATAATTATTAGTACCACTCTTCTACACTAGATATTGCAATAAATTTGAATTTCAATCTCGTTCCCATTTCTAGGCACAGTTTAAGGGCAGGTATGAAAAGAGAAAGCTTGGGAAAGTTGAAGAGAAAATGGCTGTAAAGGACAAGGGGCTATGAGTGAAGATTACATAAGAAGAATGAAGTTCTATCATCACTACATCTTAGAGCTAGTAGGGACAAGGATCTTAAGCATCTTCCAGGTCAACCTTCTATCCCTGTAGAGCTGGGGACAGGGGCCAGTTTAGAGCAGAGTCTTGGGGGGCAACCATTTATTAAGCATTAATGGATAGGGTTCTGTAAATGGTTGGGACTGGGGTTGGGTTCAACCTAGAAGACTTCAATTTACAAAGAAACTATTGATTCAGAATGTAGGAGAGTGGATTTTGAATGGAGGAAATCTGATCATCTCAACCTTCAAAACCAAATGTTACATGTCCTCTCAGCTCACCAGAATGGCTCCTGAAAGTAATGTCTTCCACACTGACAGGTGTTTCACCCATTAGAAATTTATATGTCAACACCCACAAAATTCATCACCTCTGCTACAAAATCCCTCATCCCTTTCTTGTGCCAAATGCTAAATTTTAAAACACATATGAGATGAAGGCAAATGAGAGAGGAGGATGCAGAATGGAATTCAGGTTGAGAGAGTATATTCACAGGGCTTCAGAGGTATTTTTGGCTATGAGAAGGCAGAATGAGGTGTTGGTACATGAGGCCAGAGGAGTTGTCTGGTATGGAAGGCAGAGATGGAAGCATGTTGAGAACAGTTTACTCTTTTAAGGATTTCACGTGTTGCTGCCCCCTGGTCTGTGATCATCTACTACCCTCTCAGAAGCAAAGGAGGATAGGAAATGAAAGACCCTGGATCACTGCAGTAATACAATCCTAGAGTAGTTTTCTAGGGCTGCTAAAACAAAATCTGGGGACCAGAAATAGAAAATCAAGGTGTCAGCAGAGTTGGCACCTTTCGAGGGCTGTTTCATATCTCCCCTGGCTTCTGGCAGCCTCAGGTGTTCCTTGGCTTGGAGATGATGTTCCTCGTTTGTCTTCATATCGCTTCCCTTTGCACATGTCTGTCTCTATGTCCAAATATCTCTTTTTCATAGGGACTCAGTCATATAGGATTAGGGGACCCAGCCTAATAACCTCATCTCAACTCAATCATCTGCAAAGACCTTATTTCCAGATAAGGTCCCATCAGCAGATACTGGAGGTTAGGACTTTATGTTTGGGTGGATTGGGGGGTAACACAATTCAATGCATAACACAATCAATAATTTGCTCCTACCTCTGGTTAACATGAGACCCACAGAAAGTTTCCTTGATCACTGGGCATCTCCAGCCTTCAGTTTTCTGTCTCTAATCAGAGTTCTGTGGCTTCTAGGCACATTCCCTACCACCTTCCACATGGAGAGGTGTAGGGGCTCCTACAGCTCACTGCCAGGCCCCTGTCAGCAGAGGAAAGCTCTAAGGCACCTTCCCAGGGCTGTTGGCAGGCAGTTGTTGCACAGAGAAGATGTGGGTCTGGGAGGAACCTCAAGGATCACACAGTCATTTTATAGAGGAGTGGGCAAAAATCCTTCTTGTTCAGATACATGGCAGAAACAGTTGCAAACTCAGATGCCTCATTTGAAGTCTAGCACTCTGCCCACTCCACTTACGACAGTCTTGTACTAGGCACTATGAAGGAGTCAAAGGAAGTACAATATTTCATCAAGTTAAAGATGCACATTTTTCCCACATTTTCACATCTTTGGAATAGAGATGCTGTTTTTAATTACTGGCATGTTTAATTGGTCATGTTTTCTCTTTTTTAGTGGAGTTCACTGATAAACATACATCTTGAATGTCTTAAATCCATTAAATATTGGTTTAAGAAATGACCCCAAGCTTCCAGATATCTCCCTTCTAGCTGGGGAGATGATATTTTATTATTTATGTTACAGAAAGCAATATAAGGCAGAATATAATTGAGACGGTCACACTAACAGCTTTGGCTACAGAAGACAAAAGAAAAAAATGAATTGATTGAAAATTCAAAACTCATCATGTCCCTATCACTCCCTTTCTAAACTCTTCCAATGACTTTCTCTTGTTTTCAGGATAAAGGTAAAACTACTTTCACAGGCCCTAAAGTTTAGCATGTCCTGGACCTTCCTAAGTTTCCATCCTTACCTTGTACCACGCTGCTTCGCTGTCTCCACAGTGGCCCTCTTTTAATGGATCATATTGTCATGCCTCTTCCCAACACAGTGTTTTTCCCCATGCTGTTCCCTCTTCTTGGAGTGCCTTCCTTTCATTCTTCAACCAGATAACTCAATCCCTCTTCTAATCTTCTTAAAGGGTGACTTCTTTGGAGAAACCCTCCTAATTTCCTTATCAGTTGAAATTGTTTCCTTATATACTCTTAAAGCAACAAGTGTATTTCCCTATAGCCTTGCCATAGACACGGAAACATCTCCATTCATTTCAATATTTAAGTAATACCAGTTTTCCCCTGGTACCCCACTCTAGTACTCTTGCCTGGAAAATCCCATGGAGGGAGGAGCCTGGTAGGCTGCAGTCCATGGGGTCGCAAAGAGTTGGACACGACTGAGCGACTTCACTTTGACTTTTTACTTTCATGCATTGGAGAAGGAAATGGCAACCCGCTCCAGTGTTCTTGCCTGGAGAATCCCAGGGACGGGGGAGCCTGGTGGGCTGCCATCTCTGGGGTCGCACAGAGTCGGACACGACTGAAGTGACTTAGCAGCAGCAGCAGCAGTTTTCCCCATTAAACTTAAGCTCCTTAATGATGGATTCCTGTCTGTTTTTCTCATCATTGTATCGCAGGACCTAGCATAGATCCTGGTACAAAGATGGTGCTAATAATTATTTGTTGATGAACAAATGATGAATCTGTACAGGTTTATAGAAGATGTATTTAATAGTGGCTTTATGATTTGACCTTCATTTGAAAAATGGTGGGCAGTAAACTTAGAAAATAGCATAGTCTTTGGGTGACACAAACATACAATCCCAGTTCTACCTTCAACAAAATTATTGAGATCATTAAATTAAATAATATATAAAGTTCTTGTACAGTGTCTGGAATGCAGATAACACTTAATGAAGCGTAGTCATTATTGTTGGTGTTGCATGCTCGTCTCTGGCGGGCTGCTTGGGGTAAGGGCCATGCCTGATTCGCTATTGTTGTACACTGTCAGTGCCTTCTGCCTGCCATGTGTCTGTAACTGTCCATTGACTGAATGCACAGCATTAAGGGTAAAGAAATGTTTCCAAGGGCAAGTATAGGGATCATCAAGTCTGATTTGTACCTAGATCTGCATCTTAATAGTAACTGTGAAAGTTGTCCTGTTGTCTTTCAATAAATTGCTTATGAATGGTAGGGAGTCATTCAGGACGGTAGGGAATGTTAATCCTCCTCTCAGCGCAGGTCCCACAGCATGTGTGATTCAGTAGTGTTTCCAGGTTTGTCACCAGTCCACGGCTTTCAGGTGAAGTGGAATCCCCACAATAAGTCACCGGGACCGCAGCTCATCAACACCCCTCTCCTGTGAGCTTTCTCTGTTGTCCAAGGGCCGTTTACAAGCTCTTGATTCCTAGCTACTTCATCTGGCTTTCATTTTCAGCTGCAATTATAATGTGGGGAGTTTGACACATGTTTAAGAATCAGTCTCCTTTGTTTCATTATGTCTAGATTTTGGTCAGTCTTTTAAATCTGTGAAAATTGACATTTTTTTCAGCATAAAACATTTTAATCTATTTTTACTTTGATCATTGTGCCTAGTTCTATTTTATAACACTATTTGTCTGTTTATATATTCTCTTATCTCTAATTCTCCTTTTATGTCTTTATAGCTTTGATCTTTTCTTTGAATTAACTTTTATATTGAGATCATTGTAGGTTCACATGCAATTATAAGAACTAATACAGAGAGATCTCGTGTACTTTTTATTCAGTTTTCTCCCATGATAATATCTTATAAAAATGCAATATAACATTATAAACAGAATATTGACACTTAATACAACTCACCAATCTTATTCAGATATCCCCAATTTCAGTTGTACTCATTTGTGGATGTCTTTGTGTACATGTGGGTGTGGGTGTACTTAATTTTATGTAATTTTATTAAACGCATTGGTCTATTTTCCACTATCACAGTCAAAACACAAAACCGGTTCATCACCACAAAGATCCCTCATGTTGCCCTTTCTGTCTCACTTCTTACTTTGTTTTTTTTTTTCTCAGCATTAATTTTACGTTTGTCTATTGCATTACTGATTTGATTTCCCTTAATATTAATCCTGCTCTTTACTGCCTCTGGCATAATTGGTAATTCAACATTTATACTTTGTTTCCTCACAATCCCCTTTTAAAAATCTTATTCATATCTCTTGCTTTGTTATACTCTTTTTCTCCTTGTAGGGCTTTCCATTTTCACATGAACATAAAATTGTGTAGGAGCCTAGAGAATCTAATCCAGGGAATCAAATTCTTGGCCAATATATTGACACACACTTCTCTCCAAAGGCATACATGTGTATGTGACTGCTAAGTCACTTTAGTTGTGTCCCATTCTTTGCAACCGTATGGACTGTAGCCTGCCAGACTTCTGTCATCGGGATTCTTCAGGCAAGAATACTAGAATGGATTGCCATTTCCTTCTCCAGGGGATCTTCCTGAACCAGGAATTGAACCTGTATCTCTTATGTCTCCTGCATTGGCAGGCAGATTCTTTACCACTAATGCTATTGGAGGAAGGGGGACCCCTTCCAGGGCCTGAAACTGGGCTCTTGTCTAACACTCGGAAATGAATTGTCCAAGGAGACACATGTGCTGACCAAGCAAGAGATTTTATTGGGAAAGGACACCCGGGTGGAGAGCAGTAGGCTAAGGGAACCCAGGAGAACAGCTCTGTCACATGGCTTGCAGTCTTGGGTTTTATGGTGATGGGATTAGTTTCAGGGTTGTCTTTAGCCAATCATTCTGACTCAGAGTCCTTCCTGGTGGTGCACACCTTGTTCAGCCAAGATGGATGCCAGAGAGAAGGATTCTGGGAGGTGGTCAGACATGTGATGTCTCCTTTTGACCTTTCCTGAACTCTTCCAGTCCGTGGATGCTTGTTAGTTCCATGTTCCTTACCAGGACGTCCTGTCGTAAAACAACTCATGCAAATGGTTACTATGGTGCCTGGCCGGGGTGGCAGTTTCAATCAGTGTGCTTCCCCTAACAGTGCCACCTGGAAAGCCACCAAAGACAGACGGTGCTGGTCAAATACCGTTAATGACTTATAATACTCCAGGCAAGAACAACGAATCAATTGGATATGGGCCTACAAAAAGCAAATCTGTTGCCATTTTCCAACCCTTCATTTTACAGATGGAAAAACCAAATCTATCAAGTTGTACAAGTAAGACAGTGATAGAATTCGGAATGGATCAATATCCAAAAACAATGAAAGGAAAATCAATGCCATTTCCATTCTGATAGTTTCAAGTTTTTTCTTGGTCTCAGGGTAAATTTGCATCTATGCTGGCTGTTTGCTTCTTCTATAAGGCAAAGAGCTTTTAGAGGGATCTACTGATAAGCTATTTTTCAAAAGATTTCTCTGCCTGAAGATTTTCCTGCCTAAAGAAAGAGGATAAGGATCCCACCTCTCCAGTTTTGCTTATGTTATTTGAGACTCTTCCCTCCACATTTCTCTTCAGCTAGTCAAATCATGATTTGAAAGCTGGTAGGATTCAATCTGGCTGCAAATGACTAAAAATATCTATGGTAAGAGAGACAAAATATCTCTGGTAGGAATAGATGATGGAGGACAATTTACAGTCTTGAACACAAAGGACTCTACTGTGTATCGTAGACCTCACTTCAGAAGGAAGGCAGTGTTACCTAGTGCTTAGGGCCATAGATGCTAGGTTTAGGGCCATGGATTCTGAGATTTGAAGCTTATCTTCAGCAGTTGTTAGCTGGGTGACCTTGAGCAAGTTACTTAACCTATTGTGCTTGAGCATCTTAATCTGTAAAATGGGGTTTATATGAGTGCCTGCTTTATATTAGCAGCAATGTCAGTTGAGTTCAGTTCAGTTCAATGACTCAGTTGTGTCTGACTCTTTGCAACCCCATGAATCGCAGCACGCCAGGCCTCCCTGTCCATCACCAACTCCCAGAATTCACTCAGACTCACGTCCATCGAGTCAGTGATGCCATCCAGCCATCTCATCCTCTGTCATCCCCTTCTCCTCCTGCCTCCAATCCCTCCC
This sequence comes from Bubalus bubalis, assembly GCF_019923935.1. NCBI lineage: Eukaryota > Metazoa > Chordata > Mammalia > Artiodactyla > Bovidae > Bubalus > Bubalus bubalis. The sequence goes on along the minus strand of NC_059175.1, from coordinate 1,051,735 downwards.
AGCATCAATGTCTTTTTCAATGAGTTAACTCTTTGCATGAGGTGGCCAAAGTACGGGAGTTTCAGCTTTAGCATCAGTCCTTCGAAAGAACACCCAGGGCTGATCTCCTTCAGAATGGACTGGTTGGATCTCCTTGCAGTCCAAGGGACTCACAAGAGTCTTCTCCAACACCACAGTTCAAAAGCATCAATTCTTCGGTGCTCAGCTTTCTTCACAGTCCAACTCTCACATCCATACATGACCACTGGAAAAACCACAGCCTTGACTAGACGGACCTTTGTTGGCAAAGTAATGTCTCTGCTTTTCAGTATGCTATCTAGGTTGGTTATAACTTTCCTACCAAGGAATAAGCATCTTTTAGTTTCATGGCTGCAATCACCATCTGCAGTGATTTTGGAGCCCCCAAAAATAAAGTCTGACACTGTTTCCACTGTTTCCCCATCTATTTCCCATGAAGTGATGGGTGTGATGATTAAATAAATCAACATATACAAAGCACTTGAAAGAGTTCCTGGCATATAGTTAGTGTTAGTTACTCAGTTGTGTCCAACTCTTTGTGACCCAGTGTACTCTAGCCCACCAGGCTCCTCTGTCCATGAAATTCTCTAGGCAAAAATATAGGAGTGTGTAGCCATTCCCTTCTCCAGAGGATCTTCCCGACTCAGGGATTAAATCCTGGTTTCCTGCACTGCAGGGGAATTCTTTACTGTCTAAGCCACCAGGGAAATCCTTCTGGCATAGAGCAATTGATATATAAGTATGTGCAATTGTCATTTTAACCCTGTCCAGACATAATATACATAGTGATCTTAAGACGTGGACATTCTTTTCTTCCATGAAGGAAACAAAAGTTCAGTTACATAACACAAATAAGTACTGGGCTTACCAGCTGGTGCAGGAGTAAAGAATTCCCCTGCAGGAGGTACAAGAGACATGGGTTTGATCCCTGGGTCAGGAAGATCATCTGGAGAAGGAAATGGCAACTCACTCCAGTATCCTTGCCTGGAAAATTCCATGGACATAGGAGTCTGGCAGGCTACAGTCTATGGGGGTCTCAAAGAGTTGGACACAATGGAGCATGCACACCAAAACTATTGAGCCTGTGCTCTCTTGCTTTTAAGCTGCAACTACTGAAGCCTGAGTGCTGCAGCTAATGAACCCTAGAGCCTGTGCTCCACAGCAAGAGAAGCCATCGCAAAGAGAAGCCCAGGCACTGAAACCACACAGAAGCCTCTGCTCACTGCGACTAGAGAGAAGCCTGAGAAGCAACAAAGACCCAGCACAGCCCAAATAAGTAAATAAATGAAAAAATTTAAAATAACTAAGTATGAATTTTGAATAGAGAGTAGAAAAACTAATGTTCCTTGGTTCATCATGGAATGCTTCTTGAAAGAGCAGGCAGATGAATATGGATGGAAGGAAGGAGAGCATTAAAACATAAATAGATGGGGAAAAGGGCAAAAGATGCCATATCCTGGGTGTCAGGTTTCCTGGGGGAGGATACCAGACACACAAGACCTAGAGCAATAATGCTGTTGCATTCCTTACTCGTCTATTGGGCACAAGTTAAATACAAACCATGATGTAATTATGTTGAGAAACAATAAGACAATAAAAATATATAACCCCAGCCTCAAATTTGAATACCATGAATCTGCTAGGAGAGAAGTGCAGGCAGATACTGGTCATCTTCATGCCCTGTTATTGTATTATTTTCTAAAAATTCCTGAGCCTTGAACAGGTAAAATTTTCCAGTGTTAATATTTTGAGGTTCATTCCTCTGTTACCAAAAATGTCATGAGAGTTTGTCCTCTCGGTGATGGCTTCAGAAGAGGGGTTGCAAACTCAAATGTCCAGAGGATCTAAAAAGCTTCAGTAAACCAGTTTATGGAAGCATTCTGGGATGAGCACAGGAGCACCAGAATGTAAACTAGGGTGAGGACCATGAAACCCGAGGAGCACACAGTCCATATACAGGGCACCCACCCTTCATGTGTGGTGTGTTACTGCAGGCCTTTCAAAAACCATTGAGAGAATCCAGAAATCTAGAATTAAATGTGAAGTCTCCTTACTTGTAAACATTGCATCAAATATTATAAACAAAATGCAGTATACCAAACAAAACATGTTTGAGTGTCATTTTTTGGCTCTTGGGAAATGGTTGGATCTCAAGGAATGACATGCAGTGGGTGCTCTTGTCTTTGCAGCTCTTTGAGAACACCCAAAGTCCCTGCTTGTAACACCCTCCCCCTGCATAGCCCTGTTCTAGCCCTTCTCTTCCCCTGGCTCCTCACACAAGCTGGACAATATGAACCAAGAGTCTTATTGCCAAGATATTGTTGCTGAGGTTTTCGAGTTTCAAGTCCTTGGTTTGAAGTGAGTCATCTCAAATTCAATTAGTGGAGAGTTCCTCTGGGCTCTGCCACGATTGGCAGAGGGGGAAATGACTCAGACAGCGGAGCATGCAGTGCCTAATGGGTCCAGCATGTGGGAGCTTTTGAGATTGCCGGGTATGGCACTCCTGGTGCCCAAGGGCAGCACGGAGGAGGGCTGGAGGTTGCAACACGCGCTCAGCTAAATTCACCGCTGACTCTTTTGGACTAAAATCAATTTGAGATATTTGCATCTGACCTCAAATGTAAAGGAGGACCAGCACCTTAAAGAGATGTATTATTACAAACTCCTGACTCCTTCCCCAGCCTCTTTCCTCTGCCTGCCCAAACTGTGCACCTGGAACTTCAACATCACCAAACTGTTTGCAGTCTCTCCGGTTCCCTTTCTTGATTCCTTACCTTTGTACATGCCACTTTGCCTCCCTGGAATGCCTTTTGCCTTGATGTGCCTCAGGCAAAATCCTAGTTGTGCCTTAAAACCCAAATCAGACATCATTTATTTTAAATTCTTACTAATTCTCCTCACATGGAGTTAAACTGTCGCTTTTTCTTTGTATGTCTATAACCTGAACTTACAAGGGCTATGGGACTTTTCATATTTTACGAAAATTACTAGCTTACCTACTTGTCTGTCTGATTAAGGAGAGGCTTTTCAGGTCAGGAACTTATATTCCCTGTTATATTTCACAGTGTCTTGTACATGGACAGGCAGTTAATAAGGGTTTATAGAACTACATTGAATTGAAGTACTATACATCTCTGAAGTGACCCCAACATGACCTACCTCGATTCTGTGGCCCAGATCTAAAGCATGATTAACTCAGCCTCTGCCATTTGAGCCCTTCTGAGTTATCTGTGGGCATGAGTGGAGAGGCTAGGGCAGGAAGAGTAGTAACACACAGGTAATCGAAAAGTCAGTGATTTCACGCTAGCACTATCATTCACTAAAAGTTCACTGAGTAAATACTCTGTCGAGCACTTGGGGTGTAGCAATCAGTAAGAAGGACTTGTTTCCTGCTCTTCTAAAGCTTGTATGTGGTGTGTGTGTTGTGTGTTAGTCTCTCAGTCATGTCTGACTCTTTGCAACCCCACAGGCTGTAGCCCAACAGGCTCCTCTGTCCATGGGATTCTTTAGGAAAGAATACTGAAGTGGCTTGCCATTCCCTCCTCCAGAGGATCTTCCCCACCCAGGGATCAAACCCTGGTCTCCTGCATTGCAGGCAGATTCTTTACTGTTTGAGCTACAGGGGTAGTAAATATAAACAAGAGAATACCAGGTAACATGAAGTACAGTGAGGAAAATCACATAGGATAATGTGATAGAAATGAATGAAGGGTGTGAGATTTCAGATAGAGTGGCAGGATTGGTCCTTCTAGCGAAAGTGTATTCATGCTAAATGACGAGGAGTCAGCACTGATAAGATATAAGGAAGGAACAATTCTCACAGAAGAAACAATGACTGGAAATGCCTGGAGCTGGAAATGAGCTTGGTGTGTTCCAGAAAGAAAGGAGACCAGGGTGGCTTGAGCAGAAAGGGCAAGAAATAAAATCTAAGGTATAGTCAGGTGCCAGGCCATGAGGGGCCTTGAAGAATGCAATAAGGAATCTGAATTTTTAAAATTTTGATAGGAAAGTGATAGAGAGTTTTATCTGACTTTTATGCTGGGGATGGATTGTCCTGTGAAAAAAGGGAGAGAAACAATAGAATGGAGTAACTGAGGCTGAGATTGAGCACTGGATGGTCCTTCGTTTAAGGACCCAACGTCAGATGGAAAGCCCTTTTAATAACATTGAGGTTAAGGCCTTGGTAGTCCACAGGGTTGCAGAGTTGGACACAACTGAAGCAACTTAGCATGCACACAGTGCTGTTAGGATCTTAGAGACTCGATGAAGTGCAGTGTTGTTGAAAATATTAAACAACCTCAATGGGAAATGTCCTTTCTGATGAATAAAGGGATCTTTGTGAGACTATATACCTCTTTTGCTTATCAAATCTCATAGAACATTGCTTCTCAAATTTTAACATGCATTAGGAATACCTCTGAATCACATTAAAATGAGGGTTTTGATTTGGTAGATTCAAAATTTCTCATATTTCCAATAATGATTCCAGTAATCTCCCAGGTAACACAGAAGCATCATGTAATCAGATCCTGTAGCCTAAAGGCTACATTTTGAAAAGCCAGAACTAAAACCCTTTGACCAGGATGTAGCTAAATTCCTTCAGCTGTCTTCTGCTCACATGTTCAGATTCAATCCCCTTGATTCCAGGACTGATGTGACCTTGTATAAAGAGAGAGACAAGATGAAAAGGGACAAGAAACAATCTGACACCCTTCCTAGGCTCGTGGAGCCCTGAATTAAGCAGTGACAACGGATGGACCATGTCAATCAAAGTTCTATATATGTTAAGCAGTCACTCCAGATGCCTCCCTGAGGCCACCAGGGCTAATATTCCACAATCTCTTGGAAGACAGAAGACATTTTGAAATCAAACCTGAGCCCTGAGTATTCAGGGCTGGCCAGTGGGGCCAGTTGACCCTGAGAGAATGGCACTCTATTTCTGTCTCTTAGACACACCAGCCTGCTCCTTTAAGAAAGGCTCTCTCTTTGCCTTGCTTCAAAGTCTTACACAGGATATTAGCCACTTCCTTCTCTATAATTCATCCTTCCACTTTGCCATCTGGAATATTTCTCTTTTACAAGTGCCTAAGTTGTTGCAGTTTGAGGCAGTTGAATCCTAAATTTGCCATTTGGAGTAATTTATTGTTTTTAATGCTTTCTTCCCAAAATTCAGATTCTGTGGTTTGAAACAGACTCTAACCAGGATTTCTGCTTCCTAGTTGGACATCTGGTAGTTTACCCTTTCCAGGTCTTCTCCGGGTTTATTTTTCAGTCTTCCACAAGTGACTGTCAGAGAGCTTCTTCAGATCGCTCTGTCCACCAGGTTCATTAGTTTTCCTCATCATATCACTGACCTGAATGCCTTGGTAGGACCTCTTATGACAGGACTAAGATGGAGTAAGTGGAGACCAGTAGGCTGTAATCTCAATTGCAACACAAAGGTTTTGCTGTTCCTAAAACATCTTCTTACTAATATCTCAAATCCTACCTTTGGGTTACTGGTCACATCAACAGTAGAGGTGGAAGTAGGTACAGGTAAACAGTGAAACTGAGGGGAAAGGGACTTCACAATTGTCTGTGCCTGTGCTTGTGCTCAGTCACTCAGTCCTGTCCAATTCTTTATGAGCCCATGGACTGTAGTCCATCAGGCTCCTCTGTCCATGGGATTTCTCAGGTAAGAATATTGGAGTGGGTTGCCATTTCCTCCTCCAGGGGATCTTCCCAACCAGGGATTGAATCTATGTCTCTTGCATTGGCAGGCGGATTCTTTACCACTGAGCCAGCAGGGAAGTGAAAAGTGAAAGTGAAGTTGCTCAGTCGTGTCCGACTCTGTGACCCCGTGGATTGTAGCCCGCCAGGCTCCTCTGTCCATGGGATTCTCCAGGCAAGAATACTGGAGTGTGTTGCCCATTTCCTTCTCCACGGGATCTTCCCAACCCAGGGATTGAACCCACGTCTCCTGCATTGCAGGCAGATGCTGTATCCTCTGAGCCATCAGAGAAGTACTATGTGTCAAACCCTAAACTGAGAAAGTAGGTGATGTCCTCCCTACTCTACAGATGAAGAGATGAAGAAATCAAAACTCAGAATATCTTTCTCAAGGTATCCTGAAAAACAATGTGGTGGGGTCAAGACTTGAAAAAGATCTGACTTTAAGTCCATGAGCTTGTCACTATTTGATCCTGGTGGACGGAGAACAGGACACCAGATGGAGGATGAAACCAGCTTCTGGGGGTTTTCATGGTGGGATAATTGATCACAATGAAGCCAGGGGGCACAGAATTTCCAGAACAGGGCACCAGCTACTAGATAGAAGCTCCACAATAAACTAACCTTGGCATTAATGCAAGATTTTATGAGCTTATTTATGGCAAGAGCCCACTTCCCATTTGGCTAGCTTGAAGTTTGCAAGTAAAAGTGAGTGGCAGTGGCCTACTTTATGAAATCTTTGAGTAGGAATGAAGCAAGATTAGTTCATCCCTGGAACCTCTTCCATGATTCTCTTTGAAGAAGTGTTTCTAGGTAACAATACCCTGGTGGTTCTCAACCTGTGGGAGCTTTGGAGTAGTCAGTCTACCTGGGCCCCATCCAAGACCAACTGAGTTGGGTTTCTAGCTGTGGGGCCCTGGCATCTATGCTCCCCAAAGCTATCCAGGATTGATGAGCAGCCAGGGTTGAAACCGCAGCCCCAGGATACATGAGCTTACTATTTTTCCATGCCCTGAGAAGGAGAACAGAATTAAAACCCTGCACAATTCTAGAGGGCAGAGGAAAGTGGGAAAAGGTTTCTGGTGCTAAGTTTGGAAAACCAAATTTTTCTCATTTGTAAGAAGAAAAAGACAAGTTTTAATCACTTCACGGTTTTGCCAGAGGGCCAATGACCCAGAGGTTCCCTTTAGCCCATGCTCTAGTGAATCTAACTTCCAGTGTCTAACCTTCATGGAGTCAAGGTCAGGATTAACTTTTGTAGTATCTGACACCGACTTTAAAAACTGAGTTCTAAAACTCACTGCATTGCAGGGTCTGCTATTTGTCTAAAGTACTGGCATTCAGGGAAAACGGTGCTTTGTTGATTTTAAACTAGAGAATCAAAGAGATAGGGTGGTTATTTGTCCTTCCCAAGGTTGCTTACTAAAGTCATTAGGGAGTTAGAGCTGTCTTCTTTAACTGGAGCAGCATTTAAGGTGCTTCTGGAATGTTATGGGAAACATAGTCATCCCTATGAAATTAACATCAGGGTTAGTCAAGGCTATGGTTTTTCCAGTGGTCATGTATGGATGTGAGAGTTGGACTGTGAAGAAGGCTGAGCGCCGAAGAATTGATGCTTTTGAACTGTGGTGTTGGAGAAGACTCTTGAGAGACCCTTGGACTTCAAGGAGATCCAACCAGTCCATCCTAAAGGAGATCAGCCCTGGGTGTTCTTTGGAAGGACTGATGCTAAAGCTGAAACTCCAGTACTTTGGCCACCTCATGCGAAGAGTTGACTCATTGGAAAAGACTCTGATGCTGGGAGGGATTGGGGGCAGGAGGAGAAGGGGACGGCAGAGGATGAGATGGCTGGATGGCATCACCAACTCGATGGACATGAGTTTGAGTGAACTCCGGGAGTTGGTGATGGACGGGGAGGCCTGGCGTGCTGCAATTCATGGGGTTGCAAAGAATCAGACATGACTGAGCGACTGAACTGAACTGAATGTTGAAGTGGAACAGTGCGTGCGCAGCTCAATCCAGCCTCATAATGGCTACCAGAGGATCCATAGGGCATCATGGTTACCATTCCAACTTTTTAATAAGTATCTCTCTGTCTGGAATTGCTGCATGACATATAAGCTCTTTGCCTAAGAGAAGGTATAGCCATGAGAGAAAACATAAAAGCCTCCCAGAGTTGAGCCAGGCTTTAAAAAAGAGTTTGGGCAGGAAATGAAAATATCTTTTCCATCTAACCTGAGTATATCTGATTGGTAGGATGTAATCCTAAAGTAGAACCTGAGCTACAAGGAAGTCTGGGAAGTATAGTTTTTGTTCCCAGTCTTTCTTAAGAGAAAGATAGTAGAAAGAAGATTTAGAGAACCAAAGCATTGACCACAACCAGAATTTTTCAATGTGTATACCATAGAATAGCAAGATGTAGCTAAACGTTACTTTTTTAAAGATTTTGTTCTCAAACGAATTGAAGTCATGCTTGGTAAAACAAAGTTAAACATGATTCTTTTAAGAAATACTTATTTATTTGGCTTCATGAGGTCTTAACTGGCATGAGGGATCTTTGGTTCGTTGTACAGGATCTTTCTTTGCAGAGTGCAGAATCTCTAGTTGTGACATGCAGACTCCCAGTTGCAGTGTGCAGACTTAGTTGCTCCATGTCCCCTGCATTGCAAGGCAGATTCTTAACCACTGGACCATCAGGGAAGTCCCCTAAATATGATTCTTTGTTGCAATATATTTCAGGGTTGTTAACATCCAAACATGTACCCCAGTTCTTCATATTTTGAGAAACATGAACTGGGTAAACACTTATCTAAGCTCATTTTGCAGAAGAAGAAACTGGGGTCCAGAGGGATTAAATAAGATGCCTGATGTTGAATAGCCAGTTATCAACAAAGTATGAAACCAAAATCCATGCTTCTTGAGTAGTCAGGAGTTTTCTTACACTTAGAGGAAATGAAAAGTGGATAGTGGAGGCAAGCAAGCAAGAAAGTGGAAAGATGAAACTGACAGGCAGGGGAGAAAGGTTGGAACTCTAGAGGAAGGCTAGGCATCAATGTCTGTCCCAGTTATTGAGAGTGGAACATTCAAAAACACTCTGCGCGTGTCCTGACCCAGAGCCAGAATGAGTTCATTAAAGAGGTCGAAACCCTGAACCCATATCTCAATCCCTTTCCACATGTGTCTGGAATATGTTGGTTCTTTGGCCTCAATTAGTCACAGGGAAAACTGGTTCTGTGGAACATGTCATCTTTATAAATAGAACCAGAATCCAGTGGTTTCTAAACAGTCAGGAGACAGTCTGTCTTCTGGTGTCAGCTGTGTATTTATTTCTGTTTCATAAAACACATCTTCTCCAGTTCTAGGCTTTGCCTCATTACGTGTCTGCCCCAGACGTGTTGCACAGATTTCTTGACCTCTTGACTCAAACCCCAGGGAGTGGGGGCAGTGGGCCCTTTCTCCTCTGGTTCCTGCCAAGGTTGGCACTGTGGTAAGGATGTTTGTGTTTGTTAAGGAGCTAGAAGGACTCTGGACTTTGATAATAATTCCTCTCTTAGATGGTGCGTGTAGGAATGAGAGGAAAAAGAGAAATACCTTTCTCAGCTGCCGTCTCAGTGGCCACATCATTTTCTCTGAACCCACCTGCACATTTGTTAATTCTTTTTAACAAAATTTTTGATGTGTCTGTTCTCTCTTGTTTAGGTCAGTCTTGTCACTCACCAAAAATGGAGAAAATAAATAATCATAAAGTGGTCCTTTCAGTTAAACATATCAAGCCTTTATGAAAAGCCTGCTGAGCAATCTGATTGATGGTAGGGTGCAGATTCTCGGTGTCCACTGCCTTTCTTTTGTTTGCACGCATTCTCTGCTTCAGGTAACAGACACAAATTTCAATCAGAAAGGCTAAATGTGGCTTAGGGGTCGCTAATAATAAAGCATTTCCTGTTCTGATAGACTTACCTTGATGTTTTTCATGAACCATTTTGGAAATGGGGAACTCGACACTTTTTGAAGCAATTTTACTATTGATGTTGTTTGTCTCTGTCAAGGCACATTTGGTTGCAAGTAATAGAAAAGCCAACTCAAACTGGCTTAAACCGGCCTCACCTCCTCTCAAAAACGTTAGTTTAGTGATTACCCAAAGAACAGAAAAGGATAGACCCACTTACTGTATTTCTGGACCCAAGAGGTAAAACAATGTCATCAAGATTCAATTTCTCAGTCCTTCTTCCTCTAGCAACTTCATTCTCCAGGATATTTTTCTCAACCAAGATGCCCCAGAGTCCCCAGACTGACATTCTTACAGGTCAGCAGAGAGATTCTGTCCTCCCACTGCTCAACCAAGTCCTGAGATGAGGCTCGCAGGACCAAGTTCAATTGTGTCCACACTCCTGAACCATTCACTGGCCAGAACCTGTTCATTAATTGTCAAGGCCTGGGCCATGGATCCATTTCTGGAGTGAGGAGTGAGACGATGTTACCAAAATGAAGGGCAGTAGATGCTGATTAGGACAAAATGTTCTCAGTTATATTCTGTTTATGCATCTTCCTTTATTCATTCATTCATTTTGCATAGAGGAACTGTTGTGTGCTGGAAACAAGGGATAAAATCCTGGACAAGTTCTCCTTGTCTTCCATTCTGTGATGAATTCCTTCACCCCCATTGCCTCAGCAGGGTTGGATATTCCCTCCTGATGCTTCTGCTCTTCTCAGTAAATACCTCAACAACAGCATACACCATTCAAGGCTGTATTGATGTCTCCTCATCTTTCTCCCTAATTTTCTTTGAGCTCCTGGAGGACAGATATCGTGTCTTACTTATCTTGGCCTCCCCAGATACCAACAGCAGGTGCAGACAAAGTACTCAGAAAGCCTTTGTTGAATAAATATGTGAGTGATGAGTGATGAATAAACATATGAGTGATTAAAATTTTTTTAATTAGTGAATTAACACACATATTCCCAGTCCTTGGGGATTTTGCAAACTACCAGGGGGAAATAAATCCATAAATAACTCATTGGAATACAACATGATTCATGGGACAACAGCCATGTGAGCAAAAGATTGGGAAACACAGCAGAATGTGATATGTAGCAGAATTATTGAAAATGTTTTAGATATTTAGATATTTAAATATATTTACATATTTCAAATCTAAATCTAACTCCCTGTGGTTTATACCTGCATATTTGTAATTCTTCATTCTTGAACAGCTCCAGATATGTCTACTTATTGTTCTAACCTCTGGAACAATTTCTGACAACGCATAAGGTACTCAATCAGTATTTCTTTCTTTTTCTTTTTAAAATGTTTTCAGGGAGGAAACTGAGCAGGGAGGAGACTTTCCTTTTTTTTTTTTTTTTTTTGATATTTATTTCTTTGCTGTGTCGTCTCTTAGTTGTGTCATGCACGCAACAACGTGGTCTTTGTTGTGGCATGTGCCGTGCAGGTTCCAGAGTGCACAGTGGTGCATGGGCTTGGCTGCCTAACGGCAGATGGAATCTTAGCTCCTGGATCAGGAATCAAACCCATGGCTCCTGTATTGGAAGCTAGATTCGTAACTGTTGGACCACCAGGGAAGTCCCTCAATCAGTATTGCTGAAAAAAATTAATTTCATTGTCTCAGCTATATCACAGTATCAGTTGTAGAAGGGTAGGTATCTTTCCCGGCTCTTAGATTTCCCTGCTGATGTAACCATCATCATCAGTTCAGTTCAGTCTCTCAGTCGTGTCCAACTCTTTGAGACCCCATGGACTGCAGCACACTAGGCTTCCTTGTTAAACACCAACTCCAGTGGTTTACACAAACTCATGTCCACTGAGTCAGTGATGCCATCCAACCATCTCATCCTCTGTCGTCCCCTTCTCCTCCTGCCTTCAATCTTTCCCAATATCAGGGTCTTTTCAAATGAGTCAGCTCTTTGCATCAGGTGGCCAAAGTATTGGAGTTTCAGCTTCAACATCAATCCTTCCAATGATTACTCAGGACTGATCTCCTTTAGGATGGACTTGTTGGATCTCCTTGCAGTTCAAGGGACTCTCAAGAGTCTTCTCCAACACCACAGCTCAAAAGCATCAATTCTTCTGTGCTCAGCTTTCTTTATAGTCCAACTCTCACATCCATACATGACCACTGGAAAAACCATAGCCTTGATGAGACGGAGCTTTTTTGGCAAGGTAATGTCTGTGCTTTTTAATATTCTGCCTAGGTTGGTCATAACTTTCCTTCCAAGGAGTCTTTTAATTTCATGGCTGCAGTCACCATCTGCAGAGATTTTAGAGTTGAAAAAAATAAAGACTGCCACTGTTTCCACTGTTTCTCCATCTATTTGCCATGAAGTAATGGGACCGGATGTCATGATCTTAGTTTTCTGAATGTTGAGCTTTAAGCCAACTTTTTTACTCTCCTCTTTCACTTTCATCATGATACTCTTTAGTTCTTCTTCACTTTCTGACATAAGGGTGGTGTCATATGCATATTTGAGGTTACTGATATTTCTCCCAGCAATCTTGATGACACCACCCTTACATGACTGAGTTACTGAACTCAACTGGACTGAATCTTGATTCCAGCTTGTGCTTCATCCAGCCTAGTGTTTCTCATGAGATACTCTGCATATAAGTTAAATAAGCAGGGTGACAATATACAGCCTTGACGTACTCCCTTTCCTATTTGGAACAAATCTGTTGTTCCATGTCCAGTTCTAACTGTTGCATACTGACCTGTATACAGATTTCTCAAGAGGCAGGTCAGGTGGTCTGGTATTCCCATCTCTTTCAGAATTTTTCACAGTTTATTGTGATCCACACAGTCAAAGGCATTGGCATAGTCAATAAAGCAGAAATAGATATTTTTCTGGAACTCTTTTGCTTTTTCCATGATCTAGCGGATGTTGGCAATTTAATCTCTGGTTCCTCTGCCTTTTCTAAAACCAGCTTGAACATCTGGAAGTTCACGGTTCATGTATTGCTGAAGCCTGGCTTGAAGAATTTTGAGCATTACTTTAGTAGCATGTGAGATGAGTACAACTGTGTGGTAGTTTGAGCATTCTTTGGCATTGCCCTTCTTTGGGATTGGAATGAAAACTGTCCTGTGGCCACTGCTGAGTTTTCCAAATTTGCTGGCATATTGAGTGCAGCACTTTCACAGAATCATCTTTCAGGATTTGAAATAGCTCAACTGGAATTCCATCACCTCCACTAGCTTTGTTCGTAGTGGTGCTTCCTAAGGCCCACTTGACTTCACGTTCCAGGATGTCTGGCTCTAGGTGAGTGATCACACCATCATGATTATCTGGGTTATGAAGATCTATTTTGTACAGTTCTTCTGTGTATTTTTGCCACCTCTTCTTAATATCTTCTGCTTCTGTTAGGTCCATAACATTTCTGTCCTTTATTGTGCCCATCTTTGCATAAAATGTTCCCTTGGTATCTCTAATTTTCTTGAAGAGATCTCTAGTCCTTCCCATTCTGTTGTTTTCCTCTATTTCTTTGCACTGATCACTAAGGGAGGCTTTCTTTTCTCTCATAGCTATTCTTTGGAACTCTGCATTCAAATGAGTATATCTTTCCTTTTCTCCTTTGCTTTTTGATTCTCTTCTTTTCTCAGCTATTTGTAAGGCCTCCTCAGACAGCCATTTTGCTCTTTTGCATTTCTTTTTCTTGGGGATGGTCTTGATCCCTGTCTCCTGTACAGTGTCACGAACCTCCATCCATAGTTCATCAGGCACTCTGTCTATCAGATCTAGTCCCTTAAATCTAGTTCTCATTTCCACTGTATAATCGTAAGGGATTTGATTTAAGTAATACCTGAATGGTCTAGTGGTTTTCCCTACTTTCTTCAATTTAAGTCTAAATTTTGCAATAAGGAGTTCATGATCTGAGCCACAGTCAGCTCCTGGTCTTGTTTTTGCTGACTGTATAGAGCTTCTTCATCTTTGGCTGCAAAGAATATAATCAATCTGATTTCAGTATTGGCCATCTGGTGATGTCCATGTGTAGAGTCTTCCCTACAAACACCCTTGGAAGGGGGTGTTTGCTATGACCAGTACGTTCTCTTGGCAAAACTCGATTAGCCTTTGCCCTGCTTCATTCTGTACTCCAAGGCCAAATTTGCCTGTTACTCCAGGTGTTTCTCGACTTCCTACTGTTGCATTCCAGTCCCCTATGATGAAAAGGACATCCTTTTTTGGTGTTAGTTCTAAAAAGTCTTTTAGGTCTTCAGAGAACCATTCAGCTTCAGCTTCTTCAGCATTACTGGTCAGGGCATAGACTTGAATTACCATGATATTCAATGGTTTGCCCTGGAAATGAACAGAGATCATTTTGTCGTTTCTGAGATTGCATCCAAGTACTGCATTTCAGACTCTTTTGTTGACTATGATGGCTACTCCATTTCTTCTAAGGGATTCTTGCCCAGAGTAGTAGATATAAAGGTCATCTGAGTTAAATTCATCCATTCCAATCCATTTTAGTTCGCTGATTCCTAAAATGTTGACATTCACTCTTGCCATTTCCTTTTTGACCACTTTCAATTTGCCTTGATTTATGGACCTAACATTCAGGTTCCTATACAGTATTGCTGTTTGCAGCATCAGCCCTTGTGTCTATCACCAGTCACATCCACAACTGGGTGTTGTTTTTGCTTTGGCTCTGTCTCTTCATTCTTTCTGGAGTTATTTCTCCCCTGATCTCCAGTAGCATATTGGGCACCTACAGACCTGGGGAGTTCCTCTGTCAGTGCTGGAGTGGTGAGCGGTCGAGAGGAGATACCCGATGTCCAAGGTTAGTAGCAGCAGCCGTGAGGCGGTACACCACATCCAAGTCAGAGAAACCCCAGTAAGGTGGTAGGTGCTAAGACAGGGCATCAGAGGGTAGACAGACTGAAACCACAATCACAGAAAACTAACCAATCTGATCACATGGACCACAACCTTGTCTAATTCAATGAAACTATGAGCCATGCCTTGTAGGGCCAATGAAGAAGGACGAGTCATGGTGGAGAGTTCTGACAAAACGTGGTCCACTGGAGAAGGGAATTTCAAGCCACTTCAGTATTCTTGCCTTGAGAACCCCATGAATAGTATGAAAAGGCAAAAGGATAGGACACTTAAAGATGAACTCTCCAGGTCAGTAGGTGCCCAATATGCTACATCATCATAGGAGAGAAAATACTTTGTTGTTGACAATCTCCTGCATTGTCATGCCTGGATCTCTGAACTCTAATGGAAAAGGGTTGTTAGGAACCTGAATTACATTTTATTTTAGATAAAATATGGTCAGTGGTGCTTGCTTTCCAGTCTATCATGCTCTAGCTGACCTGATGGGCATTGTGCTGGCCTGGGACTCGGAAGCTCAGAAGCCTGGAAATAGCCCCAGTGCTCATTTGAGGTATGAGTTGGGCCCTGGGTAGAACTGGGTTCAATTGGCCTTTGGTCTTTCTTCCTTGCTAATATCCCTGTTCCTTCCTCTTCCCTCTTTTCCTCTCTGAGCTTCTACTTAACTGAGCTTCCATGGCTGCAGTGGCCTTGAAAATGCACCACTCAGAACTTGTGCTTTGCACAGGGGCCATAAATGATAGATGGACCCAGATACTGTGTTCCAAATCCACCATGTCATCTACTGAGGCTTTGCTTCCGTTGAGCTGATTCTCAGTCAGTGATTGAACACAAGCATAATGCTAAAGCAGGACCATTCCTGCAAAATATTGGATAAGTTGACTCTTGGACTCCCATCAGCCTGGCTGAAATTATCCTAGCAGTGTGCTGCAGTCTGAGACTCTGCCCACCCAGCTCCCTCCCTTCCCTCTGTCCTTCCCAGGATCAGACCTGTGCTGGGGTCTGATGGCTCCCCTTGCCTCCTAGGATTCCTCCTCTGTTCCTCCTGCAGACATTTCCCCAGCAAGTCTTTTACACGTCTAATCCCATCTTGGCCTCTACTTCTTGCAGGACCAGGAGTAACACATGCGACTGCACACAGGCCACCAGTAGCAAGGAGTCTTCTCCAACCCAACAACTGGTGAGTACTTTCTTGCTTCAGGTGCAGAAGAGGGTAGTTAACCAGTGAATCCAGGAAGAATCAGTTGGAGCAGGAGGAGCTGGACCTACCCGATGAAGCTAAAAAATTAGCACTTAGTTGTTCTCAAAACCCCAGGGTCAAATAGAAGATGATTGGTTCCTCCTCATTTCCTGACTTATATTTCAGAGGGTTTCTTGTTTTGTTTTTACTTTATTTTCACATCAAAGTAATTTTGAGGATTTATATAGATCTGATTTTACATGGAAATAAATGGGAGTACCATTATTGTTAAAAATTTTCCAGCATAATTTCTCAGGGTTTCTGCCTCTTCACCTTCCATCCACACACTGGTTAGACAGAGACATCAATATGCCAGGTGAGTAATTTGGGGGCCTTTTAACACTACCTGTTTTTACATGTCTGTTCAACGTTTAGTAGGAATGAAAAAATAAAAATTAAATGCTTTTTATGTTGAAAATAAAGATTTATATTCCATGTACATATTGCATGGGATTTTCTGAACTAGACAGTTAGGCATATTGAACTTTTACAATGAAGTTATTCTAGTTTGCATTCCCACCAACAGTATAAGAAGGTTCCCTTTTCACCACACCCTCTCCAGCATTTATTGCTTATAGACTTTTGGATCGCAGCCATTCTGACTGGCATGAAATGGGACCTCATTGTGGTTTTGAGTTGCATTTCTCTGATAATGGTGATGTTAAGCATCTTTTCATGTATTTGTTAGCCATCTGTATATCTTCTTTGGAGAAATGTCTGTTTAGTGCTTTGGCTTATTTTTTGATTGGGTCGTTTATTTTTCTGGAATTGAGCTACAGGAGTTGCTTGTATATTTTTGAGATTAATTCTTTGTCAGTTGCTTCACTTGCTATTATTTTCTCCCATTCTGAAAGCTGTCTTTTCACCTTGCTTATAGTTTCCTTTGTTGTGCAGAAGCTTTTAATTTTAATTAGATCCCATTTGTTTATTTTTGCTTTTATTTCCAATACTCTGGGAGGTGGGTCATAGAGGATCTTGCTGTGATTTATGTCGGAGAGTGTTTTGCCTATGTCCTCCTCTAGGAGTTTTATAGTTTCTGGTCTTACATTTAGATCTTTAATCCATTTTGAGTTTATTTTTGTGTATGGTGTTAGAAAGTGTTATAGTTTCATTCTTTTACAAGTGGTTGACCAGTTTTCCCAGCACCATTTGTTAAAGAGATTGTCTTTTCTTCATTGTATATTCTTGCCTCCTTTGTCAAAGATAAGGTGTCCATAGGTGCGTGGATTTATCGCTGGGCTTTCTATTTTGTTCCATTGATCTATATTTCTGTCTTTGTGCCAGCACAGCCACTATGGAGAACAGTGTAGAGATTCCTTAAAAAACTAGAAATAGAACTGCCTCATGACCCAGCAATCCCACTGCTGGGCATACACACCAAGGAAACCAGAATTGAAAGAGACACGTGTACCCCAATTTTCATCGCAGCACTGTTTATAATAGCCAGGACATGGAAGCAACCTAGATGTCCATCAGAAGACGAATGGATAAGAAAGCTGTGGTACATATACACAATGGAGTATTATTCAGCCATTAAAAAGAATACATTTGAATCAGTTCTAATGAGGTGGATGAAACTGGAGCCTATTATACAGAGTGAAGTAAGCCAGAAAGAAAAACACCAATACAGTATACTAATGCATATATATGGAATTTAGAAAGATGGTAACGATAACCCTGTATGGGAGACAGCAAAAGAGACACAGATGTATAGAACAGTCTTTTGGACTCTGTGGGAGAGGGCAAGGGTGGGATGATTTGGGAGAATGGCATTGAAACATGTATATTATCATATGTGAAATGAATCACCAGTCCAGGTTCAATGCATGAGACAGGGTGCTCGGGGCTGGTGCACTGGGATGACCCAGAGGGATGGTATGGAGAGAGAGGTGGGAGGAGGTTCAGGATGGGGAACACGTGTACACCCATGGCAGATTCATGTTGATATATCACAAAACCAATACAATATTGTAAAGTAATTAGCCTCCAATTAAAATTAATAAATTTATATTAAAAAATACCCCCCAAAATGAAGTTATTCTAATAAATCATCTCCAGGAAAGAGTACATGCAGTATCGTGAATTTTTCAGTTTCAGAATTTCAATAGGCTCAATTGTTAAAGGGAACTCTTGGGGGGCCAGTCTCAAAGTTAGTGGTGAGGCCCGGTCCATGTAAATTGCATGAATTGCCACAAAAATATCAGCAGAGATAGACTGGCAACAATACCCAGTGCTTAATTGCAACCAAACTAAATTAGGTGTCACCAGTTTTGTCAGCAGTCATGTGTGGAGAGCTGAGTTAACCAGCTCCCTGCTGTAGTTTTATTCCAGTGACATTTCAGTATCCCCTATTAACTGGTGCACTAGACAGCTGCCTAGTGGCTTAGGGTTGTATCATCCTTAGCCTGGAGTGTGGGATGGACTCAGCCTGCAGTACCACAGCATGTCTATAAGATGCCCTCCATAGAGCTTGAGGGCCATCTGGCTGGGGTAGGGGGGAAGACCAGGGAGTGGGGAGGCTGGGGGAGATGTATGAGGGGGTGCTGCCATGATCAGGCACCTGGCAGGGTGAAGGACAGTTGTGGCTGTCATGGGGTTTTCTCAGATCCAAGAGGAAAAAATCATCAGAGAAGGAAGGGAGGAGCAGCGGTTTTCAATCAGGGGCAGTTTTGCCATTTCCCACCACTCCTACCCCCAAGACGTGTGGCAATGTCTAGAGACATTTTTGGTTCTCACAACCATGGGGAGGGATGAATGCTACCAGCATCTGGTTGGTAGAGGCCAGTGTGCACTCCTGCTAAGTTGTTTCAGTTGTGTTTGATTCTTTGCAACCCCATGGACTGTAGCCCCCCAGGCTCCTCTGTCCATGGGATTCCCCAGGCAAGAATACTGGAGTGGGTTCCCATGTCCTCCTCCAGGGGCTCTTCCCAATCCAGGAATCGAGCCTGCATTTCTATGTCTCCTGCATTGGTAGGCATGTTCTTTATCACTACCACCACCTGGGAAGCCCATGGGGGTCAGAGATGCTGTTAAACATCCTAGAATGCACATAACAGCCCCCACAAGAAAGAATTATCTAGTTCAAAATGTCAGTAATGCTGAAACTGAGAAAACTTGTTAGAACCTGACTTAAATCTAGTCCTGGGTTAAAATAATTTACGGATTTTTTTTTCTTTTCTTTTCTACGATGAAAGCTTTCCTGCAAGGCCCCCCCTGTCTTCCACTTCACCCTGGTTTGCCTCCTTCTCGTCTGAGTCCTGTGGCTCCTAGCATCTGTTCCACCTCCACACTTCATATTGGTGGAGAACCTGTATGGCCATAAGATGGGAGGGAGTGGAAGGCAAAGAACTGTAGGCCAAGACACACCCCATCTTGCCCTGCTGGGTCTCCTACTGTACACCGAGGCATTCCCAGGCAGGTAAACCCCTGCAGACTAAGAGGGAGGCTGGGCTCAAGAACCAGAGGGCCCAGATTTTGGCAGAGAAGGGAAAGCTTCCAGGAAAGAGGTGGGGGGTGCTCCTCATTAACAGCTTCGTGGGAGAGGGAATGCGTGTGGTATGCTTATGTTCCATTTGTCTAAATATTATTTTCATGAGGTCAGAGACCTTACCCTTTGTTCTAACTATCCATGAATACATAATAAACCACCCCTAAATTAAGTGGCTTCATGCACTTTATTAATATAGTGCATGAATTGTATCTCATAGTTCTTGAGCGTACCTGGGCGGTGGTTTTTGCTTGGATTTCTCATGGGTGGATACAGTCAGATGGTGTCTCAGGCTACAGTCATCTGAAGACTCAGCTGGTCTTGATATCTAAGCACACTCACCTGGGTTGCATTTATTTTTGGCTTTCTGCTTAGAGCTCAGCTGAGGCTGCACCTGAAGTGTCCACACGTGGCCTCTCCATGTGGCTTGGACTTCTTAAAGCATGGCAGCAGGCTCCTAAGAGGGAGCATCTGAAGAGAAAACTGCAAGACTTTTTGTGATACGGCCACAGAAACTCCAGATTTCAGCTGGTTAAAACAAATGCACTGAGCCCAGCCCAAATTCAAGGTGAGGGAAATTGGGTGACTCCTCTTGATGTGAAGAATAGCGTGTCACACAGGATTGAGGGTTGTCATCTATGACTGTCTGCCAGTTCCTACTCTCTGATGCCTTGAAATCTATCTATCAACACCAATACCCTAAACAAGAGAGCCTAGTAGAGTGGTGTGCCAGGTAGGTGTAAGGTAAATAGATGCCTAGAGGCAGGGAGACCTGGCTTTGAATCTGGGTTTTTCCAGCTACCAGCTGTGGATCTTGGGCAAGTTGTTTAATCTGTGTGAGCCTCAGTTGGCTCATTTGTAGAGGAATGATAATATATACATCTCCATGTATGGTTGTGGGATTTAAATGTTGCCCAGCATAGAGTAAGCATTCAGTAATTGTTTGCTGTTAGAAATAAAGGTGAAAAGAGGCTGTGCTTTGCTTCTCTAGCACGCCTTGTTTACTCTGATCCAGCATCAAGGTGAACTCAGCTCTACAGCACCACTAACGTTCAGGTCTCCCCAGCAAGAAGAACATGGAGTCGAGAAACTGCAGTCAGGTAGGTAAAGTCAAGGTTCTGAGAATGGATATTGCCACAGTGACCCTTAGGGGCCCTAGAGAAGGATGGAATTTGTCCTGGAGATTAAAAGTGAAGGATCAGGCTCTGATCCAAGCAGAGTATGTTGATGGAGCAGTGTGGTGGAGGGGATGGGGAAAAACTCTGCCTCTGGCTCATGTTCCTTCTATTAATATATTTAGAGCCTCAGCGATCTCACTACAATGGATGGGTGTGATCTCAAGGCTGCACAAGTTCCTTCTAGTCATGGCCAAGCTCTTCCATGTTAGGAATCTCCAAACGTGCCCACTCCTACCCATCTATTTGGTCAGCACTCTGGCTTGGGCACTGTTGTTGTTATTCTCTTGATTACTGCTGATGCCTCTTTACGGGTCCTCTTGCTCTTAATCTGTGCCCATTGGTCCTCTGCAGGGCAATCAGAATAATCTATTTTGTAACACAAATCTGATCATGTACTCACAGGCTAAAAGCCTTCAGGGCTGGTTATTCTCCACTTTCCCCTCTCTCTGCCTTTTTGGGTTGCTAATCTCAATGGATTTCTTTGGCTTTCTGTGTCCTATTGGGGTTCAGCCAGTGAAGGATCCAGCAGGGGACTGGAGAGCAAGAGATGGGGGCATTTGAAGTGTGTATTCCCCCTGGAGTGCCGCAGTTCCTGCTGTTTGCTGTGACTTTCCATGTCGTCCTGCTTAGTGACTCTCCTTCCTGGTTCTGCCTCTCATGACTTCCCTCCCTACCTCCTCAGACCTGAAGGTGATCGTGGCTTCTCCACATTACTTTGCTTGAGTACCTCAACACCCTTCCTTGGTTCCTTTAACTCCACAAAACCCATTAAAGTATTTCTTCTGTAATTACACCATGCAAAATGCCAGGCTGGATGAGTCACAAGCTGGAATTAAGATTGCTGGGAAAAATATAAACAACCTCATATATGGGGATGATAACCACTCTAATGGAAGAAAGTAAAGATGAACCAAAGAACCTCTTGATGAGAGTGAAAAAGAAGAGTAAAAAGCTGGCTTAAAACTCAACATTCAGAAAACTTATATCAAGGCATCAAGTCCCATCACTTCATGGCAAATAGGTGGGGGAAAAGTGGAAACAGTGACAGATTTTATTTTCTTGGTTTCCAAAATTGCTGCAGCCACAAAATTAAAAGTCTCTTGCTCCTTGGAAAAAAACTATGACAAACCTAGACAGCATATTAAAATGCAGAGACATGCCTTTGCTAACAAAGGTCTGTACAGTCAAAGCTATGGTTTTTTCCAGTACTCATGTACAGATGTGAGAGTTGGACCATAAAGAAGGCTGAGTGCTGAAGAATTAATGTTTCTAATTGTGGTGCTAGAAAAGACTCTTGAGAGTCTCTTGGACAGCAAGGAGATCAACCCAATCAATCCTAAAGGAAATCAAGCCTGAATATTTATTGGAAGGGCTGGTGCTAGAGCTAAAGCTCCAGTACTTTACACCTGATGCAAAGAGATGATTCATTAGAAATGATCCTGATGCTGGGAAAGTTTGAGGGCAGGAGGAGAATGGAGGAAGAGGCTGAGATGGTTGGATGGCATCACTGATTCAATGGACATGAAAGTCAGTTGTGTCTGACTCTGCGACCTTATGGACTGTATAGTCCATGGAATTCTCCTGGCCACAATACTGAAGTGGGTAAGCCAGTCTCTTCTCCAGGTGATCTTCCCGACCCAGGGATTGAACCCAGGTCTCCCTCATTGCAGGCAGATTCTTAACCTGCTGAGCCACAAGGGAAGCCCAAGAATACTGGAGTGGATAACCCATCCATTCCCCAGGGGATCTTCCTGACCCAGGAATCAAAGAAGGGTCTTCTGCATTGCAGGCAGATTCTTTACCAATTGAACTATCAGGGAAGCCCCAATTTGAGCTGATGGTAAAGTGGAGTCAACTCTGGTAGGGAAGGGAGGGAATGAGGACGAGATTTCCAGGAAGACATAAAGACACATTAAAGTGAGGAGGTAGGATGAGCATTAAAAGAACTGAATTAAGGCCTGGGCACCTGATACAGAGAGGGAGACAAACAGCACAGTGAGGCTGAGAGGGGGCAGGGGTTAAGTCCAGCAAGACTCTGAGGGCCTTGTGAAGAGGACCTTGGGCTCCATCCTGAGACCAGTAGGAAGCCATTGGAAGCTACAGCTATTGGGGCCTCAGGAGGAAACTGCTGGTTTCCATGAACCATACTTAAGCAAAGTATTGATGATAACTTTGTTCAGTCACTAAATTTTCAAACTCTGGGAGACAGTGAAGGACAGGAAAGGCTGGTGTGCTGCAGTCTGTGGGATTGAAAAGAGTCAGGCACAACTTAGTGATTATAGCTGTAATTTCCAATGGCCTCCTACTGGTCTCAGGATGGAGCCCAAGCTCCTCTTCACAAGGCCCTCACAGTCTTGCTGGACTTGACCCCTGCCCCCTCTCAGCCTCACTGTGCTGTTTGTCTCCCTCTCTGAATCGGGTGCCCAGGCCTTAATTCAGTTCTTTTAATGTTCATCCTACCTCCTTGCCTTTACTGTGCCTTTATGTCTTCCTGTCTTAAAGCTCAACATTCAGAAAACTAAGACCATGGCATCCGGTCCCATCACTTCATGGCAAATAGATGGAGAAACAGTGGAAACAGTGGCTGACTTTATTTTGGAGGGCTCTAAAATCACTGCAGATGGTGACTGCAGCCATGAAATAAAAAGACACTTAACTCCTTGCAAGAAAAGTTATGACCAACCTAGACAGCATATTAAAAAGCAGAGACATTACTTTGCCAACAAAGGTCCATCTAGTCAAGGCTATGGTTTTTCCAGTGGTCATGTATGGATGTGAGAGTTGGACTATAAAGAAAGCTGAGCACTGAAGAATTGATACTTTTGAACTGTGGTGTTGGAGAAGACTCTTGAGAGTCTGTTGGACTGCAAGAAGATCCAACCAGTCCATCCTAAAGGAAATTAGTCCTGAATATTCACTGGAAGGACTGATGCTGAAGCTGAAATTCCAATACTTTGGCCGCCTGATGTGAAGAGCTGACTCATTTGAAAAGACCCTGATGTTGGGAAAGATTGAAGGCAGGAGGAAAAGGGGATGACAGAGGATGAGATTGTTGGATAGCATCACCGACTCAATGGACATGAGTGTGAATAAACTCTGGGAGTTGGTGATGGACAGGGAGGCCTGGAGTGCTGCAGTCCATGGGGTTCCAGAGTCATACACAACTGAGCGACTGAGCTGAGCTGAGCTAATGTCTTCCTGGAAATCTCATCCTCATTCCCTCCCTTCCCTAGCAGAGTTGACTCCACTTTACCATCAACTCAAGCACTGCTTTCTTAGAAGAATTGCCATGAATCGCTAGATTTGGCATTTTTTTAGTTCTTTAATTTTCCTTCATACCTTGGATCACAATTTATACAGTAATTTGATAGTCTCTCTCCCCTACTAGGCTATAAGAGGAATGGGATTGACATAAAAAGTTGAAAGTTGTTTTCAGAAGGTGGTGGAGGAAATTGAGTTGGTAAAAGGGTACAAACTTTTAGCCATAAGATGAATAAAGTCTGAAGAGCTAACGCATCACATGGTGGCTCTAGTTGATAACACTGTTTGGTATAGTTGAAATTTGCTAAGAGAGTAGAACTGAATGTTCTCATCCCCTTCAAAAGGGTGGGGGATGAATACGTGAGGTGATGGATGTGTTAATTAACGTGATGGGGAAACCCTTTCACAAGGTACATGTATTGGGTTGGCCCAAAAATTCCTTCAGTTTTTAAGTAAAAATAAAAGACCTGTTTTTCATTTTCACCAAGAACTTTATTGAATAATGTATTCACCATTTTGTTCCACTACCTTCTGCCATTTTTCAGGCAACTTCATAATTCCATCTTCCCAAAACTTTTTATCTTTTTGAGCAAAAACTGTTCCAGGTGCTTTCCGGGGAAGTGGAATTTTTTCCATTAAGAGAATTTCGCTAAGACTGAAGTAAATAGACCTCTGATTGTGCAATGTCTGGTGAAGATGGCGGGTGAATCAGAACTTCCCAGCCGAGCTGTAACAGTTTTTGCCTGGTCATCAAAGAAACATGCAGTCCTGTCATCCTGATGGAAGATCAAGCATTTTCTGTTGCCTAATTCTGGATGCTTTTCATAGAGTGCTGCTTTCAGTTGGTCTAATTGGGAGCAGTACTTGTTGGAATGAATTGTTTGGTTTTCCGGAAGGCTCATAATAGAGGACTCCCTTCCAATCCCACCATCTATACAGCATCACCCTCTTTGGATGAAGAGCCTTTGGTGTGGTTGATGGTTGTTCATTTCATTTACCCCATTATCTCTTCCATTCCACATTATTGTACGGTATCCCCTTTTCAATGCCCATCACAATTTGTTTTAAAAGTAGAACATTTTCATTACATTTAAGTAGAGAATCACATGCAGAAATATGGTCAAGAAGGTTTTTTTCACTTAACTTATGTGGAACCCAAACATCAAAGTGATTAACAGCCAAGCTGGTACAAATGATTTTCAGCACTTCATTTGGATATTTTTATTTATTTTTTTAAATTTAATTTAATTTTTTTTTAATTTTTAATATGTCCACTATCTCCCGTGTGGTATAACATTGAGTGTTCTCAATTAATGTCTTGATTTGATCGCTATCAACTTCCACTGGCCTCCCTGACCGTGGAGCATCACCCAGCATGGAAGTTCGCACCACTCTTGACGTGCTCACTGTGTCACAGCACCTTCTCCATACATTGCACAAATTCTTTTTGCATTTCAGTTATGTTTTTACCTTTCTTGAAATAATAAAGCATAATATGCTGAAAATGCTTTTTTCTTCCATTTTCAATATTAAAATGGTTACACAAAAATTCACCAATTTTGATAAGTTTTCTGTTTTTAGATGCATACTGGAATGACAGCTGTCACAGCACAGTCTAACAAAATCATTTCAAATGGAGGTAAAGACAACTACGCTCTACTAGAGCCGTCTTACAGAAAAAACAACACTTTTGGCCAACCCAGTATATCAAATCACCACATTATAGACTTTAAATACCTTATTTTATTTGTTCACTATACCTCAGTAAAGCTAGGGGAAGAGGCAGAGGCAGGGGATCAGGCACCATGTCAATTTTGGTTCACATTTGTATCTTCAATATCTAGCATGATGCCCTGGTACATCGCAGACCCTCCATAAAGAATTTTTGAATCAATATGTATAATCCAAAACCCCAAATCTTATTGCTGGAGGTTAGGAAAAATGGGTTGGTGCTTCCAAGATCATTTTAAGAAATTAGAGGCTGTAATAAGGGTTTGAGTCATCAGATTTTGTACAACTTAAATTGCCCCTCTGCACCTTCAATTCCTTTTGGATATTTTTAGAAACTCTGTGCCCAAACAGAGCTCTGCAAGGAAAATTCATGCCCACCCCCAATACTACCATATGTGTGGTATGCCACAGAGCAGAAAAACAATCAGAAATGCACTTGATGAAGGAGAAAACAGCCGAACATGAGTCCCTGGGCAGAGCATCTTGGAGAGGCCAGCCCAGCAGCTGTTTGCATTAAAAATAATTGCTTTATATTTATGGCAGAAGGGCAACAATACACAGTTTATAGCCTATAATCTAACACAAATGACTTGGGAAAATATTCTTAATAGATGGTTCATCTGAGTGTCCCAGGGTGTAAGGAAACCCAGCAGGGAACACTCAGAATTGGCCTTCGCTGATCTGACAAATCCTGACTGGTTGCATGTTAAAGCATTTCCCTGCACAGTTTTACATTCTTCCACTTACGGAGATTCTGTGAAAGACTCGCCAGACTCTTGAGGGCACAGACTCCACCAGATACTCAGCCTCCAGAGTTCACACTGGCTTCATAGAAATGAAGCTGCACTAAGCCAGGGAAAATGAAGCGTGACCTTGTAAAATATCAGTTTCTGGCTTTTCCCCCCCTAACTGTGGGGATGTTATCATGAAGGAAGAAAAATATCGCTTTCCACACTCTATTCTGGAAAACGATATCCATCTGTGGGAATGCTGAGCAGGCATGATTGCTGTGGCCAGGCGTGGTATCAGACTGACAGGCTGGGCGAGAGTTTGGTTTCTGTGAGGGGTCAACTAGAAGAAAGGAAATAGGTTCTCTGGGAATTGATGTTCTCTGTGCTCTTTCCTCTGCCCTCCTCCCAATGACTGGGGCCTTTTTGCCACTCAGCAATGCCCATTTGAGCCTGGAATATCACCCTATATTGTTAGCTTTATTTTTTTCTTCACATGTGTCCCTAACTGGACTGCATGCTTCTCAAGATCACGTCTGAGCCTCAGACCTCTCTGTCTCTCCTGGACTTCATTAGGACAATTCTAGCAGAAATCACCTACTTTTTGTGAGAAAGTACTAGTTTCTTCTACTAGAAAGCACACTGCCTCCCACTCCTGAACCCCCTGATGTCTTGTGTCGCTACTTTCACCAATCACCCCAAACCATGTTAAACTGGTCTTACCTGTGTTCCCATTCTTTTCCCCCTTAATAGTTAAGAACATAAGGACCACCATCAGGGAGTTCATAGGGATGCTTCCTAAAAGCACAAGCTGGAATCAAGATTTCTAGGAGAAACATCAATAACCTCAGCTATGCAGATGACACCACCCTTATGGCAGAAAGTGAGGAACTAAAGAGCCTCTTGATGAAAGTGAAAGAGGAGAATGAACAAGTTGGCTTTTTTTTTTATTTTATTTTGTTTTTAAACTTTACATAGGATGGGGAACACATGTATACCTGTGGCGGATTCATTTTGATATTTGGCAAAACTAATACAAGTTGGCTTAAAACTCAGCATTCAGAAAACTAAGTTCATGGCATCTGGTCCCATCACTTCTTGGCAAATAGATGGGGAAACAATGGGAGACTTTAATTTTGGGGGCTCCTAAGTCACTGCAGATGGTGACTGTAGTCATGAAATTAAGACACTTGCTCCTTGGAAGGAAAGCTATGATCAACCTAGACAGCATATTAAAAAGCAGAGACATTACTTTGTCAACAAAGATCCATCTAGTCAAAGCTACAGTCTTTGCAGTAGTCACGTATGGATGTGAGAGTTGGACTATAAAGAAAGCTGAGCACAGAAGAATTGATGCTTTTGAACTGTGGTGTTGGAGAAGACTCTTGAGAGTCCCTTGGACTGCAGGAAGATCCAACCAGTCTAATCCAACCAGACTAATTTTCTAAAGGAAATCAGTCCTGAATATTCATTGGAAGGACTGATGCTGAAGCTGAAACTCCAATACTTTGGCCACCTGATGTGAAGAACTGACTCACTGGAAAAGACCCTGATGCTGGGAAAGATTGAAGGCAGGAGAGATGATAGAGTGTGAGATGGTTGGATGGCATCACCGACTCAAAAGACATGAGTTTGAGCAAGCTCTGGTTTTTGGTGACAGGCAGGGAAGCCTGGCGTGATGCAGTCCATGCGGTCGCAAACAGTAGGACACGACTGAGCAACTGAACTGAACTGAACTGATCAGGGAGTTAGGGACCAGCATTCTAGCTCTCTCACAGTGATGTGAATTTTGGTGAGTTATTTAAACTCTACGAGCCTCAGTTTTTCTGTCTACAGAATGTGGGTATCAGTGATACCTATCAGCACTTCACAGCAGTATGGTAAAGACTGTGTTATAGTGTTCGTGTTTGCATAGTGCCTGCATACCGTCAGCCTTCAACGTTAGCTTCTTGGAGTGTTGGCATCCCCTCAAGATTCTGTTGAAGTCCTAATGCCCAGTGTGTAGTATTAGTAGGTGGGGCCTTTCAGAGGACCTTATCGTGGCTGGGATTAATGCTGCTATCACGGGGTTTTCACAGAGTTTCCTTGCCCTGTTCATCGTGTGAGGACATGGCGAGAAAGGGACAGCTATCAACCAGGAAGAGGGCCTTGACCAGAGCGTAACCATGCTGATGCCTTGAACTTGGACATCTTAGCCTCCAGAACTGTGAGAAAAAAAAAAAAACAATCTTCTGTTTGTGTGTGTGTTTGTATGTTACCCAGTCTGTGGTACTTTGTTCCAGCAGCAGAATGGACTGAGACCTCTTCCTTCTCCCCTCTGCCTCCTTTTTCTTCTTTTTATGAGGATGATTTTATCTTTGTCTACATTCACAGAATGTAAAATCTTAGATGCTTTCTACTAGAAAGTGTAGTTCTAATGAGGTCTAAGGGAGATGCAGAGTTCTGAGACATAGACCGGCCTTGAGGAAAGTGCAGTCCAGTTAGGGTAAATGTGTTCAATTGAGGAACCAACAATAAAAGACGGTGAGCTCTGAGGTCAAGCTCCATGGGCTTGAGAAACCTTATCCAAGAGTCAGAGCCTTCTAGTTCTCAGAAAAATTAGCAGAAGGAGGATAAAGTATGCTAAATTGGAAAGTGACTTGACATAAGTAAAGATCTTTAGGTAAGAAATAGAATAGCAAGCTCAAAGGACAACAAAGAGACCTTGTGACTGAAATCTTTTGTTATGTGTTTGAAGAGTAGTAGACATATGGCTAGAAGGAACCTTTGCTGCAGGAACCACAGCTGCATGGGTGTTTTTACAAATGAACTAGGGGCTATTCAAAGTCACAACATAAACAGCTCTTCCTAGAGCTTCAACTTACTTGAAAATTAAATTTCAAATGCATCATTTTGTTCATTAAAAAAATTCACATATAATGTGAAGTAGACTGAAAAAATCACATGAAAACTTATGATAAAGAATGAGAATTTGCATTTTAGGTGGCTATTTGGAGCTGTGATGCAGACATTGTGGAAAACTTTCCATTATAGCACTTAGTGGCCAAAGTTTGAGATTCACAGCTAAACCAAAGGAGTATTCCTGGTGATAGAAATTGCATGGGACCAAGCCAGTCAGAAGAAAATGATAAAATGTTAGGTACCAAATCCCTTTTTCTAATTTTGTCTGTAGAGACAATGAGTTTTCAAGAGAAGGTAACACTTGCCTGGGGGTACACAGATAAGCCTCTCCAGCATTCTTTTTTTCCTTCACTTTAAAAAAACTATGGGTTTGTTTATTTATTTATTTATGATTGGCTGTGCTGGATCTGTGTTGCTGCGAGCAGACTTTCTCCAGCTGCAGCTGGTGGGGCTACTCTTCGTGGCACGAGGTCCTCTCACTGCAGGGGCTTCACTGTTGCAGAGCTCGGGTTCTAGGCGTGTGGGCTCAGCAGTTGCAGCTTGCTGGCTCTAGAGCTCTGGCTCAGTAGTTGTGGTACAGGGGCTTAGTTGTTCCTCAGCATGTAATATCTTCCCAGACCAGGGATCAACCCATGTCCCCTGCACTGGCAGGTGATTCTTAACCACTGGGCCACCAGGGAAGTCCCTCCAGTGTTCTTTAAATAACAAACAAGAGATAGCTAGTCAGGAAGATCTCCTGGAGTAGGAAATGACAACCTGCTCCAGTATTCTTGCCTGGAAAATTCCATGGACAAGAGGAGCCTGGTGGTCTAGAGTCCATGGGGTCACAAAGAGTTGGACACAACTGAGTGACTGAGCTTACACGCACAAGAGATAGATTGCATGTGACACTCTCTCTAAGTTAAACATTACAAGTTGTAGCAAAAACCTTGTGCAATGGTTCTGATAGCTTATACGATTTTCAGGTCAGATTAAAAGCTTCCTCTTCAGTGATCCTGACTGTCAGCACCACTTCTTGTCTGTTGAAGGCTTATAGCAAGTATTTTCCTGACTGCTAGTAAATCATTGCCCAGATTATCATTTTCTTTCGGTCACTAGTCTTTCAAGCTCTCACTGAGGTGGCATCAGGTGAAATGGCTCCAGGAGTTTACAGTGACCAGTCTAGGGTGACCTGGGTCCCGCTGACAGCCAAGGGTCCCACAGACGCAAGTTGATGAGAAAAATCAATTCAGCTTCAAGAGCAGTGTCTACACAGGTCCCAAGGAACATGGAAATATCACCTACTCATATGGTGTCCATGACACACTGCAGTAAGGTGAAAAAGCATGAACAAGACATTTGAACATACAGACTCCAGACATTTCAACCAAGTAAAGTTTTCTTAGGACTCTAAGGAAGATTTCCAAGCCACAGACTAGAAGAAAACACTTAAAATTCACAGAGCTGACAAAGGATTACATCCAAAAAATATAAAACTTCCTTATAAATCAACAGACAACAGATTAAATCATAGTAGAAAATGGAATACTTCACAGAAGAAACCTGAAAAGCTGGTAATTGTGAAATAAAGGTCAACCTCATGATAATCTTCTAACAGCAAATTAATACTGCAATGAGATAACATTTTATATCTGTCATATGGAAAAAAGTAAAAGATCTAACAAAATCAAGTTTTGACTTAAATATTGAAAAGCCAACATCATATTTTCTATCAAAATGCTTGTGACTTTAAATTGGCATAACCATTTAGGAGAGCCATTTATTAGTACTTAATAAAGATAGCCAGATCCTGTGACCCAATAATTTCGTATCAAATATGTAACCCAAGTACACTTCCATGAAAATGAACAAAGAATATTCATGCAGCAATAATTGAATTGGAAACAACCTTATTTTTTTTCATTAATAGAAAAATGGAAAAGTGTTGAGTTTTTGAAATTTTATTTAAAGTAGATTACTATATAGTAATTAAAACAAAAAAACTTGATCTTTATCAGCAACTTTAAAATTTTTCAATTTAATTTTTAATTTTATTTGTCTATTTTTGCTGTCTCAGGTCTTCATTGCTGTGTGGGCTTTTCTCTAGTTGTGGCAATGGGAGTCTAGTCTCGAGTTGTGGCGTACAGGCTTCTCATTGCAGTGGCTACTCTTGTTGCAGAGCACACACTCTAGGGCACATGGGCTTCAGTAGTTGTGGCTCCCAGACTCTAGATCATAGGCTCAATAGTTGTGGTGCATGGGCTTAGTTGCTCTGTGGCATGTGGGATCCTCCCAGACCAGGGATCAAACCTGTCTTCTGCATTGGTGGAAGTCTTCACCACTGAGCCACCAGCAAAGCCCTTATCAGCATATTTAAATCTTGAAAATATGTTTACTGAGAGAAAAACAAGTTGCAGTGAATAACCACAATATGATGCCATTATTATAAATTTTAAACTACAGATCAATACTATTGACTATTTTTAGACACACAGTAAAAGTATAAATGGCTCCCCTGATGTCTCAGTGGTAAAGTATCTGCCTGCCAATGCAGGAGACACAGGTTCTATTCCTGGGTCAGGAAGATCTGCTGCAGAAGAAAATGGCAATCCACTCCAGTATTCTTGGGTGGGAAATCTGATGAACAGAGGAACCTGGTGGACTACAATCCACAGGGTTGCAAAAGAGTTGGACATAACTTAGTGATTAAACAACAAGAACAAAACTTATTTACAAAACAGAAACAGACTCACAGAATTAGAGAATAATGCTGGAGCGGGGGCAGGGGGAAGGATGGGGGAAGGGATAGTTAGGAAGTTTGGAACCCACATGTACACACTGCTATAGTTAAAACGGATAACCAACAAGGACCTACTGTACTGCACATGGAACTCTGCTCAATGTTATGTGCCAGCCTGGATGGGAGGGGAGTTTGGGGGAGAATGGGTACATATATATATTATGGCTGAGTCCCTTTGCTGTTGACCTGAAACTATCACAGCATTGTTAATTGATTACATTCCAATATAAAATAAAAAAACTTTTAAGGAAAAAAAAAAGTATAAATACATGAATGAGAAGGATACAAACCATTTTCACAACACCAGTTACCTCTGAGGAAGAGAGTTGGGAAATGATCTTGGGAAGGGGACAAGAAAGGCTTCAACTAAATGCTTTGCGGTTCAGAGCAGTCAGAAATTTTTCTTGAAAAATCCCCAGACCTGTGCTTGGGTGAGCATGAGTCTAAGTTTATTAGTATTTCATGATAAAACAACTGAGAAATTCAAGTTTTTAAAAAAGCAGTCCTGGACTGAATAATCCCCTGAGGCACAATGCAGAAACATTTTCATAACTTGGGGTACACGTGACTGACTCCACACTCATAAATCCCTACTGCTGATCAGCTCACAAACAAAAATTACAAAACACAGTAGAAAGTAGTCTGTCATGACAGATAGTCAGCAGACAACATTAACTAGAAACTGAGGCTTCCAAGAACTGGATAGTACAGAACATTCCTAAGGATACAAAACAATAAGTTCCCATTCTCACTGAAGTGGAGCCTCACAATTTACACAGTGCCATTTCAGACCATTGGCTGCTGAACCCCTCCCCACCCCTTCCTGAATGAAGGCATTCACTGAAGTTATCCTGCTGCTGTTCTACCACTGTGTTAGAAAAGGAGAGGATATTACCTCTTTGGGTCACAGACCTCAAGACAAAGAGGAACCATGTCTGGATCTGATGGGGTTTGAACTGGATGAAATGACTGAATGGCCCTTCTGAGTTGTTGCCCTTGGTTATTTAAAAGCAGAGGCATTTATTGCTCACCAGATCGTCGTGTGCTCCCTTATAATTTCTAGGCCACTTGCAGTTAGTTAGGACCAATGGATTATTTCTAGGCAGTTCCCACTAAGTGGAAGTGACTCAGGTCAGCTCTGAGCTGCGGCATGGAAGAGAAGGCATGGGTCTCCTGCTCGTCCCCTTTGTTTCTCGGTGACAGTGGCAGCTGCGTCCTGAGACAGTTTTGCCACTAGATGGAAACAGCTGGATTGCTGGGTCACGCTGCTTGGAAGGCAGCTGCAGACTTTGCGTGAGAAGAAAAATAAGCCTTTATGTGTTAAGCCAAACCTCATGTTGTGTGTCTCTTATATACAAATGCAGACATACACAGCCCACTGAAAAGAAGTTCTCACACAAGAACTAGAGCTGCCCAGGGCGGCAGCCCACCGTGCGGGGAACAGCAGAAACAGCACAACAAGTAACGCTCCTAAAGTCAGAAAGGATAGAACTATGTGTCAGAGAAAATATTAAAAAGTGCATTTTCACTATTTGAAGTATCATTTATAGAAATAAAGGCTACACTGGGAAATTTGAGCATCCAGTATCGTACATCGAACCTGGACTGGCAACTCGTTTCATACATGATATTTTACATGTTTCAATGCCAATGGATGCTTGGGGCTGGTGCACTGGGACAACCCAGAGGGATGGTATGGGCAGGGAGGAGGGAGGAGGGTCCAGGATGGGGAACACATGTATACCTGTGGCGGATTCATTTTGATATTTGGCAAAACTAATACAATTTTGTAAAGTATAAAAATAAAATTAAATTAAAAAAAAAGAAATACAAAAAAAAAGAAAAATAAATGAGCAAATCTTTTAAAAATGAGAATTGCATTTCAAATTGAAAAATCAGTAAAAGACACATGCACCTCACATATATTTACTCATTTTTTGACAAAGGTGAAACTGAATTGCAATAGGAAGTTAAATTTTTTTAATAGATTAATTTTTTATCAATTGGATATCCATATGAGAGAATTGAATTTTTATTTATACCTCACATTATAGAAAAATTCCAGATATATTATAAATAAGTATGAAAATAAAGTTTATAAATGAGAACACTGAAGAATATTTTCAGGCCAAATTTCTTATATGGAATAACCATAAAATAATAATAATAGAAAAGAGTTGGACTGTTAGAATTAGAAACTTCTGTTTGTCAAAAGATACCACTATGAAAGTGATAAGACAAGCCATAGAGTGGGAAAAGGTATTTATAGTATATATATCTGACAAAGGATTGCCAGCATTCTTGCTGGGAGAATCACATGGACAGAGGAGCCTTGCAGTTTGTAATCTATGGGATCACAAAGAGTCGGCCACAACTGAGCATCTGAGTACATAGCACATCCATAATACCAAAACATCCATAATACCTAAGGAAAACTATTGCTAGAACTTTATTCATAGATAGATTAGCAATAAAGATGTAATCCCAATAAAAAGTTGACCAAAAGACTCAAATAAGAACTTCAGAAAAGAAGCCTTCCAAAGGCCAGTTACCACTGAAAAAGATGCTCAACATCATTAGCCATTCAGTTCAGTTCAGTCACTCAGTCGTGTCCGACTCTTTGTGACCCCATGAATCGCAGCACGCCAGGCCTCCCTGTCCATCACCAACTCCCAGAGTTCACCCAGACTCACGTGCATCAAGTCAATGATGCCATCCAGCCATCTCATCCTCTGTCATCCCCTTCTCCTCCTGCCGCCAATCCCTCCCAGCATCAGGGTCTTTTCCAGTGAGTCAGCTCTCCTCATGAGGCGGCCAAACTACTGGAGTTTCAGCTTTAGCATCTGTCCTTCCAAACAACACCCAGGACTGATCTCCTTTAGAATGGACTGGTTGGACCTCCTTGCAGTCCAAGAGACTCTCAAGAGTCTTCTCCAACACCACAGTTCAAAAGCATCAATTCTTCAGTGCTCAGCTTTCTTCAGTCCAACTTTCACATCCATACATGACTCCTGGAAAAACCATAGCCTTGACTAGACGGACCTTTGTTGGCAAAGTAATGTCTCTGCTTTTCAATATGCTATCTAGGTTGGTCATAACTTTCCTTCCAAGGAGTAAGAATCTTTTAATTTCATGGTTTCAATCACCATCTGCAGTGATTTTGGAGCCCCCAAAATAAAGTCTGACACTGTTTCCACTGTTTCCCCATCTATTTGCCATGAAGTGATGGGACCGGATGCCATGATCTTCGTTTTCTGAATGGTGAGCTTTAAGCCAACTTTTTCACTCTCCACTTGCACTTTCATCAAGAGGCTTTTGAGTTCCTCTTCATTTTCTGCCATAAGGGTGGTGTCATCTGCATATCTGAGGTTATTGAGACTTCTCCCGGCAATCTTGATTCCAGCTTGTGCTTCTTACAGCCCAGCATTTCTCATGGTGTACTCTGCATATAAGTTAAATAGCAGGGTGACAATATACAGCCTTGACGTACTCCTTTTCCTATTTGGAACCAGTCTGTTGTTCCATGTCCAGTTCTAACTGTTGCTTCCTGACCTGCATATAGGTTTCTCAAGAGGCAGGTCAGGGGGTCTGGTATTCCCATCTCTTTCAGAATTTTCCACAGTTTATTGTGATCCACACAGTCAAAGGCTTTGGCATAGTCAATAAATCAGAAATATATGTTTTTCTGGAACTCTCTTGCTTTTTACATGATCCAGCGGATGTTGGTAATTTGATCTCTGGTTCCTCTGCCTTTTCTAAAGCCAGCTTGAACACCTGGAAGTTCATGGTTCATGTATTGCTGAAGCCTGGCTTGTTGAATTTTGAGCATTACTTTACTAGCATGTGAGATGAGTGCTATTGTGCAGTAGTTTGAGCATTCTTTGGCATTGCCCTTCTTTGGGATTGGAATGAAAACTGACCTTTTCCAGTCCTGTGGCCACTGCTGAGTTTTCCAAATTTCCTGGCATATTGAGTGCAGCACT
Source organism: Bubalus bubalis (assembly GCF_019923935.1). Classification (NCBI taxonomy): domain Eukaryota; kingdom Metazoa; phylum Chordata; class Mammalia; order Artiodactyla; family Bovidae; genus Bubalus; species Bubalus bubalis. The sequence goes on along the minus strand of NC_059175.1, from coordinate 1,015,885 downwards.
TTCACAGCATCATCTTTCAGGATTTGAAATAGCTCAACTGGAATTCCATCACCTCCACTAGCTTTGTTCGTAGTGATGCTTTCTAAGGCCCACTTGAGTTCACATTCCAGGATGTCTGGTTCTAGGTCAGTGATCACACCATTGTGATTATCTTGGTCATGAAGATCTTTTCTGTACAGTTCTTCTGTGTATTCTTGCCACCTCTTCTTAATATCTTCTGCTTCTGTTAGGTCCATACCATTTCTGTCCTTTACTGAGCCCATCTTTACATGAAATGTTCCCTTGAAATCTCTAATTTTCTTGAAGAGATCTCTAGTCTTTCCCATTCTGTTGTTTTCCTCTATTTCTTTGCATTGATCGCTGAGGAAGGCTTTCTTATCTCTTCTTGCTATTCTTTGGAACTCTGCATTCAGATGCTTATATCTTTCCTTTTCTGCTTTGTTTTTTGCTTCTCTTCTTTTCACAGCTATTTGTAAGGCCTCCCCAGACAGCCATTTTGCTTTTTTGCATTTCTTTTCCATGGGGATGGTCTTGATCCTTGTCTCCTGTACTATGTCATGAATGTCAGTCCATAGTCCATCAGGCACTCTATCTATCAGATCTAGGCCCTTAAATCTATTTCTCACTTCCACTGTATAATCATAAGGAATTAAAGTAGGAAGTCAAGAGACACCTGGGGTAACAGGCAAATTTGGCCTTGGAATACGGAATGAAGCAGGGCAAAGGCTAATAGAGTTTTGCCAAGAGAACGCACTGGTCATAGCAAACCCCTTCTTCCAACAACACAAGAGAAGACTCTACACATGGACATCAACCAATGGTCAACACCAAAATCAGATTCATTTTATTCTTTGCAGCCAAAGGGAGAAGCTCTATACAGTCAGCAAAAACAAGACCAGGAGCTGACTGTGGCTCAGATCATTGGCCATTGGGGAAGTACAAATTAAAACTTAAGTGTGATACCAGTACAGTGCCACCAAAATGAATAAAATAAAAAATAATGTGTTTGTAAATATATCAAACAACTAGAACTTTCCTCCACTGCTGTGGGAGTGTAAGTTAATAGCATCTTTAAAAAACTTATTCCATAGTAAAATAAAGCTGAACATATGCATACCCTGTGTGGTAAGCAAAATATGGCTCCCCAAAGATGTCCATGTCTTACTCTCAAGGACCTGTGAATACGTTAGGTTATATGGCAAAGAGGAATTAAGTTTGTAGATAGAATTAAAGTTACAAATCACCTGACCTTAAAATAGGGAGACTATTTGGGCATTCCCAATGTAATCACAAGGGTCCTTAAAAGTGGAAGAGGAAATCATAAGGGAGAACCAAATGAAAGAATGAGAAGGATTTGAATCAGAGTTACTGGTGGAGGCACGTGAGCCAAAGAAAGCAGGTGGTCTCTAGATGTTGGAAAAGACAAGGAAATGGATTATTTCCCAGAGCCTCCAGAAAGAGAGACAGCCCTGCCAATCCATTGCCTTCTAAAGTTAAACCTTCATCTTAGCTCAGTGAGATTCATGTTAGATTTCTGATATAAACTGTAAGTTATTAAATTTGTTATCTTAAACCATTAAGTTTGTGGCAATTTGTCACAGCATCAAGAGAAAACTTATCTATCCTATGACACAGTAATTCTACTCCTACATGTATACTCAACAGAAAGGCAGAAATATGTACAAGAATGTACATACAGACTTATTCATATCAGACTCAACTAGGAAACTACCCACATGTACATAAGTAGATCACATGTAAAGTCTTAAGACAACTGATACTAAACCACAGTGAGACATGGATGCAACACACAACAGTATGATGCCTCACAAACACGATGTTGAATAAAAGAAGCCAAGAGATTTCAGACTGAAAATCCCATTTAGAATTAAGTTCAAGATGAGTAAAACTAATCTATGGTGTTAAAATTGTGCTTTCCTTGGCTGGGGATCTGGTGGCTGAGAAGCAATGTGAAGGGGGGTCTTTGGGGTGCTGCTGCCAGCAACACTTAATTTCTTGTTCTGGGAGGTGGTTTCACAGTGTGTTTGGTTTGGGAAAATTATTTGAGTTGACATTTATGATTTATGTATAATTGTTTGTGTATTTTATATTACAATAAACTTTAATTTTATTTTTAAAATTTATTATTTTTTAAAATTTATTTATTTTTTAATTAATTAATTCATTTTACTTTACAATATTGTATTGGTTTTGCCATACATCAACATGAATCTGCCACGGATGTACACATGTTCCCCATCCTGAACCCCACTTCTCCTTCCCTCCCCATCCTATCCCTCTGGGTCATTCCAGTGCACCAGCCCCAAGCACCCTGTATCATGCATCAAACCTGGACTGGTGATTCATTACACATATGATATTTTACATGTTTCAATACCGTTCTCCCTTATCATTCCACCCTCGCCCTCTCCCATAGAGTCCAAAAGACTGTTCTATACATCTGTGTCTCTTTTGCTGTCTCGCATACAGGGTTATTGTTACCTTCTTTCTAAATTCCATATATATGCGTTAGTATACTGTATTGGTGTTTTTCTTTCTGGCTTACTTCACTCTGTGTAATAGGCTCCAGTTTCATCCAGGTCATTAGAACTGATTCAAATGCATTCTTTTTAATGGCTGAGTAATATTCCATTGTGTATATGTACCACAGCTTTCTCATCCATTCATCTGCTGATGGACATCTAGGTTGCTTCCATGTCCTGGCTATTATAAACAGTGCTGCGATGAACATTGGGGTACACGTGTCTCTTTCGATTCTGGTTTCCTCGGTGTGTATGCCCAGCAGTGGGATTGCTGGGTCATATGGCAGTTCTGTTTCCAGTTTTTTAAGGAATCCCCACACTGTTCTCCATAGTGGCTGTACTAGTCTGCATTCCCACCAACAGTGTAAGAGGGTTCCCTTTTCTCCACACCCTCTCCAGCATTTATTGCTTGTAGACTTTTGGATCGCAGCCATTCTGATTGGCGTGAAATGGAACCTCATTGTGGTTTTGATTTGCATTTCTCTGAGAGTGAGTGATGTTGAGCATCTTTTCATGTGTTTGTTAGCCATCTGTATGTCTTCTTTGGAGAAATGTATGTTTAGTTCTTTGGCCCATTTTTTGATTGGGTCTTTTATTTTTCTGGAATTGAGCTGCAGGAGTTGCTTGTATATTTTTGAGATTAGTTCCTTGTCAGTTGCTTCATTTGCTATTATTTTCTCCCATTCTGAAGGCTGTCTTTTCACCTTGCTTATAGTTTCCTTTGTTGTGCAGAAGCTTTTAATTTAATTAGGTCCCATTTGTTTATTTTTGCTTTTATTTCCAGTATTCTGGGAGGTGGGTCATAGAGGATCCTGCTGTGATTTATGTTGGAGAGTGTTTTGCATATGTTTTCCTCTAGGAGTTTAATAGTTTCTGGTCTTACGTTTAGATCTTTAATCCATTTTGAGTTTTATTTTTGTGTATGGTGTTAGAAAGTGTTCTAGTTTCATTCTTTTATAAGTGGTTGACCAGTTTTCCCAGCACCACGTGTTAAAGAGATTGTCTTTTCTCCATTGTATATTCTTGCTTCCTTTGTCAAAGATAAGGTGTCCATAGGTGCATGGATTTATCTCTGGGCTTTCTATTTTGTTCCATTGATCTATATTTCTGTATTTGTGCCAGTACCATGCTGTCTTGATGACTGTGGCTTTGTAGCAGAGCCTGAAGTCAGTCAGGGTGATTCCTCCAGTTCCATTCTTCTTTCTCAAGATTGCTTTGGCTATTTGAGGCTTTTTGTATTTCCATATAAATTGTGAAATTATTTGTTCTAGTTCTGTGAAAAATACCATTGGTAGCTTGATAGGGATTGCATTGAATCTATAGATTGCTTTGGGTGCTGCTGCTGCTGCTGCTGCTAAGTCGCTTCAGTCGTGTCCGACTCTGTGCGACCCCATAGGAGGCAGCCCACCAGGCTCCCCTGTCCCTGGGATTCTCCAGGCAAGAACACTGGAGTGGGTTGCCACTTGCTTCTCCAATGCATGAAAGTGAAAAGGGAAAGTGAAGTCACTCAGTCATGTCTGACTCTTTGCAACCCCATGGATTGCAGCCCACCAGGCTCCTCCGCCCATGGGATTTTCCAGGCGAGAGTACTGGAGTGGGGTGCCATTGCCTTCTCCATTGCTTTGGGTAGTATACTCATTTTCACTATACTGATTCTTCTGATCCATGAACACAGTATATTTCTCCATCTATTTGTGTCCTCTTTGATTTCTTTCACCAGTGTTTTATAGTTTTCTATATATAGGTCTTTTGTTTCTTTAGGTAGATATATTCCTAAGTATTTTATTCTTTTCGTTGCAATGCTGAATGGAATTGTTTCCTTAATTTCTCTTTCTGTCTTCTCATTGTTAGTGTATAGGAATGCAAGGGATTTCTGTGTGTTAATTTTACATCCTGAAACTTTACTATATTCATTGATTAGCTCTAGTAATTTTCTGGTGGAGTCTTCAGGGTTTTCTATGTAGAGGATCATGTCATCTGCAAACAGTGAGAGATTTACTTCTTCTTTTCCAATCTGGATTTCTTTTGTTTCTTTTTCTGCTCTGATTGCTATGGCCAAAACTTCCAAAACTATGTTGAATAGTAGTGATGGGAGTGGGCACAATTGTCTTGTTCCTGAGAAGGCAATGGATTGGTTACAAAAATTACAGATCAGACAAAACTGAGGTGAGCATTGAAAGTTGAGAAATAAATCTGAAGAACTTCTCCAGAATGCCGCTACAGGAAATAATATGAAAAACATATTAATAAAAATGAATGTAAGAATTAAAAGGGTCAAATTTATCTGTAATAGATACTACATAGAGTATAGAGCATAGGAGGTAAAACATTCAAAGAGATAATACTTAAAAATTTCCAGACTTAATAAAAGATGTAACTTCTCAGACTTAGAAAGCAAAGGGTAAACAGAAATGAAAATAAACACATCTCTTGATATATTGTAGTTAAGCCAAAAGATACTATTTATCATAACAACAACAAAGGATGAAAGGCAGTGAAATCATAATTTCAAAGTGCTGAAGAAGTAACAACAGTAAATCTAGATTTTTCCTTTTTTACTCAGGTGTATTAAGTATAGTTTACACTGGGCAAAATTATTTTACACTGGGCAAAATGAGATTTGACAGATGTATACAGTCAAGCAATCTATACTATAGTCAAAATATAGAATGATTCCCACAAAAAAAATTCCCTCATTCCCCTTCGTGGTCAACCCTGCTTCCACTCCAGTCTATGGAAACCACTTATATGTCTTCCATCTCTGTATTTTTTATTTTCCAGAATATTATATAAATGGAACTATATAGAATGTAGCCTTTTCTAACTTTTCTCAATATAATGTATTTTGAGATTCATCTAAGCTGTTGTATGTAAGTATAGTTCATTTATTATTGCTGAGTAGTATTCCATTGAGGAGAAGGTGATGGCACCCCACTCCAGTCCTCTTGCCTGGAAAATCCCATGGACGGAGGAGCTTGGTGGGCTGCAGTCCATGGGGTCGCGAAGAGTCGGACACGACTGGGTGACTTCACTTTGACTTTTCACTTTCATGCATTGGAGAAGGAAATGGCAACCCACTCCAGTGTTCTTGCCTAGAGAATCCCAGGGACAGGGGAGCCTGGTGGGCTGCCGTCTATGGGGTCGCACAGAGTCGGACACGACTGAAGCGACTTAGCAGCAGCAGCAGCAGCAGTATTCCATTGAATAAATGCAATACTACTTATTTTCCCAACCACCAGTTGAAAGGCATTTGGGTTGTTTCCAGTGTTTGGCATTTATGAACAAAGTTGTTACAAAGATCTGCATACAAAGTTTTGTATAAATACATGCTTTCATTTCTTTAGTGTGATGGAACTGCTGGATCATATATGGTGAGTGTATATTTAACTATATGAGTTAACAGATGGTTTTCTAAAGTGGTTGTACAATTTTGCATTAATATTAGCAATGTGTGAGAGTTCTAGTTGCTCCACACCCTTACCAGCACTTCGTATTATCCCCCTTTTCCTTTCTAATCTGTGTGTAATGATATTTTGTTATCATTTTAATTTGTACCCTTTCATGTGCTTATTTTCCATTGGTATAGGTTCTGTTCTTAGCACTGGGAAATCAGTCAGTTCAGTTCAGTTCAGTCGCTCAGTCGTGTCCGACTCTTTGTGACCCCATGAATCGAAGCACGCCAGGCCTCCCTGTCCATCACCAACTCCAAGAGTTCACCCAAACTCACATGCATCAAGTCAGTGATGCCATCCAGCCATCTCATCCTCTGTCGTCCCCTTCTCTACCTGCCCCCAATCCCTCCCAGCATCAGAGTCTTTTCCAATGAGTCAACTCTTTGCATGAGGTGGCCAAAGTACTGGAGTTTCAGCTTTAGCATCATTCCTTCCAAAGAAATCCCAGGGCTGATCTCCTTTAGAATGGACTGGTTGGACCTCCTTGCAGTCCAAGGGACTCTCAAGAGTCTTCTCCAACACCACAGTTCAAAAGCATCAATTCTTCAGTGCTCAGCTTTCTTCACAGTTCAACTCTCACATCCATATATGACCACTGGAAAAACCATAGCCTTGACTAGACGGACCTTTGTTGGCAAATAATGTCTCTGCTTTTCAATATGCTATCTAGGTTGGTCATAACTTTCCTTCCAAGGAGTAAGAGTCTTTTAATTTCATTGCTGCAGTCACCATCTGCAGTGATTTTGAAGCCCCGAAAAATAAAGTCTGACACTGTTTCCACTGTTTCCCCATCTATTTCCCATGAAGTGATGGGACCGGATGCCATGATCTTCGTTTTCTGAATGTTGAGCTTTAAGCCAACTTTTTCACTCTCCACTTTCACTTTCATCAAGAGGCTTTTGAGTTCCTCTTCACTTTCTGCCATAAGGGTGGTGTCATCTGCATACCTGAGGTTATTGATATTTATTTTATTTTATTTTTAAACTTTACATAATTGTATTAGTTTTGCCAAATATCAAAATGAATCCACCACAGGTATACATGATATTTCTCCCAGCAATCTTGATTCCAGCTTGTGCTTCTTCCAGCCCAGCCTTTCTCATGATGTACTCTGCATAGAAGTTAAATAGCAGGGTGACAGTATACAGCCTTGACGTACTCCTTTTCCTATTTGGAACCAGTCTGTTGTTCTATGTCCAGTTCTAACTGTTGCTTCCTGACCTGCATACAGGTTTCTCAAGAGACAGGTCAGGTGGTCTGGTATTCCCATCTCTTGAAGAATTTTCTACAGTTTATTGTGATCCACACAGTCAAAGGCTTTGGCATAGTCAACAAAGCAGAAATAGATGTTTTCCTGGAACTCTCTTGCTTTTTCCATAATCCAGCGGATGTTGGCAATTTGATCTCTGGTTCCTCTGCCTTTTCTAAAACCAGCTTGAACATCTGGAAGTTCACGGTTCACGTATTGCTGAAACCTGGCTTGGAGAATTTTGAGCGTTACTTTACTAGCGTGTGAGATGAGTGGGACATATCACTAAGCAAAATAAAGGGACCATTCTTTAAGAAGCTCACATTCTAGCACAGGAGATAGTCTATAAATAATAAACAAGAAAATCAAATGCCTTATATGATACAAAAATAGATAAATGCTCAGCAAAAGAGGGGGAAAATAAAGCAGGGTAAGGAGGAGCTAGTGTTGGGGATGGAGGTGGAGATTGCTATGTTAAGTAACATGATCATTGATTGGTCATATATCAGCAAAGACTTGAAGGAAATGAGAGTGTGACACAAGTAGATATCTTAGGGAAGTTTGCCCTAGGTTGAGGGAAAATCTGGAGAAAGTCAAGGCAGAAGGGTGCCTAGCATATTCAATGAACAGAAATGGAGTCAGTAGGGCTGGAGTGGAATAAATGAAGGGGACAATAATAGGGAAGGAGGTCTGCATGTCATGGGGTGCCTGCAGACCATGTAAAGCTTAAAACATTGTAAGGACTTTGGCTTTGAGTGGAATAGGGCGTCACTGGAATGTTGTAGGAAGGGAGAATAGAAGCAGCCCAGTTAAGGGATGGTTGCAGGAGTCGAAGACAAGTATCTTCATGACTTGGAGAAAGGTTGTGGAGTGGTAAGAAGTGGCCAGAACCTGAAAGTATTTTGAAAACAGAACTAACAGGATTTCCTGACATACTAAATTTGGGGGGTAAAAAGGAAAGGAGCCAGGGAGGATTCCAAAGTTTGGGGGCTGAGAGACTTCAAGGATGCGGTTTCCATCTGCTGAGATGAGCAAAGCAGCAAACAGAAAGTTTTAGGGGAAAGACAAGAAATTCAATTTTGAATGTGTTAAGTTTGAGATTTCCATTAAGCAGCCAAGTGGAAATGTAGGATAGGCAATCATATGTACAAATCTGGAGTCTGGCATAAAGATATAAATTTAAGAGCCATCAGTATACAGATGGTGTTTAAAGTCTTGAAACCAGATAAGATCACTGAAAAATTAGTAAAGATAAAGAAGGGAAGAGATCCAAATACGGAGTTCTGAAACATTTAAACATGAAGAGATTGGAGAGAATAGGAATAAGGAAAGAACACTGAAGCAGTTTATTCATCTAGGAAGGACGAAAAGCAACAGAGTTTAGTGGAAGAAAGTATTAAAAGAGAGTGAGCAGCTGTGTGAAATAGGTCAAGGCAAGGACTTAGAATTGACCATTGATTCAGCAACACATCGATGTCATTGTCAACCTTGGTCAGGGTTTTTTAGTGGAGTGCTGGATGGGGAGCACTGGTGACTGCCTGCAGAGAAAACTTCTGTTCAAAGTGGAGCAAGATTGGTGATGGATGCGGAAGTGAGGTCAAGAAGAGTGTTCTCTTTTTAATGGGAGAGAATACAGCACATGTTTATGATGGAAAGAAAGCCCAGTAGAGAAATTTATTTGCACAGAAGAGAGAGGAGAGATTGCTAGAATGATCATGGAAGAGAGGAGAGTGCGATCTGGTGCACAGATGGAAGAGTTTCGCTTTAGATGGGAACGTGGATGGTTCACACAGGTGAGAAGGCAAAGAAAAGTCTATGGATGAAAATGGTAGCAGGTGGCTGTGGTGATCGCATCTAGGGAAGGAGAAGAGTTCTTGTGATTGCTTCAGTTTTCTCAGTGATCTGGGAGCCCAGTTCAGAGACAGACTAGGGGACAGTGGGAGGAGGAGAAGGAGCAGGAAGAAAGGGAGTGGGAGAGAGAGAAGGAGAGGGTCTCTTTTTGTGGTTTGAGGAGAAAGAGGATGTGAAAGTCACATATATCTTTGAGCCTCAGTTATAGTGGGGACAAGAATTTATAAATTGCACAGATTTTGAAAGGGTTGGCCATATTGAATCAAAAGCCAAAGTTCAGAAGCTTGTAGTTGCCATCATCAGATCTACACATCAGCTTGTGTATCTACTTCTCTCTAAGATTCTGACAATAGGAATCATGTGGTGCCTTTTTCTTTGGTGTCTACCTAAGAAAGTATGAACTCACTTTGATATCTTAACTATTTTAATCATAAGAAATTAGGAAAAAGTTGCAAATAGAGAAGGGAAGTAAATCACTCGTCATTCTACCATTCTCCTTGTTGTTTTGCTTTTTTATGCTGACTTTTGCTCCAATCTCCTTATAATTAGATATCACATATATAACCAGTATTACATAGTTTTTTTTTTCATTCAACATTATATATTAAGTATTTTCCATAAGGTTAATCTTCACAAACCATCATTTCAGTGGGTGAATATTTTTTTATGTGCCCACTCATGTAAATTAAACTATTATATTTTACACAACAGTTTTAATCAGATATTTTAATTGCTTCAACTGTGTTATTAAACTTTATTATTTTGAATGTCTTTGAGTGTATTTGAGCATAATTAATGAGCTTATAAATCTATCATTTAATGACTGATTACTGAGTACCATTATAAAGCTCCATGCTAATGATTTTTCATATATTTCATTGGATGATCTTAATGGCAGAAAAAATAATTGTATTATTTTTTAATTAGTTTTTATTGGAGTATAGTTAATTTACAATATTGTGTTAGTTTCTGCTGAACAGCAAAGTGAATAAGTTATACATACACATAGCACTTTTAGATTCCTTTCCCATATAGGTCCTTACAGAGTATTGAACAGAGTTCCCTGTGCTACGGTAGGTTCTTATTAGTTATCTATTGTATACATAGTAGTATCATTATGTCAATCTCAGTCTTCCAATTTATCACTCCTCCCTTGTCCCCTGGTAACCGTAAGTTTGTTTTCTATATCTGTGACTCTATTTCTGTCTTGTAAGTAGGTGCATTTGTACCATTTTTTAAAGGTTCTACATATAAACAATATCATATATTTGTCTTTCTCTGTCCAACTTCACTTGGTATGACAATCTCTAGGTCCATCCATGTCACTTCAAATGGCATTATTGTTCATTTATGGCTGAATAATAATTTTATATATGTATCACATCTTCTTTATTCTTTCCTCCATTGATGGACATTTAGGTTGTTTCCATGTCCTGTTTTTTGAAGATAGTCCTGCAACGAATGTTGGAATACATGCATCTTTTCGAATAATGATTTTCTCTGAATATATGCCCAGGAGTGGGATTGCTGGATCATGTATGCATGGGTACTCAGTTGCTTCAGTCATGTGTGACTCAGTGGGCTGTAAGCCTCCAGTCTCCTCTGTCCATGAGATTCTCAAGGCAAGAATACTGGAGTGAGCTGCCATGCCCTCCTCCAGGGAAATCGTCCTGACCCAGGCACCGAACCCACATCTCTTATGTCTCTTGCATTGGCAGATGGGTTCTTTACCATTAGCACCACCTGGGAAGCCCTGATGGGTCATATGGTAGCTCTAATTTTAGTTTTTTAAGGAACCTCTATACTGTTCTCTATAGTGACTCTACCAATTTACATTGCTACCAACAGTGTAGGAGGGTTCCCTTTTCTCCACTTCCTCTCCAGTATTCATTGTAGATTTTTTGATGATGGCCATATCTGACTGGTGTCTGGTAATACCTCATTGTAGTTTTGATTTGCATTTCTCTAATAATTAGTGATGTTGAGCATCTTTTCATGTGCCTCTTGGCCATCTGTATGTTTTCTTTGGAGAAATGTCTATTTAGATCTTAATTTTTATATTCATATACTTAGGCATACATAAAAGCTTAAAAATGATACAAAACACTCTTAAAATTAATTTTATTTGGAATGTAGTTGCTTTACAAAGTTGTTTACAAAACACTCTTGAACTGACTCTTCACCCTTGCTAGTTCTTAATATTTAGCCATATTTGTTTTAAAACTTTCTAAAGAAATAATATATTACAGATAGAGTCGAAGTGCCTAATCCCATTGTCCTCTCTTATTCTCCATAGGTGACTACTATCCAGAATTTAGTGTTTACATAACTATTTATTTTCTAATTAATTTTTTCACATGAATATATCCATAAGAAACATATGACATTTGAGCTGCAGTATTGAATTTGCTTGTTTCAAGTTTTATATAAATGACATAATACTTCATGCATTTTTGGACTTCATTTTCCACTTGTGTTTTAGTAGGGTATTCATGTTGATACATACACAAAGCTTTCATTGACTTAGTTGCATCTTTTGCGCTGTATGTATAATCACAATTTATTATCCATTATTTTGGTAGGCCTTTAGGTTTTCCCAATAATTTGCACTTTAAAGCAATGCTCTCATTGGTGTCTTTTCCCATGTATGCTCTTAGATCTGGAACTGCTCAGTTCTTTAGCATATGTGTCTAGATGTGAAATTAATTAGTCTAAAATAGTGTTTGGGAATCTGTATCATTTAAAGGCTCCCTGAGGCTTTTTGGTGTGTAGTTGGGGCTAAGAACCACTGCTCTAGAGTTTATCCTTTTCAGGGCTGGTTAAATTATCACCCACTTCTCTGATTGCTGAGGTTGCTGCCTCAGTGTTCTAGGGCTCACAGATCTTAAGAGCAGCTGTAGATATCTATGAATATGACCTCTCAGGAGGGAGACTTCAAAGCAGACTTGTTGCTAGATGATACCTTTGCAATTCATCTGTCACCGTATATGTGTTTTTACCCGTGGAAGGGAAGAGTCAACACACGTGTGGAACAAGCTGAGCCAGGACGGGAAGGCAAACGCTTCTTAACTTACCTATCACTGGTAATCAGTTGCTAGAATCCTTTTCATCTCTCTCAGCAGAACAATGAGAAGGATTGTGAAGACATCTAAGGCCTCTGTGGTGGAGAGGCCTATGATTGATCAGTGATGTCTGCCATGCGTCAGATATAAGTAAGCAGTCAAATAGGTGAGGTGCATAATCACCAACCTGCCACCAGGATTTGCCTATCAGCAGTCATCCAGGAAAAGCAATTGTCTGGTGAGTGGCCCTGTTTTAATTAAAGAGAATATCTAAATGTTGTCAGTGGCCTGATTAAGAGGAAAATTTTGCTGAATATTTTTTGGAAGTCTTATTTCTTTCACTCTTTCCAAAAACTTGACCTAAATTATTTTCTGTGCCAATATGTCCTGGCCAACAGGCAAGGTGAGCTCTTGGGCCTTCTTAGCCAAGGGAGAAAATGTAGGTTTTGGAGTCAAACCTGTGCTGGAGTTCAGATCTACCATTCACAGGCTTTAAGGCCAAGGCAAAGCCACTGAGATGCCTGTATCCTAATTCTTCACTGTAAAATGATGGCCAAACCTGTGTTACTGAAAGTCATGAGGATTGTTATAAGTATTTAGCACTGTCTTAGGCCCAATTGCCAATTAATGGTACTGTTGCTATGTTATCATCATTATTATTACCGTCATGATTATTATTAAAAAGCAAAATAATGATAACAGTGCTACAGTTTACAGATGGGTCTGGTTTAGAAAATTCAGCTCTACGTAGGTTTAGAGAATATGTCTCCAATTGAAATAATAGACTAGCAACTGATCCATCAGGACAATTGAAGATGTCTGTGAAGGTAGATACTAAGGGTAAGCAACAAGAATCCCTGTTAGAGTTGTAATAGGAGGTAAACCGCAGGCTGAGTTCTGAGGCCAAGTGAAGGAGTAACCCCACTTCCATGGGAAACAAAAGGGAAGAAACACAAAATGGATCCAGTTACTCGGGGTATAATTATGTCAGCTATGAAAATACAAGTCCCACTGCTTTATGTCAGAACCCTGATACCTCCTGTGTGTGTGTGTGTGTGTGTGTGTGTGCGCGTGTGTGTGTGTGCATGCACACGCACGTGCACACAGCCTCAGTCATGTCCGACTCTGCAATCTCATGGACTGTAGCCTGCCAGCTTCTGCAAAATGTTTCCGTCTGTCTTTTTGTAGTTAATCAACTCCTCCCACAGCCAGTCCCTAGCAACCGATGATCAATCTGTTTTTAGATATGTTTTTTTGACTTTTTATGTCATATAAATGTAATTATAGAGTATGTATGTTTTATATTTTCTTTCACTAATGCTTCTAAAATTCATCTTTGTTGCTTATACTTATATATATATATATATATATATATATAAGTTGCTTATACAACTTATACTAAGTTGTATTCCATTACATTTGTTATTATTCAGTCGCTCAGTTGTGTCTGACTCTTTGTGACCCTGTGGACTACAGCGCATCAAGCTTCCCTGTCCTTCACCATCTCCCAGAGCTTGCTCAAACACATGTCCATGGATTCAATGATGCCATCCAACCATCTTGTCCTCTGTCATCCACTTCTCCTCCTGCCTTCAATCTTTCCCAGCTTTGGTTATCCATTCAGCACTTGATGAGCATTTGCATTGCTTCTATTATATGATTATTATAAATAAAACTTCTACAAACATCTGTAAACAGGTTTTTTTGTGGACGTGGGTTATCAATTTTCTTGGTTAAAATACTAGAAGTGTGGGTTCTGGGTCACATAGTAAGTGAATTGATAACATTACTGCTGCTGCTGCTGCTAAGTCACTTCAGTCGTGTCCGACTCCGTGCAACCCCATAGACGACAGCCCAACAGGCTCCCCCGTTCCTGGGATTCTCCAGGCAAGAACACTGGAGTGGGTTGCCATTTCCTTCTCCAATGCATGAAAGTGAAATGTGAAAGTGAAGTCACTCAGTTGTGCCTGACTCTTAGCGACCCCATGGACTGCAGCCCACCAGGCCCTCCATCCATGGGATTTTCCAGGCAAGAGTACTGGAGTGGGGTGCCATTGCCTTCTCCAGATAGCATTACTAGAAACTGCTAAAGACTTTAACCTTTCACATCCCCATCACTAATGTGTATGAGGCCTCCAGGTGCCCTACATTCTCAATGGCACTTTTTAATTTTAGTCAGTATGTAGTGGTTTCTCACTATGATTTTAATTGCAGTTTCCCTGATAACTAGTGATGTTTAGTTTCTTTTCAAATGTTTATTTACCATCTATATGACTTCTTTGGTAAAGGGTATGCCAACAAAGGTTCGTCTAGTCAAGGCTATGGTTTTTCCTGTGGTCATGTATGGATGTGAGAGTTGGACTGTGAAGAAGGCTGAGCGCCGAAGAATTGATGCTTTTGAACTGTGGTGTTGGAGAAGACTCTTGAGAGTCCCTTGGACTGCAAGCAGATCCAACCAGTCCATTCTGAAGGAGATCAGCCCTGGGATTTCTTTGGAAGGAATGATGCTAAAGCTGAAACTCCAATACTTTGGCCACCTCATGCGAAGAGTTGACTCATTGGAAAAGACTCTGATGCTGGGAGGGATTGGGGGCAAGAGGAGAAGGGGACGACAGAGGATGAGATGGCTGGATGGCATCACTGACTCGATGGACGTGAGTCTCAGTGAACTCTGGGAGTTGGTGATGGACAGGGAGGCCTGGCGTGCTGCGATTCATGGGGTCGCAAAGAGTCGGACATGACTAAGCAACTGATCTGATCTCTGATCTGATCTGATGTTCAAGCTTTTACCCATTTTTTATTAGTTTCCTTGTCTTACTGAATTTTGAGAGGTTTTTTTTTAATATTCTGAACACAAAGCCATTATCAGATATATGTCACTTATCTTTAATTTTCTTAATATCTTTCAAAGAAGAGATGACTTTTGATTTAGTTCAGTTACCAATTCTCTTCTGTTATGGTCTGTGCTCTCTGTGGCTTATTTAAGAAATCTTTGCCTAACTCAAAATCAAAAAGATTTTCTCCTACATCTTATCGAAGTTTTTATATGTGTAACGCTGACATTTAGATACAGACCATTTCAAGTTAATTTTATATATATTGTGCAAAAAAAGGTCGAGGTTATTTATTTATCTAGCATATAAATGGCCAATAGTTCCAGCACCCATTGCTGAAAAGATTATCTTTTACATACTGACTTACTCTGGCACTTTGGTTGAAAATCAATAACCATATATATGTGTGGTTTATTTCTGAACTCTTGATTTTATTACCTTGATCTGTGTCTCTCTTTTAGTCAATACTACACCATCTTGATTACTCTATCTTTATAGTAAGTCTTCAAGTGGGTAACATGACTACTCCAACTATATTCTTCTTATTCAGAATTACCTATTTCAATGATTTTAGTTCCTTTGCTTTTCGATATAAATTTTAGAATTTCCCTGTCACTTTCTACACAAAAAAGTCATGCTAGGATATTGATTGGGATTGCATTGAATGTGTAAATCAATTTGAGATAAATTGATATCTAAATTTTCCAATCCATGAGCACAGTTGTATCTATCCATTTATAAGATTGTCTTGGTTTCTCTCATCATTTTGTCATTGTCAGCATTTCAATCTTTTGCATTTAAATAGTTCATGTTTTTAATGCTATTATACTAAAGAGTCTGAAATGCAGTTGAGTTCAGTTCAGTCACTCAGTCATGTCTGACTCTGCAACCCCATGAATCGCAGCACGCCAGGCCTCCCTGTCCATTACCAGCTCCCGGAGTTCACCCAAACTCATGTACATCAAGTCAGTGATGCTATCCAGCCATCTCATCCTCTGTCGTCCCCTTCTCCTCCTGCCTCCAATCCCTCCCAACATCAGGGTCTTTTCCAATGAGTCAACTAATCGCATGGGGTGGCCAAAGTACTGGAGTTTCAGCCTCAGCATCAGTCTTCCAATGAACACCCAGGACTGATCTCCTTTAGGATGGACTGGTTTTATGTCCTTGCAGTCCAAGGGACTCTTAAGAGTCTTCTCCAACACCACAGTTCAAAAGCATCAATTCTTCGGCGCTCAGCTTTCTTCACAGTCCAACTCTCACATCCATACATAGCCTTGACTAGACGGACCTTAGTTGGCAAAGTAATGTCTCTGCTTTTCAATATGCTATCTAGGTTGGTCATAACTTTCCTTCAAAGGAGTAAGTGTCTTAATTTCATGGCTGCAATCGCCATCTGAAGTGATTTTGGAGCCCCCCAAAATAAAGTCTGACACTGTTTCCACTGTTTCCCCATCTATTTCCCATGAAGTGATGGGACCGGATGCCATGATCTTCGTTTTCTGAATGTTGAGCTTTAGGCCAACTTTTTCACTCTCCACTTGCACTTTCATCAAGAGGATTTTTAGTTCCTCTTCACTTTCTGCCATAAGGGTGGTGTCATCTGCATATCTGAGGTTATTGCTATTTCTCCCGGCAATCTTGATTCCAGCTTGTGCTTCTTCCAGCCCAGCATTCTCATAATGTACTCTGCATAGAAGTTAAATAAGCAGGATGACAATATACAGCCTTGACGTACTCCTTTTCCTATTTGGAACCAGTCTGTTGTTCCATGTCCAGTTCTAACTGTTGCTTCCTTACCTGCATATAGGTTTCTCAAGAGGCAAGTCAGGTGATCTGGTATTCCCATCTCTTTCAGAATTTTCCACAGTTTATTGTGATCCACACAGTCAAAGTCTTTGGCATAGTCAATAAAGCAGAAGTAGATGTTTTTCTGGAACTCTCTTGCTTTTTCTATGATCCAGGGGATGTTGGCAATTTGATCTCTGGTTCCTTTGCCTTTTCTAAAACCAGCTTGAACATCTGGAAGTTCACAGTTCACATATTGCTGAAGCAGTACTTGGGTACAATCTCAAAAGTGACAGAATGATATCAATTCATTTCCAAGGCAAACCATTGAACATCACAGTAATCCAAGTCTATGCCCCAACCACTGATGGCAAAGAAGCTGAAGATTACTGGTTCTATGAAGACCTACAATACCTTGTAGAACTAACATCAAAAAAAAAAAGATGTCCTTTTCATCATAGGGGATTAGAAATGCAAAAGTAGGAAGTCAAAAGATACATGGAATAACAGGCAAGTTTGGCCCTGGAGTACAGAATGAAGCAGGACAAAGGCTAACAGTTTTGTCAAGAGAAGTCACTGGTCATGGACAACACTCTTTTTCCAACAACCCAAGAGATGACTTTACACATGGACATGACCAGATGATAAATATAGAAATCCTATTGATTATATTCTTTGCAGCCAAAGATGGAGAAGTATACAGTCAGCAAAAACAAGACCTGGAGCTGACTGTTGCTCAGATCATGACCTCCTTATTGCAAAATTCAGGCTTAAATTGAAGAAAGTAGGAAAAATCACTCAGCCATTCAGGTATGACCTAAATCAAATCCCTTATGTGTTTTTGAGTTTCATATGTATGACTGCATGTATCAGGAATTTATTTTAATTTATTTAAATTGGTGAGTAGTAGTCCATTGTATGAATATATTATTTTTAGTTTTTTTATCCAGTCATCAAGTGGTGGATATACACAGAGTTTCAATTTTTGGCTGTTATGAATAATATCACTATACAGGTTTTCTTATAGATATATCTTCTCCTTTTTCTTGGGCAAGCACTTAGAAGTAAAATTACTGAGTCCTATATATGATGATAAGTATATGTTTAATTTTTAAGAAACTGCCAAACTGTTTTCCAAAGCATATATACCATTTTTATCCCTACTAGCAATGAATAGGGGTCCAGTTTCTCTATATCCTCATCAAAGCTTAGTAATTTCATACTTTTTGGTTTTGGCCATTCTAGTGGCTATATAGTGGTAGCTTGAAATTTAAACTGGTATTTATTTATGACTAATGATTTTTAGCATATTGAAAAGCAGAGACATTACTTTGCCAACAAAGGTCCATCTAGTCAAAGCTATGGTTTTTCCAGTGGTCATTTATGGATATGAGAGTTGGACTGTGAAGAAAGCTGACAGCCAAAGAATTGATGCTTCTGAACTGTGGTGTTGGATAAGACTCTTGAGAGTCCCTTGGACTGCAAGCAGATCCAACCAGTCCATTCTGAAGGAAATCAGCCCTGGGATTTCTTTGGAAGGAATAATGCTAAAGCCGAAACTCCAATACTTTGACCACCTCATGCGATTAGTTGACTCATTGGAACAGACCCTGATGCTGGGAGGGATTGGGGGCAGGAGGAGAAGGGGATGACAGAGGATGAGATGGTTGGATGCCATCACTGACTCGATGGACATGAGTCTGATTGAACTCTGGGAGTTGGTAATGGACAGGGAGGCCTGGCGTGCTGTGATTCATGGGGTGGCAAAGAGTCGGACATGACTGAGCGACTGAACTGAACTGAACTGAATGATTTTTTGCACCTTTCCATGTGTCTGCTTATTATTTGTATCTCTTTCTATATCTTCTTTAATGAAGTATCTTTTAAGGTCTTTTTCTTATCTTTAATTTGGCTGTTTGTCTTTTAATTATGAAGCAGTACAATTAAAAAAAATCCTGGATGCAAGTTCTTTTTCTGGATTTTACCTGTTGTTAATCCCTCCAATGCCTTTCATTTTAGATATTGTATTTTATAGCCCTAGAAATTCCATATGATTCTCTCTGTATCTTCATTTTTTTCTACTTCTTTTAAATTTCAAGTATGTTTATAATAGCTATTTTAACATCATTGTCTGTTAATTTTATTATTGCTACCATTTCTGGGTTTGCTTCTATTTTACTTTTTTCTATTTTATAAATCATATTTTCGGGCTTTTTTGTGTTCCTGATGACTTTTTATTAGATGACAATCATTCTGAATGGGTTCCTAGGTGGCACAGTGGTAAAAAAAAAAAAAAAAAAAAAAAAAAAATCTGCCTGCAATACAGGAGACTCAACTTCAATTCCTGGGTAAGGAAGATCCCCTGGAAGAGAAAATGGCAATCCACTCTAGTATTCTTACCTGGACCATCCCACAGATAGAGGAGCCTGGTGAGCTACAGTCCATGGGGTCACAAAGAGTCAGACACAACAGAGCACAATGCCAGTCTTTGTGAAATTGACATTGTTGAGTGCTCATGTTGTATATTTTTTTCAAGAGTGTGAAATGTTGTCCTATCTCACAGTTAAATTATATGAACTCAGTTGAATTCTTTTGAGATTTGTTTTAAGCTTTTCTTAGGTACATCCTCTTTGTAGTGTTGTTAGCTCTATTATTAAATCAATGCTCTTCTGAGGTTTTTACCAAGTGGCCTGTGTATTATGAGGGACTTTCACTGTGGCCAGTGGAAACACTGAATTCCAGTGTGAACTGTAGGAATTAGGGTTATTCTACTGCTCTCTGGTGGTTCCCTCAGCCTCATATAGTCCTCTCTTACAAACTCTCAGCCAGAAGCTCAGAGGAGCCTCTTTGTAGATTCTTAGAAAGTCTCCTCTGTTGAGCAACTACTTATCAAGTATACAGTCTCACAACTCGAGACTCACTGACCTCTCTAATCTTTGTCTCTTCAACTTAGAGAGAATGCTTAGTTCTTCTCCCTGTACTTCAGCTTGGAAAATGTCTCTAGGCAGTGAGAGCAAACTTGTACAACTCATCTCATTTGTTTCTCATTTCAGGGAGCACAGTCATACACTTCCAATTTTCCAGTGTTTAAAATCATCTTTTTCATACATTGTGCCCAGTTTTCTATGTGTTTAAGAAGGGAGGATAAATCCAGTTCCTGTTACTGCATCATTGCTAGAAGCTTTGGATGAGAAGAGGGATATGATCTTACACATTTTAACATTATGAGACTGATGGGTTAGAAGTTAATTACAGAAAGTAGAGAATGATGGAAGCTAGGATGTAGGAGGCTATTACTATAATCCAGGCCAGATGTGACAGTCACTTGTGGGAACAGTAGACATGAAGCAAAATGGTAGAATTCTGGACTTGAAGAAACAATAAACAGGATTTGCTGATTGTTTGGATGTTGAGTATAAAACAAAGAGAGCAGGGAAGGATGATTCAAAGAATTTTGGCTTAAGTAACTAGAAGAATTGGGAGGTCAGTTTCAGTAGAATGTTGGGAAGAAATTCTGAAAGAGATGGATTGAAGAAAGAATGGTAAAGAGGTCTACAGTAATAGAAATTTCTATAGCCAGAGATCAAATGAAGACGTCTCTAATATTTGTTATTGTTGTTCAGTCACTAAATCATGTCCAACCCTTTATGACTGCGTGGACTGCAGCATACCAGGTTTCCCTGTCATTCACTATCTCCCAGAGTTTGTTCTAACTCACGTCCATTGAGTCGGTGATGCCATCCAACCATCTCATCCTCTGCCACCCCCTTCTCCTCCTTCCAGTATAAAATATTTCACAGAGGTGGTGAGGCTTGAGTTGCATGAAGAAGGACCAGGAAAATTTCACCAAAGGGAAGAGGTGGGCAAGGGAATTGCAGAAAGAAGGAAGAGCATGAGAGAAGATGACAAATGGCAAATACTTCAGTGCAGTCAGGGGACATTAATTTTCTATGGCTCAGCCTAAGGTGGGAATGGGGATTTGTGAAGGAAGGCAATACCAAAGAATGTTCAGACTACAGCACAATTGCACTCATCTCACACACTAGCAAAGTAATGCTCAAAATTCTCCAAGCCAGGCTTCAACAGTACATGAACTGTGAACTCCCAGATATTCAAGCTGGATTGGGAAAAGGCAGACAAACCAGAGATCAAATTGCCAACATCCGTTGAATCATGGAAAAAGCAAGAGAGTTTCAGAAAAGCATCTACTTCTGCTTTATTGACTATGCCAAAGACTTTGTGTGGATCACAATAAACTGTTGAAAATTCTTCAAGAGATAGGAATACCAGACCACCTTACCTGCCTCCTGAGAAATCTGTATGCAGGTCAAGAAGCAACAGTTAGAACTGGACATGGAACAACAGACTGGTTCCAGACTGGGAAAGGAGTACATCAAGACTGTATATTGTCACCCTGCTTATTTAATTTATATGCAGAGTACATCATGAGAAATGCCAGGCTGAATGAAACACAAGCTGGAATCAAGATTGCAGGGAGAAATATCAATAACCTCAAATATGCAGATGACATCACCCTTATGGCAGAAATTGAAGAAGAACTAAAGAACCTCTTGATGAAAGGGAAAGAGGAAAGTGAAAAAGTTGGCTTAAAATT
Source organism: Bubalus bubalis (assembly GCF_019923935.1). Classification (NCBI taxonomy): domain Eukaryota; kingdom Metazoa; phylum Chordata; class Mammalia; order Artiodactyla; family Bovidae; genus Bubalus; species Bubalus bubalis. The sequence goes on along the minus strand of NC_059175.1, from coordinate 994,494 downwards.
CAACAGTCAGAAAACTAAGTTCATGGCATCCGGTCTCATCACTTCATGGCAAATTGATGGAGAAACAATGGAAACAGTGAGAGGCTTTATTTTCTTGGGCTCCCAAATCACTGCAGATGGTGACTGCAGCCATGAAATTAAAAGACGATTGCTCCTTGGAAGAAAAGCTATGACCAAACTAGACAGCATATTAAAAAGCAGAGACATTACTTTGCCAGCAAAGGTCTGTCTAGTCAAAGCTGTGGTTTCTCCAGTAGTCATATGTGGATGTGAAAGTTGGACTATAAAGAATGCTGAGCACAGAAGAATTGATGCTTTTGAACTGTGTTGGAGAAGACTCTTGAGAGTCCCTTGGGCTGCAAGGATATCCAACCAGTCCATCCTAAAGGAAATCAGTCCTGAATATTCATTGGAAGGACTGATACTGAAACTCCAATACTTTGGCCACCTGATGCAAAGAACTGACTGATTTGGAAAAGACCTTGATGCTGGGAAAGATTGAAGGCGGGAGGAGAAGGGGACAACAGAGGATGAGACAGCTGGATGGCATCACCGACTCGATGGACATGAGTTTGAGCAAGCTCTGGGGGTTGATGATGGACAGGGAGAAGCCTGGCATGCTGCAGTCCATGGGGTGGCAAAGAGTCAGACATGACTGAACGACTGAACTGAACTGAACTGAAGCAAGATAGAAAGGCAGTGAAAAGGTTAGTTAATAAAGACCCTTTTTTACCATGTGTATACCTTAGCCTTTAGTCTCTAAGTAATGGAAATGCCTCTAAGCTCTGGAATGTGACTGAGGAATTGAATAAGAGAGCTGGTTGAAGGGCCTGAGTAAGAAGCCAGTGAGACTTCTTGAACGCAGCCAAGGAGATAGTGTTGGGGGTAGGATCTCACCAAGACTTTAGTTGAGGAACTGAGAGGTTTAGATGAGCTGATGGATGGATTGAACTAAGAGGGAAAAGAGGAAGGAGTTGAAGATGGCATTTAGCTTTTTGGTCTGGCCATTTGAGGAGATGATGGTGCTACTAGCTAAACTTGGCAAAACAGATATTTGTACAATAAAATATTTTACATGCCTTCCCCAGGAGTGAGAATTCAGTCAAAGAGTGCTGACTCAAAGCGTAGATTAAAAGGGCTTTAATCTACTACCCTGGTGGTCTTCTTCATGTCTCCTCCCTGCCTACCAGCAGCATCAAAAAACTTAAAGACTGTGGGAAAATATGATGTTGCCTATACAGATAGCTTTAATACAGTTTCCTTAACTAGTTTGCCTTTATTCAGCCCCTGGGTCTTCCCTGGTGGTTCAGACAGTAAAAAATATGCCTGCAATGCAGACCAGGGTTCAATCCCTGGATGAGGAAGATCCCCTGGAGAAGGGAACGGCTACCCACTCCAGTATTCTTGCCTGGAGAATTCCATGGACAGAGGAGCCCGGTGGGCTACAGTCTACGGGGTCGCAAAGAGTCGGACAGAACTGAGCGACTAGCAGTTGTATATAAATACCCTTGGAACTAAAATAGATTCTGTATCAGATCAGGTTAATCTAAGAGCTTACGTTTCTCATCATACACACAAGTGACAGAGGTAAGATCACTTGTAATTTGCATAGACTGGTGTCAATGCAACAGTGAGGGAGAAATAGCTCTGATCTTCCCAGAACAGGTCTCCCTCATGCTCTAGGATCTAACCATAGTGCCCTTTTTTTCCCTCCAACCAGTCATGCCATACTGCAGGGCCTTCACGTGTTCTATTTTGTCTCTTGGGATAGTGACCTGCCCTACTCCATAACTTATTATATCATAGCAAGACTCTTCTTGTCTTTTGAGTCTCTTTCCCTAACCACTTTTTGGAACATCTGTTAACTTCAATTGGTCTTTATCATGTCACATTATTACTTCTCTTCCTAACATCTTGTAATCTGTAGTTATCTACTTTCTTGTTTGATTGATTTACATCTGTTGCCCATACAAGACTTTATGTTTACTTTGTCTTCACTACAAGATGATTAATATTACCTGTACCTTGAACGTACTCAGCAGAGATGTGTTATATGAATAAGAAAGAAAATGCAGATAATGAGGGTGTTTATTAAAAAGCGTTTTATCTATGAGCTAACAGAAGAAAACATGATTTCAGGATGGGAGGAATTCCCTGTTGTTTTTGAAACTGTAACACACACAGGTAGTAGCTTTCCCTAAGATTGGTCCTGTGTGATTGTGCAAACAAAGTTGCCAAGATTGCATTGGTGTTTCAGCCTGGGTAATTAATGCTAATGGATGAAGTAAACAACCCCAAGATCTCAGCAAGAGTGTAGGTTTTTCTCATGTTACAGAGTGTTTGATCACTATTTTCTATGTGGTAATTTAGGGACTCCAGTGTCTTCTTTTTTGTGGCTCTACTACTCTCTCAGTGATACTTTGGGATCCTTCATTGAATCCCCTCTGTTATACCCAGCTAACAGTCAGAAGGAAGTCTTACCTGGTTATATAAGAGATTCCAAAGACCAACTGTGCAAGTGGTATGCATTACTTTTGCATACATTCTATTTGGTCAGAATGAGGCACATGGCCCCCATGTAACTGCAAAGGAAACTGGGAAATATAGTCTTCCTGTGTGTCCAGGAAAAAGAAAGTGGATCTGATCTGTGAGCATGGAGCCAGCCTCTGCTACAGCAGGGGACTTCAGTTGGTTACCGTGAAGATTATATAGTTAATATATGCAAAATATTCAGAATAGTACCCAGTGCATTAGGGACATCCATGATTCCAGGTAAGTTGCAAGAAGAGTTTCTCTGCTTGTACTGATTACTGTTTGCTAAACAAAGCTAGTATTCTCAAAGTTTCTGCAAACCCAACAGCTGGCTAGAGAGTTTCATGAGCCCCAGTGCCCAAGGAGGCCAGCCAAAGATGCAGATGTCACCACCAAGTCTGTGCGGCACATCCTCATGCTTTGTTTAATTTGATTCCCTGGGTGGGATAAGTTTTATGAGCAGGTGTTCTGGTTAATTAGGTGATTAATACTCCTCAGATTGGAGAGCCATTTCCCCAGTGACAGTTTTTGCTTTGCTCAAATATGAGACAAATCTTCATTGATAGTTTGAAGAGGCAACTGACTGAACTCACCAACCTGCCAGGCCACTCAGGGCATCACTCTGGCTGACCCCAACAGCTGGCTGAGTCACCATCTAAATGCACCAATTCAGGGAAACAAAAGCACCTCAGATCATCTGGCCTCCTTTCAGACCAGGGCAAAGTTGACCTGGAGTCACATTAAAGGTTCCCTTCTGGGGATTCCAATCTGTATCATTGCTCAAAGTCAGAGTCATTGTCTCTACACAGAGTCCTCCAACTTCTCTGGCAAGGTGACCAAGCCCCCTCCAAAGGAAATCAGGCATCCAAGTTCTTTCTCTCAAATTTTGTCTCAGATCAATAGAAATATGTCCCCAAACCCTCATACACCACGTTCCCAGAGCCCTCTCACCAACCCCACACACTATTCTATTTCTGCCTTCTTGCCTTTGCTTCCCTCAACGCAAAGACTCTTTTCCCTCTCGTTGATTTCATCAAATATATGCATCCTTCCAAAGCCAAATGGTATCCCTCAGCCCTCCTGATTCAGCTTGAAGTGCTTTCTTCCTCTTTAGAATTTTCATAGCAATTACTATATGACCCATGCCAATTAGCATTTAATTATATGCCACATCTTTTCTTTTCTTTCACATATCTTAATTTTGTCTTCCTAACTGGATTGTTGGCATCTGTGGTCTGTGTCTTCTCTTAGGCATGTAGGAAGGTCCCAATAATCGGTTGTTTGATTGCTTAAATTAGGCTAGATGCCCTTCACCCTTCTAGAAAATGGTTCTGATCCATTCTGTTATAGCGGCTTGAGCCACACAACTGAAAGCATGACCACTTACTCGTATTCATCACGTGTTCCAGCTTTGTAATCACAGAGGGACTAGGTCTCTTTCTCCAGTTCTAGTTACAAAAATCCTAGGAAAGACTCTGATTTGCTCATTTCAGTCATTTGCTGAACCCCTAAAACATCAGTCTTGAGGGAAATAAGATTATGTAAGAACAAGAAGGTTCTGAGCCTTCTTGAATAGAAGAATCAGAATAGTTGGAGTGAAGAGGACAGTCATCCACTATAGGTATACCTGGATTTTGGAAGATTCTGGTTCTTTATCTTCTTCTCCAAAATATATTATTTTAAAATTAGGTATTCATCATTAAGTATTTATCTTGTCAGAATGGATCCTGCTTCTTGGGGAGACAATAGATTAACTGTCAATAAGGCCTTACTGTTCGTGCTTTCTCAGAGAAGAGAGAAGGAAGACTTTGCATTGGAAACAAGGTATCTTTCCCTAACCCTGTTCATGTTCTTTGTCCTGGGGGTTTAATGGGGATAACAGTCTTAATGTCAAAGTGCGGGTCTCATTGTCTCTCCCTCCCCTCCCTGCTCAGCTGCTCTTCAGAGATCTGCTTTGGTGGCTCTGTGAACAGTGTGTTCCTTTCAGGGTCCCTGGTAGGACATGGATGACATAACTCAAAGGAGTAACTGAAGAAAGTTTAATAAGGGGATTATTTAGAAAAGCAAGGCAAGGGTTAAGGAATCAACAGGGGATGGGAACTGTCAGGTTTAGGGTAACAGGCAGCTATTCTTACTCTCATCCCCAAAGAGGCAAGGGGATGGGACTAGAAATTAGAAGACAGGTCAGAAGGCGTGAATTGTGATCTTTGATAGAGGAAGGCAGCCACAGCCAGACTGAAGCCCTTGTGGAGGAAGTCCTGCCTGCTCTCCTCCAGGTCTCTTATATCCTGCTAGTTCCCCGCACGACCAGACCCAAGAATGTGCAGGTGGTGCAGCCCATCAAGGCCAGCTTCCTCGGTAACAGAATCAGGAGACAGTGGGCAGAGAACGATGTGGACAATCCATTAGACAGTGGCCAGCATGAACGTTAAGTTTTAATGGAGCAGGAGAAAATGTATCAGAGCGAGAGAGAATATATATAGTTAGAAAGAAACCTCCCAGGAATTCTAGAAGAATGTAACCTTTTCCTACTCCAAAGATCAAGCAGTGTTAATTAAAATAAGTAAAACTATGACGGGAGAATAGGAAGATTGGGAAGATCATTCATTCATGGATCTGTTCATTTATTCATTCATCAGTCATCAAAGATTTATTTGTACCTCTAGGCATCAAGCATGCAAAAATGGATTAGCCATCTCTGAATGTTTGAAAATTTTTATATTAAAATGTTGGAACAAATGGATTATATATGGTGACTGCCCTAGAGAATCTAATAGTCTGGCTCAGCAAGATGTCCTGGAGAAATCAACAGTTAAACCAACTCTGGGAGACCCAGATAGGGAAGAGCAGGGTAGGATGTTCCAGGAGGGGTGTTGGGAGGGTGTGGGGGAGTGGTGGGAGATGAGGTGGCAAAGACAGAAGTCTATTTCAAAGTTCAAGATTGCACTGTCAGATTTGCTAGAAAGGTCCCTTGATCATCAGAGCAAAAGATGGATTGGGAGTGGGAGGGACAAACAAAATTAGAGAACTGATATGGGGGCCAATGTGAACAAGGGCCATATTGAAAGCTGGTGTTCATAACCGGGAACAATGATAGGAGCACCAAACATGAAGAGGGGACAGATTCAGAAAATAATCATGGGGAGAATTAACAGGGCTCAGGAACTGAATAGCTGTGGTGTGAGGCAGAGACAAGAGGCTTTGGTTCTGTTTGCCTTCCCCTACATTTTTAGCGAACAGCTCCCTGAGTCTCCTTTGACTGCACCACTTCTACCTGCCTAGCTGAGTGTAGTTTGCAAAGAACCCTCACCCATGGGCTCTTGTCTTCTTTGACCAAGGGGGTGATCATGTGATGTCAGCAGGGCAACCAATCTCTTCTTCCTGGCTGTTTGGAAATCTTAGGTGCTTGGCAGCTAGTTCTTGCCCTGGTTCTTGTCTTTTTTGAAACCCCCCTCTTTAATTTGTTCCTTACATTTTTACATTACCCCAAAACCTTCTTAAAAATTCATTTCTTTACCTCAGTTATTTATTGCTGCAACCAGAAAACCTGCTATGATTAAAATGGCCTTACATTGAGACAGAAAACAGGTTGGAAGAGAAAGTCTGAGGTGGCTTTTCCTGGGGGAATGGGTGGATAGTTTGCTTTTGAGAAGGCTATGGAAAAGTAAAGGAAACATTTTTTTGATTTGAAAAAAGATCCAAAAATCCCCGGAGACTTGTGTAGCAGTCTGAAAATCATTCCACAGAGTATAAAAGTCATCTCTGGAACTTAGACATAAAGTCCTACCCAATGCCCTGACCTCATAAGGACTTAGACTTCTTTACACAGAGTAATTCTTCCATGGGAAGGCTGACACATTCTGCAGATTCCTTGGAATCAGTGGAGCGGGGGAGTGGGTGGAGCCCCATACTGGGCATGAGGAGCCTGGGATCTGGCTCTGGCTGGCTTATTGATGCACTGCGTGACCTTGTACTGGTGCCTTTCCCTCTCTGAGACTTGTTATGTTATTAGATATAAGGGTTGAATTTTATTGGGGGTTCTCCAAAAGTTTCAAAAGAATATTAAATTTACACGCAAAAGGGCCAGTGATACTGGGAAACTGAATTTAACACTACTTAAACAATATCTATTTATTTATATTTGTTTGGCTTTGCTGGGTCTGAGTTGCAGCACGTGGGCTCTTTTTCACTGTGGCATGCAGACTCTTAGTTGTGGCACGCAGGATCTATTTCCCTGACCAAGGACTGAACCTGTGCCCCTGTTTTCGGAGAACAGAGTCTTAATCACTGAGTCACTAGAGAAGTCCCTTGAATTGAATAAACTTTAAACCATTTTATTTTAGGACTCTTAAATACTCTTTAATACACTTATCTGTGATGCCATCACCAGGAGAGGTGAAAGTGAGTAGCTTTCCTTACTTTATTTTTGCCCAAGGAAACTTCCGCCCTTGAAAAAACATGTGGAAGCAGCAATCTTCAGAACACAGAGATGGTGGATTAAGTGATGTCTACGGTTGTTCCAGCCTACACACCCCATGGTTCTGGGTAGCCAGTGTCCTGTGTACCTCCTATTTCTCCCACTTCCCCTTTCTTGGGGTTGATTGACTCCGGGCTCTGTTCTAAGGTGGCTCTCCCAGGGAAGAGCAAACTTGAATGCCTATAAAGTCACTTAAAGATCTAGTCAGGCTCATGAACTCCCCTCCTAGCAGCTTAAATGGAAAACACCCCACCCACCCTAACACACACACACACGTTCACACTCACACACTATGCCCAGCACACACACACACACACACACACACACACATACTGTGCTTAGAGCCCAGCGCGCGCACACACACACACACACACACACACATAATGTGCTTAGAGCCCAGCCCAGCACACACACACACACACACTCACTCACACACACATATACTGTGCTTAGAGCCCAGCCTGAAGGGATTGCAAAACACGCTCTAGTATGCATTTGAGAAAACAAAGAAACCCCTACTCCTTTCTGTTCCAGACAGTCTGAGACACTTGTGTGCCCTTGGGCCTTTGCCCAGTTCTCTCATCTGCCTCAGTCCTGGTACTAAATTGGTTCAAGGTTTGGAGGAAAGCTTCAGAGGAAAGGATGTTTAGAGTTCTTAAATGCTGAAGTCACCCGTCGACCCTCTGTGGCCACCAGAGGGCGATGACAACAGCATCTGTGCTGAAAGCTGCTCCCAAGAATAACAGCAGTAAATTGCACCTAATGTGTTTATGAATGATGGAGGGGCTGGAGTGTGTGCATGAGTGCATGTGTGTGTACATGGACATGCAATTGGGTGCCCGGGGCTAAAACTTTGAAAATCTGCTAAATACAACAAAATAAAATCTGCACCTCTGCTATATATTCATAGGCTATAGTCCAAGCAGTTGAAAGTTCCCTTGAAGGAAAATGCAGTAGAAGGAATCAGAGTAGCATTTATGTGAAAGGAAATGGCAGAACTGTCAGGAGCATAGTTGTTGCTGGTACAGGGTATGTGGGAGTATGATGCACACATGTGTTATATGACTGTGAATGTGTATGAGTATGTGGAAGCATGTTTGTATACAAGTGGGTGTGTGTGATGATATGTGTGATGGTGTGTGTAGGCATTGGTGTATTTGTAGGTATGAGTGTGTGTGTGTGTATGAATGTGTATATATGCAAAGGCTCATTCAGATGTTTTCACTGTGAGCAGACCTCAAGGAAGTCTGGGCAATACTTCCTCCAGTTCCTGCCCTCTCCCTCCAAACAAACAAACAAAATCATTCCAACAAGTATTTATGGAGCCCCTAACACATGCCCTCCCCAGGGCATCTGGAAAAGCTCAGACCTGGCCAATTTAGAGCGGGCACTGGGAGAGGAAGGCACTAGAGGCCAAAGGGTTGCCTTGCATGCAATGAGTGTTTTGAAAATCACACTTTCTCTTCTTTGGTGGCCCAGACAACCCAGGGAGGCAGGCCCAGACAGTGAGGTGGCCTCCTTGCTTTGAGGAAACCAAGGTTCAGGTGACACGGCTGACCCAAAGTCACCTGGTCAGGAAACAGAAGCTCAAGGCCTAGGAACCCAGCACTGTCAATCCAGGGTCCACGGCCCAGCCATCACCACTCTTAGCAGCCCAGCCAGTGTTGGGGCTTGGCAAAGAAGCAGTGCTTCCAAGTAGGGCTTACGGACAGTGACCTGAACAACTCAGGTGGCCGTTTTCTGACACTTGTGACCGTGGAGGGCAGTCGTGTCAATGCAACAGGTCCTTCAGGAAGAAGTGGATCTTGGCCAAGATCAGGCAGGATCTTTGAGGATCTTTGTAGATGAGGCAGGGCTGCATCTTTGATGGACTGTGAAGTAAAACATGGTGAATGAGAGGGCCACGGTTTGGGGTCCCCAGTGGCTGTGTGACTTCAGGCAAGTCACTTCACTTCTCTGAGCTCTGAGTTTCTAATCTATAAAATAGGGGTCCACAAATTCCCTCTTGCGGGACGATGTTGGGACAGAAGGTAAAACTGTAAGTAGCATGCCTAGCTCAGTGCTGGAATAAAGAAAATGTATCACCAGCCTGTTCAGTCCTTGGCTCCCTAGAGTGAATAAGCCTCAATTCTGGGGCCCTGCTGGCCGAGCGAGTCCCTCTTCCCGCCCGTTCCTTCTCCCTCCTCTGTGGCCTCCTCCCTTCGTGCTCCCCGGTCGCTCCAGCAAAGTTCCCAACTTAGTCGACATGACGCGCGGCGCAGCCAATGGGAGGCGGAGCTGGCGTTTTTGGGGGGGCGGGAGGGGTGGGCCCCGCGTCTCCGGTGTCTGCCCCGCTCAGTGAATGGAGAGAGCGAGCGCCGGCCAGCTCACCCAGCCGCCCCGTGCCCCAGCCGCCGTCGCCGCCGCGCTCCCGAGCCCGGCCCCAAGCCGGACCGCTCCGGGCGCCGCGCCCCACTGCGCTCTCCCCAGGTTTCCGACCCGGCCCGCGCCCCGGGCCGCGGTCCGGTGGGGCCAGGGGGCGCTCGGCACCTGGGCACTCCGAGCGATGCGCAGCGGGGCAGCGCCGGCCCCGCCGATGGAGCTGCTGCCGCCGCCGCCGCCCGGCGCGCCCCGCTCCGCCCGCGCCCCGTGCGCCTGAGCGCCGAGCTCGCTCCTCCTCCGCGCTAACTCCGCTGCCCGCTCCCCAGGCCGTCCGTGCTCTTAGCGCATCTCCGCGGGCTCCACGCGTCTTGCCCTGCCGAGGTAGCCTCCTCCGGGCGCGGGCCCCTGCACACTATGGCCCCCGGGCGGACGGGGGCCGGCGCCGCCGTGCGCGCCCGCCTGATGTTGGCCTTGGCTTTGGCGAGTGTTCTGAGCGGGCCCCCCGCTGCCGCCTGCCCCACCAAGTGTACCTGCTCCGCCGCCAGCGTGGACTGCCATGGGCTGGGCCTCCGGGCGGTTCCCCGGGGCATCCCCCGCAACGCCGAGCGCCTGTGAGTACCCCCGCCCCGCCCTACCCGGGCCACCCACCTGGGTCCCACAGAAGGGCCCCCAGGCGCGCCAGATCCTTCCTTTCCCCTTGGTCGCGTTGGTTGCAGTCTCTGCCTTCCCCATCTCCTGGATCGGATCCTCCACCCTCTGAGTTGGGGGTCTGTGGCTTTGGACAGGTCTAGGGAGAGAGGGCTTGAGGCCCCCTGTGATAAGCGAAGAGCAGTGCCTCTCCAGGGGTGAAGGGTTCCAGACGCAGGGCCAGCTGACAGTTTCCAAGGAGAATGCTGGCGGAAGGCAAGGGAGGAGATGACACTGCAGCCAGGGAGGTCTTACGGTGAGGTCTTAGGGTGAGAGGAAGGGGCCCGCGCTATTTGAAGAGGGAGGGAAGAAGAAAGCGGAAGGGTGATGGGGCTGCAAGGCATGGGACTAGGAGAGTGGGCTCCAGAGACTGACCAGCTCGGAGATCAGCATGGGCCAGCCGCTCTCTGGCTGCCCTTGCGAGGAAAGTTGAGAGTGTGTCTGAAGGTCTAACTTCTTAGGAACCAAACCATTTCGGAGTGGGTGCTTGCAAAACCCGCCCTGCCTGGAGCGCAGCCTCCGAGAAGCCAAGTTGCAGCCCGGGTGAATTTTTTATGGCTCGGTTATAAATGCCTCTCCGAACGGGCCGGAGAATGGAAATGCTGACAGCCCTTTAAATGAGAGCGAGCGCTATAATCTTACAAACCGCACTCAACCTCGGATCCTGGGCTTGGCAGCAAGAGGAGAGGCGCTTGGAGAGTGGGGTGGATTGACCCTCGTTTTAACCCCAATTGTGCAACCAAATATTTACTTTTCATATGTCAACGTTTTGGAAACATTTATCATTTTGATCCTCGGACCAATTTCACAACTTGGACTGGGGTGGGCTCTTTCTAGCCTGCAGTCAGGAGTGAAGAAGGAAGGAGAAATGGTGGAGGGGGGTTGGAAGGGACTGGGAACACAGCCCAGAAGTGGGCGAGGGTTTGCTCTAGCTGGTAGCTTCCTGCGGGTCTTGGTTCTCCCACTGCCCCTTCCCCGCATGTCTTAGAGTAGGCGCAGGGGTCTTTGAGATTCTGCCTTCCCGGCTTTAGTCTGGAGGAGAGTGGCAAGAGACTAAGATGGATTGTCTTAGAGTGTGTTATTCCTGTTAATCACCTCCTGCCACTTCATTCTCTGCTGCCTACTCTTTGTGTGTCCCCGAGCGGAGACTCAGTAGAATTGCCTTCCTTTTTCCTGCTTTGCTTTGGCTCAAAACATTTTTTTTCCCAAGTGCAGTGATTATTCTGTGGGGGGTGAACCATACAGTTCTAGAGGAGGGTAGAGCTGAACCTTCATGCATACACGTGGAAAATGTAGCTTGGAAATGTGAAATGACTCGCCTAAGGTCACACAGCAAGTTGGTGGCAATAAAAGGGCCAGAATCCAGGCTTCCATGACTGAATTCAGACATTATATTCTACCATGCCAGTGAAAAACTTGTTTTAGTGGTGTTTTTGGAAACCTATAACTGATAAACTTAAATTCACCTCCCTCCTCACACTGGGGCCAGCCACTTGAGTGAGTGAAATAATAACTGTAGCTAATGTTTAGCGAATGCTTTGTGTGCCTCAGTTTGTTTACATGGGTTACCTTACTGAATCTCTACAACCGTCTTACTAGTTACAAAGGTAATGCTTATTATTCCACTTAACTGTTAAGCCTTTTTGTCATTGGCTCAAGGTCATGTAGTATCTAGTTAAGTGTTTGAATTCGAGTATATCTGGCTCCCAAGTGTACACCCCTTACCCCTCTGCTGGACATCCTTGGAACAAGGGTCAACTTGGACCAAGATCTGTAAATAGATGGTCCTGGGAGGGCTCTCCTTGGGCCGGGGTCTTAGAATAGGCAACTGTTACTGCTGCTTCAGGTGCGCTCTGTGAACATTCACTTGCTTTGACATTAGGGCTCCTCTTTGGGGTCTCTTTGATATTTAAAATCATGTGGCATGTTTGAGACAACAAGGAGAGTAGGCCCCTCTATTTCTGCAGGAAGTCCTCAAAAGCTGCAGGCACAGCTCTGCAGCCAGCATGCCACTGCACTGCCTCCCCCAGGAGACCCAGGCAACTGGGGGCTGCCCATCTGCTCTGTAATTGAAGAAACTGGGTAGAGACTGGAGTCCTGGGCATTCCCATGGGCCTCTGCCATCATGGCCACCAGCAGGCATTGGCAGAGTAGGAGATGCTTTGGAATGTGTGAATCTCATCTCCCTTGGTTCTGGTCATTAATGTCTCGTTTGCTGGGCTTGCATTAGGGTGAGGTGGTTGCCAAGGCTGGCTCTTCATCTAGTCTCTTTCCTCCTCGGGGTGGGGGGTGGGGGCAGGTTTTACAGGCAGGCTGGGTCAGAGTTACTGCAAGGATTAGGCACAGCCTCCCAACAACAGTTCCAATAGTCCTTCATCATCCCACACCCTCTCTGTCAGTTCACATGTAACATTTCAGTTCTGCATACTCTTGGGGGGAGGGGGTGGAATTTCTGAGTTATGTTAAGGATTTCTTTAGGGAGGAATTTTTCATTCATTCTTCCCTTCATTCATTCAACAAACATAACTTGAGCGTCCACTGCATTCCAGTAACTGTATATAAAATCATGGCATATACAGAGGAAAACCAGTAATCCAACTTCAAGAATGTAATCAAAGGATGGAAGAAGGAACTTTCCTTTAGTGAGTGCTTTCAACTTCTCAAGGCTCATTTTTTCATGTGGCTAAGTTTTGTCAGTGGGGCTTCCTTGGTGGCTCAGTGGTAAAAAATCTGACTGGGGTTTGATTCCTGGGTCCGGAAGATCCCCTGGAGAAGGAAATGGTGATCCATTCCAACATTGTTGCCTGGAAAATCCCACGGACAGAGGAGCCTGGTGGGCTACAGTTCACAGGATCGCAAAGAGTCAAACACGACTAAACAACTAAACAGGAACGACAACAACTTTTGTCAGCGCTGCCCCTAGATGCTCGGGACCTTCCTAAAAGCCATTTTCTGATCTCAGATGTTTACATTGCATTTTATAACAAAGAGGAAGCATTTTCTCCCTTCTGCATTCCTGCTATTCTGTCTCCCAAAGAGCCTTTTATGAAGGGGTGTGTGTGTGTGTGGTTGTTGCTCTGGTGTTGTGACCATGTCCACCCATGGCATGCCTTTAAGGGAAACGTACATGAGGATAATGCAGTCACAATTTGGACTTTGCTTCAGGCCTGGAATGGGGCCTGTTAAGTTGTTCATAATTAAGCTGGTATCTGTGAGCTAGGGGTCTGTGTTCTAGCATACTCTCCATAATGCCAGCACATCACGCGGAGAAACTCTCTGCCGTTTATAAACTACTGACAAATTTTTTTTCCCTTCAGTGGGGAGGTGACACCCACAAGAAAGCAAAATAAACGCAGAGGAGAATTCAGTGTAATTTATTATCCACGGAGCAGAGATAGAGGAAGTGAATGGTGGTGCCTGAAACAAAACATTTACCATGGAGCACAGAGTAAACAGATGCTGCATTTACCCTTCTGAGTACAAAAGAAGCCCACAGATGTAATTCTTCTCCAACCACAATCTCGGCCCAGAAAAGGATGAAAATGAACTCTCATGCTGGGCCCCTCCGCCCCGTCCTGCCCAGGCAGGCGGAGGCCTGCTCCTCACCCACGGCAAGGTGGTGGTCTGGACAGTGGAGGGGGCAAGAGTGGACATCTTTGGTTGTTCACTTGGCTCTGGAACATGCTGGAGACTGCTGTATTTAAATAAACATTTCCTGTTTGCGAAGGAATACGGGCTAAAGGCTGAAACGTGAGAATGTGGTAACTTAATTTTCTCCATCACTCCAGATGACGGCAAGCTTCGCCGGTGGTTGGGTCCAATAAAAACCGACACCGTGTCATAGGCTTTCCCTTACTTGACCACAGAGGTCCTGAGGTCAAGTGGGAGACTTTCCAAGATGCTCAACAGCCAGGCCCTGCATCCTGGTACTCCCAGCCCTCCAGGCCAGCTCAGAGGCAAACTGGTGGATCCTGGGGCCTCTCTGGACCAATCATGGGAATGTGGCCTTTTCAGGGGAGCAGTGTTTTCCTGCTGAATCTACTGAGTGGGACATAAGCAGCTGAAAATATCCTGTAGGGTGTTGTGCAACTTAGAATGGATTGCTTTCCTTCTCTGGGCCTCATTTTCCTAAAAGTAGGATTCTAGTCCAGCCCATGTTTTTTTGTGTATAGCCTATAGTTCACTGGTAAACTGTCAAGGGCCTCTTTCCCACAGCATAGAACAGAGTCTGGCACATAGTAGGTTTTCAGCAAGTGTGTATTAAATAAATTAATGATGAATCTCAAAAGTATATGTCTTTCTTTGGTTCATACAAGTGAAAGCTGAGTGGTTATAGATTTTCATTTTTATGTATGGCTGCAGGCTACTTACTAGTAACCTATTATATGAGTTATTAAGGGTTTCTAAAATTTAGCTTTCATGAGCTAAAATTATTGCTTTACTAGAGTTACCAAGGAGTGATCCTTTCTGGAGTCTGGTTGCCAGGCGTTGCTAAGCAATCTTGCAAAACTCCTACTGTGCACATGCCCATGAAAAGAGCTAGAAATCCCGATCACTTAAACTGTAGGACTTTTTAATCAGAAGCTCATCAGCATTATCCTCCACTCTGTGGTTTTTGATTGCTGCTCTGCTTGTATTAATCCATGTGTTTGTAGGTTCGCTATTAAGTTTTGCTTTTGTGCTTGAGCTGGGCCTTGTTTATTTCTGCATATTTGCTACTTTGTTTCTCTCCAGTTCCCTTTGTTGTCATTGACTTGTTTCTCCCCTGGAAAGCGAGAACAACAGGTCTGAGAGCTGGGGAGTCTTTGGCATTATGTGGGTGATGCAAGATGATTCCAGAGCCCCGTGCCTCCTGGTTCAGGCCTGGTCTCTGGAGACAGACAGCTCTGTTCTGGCTCTGCTCCATCTTTGCTGTTGCACTTGGGACAGGTCACCCCACTCCTCTGGGCTGCCGTCTCTTTCATCCCTTTGTACCATATTTCCACACCTGTTTACAGGGATGGCGCTCACACTGGCCCTTGTCGGAATGCTATGCATGTGGCCCAAGGCATCCATGTGAAGCACTCGGCACAGTGCCCAGCATGTTGCTTTTCCAACTACCATTCCTTATCTGTACAGGGCACAGAGTCGTGTTCCTTTGGGGGACAATGACATGAAATAAGGTACTGGAAGTGCTTAACACAGTACCTGGCACATAGGCCTCCACAAACTCTTAATGATTGTGACCACAGTGGTTATTTCCATTTCTTCATCTCGGGCCTCATCCAGCTGGAAGTTTTGAGATGCCCACTCGAGTGTGCCTGTCGGGGCAAGTCCCCTGCCTGCACGTAGGCTGTGCCCAGTCCCTTCGTGCCCGGTTCCCTCCCTCTCCTCCCCAGCTAAGCCCAGGTTGGCCTCTGTTTCTTAAAAATGAGATTATGGTTGAAGTGGTTCATATCTTTTCCATGGGTGTGCTGCTCTGTGGAATAGTTAAATAAAGAATGCATTTTATTTATTTATTTTGAGGGGGTTGGATTTACATGTGGAATTTTTGGCCCTGACTTTATTTCTTCAACGCTTATTCCTTCTGTCTTTGCCTAAATACCTACTTTTACTGACTTCCCTTGTCTGCCTCTGTTACTGCTTTTACTTGAAACAGCTGTATTTACTAGCATGCTCCACCCTTGTTATGTAAGGTGGTCTTAACCCTTTTTATAACTGCTGGAAAAACAAAAAACAAACAAAAACAAGGCATATTTTTTTTTTCCTGAGAGATTTCCTGAAGCACTACTAATTCTGGATAGAGTAGATCCGAGGGTGCCCTGCTGTGGTTTCTGGTGTTGAGTTTTTTGAGGCTCCCGATTATTCATTATTCTCCAGACTTAAATTTAAATCCGTCTTACTCAGATGGGGAGAACTCTGCTGGGAGAGCTAGACTGCATTTTGAAACTACTGCTCGCTGCAGTCTGCCGAAGGCTCCACTTTCCTTCCCACCCTCTGTGGTCTTCGTGGTTCTGTCGCTGGCACCGTGCTTGGTCCAGCCATTCCCCCAGAAACAGTGTCAAGAGTGTGTGATGAAAGATCCTCAGTACTGAGCAGATTGGGAAGTGGGAAAGGAATACTTTTGTGAGTAGAGGTGTGGATTTCAGAGCCAGATGGGGCTCCAGTCCTGGTTCACTGTTTAACTAGCTGGGTTACCTCAGTGTCTTCGTTTACAAAATGGGAATGATAATCATCCCCTTAAATGGGACACTGTATCAGGTGTGTATAGACTGTATAAATCCCAGTGCATCTTCCATAAATACACCTATTATCATGCTTATCACAATTGTTACTGACTGTAGTCTTCATTCTGGAGCACATTCAAGATAAAGCCTGATTTGGAAAAATATTGATTGTCGAGGTTGAAAGAGGTCCTCTTGTCCAAGTTTCGACCACATGCAGATTCATCTTCCACAAGCGTAATTTGGGGGAAAGTGGTCATTCTTTGTTTGATTACATTTAGTGGTGAGGCCCTCAGTTCTCCCTAAGGCAATTTATTCCATTTTTAAAAGCAGTTCTAAGAAAAAATTTTTCTTTGTTTGAGGGTTGGACTCATCTCCCATTACTTGTTATTACACAAAGCAAGCAGAATCCTTTCCCAAATGATAGGATTTCAGACATCTTACTGCTGCTGAGTTTCTCAACACCCCCTTGCCCAAGCCTTCTCTCTTCTTCCATAAACTTTTATAATTACCTCAGCTATTCTGTGCGTGTTAGACTTTGAGACAAGCACTCTCTCCTTTCATAGTTTTCTTCCTTTAACTAGATCCCAGTCCTCTTTGCCTTTCATTGGTTTGAATGAGGCCTTCCAGTCCCTCGCTGTCTTGCCTCCTGGCAGGGCCTGCTGCAGGGGCCTCTTCACTTGGCTCAGCCCCGCTCGGCTCGTTCGGACCCTGCTGGTCACTGTCTCCCCAGGGTCTCCCCGGACCTCCTTGCTGTTCACCTTACTTTCTCCCATCCTCGACTTGTGCTCTTGACTTTTGGCATCTAAGTCCAACACTTTGCATTTATCCTAATTAAATTTTGGCAAATAGTTTCATTTCATCAGCTTTTCAGGAACGTTTCTCTGTTGAATTTCCTTCCTACATATTAGCCACTCCTCTCCTCATTCCCTCTGCAGTTTTAGTGAGCTTGTCCTATAGATCTTTATCCAGGTTGTCAATACAGTCAGCAACGTTCCCTTGGTTTTTTTCCACATCTTTCTATGGTCTGGGGGGTAGATTACACAAGGACATTGTCCTGTTCTTCCTGGCTGGGGTAGATACAACTCTTAAGGTCTTACTGGCCTGTAGCATCTTCTTTCCCTGGAGCTCTATTGTTCGTATTTTCTCTGGAATGATTTCCTATTAATGTTTAATTTCCCCTGTGTGTTGAATTTTCTCTATACTCTTGGTTTCTTGTAGCCTTTTCCTTCATGACTTTTGCTTCATCCTTTTTCTGTCAAGTTTGGTGCCAGAAGCCCCATCAGCCTACGATGTGGGGTGTGTGCGTGTGTGTAGGTGTGTGTAGGTGTGTTATTCTCTCCTGTGAAATATTCTAGCCTGAGAAATCAGGCCCTTCTTTTCAGCAGCATGGCCCATCTGAGAACCTCCGTTTCTCAAAGTGATTTCTTTGACTATCTGGGGTGCCCACTGGTACGGAGCCCATTTGCTTGGAAAGTGGGTGGACGAATGTGATGCAGGACGCGACACAGAGGACTGCGTGCCCGGGTGCTCCTGAAGCCTCCGTAAACGCTGGTGGCAGTGGCGGCAGCGCTGTCCGTCTCCACCGCGCCCGTTCGTGGGGTTTGGGCCTGGTGCTGCTCTCACTCTTGACGTGCATAGACTCAATCTTCAAACCGTCATGCCAAACAGGAACTCCGTGTGTCCCCGTTTTACAGACAAGGAAACAGAGATGGAGAGGGCCCTTCCCCAGGTGGGAGGTGTGGAGCCAGGGTTTGTCCAGGCAGGCTGGTCTCCATTCTGCGCTCCCACCACTGGTCACGTTATCCCTTCCCCAAGTTAAGTTAGCACACCCTTGTCCATTCTTCCAAACCTAGTTCTCAAAGGATGACCAGAAGGGGAAAAAAGCAAGATCCTATTGAATCAGAGAACCTATTGATGCAAGGTATTCTGAGAGGGGTTCCGAAGCTATGTTCTGGCCACCTGGCAAAAAAGCTAGCCTGTCCAGCTTGGGGACGTATTAAAAGGTGATGTTTGAATTCGAGAAGTGGGTTCCCATGGCTAGAAATAGGAATGTACTTTAGATTCACAGAGTTCACAATTATAAGAAACCTAAGAGGGCCTGAACCCCATTTAACATGATAGGGGCTGCTCTTAAGAAAGTTTTATCTAATGGGGGCATTTAGGGTGTTTAGGACTAAACTCAGTCTTAGGGAAAATATCACCATGGTTATGTGGCTAATTACTATGATTTTTTATTTTAGATTTGAGGGGAATAACCCTCCAAGAACATTCTAATGTGGCTTTATTTTTTTTTTTTTTTAATGTGGGCCATTTTTTTTAAAGTCTTTATTGAATTTGTTACAATATTGCTTCTGCTTTTTTTATTTGTTTGTTTTGTTTTGGATTTTTGGCTGCAAGGCATGTGAGCTATTAGCTCTCTGACCGGGGTCTGAACCTGAACCTGCGGTGGAAGGCAAAGTCTTAACTGCCGGGCCACCAGCGGAGTCCCCTGATGAGCCTTCTTGGCGGGCGTTTTCCCCCATGAGTATCTGCCTAGCCCTTGCCAGGGATTGTCTTTCCTTCTAGCTGGTGGTACCACTCGCCTTCTTTCAGCCGTGATATCTGGACTCCTGCCACCCTGAGGTTGGGTCCTGCTGGTACAGGATGTGTATAAGATGCAGCCTCGCTGGAATGAATGCAGCTTCACTTTTCATAGTTTTATCACTGCTTGTGTGGGCTCAGATTCCTCTTCTCTTGTCCGAAATGCCAGTCTGAGTTCCTGACCCCTGATTCATTCTGCACTTTGGCAACAGCGTGGAGTGTGGTTCCTGAAAGTCTGCCAGCACATTGAACCACCCACCTTGACTCCCTCTTGCATTTCTCAGCCTCCCTAGTTTCCGTCTGCTCCTGGCGTACCCCCTCCTTGCTCCCCTGCCCTCAATTTGTAGATACCCCAGCTCAGGTCTGTCTGCATAGTGTGTCTGTGGTCTCTTCTAATCTGAGATTTGTGGGCTTGACCATGGGTGTGTGCATCTTGTGTCTCTCTCCTGGTCCCCGCCTTGACCCTTCCAAGCTTGGCTTCTTACCCAATCCTGCCCTGCAGGTAGCTCTCCATTGCCTAGTACTGAATTTGGACTTCGACCATCTAAACCTCAGTTCCTCAGATTGTATTTCAGGAGGATCTTTGTGGCCTGGACCTTAGTTGGAGACTGGAGACTGCCAGTCCGTGGCTGTGTCCTGAAGACAGCCTGAGACTTCATCTTCAGGGCCCCCCGAAGTCTTTCCTAATGCCCAGGGTGGTGGGGAGAGGCCCTCTGGGGCTGACCTCTGTGAATGGTGACTACAACATGCTCCTGCACTGCATGCGAGCCAAGCGGAGAATAGAGCGGCTTCTTCTGTGGTGGGAACCCAGCAATGATGATTTCATTGCTGAGCTGTCCTGCTCAGAAATGTGTTATGAAAGTTTCTGGATCATCTAGTGCTTTCTGATATTCTGTTGCTCCCCTGCACCTCTGCCAAGCTCTGTAATGTAGGTAGAAAGTGTTTTATATATGAGGTTTCGAAGAGGTGTTAATGTGAAACCAGTGGAGAGTACAGTTTGTTATAACCTTTAATGAGGAAAAAGACCTAGGGAGAAACCTGGTTTCCATCCATTTTTTTAACTGCAGAAACTTACAGGAGTATCTTTTGGAGTCTTAATTGTCTCATCTGTAACCTTTAGAATGGTGGGAATAACACTTCTCTCATGGCACTGATGCAGAGTTTGAATGAGATCAAATGTCTGCAAATGTCTCCTAAATCTAGTGCCGTGGCAATGACTTACTGATGCCGCCCACAAGAGCTTTATCAGCTAAATCCTGCATCTAAAAGATGATCAGGATTCATCTTAGCATCTTATATTTATAGGTGAGGAAACAGCAAATTCAAAGGACTTGCTCAGGGTCACCCATGTTTTTAAATTTTGCCTGGGCTTATCCTTTTCATTTATCAAGATGCATCTTTTACAAATGCAAATAGAGCCTCATACCAATACCAGTAACCCAGCCAGGGGAGTTGAGAGAACTTTTCATCTGAGTAATTACTAACCAGCGGTCTGAAGAAAGTAGAACCACATAAGGGGCTCCTTGAAAGATGGAGTCATTTAAGGGAGCTATTTATTGAGTGCTGGTGCTGGGAAAGGTTGAAGGTGGGAGGAGAAGGGGATGGCAGAGGTTGAGGTGGTTGGATGGCATCACCAACTCAATGGACATGAGTTTGAGTAAGCTCCAGTTGTTGGTGCTGGACAGGGAGGCCTGGTGTGCTGCAGTCCATGGGGTCGCAAAGAGTCAGACACGACTGAGTGACTGAACTGAACTGAACAATGATGACTGGGGCTTCCCAGGTGGTAAGATGGTAAAAGACTCTGCCTGCAATGCTGGAGATGCAAGAGATGTGGGTTCAATCCCTGGGTTGGAAAGATCCTCTGGAGAAGGAAATGGCAGCCCATTCCGGTACTCTTGCCTGGAGAATCCCACGGAGCCTGGCTGGCTGCAGTCCAGGGGGTCACAAAGAGTTGGACACGACTGAGCACAGCACAGCTCAGCAGTATAGAATGATGGCTAAAGCAAGTGAAATATCCTCATAACCGGAACAGCTCAAAATAATATGGAACTCAATCTGGCCTGAGCTTACCCACCAGGTGACTGACAAGGTGAAAGCCACCATGCTAGGTTCAGAGAGGAAGAGATTTATGGGGTGATGGGGAAAATGAAGGAAGAGACATCAAGCCTTCAGGAACCACTGGTGAAAGCAAGCCCCACTCATCCCTGTTAGTGGGTACAATATGTAGGAAAACTCACACATCATAAAAAAAAAAAGTACAAGTAGAATTTGAAAAAAAAAAAACGCATGGGGAAAATATTAATATGAGAACAATTGTATCCGAGAAAGAATTCAAGTATGGCTCCACAGCTAGCTGGCAAACAGCACAAGTTCTGCATTTTATTAGAGTCCTGACTCTGCGTGGAACACTGACCTTATTTGAGAAGCATTTCATAAACACTGACACACAGCACAGCAGCATTTGGGGCCATGAGGAGACACAGGGCCTCCTTTGGGGGGCCAGCTGCCTCTCCTGGGCCGCCCCAGCTGTAACTAGACCACTGGACATGGCTTCCCTGGTGCTGATTCCCCCCAGTCTTCTCTCTGAGGCGTAACAAAGCAGGCAGGAGTTTCCCCAGGGGAGAATGAGGAAGCGGGCTTTGGACCACAGGTTGCTCTTTGGACAGGTTTGCCTGGGAGTGGGGTAGTTGATGTGCAAGACAGCTTTGAGGGGAAGGGTCTGAGAACTTGCATTTGGGCCACTTTCTGTTTTGGAAAACTCAGTTTGTGCCTGTACATGTGGCTGACTGTGCGGTTCCTGGGCACCGGTCAGCTGATCCTTTGGAAGGGAAGACCTGGGGCTTGCAGTAGCCCTGAGAAATGCATGCAGTACATCTCCTCCTGCTAGAAACTGGCACTTTCCTCTCCATCTGCTGCCAGCTTACAAGTCCTGAATTTCTGCCATGGAACTTGGTTCTGTCCCTCCCCCTCATTCCCTTCTCTAGCCAGGAGGCTTTCAAGCTTTGCAAGTAGCTCTGGAGATCATCTGGTCTCCCCGCTTGCCACTGATCTCAACCCACCCGGACAGATACGTGTCTCAGAACTGCAATCGGAGGGGACCCCAGCTTTGTGGTGTGAGCTGCCCTCATGAGAAGTCTGTCCTGCTTTCATTTCAGCCTCAATCACAGCATTTGGTCCTCAATAATGATCACTCAGAGCTGTAGGAAGCCTCTGCCAATCTGAGAAACCAGGGAGACAGAAGGGACCAAATCTAGTCGTAAATAAATAAATAAGGAATACTGTGGAACCCAAGGGGAGAGGCACAGAGGAGCTTGATTAAGGTATAGGTATAGGTAGGGGGCAGGAGGAGAAGGGGACGACAGAGGGTGAGATGGCTGGATGGCATCACTGACTCAATGGACGTGAGTCTGAGTGAACTCCGGGAGTTGGTGATGGACAGGGAGGCCTGGCGTGCTGCGATTCATGGGGTTGCAAAGAGTCGGACACGACTGAGCGACTGATCTGATCTGATAGCACGATCCCAGATTGAAGGCAAAAAAACAAACAAACAGCTGGGAACCAGGACTAGAGGAAAAATCCAAAATGGGAAGGCCAATTACTTCATGGGAGGTTTTAATGTCTAAGGCTCCCCCCCGCCCCCTTCTAATTACTTCATGCCACGGGATGGTAACCAGTCTGCTTTGTTTACTCTGTTCAGGCGCTCATTTTAACACTGAGACACTTCCCTTACGCTTCTTCCTGCCATGTGCCTTCCTTATATGTTCTAGAAATTTTGCAAAAACCAAAATCTCCTCTAGGTTTTTTCCCGACTGGAGCTGCATGCTGATTCGAGCCATATTCAGCCAGGAAGCCCTCTTCCCGTCTTTAAAACAAGAGGCATCCCCTTCTGAGAAGACTGCGCTACAGTTTCCTTTGTCTGTGTTGCTAACGAACAAGGAGGCCCCATTGCAAAACGGCGTTTCATGAGCAGAGTGGGGCTGATAGCACCTCTTGCCAAATGTGACTGTGTGTAGTTGTGTGGGGGTGTGGGGGGAAACAGCTTTGTCAAGCGGAGGGCTGAGGGAGGCAGCTCTGGGGAATTTTTAGCAACTGCAGCATGGTGTGGTGGAAAGAATGTTTGCCTGGGAATTTGGAGACCTGGCTGTACCTCTGACATACTGTGTGACCTTGGACAAGTCACTTGACCTCTCTGGGCCTCAGTTTCCTCATCTTTTAAGGGGACAGAGGGAGGAGGCTGGCAGATCTCCAAGGATCATTTCGACCCTATACATCTTCACTTCTCTGGCTGGGATTTGGGGTTTAGACCTGAGCCAACAAGTAACCAACCCCAGGGACTTTCTAGAGGCAATCGAGAGGCCAGAACAGCTGCTTCAGGGAGTGGCTGGTCCTTGATTAAGGCTCAAATAATTAGCTCAGTTCCCCAGTAAGCCTTCTGAAATTAAGAAAGAAAAAGATGTTTAGTGTCAAAAAAAGCAGTCGGTGTTTCTGAAAACTGATTGGCTCTGGGCTTTGTAGACTCTGCACAGGCAGAATGTCCCTCCTTCTGTAGCAGAGCAGTTCACAGTACTGACGCTGGAGTTGGTGTGGCCGGGGCTTGAACTAGCTAAGCAGTCTTGGGCATGTTCTTTAATAGTCACCTGTGTCCTTGGGCTGCGGGAGGATCAAATAAGGTGTTACGTGTCAAGCTTAGAGGACATGCCTGGTCTTAAATAACCACTTTAAAAGCCATTATTCTGATTACTTATGGCTGATTCGAACTTCCCTAGTGGTTCAGAGGGTAAAGAATCTGCCTGCTGTGCAGGAGACTGAGGTTTGATCACTGGGTCGGGAAGATCCCCTGTAGAAGGAAATGGCAACCCCCTCCAGTATTCCTGTCTGGAGAATCTCACAGACAGAGGAGCCTGGTGGGCCTCAGTCCATGGGATCCCAGAGTCGGACATGACTGAGCAACTAAGCAGGCACGCATGGTTGATTTACAAACCACTTCCAAAACTAAAACCATGGCCATTTTATTATGGTCCATGATTCTTTGGGTCAGGGAGTGGGACATGGTTCTGTAGGATGGCTCATCTCTGCTTCCAGATGTGTGACATGTCATAGAGAGGAGGGAATGACTATGGGAGACTTGAATGGGTGGATACTAAAATCATCTTCAGGCTGTTCACCCATATGTCTGGCACCCAGGTGGTTTAACTTGAAGACAGCTCTGTGGGGATTGTTGACTAAAGTGCCCGTGCGTAACCCCTCGATGTGGCTTGAGCTTCCCTGAAGCATGAGGGCCTTAGAGTGATCTAACTTCTTAAATAGAGGCTCTGAATTCTAAGAACCCTTGGGTCAGTAAATAACCCAGGAGCTACATGATTTTCTATAAACTAGCCTTAGAAGTAACAGTGTCCCTTTGGTGTATTCTATTGCTGTAAACGACTGCATACTAGCCCACGTTAAAGAGGAGGAACCTTCCTTCTGGAAGGAAGAAGTCTCAAAGAACCTGTGGTCATGTTTATAAAACCCAATAGTCATATAGTTATCATGGTTATTTTCCATTATTCCTTGTAAATAATATCCTAACAAGATTAAAAGCTTCTTGAGGGCAGAGGCTGCATTTCTCTATGGATTAAGTACAATGCTCGTGAAAATAAAACTAAGTCAATGCATTTTTAAAAATCAAATTGAATTAGATAGGCAGGAGGTTTGGTGGAAAGTCCCTCAGCTTTTAAAGCCAAAGAGATTTGGATTTAAAAAAACCTGGGCTAAAAATGTGCCTTTTGTCAAATTATCAATAATGGTCTTTCTAGACTCAATTTTCTTATCAAAAAAAAAAGAAGACAATAATACCTATTTCAAGGACTGTTATAAGAATTAGCAAAACGCCCGTCATGTAGTTGATGCTGATGGGCATTGTGAGGCATCCTGGCACTGCAGCAAGCACACAGATGCCCACGCTGGCAGCTCTGGTTTCAAGTCCACCGCTTATTGTCCTGTAGCAATAGACAAGTCCTTCTGTTGTGTGGAGTCCTAGGAGCCTCATCTGTAAAATGGGTACAATGGTAAATACCTTTTAGGGTTATTGTGAGGATGAGAAATTCATCAGCTAAAGCTTTTAGCTCAGTCCCTGACACTTAGTAGAGACTTAATACATAGTACCTATAAATTGGGCAGCTGCAGCTAACAATTGTAGTTCTCTTGTTTGTCTATTGAATCATCCACAAATTTATGCATTGAACATTATATATTTAATTATACAATAGCCTCGTTTTCCAAGTCCCTGCATTCTAGGGTCTTTTGATGTTTAGATCTGGGAGGATACCCTTATGGGATAGAGAGCTGGTCCTGTTTTGGTAAGGAGTCAGCTAGGGACAGTGCCAGCTAGGAGGAGGAGAAGGGGATGACAGAGGATGAGATGGTTGGATGGCATCACTGATGCGATGGACACGACTTTAAGTAGGCTCTGGGAGTTGGTGATGGACAGGGAAGCCTGGCGTGCTACAGTCCATGGAGTCGCAAAGAGTTGGACATGACTGAGCGACTGAACGGAACTGAACTGAGGGACAGTGCTCTGTTTAAATACTTCCGCAACTGACCTTGTGCTTTTGACCCCAGAGCGCCCCCTAGCTTCCTCCAATGATAACCATTTTTCTGGAATAACCACGTAGTTCTTTTTCCTTTTCTATCTATACTCTTTCTTACTATTGTATACAATAATAGTGTCAGTCACTCAGTCATGTCCGGCTCCTGAGACCCCATGGACTGCAGGACCAGGCTCCTCTGTCCATGGAATTCTCCAGGAAAGAATACTGGAGTGGATGGCCATTTCCTTCTCTGGGGATCTTTCCAACCCAGGGATCAAACCCAGGGCTCCCGCATTGCAGGTAGATTCTTTACGGTCTGAGCACCAGGGAAGCCCACTGCTGTGTGACTGTGGGCAAACATGCTGGCTCTTACCTGTGTCTGTCTTTGCTGTTGCATTTTTAAAAAGCACTGTTTTCCTGGCTCAAGATTGGTGGATTCTGCCAGCCGTGTCTGTGTGGTGCCAAGCAAGGACATAAGGCTTAATTTTTCCAGGTAGTTTCTGGGATCTGAGCTCAGTCAAGAGCTTCTCCTTTTCTTCCCTAAGATCTCCTAAAAGCCTTTTAAAAATAATTCTAGATAATCTGATCGAATAAATTGACCTTGTTCTTAGAAAAATGCACAAACTCACAATATTTTGCAAATGATTTTGAAGCCATTCACAGTCATTTTTCTGGGTGGCAGTTTTATTCTGAATGACCCTATCTGTTTCAATGATTACATGGACTTCTGGGTTTTTGCTGTGTTCTAGTTGAGGTTCATGGACTTCGCAGGTGGCTCAGTGGTAAAGAATCTGCCTGCCAATGCAGAAGGCGTGGGTTGGATCCCTGGGTCAGGAAGATCCCCTGGAGGAGGCAATGGTAAACCATTCCAATATTCTTGCCTGGAGAATCGCATGGACAGAGGAGCCTGGCAGGCTATAGTCCATGGGGTCACAAAGAGTCAGACACGACTGAGTAACTGAGTACGCACACACGCATGCTCTTAAGGTTCGTAGTGCACCTGTGAGAGGGTCTCTGTCTTTATGCTTTTGTAAGTCCCTCCATCCCCTCGATCAGAGGAGACTTGTGTTGTGGCTGCCGAGGATTCAGCCTCGCTTCCTAGGAGAATATTGTCTTTTGCCCCTATGGGATGCAGTCTGGTGGATTTGTAATCAGGGACCTTCCCTTCTCCAAGTCAAGGGATCAGCTCATAGCCCAAGTCAGGTCTGTCTGGGACTTTCTCCTAGAACTGGAATCTGAACCCGAAGGACAAAGAAGTTGGACAAGATGTCTTGCCATATCATCTAAGTACTTGTGCAGGGACCAAACATCCCTGCTTTCCCTTCCTCAGACCTGATTTTAAGATTCCCATTGGCTCCAGAAGACCCTTATGCCTTCCATTGAATTCCCTTCTGCTGAAGATTACAAACTTACAACCAAATAACTCTAACTGAGAAAGCCACAGACAGCAAACTTCGGGGAGAAAGTGGCATAATGAGAAAGATTATGCCTGGCATTTGGAGAAAGGCAGACTCCGGTCTGAATCACAGTATTACCCTTCACCAGCTGGGCGCCCTTAGGCAAGCTCACTTTGCTCTTAGGATGTCAGCATCATTGTAAAATAACGGTAATGAGTCTTGAAATTCAGATTCTCAAACTTGGTTGTGTGTTGGAATCACCTGGGGAGATTTAAAAATTACCGATCCTTGAATTCCATCTCTAGTGATTCTGTTTTAATGATTTTGAGGTGCTTCCTGGATGTTGTGATTTTTGAAAAGTTCCCAGGTATTTCTGATGTACCGTTTCAGTTTCAGTTTCAGAAAACTGACCTAAAGAAAAGTTCCCAATTATAGAGAATACTAAATGAAATAAGTTATGTAAAACACTTAGCATTATGTTGCTGGTATTCAGTTGCTAAGTTGTGTCTGACTCTTTGCAGCCTCCTGGACTGCAGCGTGCCAGTCTTCCCTGTCCTTCACTATCTCCCCAGGTTAGGTAGCTTTATCTAGGGATTGATAAAAGTCACTCTCCTTTCCTTTTCCTTCTTAAGGTGAGCTCGAATCACGTGCTTTTGCTTCTAGCACAGTTTTCTTTGTTTGGAGTAGTCATAGCAATGCATGACAACCACGGTGCAATATAACCCTGATTATTTATACCACTTGAGGTGAAGGCCAGTCGTCAGTGTAGCCAGAATTATAGAATATACAAAAATGTGATGACTTTCACATCCATGGAATAACTAGGGCGAGTTCAACAATGCTTTCTGAGAACATTCTATGGACTAACTGCTTTAATGGATAGATGAAATTGATTTATAATTACTATGGCAACAGCAGAATGGAATGATGTCTTCCCAAGGGACCTGGATTAAGACCCAAGAGGATTCTTTCCCAGGTCTGCCCTGCAACCTGCAGCGTGACCTTGCCTCAAGCAGTTTAGCTCTCAAGTTCTCAGTTTCCCCAGATCCTATTATCTAGCTGGTGTAGCTTCAACAGTATCTTTTAAGGAAATATATCGATGTGACTGTTATTCAGACAAGGATGAAAAGAATCTATAGGAAGCAGAGTGAAAGCAGGGCCTTGAAACTCTTAGAGGAGATGCCATCTATGTATCTGTGCACTGCTTCTCCTGTCTGCTGCCCCCTTAGCTCCTACCCCACAGCCTCTCCCACATCTTGCCTTCTAGAAACTTCCAAACCTCTGTCTTTATAAGGGGCTTCTCTGGTGGCTCAGATGATAGAAGAATCTGCTTACAATGCAGGAGACCCAGGTTTGATCCCTGAGACAGGAAGATCCCCTGGAGAAGGGAATGGCTAGTCACTCCAGTATTCTTGCCTGGAGAATTCCATAGACAGAGAAGCCTGGCAGGCTACAACAGTCCACGGGGTCGCAAAGAATGGGACATGACTGAGCGATTAGCACTTTCGCTACCTTTATAAAGTCTTTTCTGCAAAGAGGATGCAAAGGGAAAACGTCCATCTACCCAGGGCTTCTCTACATCAGTAATGTTGACATTTTGAGTGAGATATCTTCTTGTCATTGTGGGCTGTCCTGTTCATTTTATAGTGTTTAGCATCATCCCTGACCTCTACTGGCTGGACTGTAGAAGCACCCCTCGCTAGTCTGACAACCACAAAGTGTCTCCAGACATTGCCGGATGTCACCTGGGGGACTGGATCTCTTCTGGTGGAGAACCGCTGCCCTGCCCATCTCAGTGACGTGTGTCTGGGTTCGTGAAGCATCAGTGTGTGCGCGGTGGTCCCCTCCGTAGCGCACTCGGGGATGTGCTGAGACGGCCGCGAGCCTTGCGTGCCACTGTCAGGAGCGGGTCTGAGTTGCAGAGAAGTCAGTGTAACCGTCACAGCGCCCACGCCCGCCCTTTCCTGAGGGTTTGTTCTGTGTCACGTGCACAGCTAAGCGCTTCATGTGTCACATCCCTTAAAGCTTCACATTGACAGGATTTGCAAGCTGATGGCCAGGGGACCAGAACCAGCCCTCCAAAGTGCCGTGCTTGGTTCACGTGATATTGACTCATATATTGGAGTTCTTTAGTGTCGGTTTCCGTTTTCTTGTTTTAAGACTTATTTATTTATCGGGCTTCTCACTGCAGTGGTTTCCCTTGTTGCAGAGCACGGGGTCTAGGCACGTGGGCTCAGTAGTTGTGGTGCATGGGCTTAGTTGCTCCGTGACTCTTCCTGGACCAGGAATGGAACCCATGTCCCCTGCATTGGCAAGCTAATTCTTTTCCCCTGAGCCCCACCCATTGACACTAGAGAAGCCCTAGTATCAATTGCTTATCAACATTTCAAGATTGAGTGAATTCATATAAAAATCTATTTCTGTCTTCCTTCTTAAAAAAAATTGGAAATGTTTGTAGCAGGGGGTCAGCTTGGCTCTAGGGCAGTGGTTGACTACGTTTAGATGAGGCCTGTCTGGCTTTCCCCACAGTCTGACCGCTCCCTATTGTGACCCCAATGCTGAGACTGTGTGTCAGCTGTCATTTGGCATCATTACTTTTCTTTTGCTCAGCCCAACTTCCCTCATTGATGTCATCTGCCAGGCTCTTCTAGGCTGTCATATCTGTGGCTCCTTCCTTATACTACACAGAGTTGGCATATATTACTGTTTTCATTTTAAAGATGGGAAAGCTGAGGCTCACCCAAAGGAAAGCTCTTGTCCAAATTCATACAACAGATAAGCAGCAAAGCTTATCTGGAACCTAAGCCTTCCTACCTCGCCAGCATCGCCCTGCCTGGCATCACAAAGCAGCCGCCGGCAGTCTCCCTGCATCCCGGGATGCCCCGGCCGGATCTTCTGCACCTCAGGGTTTCCTTGGAGGACCACATCTAGTGTCCTTTTGCTCACCAGGAAACCCGCATGTCCCTGAGATGGGAAGAGTGTCCTCTGAGTGTAGCTCCCAAGCTGCGTCTTTCCTGTGTCTGTGCCACTCTTTGGTCTGTGTCCAAAAGCTGATCGCACACTCCCACGTAGCTGTGGGGCCAGCTGGTGAGTGTGCTTCTGCCTGAGACGAGGCCGCTTGCCTGCGGGGAGGATGTGATTGCTTTAGGAAATTAAGTGGGAGTGATTAATTAGGAAATGTACTGAGGACTAAGGAAAGAAATAGAAAAAACGGGAAAAAATGGAACCCTAAATAGAGAAAGCTTCTGGCCACATGGCTAAGGATACTGAATTCAGTGGAATTGAAAGTATATGATCCTTTTTTTTTTTTTTTTCCCCTGCTGTTACTTTGATATATAAGGATGCTGGAAAAAATCATAAAATCAGCTGATCCAACCTCTCCTTTCACCAAATGAAGGCTCAGAGAGACTGGCAGCTTTACAAGAACAGCAGGGCTTGGAACTCAGAAGAAAGACCTGAGTTTGATTTGTGCATACATTCTTACAGGATGTGTAATCCCAGAAGTGTCTAAGTCTTGGTTTTCTCCTTGTGAAATCAAGGTGGCATTGCCTATTGCCAAGGGCTGTAGAAAGGCACTAGCAACCAAAAGCAGGCACAATGACAGCTAGTGAGTAGCGAGTGCCAGGCACCGTTCTAGCGCTGACTCGTGCTTTCTTACTGTTCACAACAGTCCTGTCGTTAGCTCGGTTTGTAGGTGAAGAACAAAGGCGCTGAGAGGATACATGATTTACTCTGTCCCGTAGCTAGTATGTGGTAGAGGCAGGTTTCCCAGGCAGCCTGAGCCCATAGCCCACGTACTCAACCACTAAGCACTCTGTCTCACGCCTCTGATGTGATGTGTAGATAACATTATATAATCAGTCAATAAAACAGGACATTTGTGTATGGTATGATTAACATACAAATTATATATAATATAATAAGTATATATAATATAGTAATTAGAATGCAAGGAGCTCAAACCAGTCAGTCCTAAAGGAAATCAATCCTAAATATTCATTGGAAGGACTGATGCTGAAGCAAAAGCTCTAATACTTTGGATACCTGATGCAAAGAGCCACTGATTAGAAAAGACCCTGATGCTGGGAAAGATTGAAGGCAGGAGGAGAAGGGGGCAACAGAGGATGAGATGGGTGGATGGCATCACAGACTGAATGGACATGAGTTTGAGCAAGCTCTGGGTGATGGTGAAGGACAGGGAAGCCTGGCG
Organism: Bubalus bubalis; assembly: GCF_019923935.1. Lineage (NCBI taxonomy): Eukaryota > Metazoa > Chordata > Mammalia > Artiodactyla > Bovidae > Bubalus > Bubalus bubalis. The sequence goes on along the minus strand of NC_059175.1, from coordinate 963,475 downwards.
TGCTGCAGTTCATGGGGTTGCAAACAGTTGGACACAACTGAGCTACTGAACAACAAGAACATAAATATATTCTAGGTCAAACCCTATGGAGTTGGTGTTTTTGTTCTAGGGAAGGTTGAACAGTAGTGATTTTATAGAATTCATCCTACTATATGCTACACCAGCCATAGCAATTTCCCCTTCTCTCGGCTTCCTCAGGAAGTTCCTATCTGTGAACCACAAGATGGACGGAGGAGGAGACGGTGCCTTTCCCTCCTCACGGCGGGTGCTGCCGCACCCAGAACCATCACACCCGTGTATGGAAAGCATCCAGCACAGTGCTCAGCGAGTCATACCCATTAATCGCCTGGTGATGGACCTGCTGAGTCCTCCTGTCTCACTCCTTCCACCCCACCCCCAGGGGACTTGGCTTTTGACTTGAGAGTGTTCATACACAATAAAACTTTTAGGGCACAGGAGAGGTTTTGGCCCCAGGAGCTATACTTTATTCCATGGGACTTTGGTATTTTCAGCATGTTTCAGTGTAGTACAGAGCCCGCTGCCAATCCAGGCTGAGTGCCGTGGTCTTTCAGATCCGTGAGAGTTACGGGGCTGCCGGCACGCACACCGTCCCCCCCAGCCTCCTAGCTCCTTTCTTGGTGTTTGCTCTCGGGCCCTCACAGAACAGCCTCCCTTGCGGTTCTTACTGAATTGCGGCTTGTCAGTCAGCCTTGTCTTTGGAAACTCTGCCCAACTCCAGTTCCTAACTGTGGTTTTAATGCAAGGAGTGTGCTTTCTGACCTCTTGAGCTGTGGGTTCTAGGTCTCTGCAGGAGCGCTGAGGTCATGGCCCTGCTCTCTCGCCGAAGATCAGGGGAGTCGGTGGCCCGAGCACAGAAGATGCAGGCGGAACCCCTCGTCTCCAGTCCTGGCAGCGCCTCTGGGTGGGCACTGGCTGTCCTTCCAGGTTGGATCTCTGGGCCGGGAAGACCCCCTGGAAAAGGGAACGGCAACCCACTCCAGTACTCTTGCCTGACACTATGGAGTCGGACTCGACTGAGTGACTAACACTTTCACTTTCCAGTCAGCCTGGAGACTCGTGAGGAGACTCAGTTGGCCCTCATCCTGGGGGAAGCCATTCTGTCTCCCCAGGGATCTTGGGGATCGGAGGAAGTGCCTGAAGGGGGTGGGGTTTTGGGGGTCTGTGCACTGATACTGGGGCTTCATAGTGACAAGAAAAGCTGACCTTTATTGAGACCTCACGTGCATCAGGCACTGTGCAGTGTTTCTTTTCTTTTTTAAAAATTAATCAATTTATTTTAATTGGAGGCTAATTACTTTACAGTATTGTGGTGGTGTTTGCCATACATTGACACGAATCAGTCATGGGTGTACACGTGTCCCCCCGTCCCGAAACCCCCTCCCTCCTCCCTCCCCATCGCATCCCTCTGGGTTGTCCCCGTGCACCAGCTTTGAGTCCCCTGTTTCATACATGGGTTTCTTATTCACTTCATCCTCACAAGAATAGGGTTAGGCCCCGAGGCACAGAGGACGGACAGCAGCCATGGCGGCCTGTGTGTCAGGGGTGGAGCCGAAACTCAGGCCACTTTGACTCATAGTTTTGATTTCTTAGCCACCCTTCTCTACAGCCTATAGACTTCTTACGTTTGAGTTTCCACGTAGTAGGCTTCCCCGATTCTAAAGCAGCAGGTTTTACTGATTCCTAGGTGTGAAAAAGCAGAGAAGGCGATGGCCTTCTGGCTGGAGTGGGGACTCCAGTACTCTTGCCTGGAAAATCCCATGGATGGAGGAGCCTGGTGGGCTGCAGTCCATGGGGTCACAAAGAGTTGGACACGACTGAGCGACTTCACTTTTCACTTTCATGCATTGGAGAAGAAAATGGCAACCCACTCCAGTGTTCTTGCCTGGAGAATCCCAGGGACGGGGAAGCCTGGTGGGCTGCCGTCTATGGGGTCACACAGAGTTGGACACGACTGAAGCGACTTAGCAGCAGGTGTGAAAAAGAATTGCAGAAAGGTGGTTCAGGTGGTCCCTGAATGAAAGCCCTGAGACAGTCGTGGTCTCGGTCGCTGCCTGGATCTCCTTTGTGAAGCTGTACATTTTTGTGCCAGTTCCGAATTCCGTTACTGGGAGAGTTGTCCCGGACATCAGGTCCAAGGGGGTGAGATGGTGCTATCGCCAGGAGAGCCTTTCATCCATTCATTCAGCACGGCTGTACTGAGTGCACCCGTGTGCCCCTGTGTGCCCTGCCGAGCGAGCCATTTCTTACCTCACCAGCTTTCTCTTACCAAAACGTAACCTGCTATAATGGCTTTAGTCAAAACAATTAAACAAAAACCAAGAACTCAGAAAATCACAAGTACCGGTGAGGATGTGAAGAAATGAGAATACAATGCAAAATGATACACCTTTTATGTAGAGCAATATGGCAGTTCCTCAGAAAGTGAAACACAGATTTGCCATATGATCTAGTCTACTTTTGAGTAGTTTACACAAAAGAGGGCTTCCCCGGTGACTCAGCAGGAAAGAATCCGCTTGCAATGCAGGAGACCCCAGTTCGATTCTTGGGTCAAGAAGATTCCCCTGGAGAAGGGATAGGCTATCCAGTCCAGTGTTCTTGGACTTCCCTGGTGGCTCAGTGGTAAAGAATCCACCTGCGGTGCAGGAGCGGCAGGAGATGTGGGTTTGATCCTTGGGTTGGGAAGATCCTCTGAAGGAGTGCATGGCAGCCCACTCTGGTATTCTTGCCTGGAGAATCCCATGGACAGAGCAGTCTGGTAGGCTACACTCCATAGGGTCACACAGAGTCAGACATGACTGAAGACTTGGCATGCGTACATGCATACTCAAATGAAATGAAAGCAGGGACTGAAACAGGTATTGCAGCATTATTCACAGTATCCAAGCGGTGGAAATAACTTGTGTTCATCAACAGATGAGATACATACATACAATGGAAAGTTATTCAGCCTTAAAAAGGAATGGAGTTCTGATATATGCTACGACCAGGATGAACCTTGAAAACATTATGTTAAGCAAAGTAAATCAGACACAAAAAGACAAATATCATGTGATTCCATTTATATGAAATGTCCAGAATAGGCAAATTTATAGACAGCAAGTAGATTAGAGGTTATTAGAGGCTCATGGGAGTGGAGAATAGAAATTAGTGCTTAATGTGTACAGAGTGTCTGTTTGGGTTGATGAAAAATGTTTGGAAAGTGAAAGTGAAGTCGCTCAGTCATGTCTGACTCTTTGTGACCCCGTGGACTGTAGCCCCCCAGGCTCCTCCATCCATGGGATTCTCCAGGCAAGAATACTGGAGTGGGTTGCCATTTCCTTCTCCAGGGGATCTTCCCGACCCAGGGATCGAACCCAGGTCTCCTGCATTACACGCAGATGCTTTAACCTCTCAGCCACCAGGGAAGCCATATGATAAGATAGTTGTGCGGCATTGTTAAGTGTACTTACGCTACTGAAAGGTTAAAATGGGAAGTTTTATATATACTTTACTGCAGTGTAATGAAAATGGTCTCATCACAAGAGAAAGAAAAAGTCTGCTTTGTAAAGGAACGGCATCTTACAGAAATCCCTTTCTTATTCCCCTCAGCACCCAGGCCTTATGCCTAGCACAGGGCCTGGCACATAGTGGATGCATATTTCTTTCTTTTTCTTTTTTCTAAACCAAACTGGGAACAGACTAATTCCATTTGTAGTCGGAAATGGCAGTGAGGCTGCTGAGTGTATATTTTACTGCCATGGCAACTGTGGAACACTGAGATGATACATGTGAAAATGCAGTGATATTTTTGGCAGGTGAGGTCAGCTGAAGGTAACATGGCCCATGGCAGGTAAACATAAGATTTGAGGGAGCGTGAATTATTAGTAATTGTTATAAAAACTCAGAATCCTCACCAGCCTGTGCCCTGTTTGTTCTGGTTGAGAGCGTCCAGGGAGCTCTTTGGACCAGTTGAACCACAAGGAGTGAGAGGAGGAAGTTGGTATTGAACTTGAGGAATCTCGGCTAGATGCTCTCACGGGAAGACAAGAGGCCATCCACAGTCCCCTCCATTCATTCATGACACAGTTCGAATCCTCAGGAATGGTGTTTGTGAGTCTAAGGATCTCCTTGACAGCTGGTATCTGGGAGAAAGAAAAAAGATCACAATTTGGCATTTAAGGAAATAGACCTGGGAGGAGATAAAAGAGATTCGTCTTGCTGTGTTGTTTCATGGGCCAAAATGCTTCTTTTAAAAGAAAATGATTTCTAAAAGCTGACATGAATTGTGCATTGCATTCAGTTCTTCTCCCACTGTTTCCAGGCTTAGGTAACCCTTTTTGGATGGGAAAGGAAAGTCTCCTGCCTCCCCTCCCCTCTGACAGCTCTCCCCCCACCAGTACACAAGTAGACACACAGACATGCAATACACCCACTGAATCATTAGTAAGTGAGGAGCAGCCTGGGAATCCAGAAGCCTGATCTCCTGCAGGGAGATCCTCCTGTGGCGAGCCTGTCTCCAGCCCGCCTGTGACTTCCCTCTTCCAGACTCAGAGTTCTCAGCCCCATCCCCTCTGATATGCAGTGTGACACAGTGGTGCCATGAAGGAGCCTGGCACACTTCCTCTGCCACTGCCACTGGCAGAACCCCACTTGGAAGGGTCTTCCCCCACAGACAGCCTCTGGGGGAAATCTGGGGGTTATTTCTCAGTAACATGATGACCAGGGGGTTGGAATTAGGGCTAAATTTGAACCCAGGCTTTGACACTTGATAATCGTTTCACTTTGGTGAGTCACTCAACATCAGTCCCCCAGTCTGCAGAACGGGCACAGTGACTGACACCTGTGCCCCAGGGTTCCCGCGTCAGGCGCCTCTACATGAGGAGCATTTGCACATAGCCTGCAGGTGGGCAGCTGCCCACTCCATGGCAGCTCTTGCTCTGATGAAGAGACCAGCAGCCACTTTGTGCCATGTGGATCTGGTGCTGGAGCATGCCGCTGCTGGTCTGCTGACAAATCCCCGACAGCCTTAATTTATCAGGTGTCATGGCAGCACCCAGCTCCATGCAGAGAGCTACTGTGTAGAGATCAGTTGCTGTATTTATGCACCAAGCTGCTTTACATACATGATCATGCTCAAGTCTCATCCCAACTCTGTGATGTTGACATTATACCCATTTTTAGAAGGGAAAACTGAGACTTGTGTGCATGTGTGTGCTCATCCTGTCCTTCAGACTCCTCTGTCCATGGGAATCTTCAGGCAAGAATATTGGAGTGGGTTGCCACATCCCCTCCAGGGAGTCTTCCTGACCCAGGAATAGAACCTGGGTCTCTTTTGCCTCCTTCATTAGCAGGTGGATTCTTTACCACTGTGCCACACATATACAAACTGAGGCTTGGGTGTGTGTGCTCAGTCGTGTCCCACTCTGCATTCCCCTTGGACTGTAGCCAGCCAGGCTCCTCTGTCCATGGAGTTTTCCCAGCAAGAATACTGAAGTGGGTTGCTACTTCCTTCTCCAGGGGATCTTCCCCACCCAGGGATCGAACCCATGTCTCTTGCATCTCTTTGGCAGGTGGATTCTTTACCACTGCACCACCAGGGAAGCCCAAACTGAGGCTCTCTGGGGTTAAATGACACACCCAGGACCACTCACCTAGTGAGTACTGGAACCCAGACATCTGATGCCAGAGCTCACGTGCTGTTGTAAAACACCCCTTCCTTGGGGTCATGTTGGAGGCTGAGCCAGGGGATGGCTGTCTCAAGATCTACCGTGTGTTCTGACCACTCAGTCTCAGAAGCCGTTGTCCTGTCTTCGACATCTCTGCATTTGCCCAGTGAGTGGAGTCCCCATTCTTTGTTGCTTTTCTAAGTTTGCCAAGCTCGTTCCCCATCAGTCATTCTTTGATTAGTTCATCCTTTCATTCTTTCCATCAACATTCATTTTGTGGACCAGCTCCTTTGTATCATGACTACCAGGGCCGGAGATCATTTATTGAGTATTTATTAGGCCCCAGGCACGTCCTGGTGACATTTACGCATTGTCCAGGGTCCTCTTCGTACAACTCTATATGGTAGCCCTCATTACCACTTGCTTATTACTGCTTCACAACTGATGAAACAAAGGCCCTAAAGAGGTTAAAGCTGTTGCTTAAGGTGTCCAGATTATGCCAGACCCTGGTTTCAAATCCTTTGAGCACTTCACCAATTCTAGACCCAAGAAGATGTCTTTCCTTTTCCAACTCATATAACATTAATTAGTCTTCTAGGTGAACGTGCATCTGAATCGCCTAGAAGCCTTGTTAAAACACAGATTGATTGGCCTCGCCTCAGAGTTGCTGATTCAGTAGGTTGGGATGAAGCCCAAGAATGTGCATTTCTAACAAATGCCCAGGTGAGGCTGATGCTTCCAACTGGGGGACCCTGCTTTGGGAACCACTGCTCTAGGCCAAGTCCTTTCAGGACAGGGATTCTGTCTTTGTTGACAGAACAAATTGTGCTCTATAATTACACAGTGCCTGACACAAAGTCATTGCTAGGTATGTATTTGTTATTTTAAATTGTTCAATCGCACAGTCATTTGTCCTTTGTATACCTTGTTCTGTTTTTATTTCTAAATGTACAAATTATTAGGCTTTGCCATTTAGGGTTTAAACTCACAGGGATCAGGAATTTCACCTTATACTTTTTAGCACCTTTTGCAGAACCTTGCATACACGGGGTGTTAGGTAAATATTAGCTGGTTGGTTAGTGATTCAGAGACCAACATTCGTAAGACTCAAACTCCAAGCCAGTTGATCTGGGAGTACAACTCTTGAAACAATCTCTAGATCCCGAGAAGAGGGGCTGGTATATATTTGATGTTTGTTGAATGAATATCGCCAGTCTCTATGGCTTTATGGCCAATAGCCTGAGGGTCTGCCTGCTATCTTGGGCCCAGTTCCAGTGTGGAAGCTCAGCCTCAAAGCATAGGTTGGTGGATGGAATTTTCCAGGGCTTTCAGTGCACCAGCAGCAATGATCCTCAATCCTGGCTGCACAATGGAATCTGTGGGGGTGCTCTAAGATGACGTATATGTCTGATGCCTATCCCTGGAGATTCTGATTTCATTGCTCTGAAGCGTGGCCTGGGTGGCAGGGCTTGTAACACTCCCCAGCCATTGGCTGTGCGCTTTTCTCTGGGGCCATTCAGAGCGCTGTGCACCCTCCTCACCTGCGTGCTTCTGGGCTCACACCTGTGCGGTGAAGGGCAGGGCTAGGCAGGCCTCAGTGAGTGGCACCGGGTGTGCATCTCTGACTCCAGGGTTGGAAGTCAAGCCTTGGGTGAAAGCTTGGCCACTCCAGGGGGCCCGTGAGAACCCCGAGCAGCGGGCCTGCCCCTTTCCGGACCACCTTCGGTCAACTGCTGGTCGCCGTGCTCCCTGGTGGACGGAGCTCTGTTTCAAGGCTGAGTGCAGGTGGTGTGGCTGTTGCAAGGCCCTTTTGTTCCCCTCGGCGCAGAAGGGGCTGTCCTCCCAGGAGCCTAGGTGTGCGGCTTAGCGTTTGGCATCGTGCGCCCCGGCGCTGAGTTTGTTCTTGGGTTTCCTGACTGAGGTGCGCACAGCGGCCTGAGCTCTAGGCGCTGGCTGAGAGCAACGGGAAAGACCGTGCCCGAGCCCCACCCCGCAGGCTGCTTGACTCGCACACCCCTGGTATAATCAGGCATGACAGGAAGGGAGAGAGGAAAGGGCTGGGGCTTACTGGTGTGCACTCAGCCCGGGCCCCTGGGGACCAGGGGATTCAGAAATGCCAGCTGGTCTCAATTTTATTGGAGCCGAGGCTTGGCTCACCTACAGTCATTTGCATGGATTTGTCCCTGTGCGCTTCAGCAGACCAGCAGGATCCTGTCTTCCGGAGAGATGGTTGGGTGAGTAATTCTCATTCCCTTCCTTTTTCTCTTCTCATGTGGCCTCAGAAACTGTGTGTTGGAGACGCCATCACGTCACTACGTGCGGCTCACCCACTGTTGTTTGCGAGGTAGCGCTGGGTGATACACTGGGCTGGACACCAGAGCGAGGCCAGGGACGCTGGCCTGGGAGTCTGTACGTGAGGGAGGCGAGCACTCAGTCATTCTGGAGTCTGGAGTCAAATCCAGTGTACTGCTTGGGCCAGGGAGGTCCTGGAAAAGGGTGAGATGGGCTGCCTGTAAAGCCGTAGGAGTGGAGCGGGCTGATAGGGGCCTCATACCCAGCCAAAAGGTGCTTTTTAAAACTCTTTGCCAGGCAAACGGACCAGGGTCTGTGCAGTGGGACTGGGGCTGTGGTGGGCAGCCAGCGTCACAGCCTCTTTAGCCACTGGAGGTGGCGAGCACTTAGCTGAGGGGCCACGGGCTGTGTGAGGGGTCGGAAACCCAGAGCCCGGGACAGACTCGTGTTTCTGGAGAGGTCCTCTTGTGGAGTCAGCTTCATCTGCAAACGCCGCACGAGGAGGCCACGTGGACTGAGCGTCAGGGAAAACCTGCAGAGTGCAACTAGCCAAGCTGGGACTTGACCCGGACCGGTGGGGGGTTTGGGGGCGTCTGATGACGCTGTTGGTGGGACCAGGGACGCAGCGCTGTGACTCTGCCCTCTGGGTGTGACTGGAAGGCGCCTCTGTCCCTGTAGGAACAGGAGGGGCAGGGAGCAGGGTCCGGGTCCCGATCGCTCTCGTCTTTGCTTCCTCCATCTTAGATAATGCTGACTTGGACAGCTTGGTGGGCTTCTGTCCTGCCCCCACCCAATCTCCTTTGGGTCTCCCTCTGTCCTCACCTGCCCGCTTTCTCCAGCACTGTGCTCCTTAGTACACACCACTAGACTGGGACCCAGATCCACTGGGGTGAGCTGAGGGTGGCCCTGAAGGCTTTGCCTGTGCTCTCAGCTTCCGCAGCTGTGCCCCCTGTGCCACTGAACCTATGAAAGGTGTCTAGATTGAGAGGTCTGTATTAGGCTCAGGGGCCTTTCCTACAAGAGATGACAAAGAAACACACAGACTTGAGCTCGTGGTTTTAGAGTGGCAGATCCCTTTCTCTGGGATCCGAAGGCCTGCCTAGCTGCCAAGGCTTCATTTCTTCTTACGGAGTGCTGCTTTTAGCATCCTTACACGGTTTTATAGGACTCTTTCATTGTTGTTTTTCTTTGTCCATTTATGTGCCCGTGTTTTCCACGGAGAGTGCATTGCAGTGAGCGGTTCTTGCGAAGTCGCTTGCCTCCTTCCTAAAACAATTTACCCCCTTGCAGTGCCTCCATGGCCCCAAGCCACGTCAGGGAACAAACCACAGACTGAAATTGCAGCCGTTCAGGAGAGAGGAGTCTTTAATTTGGGCTTAAAATAGCCCACAGCCTGAGAGTTTGAGGGACTGGGAGCAAGGTGTAGTCGCGGGAATGGGTGTTGGGGACCCGCCCCAGGATGAGTGAGCAGGGACTGTGGGCTGGGAGAGAGACAGGCTAGAGGTTAGGGGTCCAGGTTGGAGGCCCCACCACTTATTTAACTTTACCTTCTTGGGTCTCTTTCAAAATGGAAGAGTGAATGATGTGCCAGCCTGCCCACTCCATCTGGAATGGAGTTGTCTGCTCCCCTTCTTTCCTCAAAACTCTATTCAGGCGTCGATGTAATATTGGCTATAAGCAGGGCAATCCTGTTGCTGAACTCTTGGGTCATTATATGTCTCGGGGGTGCATTTCTCCCTGTCTACTCCAGGACAGTGCCCCCTGTTGTGTGAGTCACAGAACTGGTCATAATAAGAGCAAGGAGATATTGAGCACTTCTGGACATTGTTCTGTCCTCTTGATGTGAATAAACTTGCTTAATTCCCAACCCAATCCAAGAAGGAGGACACAGATTATCCCCATTTTACAGACAGGAAAGTGGAGGCACAGATGGTTGAATTCTCCAGAGTTATATCGCTAGGTCGGTACACCAAGTACAGAGTAAGTGTCAATACGACCCCAGTGCCCACACTTAACCATGTTAACCTTCCATGTCAATGTTTGGTGGTTTCCGTCCTTCTTGTTATTGTGATTACTGTCTGTCTTAGGTCAGGCTGCTGTAACAAAATACCAGACTGGGTGGTTTAAACAACATTTCTTTCTGATAGTTGTGGAGGCCAGAAACCCAAGACTCTGGTGACGGCGTGGTTGAATTATGGCGAGGGCTTTCTTCCCGGCCTGCAGCTGGCCACCTTCTCTCTGTGTCCTCCAGTGGTGGACAGCGTGCTCTATCTCTTTGTCCTCTTTTAAGGGCACATGTCCCGTCATGGGGGTTCCACCCACGTGACCTCTTCTAAGCCAAGTTGCCCTCCAAATGCCCCACCTCCAAGTACCATCACATGGGGGCTGGGCTTCAGCATATGCATTTGTGAAGGGCACACGCATTCCGTCATAACACTCCGTTTCCTTGTTTTCAACCTTTTCTTTGTTGTTTCGTTGCTAAGTTGTGTCTGATTCTTTGCAACCCCGTGGACTATGCCCACCAGGCTCCTCTGTCCTTGGGATTTCCTGGGCAAGAATACTGGAGTGGGTTGCCATTTCCTTCTCCAGGGGATCTTCCCGACCCAGGGACCAGCCCCGCATCTCCTGCTTTTTCTTTACCACTGCTTCACCAGTGAAGCCCTTTTCTGCAGAGGACCACCTAGTAAATATCTAGGCTCTGGGGACGATATACTCCTGCTCACAACTATTCAACTGCCCTTATGGCGTGGGAGCTGCCATGGCCATCTATAAATAGATGAGCGTGGCTCTGTTCCAAGAAAACTGTATTTATGGGTTCTGAAATTTGAATTTCATATATTTTTTATGTGTCGTGAAATATTACTCTTCTTTTGATTTTTTTCCAACTATTTAAAAGTGTAAAAGCCATTCTTAGCTCATGAGCCATAACAAAAATAAGTTGAGGGCTTGCTTTGTCCTGTGGGACGTGCATCCTAGAGGGCAGGGCTGCGGGGAGTTACAGACTTACTTTTAATCTGTGCCTCCCTAGGGTCACTCTCAGTCCTAGCTCTGTCTCCATCCACGAATGCTAACTGAGTGACGCCAAGGTAAGCTGTCCCAGGTACGATGGGTGACTCAGGGATACTGCTGGTTTTCAGAGCAAGAGTAAGAAGCTTCCCTTTTTGAAAGCACGGGATGGAAATGCAGTCATTGTCACAAGGGCTCCCTTCCCGAATGTTTGCAGGAGAGTGAAGAGAGAAGTTTTTTTCGACATAAAGTGGAGGGATTTATTCTTCGCAAATAGACCTACAGAACGTGATTTGTAATAGGAAACAGATTTCCCCCGAAGATAAATGGAATGTCCCCACCTCCCTAACAGAGAAGAGAATTGTTTCCTCTTTACAAAGGAAACAAATTGGATTCTCAAAGGAATAATCAGAGAAGTTTTAAAAATTGTCATAATAAGCAAGATATGGTTTCATGAATGATGAAAGGGAGGTTTGCCTCCCTTGGGTCTGGATGTGCAGGGCCCTTCTCTCTCCCCCTTGGCACTTTATCAGCACCAGATGGGGGAGAGTGGCTCCTACCCGAGCAAGATTGGGGGGCCCATCCTGGGCCCAGTGTCTCACTATAAAGACATCCTCTTCCTTCCAGCTCCTCTTCCATGGGCATCTAAAGTAGGTTCCCACTTCCCAGCCCAGCTTCCATCAGCCGCAGTTCATTCTGGCCCATGGGAGAGAGGATTATGGATGGGAGACCTCCCTGAGCAAAGGCATGGTGCTAGGAATGTGCCTGGTGGGTATAGGGGGAGCACCATGGGTGGACTGGCTATTTGGGCTACAATTCCAGGCAGCCAGCAATAAGGCTGAGGCCTCTCATCTTGGTGGAGGTGGAGAACCTTGATGGATTGAGGGACATGTGCCACATGTCTGGATGAAAAATCAGCTGTGTGTTTGGCCAAATGCTGCTGGGTATGGGCGCTGAGAGTTGGTGTATACGTAAAATAGGGCTTCCCGGGTGGTGCTGGTGGTAAACTTGCCTGCCAAAGCAGGCAGCAAAGAGGTAAGAGACGCAGGTTTAAAACCTGGGTCAGGAAGATCCTCTGGAGGAGGAAATGGCAACCCATTTCAGTATTCTTGCCTGGAGAATCCCCTGGACAAAAGAGCCTGGTGGTCTACAGTCCATAGGGTTGCAAAAAGTCAGACATGACCTAAGTGGCAGCACAGGAGTAGTTGGGAGAGGGAGAGATTGCAGTCATTTGATTGAAAAGCCTTAACTCCCTAGTTCTTTGCTGGATTCTGGAGACGTGGATGGGACTACCACCCAGCCTTTGCCCTCTTGTTGCTTATAATAAAGTAGACAGATTCAGTTCCTCCAGTTTTTCACGAGATCTGGAAACAAAGAGCATGGAGCCCCAACAACCCAACTCCGTCCTCGTTTTCTTGCCTGTGGATAGTACTTGTGTTTGTGTGTACTCGGTCTCTCAGCCCTGTCTGACTCTTTGCAACTCCACAGGCTCTAGACTGCCAAGCTCCTCTGTCCATGGACTTCTCCAGGCAAAAATACTAGAGCGGGTTGCATTTCCTTCTTCAGGGGATCTTCCCTACCCAGGGAAGATGTGGATTGAACCCAAGTCTCCTGCATTGGTAGGCAGGTTCTTTACCACTGCGCCACCTGGAGATCCACTAGCTAATATTTAGGAGATGTTAATGGGGGCAAGTTACTCAGCCTCTCAGGACCTCAGTTTCCTGTGAAATGCAGATAATGAAAGTATCTACCTCATAGGACTGCTGTGAGGACTTAGAGGAGATGAACAGTGCCTGATACATCAAGAGAACTCAATGAATGACAGAACTGCATTTATTATTATTGTTATTATTTCCCAGCAATAATAATTTCCTACATTAGTACAACTTTTTAATTTACAAAGCCCTTTCTCTTACAATGGGCTTCCCAAGTGGCTCAGTGGTAAAGAATCCATCTGTCAATGCAGGAGATGTGGGTTTGATCCCTGGGCCAGGAAGATGCCCTGGAGCAGGGGAATGGCAACCCACTCCAGTATTGTTACCTAGAGAATCTCATGGACAGAGGAGACTGGTGGGCTTCAGTCCATAGGGTTGCAAAAAGAGTCGGATGACTCAGGGACTAAAACAAACATGTCTGTCTTACAATACATCATTTAATCATCTTGAAAGCCTCTGAGATTGAGCAAGTGTGTCTTGCATTTTGCAGATGAGAAGAGTGTCTTGCCCAAACTGCACCATTAGTCAGTATGGAACCAGGTTATGAGCCCCAGTGCTGCAGCTCCGGGTCTGGTTGTTATCAATGACTGTTCTGTCTTCACACAGGGGCGGTGCCAGCCCTGTGGGTGGTGCCCAGATGTGGAGCAAGTGTTCTGTGCTCTTAAGGAACTGACAGTCTAGTTGAAATTTGAAGAGCCTTGTCTCAGCAATGGGGAGTCCACAGGCAAGTGGAAGAGTCACTTGTCTCCAGCAAGAGAGGGCAGGCCAGAAATCCACGAGCTAGGCATCCTGTATGGTCTCATATGGCACCATCAGGTGACACCCAGAACTCTCTTGTGCTGACCCTGCAAAGGCCTGTCTCTGATTTCCTGTGTGTCACTCAGCAGATTCCCTCCATGTGTGAAGTGAGCAATGGGGCCAGCTCTCTGGTGGATGGCGTTAGCTCCAGGTTGCATCACAGTCCCTCCCACTCCTCCTTCGCAACAGACCTTAACATTATTCTATGATTACTTCGCATCATCCTTCCCAAATGTGCATCAAATTAAAGAGTTATTAGGGCATGGCAGGACATGTTTATGGGGAAGAATTTCCTTTAAAGTCACAGCTCAGCCTGAACTCACTTTATTAGTGTTTATACAAAGTATGTAGTCTGTTCCAGTGCAATCCATGTTTATATTCATGGAGCAATCATTGCATTCCTTGGGGTGATCCTTCCTGTTTTCTTAAAGCGATTATTGCACCTCTTTTAGAAGTGAATCATGTGTGTATTCTGTGGCTGATCAGGCTTGGCAAGGTGGATCGTTTAGAGAATGACACTTAACTGCATCTTGCAGATGACATAGATTCTGAAGTGTACAGTGGCCCAGGTGGACCGGAAATGGGGCTCCTTCAGAAGAGAAACACTTGGGCAGCCAAGCCCCCTTATGAGCACTTCCTTTGTTTTTCACCTCTGTCCTGGGTAGTTTTTGGCTGTAGCAAGTATGAGTATTATGTTGATTTGCTCAGGATCATCCCAACTTTTTTTCATGTTTTATTGATATTAGTATTAATGGCATCCCCATTGACTCACAAAAGCATTCAAGTTTGGATGATAAACTATGTGGTCATTCTAACTCATGTCTACATTCACTGCTATAAATGAAATATGAACATCCACTTTCAATCTCAGGCCATTGTCAACGAAGGGCAAATGCAGCTCAATTAAAACTCCCGATAAAGAGCTTAAGTTTTGATCATTCAGTCATTCAGCAGATGTTTATCTGTGCCTTTTATCTGCCAGACATTGTGCTGAACCCTGGGGATTCAGACACAAATAAAATATGACCCTGATTCTCATGGAGTTGGAGTCTATTGGTTGAGCTAAAATGAAGGGATTCATTATGAAAATTCTCTGACAAGATCATTTTAATTTGTGTTCTGCTCTTCGGGACACACAGAATTTATTTATCATAAATTGATTGCTAACTTCTCAGACACTGACACCTGACTGCCTGTATGTAAATATCTGTTTGGTGTTTGGTATTTATCAGCTTGTGACCATAGATGAGGGTTTCAGTATTCCTGTCCCTCCATTTGTTCATCCATAAAATGGGACCAATAATGACATTGATTTTGTAGGCTGGTTATGAGGATTACAAAAGGCACTGAGTATGAATGCTTGGCACATGCTGAACATCCAATACATGCTGGCTCTTGCATAATAATTACTCATGCTTCAGATATTTATTTAGACTCTAATAGGGGCTGGCTGAAGCTTTTGTACTTCTGTTGCCTGGAACTTAGGGTGCCTTCTTTAAAAAGAAAAAAAAGAAAAGCATAATTTAAGGTAATATGTGTTAAGGAAGTTCAGAGCCTTTGACAATTATCCTGGGGGATAATTCAGGGTCTGTGAGAGTCTGACCCTGGGGAGATCAATCAGTTTATTTACCCCCTTTTAAAACTTAAAACTCAAGATTCAAAAAACTAAGATCATGGCACCCATTGCTTCATGGCCGATAGATGGGGAAACAATGGAAACAGTGACAGACTTTATTTTCTTGGATTCCAAAGTCACTGCAGACAGTGACTGCAGCCATGAAATTAAAAGGCATTTGCTCCTTGGAATAAAAGCTATTACCAACCTGCTGTCTGCCTGCTGCCAAGTTGCTTCAGTTGTGCCCGACTCTGTGTGACCCTATGGACTGCAGCCTACCAGGCTTCTCTGTCCATGGGATTCTCCAGGCAAGAACACTGGAGTAGGTTGCCATTTCATTCTCCAATGCATGAAAGTGGAAAGTGAAAGTGAAGTCACTCAGTTGTGTCTGACTCTTAGCGACCCCATGGACTGCAGCCCACCAGGCTCCTCCATCCATGGGATTTTCCAGGCAACAGTACTGGAGTGGGGTGCCATTGCCTTCTCCCATTACCAACCTAGAGAGCGTATTAAAAAGCAGAGACATTACTTTGTGGACAAAGGTCTGTAAAGTCAAAGCTGTGATTTTTCCAGTAGTCATGTATAGATGTGAGAGTTGGACCATAAAGAAGGCTGAGCACTGAAGAATTGATGCTTTTCAACTGTGGTGTTGGAGAAGACTCTTGAGAGTCCCTTAGATAGCAAGGAGATCAGACCAGTCAATCCTAAAGGAAATCAGTGAATATTCTTTGGAAGGACTGATCCTGAAGCTCTAATACTTTGGCCACCTGATGTGAAAAGCTAACTCACTAGAAAAGACTGTGATGCTGGGAAACATTGAGGGCAAAAGGAGAAGGGGATGACAGAGGATGAGATGGTTGATGGCGTCATCAACTCAATGGACATGAGTTTGAACAAAATCCAGGAGATAGTGCAGGACAGGGAAGCCTGGTATGCTGTAGTCCATGGGGTTGCAAAGAGTTGGACTGGACTGAGTGACTGAACAATAAGAACAAAATTGGAGGAAGTAGCTTTTCCAAGGTCTTACTCAGAGTTAGAAACAGAGCATGGAGGCAGGAAGGTCTTCTAGACATTCTTTCCCACTCTACCGTATTACCATATCAGCCCGCACAGACAGGGCTGTGCTGCAGGAACAAAAAGTCCAGATATATCAGTGGTAAGACGTAAGAAAATGCTATCACTTCTTCATATCTGGGTAGTGGCTGGGTGGCCTGTATTCCAGTCACTTGGGAGCCTGGGCTCCTTCCGTCTTGGAACACCAGCATTTTGACATGTGGCTTACACATGTCAGGAAGACATGAGAAGGGAAGTGAGTGTGATGTTGTGCAGAATGTTTTACGGACTTGCCCACAATTGGCATCTGTCACTTCCATCCACATTCCTTTAATCAGAAATCAGTCACGTGGCCCCACATAGTACAGAGGGTGCTGGGAAATTTCATCCTGTGTTTCCCTAGGAAGAATATGAAATTGTTTCATTAGCACAGAACACTGTCCCTGACATCCTATGTACCCACCATTTTCTGCCACATTTTCCAAGGCTGACCTCGGTCTCTTCTGAGATATCTGTTTCTCCCAGGGAGCTGCAGAGTCATTTTTTTTCATATGCTCTCCTGTACAGTGTGGGGAAGGGTTTTGAGAACAGATCTTCTGGAAAGAGTTTGAGAATTCTGGGCATGATAAAGTGGGACATAAGTAACCCTTTGGGTTGATAGTCAGCTCCTGGAGGTTACTGCTTAGACTGGATCAAGTTGCCTGAAGTCATCACAGGAATAATTCAGGAAGGATTTATTTTTTGAGAGTGAGGTTTGGAGTGTCTGGGTGTGTGTTGTGGATGGAGAGAGATGTCTGTGGATGCTTTGTGGAAGGGTGATGTGTCTGGGTGGACTAGGAAAACCAGGGGAAGAGCTATGGGTTAGATCAAGAGCCTCTTTGAGGTTAATTATTCACCAGGTCCCATCCCCCTCCCTTTCTGCATCTTACTTGTGCTCACATTTTACATGAATAATAATCATCAAATTGATGGTGATGGTTGCTTATTGAGTACTTACTATTTGACAAATCCTATGCTAGAATCACTTTATCAGCTCATTAAATCCTCACAACATCCTTGGAGCTGGGTACTGTCATTATACCCATTTTACAGATGAGGCAGCAGCAGCTTAGGAGTGGGTTCAGTAGCTTGCCTGAAATTGCATTGCTCTCTGGTAAGATCTGAGCCCAGACTGGTGCCAGGGCCTGCTTTCTTAAGCACTAGCCTGTGGAGCAGGGATCTCAAACTCATGTGCCGGTAGGGACCAGGCAGGTGACACAGACGAGGGAAGCAGATGAACGGGACTGAAGAGTATCGGAGCACTTGTCCTTGTCCAAAATGGGCAGTTGTCTTTTAGCTCCAGTTTCCAGGGGCCACGAAAGCCCAGGGTTGTCACATCACCTGAGTTGGGGGAGACAAGCCAGAATTCCAGATCTGTGTATGAAATGATCTCCAGCTGGCGTTTGAGTGACAAATGTTAAGTCATATTGAGGACCAGAATAAACATGTCTGTGGCCTAGTTAGGCCTGTGGGCTACCTGTTCGCAGCTTCTACTCGACTGCCTCCAAAGAGCTGGCGATGCCCCAGGTATGCCTCTTCCTACTGGAGGTGAAGCTGAGCAGAGCAAACAGGGGTTTCAGGGAGCCCTCCTGCTGCAGGGAGAGGACAGAGGAGCCCCTATGCTCCTCCCTTCTCCCCACAGACCCCCACCACCACTGCATCTGCCACCGTATCCTCCACCACATCTGAGCATCCAGGCTACCCCTCTGTCTGGCCCGCTCTCCTCCCTGCAGGTAGCTGTCTGCACGGCACTGGCTGCAAAGTTCTGCAGGTGTAAAATTATATATGCAAGAGTGTTGCCAAGCCAGACATTTAGCCCAGGGAGGCTTAGTTCCCAAACAACTGAGGTAGTGTGAAGCCAGTTTTCTAAATCAGATTCAGCCATTTCTCTCCTGAAGGTGTGTATATGTTTTTAAACTTGTATGTGGTTATAACTGATCTGAATGTAGTGCAAAAAGTTGGAGAATAATTGAATGATGCCTCCTGTTGTGCGAGTCGGGAGAGCTAAGGCAGGAGGTAGGAACTCTGTGATGGGTGTTCTGTGGGGGAACACGGCTGTCTGTGGCCTGGTGGGATGGTAATTTGACAGTTCTGGAACACATGCTGTTTTTTCTCTTCCATTGTTGAAGACGGATGGATGGCATTAGGTCCTTTAGACTGGGAGAGAAAGCAAAGAAAGAGAGACACTCATTAAGGCAGGGCAGTCTGAGCAGCTCCCAAGAACTGCCCTTGGGGTTTTCAAGGAACATTTTCCTTTGGCCAGTTTTCCAGAGTCTCGAACAGCTTTAACTTTACTGAGTGTCTGCCTGCAATGCAGGAGACCCAGGTTCAATTCCTGGTTGAAAAAAAATCCCCTAGAGAAGAGAATCACTCCAGTACTCTTGCCTGGAAAATCCCATGGATGGAGGAGCCTGGTAGGCTGCAGTCCATGGGGTCGCTAGGAGTCGGACACGACTGAGCGACTTCACTTTCACTTTTCACTTTCTCACAATGGAGGAGGCAATGGCAACCCACTCCAGTGTTCTTGCCTGGAGAATCCCAGGGATGGCAGAGCCTGGTGGGCTGCCGTGTATGGGGTCGCACAGAGTCGGACATGACTGAGGTGACTTAGCAGCAGCAGCAGCAGCAGAGAAGAGAATGACTACCCACTCCAGTATTCTTGCCTGGAGAATTCCATGGACAGAGGAGCCTGGCGGGCTACAATCCATGGGTTTGCAGAGTCGACACAACTGAGCAGCAACACCAGCTAGTCCCTGTAGCTATGGGGAGGGTCTTATTTCAACTGGGTCACTGTTTGCGATTTTTTTTTTTTTGAGGGAAGAGAGGGTATATTAGTAATACATATTTACTGTGGAAAACATTGACAGTACTAATGAGCAAAGTGTGAAATGTTTAAAAAACAAAAAAAAAACTCTTCACCCCAGGATCCAAGGAAAACCAGCGTACATCTCTCTGAACGTCTCCCAGAGGCCTCACTTCACTCGAGGGGTCTGGGAAGAAGGGGGTGGGAGGATAGAGTCTGCGGTCCCGGCTCCCACAGAACTTCACACTGCTTTGGGAGAAGAGGCAAACGTATAGGAATCCGCCAGCAGCACACGAGGTGGGAGGGAGTGTGACGAAAGACCAGAATGAGCTGAGCAGAGGCTGAATGAGGCACAAGTCCAGAGCAAGGACAGGTCAGCATGGGATGGAGTGGCTGGGAGCCCTGCAAAGAGCAGGATGGGAGGCTTCTCCAAGCCTGCACTGAGGGTGTTTTGGGGTCCTGGAATCGCTGTAACTAAATGCCACACACTGGGTGGCTTCACACAACAGAAATACATTCTGTCATGGTTGTGCGGGCAAAAGTCTGAGATCAAGGGACCGGGAGGGCTGTGCTTGCTCTGCGATCTGTAGGGAGAGTCCTTTGTTGCCCTCGTGTCTGTGCAGAGTCCTTCCTTGCCTGTCCCCAGCTCTAGTGGTGGCTGGCACTCCTTGGTGGTCCTTGGCTCGCAGCTGCGTTACTCCAGCCTCTGCCTCTGTCATCACGTGTCCTCCCTGTGTCTCTGTCTCTTCCTCTTATAAGGACTCCAGTCGTATTGGGTGAAGTCCCACCCTCATGGCCTCGTTTAATCTCATTACATCAACCAAAGCCCGATTTCCAAATAAAACCACGTTCATGAGCGCTGGGAGACAGGACTTCAGCGCATCTCATGGGGACCACAGTTCAACCTGTAACGGGATAATAGGGTTTGGATGAGGAGAGGGCTTTTGAGGCCAGCAAAGGACAGGTCCATAGGTGTCGATGGAGCACCCAGCATGGTTCCTGATCTGATGGGAGCTCGGTCAGTGTCTGTGGGCTGAAAGAAGTAACAGACTTACAATTACCAGGTGGACATGAGAGGTCGGGGGAGGGATAAACTGGGAGATTGGGATTGACACACTCACATCATTATATATATTAATATAATGGAGATGGAAATGGCGCCCTACTCCAGTATTTCTTGCCTGGGAAATTCGATGGACAGAGGAGCCTGGTGGGCTACATTCCATGGGGTCACCATGGAGTCAGACACAACCTAGAGACTAAACCACCACCACATATATAAAATAGATAACTAACAAGGACCTACTGTATAGCACAGGGAACTCTTCTAAATACTCCTCATTATAGATGGGGACTTCCTTGTGGTCCAGTGGCTAAGACTCCACACTCCCAATACAGAGGCGCCTGGGTTCGATATCTCATCAGGGAAGTAGATCCCACGTGCTGCACCTGAGAGTTTGAGTGCTGCAGCTAAGACTGCCACAGTCAAAGAAATAAATTAAAAAAGAAAATACTCAGTAATGGCTGATATGGGAGAAGAATCTAAAAAAGAGTGGATAAGGGTGCGTGTGTAACTGGTTCACTTCACTGTGCAGCGGAAACTAACACACTGTTGTGGATCAACTATAGTCCAATAAAAATTTTTTAAAAAGAAAAAGAATTAAATGAGGTAGGCTCAAAGGGTGATAAGACCCACCTGGCTGCCTTGCTCTTGCATCGGGAAAGAAGCTGGAATTTTGGGGAGACTAACTGGCTGCAGGGAGCAGGTTTGATGTCAGGGAGAGGATGCGGGCTGTTACATCAGATCATCTCCTGCCTGACCCCTCTGTGGTTCTGATTGCTGAGGGCCTGAAGTCTGCGCGTGGATGTTCCACTGTCTGGGTGACCCTCCCTCGCTGTCCTGTTTGGGGCGTTCTGCTGCAGTTACCTGGGCCTCCTGTCTGTCCCGCAGACTCTGCAGATGCTTTCTGTGGTCACAGTGTGCTGTGCTTCTGTGCCTCCTCTTGGCAATCTTGCCTTTAGCCTGTGCCGTCATCTGGCTGCTGCTTTTTGTTTTTCTTGGACCAAATCTCACCGTGTAAGAGAGACCGCCTCCTGGTCACCTCAGCTGCTGCTCCTGCTTCCCCACCGCCTCCCTTCTCTCCACCTCACCCTGGCATGGTTCCCTGGTTATTTCCCCACAGCCTGTAG
Source organism: Bubalus bubalis (assembly GCF_019923935.1). NCBI lineage: Eukaryota > Metazoa > Chordata > Mammalia > Artiodactyla > Bovidae > Bubalus > Bubalus bubalis. Next base: position 942,298 of record NC_059175.1, on the reverse strand, counting down.
TTCTGTTGTTTATTTGTGGTTGCCTGTGTTGCCCTGTGTTAGTTTTCTAATACTGCACAAATTTGCAGCTTTAACGGCTCCCATTTATTACCTTGCATTAGCTGGGGGTCTCTGCTTCAGGGTCTCACAAAGCTGCAATTCAGCTGTTGGTTGGGGTTGTCATCTCCTCTGAAGGCTCAACTGGGGACGGACCCACTTCCAGACTCTTGAGGTTGTTGGCAGAACTCAGTCCCTTGCATCCTGTTAGACAGGGGTCTCTGAGCTCTTGCTGGTTGTCCTCAGTTCCTCACTGGATGTTGTAGGGGCTGTCTTCCGTCCCTCACCTGACTGACCTCCCTAACAAGCTGCTTGCTTCATCACAGGTAGTGAGAGAATGGGTCCCCTGGAACATAGGCAACACAGCATATGTAAGGTAACCACAGTGGTGACCTCCTGTCCCGTTTGCAGTATTATATTGGTGAGAAGCAAGCCGTCAGGTCCTGTCCATGGTCACCAAGAGGGGATTACACAAAGTTCTAACACCAAAGGGCACTGAGCATGGAGGTGCCCTAGAAGCTGTCTGTCACACCCTCCAAGAGAATAAAAGTGACAGCAGGAGTCATGCAGGAGTTGAAACCGAAGGGAGGAGAGCAGGGCACAGACTTAGAAGAATGATCTAGCCTGAGGACGTGACATAAACTGTTGTTGTTTTTTAATCCCTAGATCATGCCTGACTCTTTGTGACTCCGTACACCATAGCCCGCCAGGCTCCTCTGTCTGTGGGATTTCCCAGGCAAGAGTGTTGGAGTGGGTTGCCGTTTCCTTCTCCAGGGGGATCTTCCCAACCCAGGGATCAGACCCACATCTCCTGCACTGGCAAGTGGATTCTTTACCACTGAGCCACCAGGGAAGCCCATGTGACATAAACTGATTAAAACCAAATAGGTCCAAGACGGCAGACAAGATGGTCAAATCGACATCCTCCAGACCTTAAGCCTCAGTATATGTACATCGTAATACATCAGCCAGCTAAATGACATGCCCACCAGCACGATGACCATTCTAAGGCTAACCACTAAAGACCAGAAAGTGGACAATTCCTAAAAGTCCCCTCCCTGTTCCCCAAAATAGTTGGAATAATTCTCCCACTCATTAGCCTATGAAATTACCTAGTCCAGAAAAACTAACCATCCCCTATCTTGGCACTGCTGTTTCTGAAGAGGGTGGCAGAGAATGAGGTGGCTGGATGGCATCACTGAATCAATGAACATGAGTCTGAGCAAACTGCGAGAGATAGTGAAGGACAGGGAAGCCCGGTGTGCTGCAGTCCATGGGGTCGCAGAGCAGACATGATTTAGTGACTCAGTTCAGTTCAGTCGCTCAGTCGTGTTGGACTCTGCAACCCCATGAATCACAGCACGCCAGGCCTCCCTGTCCATCACCAACTCCCAGAGTTCACTCAAACTCATGTGCATTGAGTCAGTGATGCCATCCAGCCATCTCATCCTCTGTCGTCCCCTTTTCCTCCTGCCCCCAATCCCTCCCAGCATCAGAGTCTTTTCCAATGAGTCAACTCTTCACATGAGGTGGCCAAGATACTGGAGTTTCAGCTTTAGCATCATTCCTTCCAAAGAAATCCCAGGACTGATCTCCTTGCAGTCCAAGGGACTCTCAAGAGTCTTCTCCAACACCACAGTTCAAAAACATCAATTCTTCGGCACTCAGCTTTCTTCACAGTCCAACTCTCACATCCATACATGACCCCTGGAAAAACCATAGCCTTGACTAGACGGACCTTTGTTGGCAAAGTAATGTCTCTGCTTTTGAATATGCTATCTAGGTTGGTCATAACTTTTCTTCCAAGGAGTAAGCGTCTTTTAATTTCAATGATTTTGGAGCCCCCCAAAATAAAGTCTGACACTGTTTCCACTGTTTCCCCATCTATTTCCCATGAAGTGATGGGACCGGATGCCATGATCTTCGTTTTCTGAATGTTGAGCTTTAAGCCAACTTTTTCACTCTCCTCTTTCACTTTTATCAAGAGGCTTTTTAGTTCCTCTTCACTTTCTGCCACAAGGGTGGTGTCATCTGCATATCTGAGGTTATTGATATTTCTCCTGGCAATCTTGATTCCAGCTTGTGCTTCCTCCAGCCCGGCATTTCTTATGATGTACTCTGCATATAAGTTAAATAAGCAGGGTGACAATATACAGCCTTGACGTACTCCTTTTCCTATTTGGAACCAGTGTGTTGTTCCATGTCCAGTTCTAACTGTTGCTTCCTGACCTGCATACAGGTTTCTCAAGAGGCAGGTCAGGTGGTCTTACTAGACCCATCTCTTTCAGAATTTTCCACAGTTTATTGTGAGTGATCCACACAGTCAAAGGCTTTGGCATAGTCTAAACAACAATAATAACAATACTCTGTGGATGGTGTTTCTCTCTAAATAAATTCACTTCTTACCTATCACTTTGTCTCCCACTGAATTCTTTCTGGGATGAGACATCAGAACCTGAGCTTCATTACATCCTGAGACCAGGTGTGTGATCCCAGTTGGAAGGCTGTGGGGTTTGGCTGGGTTCTCGTCTTGGCCATGAGGGTTCAAGTCCCAGTCTGAGGCACACAGTTTCCGAGTCACAGAGCTCCTGAAAGGAGCTTCTTTGTTGTTCAATACTCTATCCCTAGCCACCAGCACAGAGCCAGTTCAGAGTAGGCGTTTAATAAAGGCATACTGGAGGGAGAAAGGAAAGAGAAGGAGAAAGACAGAGGGAGGAAGTAAGTAATGACGAAATGAGGGAAAAGAAGGAATGTCCCGCTTTCCCCTGCAACATGCCAAAAGTAACAGCTAGACAAATCTGCTTGCGGTTATCCTGAGGCAATGCCTGGGGGTTTTATATGCTGTTTCTTTTATTGGAATCCTCTTTTCTCCCTCTGACATATTCCTGTACCAACCAAACTGGCCATGACCAAGTCATTCTTGAGGTCTCAATTAAAATGTTACTTTTTCATGGAAACCTCTCTTGACCCTGAAAACCTGATTACTCAGTCCTCCTTCTTCTATACTCTCCCATAAGCCTTCACTTACACCTCTGGCCCCGTCTGCAGCAGGAGTCTGTACACTGCAGCCTCTAGGCCAAATCCAGCCTTCACCCTGTTTTGTAAATAAAGTTTTATTGGAGCACAGCCACACCCCTTAGTTTGTGTATTTTACAGCGCTTTCATGCTAGGAAACAAAGTTGAATTGTTGCCATAGAAAATATGGCCGGCAGAATCACCTTTTAAAGAAAATTTATTATCTCACCTTTTAAAGAAAAACACCAATACAGTATACTAACACATATATATGGAATTTAGAAAGATGGTAACGATGACCCTGTATGCGAGACAGCAAAAGAGACACAGATGTATAGAACAGTTTTTTGGACTCTGTGGGAGAGGGCGAGGGTGGGATGATTTGGGAGAATGGCATTGAAACATGTATAATATCATATAAGAAACGAATCGCCAGTCCAGGCTCGATGCAGGATACAGGATGCTCGGGGCTGGTGCACTGGTGTGGCCTAGAGGGGTGGTACGGAGAGGGAGGTGGGAGGGTTCAGGATGGGAAACACGTGTACACCCGTGGCGGATTCATGTTAATGTATGGCAAAACTAATACAATATTGTAAAGTAATTAGCCTCCAATTAAAATAAATAAATTTATATTAAAAAAAATAAGGAAAATTGCAAATCCCTTGGGCTTTCCTGGTGGCTCAGATGGTAAAGAATCCACCTGCAATGCGGGAGACCTGGGTTCGATCCCTGGGTTGGGAAGATCCTCTGGAGAAGGGAATGGCTACCCACTCCAGTGTTCTGGCCTGGAGAATTCCATGGACTGTGTAGTCCATGGGGTTGCAGAGTCCGACTTTTACTTTCACTTTTCAGTGTAGAATGCTTACCACAGCCTGTGGTATTTGACACTTTGTCTGTCTCTTCCCCATTAACCCCTAACTGCTTAAGGATGGGGATCATGCCAGTTTAACCATTTCCCAGCGTTTAGTCCAGGATCTGAAACTTGGTCAAGATATGTTTGTTGAATGAATGAATGAAGTATCTGTCAGAAACAGAAAGCTGGTGGAAAAGCTCAAATTAGGATTACCTGAGGAGGGTTGATTTTGTTGTTATTCAGCCACTTAGTCATTTCCAACTCTTTGCGACCCCATGGACTGTATGTAGCACACCAGGCTCCCCTGTCCTCCACTATCTGCTCAAATTCATGTCCATTGAGTTGGTGATGCCATCTAATTATCTCATATCCGCTGCCTCCTCTCCATTTGCCTTTCCCAGCATCAGGGTCTTTTCCAGTGAGCCAGCTGTTCTCATCAGGAGGCCTAAGTATTGAGGCTTCAGCTTCAGCATCAGTCCTTCTAATGAATATTCAGGACTGATTTCCTTTAGGATTGACTGGTTTGATCTCTTTGTAGTCCAAAGGACTCTCAAGAGTCTTTTCCAGAACCACAGTTTGAAAGTATCACAAGCGACTATTTCAGAGGTGTGGCTGTGGCTCAGGGAAGCAAGACTAGAGGTGATGGAGCCTCTCAGAGAAGAGGAGAGAAGGCAGCATGTTCTGGGGCAGGAAGTGGTCAGTCGTGAGGAGGAGCTGTGACCTTTGGTGGTGATGCTAGCTAACCTGCATGACCTCTCAGGGTGCCCACCAGGAGGATGAATGGCCTCCTTCCCTCTGCTCCCTTTCTCCCAGCTCCCGCTCAACTTAACTCAAAGAGAGGTTAAGAGCCCAGGGGCCAGCCCTGCAGTGTGGTCCATTGAGGTCAGCCTCCCAGTGCAGAGAGAGGTGAATCACAAACTGAGGCCAAAGCTCCCTTGCCAGCTTTTTCTAGCTTTGTTAGACCCTCTTCTTTGCTGGTTGTAAACAGGGGTTCAGACTAGGTGAGGAACATCTTACTAGCCCCTCCTACTCTGTCCTGAGCAGGAGTCCCCAGATCGGGCTATGGGATTTTTTTTTTTTTTTTAATTTTTGGCTGCCCTGGGTCTTCGTTGTTACACACAGGCTTTCTCTAGTTGCAGTGTGTGGTCTTCTCTCTATGGGGACTTCTCTTGTTGCAGAGCATGTGCTCTAGAGCGAGTGGGCCTCAGTAGCTGCGGCTCGCAGGCTCTAGAGTGTGGGCCTCAGTAGTTGTGGCACAGTGGCATAGCTGTGCCACGGCATGTGGGATTTTCCTGGACCATGGTGGAACCCGTGTCCATGGCATCAGCAGGTGGATTTCACTGGCATAACTGTGCCACGGCATGTGGGATTTTCCTGGACCGGGGTGGAACCCGTGTCCCTAGCATTGGCAGGTGGATTTCACTGGCATAGCTGAGCCACGGCATGTGGGATTTTCCTGGACCAGGGGTGGAACCCATGTCCCTAGTATCAGCAGGTGGATTTCACTGGCATAGCTGAGCCACGGCATGTGGGATTTTCCTGGACCAGGGGTGGAACGCATGTCCCTAGTATCAGCAGGTGGATTTCACTGGCATAGCTGTGCCACGGCATGTGGGGCTTTCCTGGACCAGGGGTGGAACCCGTGTCCATGGCATCAGTAGGTGGATTTCACTGGCATAGCTGAGACACGGCATGTGGGGTTTTCCTGGACCAGGGGTGGAACTCATGTCCCTAGCATCGGCAGGCGGGTTTCACTGGCACAGCTATGCCACAGCGTGTGGGATTTTCCTGGACCAGGGGTGCAAGCTGTGTCCCTAGCATTGGCAGGTGGATTTCACTGGCATAGCTGTGCCACGGCATGTGGGATTTTCCTGGACCAGGGGTGGAACCTGTCTCCCCAGCATCGGCAGGTGGATTTCACTGGCATAGCTGAGACACGGCATGTGGGATTTTCCTGGACCAGGGGTGGAACCTGTCTCCCCAGCATCGGCAGGTGGATTTTACTGGCATAGCTGAGACACGGCATGTGGGATTTTCCTGGACCAGGGGTGGAACCCATGTCCCTAGCATCGGCAGGTGGATTTCACTGGCATAGCTGTGCCAAAGCATGTGGGATTTTCCTGGACCAGGGGTGGAGCCCGTGTTCCCAGCATCGGCAGGTGGATTTTCAACCAGTGGACCACCAGGGAAGTCTGGGCCACGGGTCTGGATGTGAGCGCATCACCCCTCTGAGGGCTCGTGAGCCTATGGGCCCTCTCTGGCCTCAGACCGTCCACTTCTCTGAGGCCCCGCCATGGCCCCTGCTATCACCACGCGCCCTGACCCCCACACCCTCCATCCCCGTCTGCTCTAGGGGTCTTTTCTCTGAGTTCCTGCTCTAATAGTTCCCTCAGATCGCTGATTGCCCACTCTCCACAGAATCTATTAATAGATTACATCTCTCAACACTTAGTTTTTCATATTCTTACACCATTCTCTATGTATCTCATACGTCTTAATCCGTCTCCTAAGCTAGACTGCAAGCTCTCTAAAGACAAGGACCAAGGCATGACTTTTAAGCCCACTTGGTTCTGGACCCCCAAATAGAATTATAGGTCTCCAAATTGTCAGGGCATTCTAGATCTTGAGTCTTGCTTCCTACCCATCACAGATACCCTCTGGGCATCATTTCCAACACGAGTCAACAGCTGATCTCCACTTGTGTGCCCCTGTGATGGGGATCCGCTCTGTTGTAGGGTGGCGCTTACACACTTGCCCTGTGTCGAGGCCTTATTTTCTCTCCTGCCACGCAGAAGGCGGCACTGTGCGTGTCCTGATCATGCAGACGGCATGCTCGCCCTTGTGCATGCTCTGTCCCTCAGCTGTGTCTAGCCCTTTGTGACCCCATGAACTGTAGCCTGCCAAGCTTCTCTGTCCACAGGACTTCCTGGGCAAGAATCCCGGAGTGGGTTGCCATTTTTTCCTCCAGGGGATCTTTCCAGCCCAGGGATTGAATGACATCGCCTGCATTGTCAGGCAAGTTCGTTACCCCTGAGCCACCTGGGAAGCCCGTACAGAGGGCTGGTAGTCTTAACGTCTGGTCTGAACTGATGGTGTAGTCTCTGGCTCTGTATGTTTCACCATCACAGATGAACATCTTTGGTGAAGCCAGTCCTAACCTATACCTCTGCATCCTCTCCCTACCCGTTGATGGTGTGGATGAAAACTTAACCACTCCAAATGCTGTGTAGAAAGCACTTCCTCACATACTTTATCTCTTGAATCTCATAGTAATCCTGTAGAGCTGGCACTTCTGGTCATACTTTATAAACGTCTCAACAACAGTACCAACAACTGAGGCCCAGTAAGGTTAAGTGACTTTCTCAAAGTCACATAGCCTAGAGGTGAGAAAGCGAGGACTCAAACGCTCCTCTCCTGAATTTACAGTTGAAGCCCTGTTTCTCTACCCCTGTGCTGGGGTTGGGTTTTGCTCCTTTCTTCATCCCCCAAATGACAAAAAGAAAATGCTGCAAGAATGCCACAGAGTTAATCAAAAGAAGGATGAATGTACACGTGCCAAGATAAGGACAGTGGTCTGCCCTAGAACATTACTGTTTCATTTTTTCCAGTGTTGTTCTGAATTACTCTTCCTCTCCACCCCACCCAAGGTGTCAAACAGATGTGAGAGCAGCACGGAGCTCCAAGTCACAGCACTGCTTTATGAGTCACTGACAGGGATGGAGAGCAAAACTCAAGGGTTTACTGTGGTAATGCCTAAGTATGAAAGCAACATGGTGGGTGATGTGGAACATGGTAGAAACCAGACCTGAGCAAGAACGCATGTCCCCCTGTAGTTTGCAAGGGGGCTCAGCACTCCCACCAGCTCAGGTCTCATGGGAAGATGGGATAAAAGTGTGCACCATCTTGGCTGGAGTGGGGAGCAGCAAAGCCACTAGGGGTATCCCTTCACTTTCCTTAAGACATATGATGATAAATTCTGTTCTGTTCTGTTTATTTATTCATTAGTTTTTCTTGGTGGTGCAATTGGTAAAGAATCCGCCTGCCAACACAGGAGATGCAAGAGATGCAGGTTCAATCTCTGGGTCAGGAAGATCCCCTGGAGAAGGAAATGGCAGCCCTCTCCAGTATCCTGCATGGATAGTCCCACGGACAGAGGAGCATGGCAGACTACAGTCCATAGGGTTTCAAAGAGTTGGATGCGACTGGACACACACACACCCTGATGAAGTAGAAAATGCTGAGATCCTAGTTGGAGTTGGGCAGCATGATGTGCGGGTTAAAAACATGATCTCTGCGTTCAGGGAGCCTGGGTTCAAATCCCAGCCTTGCCACATACTGCTTGTTTGACCTTGTGGCAAGTTGATTTATGGATAAAATCTTCTAAGCTAGGGTGCTTTATCATGTGAAAAGTGGGATAATAAATGTACCTACTACGTATGATTGCTGACTGGATTGAAGTGAAGTGAAGTCGCTGAATCGTGTCCGACTCTTTGCGACCCCATGGACTGTAGCCTACCAGGCTTCTCAGTCCATGGGATTTTCCAGGCAAGAGTACTGGAGTGGGTTGCCATTTCCTTCTCCAGGGGATCTTCCGGACCCAGGGATCAAACCCGGGTCTCCCGCATTGTAGGCAGATGCTTTACCCTCTGAACTACCAGGGAAGCTTGGTGCATTGTTTGGCTCAATAAATATCAGCTCTTTTTAAAGCTAATCTTTAGTATTTTGTCTACTGAAGGAAGATAGTAGTTCATACCTTCCAGAACTGTTGCAAAGAGAAGGAAATATAAAGAATAAAAAGCTCCTGACTCTAAGTCCCAAAGTTTCAGTCACTTAAGAGTTATTTCTTGAACATGTCTGAATCTAATGTGGGTAAACGGAGGGACGGGAGAAAAGTCTGTGTTCCGCAGTTTTTCAGGGTCTTGGGCTTTTGCTGTCTGCCACACTTGGAGTTCTCCACTGGTTCGATTGAATCTAGTTCAAGATGAGGAAAAATAAAGAATGTGGAGGTGGGAAGTTTTATGGATCAGGCCTAAAAGTGGCATATATTACTTCTGTTCATGTGACACTCACTCCAGTATTATTGCCTGGAGAATCCCATGGACTGAGGAGCCTGGTGGGCTATTAGTCCACGGGGTCACAAAGAGTCAGACACATCTGAGCGATTAACACTTTCACTCATGTAATAGTGATGAAATTGCAGTCACGTGGTTACACCTGCCTGCACGGGAAGCTGTGAAATGAGGCCTGTGTGTATGCATCAGACATAGGAAAATGGCTTGGTGAATGACTTCCCAGTCTGTGCCCCAGTGTTCAATGAATGGCAATGACATTTTTTGATTGCTAATATAATACCATGATGATTCCCATGGCATCCTAAGCCCCACTTAGAGAGATGGGCAACCCTAATCATGCAGCCTTTACTTCTCAGAGCCTGAGAGAAGGGCCAGTTCTTACTTCATCCCTAGAACAACATGTGCCTTTGGCCCTTCTAAGCCATCACTGGCCACGATGACAGGACCAAGGGTCTCAAGAATGACAGGCAAGTCTCCAAAAGGACACGCCATTGACAGTCATGTAAATGGAGTTCCATTTTTTATGGTCAATTAAATATTCATACATTAAATATTTCTCTTCCATCTCTCTATAGTTGCAAAATGAGTAACTCTAAAACTTAATGGCTTAAGATACACACTTGCTTTAGTATTGTCTCTCATGGTTTCTATGACTCAGAGTTCAGGAATGGTTCAGCTGGGTGATCTGAGTTTCTCATAAGTTACAGTCAGGTGGTAGCTGGGCTGGAATCTCAGAGGTGTCTGCACTTAACACATCTGACCTTTAAGCAGGAAAGACTCAAAACAGCCAGGGCTGGACCAGCCAGGGCTCCACAGAGATCTCTCTGTCTCTCTGGTCCCCTCACATGATCTCACCAGTGGGGACTCCAGGTCCTCTGATCTTCTCACACGGCATCTCAGGCTCTAATGCAAGTGCTCAAAGAAGGAGCCAGTCAGTCACTTACTGCCTCTTCCGATCTAGCTCAGAAGTTCTGCAGCATCGCTCCTGCCATAGTCCTGTTTGCCTACACAGTCACAAAGGCCTGCTCAGGTTCAAGGCAAGGGGGCATGGACTTCATCTCTTGAAGGCAAGTGTATCAAAGAAACTCATTGTAGATGTGTTTTGAGAAGGCCCCACTTCCCCATCTCCCATCTAGACACTGTAATGGCGTCCCCATCTAGCATCATCCCAGATGGGATCATTCATCCTGCACATGGTCCAGAACTCATACTGGGCTAAAGTAGACTGATTTCCTCAAAGAACAAAGCTGAAGGCTGAGACATATGGCTGAAGGTCCAGAGGAGCCTGGCCTGCGATGAGTGGGCTGAGGATGGAACGAGCATATGAGGCAGGGCAGCCTTTTCTCAGCATCAGTTTCCTTAGTTCTCATTTTCAGCCAAGAAGCTGGTAGTCCAGGCTCTGTCCTCCTCACAGTTTCGAGATCTTCAAGTAGGAACATGCTTATGTGCTAAGTTGCTTTAGTCGTGTCCAACTCTTTGTGAGCCCATGGACTGTAGAGCCTCCCAGGCTCCACTGTCCAGGGGATTCTCCAGGCAAGAATACTGGAGTGAGTTGCCATGCCCTCCTCCAAGTGATCTTCCCTACCCAGGGATCGAATCTGTGTCTCCTGAGGCTCCTGCATTACAGGTGGATTCTTTACCACTGAGCCACTGGGGAAGTTGCAAGTAGGAGAGGGTTACATAAAGCATGGAGGCTCAGAGAGTTTAAGTAAGGTACTCAAACTCATATAGTTCGGAGTGGGCAGTGGGAGAGAGACTTGAACCCTGACCTGTGCCTCCTCAAGCCTGTGTGCTGTCTGACCTGTAGAAGTGTGTGCATTAGGCAGGGTAGAGCGTTGGGGGCAGATGAACAACTCAGCTCTCTCCCTACCCTCTGTCTGCAGCCAGATACCAGAGAATTAGGTGTCATAGGCAGGCTGCAAGGGAGGGGCAGCTGGAGGGGACCACTCTGGGTGCTGTCTTTCTATTAATATTTATTAGCCACAAAGTGCACCCCACTTTTCCCCTATAGGAAAAGAGCACACCAGCAGAGTCTCTTGGGCAAGCCCAGGATTCATCTCTAAGGCACATAATTTGGGCTGGGATGGTCCTCTGCTCTCGGTGTGCTGAAATTTCAGAGTGGAAGTTTGTCAGGGGAGGCTGAGAGAATGGGAGTGTTGGGGGATGTGATTCAACTAATCATAGTACTGACAGGTTTCAGGATTGAGTATTAAACATGTGCCTCGTAAGCACTGTGTGTGCATCGTCTCATTTAACCGTCATGAAACTCTTGAGGTCGAGACTGTCCCCCTCATTTTGTTGATGGAGAAACTGAGCCTTGGAGATGACATGAACTGCCTATAAGTCACTTAGTACATGGCAGTACAGGCATTCAAACTCATGGTTGCTTCCCTCTGAAGCTCAGCCTCCCAGACACTGACTCTGTGCCTGAGCCAACCCCACAGTCCCCACCTGAACTCTTGTCCCCAGGTCCTCAGCGTTTCAGCCACACACTTTGTGCCCCTTCCTAAATAAATGTCAATTGGAAATACCAGTGCCACGGCCAGTACCGCAGGCCGCTGAGATGCCATGCTGCGTGCTGGTAATTAAAGCCTCTGTTGCACTGTCATATTCACAGTGGTCACGGTGCCCAGGCGCCCATTCAGTTGAGATGGGAGGGAGAAGGAACTCGGGGTGATGATGAGCACACCCTCATGCCTGTCTGCGTGCTGGTGTCCAGTCCTCGCACGAACAACTATTCTTTATTTCCCTGTGTACCTCTTGCTCTTCTTGACGAGCCTCAGCTTAGTCTGAAAAGTCTAAATACAGCCTTTCTCCATCACAAGCTATTTGAGAACAAACTTTGTTACTTTACTTTTCTCAGAGGAGGGGCTGGAATTAACGTATACACATTACTGTATTTAAATTTGTTGTTTTCAGTCGTGTCTGACTCTGCGACCCTATGAACTGCAGCACGCCAGGCTTCCCTGTCCTTCACTATCTCCCAGGGTTTGCTCAAACTTCTGTCCATTGAGTTGGTAATGCCATCCAACCATCTCATCTTCTGTCATCCCTTTCTCCTCCCTCCTTCAGTCCTTCCCAGCATCAGGGTCTTTTCCAATGAGTTGGCTCTTCGCATCAGTTGGCCAAAGTATTGGTGCTTCAGCTTCAGCGTCGGTCCTTCCAAGGAATATTCAGGATATTTAAACCAGTCAATCATAAAGTAAATCAATCCTGATTATTCCTTGGAAGGACTGATCCTGAAGCTGAAGCTCCAGTACTTTGGCCACCTGATGCAAAGAATTGACTCATGGAAAAGACCCTGATGCTGGAAAAGATTGAAGGCAGGAGGAGAAGGGGATGGTAGAGTTTAGATGGTTGGATGCCATCACCGACTCAATGGACATGGGTTTGAGCAGGCTCCGGGAGTTGGTGATGGACAGGGAGGCCTGGCATGCTGCAGTCCTTGGGGTTGCAAACAGTCGGACACAACTGAGTGACTGAACTGAACTGAAAATAGATAACCATAAAAATGTAAAATAAAATAGATAACCAGTAAAGACCTTCTGTATAGCACAGGGAACTATGCTCAATATTCTATAATGGCCTAAATGATTGTTACTTTAGATAGAGGAAAGCTGGATGAGGGAGGGAGGTGGTTCCCCAGGGAGGTGGCCTAAGGAGTCATTTCATTTTTATTTCAGTGGGCTTCCGTGGTGGCTTAGATGGTAAAGAACCTGCAATGTGGGAGACCTGGGTTCGATCCTTGGGTTGGGAAGATCCCCTGGAGGAGGGCGTGGCAACACACTCCAGTATTCTTGCCTGGAGAATCCCATGAACAGAAGAGCCTGGCGGGCTACAGTCACAAAGAATCGGACATGATTGAGTGACTAAGCATAGCACAGCACATGATTCTTTAAATTAGAAGAGTAATCCTTCCTCAAACTTGATTTTTCCTTATACAAAGTGCTAGAATATGAAAATTGTTTCCCTTGTCACTTTATGCAACTTGAGAACTCACTGGTCTTTCTGAGGCATAATAGCAAGATTTAGAACCTGACTAGGAGAAAAAAAGAATTCATGAATGTATGGGTGGGATCTGCCACTGGGAAAATGGCTTCTCAGTACCTGAGTGTTCTGGAGGGATGCAAAGCCAATTTATAGATACCTTGTTGAAATTCCAACTTGGCCAAAATCCTGAAAAGCTTCTCATCAGTAAGGCATGGTAAATAAGAATTAATTGCTCAGGCTTCATTATTAAGAACTGTAACATATTATCCATGGTCTTTTTAAAAAAAATCCTGTCTTCTTAGATAATTTTAGTGGACACGATATTTATACGATTGTTAACAGGTTCATTCTTGACTTTGACTTTTCCCTAATCTTGGTTTTCTGCCACCTAAGGGGCCTCCTTCTCCCTGACACCAATACTACATAATGCTTGGAGCTCTTCCATGGTACATTCTTCTCTTTGGGACCTTTTTCAGGAGCTTCAGCCTACAAGTTGGAGCCAGAGTAGTCCATGTAGCTGTCTTTACCTGTTGTTTGAGATTACTTTTGCCAGGCATATGTTCTGCTATGTTGGGTTATGGAGTTAAATGAGATATGGTCTTTGCCCTCAGAGAGTCTGCAGATTAGCTGGCAAATCAGCAAGTACCTGGATGGGTACCAAAGTAGTCAAGATTCTTTTGATTTCAGGTGATAGAAAATTCAACTCAAACTGATTTAGGACAAAATATAAGGGAGAAAAGATAGATTGGCTCACATAATCTCAAAATACAGAGGAATCTGGTATCAGGCATGGGTGGATCCAGCTACTCACAGGATAAGCACCAGGAACCAGGCTCTCTTCATCTGCATCTGGAAAGTTCTCTCTTCATGGTATAGCTCAATGGCTTCTGGCAGCTACAGTGGAGAGAAAGCTATTGGGAATTTGAGTCACACATGTACTTCTGAAACAGTTACTGTGGTCACAGGGAGTTAGTATGCTTGTAAGCCTGGCCTGGATCAAGTGCCCATCCTTAGAGCTGGGAAGAGGGATCAGCCCCACTTGTATTATATCAGGGCCAGGAAGCTTCCAAATAAAAATTTGTTATCTGAAGAAGGGGCAACAGAAGCCAGGCAGCTGAACATACCAGGCTCTACTACGTACATAATGGCTGCTACTGCTGCTAAGTTGCTTCAGTTGTGTCCGACTCTGTGTGACCCCACAGACAGCAGCCCACCAGGCTCCCCCATCCCTAGGATTCTCCAGGCAAGAACACTGGAGTGGGTTGCCATTTCCTTCTCCAATGCATGAAAGTGAAAAGTGAAAGTGAAGTCGCTCAGTCGTGTCCAACTCTTAGCCACCCCATGGACTGCAGCCTACCAGGGATTTTCCAGGCAAGAGTACATAATGGCTAGCTTACTCCATACAGTGTCCTTCAGCCTGGTTGGGCATGCTCTAGGGAATATCATTAATCATTGAAAGTGCCTTTTCCTGTAACAAGCAACATCCCTCCAGCCTGAGCCAGTCTGGGTTAAATAGACCATAATTGTAACCTGCAAAAATCTGACCCAAATTTGTTCTCTATTGCAGTGACCTGGACAGAAATAATATCACTAGGATCACCAAGACGGATTTTGCTGGACTTAAGAACCTCCGCGTCTTGTAAGTAGCATGAGGCTCTCCAGTGCATTTTCACCCTCAGCTCTTCAGCCTCATGAAATGTCCCACTGCCCTGACATCACACCTTCCAGCGCTGGGCAACTAGAACTCAGCCTTCTGCAGCAGAAAGCCCTGTGTTGCACACCCGGGTTTCCTTCCTCAGCTGTCTCGTTCTGTGTCTCTGTGCTGTGGGCTGGACTAGACTGATGGAAGAAGTCTGTTCTAGTGACAGGGAAAACAGAAGGCAATCCATGAATAAACCATTGTGCCCAGCTTTTAGGATGGCAGCAGGGTCACGTTGGCTCACCATGCTTCCCTTCCGTAGAGGTTATGATGTCTTCTCCAGCCTGTGCATTAAAGAGCAAACCCTTGTCTATGTTCTGAAGTTGCGAGGACTAAGTGGAACAACACATACCTCTTTAACACGACACCTGGAAAAAGGGTAGTACTAAAAAGAAACATGAGCTCTTCCCGAAAAAAGGAAAAAAAATGTAACGGGTGCATAGAGAATGGAAAAAGTAAGAATTCATTGACTTTTAAGTAGATTTAAGGAAATTGTGAGTAAATTAGAATTAATCAACTGTTATTATTTTGATATTTTTAGAATAATTAATACAGTATAACCAGAATGTTGTTGATCCAAAAATAGCTATAATGTAGCCATAAAACTTCAACTTACTACATGAATTTCAGCAACTGAAAATATCTGCACGTAGAAGAATAGGCTCTCAAAACTTATCCTAGGACTTCCGTTTCGTTGAATATATTGTCCAGTGATAAACAGAAGAAGGCCGACCATATATTAACCTCCTTATCTCATGTCTTTTATCATCATCTTATTAAAGTGGGCATTTTTTACTGTTCTGTTACTTGATATAAGACCAATTATTATTTTATGTAAGGGTAATATACTAATTTTAAATTGGACATTTTGTTAGGATAATTCAACAAAGCTTCCTGTTTTATTAAATGCTTTCTGGGCTTTCCTGCAATAGATTTGTAAATTTTTCATGCTGAAAAGAAAAAAAAAACATCAGTCTGGACAAAAGTTATTTATCTTGTTGCTTAATGGAGAGAAGGGGAGGAAGGAGGGGGAGAGTCAGACAGGGTCAGGGCACTTACTGAACACCTGCAGCTGCACAGACAGGTAGGAAGACTTGAGATGGGCATTGGTGGAGCTGGGCAGCAAGAAATGCTAGGCTTCATTGCTGAATGTTGGACACTTTCACCCACCCCTAAATATGAATGATAAGAAGCTACCTAAATGCGTGTCCACTGATGGATCTCAGATGATCAGAAGTACCAGAAAAGAGCCATTGGACCTCTTTACTTCCTGACTCAGAAGGTGATTTTGACCTGTAAGTGTGGTTCCAGACCGAGAGTGCAGCCTGATGTTTGTTATGTCATGGAATCTTCACTGGCAGATTTTTACTAGAAGTCGCAGCTAAAGTCTTGGTATCTAAAGCCACCTCCTTCTTTTTACTACCAGCCCTTTATAATACAGTGAATTTTATTCTACAGGCCAGAAATAGTAGGTTCTGGTCCTGACTTGGAATTTACTACCCACGTGACCTTGAGCAGATCACTGTACGCTTCTGGGCCTCAGTTTTCTTGTCTGTAAACTAGGGAGTGAATAGTATATTAGTTCTTGAGGGCTGCTGTTACAAAGTCTGTCAGTCATGCCCCACTCTTTGCGGCCCCATAGACTGTAGCCCCCCAGGCTCCTCTGTCCGTGGGATTCTCCAGGCAAGAATACTGGAGTGGGTTGCCATGCCCTTCTCCAGGGGATCTTCCCAACTCGGGGATCGAATCCATGTCTCCTGCATTGCGGGCAGATTCTTTACTGTCTGAGCCACCAGGGAAGCACCATATACTAGGTTACTTAAACAATAGAAGTTTATGGTCTCACATTTCTGGAGAAGTCCAGAATCAAGGTGCTGGCAGAGTAAGCTTCTGTCACGGACTGTGGAGGAAGGGTCTAGTGTGGCCTCTCTTCTAACGTCTGGTGGCCTCAGGAGTTTTCTGGCTTTGAGACAGTTGTTTCCAGGTCTCTCCACATTGTCTTCCCTTTATGCATGTCTATCTCTGTGGCCAAATTTCTCCTTTGTATAAGGATACTTGTCAGATTGGATTAGGGTTCATCCTAATGACCTAACTTTTTGTTTTAATTTGGCCACGCCATGCCCCCTGCCTTGGAAGCATGGAGTCCTAACCACTGGACCACCAGGGGAATCATGTAATGACCTCATTTTAACTTGACTACTCAGTAAAGACCCTGTATCCAAATAAGGCCACATTCTGATTTATTGGAAATTAAGTCTTCCACATATGAATTTGGGGAACATACAGTTTGACTCATAAAAAGTAGTTAGAAGTCCTAACCCTCGTAATGCCTTATGGTTTTGATGTATTCGAAAACAGTCTGTTTATTCTCACTGAAGCCTGTGGAACATCACTCGCATCGTGTTGTGTTCCTGATTGAGAAGTAAATATGATGATGATAATAACTGATGTATCTATGATGCCTTCCACAGACTAAGCTCTGTTACATAGTTACTAATGCTTATCTGCCCAGAGGAAACAGAGGCACAGATAGCTTAAGTGGTCCCAACTCTGCAGAGCAGGGAACGGAAGGAGGGGGACTCAGAAGCCAGAGTGTGTGTTTTCTAACCTCCATGCAGTGCCTCTGTTCGTTTATGTTATAGAAAGTTCGGGAAACCAGGAAGGTAATAGCCTAGCCATTTATAAATGCAGCATTGGCATGCAGGTGACTGAGCTGAGCTCCCCCGAGCACTGGGGGATGGGGTGCTGGGACCCGAGCTCTGGGCCTCCAGCTAACAGGTGCTGCTCCCTCCACGTGTTCTCTGGTCTTGGGCCAGTACTCCGTCCTCCCACCATCCCGGGGTGGGGGAAGGCCCTTACCCTCTGCCAAGTCTTTCTTTTGCCCCAAGCAGTCATGTGTCTGTCAAATGACTGGCAGCTCTGACAAGCGTGTGGATCAGAATTGAGATGGGATAAAGGTGGGGGAGTTTCATGGCTCAGTGTTAAGGTGATTTTTATTAAAGAGATATAGGCAGTAAACTGCTGATTCCAGATCATTTACCAGCTTAAAGAAGAGACATTCCTCTATTTTTTCCATTTCTTTCTCTTGCATCTGTGGGAGATTTCCTTTCATACAAGTCAGAAATTGCAGCTAATGCTTCATTTTTCTAACAAAGTCAAAAATAACGCTTTGATTTTCTTACCATTACATCAGAAAGATGTAATAAAAATTCCAATTTCCATATCTGCTGTCTGCAAATAGAAAGTTTAAAATAAATAGAAAGTTTAAAATAATCACAAAAGATCATATTAATATCCTCTGGATGGTCTACAAGTTTCCTTTGACCACAGTTTGTCTTTGCAGTTAATTGGTACATTCTTCTTATTTTGATAAGCTGTGCCAAAATCCACCCCCCGCCCCCTTAACCTCCTAGACTCTGTTAATGCACGGTGTTTCATTATCTTACTTAGCAGCTCAAAGACAATCCATTCAAGTGGCCCTTTATTAGTGTGTAAGAATCTGCTGCGTGGAATAGCTGAAATGTTTTCTAACTCACACCAATATAATATCCCGACGTTTAAACCATATTTCCTCTCAATCTATTCTTTTTAGCTGAGTAACCTAGACAACTATCTTTTTTGAAAAACTTTCATCACACCTTGGCATAGTCCCTGTATCTGTTTCTTATTTACAGTTTATTGTGAGCCAGAAAAGATTCAATCATCTTGAATAATTTGAGCCTACCATCCATTTCCATGCAGAGCTGTTAATACAGTGCAGGTGAATGGACGAAAGCGGATGAAATGCAGATTGGGGAACTTTGGCTTCATCTAGAGGCGATTTTCCCCAAGAAAGTCTATTCAGGGAGAAGATACAAGCATTGACTATAACAGTTTTTTCCTCCAAGGGGTGGGAATAGACAAAGGTCTCTTCTGGTGTTATCAATTATATTCTCTTTCTTAGTAGTCTGTTGCAAGAGCTCTGCTATGCCCACAATGTGGGAACCAGCTTTATCCCAAATGGGGTTAATAAAATAGTTAAACTCCACCCCAGCCATCACCACGTGGGGGCGATTTCCGATTCTGAACCAATGTTAAAACTAAAAATATAACAATGCCGAAAGAGCTGAAGATGAACACAACCCGTGTCCCCCTTATTCAGAACAGATTCAAGCCAGTCAGCCCTTCTGGGTGTCCAGCCTTTCCTGGATCCCCTGGCTCCTGTAGCTGGCCAGTGAAATGAGAGTGATAGCAACCGTTAGCGCACTCTCCTCAACTGCCTGGAAGTCTGGACAGGAGGTTCGCACCACACTCCTTCAGTGATTCAGTTATTCATCACACGTTGGTTATTTATTGAGCCTTTAAAAACCAGGTATTAGGCTGGATCCTGAAAGGTCTAGGAAGAAGGTCCAGAAGAGGCCCAAACTACCTTACCACTCAGGATCCCAGGAGGACACAGGAGGAGAGATCAATGAAGATTTGTTTGCAAAACTATGGGTAAGGTTAAGAGAAACCAGGATGAGTTGGTGCAGCTCCCTGGGGCTAGCAGCCGTCACTAGCATCCTTTGAGCCTCAAGGAACAGTGGGAGGAAGTGGTTACCTGAGCCCCGCAAAGGAAGGACTGCCAGTTAGCACTTGGGCTCTTAGGTAGAGAAACACAGTCAACTTGGAATGATCTGGCTGTGGGGGAGTTGGAATCAATCTCCCCACCTCCCTCACTCTTCTTCCAGCCACTCATCTCCTTCCTCTGGCTGAACCCCATAGGTAATCCAGAGTCAAGGACGCTTCTCGATGAAGACAGTATAGTAAGTTTGCTGCTGCCGCTGCTAAGTCTCTTCAGTCGTGTCCGACTCTGTGCGACCCCATAGACGGCAGCCCACCAGGCTCCCCTGGGATTCTCCAGGCAAGAATACTGGAGTGGGTTGCCATTTCCTTCTCCAAGTAAGTTATCTACTCCCCTACATAAGAACAAATTCTGTTCCGAGAGCACATTTGTAAGCCCTGTTTGTGCTTCCCAGGTGGTGCTGGTGATAAAGAACCTGCTTGCTGGGACTTTCCTGGTCAGTGGCTGAGACTCTGCACTCCCAATGCTGGGAGCCCGGGTTCGGTCCCTGGTCAGGGAACTAGATCCCACATGCCACATGCCGTAACTAAGACCCAGCACAGCCAAGTAAATGAAAAGAAAAAGAACCCGCCTGCCAGTGCAGGAGAGGTAGACACTCAGCTTCAATCTGTGGACTGGGAAGATGCCCTGGAGGAGGGCGTGGTAACCCACTCCAGTGTTCTTGCCTGGAGAATCCCATGGACAGAGGAGCCTGGTGGGCTATAGTCCGTAGGGTGGCAGAGTTGGACGCAACTGAAGTGGCCTAGCACACACCAACAAAGTTGGTCTAGACTTTCCAACTAACAGAATCAGCTATATAGTACTGCACTGTAATAGGTTTATAATAGTTTTCACACAAATAATACATGACAGACAAACAGAAAAAATAAAGAAAACATGTTTAATCTTACAGTATACTCCTTGAAAAGTGCAGAATACAGTGCAGCATCTGGCATACAGCGACTGGCATCAGGTGAACGAGCAAGAAGAGTTACTGACGGGAAGAGGGAGAGGAGGGGGATGGTAGAGCTGGAGGACCGTCAGCAACAGGAGGTGGAGGGCACGCTGCTGTTTCACTCCCGCCTCGTGTGACTGGACATATGAACACATGTCCGCACGTTTGAAAGTTCGCAACTTGAAGGTTTGTGTGTAGAGAACTTACTATAAAACTGAGCCTGCTAGGGCTTGACCAGGGAGGAGAAGGGGTAGGTATCCAACCGTCTCTTCTAGTTCCCTTTCTGAAATAAACTGATAGTGTTAGAGTAATTAGGACAGAACTAAGAGATTCCTCATGGGAGGTTGGAGTTAGATTCCTTTAGAAACCCTGAGGGAACGTGACACTCAGCCACCTTAGTGTTGCTCCTTGTAACAACTGAGAAGTAGTGACAACAGACTCTGTGATGGATTGATTGACAGTAAAAACCCAGCTGAACAAACCCTCGGTAACTCACATTGCACTGGTCGGGTTTAGCAAGAGGCGCTAGTGAGTCTATTAGTATTCCAAGGCCCTCCTTGCCATATGGCAGGATGGGAAAGAAAGAGAAGGGAAGGAAAAGAACATTTATTAAGCCTCTGATTGTACTCTAGATCCTGGGCAAGATCATTTATACACTTTTTCCACTTTTAATCTCACAAGGGCTTAGTTTGTGTGTGTGATTTTACAAATGAGGAAGCTGAGTCTCTGAGAGGTTGACTAGACAGTCCAGTATCACACCGTCAGTTAGTGAACAAGCTGGAAAGGGATTCTCAACCAAATTTGAGAAGCACACCAGACTGGGAGGGAGAGCGTACCATGTGGCATTATATGCATAATTTCTCCTTGGAAGGGTCTAAGCTTACCTTTCTACTCCTTGGAGCCCATACATTTTAAGCAAGGAGCCTGTATGAGGCCAGCCTACAGGGTCAGGAGTAACATCAATGTGTGAATCCCAGTGGATGAGGATTCTGGCCAGCTGTTCGTATGCTGTGCTGTGCTTAGTCACTCAGTTGTGTCTGACTGTTTGTGACCTCATGGACTGTAGCCTGCCAGGCTCCTCTGTCCTTGGGGATTCTCCATGCAAGAATACTGGAGTGGGTAGCCTTTCCCTTTTCCAGGGGATCTTCCCAACCCAGGGATCGAACCCAGGTCTCCTGCTTTGCAGGCGGATTCTTTACAGTCTGAACCACCAGGGAAGCCAAGGAATACTGGAGTGGGTAGCCTTCCCCTTCTCCAGGGGATCTGCCCCAACCCAGGAATCAAACCGGGGTCTCCTGCATTGCAGGCGGATTCTTTACCAGCTGAGCTACAAGGGAAGCCCCAGCTGTTCAAATTGGAAAATATAAGCTGATTTTCCTAAAAGGGTTTCTTTTGTAGGGTGTGTATATGTGTGTATACTATCCTGAATTTTAATTGTTTGCAACAATTTCACAAACATGTAAAATATCATTGAACCCAAAGCAAATACCTCCATCACTCTGGTAGTCAGAAACCTCATGTGTCCTGGACCAGGCTTCTCTGATGTAAAATCAGTGTGTGCCCAAGGTCCTCTTGAGTGTTTTATTCATACACTAAGCCTGTGAAGTGGCTGCTGTGCTGGGAACCTGTGTTAGGGCTGGGACTGTGAGGATGAACAGCAGACCTTCCCTTCTTTGTTCTTAGGCATTGTGAGGAAGATTACTTGGAAATAAACACAAAGCCCTGAGTGTTAAGCCTGAGAAGTGCAGGGGGTTATGAAATATCTCACAGGTGGAGGGCTGGCATGCATGGACTCATTTTTGAAGTGAAAACCAAGCTTTTCCAAGGCTACTCTTCCTTCCTTCTGCTTTTCCTTCAGGTGCCTCAGGGCACCTCTCCTTCTGCCTCATCCAGAGGAACCTTCAGCCCTTTGAAAATTCCACCTTCCAAAGAAACATCTTCAGCCACAATTGCATCCTCGCTAAATCCCATTCGACCACCAGGGGCAGCCGTGGATGGAAACTGTGCAGCCTCATCTCTTCTCTTCCCTGCTGTTCAGCTAATTCATTTTAAGCTGCTTTTTTTTTTTTAAGTTTAGGGGAACAAATGTTTCATTGTACATTCAATTTTCAGGATATGCCACATGCATGAATCAAACTTTTAATCATCTGCTTGAAGGGCTTTGGAGATGGGTAGAGTTGGTGACTGGGGAGACCTAGCTTTTGTGACCATCACCTTCACGTTGGGAGCAGACGGGCCTGGGGCAGGTGGACTTCCTGGCGCAGGGAGGCACACCCAACGGTAGCTTCAGCCTTTCTTCGAGGTGACCCAGAGACAAAGTGAGCAGAGAAAGCCCTTTCAATGAAGTATTTTTGAATCTTTGGAGGAGGGAGCTCCGAGGGAAGAGATGCTGAATATATGTGTGGTTTTTTTTTTTTGTAAGAAGCAGCTTTTACCTCTTCTTTTTCTGTATAACATCCTGCAGTGCTTAGAGAGGGGAGGACATTTGCTGAGAACATTCTTAAAATAGAGGCATGGAAACCAATCTGTCAGGTAGAAGTGTGCAGGCGGCGAAACCCTGGTTACCGTGGCACCAAGCTGGGATGTGAAGTATCTTGTCCCACCAGACTGATCCCGGCTGCGGGGGAGGGGTGGGCATCAGAGGGTCACGGCAGGGGCTGAGTGACCATGCCCGCATGGCCCTAAGCCTAGTACGAGAATCCGTGAGCCTCGTTCTTCCTTGACCAATGCTACCTCTTTGGTTCCAGGCATCTGGAAGACAACCAGGTCAGCGTCATCGAGAGAGGTGCCTTCCAGGATCTGAAGCAGCTGGAGCGATTGTAAGTACACACGGCCCCCTTTCTTGAAAAGCCTTATTTGTTTGTAAATTGGCTTCACTGTGGCCTCTCTAAGAAAAAAAAAAAAAAGACGCTCCAATGTTTAATAAAATGTTTGCTATTATATTTAGAGCATATTGGATGCCTGTTAAAGAGACACTGAGATCCACTTAATCTTTTTTTTCTTTAAAAGATGCTAGAATTGGCATCTGGAGCTTGTTTTTCTGCCTCCCGGCCTTGAGCTGTCTCAGGGTAGCTGTGCGTGGGGCTGGTTCCTGCCCAAGCCTCAGCCTTCCCTCTAGTGGGTGAAGAAGTTCGTTGAATGTATGTGTGGGATAACCACAGTTGGTTATCCCTGCCGTGGAAACCAGCATCAGATGCTCCCTATTCCTGTGCAGGGGGGGCAGGCTCCCTCCTCAGGCCCTGTCTTTCAGGCCCCTGTGTCCCACTGTCCTGGGAGAAGACGGACAGGCGGGGTGGGCCTGCGCCTCCTCTGAGGGAGCATCAGCCCATGTCAGGAAGCCCCCATACTTCCAAGAGAGATTGTGTTGCCAGTGGTTTAAAAATAGCCCACTGTTCTGACTCTGTCAGAGGGAGAGAATGAAAGGGAGTGGAGATGGGAGATGGATGGAGCCTCCATTTGTTCTGTTAATGCTTTTGCAGAAAACCCTTGGGTCACCATGATGAGGGGTCTCCTCAGATAGTTGAGTGGGCAGCTTCACCTTTCCTTGGTTAATCACATCTGGCAGCTCATAGCATCTGGATATTTGCTTTGTGCCGCTGGAGAGGGGATTGTCCCCAAGAGCACTCAGTCGCGCTGGTGGGCGGCTCTTTCTGTGCTTCCTTCTGTATCCCGGTTGACCTGATATTTCAGCCTCCTTCTTCATCAGGGGGCGAGGCTGTAGCAGCTCACTGCTCCTCCAACTTACCTGGAAGGATGTTCCCAATTTACCTGTCTTGTCTATAGCGGTGGGCCTGCCAACAACTGGTTAGCTTTGTGATTTGCCTTCTTTTCCCTTGGAGTCATTCTCTGTGGGGTGACCTGAGAAAGGGAAGGGACATTACCCAGCAAAATCCTTACTCCCCACTCTGTGGTATGAACTGTCTCATTCACTGTTTTCCTTCCAGGTCAAAGGTCAACATATGTTCCATTGTTGTTGGTTTGAAAATAGGACATTAATTTCTTACAAGGGAAAATGGATTAAAAAAAAAAAAGAATGTTGCCACTGTTTATACCTTTGACAGTGACAGTGTTAGTCGCTCAGTTGTGTCCAACTCTTTGTGACCCCACGGACTGTATGTAGCTCACCACCTCTTCTGTCCATGGAATTCTCCTGGCAAGAATACTGGAGTGAGTTGCCATTCCCTTCTCCAGGGTATCTTCCTGACCCAGGGATCAAACGCAGGTCTCCTGCATTTCAGACAAACTCTCTACTGTCTTAGCCACCAGGGCTTCATTTCTTAAAATTTTAACTCTTCTCCTTATTTAGACCAAGGAAAAAAATAAAATATTTGTTGAACTTGCTTCCTTTGTATGAAGTACTCAGCGTTTATGTGGATGAATAAATACAAAATCCTTTGTCAGGAGGCCACTTGTTGCTTATTCTTCTGATTAGAAGTGTAAATAAATTCCCAATTCATTAATTTCATGGTTGCTGGGAAGGAACTAATAGAGTCCTTTGGACACGCTGGGAATTGGGCCAGTATATTACATACTATCTGTTATTGTATCCCCACAAAATTCCTGTGAGGTGTGATTACCCTCATTTTGTAGATGAAGAAACAGAGGCTGAGGGAGATGAAGCCAAAGGATTGCGAGAGGGAGCCAAGATTCAAAGCCACATCTGTCTGACATCAAAGCCCACCTCCTTTCATATTTCTGTGCTGCAGACATGAGATGAAGTGTGATCTTTAGCAATGGCCCTGCAAACAGCCTCTCACATACCCACTGAACTCTGGGGAATATTGGTGGAATAGTCTAGAAAAAGGCACTTTTCTTTGGCTTGGTGAGTATGGCTGAAATATCTTGCATGTCTGGGGGACTAAGAGGATTACAGTTGTAGGGTAAGCCTGGCTGTTTCTCTCCTCTGGTGTATTAGGAAGGTCATCTAGCTGTTGTACAAGATAAACACTCAAATTTCACAGCTTTACAGGGTGGAAGTTTACTTCTTATTCATAGCAAACCCAGTGTGGGCATTCCTGGTTGCTGGGCTTTTCTCCTCCAAGGGGAGACTTCGAGACAAGGACTCCTTCTGCTCCACTCTGCAATTTCTAAATCTTGGCTTCTGAGGTACCATTATTTGTCTACATCAAGCCACTGGACGGGAAAACAGTAGGGAGGACTGCGAGTGGGAGGTTTACATGGGAAAGAACTGGAAAGACTACATATTACTTCTGCTGTTAGATGCCCTGGGTTGAAACTCAGCCACATGGCCACAGGGGAGGCTGAGAAAACTGTTGAGCTATATGTGCTGTAAGTAGAAGAAACAGGCTTAGCGAACAGCCAGATCGTCTCTGACTTCCGTTGCAAGTGAGTGGAAAAACACTTGGTCAGGGAGAAGAGTGGAAGTAGAGGCAGCTGGACTAGTATGCGCAGCTGGACAGGCTCCTCACTGAAGGCCTTTCAGAATCGGGGTGTGTGTGTGAGAGAGAGAGAGAGCCTTTCAGCATCGGGGTGTGTGTGTGAGAGAGAGAGAGAGAGAGAGAGAGCGCCTTTCAGAATCGGGGTGTGTGTGTGAGAGAGAGAGAGAGAGAGCCTTGCAGCATCGGGGTGTGTGTGTGTGAGAGAGAGAGAGAGAGCCTTGCAGCATCGGGGTGTGTGTGTGTGTGTGAGAGAGAGAGAGCCTTTCAGAATCGGGGTGTGTGTGTGAGAGAGAGAGAGACAGAGAGAGAGAGAGAGAGAGAGCCTTTCAGCATCGGGGGGTGAGAGAGAGAGAGAGAGAGAGAGAGAGCGCCTTTCAGCATCGGGGTGTGTGTGTGTGTGTGAGAGAGAGAGAGAGAGCCTTGCAGCATCGGGGTGTGTGTGTGTGTGTGAGAGAGAGAGAGCCTTTCAGAATCGGGGTGTGTGTGTGAGAGAGAGAGAGACAGAGAGAGAGAGAGAGAGAGAGAGAGAGAGAGCCTTTCAGCATCGGGGGGTGAGAGAGAGAGAGAGAGAGAGAGAGAGCGCCTTTCAGCATCGGGGTGTGTGTGTGTGTGTGAGAGAGAGAGAGAGAGAGAGCGCCTTTCAGCATCGGGGTGTGTGTGTGTGTGTGTGAGAGAGAGAGAGAGCGCCTTTCAGCATCGGGGTGTGTGTGTGTGTGTGAGAGAGAGAAAGAGAGAGAGCGCCTTTCAGCATCGGGGTGTGTGTGTGTGTGTGAGAGAGAGAGAGAGAGCGCCTTTCAGCATCGGGGTGTGTGTGTGTGTGTGAGAGAGAGAGAGAGAGAGAGCGCCTTTCAGCATCGGGGGGTGTGAGAGAGAGAGCGAGAGAGCCTTGCAGCATCAGGGTGTGTGAGAGAGAGAGAGAGAGAGCCTTTCAGCATCGGGGTGTGTGTGTGTGAGAGAGAGAGAGAGAGCGCCTTTCAGCATCGGGGTGTGTGTGTGTGTGTGTGTGTGTGTGTGAGAGAGAGAGAGAGAGAGAGAGATGGCTAGTGTGTCTTGACTCGTGATTATCGGGTTTGGGGTGTCCAGTCTGCCCCCAGTGGATTCGCTGTTAATAACGGAAGAGGTGGATGGCTGCTTGTGCCACTGCGTCCCTAGGCTTTGAAAGGAAGTGAAAGTCAAGCGTTAGTTGCTCGGTCATGTCCGACTCTTTGTGACCCAATGGGCTGTAGCCCACCAGGCTCCTCTGGTGTCCCTGGGATTTTCCTGCAAGAATACTTGAAATCCACTGAAATGGATTTCCATTCCCTTCTCCAGGGGATCTTCCCAACTGCTGGCTTAATTTACCTCTGTCTCTGTATTTCATAGTAGAATAATCCTTATGGATTATACTCTAAAAAGGAGGCTGAAAATTGTAACACTTTTGTAATGTTTATTTTCATTTGAGGTGATCATTATTGGTGTAATCTCTTTCAGGGATTATGGGGAAAAGGGAGAGAATTCTATCCTTCAGGTCTCTGCTGAGAGGAATTCTCTCTTTCTCCATGAAAAGACCCTTGCCCCAGATTGCGTGAGGTGCTCCTTCCCTCATGACTACACATGTTGGTCCATATCATAGCCTTTATGCCATATTTTAATTTCTTATTTGCCTGATTGTCTATCTCCAGAACTATGAGTATGTTGAATGAGGAATTGCATTCCATCTAACTGTTACTCTCAAAGCCTTGTGCAAAGCATGATACTAATAGTAAGCACTTGTAGTGCTTACTCATCAAATACAGTGGTTTTGAACTGGGACCAGTTTTTCCTGCTAGAGGACCCCTGGCAATGTCTAGAGACGTCTTTCCTTACAACTGCAGGATGCTGATGACATATAATGACTAGAAGTCAGGAGTTCTGCTGAACAACCTACAATGTATAGAACAGCTCCCAGATCAAAGAATTACCCAGCCCAAAATGTTGTTAGTGCTGAGGTTGAGAATCTCTCTTCTTTCTCTGTTATGCGTCAGATGCCATTTTAGTAATGATATAGGCCATCTCATTTAATCCATATAACATTATGAGGTTAGAATGATCACATTCCTGATGTGACAAAATATAAAATTCAAAGCATTGACTAAATGTGCTTATTCTAAATCTAATAGCTAGAGCTTGCTTCTGATTTTGAGGAAGTATACAGGATAGGGGAGCAGGTTTTTAAATAAACCCAGGAGAAAACAAGTAAATCCTGTGAACATTCTACAAGATAACTGCCCTGATCTGTTCAAAAAGTTAGTGTTATGAAGGAGATGGGATTTGACTGTTCTACGTTAGAAGAAGCTTAGGGTAGAAAAAGTAGTACAAAAATTGGGAAGGTCAATGGAGTTTAAGTGTTTGAAGATCTTTGAATTATGCAGAAAGTGATAGTGGTGCTGATATTTATTGCTTTATTAAATGAAGGATGCATATTATAATCTGTAAGATAGCTATTAAAAAGGATAGTTAAAAAAATATAACTTAGTGGGGGGAGAAATGATACCAAAAAATGTGGGTAATTCAAATAAGGGATAAAGGGAAAGTAAAAGGGACACAGAATAAAATGAGACAAAGAAAACAAATATTAAGATGATATATTTAAATACAAACATATCATGATTATTTTGTATGACAATGATTAATACTTTAAAAGACATAGATTGTCAGGATGGATTAAAAGAAAACAATAATTATGTGATTCTTCTAAAAGAGGAACATTAGGCAAAAAGAGAGAGAAAAGTTGAAAGTGAAAGGATAGACAATGACCCTGTGAGGACACTAACGAGTAGAAGGCTGATGTAGCTAAGTTAACACAGACGAGATGAACTTCACAACAAGAAACATGAATGGAGATAAAGAGGGATGTTTCATAACGATAAAGGAGTGAATCAATCAGGAAGGAGCAGCGGACCTGCACTGGACATACTATTATGTGTAGTGTGCATGTGTGTGTGAGTTGTTGTCAGTCTCTAAGTTGTGTTCCACTTCTTTGCGAACCCGTGAACTATATAGCAAGCCGGACTTCCCTGTCCTTTACTATCTCCAGGAGTTTGCTCAACCTCATGCCCAGTGAGTTACTGAGGCCATCCAGCCACCTCATCATCTGTCGCATTGTTCTCCTCTTGCTGTCAGTCTTTCCCAGCATCAGGATCTTTCCCAATCAGTCGGCTCTTTGCATCAGGTGGCCAAAGTGTTGCAGCTCCAGCATCAGTCCTTCCAATGAATATTCAGGACTGATTTCCTTTAGGATGGACTAGTTTGATCTTGCTGTCCAAGAGACTCTTAAGAGTCTTCTCCAGCACCACAGTTCGAAAGCATCCATTCTTTGGTGCTCAGCCTTCTTTGTGGTCTAACTCTCACATCCATACCTGACTACTAGAAAAGCCATAGCTTTGACTATATAGACCTTGGTAGGCAAAGTGATGTCTCTGCTTTTTAATATGCTGTCTAGGTTGGTCCGGAGAAGGCAATGGCAACCCACTCCAGTACTCTTGCCTGGAAAATCCCATGCATGGAGGAGCCTGGTAGGCTGCAGTCCGTGGGGTCGTGAAGAGTCGGATACGACTGAGCGACTTCACTTTCACTTTTCATTTTCATGCATTGGAGAAGGAAATGGCAAGCAGACCTGCACTGGAAATGGCAAGAACCCACTCCAGTGTTCTTGCCTGGAGAATCCCAGGGATGGCAGAGCCTGGTGGGCTGCCGTCTATGGGGTCACACAGAGTTGGACATGACTGAAGCAACTTAGCAGCAGCAGCAGGTTGGTCATAACTTTTCTTTCAAGGAGCAAGCGTCTTTTAGTTTTGTGACTGCAGTCACCATCCACAGTGATTTTAGAGTCCAGGAAAATAACATCTGTCACTGTTTCCACTTTTTCCCCCATCTATTTGCCATGAAGTGATGGGACTGGATGCCATGATCTTAGTTTTATGAATGTTGAGTTTTAAGCCAGCTTTTTCACTCTCCTCTTTCACCTTCATCAAGAGGCTCTTTAGTTCCTCTGTGCTTTCTGCCTTGTCTGAGGTTGTTGATATTTCTCCTGGCGATCTTGATTCTAGCTGTGCTTCATCCAGCCCGGCATTTCGCATAATGAACTCTGCATATAAGTCAAATAAGCAGGGTGACAATATACAGCCTTGATGTACTCCTTTCCCAATTTTGAACTAGTCTGTTGTTCCATATATAGTGTATATTAAAACCATATTCTGAAGATACAGAAAACAAATATTGACAAAACTAAATGGATAAAGAGACAAGTTTCTAATCATTTAAGATAAGGTCCTTCAATTGATGAACAGGTAGAGAAAACTGTTAGTAACAGTATAGAATATTTTAATGACAAGGTTTACAAACCTGACCAACTTGAAACAAAGAGAACAATACAACCAGGAAGTGTAGAATAACCATTTATTCAGGTTCGTGTAGAACTTTTATGAAATACTGCTCTGGAAAGCAGGTCTCAACAATTATCAAAGTATTAAAGTCATAAGGAGCATTTTCTCTGACCACAGTAGAAATACAGAAATCAACAACAACAACAAAAATAGTAAGTAGAAATTTTCAAAATATTTAGAAACTGAATGATATTCCTGTAAATAATCTGTGAGTCAAAAAACATTTCATGATGGAAATTGGATATATTTTTTAGAATGTTAAAAAACATCCAGTATATCACAAAATATGGATTGCAGCCAAAGTCATGCCTAGAGGAAAATGTATAGCCTTTAAGCATATTATTTGATTTATGTATAGTACCTATTTAAAATGAAGTAAGATTAAAATCTTTATTAAAATACCTTTTTTAAGATGTAAGGAGCATCTCCCTTTCCTGTGGTAAAGAATCTTCCTGCCAATGCAGGAAATGCAGAGAGACACAGGTTTGATCCCTGGGTTGGGAAGATGCCCTGGAATAGGAAATGGCAAACTACTCCAGTATTCTTGCCTAGAAAATTCCATGGATGTAGAAGCCTGGTGGGCTACAGTCCATGGGGTCACAAAGAGTTGGCTATGACTGAATGAGTGTGAACACACAAAAGGAGCTAGAGAAAGCAGAAGGGAGAAAATGAATAATAGCAGAAGTGTGTGACACAGAAAGCCTTTAAAAAAGCAACCTTTCATTCCTGAAAAAATGATAAGAGCCAACAAGGCTTATTAGAAAGCAAAAAAGAAGGAAGACTAAATTACTGATATGCAGGATAAAATGAGGGACATAAGTATGGATTTGCCAAGATTGGAATGATAGTAAGAGCAAATTTTGAAGAACTTTATTTCAAGGATTTTAAAGATTAAGTGAAATTAAAAACTAAAACAAGAAGTAGAAAATATATATAATCCTACTGCAAGGAGATCCAACCAGTCCATTCTAGAGGAGATCAGCTCTGGGTGTTCATTGGAAGGAGTGATGCTGAAGCTGAAACTCCAGTACTTTGGCCACCTCATGTGAAGAGTTGACTCATTGAAAAACACTCTGATGCTGGGAGGGATTGGGGGCAGGAGGAGAAGGGGACGACAGAGGGTGAGATGGCTGGATGGCATCACTGACTCGATGGACGTGAGTCTGAGTGAACTCCGGGAGTTGGTGATGGACGGGGAGGCCTGGCGTGCTGCAATTCATGGAGTCGCAAAGAGTCGGACACGACTGAGCGACTGAACTGAACTGAACTGAAAATCTAATTAAACCTTTAATTTAAATTAAATGAAATAAGCCTTTAATTTAATCTAAATATTTCCCTAAGAACTGTCTAAGCTCAGATGGCTTCATCAGTAAATTGTACCAAAGTTTTAAGAAATAAATAGTATCAATTTAACATAAACCCATTTTATAAAGAAAATCAACTTTAGTCATTTGGAGAGCATAACCTTTATAGCAAAACCCAACAAAGCATTTCAAGAGAAAATATAAAAGTATGGATTGCATACAGCATATTTCATGAGTATTTATCTGAATTTCCTAGCAAAATATTAGTGAAATGAATTTGGCAATACCCAAAAAGGATATATTATAGCCAAGTTTGGCTTATTCAAGGAAGGCAAGGTTAGTTAAACATTTGAACATTCCTCCCTTCAAAACATGCTTAACAACTAGAATAACAAAAGGAAAGACACACAGACAACATCTACAATAAAACTTGTTGACAAAATATCCCAGTAAACACCCACCTCCCTAGGGAAAGTTGGGGGTGGGGTGGCACAGCTGATGGTTATAATACTGTTGTGTTGTTTCAGCTGTGTGGGAGAAAGTAGAAAGAAGAACTTGAGAACAGGAGATTCCTAAAATTACCAATACATACTCACTGGAAAACACAGTGATCAAACTAAGTTCAGTTCAGTCGCTCAGTTGTGTCTGACTCTTTGCGACCCCATGGACTGCAGCACGCCAAGCCTCCCTGTCCATCACCAACTCCTGGAGTTCACTCATACTCATGCCCGTTGAGTTGGTGATGCCATCCAACCATCTCATCCTCTGTCTTCCCCTTCTCCTCTCACCTACAGTCTTTCCCATCATCAGGGTCTTTTGAAATGAGTCAGTTCTTTGCATCAGGTGGCCAAAGTATTGGAGTTTCCAGCTTCAACATCAGTCCTTCCAATGAACAGTCAGGACTGATTTCCTTTAGGATGGACTGGTTGCATCTCCTTGCAGTCCAAGGGACTCTCAAGAGTCTTCTCCAACACCACAGTTCAAAAGCATCAATTCTTTGGTGCTCAGCTTTCTTCACAGTCCAACTCTCACATCCATACATGACTACTGGAAAAATCATAGCCTTGACTAGACAGACCTTGGTTGGCAAAGTAATGTCTCTGCTTTTTAATATGCTGTCTAGGTTGGTCATAACTTTTCTTCCAAGGAGTAAGTGTCTTTTAATTTCATGGCTGCAGTCACCATCTAGTGATTTTGGAGCCCCCAAAAATAAAGTCTGACACTGTTTCCCCATCTATTTGCCATGAAATGATGGGACTGGATGCCATGATCTTCGTTTTCTAAATGTTGAGCTTTAAGCCAACTTTTTCACTCTTCTCTTTCACTTTCAAGAGGCTCTTTAGTTCTTCTTCGCTTTCTGCCATAAGGGTAGTGTCATCTGCATATCTGAGGTTATTGATACTTCTCCCAGCAATCTTGATTCCAGCTTGTGCTTCCTCCAGCCCAGCATTTCTCATGATGTACTCTGCATATAAGTTAAATAAGCAGGGTGACAATATACAGCCTTGACATACTCCTTTTGCTATTTGGAACTAGTCCGTTGTTCCATGTCCAGTTCTAACTGTTCATTCCTGACCTGCATACAGATTTTTCAAGAGGCAGGTCAGGTGGTCTTACTAGACCCATCTCTATAAGAATTTTCCACAGTGTGTTGTGATCCACACAGTCAAAGGTTTTGGCATAGTCAATAAAGCAGAAATACATGTTTTTATGGAACTCTCTTGCTTTTTCGATGATCCAGCAGATGTTGGCAATTTGATCTCTGGTTCCTCTGCCTTTTCTAAAACCAGCTTGAACATCTGGAAGTTCACAGTTCATGTATTGTTGAAGCCTGGCTTGGAGAATTTTGAGCATTACTTTACTAGCGTGTGAGATGAGTGCAATTGTGAGGTAGTTTGAACATTCTTTGGCATTGCCTTTCTTAGGGATTGGAATGAAAACTGACCTTTTCCAGATCAAACTGAGAAAAGTTACCAATTTAGAAGGAAGTTTGATTAAATCCAATTCATGATAAGTACAAAGGAATCATGATGTGATAATGACTGATAGTATTTGGAGTATTCTGAGTCCTAAAAACTCTTCAAACTAATAAAAACAAGGCTCTTTTCCAAAGAAGGGCCTAACATTGATACGAAACTTTTGGGATTAGTCAGTCAGAACAGGAGCAATTGCAGAAATGAAGAGAGACCTTTGTGATGGAAGTGTTAGAAATCACCAAAAGAGGCAGATCTTAGAAAATACAAGGCCATGTTTTTCATTAGTTTAACAAAACAAAAACAAACAAAAACCAAAAACACATACACACAAATCAAACAAACAAACAAAAAAAAAACAGCAACCAAAAAACCCGAAAATGAGCTCTCTAGACTCTTAAAGCTAAAAAGCTATCACTTCCCACCCCTCCCTCATAAAACTACAGGGAACTTCTTTCATGTAAGAAGTATGCAACCAAGAGGATTATGATTGAAGCTCATACAAAAGTTTTTATAAGAAAAATGAAGAATAAGAAACATAATAATCTCTTTAGAAACAGTGAAAACATGCGAGAAAGAGGTACCCACAAAACAGATGAGAACTATAATAGGAAATAGTTCAAAACTAGCTACACAAATTTAAGATCTTATAAACTGTAGAAGAACAACATAAATCTGAACTTTTAAAACTTAGATGATTAGAGTAGGATTTGAAAGGAAGGGCAATGAACTCAAGAAACAATTTAGAAATAAAATAAGTCATTTCAAAGTAAATACTGCCAGTACTGAAGAAGAACAAACTTGGAAGAATTACACTATCCAATTTCAAGAATTACTATAAAGCTTCACTAATCAAGACAGCATGGTACTTGTGAAATATTAGATGTATAAATTAATGGAACAGAATACATAGCCCAGAAATAGACCCATTCAAAAATAGATGATTTTTGACAAAGGTGCAAAGACAGAGGAGAAAAAAATAGTCTTTTCAACAAATGGTGCTGGGACAATTCGATGTTGATATGCAGAAAACAGAACATAGACAGAAACCTTATATCTTATGCAACATTAATTCAAAATGGATCAGAGACCTAAATGTAGAATCATATAACTTCTAGAAGAAGACACGAGAGAAAGTATCTACATGACTTGGGTTTGAGGATGAATTTTTCAATATGATACATGTAAGAAAAAGATTGATCAGTTGAACATTTTTAAAATTAAAAACTTCTGCTCTGAGAAAGAATTATTACAAAAATGAAGAGATGAATCACAGACTGGGAGAAAATTTTGCAAAGCATGTATCTAATAAAGGGCTTGTATACAGAATATAAAGAGCTCCCCTGGCGGCTAAGCGGTAGAGCTTCTGCCTGCCAATGCAGCAGCTGCAGGATCTCCTGCAGGTTTGACCCCTGGGTTAGGAAGATCCTCTGAGGAGGACATGGCAACCCACTCCAATATTATTGCCTGGAGAATTCCATGGACAGAGGAGCCTGGTGGGCTACAGTCCATTGGGTCCCAAAGAGTTGGATATGACTTAGCAATTCAACAACAACAACAACATACAGAATATACAAAGAACTTTCAAAACTCAGCAGTAAGAAAACACACTCCTACCCACCAACAAGGAAGATTGAGCAAAAGATTTGAAGAGCCACTATACCAAAGATATGCAGATGGAAAATAAGCAGTAAAAACATCCTGAAGATTCATTTTTCATTGGGGTAATGCAAATTAGACAATAAGGTACCATTGCACATCTACTAGAATGGCCACAATACTGAAAACTGACACTACTGATTACTGCACAAGAGACCCTTGTGGATTACTGGTGGTGAAGCAAAATGGTACAGTCACTTTGGAGGACAGTGTAGCAATTTCTTAAAAAGTTAAACATAACTGTATCTTGCAGTCTGTATCAGTGGTTGCTAGGGGCTTAAGGAGAGGGTGGAGGGTCGAATAGGTGAAGCGTGGGAGAATGGGGACTGCAGATGGGGAAACTATGCTGTGTGATCCTGAGATGGTGGATGCACGACACAGGCATTGATCAAAACCCATAGAATTTGAGAGCACAGAGAGTGAACCATGGGACTTCCCTGGTGGTCCAGTGGCTAAGACTTCTTTTCCCAATGCAGGGGGCCTGGGTTCAATCCCTAGTCGGGGAACTAGATTCCACATGAAGCAACTAAGAGTTCACATGCTGTAATTAAAGTTCTTACGTGCTGCAATGAAGATCGAAGATCCCGCATACCATGTCACAACTAAGACCCAGCAGAGCCAAATAAATGTAAACGAATGAGTGAACCTTAATGTGTGCAAATTAAAAATATCATTTAGGAAATTGGAGGATCCCACAATAGGGTGCACACTGTGATGAATGTGTGAATCAACCTCACTGAATATGACGGGGGAAAAGGTGCTGACACAAACAGATTTTCCTCAGTTTATTGTGATCTACACAAAGGCTTTCGCATAGTCAATGAAGCAGAAGTAGACTTTTCTTTTTTTAATTCCCTTACTTTTTCTATGATCCAACAGATGTTGGCAATTTGATCTGTGGTTCCTCTGCCTTTTCTAAGGACCAGTCAATCCTAAAGGAAATAAATCCTGAATATTCACTGGAAGGACTATTGCTGAAGCTCCAGTATTTTGGCCACCTGATGGGAAGAGCTGACTCACTGGAAAATACTCTGATGCTGGGAGAGATTGAAGGCAGGAAAAGGGGGCAACAGAAGATGAGATGGTTGAATGGCCTCACTGACTCAATGGACATGTTTGAACAAACTCGGGAAGACAGAGAAGCACAGGGAAGCCTGGTGCACAGCAGTTCATGGGCTCACAAACAGATGGACATGGCTTAGCACTGAACAACAACAAGTAGATTTGAAGTGAGTGGACTCTGTGAGACTACAGTAAAAAGAAAAAAAAAAAATAGCACACAAGAACTGTGCCCTAGTCAACAGAGTTATTTCCCACAGGTGTATGGGTGAACAATTCTGGAATCATTACAAAAAATGTGTTGACTTTAAAAATGCATAATGTGAGAGTCATGAGTTAAGTTTTATTTGGGGCAATATGAGGACTGCAGTGCAGGGGATAGCACCTCAGATGGCTCTGAGAAATTACTCCAAAGAGATGGGGGGAAGGACAGTATAAATGTGATTTTGGTAAAGGGGGAATACATGCAATCAAGCACATTTATTTTTTAGAAGGTTTCTCCTGGTCTCATGAAGCTTCTGCTAGTCATGAGAAACAGTCATCACCATGAAGGATTTTAGTGCTTTTCTAGATATGAGGAGCTACAAGAATTGGGCTCATATAATCAGCTCCCGAGCATACCTAACTGTTTGAAGACCTGTTCTGCCCGTTTTTCCCTGAGCACAGAGTGCCTTATTTCTGCTCTCCACCCTGAACTCCTTATTGGGCTGCTGAAGGTCAGCAGCTGCAGCAGCACATAATTTAATCCTTGTAGAGGGAGATGGCAAGCACCCAGGGCAAGTGCCAATTTGTGGTTGACACATGTATGTTGGAATTAAACAATGCACAGTGGGGCAGGTTTCTCACTGTTGAAATGAGTGTTTATAGACAAGCAATGGACAAAGCTGTAATGATCCATGTAGTAATGGATGAGAATTGGAGACATCAGTGTGAACAAATGTTTAACCTAATATGTTGATAGATACTTTCAGTTGATACAGATGGACAGGAAGTATGGGTAATCTGACCAATAAAATAAATTAGCATTAGATTATAACCAAAGTATAAAATAAATATCCATGAGTTCATAGTAATATAGATAAATGATTGGATACATAAACATATGAGGAGAGATTGCCCACACAAAAGAATTCTAAGTAATTTATGTAGATTTTCTGCCCTCAAGGAGGTGGAGTGTAACTCTTCACTTCTTAAGTGTGGGCTTTCCACAGTGACTTCCTTCAAAAAAGTATGAGAAGAGAGGGGTGGAGAATAGTAATTTTATAGTGAGAAATATGACATACTCCCTTAGCAAGGTGATTGAGGTCCATATCAAAAGTGATGTCATGTTGATAGTATGTGTCTTTGATATGATATAATAAAAATAGCAGTTTACATTTGTGATTTTCATCTCAGAAACCTATCACTCCAGTCTAATGAGAAAAGCATGAGACAAATCTCACTTGGGGGCTATTCTAAAACATGTGAACACAATGCTGTCAAGGTCATCAAAAAGAAGTCAGAAACTTTCACAGGCAAAGTCACTGATGAGCACACGACAACTAAATGTAATGGAGGCTGCCTGGGTGGCATCCTAAGCGAGAGAAGCGACAGAAGTGAAAACTAAGGGACCCTTACGAAGTATTGACTTTAGTTAATAATAATGTATCGGTATAAGTTCATTTTGTCCAATGTACTATATGAATGTAAGATGTCAATAATAGAGGAAACCAGAAATGAGGTATGTGAAATTGCTCTGTATTACCTTCTCAACTTTTGAAAAAAGTGAAGATGTTAGTCACTCAGTTGTGTCTGACCCCATGGACTGTAGCCCACCAGGCTCCTCTGATCATAGAGTTCTCCAGGCAAGAATACTGGAGTGGGTAGCCATTCCCTTCTCCAGGGGATCTTTCTGACCCAGGGATTGAACCCAGGTCTCTTGCACTGGAGGCAGATATTTTACTGTCTGAGCCCCCAGATAAACCTAAATCTGTTCTAATATAAAACATTTATTATTTTCTTTTAAGTTGACTATGCCAAACCCTGCTTGAATTACAGATTCATGCGGAAAATAAATCTTACTGTTTTACACCAAAAATCCATTCATGCAGATGTTGAAGGTCAGAGAATCCTGTCGTGCTGCAGTCCATGGGGTCGCAAAGAGCCAGACACAACTGAGCGACTGAACAGTACTCACCTACATGGAATTCAAGAGAAGATACATGTAATGGATAATACTTTAAGAGAAAAGGAAAATGTAAAGAAGTATTTTTTTAAATCAATAAGAAACAAATAGGAAAGCAAAAAGGATTTAAGGAACAGTAATAGATACAGAAGTCAGTCAAAGATGTTCTAATACACTTACAATATGAACCTCGGAGGAAGAAAACTAAAGCAATGGAACAAAATAAAACTAAACTAATAGTAATTAACATTTTTTTGAAATAAAAGATGATTTGAAGGTACATACTGAAAGGAAACCAAATGCCTGGAAAATAGTCCCTGCAGGTTTAAAACTAAATATACTTTACATATAAACTAAATATAGTTTAAAACTAATAGAACTATTTTGTATCTTCTGCATTCGTTATATTTTATTTTTTAAAAAATCTATTTTTGGTTGGAGGGTGATTGCTTTACAATGCTGTGTTGGTTTTTGCCATACAACGCCTAGAATCAACCATAAGTATACATCCCTGCCCTCCCGAGATTCCCCCTGCCGCCGCCCCGCTCACCCCTGTGGGTGGCCACTGCGCCGGGCTCACTGCGCTACACAGTGGCTTTCACTAGCTGTCTGTTTCACACGTGGTAGTGCACATATGTCATTACCACTCTCTCAATTCGTCCCACCCTCTCCCTCCACCACTGTGCCTATAAGTCTGTTCTCTATGTCTGTGTCTCTATTCCTGCCATGTAAATAGATTTTTTTTCTTTTTTTTCTAGAAAAGAGTACCATTTTTTTCTAGACTCCATATATATGTGTTAATATATAATATTTGTTTTTCTCTTTCTGACTTACTTCACTCTCTATAACAGGCTCTAGGTTCATCCACCTCACTTCAACTGACTCAAATTTGTTCCTTTTTATGGGTGGATAATATTCCATTGCATATATGTGCCACATCTTTTTTATCCATTCATCTGTCAGTAGACATCTAGGTTGCTTCCATGTCCTAGCTTTTGTAAATAGGGCTGCAATGAACATTGGGGTATGTGTGTCTTTTTGAATCATAGTTATCTCAGGGTATATAGGAAAAAAATCTTTAAGCATTCAATTAATAAGATACTTATAATGGAAACGAAAATCAGATTGCTAGTATATTTTTGACACCAAAGCCAGAATACAGTTGAATAATTTTTAAGGAAATAAACTGTGAAGCAGAAATTTTGTAAACTGTGAACCATAGCCCTACATATATTCAAAAGTAATGGCTACAGGAAAACTGTTGTGAGCATTTAGGAACTCAGGCATTGTGTTTTTCATGGAGCCCTTCTTAGGGAATCTCCCAGAGAGCAGGTTTCATACAACCGAAAAGCTGGAGAGGTATTGGCATAAGGACAGATACATCTATAGTTCCCAAACTCCTGGAAGTTAAGTGGAGACTTGTCCCTGAAGCTTGGAATTCCATGGAATCAGAGTGGAAGTGCTCTGCTCTCTGTGACCCTGCATCCTGGCCCTCTTCCTCTATTCTGGCTAAATTGACAGGACTCCAAGAACTTGAAGGAGGCAGAGACACAAAGTGAAAGAATTCCGAGTCCCTGTTGACGTGCGTGTGGCTGTAACATGAACAAGAGGTAAATTTCTATTAGTTCAGAAACAGCAATGTATTTCATCCCGTTAACAGAGTAGATGAAAAAAGTCATTTCATCTCTGTAGATACAGAAACAAGTATTTAATGAAATTCAACACCAATTCATGATTTTAAAGTATTTAGAATTATAAGAATAAAATGGAATTTCTTTAAAAAAAATCCTAAATTAAGCATCATAGTTAATTGGGAAATATTTAAAGCATTCCTTCTGAGAGACATCTTTTGTCATGAGTCCCATTTAACATTGTATTGGAAATCCTGGTCCTGGCCATGAGTTTAAAAAAAAGAAGAAGAAGGAAAGGTGGAAGAAAAGAGAAAGAATAGGTAGGTATAAGGATTAGAATAGAAAAATATCAATGACATGATTAAATACATAGAAAATGCAAAATAATCTACAGATAAACTATCAGGATTCCTAAGTGAATTTCTCAGGTCACTAGACACAATATCAGTGTACCAAAAATCAGTGTAACGTCTATATACCAACAACAAATAATGAGGAAATTTTTAAAGTAATGTATATAGCAACATCAAAAAATATCAACTGCCCAGGAATAAATCTAATGAAAGATGTGTGAGGCCTTAACACTGAAAATAGCAAACATTACTGGAAAAAATGAAAGATGACTCAAATTTATAGAGCAATACATTATGTTCATAGATTGGAAAATTCAATATCTCAGGGATGACAGTTCTCTCCCAATTGATACATAGATTTAGGGCAGTTCCAATGCTAACATGTTGTTGTGGAAACTGTGAAAATGATTCTAAAGTTTATATGAAAATGCAGTTGGCCAAGGAGAGCCAAGACAGATCAAGACCCAGGGAACAGAAGGTACTTGCTTTGTAACAAAGATGGAACTGTGGAGCAGCTTGGAATGGATGATCTAATAAATTGTGATAGATTAGTTGGATATGGAAAGCAAATTGTCTTGCCCTCTGGCTCATAACATTCACAAAAATCAGTTCTACATGAAAGGTAAAATAATATAATAACACTTGTAGAATGTAATGTAGGCTGTCTTCATGGCTGTGGTACTTCTTAAGCAGGATATAGAATGCACTAAATTTACAGGAAAAAAGTAGGTAACTTGGACTACATTACAATACATAACTTTTATTCATCAAAACACCTCACTAGTTGAGTGAAAAAGACCTGTCAGAGTGGTTAAAGATATTGACAGTGCATGTAACTGATAAGACTTACATTGAGAATATATAAAGAATTTCTGCAAACAGGTAAGAAAAGGAGAAATGACTGTAGAAAAGTGGTTAAGAGTTTCAAACAGGTACTTCAAAAAAAGATGATGTCTGAATGGCTAATGGTCATATGAAAAAATGCCCAATGTGTCATCAATCTTCAGAGAAATGGAAGATAAACCACAGTGATGTACATCACACACTCATCAGAATGGTGTAGGAACACTTAGAATGATGTGAAACAAACTGCATCCATCATATACTGTTGTGGGACTCGATGCAATTACTCCAGAAAACTCTTTGGCAGCTCCAGCAGAAGATACACATACCCCATGACCCAGCAATCCCACTCCTGGATTTACATCCCACAAAAAGACATACATAGGAATATTCATAGCAGCACTATTTGTAGTAGCCCCGGACTGGAAACAAACCAAATGCTCACCCACATGAGAAAAAAAAAAAAAAAAATCAACTGAGATACGGTCATACCATCAGATAGACTGATGGAGAATGGAAACAACACAGAAAAATGACTGCTGCATGGGACAACATGGAAAATCTCAGAAACGGAATGAGTGACAAAGGCAGAACATAGTAGATATTACTTGATTCCATTTATGTATTCTTCAAGACAAGCAAAATCAATCTAGGGTATTAAAAATTGGGGTAGTATTTATCCTTGCTGCTGCTGCTAAGTCACTTCAGTCGTGTCCGACTCTGTGCGACCCCATAGACGGCAGCCCACCAGGCTCCCCCGTCCCTGGGATTCTCCAGGCAAGAACCCTGGAGTGGGTTGCCATTTCCTTCTCCCATGCATGAAAGTGAAAAGTGAAAGTGAAGTCGCTCAGTTGGGTCCAACCCTTAGCGACCCCATGGACTGCAGCCCACCAGCCTCCTCCGTCCATAGGATTTTTTGGCAAGAGTACTGGAGTGGGGTGCCATTGCCTTCTCCAAGTATTTATCCTTGAAGGGTTGTAAATGGAAGGAGACTTTAGGGGGTTTCCAAAGTATATCATCCTCTGTTTCTAGATCTGGGTAGAGGTTTTATGGAGCTCTTCACATGGTGAAAATGCTTCAGGCCACACGGTTTTGATTTGTGCACTTCCCTAGAAATATATTACACTTCAAAAATTATTTTAAAAACAGAATTTGGAGACAGGTGTGTAAGATCAAACTTTAAGTACATGGCTCTTAATTGAAATCTGGCTTGTAG
Source organism: Bubalus bubalis (assembly GCF_019923935.1). Classification (NCBI taxonomy): domain Eukaryota; kingdom Metazoa; phylum Chordata; class Mammalia; order Artiodactyla; family Bovidae; genus Bubalus; species Bubalus bubalis. Next base: position 900,092 of record NC_059175.1, on the reverse strand, counting down.
AAAATAATGTATAAAATGAAATTTGGGGACAAATGGAGAAATCTGAAAGTGGACTGGATGTCGGTTAATGTTAGGGAATTATTAATCTTACTAAGCATGATAATGGTACCCTAGTTAAATAAGAGTATCTCCTTAATTTGGAGGGGCAGGGTGCATCTGAAGAATATAGGGATCCAGTGCCCTGATGTTGATAATTTAAAATGGTTTGGTAAAGAAGACAGGCAAAATCAAATATAGCAAATTGAAAACAACTGTTGAATTTACATGATAGGCATATGAATGCTCAAAACACATTTCTCCTTTTCTGTATTTTTAACATTTTATTGATAAGGAAAAGTTTTAATGTTTTTTTTTTTTTTTTAATAATCATGCCCTTTTCACAAAGGAAAAATATCTGAAGCTCAGAAAGTTAAAGTAACTTGCCACACCTGAGATTTGAATCCAGGACTATTCTGAATTCAGGAGCTAGGGGGAAAAAAAAAAATCACGGCCACAAACTGGAAGGAGATTGAGATATTGTATTATTCAGTTTTCTCATTTTGCAGACAAGGAAACAGATCAGAGAACAATTTGACTTCCATGAAATGTTAATCCAGCATGCAGTGTTTGAGGGCTTGAGTTGCCTTGGTGTTAGTTCAGTTTTTCCAAAGAGCAAAACAGAAATGGTGCCCTTAGCTCTAACCTAGATTTCACATTTAATCAGATATGAATTAAATAATTAGGTTATATTTTTAAATGCATAGGTGTAGGGAAAAAAAATAGAAATTACTGCAAGAACTATTTTGTTCCTTGTAGATAGACTCCTGCTTTTCCTATCATCACTAACACATTATGTACCTTGAGCTTATCATTTATAGGCCAGACCCTCTAACTGCCCATGAATATGGCTTTTTCTTCATTTGGCCTCATTTGTAGCAACATCAAAGCCTGAGCATTGTTATTAACTCAGAATTATGGACAGAGTTTTCTTTGTGAAATGTATTGCCTGCGGTGTCAACACTTAAATCACTCTAAGTCCTTAAAAAGAAAAAGAAAAAAAAAAAAAAAAAACCCAGTGTCTGTGTGGGTATAAGCTGCCAACAACAGAAAGACCACTGTTGACAGATTTTTGATTGCTTTATGTTATTATTCCTTATTAAAAAACAAACCCAAAACTTCCATCTCGGAATATTTTCTCCATTGTCTCCTTAAGAATTACAAGACAGTCTGGGGGGAAGCTATAAGACTAAGGAAGTAGGGGGAAAGAAAAAACCTAGGGAAGATTTTCAGAGCTGTTAGAAGGCCCAGGCAAGACTCTTGGTCTGCCTTTGTCACCCAGCCCAGCTTGACCCCTCCACCAAGCTCTCTTTGCTCTAGTTGGATTAAAAGCTCTGGGGTTTCTCAGGTGGCTCTGTGTTAAAAAATCCACTTGCTGATGCAGGAATCATGGGTTCGATCCTTGGGTCAGGAAGATTCCCTGGAGGAGGAAATGGCAACCTATTCCAATATTCTTGCCTGGGAAATCCTATGGACAGAGGAGCCTGGCAGGCTATAGTCCATGGGGTGGCAAAGAGTCAGACATGACTGAGTGACTGAGTATGCATTAAAAGGTCTAAGGCAGAAGAGGAGAAGGTTGTTGGAAGACCTAGACTTAAACCTTTAAGATTGTCATATAGTGAAAGATGGGGCTGGATCCATAGAGAACAAGACTTAGGAATATAGAGCTAGTGATGGCAGGAGTTTCAGGAGCTACATAGAAAGAAAGTATAGCCAAGCAGGAAGGCGTCACCTGCTGGCTCACATGTACACAGTGTCTGACCTTGGACAAATGAATGAACCTCTTTGAGCCTCAGGTGCCTCATTTATAAAACATCTGTATATGTGCCTCATAGGGCTGTTGCAGAAAACTAAATAGCATACACACGAAGAATTCAGGATCGTATCTGGCTTGTCACAAGTGCTCATAGGCGTTTCACTTCAGTCTCTAAACGGGATTGAAGAAAAGAAAAAGACTGCTTATGTGGTCCTGGGGAATCTCTAAGACAAAGATTTTCATACTTCCTTTCAGCAACTTCCTCTACCACCTACCCCACTGCAGCCAGCCACTTCCAGAGGGAGTCTGCAGGCATATTTTTCATCTTGTTATTAGATAGTTTCATGTAACAAGCATTTCCTGAGCTTCTTTGATGCACTAGTTTGTTAATACTAGAGTTTTTAAGAAGAATACAAGGAAATCTTTGTCCTCAAGGAGCTTACAGTCTGCTAGGAAGGCAAATCTGTACACTTGTGTCTTTGAACATGGCAAATATTGAAGGTTCAAGAGTATAAAGGAAGTGACCAATTATTGGAGAGGTCAGGGAAAGCTTTACCAAGGAGGCATCACTTGAACCAAGACTTAAAAATCACATAGGAGTATACAACATGACCGGCTTCCCTGGTGGCTTAGCAGTAAAGAATTTGCCTACCAATGCAGGAGACACAGGTTTGATCCCTGGGTCAGGAAGATCTCCTGAAGAAGGAAATGGCAACCTACTCCAGCATTCTTGCCTGGGATATCCCATGGACAGAGGAGCCTGGCAGACTACAGTCCATGGGGTCACAAGGAGTTGAACACGACTTGGTGATTAAACAGCAACAATAATACATCATGACTACCAGTTTGGCAAAGAGTGATGCATCTGGCATCAGTCAGGGTGAGTTATATGCTCTCTGAAAGTTTACACAGGCCCTTCATCTGCTAATTTAGCTAGAGTGAATGTGTGGTAGACACTTAGCCTAATGATTATGAGCTGAAGAGTATGGACTCTAGAGTTAGGATAGATCTGGATTTGAACCTGGGTCAGTCTTTTCATTTCACTTGGCAGCTATGGGCCTTGAGAACGTTTCTTAATAGCTCTAATACCATCTGTGAATTGGAGATCATCATTGTTGATTAGAGTTGCCTTTTAAACAGGAGCTTAAGTTGGTGTGAAAGATCAAAATGGAAAATACGCAGAAGTATTGATGGTTCTCTCGTTCAAAAACAAGACACTTAGGGACCATTCGGTACTGAGAAATATGATTGATTTCTGGAATTCACATCACCAAAAATGGGCTGACTGTGAGCACGCCATGAGGACTGAGAGGTTGTTCACATCTCTCATTCAGGGTCATTTGGTAGCACAGGTTCATTGAGAAGAATGGCTGGTAGGACCTTCTGCACCTTATATTTTTCACCTTCTTTAATTTTTGCTGAGTGGCTGCACTTTGGTTGGGCTTCCCTGGTGGCTCAGCTGGTAAAGAATCCACCTGCAATGCAGGAGACCTGGGTTTGATCCCTGGTTTGGAAGATCCCCTGGAGAAGCGAACTGCTACTCACTCCAGTATTCTGGCCTGGAGAATTCCATGAACTGTATAGTCCATGGGGTTGCAAAGAGTCAGACACGACTAAGCAACTTTCACTTTACACTTTGGTTCACTCACAGGTTAAATGCATAAGTCACATGACTCCATTAACCCACTTCACCAGGGTCTTGTGACATTATCTAGCTGAAATGTTTCACATGGTGTTTGGCCACCTTCGGTCATCCTCCTGGACCTTCCTTTTCTTTCTTCTCTTCATCATCTTCAGAGGCCAAGAGTCATGAATTAAGAAAGAGAACCATTTGACCAAGTGAGCCAAATGGCTGCAGTTTCACTCATTGGCTTTTTGACACCCTGAGGTCATATACCCCAAGCCAAAAACACCACATCTCCTTCCTGTCCTTGGTCTGTCCTCAAAAGTTGTCAAAACGTGTTTTGTTTTGTTTTGTTTTCATCTAAAAAGTGAGTTGAGTAGTATTTTCGGTCTGATAGGAGTGAGGGCATTGTCAAGCACTCTAAACAGGCAAACAGACAAAACAGTGGCAGTTACTACCTTGTTTTCTATCACGCTGTTCTCTTAGGGCCACAGCCACATCAGTTTAACGCTGTGCCCACCTCTTCCCCTGAATGCTTTGAGAATCTAAGAACCAATACTTTAGTTTCATTTGTTGTATTCTCCTTCTTGACATCATACTGTTTGACTAGAATTTTAAAAACATATCTGAAGGATCAATTTTCTCATTTCAAAGTGTAGCAAGGAGAAGTGCTCTAAGTCTGGAAATATGTTAAGCCAAGTTTTGAATCTCAAAATGCTTATGCCTTCCTGTCTTTGTGTGTGTATGTGGCTTCTCCAAGATGTGGAGGTTCAGAATAAAAATGGTAATTGACCTTTAACGAGAAAGCTGAGAGAACGGCTTCTGTATATTATATGGCTGTGAGCTGGATTTTAAATGTTTGATTAAGTTATTAGAGTGTTTTTACTTTGGCATAATGTGGTATAAATTTATGATTGCTGGCCAAAGCAGTTAGTCAGAGGAGAAGAATAAATTGTTTTGAGAGGTGCTTCAAAACCTGAATTTTATTCTCTTGGAAAGACAGGGTTATATAAATCATGTAATACAAATGAGAATTTCTGTAATTAAGGTTCTAACTAGGAAGTTCCCTAGGAGCTTTTGAATGGTAAAACAAAGAACGGCATTCTAGGATGTTTTCCTTTTTTAAAAAAAGTTATACTTTGAGTGTTCTAGTTTATTTTTTGTGGCCCAAAGACCAAACAGCACGGAACAGGCACACATTAAATATATGTAGTTGAAGAATTTATCTTTGAGATGTGAGTACTGGAAGGAGATTGATAGGCTAAACAAATGTATTTTTTAAAAAAAAGGAATAGTCCCAGGATACCTTTGCTTAATGGTGTTTCAAATTGTCAGAAGTCTCTGCAGCTACACCCATGTCTTTACTTAGAGAGTTTCTGTTTGGCCGTCGTTACTCCCTGTTACCGAGTAATTTCACTCCCTGACAGCTTTTGTGTTTTCAGAGCACGTTCTCCTGCTCCTGTCATTTAGGAAATCTCTCTTAAGTGGCCACTCCCCTGTCTTGGGGGCTCTCCCTGGCTCTAGCCTCAGACCTTCTCCCCAAGGTTCTCCCAGTTGTTTCCTCAAAGCCCCTCAAATACTGCTGTATTTATTTGATTTATGTACACACTAGAGAACTTTATAACATACAGTGTACAAATATACCATTTGCAATTGATTAAGTAGGGCACTTGTGGTCATTTCTGGGAAAGTGTACCATCAGATTCCTCATTGGGAATCTGGGCACGTACCATGACATTGTTTCTATGGGATCAAATGAGATAAATTTGAGACTGCAGCCCTCTGTAGAACTGCAGAGTGCTACCCAGGTTGGATTGCAAAAATGCCCTTTTTCATTGGAGATTGGTTTAGCAATTAGGAGCACAGGCTGTATCCTTGGGCTACTCGCTGTGAATTTCAGGTTCTCCACTGGCCAGCTGTGTAGCCTGAGGCAAGTGCCTGAATCTCTCATCTGGAAAAGAGGGTAATAGAATTACCTGCCTAAATTATTGAGAGGATTAAATGAAATAATGGCAGCCTTGTGTCTAACAAAGCATCTGACTCAAAACAAAGGAAGTGCTTACTCTACCTGAACTGCTAATTACATCATCATCATTATGATCAGATTTAAGTGGCAAAATTTAGTTACAGAGTCTTTTAAGAATGAAAACAAGTTGGATGGAAACTTGGATGTTCAGGATGGATGGTTCGGCTCTCCCCTCACTCACGAGTGCTCAAGTCTGGGTCCCATGCATGCTGGCAGCCACCCCCATCACCGGTGCGGATACTTCATCTCCCCAGTGGTCTCCGTGTCCCTCATTTACCTGTCTTCTCATAGACTTGCTACTGCTTGCCTGGGCCCCACCCTTTCCCGAGCTGGTCCCTACTTTCTACAGGGTGGACGCTGTAGTGACAGGACTAACAATGCAAAGCCTGGGGACATGAGTTCAGATAAAGTCCCTGCCACTCCTCCAGTCTCGGTATCCATCTCATGTTAAAATGCCCCTTCCAGCCTCTACTTTGTGTAATACCAGAGAGAATTTAGGCTTGGATCTTAGCAAAAAATGAAGATGAATCTTGCTCGAAGCTTTGAGTATCTTGAGACGCACCATTACCACCTCAATAGGTTGTGACAAAGTGAAAAAAGGGACTGAGGAGAATGACTGGCATTTTTGATTTTTGGCCTTAACCTCACCCTCAGAATAATGAATAGCAATAACATTTATTAAACACCTACTCAGCAGACCCAGCACTTGTTGCTTTATAGATATTGTCTGACTGTATCCTCCAAGCTAGCCTGCAGGGCAAGGGTTATTATCAGTATTTTACAGATGAGAACAGGGAGTTCCAGGAAGGTGAATCACTTGCTTTCTGTCCCACAGAGCAGGGACTGGTGCCTGAACCAAAGCTCTAACCGAAGCAAGTGTTCCAGGTCTCCGTGGGTTTTGGGTTTGGTACTGAGGATTGAATAGGTGAGCAATGGTGTTAAGGCCACTTCGTTTCCCATGCCATGGTGGATGGGGAGGGGTGGGAGAGGGCAGGAAGAAGACAGAGGCCGAAGAGGAGTCCACCCTGCCTCCCAATGGCTGTCTCCCATCGAGCCCACCCTGTAGGAACTTGGGGGTTGACCCAGCTCTGTACCTCTGGAGCACCCCCAGCCCAGTTGTGAGTGGTTAGCAGGTGGGTGTGGGGCTTGCACAGGACGCCTCTGTGCCAGGGTGACAGGGCCTGGAGGGGGCACACAGAGCAGTGAGGGGCACGGGGGTGGGAGGAGCTGCCTCTGCCTGAGGCCTCTTGTTCCCCACCTTGTTCCATCCGCACCGTCCCAGAACTCACCTTGGCCGTCAGCATCTTTTACTTGGAGGACCACAGCCCTCCCGTTTTACCTGTCTGTTTCCACTCAGGCGCCAGGGGAAGTATTCACACTAGGGCAAGCCAAAGTGAAGTTCTGAACTACAGACCATGCTGAAAATCCTTCCTCAGCTTCCTTTGGCTCTTAGAGTCAACCTCGGCTCCTCATCGTGGTCCTCAGGACCATAAGGCGTGGCCCCACCCTGCCTTCCTGGCCGCTCTTCCTCTCCCCTCCTTTCCAAGTGGCCACCGTTCGCTCTTCAGCTCCAGTGATAAGGTCACTTCCCCAGGGACGCCTTCCGTGTGCTCCCTTCTCCCCAGGCTGTTACATTTTTCTCCCACACATTCTTCCAGGACTCTGGCCCTTTGCTCCCCGTCTGTCTGTGTGTATGCTTTTGTTAGTGATGCTGTGTTGACGTTGTCCTCCTCACTAGACTCTGCAGTCCTGAGATGGGAAGCTTGGGGCTGCGCTCCACTTGGTATCACTGGCGCCTGCCTTTGTGTCCGGGCAGCGTCTGCGCTGGGAACACTGGTCGTGTGAGTGCGTCACCTGTGAGTCACTGGTGATGCCTGTGCTTTGAAACCCAGGTAGGATGCCTGTAGCATCCGGTGTGGCCAGACGGAGGCTGCTCAGGTTACCTCAGCCACTTCCCTTCCCCCTCCAGCTGGATAGGTTCTGCTGGGCTCCCTTCTACTCCACCACCAGTGGGAGTGCCATACGTCTAGAACTTCCTTGATTTCCTTGTCATAGTCTTTGTCTTTTGAGGCCATTCACTTGTCCCAGTGAGGAGCCCATTTACGAAGTGCCTGAAGAGTCTGGAACTGCCTTCACCTCTCCTCTGGCAGGGATGGAAAACCCAGCACATGTAGTAGGTATTCTGGGAACATGTGTTGGATGCTCAGCAGCATGTTTCATTGAATACCCATTCTTCTTAGCAGCGATTTTTAAAATTGAGATTCAAGTTATATAAAATAAAATAAAACATACATTTTGAGTGATAGAATGATCACTTGTTAGAATGATGGTGTCTTCCACTTAAAAAAATTTAAGCTAGGTGAGGTAGTAATAATTGTAATACATTGGTAAGCTGGGTAATTTTCAATCATAGTAATTTTTTATATACTATCTAATTTCTGTAGTGATATCCTCTTATGTGTCATCTTTTTTTTTTGGCCACACTGTATGGCATGCAGAATCTTAGTTCCCTGATCAGGGATTGAACCCATGCTTCTGCAGTGAAAGCAGGGAGTTCTAACCACTGGCCTGCCAGGAAATTCCCATACATTGCCTTATTTAATATTTACTGTAACCCTACAAAGTAATGCTGTCCTCCCATTTCTAGCAAAGAAACAGGGGTCCAGAGAGGTTAAGTGATTTGACCAAAGTCTCAATACATGAGAAGTGGAGGCAGGATTAGAAAGCAGCTCTCATGGCCTCCAAAGCAAATATCACCTGATCTTGTGCATCTTCTTAAAATCCTAAGGAGTAAAGATGTAGTTACAAAGTCCAAAGCCCACTTGTTCTTTGAACCTGGTAAACTGGGCTCTTAATCTCTTAGCTTCCCCTCTTCTCTGCAACCGCCCCCTTTCCTCCTAGATATCCCTGCCTGGGAGACGCATACACAGGCATTGCTACAGAAATGGATCTCTGAGTCAGCCCTGGAAAAAAAAGAAACCTCTCTGCTGGTTTTATTTTTCTTGGTTGATTTATTTGACAAGGACCCGCTCTGTACATCATTTTGGAATTTCAAAATCTTTTTTTATCTCCAAAGGTCTCTCTTGAAAAGCCGAAGAAGAAATAAAAGAGAAACTGTGTATGCTACTCCCTGTGCAATGCTTTCTAAATGCTGAGCTCTGCCTTTTTACTTTATTTTCTGACCCTGAGATCACACAGGTTGCAGAATAGGGCTGAGCAGAGCTAAATCCCTGAGCCTCTTCTGCAGGTAAGAGTCCGATTTGCACTAATCCCCAAAGACACGTCTCTATCACTGTTGTTTGACTTGGCAGGACACCTACGTTGCTAAACCCCACAGAGGAAGAGTGCAGGAATTATTCACTCTCCAGTGGGGCTTCTCTGCTGAGATTAGGTGTGACGACCAGCCAGTGAAAGGAAATGTTCCCAGTTCCAGCTGGCTGCAGATTCAATTACTGCTGGGTTCTTTACCTGGCGGTCCAAGAGGCCCCACTCCGCGGCTTTCAGCAGGGATTCCAGGCCGGGGTTCCTGGGGTCAGCACATCAGCAGCAAGACCATTTACGGAGGCATCCTTCATCCAGGCGCATCTCACGTCAGATAGACTCAGAGCAGGCACCAGGCCTCCCTGGGAACTTTCTCCATTTTAACATGTGTTTCAGCTGTGGGAAAAGCACAGAGGGTGGGGTGGGGAACCTCAGGCTCAATTTACAGTTGCCTTTAATAACCCATGCAACTAAATTTATTGGGTCACCATGCCCCTTTGAACTATGGTCTGAAATTTTCCATGCACAATTCTGTCTCTCTGGTGAGAAGCAGACCTTCCCATGCAGGTCTGTTGCGTGAACACCCATGCCTTGGCCATTTTGGTTAAGAACCAGCTTTGATCAAGTATGGGCTGGGGGCTTTACTGTGGCCCTTCACGCTTATGGATGAGAATGACTGAAGCGCTGACGTCCACCTATGTGGATTGCCATGCGCATACCAACTCTACATGTTGTTATTGTTCAGTCGCTAAGTATCTATGAACTGCAGCATGCCAGGCTTCCTTATCCTTCCCTCTCTCCTGGAGTTTGCTCAAATTTTCATGTCCATTAAGTGGGTAATGCCATCCAACTATCTCATCCTCTGCCACCCCCTTCTCTTTGGGGGCTAGGGTCTGCAGACATCCTTATTCTTTCTCCTAAAGACACTTAAAACAAAGTTCTGCATCATTTTTTTGCAAGCTCCACTTCCCTGAGTGCTTTCTTGTTTTGCTAAGAATAAGTTATGGCATGAACTTGTCAGTTTCCCTAGACCCTTCTAATTGAACCAAGAAGTTCAGGGCTAAAGTGTTTTTTTTCTTTCTTTCTTTGTTTTCTAGTCTCAAGGCCTAGAAATCAGGGAAATGATTTGCTGAGGTTCTGGAATGAATATATATATATATATATATATATATATATATATACACACACACACACACACACACATATATTTTTCACATCCTGACAAGTCTGATCAAGTGGCATCTGAGACCAATTCCGATAAGCAAATCACTATGAGCACTTACTGTGTACTGGAGTCTTTGCTACAATGGTGGGAAATAGAGTTCAAGACACAGTGGAGTCTTTTGATTTCTGAATGATTATTTTCCTTCCATGAGTGCCAAGGTGTGACAGACATAACATTTTAATTTTCATTTTCATGGATTTTCTTGTGATGTGTGTTAGATAAATACCTCTTCAAATCCATGGCCTTATGGGTAGTTTTGCTTAGAAGGATAAAGAAGCAGGCAGTTAAATAAAATTGAAAAGGTAAGTTAACTTATAGAAATATTGATATATTAATTAAATAATAATGGAGATGAGACCTAGAAATGATAACTAGGTGGTCCATGAGTGATTAGAATCTCAAAGGCTGATATCCTAGATGAATTTAAATATGCATCTCCAAGGAAGCAAGTCAGTTTACTATTCAAGGAGGTAAGCCAAGGGCTTTTGAGAGTTTGACAATACCTGGTCATTAGCTTGCACGGCTCACTGCGCGGCCGACCCATGATGGGGTTGTGATGAAGCTGCTCTCACACATGTCCTCGTGCCCTGCCTGCTGTCCAGGCAGGAGTCACACTGACATGGAGACCACCTCCCCGCAACCTTGACAGTCAGCATGCAGAGGCCCTTTGGTGGGGAGAAACAAGCTGCCTGTTAGATTCTGCACATCCAGATCACTCTGCTTTGGTGTTGAGAAGGGTTGCTGGGGGCGCGGCAGAAGGCAGATGCAGCACCGTGGCCTGCCGGCTAGATGTCAGAGGAGGGAGGGACAGAGGGAGCAGGGTGTCTGGAGGCTCAGGGCCACTGGTGTGATGGGCTAGTGACAGCGCATGCCCTGCCACTGCCCCCGCCCCGTCACACAGCCCTCTGAGGAGCTTTAAAAAACCATTCAGATGTGTAAGGCTGTTGAGTACAGTGGCTAGACTAACACTGTCTTGGCACCTCTGCGATGACTAATTTGTGGGCTCCATGATTTTCTAAGTGGTCTTCCTGTTGTAGCTCTGGCAGCCCTGAGCAGCGATACCCCGTGTCCGCGACGCCTCCTGTTTGTTGGCGCGCACGTAGTGATGGCCTGGTAAATGGGGAGAAGCAGCCAAGCCGGAAGGGAGTGCTCCTGTCCTGAGCCACATGTGCCCTGAGTCAGTCATGCAGCTCTCTTTGGTCGCTGAGAGCCAGGGTGGTGAACCCTGATAGGACACAGGTTCACTTCTGCACTTGTGGTCACAGAGCGTTCATGTTTGGTTTCACAAGGAGTGTGGACCCAGCACTGAGGCATCTTTGTCTGATAGGGAAAGTGAGTTCTCGTGTCCTGACCCCGCTCGGGCGGGTCCCCTTGGGTTTGGGATCTCAGGAGTCAGCACAAGGGCAAAGCCTGAGGGCATATCGTGGGCAAAGTCCTTTGTCCCAAGAAACCAGTTGTTGTTCAGTTGCTAAGTCATGTCCGACTCTTTGTGACCCATGGACTGCAGCACGCCAGGCTCCTCTGTCCTTCACTGTCTCCTGGAGATTGCTCAAGTTCGTGTCTGTTGAATTGGAGATGCTGTCTAACCATCTTATCTTCTTCTTTCGCCTTTTCCTTTTGCCTTCAGTCTTTTCAAGTGAGTCAGATCTGTTGATCAAGACACAGACTGGGAGCAGGAAGTGGAGGCCTGGTGCCAAGGAGACGAGTTCTGGGTGGCGGGTTGAGGGGTGCAGTGGGTCTGGCCTGCGGGGCCCTGGCTGTTCCCTGCTGTTGACACTGCTTTGCGTGCAGTGTGATTTGGAAGAAGGCTTGGGTCTGAAGAGGCAGTTTAGAGAGTGGGCACATGACATGACCATATTTCTCTCCCAAACCCATGTGTTTTATTGTTGTTATTGACTGTTGATGGAACTGAAAGTCTCAGGTACTGGTAGTTGTGATATATAAGATTTTTAAGGATGACAAGTCAGTAAAGCCCAAGGGTCACTGCTTTTCCTGGTTGCTGATGCCCCTTCCCAAATGTAGCCATTGTCTTGTTTCTTTATATGCTTCCAGATATTATTCTTATACAAACTTATAAAAGTGTGTGTGTGTGTGTGTGTATGTAAAAGAGAGAGAGAGAAAGAGAGAGATCCCCTGCACCAGTCAGAGCTTTATCTGTAGATGGAGAAGATAATCATTTATTTGGTGTGGTTGAAGGAAGCCAGAAGGTCTCATAGCCAAAAAAATAATCATCCCAGGCCTGTCACACATCCAAGATCTTTTCTTAACCATTTGAAAATCATTCTTTAGATTTAAAATAATAACTAAGACTATTTTTAGAGTAGTTCTAGGATCACAGCAAAATTGAGGGGAGGGTCCACAGATTTCCATCTGCTCGCTGCCCCAACATGTGTCTAGCCTCCCCCACTGTCAGCATCCCCATGGAGCAGCATGGGGCTCCAAGGACAGGGCCAGAGCCGAAGGAGAAAGCCGTGAAGCTGCAGACTCTGCAGTCTAAATGGTGCCAGTTCTGAGGAGGAGAGCTGGGAGATGGCAGGAGCCCTGGGGGCTGGGACAGGAGCCCAGGCTCGTCCTGATTGGCCGTCTTCTGTGTGAGCTGTGAGCGAGCAGACTGTGGCCCGGCACAGAGACCACGGCCTCCGTGTTTGCCTAGGCATTTGTCTGCACACAGAGAGAGCGAGTCTCCGCCGCTAAAGACTTCTTGCCAACTTGAGGCCTCAAAAGACTCCAGAGAACAACAGAGGAAGAACCACTTAATGATTGCTCACCTGTAATCGCATGGTTTCGTGACAAATGCCTGTCTTTGTGCTGCTTCTCTGATTCCATATTTGAATCTCCATATTGCAATAAAGGTGTCCCAGAAAGTGTCACCACTTGCTTGTAGCTGAGGCTAAGCTGAGAAGCTCTCCCCCAGGTGGGTCTAGAACCCATCCCACCCCAGTAGGGTAGCCCCGTGATGCATGTCTCAGCCAGACTACCCTCCTCTGGGCAGTGCAGACTGCTCCTGACCATACAGGATGAACAGAGAGCAGGAGAGCAAAGGATGATCAGTTAAGTCACAGTTGAGGTGAGAGGTGCATTCTGCACCCCAACCAGAATCCTGATCCTGCCATATACTAGTGGTGTGTTAAGTTATATAACAAGTAACTGAAGTTCTCTGAGCCTCAGTTGCTTTTTAATATTTAAAATTTTTTAAATTTTTATTGAAGTCCAGCTGATGTACAATGCTTTGCCAGTCTCTTTGTTGTTCATTTACTAAGTCATATCCGACTATTTTTGACCCCATGGACTGTAGCCTGTCAGGCTTCCTTGTCCTCCACCATCTCCTGGAGTTTGCTCAAACTCATGTCCATTGAGTTGGTGATGCTATCCAACCATCTCATCCTCTGCTGCCCCCTTCTCATGCCCTCAATCTTTCCCAGCATCAGGTCTTTTCCAGTGAGTCAGCTCTTTGCATCAGGTGGCCAAAGTATTGGAGCATCAGCTTCAGCATCAGTCCTTCCAATAAATATTCAGGGTTGATTTACTTGATTGACTGGTTGATCTCCTTGCTGTCCAAGGGACTCTCAAGCGTCTTCTCCGGCACCGCAGCTGGAAAGCATCTATTCTTCAGCGCTCAGCCTTCTTTATGATCCAACTCTCACATCCGTATGTGACTACTGGAAAAAACATAGCTTTGACTATGCAGACCTTTGTTGGCAAATCTCTGCTGTATAGCAAAGTGACTCAACTATACACAAATAGACATTTTTAAAAAATATTCTTTTCCATTATGGTTTATTCCAGGAGATTGGATATAGTTTCCTGTGCTATACAGTAGGACCTTATTATTTATCCATTCTACATGAATAATTTGTATCTACCAACCTGATCCTCACTTTTGTCATCTGTAAAATGAGATTAATAATGGTCTGTACCTAACAGTGTTATCCAGAGGATTTGATTAGTTAAAACCTATAAAGCTTTTACCGCACTGCTGGTAAACACCCCAGAAAGGTCAGGTAATGTTGCTGTGTTCTTCCAAAACCTTATTCTGCCTCTGTTGTCAGCCTGTGGTCTGGGCTGAAGTGGGTTAGGCCAACCCCTGTGGTCTTTCTTTTCCTCTGCCCATAAACCTCTGCTGGGCAGGGCCTGAGGTTGACCTGATTCCTATCTGCCTGTGTCCCTGGGGAATGTGTCCTCTAGCGGCCCTAGAGTGTTTGCTGATCTACTCAGGAGAGGAATTCAGGGCCCATTCCAATATTTATGTTGGCTTGGGGCCTAATCTTGTCTGTCGTGAACTGTAAGTCCAAGAAGATGGGCCTGATCCAGTTCAAGTGCTCTGCATGGTGAGTGATAAATACATGCATCTGGGGAGGGTGGCTGGCTTGTGGGGAGGTTCATCTTAGCTTTCCCAATTCATTCCTCAGAGAACATCTTGTTACCTAAAGAGTGGCCGATTGGATCGTCATTCTGCCTTCTGTCTTGGGTGCTGGGTTTTTAATAAGCTGGCATTAATTGGGCACTAACCAGTTATAAGCTCTGTGCTAACCACTTCCATATGCGTATTCTTGGGTCAGCCTCAGAACCACTTGATGAGTCAGCTTGATTGTTTTCCCCTTTGCCTAGATGAGGACATGGAGGCCTGGGGATATTAAATCACTCCTCTTAAGGTCTCAGATCTAGTGAGTACAGAACCAGAATGTAGGCATCAGTCTGCAGAGCTCTAAGCCCTCAGACCTTAGTGTTCTCACCAGATACTGGGGGTGTGGCTGGCGGGTGGGGGTGGGGTGGGGTGGAGTCTGCAAGTCTGGGGCCTTGGGGTAGGGTCTGCAGGTCTGGGGCCTGGGGGTGGGGTCTGCAGGTCTGGGGCCTGGGGGTGGGGTCTGCAAGTCTGGGGCCTTGGGGATGGGGTGGGGTGGGGTCTGCAGGTCTGGGGCCTTGGGGTGGGGTCTGCAGGTCTGGGGCCTTGGGGTGGGGTCTGCAGGTCCGGGGCCTGAGACACTACATTTTCACAAGTTCCTAGGTGATGCTGTTGCTTGCTGGTGCTTTGAGTGCTGTGCTTAGTCACGTAGTCGTGTCTGACTCTTTGCGACCCCATGGACTGTAGTCTGCCAGACTCCTCTGTCCATGGGGATTCTCCAGGCAAGAATACTGGGGTGGGTTGCCATACCCTTCTCCAGGGGATTGTCCCAACCCAGGGATCGAACCCAGGTCTCCTGCATTGCAGGCAGATTCTTTACCATCTGAGCCACCAGGGAAACCCAAGAATACTGGAGTGGGTAGCCTATCCCTTCTCCAGGGGAACTTTCCGACCCAGAAATCGAACCAGGGTCTCCTGCATTGCAGGTGGATTCTTTTCCAGCTGAGCTACCTTGGGAAGCCGTGCTTTGAGTGACAAGGCATCAAACCAGGAAGCTGCACAGCCTCAGCTTGGTGTGTTCTGTCTTGTTTTGCGGGCCTAAGGGTTCACCTATTGCATGGTTGCCTGGCAGCGATTGGCTCACCACTCATGGCAAAGGTGGGGTTATGTGTGGGTCTCAGCAGGTGAGGCATTAAGTCCTGCGAGGCTTTGGGGCAGAGGTCTCCCACCTCCAGGATCTAATGCCTGATGATCTGAGGTGGAGCTGATGTAATAATAATAGAAATAAAGTGCACAATAAGTGTAATGCACTTGACCCATCCTGAAACCATCCCTTCTGTTTTAAATCCATACTACTCGACTAAGAGAGAGGGCCCCTCTGCAGTCCTGGAGGAGTCTGTCTTCCTAGTCTCTGCTGGTTTCCTGGGTTTCGGGTCAAAGAGATGCCACCTGACCTTTATTTTGAACCTGAGCCTCTTTCTCTTCTCGTGCTTCCCATCTCTGATCATGGTCTCATTGAGCCTTTCATTCTTCCCAGGATAAGTGCTTTCAGGCATCTTTGACTTCTTCCTTAGCCCCAGCTTTCCTTTGGTTGTTAAGTGCAAAATTGATTCAACCTGTGTAATACCGCTGACATCCGTGCCCTCCAAAACTGAAGGGAAATGGACAAAGTCACCTCTTCATAACATAGGCCATTATTTATTTGATAGCTGATATATGAAGGATCTACTTCATTAAGCTCTCACCACTGTCCACTGAACAGGTTTTATTATTGCCTTTAGTCTGATGGTTGTCAAAAGGGTTCAGAGACTCGCTCCAGGTCACCCAGAGAGTAAGTTTTGGCTGCAGGCCTGAACCCAGAGAACCTAAGCTAACAATGTCACTCCTAAGCCCTCTGTGATACTGCAGTATTGCAGTGCTCTCCTTTCTCTCAGCCTTCACTATAGTTAGAGGCATTGCCATCAAACAGGTCTGATCATTGATTTGTTGAAAAGCTACCTGTTACTCTCTAGTGTGTCCTGGCACCGAGCTGTGCGCAGTCCTGTCCGACTCTGTGACCCTGCGGGCAGCAGCCCACCAGGCTCCTCCGTCCGTGGGGTTTCGCAGGCGAGAGTAATGGAGTGGGCTGCCATCTCCTGCTCCAAGGGGCCCCTGACCCAACCTAGGGATCGAACCCTCGTCTCCTGTGTCTCCTAAACTGCAGGTGGACTCGTTACCAGCTGAGCCAGCCAGCACAGTGCTAAGTGCTGGTAACACAGCAGAGAGTGAGACAGCCATACTCCCTCCGTGTACAGGACATCATTTCAGTAGTCATACAGTTGCCACGTGTTAGCCTCGTGACCTTTAGTAGGTTATTTAAATCGTATGACCCATATGGCCCTTAGTTTTCTCATCTGTGAACAAAGATCATTATTGTACCTACCCTACGAGGATGCTGCAAATATCAGACAGCTCATGTATGTAGCACTAGGCCCTGGCACATAGTAGATGGAAAATAATCTTACCTGAAATTGCATGAGGATTAAATCCAGGTTCCTAAACATCCAAAACCTTGAATGAAGGTTATCCAACACTTTGATTCCAAACAGTCATGGATCGTTGCTTTTCCCAGGCATGACGTGCTTTTTCTGATCCCACAATCCTACGTGAGTGCTGTTTTCTTGTGCTGTTTATAACAGCCTGCCTCTTCTCCAGAGCCTCTTCTCCTACCCACTCTTCAAAGCCCAACACACATGTTGCCTCTTCTGCTAAGTTTTTACCTGTAAGAACAGCTGGTCCACAGTACCCTAGTCTTCTGGGCTCCCACGTAGCCCTGAATCATGCTGCCTGCTGTTTTTGTTTACAAGTCTACCTCCGTTGCTCAATTGTAAGTTTCCTCACTCATTTGGCAAATCCTTCACGAGCACTCATTATGGGGTAGGCACTGTGTTCCCCGTGGTGGTGTGTGAGGGAGGCAATAACTGTCTTCACACAGTGTACAGTCTAACACAGCAGTGCCCAGTACAGCGTCCTATGGCCATGAGGATCTTCTCTTTACTGTCCAGTGTAATAGCCGTTAGCCACTATTCAGTTCATTTCAGTTCAGTTCAGTCGCTCAGTCATGTCCGACTCTTTGCGACCCCATGAATCGCAGCACACCAGGCCTCCCTGTCCATCACCAATTCCCGGAGCTCAATCAGGCTCACGTCCATTGAGTCAGTGATGCCATCCAGCCATCTCATCCTCTGTCGTCCCCTTCTCCTCCTGCCCCCAATCCCTCCCAGCATCAGAAACTTTTCCAATGAGTCATCTCTTTGCAGGAGGTGGCCAAAGTATTGGAGTTTCAGCTTTAGCATCAGTCCTTCCAAAGAACACCCAGGACTGATCTCCTTTAGAATGGCCTGGTTGGATCTCCTTGTGGTTCAACGGACTCCCAAGAGTCTTCTCCAACATCACAGTATGTCAGTGCTATTGAGCACTTAGAATGTCACTAATGTAGCTGAGTGACTATATTTTTATTAAAATATAGTTTATTTACAGCATGTTGTATTAGTTTTAGGTGTACAGCACAGTGATTTATATATATATGTGTGTGTGTGTATATGTGTGTGTGTGTGTATATATATATATATATATTCTTTTTCAGGTTCTTTTCCCTTATAAATTATTACAAAATATTGAGTATAGTTCCTTGTGCTAAACAGTAGGTCCTTGTTGGTTATCTGTTTTATATATAGCAGTGTATATATGTTAATCCCAAACTCCTAATCTATCCCTCCACCCCTTTCCCTTTGGTAACCATAAGTTTGGTTTAAAAGTCTGTGAGTCCATTTCTGTTTTTAAAGAACTTCATTTGTATCATTTTTTTACTTTTTTTTTTAAATTTTATTTTATTTTTAAACTTTACACAATTGTATTAGTTTTGCCAAATATCAAAATGAATCCAGATTACACATATAAGTGATATCATATGGTATTTATCTTTCTCTGTCTGACTTATTTCACTCTATATGACAGGCTCTAGGTTCATCCACATCACTACAAATGACCCAGTTCCATTCCTTTTTATGGCTGAGTAATATTCTGTTGTATATATGTACCACATCTTCTTTATCTTTTCATCTGTTGATGGACATTTAGGTTGTCCTCATGTCTTACTTACTGTGAATAGCATTGCTATGAACATAGCGGTTCATTTATCTTTTTGAATTATAGTTTTCTCTGGGTTTATAACAGAAAAACAACAGAATGGGAAAACAATAGAATGGAAAAGACTAGAGATCTCTTCAAGAAAATCAGAGATACCAAAGGAACATTTCACGCAAAGATGGGCTTGATAAAGGACAGAAATGGTATGGGCCTAACAGAAGCAGAAGATACTAAGAAGAGGTGGCAAGAATACACAGAAGAACTGTACAAAAAAGATCTTCACAACTCAGATAATCACGATGGTGTGATCACTGACCTAGAGCCAGACATCCTGGAATGTGAAGTCAAGTGGGCCTTAGAAAGCATCACTACGAACAAAGCTAGTGGAGGTGATAGAATTCCAATTGAGCTATTCCAAATCCTGAAAGATGATGCTGTGAAAGTGCTGCACTCAATATGCCAGCAAATTTGGAAAACTCAGCAGTGGCCACAGGACTGGAAAAGGTCAGTTTTCATCCCAATCCCAAAGAAAGGCAATGCCAAAGAATGCTCAAACTACCACACAGTTGCACTCATCTCACATGCTAGTAAAGTAATGCTCAAAATTCTCCAAGCCAGGCTTCAGCAATATGTGAACCATGAACTTCCTGATGTTCAAGCTGGTTTTAGAAAAGGCAGAGGAACCAGAGATCAAATTGCCAACATCTGCTGGATCATGGAAAAAGCAAGAGAGTTCCAGAAAAACATCTATTTCTGCTTTATTGACTATGCCAAAGCCTTTGACTGTGAGGATCACAATAAACTGTGGAAAATTCTGAAAGAGATGGGAATACCAGACCACCTGATTTGCCTCTTGAGAAATGTGTATGCAGGTCAGGAAGCAACAGCTAGAACTGGACATGGAACAACAGACTGGTTCCAAAAAGGAAAAGGAGTACGTCAAGGCTGTATATTGTCACCCTGCTTATTTAACTTCTATGCAGAGTACATCATGAGGAACACTGGACTAGAAGAAACATAAGCTGGAATCAAGATTGCTGGGAGAAATATCAATAACCTCAGATATGCAGATGACACCACCCTTATGGCAGAAAGTGAAGAGGAACTCAAAAGCCTCTTGATGAAAGTGAAAGTGGAGAGTGAAAAAGTTGGCTTAAAGCTCAAAATTCAGAAAATGAAGATCATGGCATCCGGTCCCATCACTTCATGGCAAATAGATGGGGAAACAGTGGAAACAGTGTCAGACTTTATTTTTCTGGGCTCCAAAGTCACTTTTGATGGTGATTGCAGCCATGAAATTAAAAGACACTTACTCCTTGGAAGGAACGTTATGACCAACCTAGATAGCATATTCAAAAGCAGAGACATTACTTTGCCAACAAAGATCCGTCTAGTCAAGGCTATGGTTTTTCCTGTAGTCATGTATGGATGTGAGAGTTGGACTGTGAAGAAGGCTGAGCACCGAAGAATTGATGTTTTTGAACTGTGGTGTTGGAGAAGACTCTTGAGAGTCCCTTGGACTGCAAGCAGATCCAACCAGTCCATTCTGAAGGAGATCAGCCCTGGGATTTCTTTGGAAGGAATGATGCTAAAGCTGAAACTCCAATACTTTGGCCACCTCCTGTGAAGAGATGACTCATTGGAAAAGTTTCTGATGCTGGGAGGGATTGGGGGCAGGAGGAGAAGGGGACGACAGAGGATGAGATGGCTGGATGGCATCACTGACTTGATGGAAGTGAGTCTCAGTGAACTCCTGGAGTTGGTGATGGACAGGGAGGCCTGGTGTGCTGCGCTTCATGGGGTGGCAAAGAGTAGGACATGACTGAGTGACTGATCTGATCTGATCTGATCTGGGTTTACACTTGTTTTCTATGTCTATGGTCTATTTCTATTTTGTAAATAAGTTCATTTGTATCTTATTTTAGATTCCTGAAGTTTTAATTTTGTTTCATTAATGTAAAAAACCACATGGGGCTAGTGGACCCTGTACTGGACAGTGCAGGTAGAAGGAGAGAGCTGTTAATGAAAATCACCAAAAAATCAATGGGAGACTACAGCTATCATAAGTGCTAGGCATGGTTGCATAAAGGCATGGTGGGGGGATCTGACCTAGTCTTGTGGGTCTGGATCAAGGAGTGCTTTCCAGATGTAGTCACCATTGAGTAAAATCTGGAGCTACCTGAAAGAATATGGGAGGCATGAAGGGCACCCTTGCAGATATACAAGCAGCACATGCAAATGGTCTGTAGTAGAAAAGAGCATGGGCCTGTGAGGGTCCAGGGCAAACACTATCATTTCTTCTTCTTTGAAATCTCCTAAGCACCTAGCACCATGTTCTGCACGTGGTGGGTGCTACACTGAACTTCAAGTTTGGATATGTCATGCCAGCGACTCACTTGCTATGCAGTCTTACCCATTTCTTCCTCAGAAATGACCCAGCTGGAGAGCCACAAAGCAGGAGCTTCCATTCCATGTCTGCTCTGGAGGTTACAGTCATTAAGGGCCTTATCTTGTCTCAAGGAAGTTTCTTTACCGTATATATGGCTGGCCACCTCCCATCTCTCAGGAGGAAACACTTGTAGTTTGAAAGAGGTGTGGCCATAGGTAGGAGCTGGAATCACAACAGAACCTGTGTATTATGTCATTTGTTCTTTTGTTCAACAAACACTTGTAAGTACCTACTTCAAGCAGATACTCTGCTAGGGGTCGCGGATGCAGTTAAGAACAAGAGAGGTCATGCCCTGACCTCATGGAACTTGCGTTGTGGTGGGGACCCCCAGGTCCCACGGGCTGTAGCAGCCAGGGCCACCAGCTCTTCACAGGGCCCACAGAGTGTTGAGGCTGTGTGTCACATTCCCCAGCATCCCTGCACAACTCAAACATGCTCCCCAAACCCAGTCATGCTCCACTGGGGTCCCAAATGCCTTGGCCCTGGAGTCAAGCCCTAAAGCTGCCAAGTACTTTCTCTGTGGGCTGGGACTTTAGCTGGGACTTTCATGTAATTGCTGTATATTCTCCTCAAGAACTCTGCCCTGCACCCAAGTGGGGAGTGTGTGAAATCCTCAGCGTCATTGTCTTTTCACAGGAAGAAACAAATAGCCCCTTGTTTACACCCAGCTCTCAGCCCCCACACCGATTCTTTACTCACACCCATGGCTCACGAAAGAGCTTAAACAAAGTTTAGCTCTTCAAGGCTGGGGGAGGGGTGAAAAGTCTAAATTTTTTTTTAACCTACTCAAGGTCTTGTCCAAATGAGTTGTCACCAAAAAATGAAAGCCAGATGTTATTTTAGTGAGAAATAAATATGTGGCCAAGCTGCGGACTGAACCTGAGGTCTCCCTGGATGGTTTCCACGTGTGCCGGTAGCTGGACTCCCAGGTATCGGCAGCTCACAGTCTTTCTCTTGTCTCGCCCCAGGCACAGTGCACATAGATGGCTAATGAGCAATTAACACCCGAGCTGCGCATACCACCAAGGCGCTACCCATCGGCTCATAATTCAGATTCAGACCAGCACTGTGGGCTGCCGAGTGCAGGGTGAGAGGCAGAGACCCATGTCCAGAAAAGGGAAGAAAAGACAAATTCAGACTCAAAGGACTTCTTCCTTCTGCTTCTCAACCTGGGATCTGCTTTTGTTGGGAGCCCTTAAATCCTCATGGGGAACATACTTCAGATAACCATTGAAGGATTACAGATGAGATCAGGGCCTTGGAGCGAAGAGCGACCCTCTGGGGTTTAACGTTACAGTATGTTCTTCCCGAGTCTGATTCAGTGATGAGCTTTTCAGCCGAGGGAAGCGTTTTCGGTAATTGGCCACATCTCGGTAGGAGCACCGCTGAGCGCGCTACTGCTTCTATCAGAGCATTTCTCATCGCTTGGGTTTTTCTCACGCTTTTCAAGTTCTAGATACAATCAGTTGTGCGCTGGCCTTTGAAGCATGTTGTGCTCGTGTTAGAACGTCCTTGGAGAGCAGAAAAAAGGTGAGAGAGGGAACAAAATGATAGAGTGGAGCTCAACGGGTCAGTGGGGCCCAGAGCAGAGATAAACCCTTGGGAAAGAGGAAAGAGATGTCAGACTAGAGACTGTGGGCAAGGGAAGTAGAGGGCCAGGCAGGCAGGTGATCAGAATTAGGGATGTCCAACCCCTGGAGAAGGGAATGGCAACCCACTCCAGTGTTCTTGCCTGGAGACCCATGGACAGAAGAGCTTGGTGGGCTACAGTCCATGGGATTGCAAGAGTCAGACACAACTGAGCGACTAAACCAGCACCAACCTTAGGCTGAGTGCATGGCAGAACAAGCAAAAGAGAGATACAGATTCAGGCAAAACACAAAGGCTTGGGGAAGAAGCCCAACCAAGGGGCTAGATTATAGGCATCAGTGAGGATCTTTAGGGAAGGAGGGGTCTGCCAAAGGCAAAACAGGGCCCCATCTTAGAGGAAACCTCAGAGAGATTTCCTCTTATGTAAGTTGAAGATAATAGTTCACAGTTTCTAGGGTTATTTTGAGGATAAAATAAATAGATTAACTGTTAAGTGTTTGAATGAGTGGTACTCCATAAATTTGGTTATGATTTTCCAAGCAAAGGTTTAGATATGAAGGAACAAGAAAATTCAGTTCCTAACACATGAGTTGATTACAGCAAAGAAGTTTTTTAAGTTTAATTAGTTTATCCCTTGAAATGTACTGTTTATTTATTTGCATTCCGTCAATCATTCCTTCTTTAGTCAAGAAATTTTTCTTGAGCCCCTCTGATGTGTGAGGCTTCCCTGGTGGCTCAGATGGTAGAGAGTCTGCCTGCCATGTGGGATGACCAGGGTTTGATCCCTGGTCATGAAGATCCCCTGAAGAAGGGAATGGCCACCAACTCTAGTATTCTTGTCTGGAGAATTCCATGGGAAGAGGAGCCTGGTGGGCTACAGTCCATGGAGTGGCAAAGAGCCAGACAGAACTGAGTAACTAACACTTTCAGTTTCACTCTTCTGATGTGTGAGGCACTATTCGAGGCCCAGAGATACAGTGAGGATCTAGAGTAGAAAATGGCAAACCGGGGCCCCCTGGGACAAATCTGGCTCAGTGCTTGTTTTTGTAAATAAAGTTTTATCGGAACACAGCCATGCTCATTCATTTATGTATTGTGTATGGCTGCATTCAGGCTATACTGGTAAACTGTGGCGCTGTGACAGACGCAGAGTCTGCAAAGCCTAAAGTGATTATCATCTAGCTCTTTGCAGAAAATATTTGCTGAACCTAATTTGGAGAGACCTTTCAGTGTGGCTCTCACTTTCTATTAAAAGAGGCACGTCAGTAGGAAATTGTACTATAGTAAAATAATCAGAGGATTATATACTTTAGAAAATAGGATTGGACAGGCCTCTTAGGAGAGATGCCCACTCTGCTGAGACCTGGAGGCTGAAGAGGTGTTAATGAAATAGAAGGGAAGGGTAAAGTGTTCCAGGTTGAGGGAACAACATTAGCAAAGGCTCAGAGGTAAGAGAGAGCAGAGTATGTTCAGGAACTGAATAAAATTCATCATAACTGGAGGGACAGAGGGCAGGTGACATGGAGCTTCACAGAGAGGAAGAAATTTTGATGGTTTTCTGAGGGAAGTTGGGCTTCCCAGGTGGCACTAGCAGTGAAGAACCTGCCTGCCAATGTAGAAGATGTAAGAGACGCTGGTTCGATCCCTGGGCCAGGAAGATAACCTGGAGAAGGGCATGGTAACCTACTTCAGTATCCTTGCCTGGAGAGTCCCATGGACAGAGGAGCCTGGTGGTCCTTAGGGTCACAAAGAACTGGACACAACTGAAGACTTAGCACAAACACACAGAGTATTGTTAAAGACTTTTTCAGCAGGAGAACAACATAATTAGCCTCGTATTATAAGGAGGTAAGTCCACCTGGAATAAGGAGTCTGAATGTAAGAGCTGACTGGGAGTGGGGATCAAGACTGAAGGCAAGAAGGCAGTGGGGAGCCCATTTCAGTAATGCAGGGGGAAAGCACGCGAGCCTGAGTTACAGATAGTAGTGGAGTCAAGAGAAGAGAGTGCTTTGGAGGTATATTTAAGAGGCAGTGCTCAAAGCACATAGCTATTGATTGTGCATGGTGAGTGTCAGGTGAAAAGGAGCAAAGTGTGAAGAGGGTCACGGCCTGAGATGCGGACCACATGGGCAGGAGCAAGTTTGGGGTGCAGGAAGGTGACTGTACCCATGTTGGACATGCCCATGGGGAGATAAGTTTCACAGTCCAGTTTCCACTCTTCCCATTTTGGCCCCAGATTGATTTTATAGCAAACCCTGTTTATCTCCATCTGGACGTGCCTGATGGTCAGTGTGCCATGGGGCTTTCCATCCACACCCCTGTGCCCACCTCTCCTTCTCCAAGGGACATGTTTCCAATGCCCTGGTGCCAAGAAATTAACACTCCCCAGCAGCGACCCTCAACCACCAACTGAGCTGGTCTGTGGACATCCGAGTCCCTTGCTGTCCTCCAGGGGTGACTCTGAGGGTGTGTTTTGCACTGACCCGCACAGCTGCCCCCGAGAGACTGAGCTCCAGACGCCCCTGGACATAGGTTCCTAAATAAACCTCTCACAGTGGAACCCTTATTTCAGAGTTTACATCCAGCGGAAGCCAACGAAGACAACTATGAGATGTTTATTTAACCAATCATTTTTGGATACCTGTTGTATGCCAGGCACTGTGACGAACCGGAGGTCCTGGATCTTGCCTTCTCCCTCTCTTCTCTTCCTCACCATGGAAACCTTTAGTGGTTTCTCCTCCATTGTATCCTACACATCAATTCTAGAGTCACCGTCAAAACACAGTTCTCATTATAGCCCTTATCAGCTTAAAAACCCACAGTGGCTTTTCTCATGACCAAAAAGCAAGCTTCATGCTCCCTAAACGGCCCTTGCAGAGCCCTTGACCAAGCCTGAGTGGTATTCCTAGCATATCTGGCTGTGGTTCATCCTCTTCCCTGTGTATCCTGGGACCTGGCCATCCAAGTGCACTGGGCGTGGCCAAGGTGAAGAGCATGTGCTTTGGAGCCAGAAGTCTGGCTCTGCTACCTGGTGTCAGTAACAGAGTGACCTTGTGTGTGCTTAAGTCATTCAGTCACATCGATTCTTTGTGACCCTATGGACTGTAGCCTGCCAGGCTCCTTAATCTGTGGGATACTCGAGGCAAGAATACTGGAGTGAAAAAAAAAAAAAAGAATACTGGAGTGGGTAGCCACTGTGTCCTTCTCCAGGGGATCTTCCCAACCCAGGGATCTAACCCGAATCTCCTGTGTCTCCTGCATAGCAGGCGGATACTTTACCAGTGAGCCACCGGGAAAGTCCAGTGTGACCTTGGGCAGGCTACTTTACCTCCCTGTGCGTTGGTTCCGCCTCTGTGAATGAAAGAGCAGTGCTTTCTCTACAGAGGCGCTGTGAGGGTCAGGTGGGACAATGCGTAGAAAGCACGTGGAGCGCTGCTGGGCCTGCCGTCAGTGCTGAGTCCTCGGGAGCTGTGGAGGGTCCACGGCAGGTGCCTGTGGCGTGCTCTGGCTGCACGGCATCCCCGTCTGGTCCTTTAAAGAAACCCCTTCAAGACCCCACTCAAGTATTAACCCCTCAGTGCAGTTTCCCCTCACCAGCAAATCACACCCAAACAAAGGAGTAATTGCTCTCAACTTTTCAGTTCCGTGGTATTTTACATGTGTTTTTTGTACTAATGCTGCATTATGGTTAATGGAGCATGTGTGTGTGTGTGTTGAGTCTTTTCAGAGTAATTCATGTCATTCATTTCACTGCTTTAAGACAAGAGTTTAAGATGTTAGCCACTTGGATATCTGAAGGAAGTGTTTCCTAGGAAGAGGAAAGCAAGAAAAGCCTCCAGGGAGGGTGTACCATGAGAAGTCCCAAGAGCAGCAAGGGAGGCCTTGTGGCTGGAGCAGAGGCAGCAAGTAAGAGATGGAAGGAGGTCAAGACTGGGGGGTGCAGGGAAAAGGGTGTGGACACAACAGGCATGGGCAGTGACCCATCACAAGGATGCTGACCTTCACTCTGAGTGAGCTGGGAGCCACTGAAGGGCTCGAGCAAAGGATTGCCTTGGTTAGTGAGGACTGTGAAAGGATCACGGTGGCTGCTGGCAGAGAGCAGGCTGTCGGGGAACCAGGGAGAACCAGGAGTCCAGGCGGGAGACTACTGCAAATCTGAATGCACCTCCTCCCCTCTGCATTTGTCGGTTTTCTCCTCTGTCCTAACCACCCCAGAATCTCAGTGGTCACCCAAAGTAAACATTTTCTTCACTAACAGGTCATGGTTTGGCTGATTGCAGCTGATCTCAGCAGGGCTTGGATTCAGGCTGTCGATTGGGTTCAGAGTCTTTCCTGTGATTTCTCGTTCTTGGCTTTGTGGCTCCCAGAGACATATTTCTCTCGTGGCAGAAGGAAGAAGAGACGAGGTCCAGCCAAGTCACAGAAGCACATTTTAAGCCTCTGCTCACACCACACCCACCAGCCTTCTATTGGCCAAATCAAGGTACCTGGCCAAGCCCGACATCAGGGGAGTGAGGAAATACACACTGCCCACTTGAATGGGAGAGCCGCAGAGACACTCAGCCAGAGTCTGGGGTGGAAGATTCTAGAATGGAGGAGGGACAGCAGACAAAAAACTGACTTTCCACGCCCTCTCTGTCCCAGTACCATCACCCGCTGTCATCAAGTTTCGCTTGTCATCTTTCTGTTTCTCTCATCCATTCCTAACTCAGGTCCCCTTAGGCTCACATACTGCCTCACACAATAGTCTCCTTCATGTTTTTCTTCAACCAACTCATTTCTCCGCCACATCACATTCTGCATGCGCCTGCCTGAGTGTTCTTCCTGCAAGGTCTCTTTACACCCATCCTGCTCAAAAAATGTCAGTGCCCAGTCATTTAGCAACAGGATCCTCACATGCCAGTAATTTCTGTACCTTCTTCATGGTTTTGGTCAGTCTGTATAACACCTGTACTATTAATATTTCTTTCACTTCACTTTAAGTCAACTTACTTTTTTTCCCTAGCCTCACCTTAAATTGTAGTGACCATGAGAAAATTGTACATTTTTCTGAAAACATAAAAATATATGCCGATTAATATAAACATGCTTGTGTGTTTGCCCTCTAAAGTCACTAGAGATATGATGACTGCTCTCAGGGACCTACTGGCCTCTCAGCCCCTGCTGCTTCATCCCACCTGTCTAACCTTCACTCTCATCTCTACATATTTCCATTGCAGGGACCATGATGGTCTCCTCTCTGTGCACCTGTCATGGCAGAGCGTTTGCCCGTAGCCTTGCTTAGACCTCCCTCGGAGCCTAGAAGACTCTGCCCCTTTCTCTCTGCCTGTCTATCCTTCAAGGTCCGTGCCTCCTCCATAAATCCCCTTTCTCCTAGTTAGCTGGCTCTCACTTCCTTCTTCACTTACAACCCATCGCCCGCTCACGCTTTTCTCATGATTTCACAGGTACTGGTCTCACCAACTTGGCCCACCAGTGCCCCCAAACCTCACATGGCTTGCTCCTGCCTAGTCTCTCTCCATCACTCACCCTGCAGGGGCTCCTCATCCTTCACTCTGCATGTTAAAACAAGTGCTGTTCCCATGGTGTTCCTCTGTAGTGTCTTTGACTGGGCTTGTTCTCTGCCCTTTCTCTGTCTTTCATCTCCTGGTCCATTTCTTCTCTCCTTTCAAGATGCTAATCAAACATTGCCTCCGCTATGAGGCTGTGAAGACTCCTCCCACAGCTTGCCGTGTGTCCTTCTTCCACAGCACATGTCACATGCCCGTGGTCATCAGTATACTTATCTCCCTTGCCCACTGGACTGACTGTAAGCTCCTTAAGAAGTGGATCTTGCTGGCGTTTGTTTCTCAGAGCATGACATAGAATAGGTACTTGGTAAACATTGAATTTCTCTCTCTCTTTTTTTTTTGCGTTTTATTTTTAAAGTTTATTTTTAAATTGAGATATAGTTACTTTACAGTGTTTCAGATGTACAGAAAAATGATTCGGTTATACACACACACTATACATGCACACAAACATTCTTTTTTCAGATTCTTTTCTGTTATAGGTTGTTAAAGATATTGAATATAGTTCCCTGTATTATACAGTAAGACCTTGTTTATCTATTTTATACATAGGCTTATGTATCTGTTAATCCCAAATTCTTTTTTTTTAATTTTATTTTATATTTAAACTTTACAATATTGTATTAGTTTTGTCAAATATTGAAATGAGTCCGCCACAGGTATACCTGTGTTCCCCATCCTGAACCCTCCTCCCTCCCCATACCCTCCCTCTGGGTCGTCCCAGTGCACCAGCCCCAAGCATCCAGTATCGTGCATCGAACCTGGACTGGCGACTCGTTTCATACATGATATTATACATGTTTCAATGCCATTCTCCCAAATCTCCCCACCCTCTCCCTCTCCCACAGAGTCCATAAGACTGATCTATACATCAGTGTCTCTTTTGCTGTCTCATACACAGGGTTATTGTTACCATCTTTCTAAATTCCATATATATGCGTTAGTATACTGTATTGGTGTTTTTCTTTCTGGCTTACTTCACTCTGTATAATAGGCTCCAGTTTCATCCACCTCATTAGAACTGATTCAAATGTATTCTTTTTAATGGCTGAATTTCTCAATCAATTTTTGAATTAAAGTAACTTGGAACTTTGCTGTTTTAGCAGGATTATATGTTCTTTGAGGGCAGAGATCTTGACTTCTCTCTTTTTCCTTCCCCATAATTGCTTGCCTCAGGTAGATAAACAGTAGGTGCTTCTTAAGTTTGAAGTTAGATGAGTTGCCAATGAAATACAGGACATGGTTGTGGTTGACAGTGAAAATTGGTGACAATTAAGATAACGTAGCAATTCTAAGCTGTTTTAGCCCTGAGCTGATTTTGAACAGCAAATGCATCATGATTTTGATAACTGAAGGCAGCCGGGGCTATGTAGGAGACCTTAACCTTTGCTCATAAATGAAAGGAAAGATGCAGAGCATGTTAGGTACCTAGTCCTGTCCACTCTATATCAGCTCTGCATCTGCTGATGGTGTCAAATTCTATGCAGGATGGAACTGGTATCGTGTGTGTGTGTGTGTGTGTGTGTGTGTGTGTGTGTGTAGAAGAGAAAAAGAGAGATAGCAGTCCAGATGCCAACACACCTGGAGTCTATTTGTGAGGATCACTGGTTCAGTCCACAGCTTGGACCATTCATTTATTTCTCGCTAAGTGAACATCTGGGATTCAGTTTGAGACGCCAACAAGTTTGGATGGGATCTCAAAGCCGTGGTTGGGAAGGGGGACTGCTCGCCCGAGGTGGGAGTGAGAGAGGTGATCAGGGGCTGTTAAACTATTCTGCAGACTTCAGTTCAAATGCAATAGCCAGAGGGTTGAGAAACCCTTCTCAGGCTGAAAAAGCATTGTAAGAAAGGCGGGAGGAGGATAATCAAAGGAGATTCAATCCGATCAAAGCAATAATGCAATCTGCAAAGTACCCCCTTTCCCCTTTCACCCTCTTCCCTTTCTACCCCATAGTTTTTAAATGTCCAGGTTTCTACCTTTTCTAGGAAAAAAAAAAAGAGGAAGAAGAAAGAAAAAAAAAAAAAAAAACTTGGACTTTAACCAGAAAGGAAATGCTATGAGAAAGTAAAATTCTAATTAGTTATAGATGAGAATTGGTCACAGATAATTACTCAACATTCCTTGGCTCATGCCTGGGAGGGCTTAAAAGATCTTTTTTTGTCGCTAGATATGTAAACATATATCTAGATACGCAGATAAACACAGAGAAACTCACCGTCATTAACAGATCTTGCCAAGTGCAAGTGTTTAGAACAGAAATGAAAGGGAAATTTGTCATTCACAAGCTAGGAATGTTTGCATCGTGTGCTGTCAGGCCTCTTTTTTCTTTTTCTTTCTTTCCTTTTTTTTTTTTACTTTGAACTTTTCCAAAACAAAAGAAAAGGTCAGCGGGTTCAAACAGAATCATTTTAAACAGTGCCCTTCTAGAAAATTTGTGCTGAGTTGTACCTGCCCTTGGTGACATCTACCAGCTTGAGTATTTCTCCTTCAATTTGCATCTGTCATTTTCCTACCTGTGGGTTGAAGGGGTTGGAGACCCAGGTGAAGGGCCTACAATAATCCAGAAAGAAAGTGGATGGAATGGGGAGGGAGGAGGGAGGGGGGTTCGGGATGGGGAATACATGTATACCTGTGGAGGATTCATTTTGATATTTGGCAAAACTAATACAGTTATGTAAAGTTTAAAAATAAAATAAAATTCAAATACAAAAAAAAAAAAAAAAAAACAAACAGAAAGAAAGTGGAAAATCCGTGGTGAGTGGTGCTCCTGCTATCCTATTTAGAAGGAACCTTGCTACATTGTTTTGGGGATTTTTAGTGTGGGAGGGAATCCCATAGCTGCCTAAAGTATTTTCCTCTTAATTCCTAGTAGAAATGGCTCAACATTAGCTACCAGCTGCTCAAGGCATGCTGAACGTCTTTGTGGAGCGTTTTTACAGAACAACACTCACTTCTAAGAAATTCTCAGTCTTCCTTGCCTACCCATCACAGCTCTCTCATATTCATTCCCAGGCAGCACAGACAAGCGAGAGTTAGTCTCTGAGGACCTTCTGCCCTCTTTTTTGTTGTTTTTTAGCACCCTTGTTTTATTGCTGTAGAAACCTCTCTCTGGTGCCCTGTGTAGCATGGGGACCCTCACCTTCACTCGGTTCTGAAACTGCCTTTGCAGGCCCCTCACCGCCCCCACCTCCCCGGCCCTGTGCAGTTCAGAGGGACTGGGCCTCCGCTCCTTCCTCTCAGGACCCTCTCTCTGTCTCTTTCTCTCTATAACATTTATCTTAGTTATTTGTTTGGCCGCCCCAGGTAGCCATCTTCCGTCTTCCTCGAGGCGCATGGGACGGTCACTATGGCATATGAGCTCTCAGTTCTGGCATCAGGATCTGGTTCCCTCGCCAGGGGTGGGAACCATGCCCCCTGCATTGGGAGCGCAGAGTCTTAGCCGCTGGGCCACCAGGTAAGTTTCAGGACCCTCTTTCAAGCACTGTTTCACACGTGTTTCATTTGTGCTATTGCAGGTCCAACCCTCCAGTTACCTGGTTTCAACAAAACAGACCAAGACCCTCTTCTTGGGGGCATTTCATCTTCAAATGGGTATTCTAATCAAGATCATTATTCCCACTTTCACAGGAAGAAACCAAGAAAAAGAGAGAGGTTCAACCCCAAAGGATACTCACCTTATTGAGAGCTGGATTTAGAATCCAAGTATCCTCAACAAGCTCTCAGAATAAGAATAGAATGAGGATCTTAGGAATAATCTCCTCCAACCCCAAATTGTGTTGATGTAGAAACGCAGCCTCAGAGCAGGGCTGTGGTTCACACAGTCACACAGCTCATGGTGGCAGAGCTCAGACCAGAGCCCGGCTTCCCTAGGTCCATTCCTGGGGCCCTGTCCATGAGTGCCTGATGCTGGTGTCCTAAAATTCACTGGATCCCTCATCTTCTCTCTGTCCCACTGTCCTAGTCTGTTCAGACAGCTGTAATAACATATCAGAGACTGGGTAGCTTATCAGCAACAGTCTTATTTCTCACAGTTCTGGAAGGCCGAGATCATGCATGTCCACTGCAGTATGCAGCATCTTTACTTGTGGCAAGTGAACTCTTATTTGCAGCGTATGGGACCTAGTTCCCTGACCAGGGGTCGAATCCAGGCCCCCTGCAGTGGGAGTGTGGACTCTTAGCCACTGGACACCAGGGAATTCCCTGGAACCTCTTTGATAAATGCACTGATCCCCTTCATGAAGCCTCTACTCTCATATCCCTGTCAGATTTCCAAGACCCCACCTCCTAATGGTGTCATCTTGTGGGTTAGGATCTCAGCATACAAATCTGGGTGAGGAGGGGACACAAACCCTCAGGCTGTAGTGACCTCCCTTACTTCCTTAACCACTAGAGATTTCATGGCCCGTTTTCCTAATACCGTAAGCACATCTCCTCCACTGCCTTCCCAGTCTCATCTTCCACAGACTCTTAGCACCAGACCTGCCCTGCATGGTCCTCTTACCTCTGCCTGGTCTGTTCTTGCCGCAGATGTCAGGTCTTTGCCTCTGCCATTGCCATCACATGTGCACTGGAATCTTCTCTGTTGTCCATTCAGAGCCTCACACTAAAAATTTTCTCCTCATCCCCTGCATCTTTAAGTTATCAAATCATTCTCTTCAGCATAGGAGTATGTTGCAATTTGTCCCATCTTAAAAAATAAAAAGGAAACCTTTCTTGACTTCCTTTCCCCTCAACCCATTTTCTGTTCCCTTTTGTAGCAAATTATTGTTTTCCCTTGATTTTTCCTCCTCCCACTCTTTCTTGAACCACTGCAGTTTATAGTTCATGCCTAAGTTTATACCGTGCTGCCCTTTCAAGTCACCGTCTTGCTGGGTCCATGCTGTCCTCCTCTGCCTCTGCCTCTTGGCTGCGTTTAATGGACCGGCCCCCTCCTCCCTCCCCACTCCCTCCTTGGAAGGCTTGTTCATGTGGCTTCTGCAATTCCACCTTCTCCTCCTACCACACTGCACTGCTTCCTCCTCCCTCGGTCTCTAATGGATGGTGCAGCCCAGGACTCAGTCCTAGATCCTCTTCCCTTCTTTTTTTCATCTTTCATGGTGGCCTTGGTTCCTGCACTTAAATACAGTCTATTAATACATCTCCATTTTGGTATTATCCCCGAAGCCCAGATTTGCATATCCACTTGTCCATTGGCTTATCCACATGGATATTTATAGGCATATCAAATTTAAAATGTCCAAATCTGGCCCCTCGCCACACTGCCCTACCCACAGTCTTCCTCTCTCTCGGGTAACAACAGATGAAACCTTCAAATGCACAGGCCAAAACCTCGGCATCATCCTTCATTCTCCTCTCCCAAGCTTTACGTCCAATCCATCAGCAAAGCCTGTCAGTTCCACCTTCAAATATTTTCATCTTAACACCTCTGCAGCCACCCCCTTGGTAGAAGGGTAAAGAGAGTTCCCAGAGAAGGGAGGACCATGTGCAGAAACCCTGAGACAGGGGAAGATGCAAGACTGGAGTTTCTCAGAAGGGATGAAGGAGCGATTCTAGTGTCTGGGGAGCTGCCTGCCCTGTGGGCCCCATTATAAAATGGGGTTGAAGAGATTGCTAAGGGGATCTGAGCTCTGGCCACTGCCGAGGGGTCTGGCTGTCTGGAATGGATCTGGCCAGCTCTAGGGATGTGCATGACTTGGTTCATTGCATGTGCATTACGTCTACAGTGTATGTTGTGTGTGTGTGTGTGTGTGTGTGCGCGTGTGAGTGCTCATATGCACGCGTAAGTATGCATTTTCACTCACTCTTGACATCTTTTCCTAGCATCTGAGCCCTCCGTTTTACTGATGTAGTTCCATGTCCAGTCTGCTGCTGGCAGATCCCCAGAAACCTCTGCTCATGACTTTAATCCTAGATGAAGCAGCCTTTTTGTTCACAGACCCTTGGAGTTCCCTGCATGGTTCTAGGCAGATATGACTTAAGCCTTGTGGGCTGTCACCCTGGGATAAGATAACCCTCTGAGCCCTTGGCCGCTTCTCTGCAGAGCCAGGAGTATCCACTGCTGCAGATCCAGACTCCTGCCCTTCTTTCCCACTCCCACCTCCCGTCCCCGCCCCCATCTCCCCCACCCCCACCTTCCCCATTTTCTCCTGAAATCAGGGTCTTCTGGAGACAGCGGTATTTGGGCACATGGCAGCAGCTGGGACAGGGGTCAAAGGCAAGTCAGACTCAGGCCACTGATGTGTTCTGCTTTGTCCTTAACAACCGTGTTATTGGAGGAAAATTGGTCCAATGTGGAGTGCCGGAAAGTTCAAAAAGGGTTGTTTTAGAGTCTTTGTGCCTGTTTTCTTTTCACACTGGAGTGTTGAATCCTGGGCAAGCCCCAGGGCTGTCTAGAGCTGGAAAGATGTCTCAGGACAGAGTCACCCACAAGGACAGACAGGGAGCTGAGAATGCCCTTGGGGGGTTTCTGAAGGCACAGACCCTTTTAGATCTGAAAGTGAAATAAGCATACATGGATAAAGCTAGTGCAGGTGACGGAATTCCAGTTGAGCTATTTCAAATCCTGAAAGATGATGCTGTGAAAGTGCTGCACTCAATATGCCAGCAAATTTGGAAAACTCAGCAGTGGCCACAGGACTGGAAAAGGTCAGTTTTCATTCCAATCCCAAAGAAAGGCAATGCCAAAGAATGCTCAAGCTACTGCACAATTGCACTCATCTCACACGCTAGTAATGGAGAAGGCAATGGCACCCCACTCTGGTACTCTTGCCTGGAAAATCCCATGGACGGAGGAGCCTGGAAGGCTGCAGTCAATGGGGTCGCTGAGGGCCAGACATGACTGAGCGACTTCACTTTGACTTTTCAGTTTCATGCATTGGAGAAGGAAATGGCAACCCACTCCAGTGTTCTTGCCTAGAGAATCCCAGGGACGGCAGAGCCTGGTGGGCTGCCATCTATGGGGTCACACAGAGTCGGACACGACTGAAGTGACTTAGCAGCAGCAGTAGCAGCAGCAGCACATGCTAGTAAAGTAATGATCAAAATTCTCCAAGCCAGGCTTCAGCAATACGTCAACCGTGAACTTCCAGATGTACAAGCTGGTTTTAGAAAAGGCAGAGGAACCAGAGATCAAATTGCCAACATCCACTGGATCATGGAAAAATCAAGAGAGTTCCAGAAAAACATCTATTTCTGCTTTATTGACTATGCCAAAGCCTTTGACTGTGTGGATCACAACAAACTGTGGAAAATTCTGAAAGAGATGGAAATACCAGACCACCTGACCTGCCTCTTGAGAAACCTGTATGCAGGTCAGGAATGAACAGTTAGAACTGGACATGGAACAACAGACTGGTTCCAAATAGGAAAAGGAGTATGTCAAGGCTGTATATTGTCACCCTGCTTATTTAACTCATATGCAGAGTACATCATGAGAAACGCTGGGCTGGAAGAAACACAAGCTGGAATCAAGATCACTGGGAGAAGTATCAATAACCTCAGATATGCAGATGACACCACCCTTATGGCAGAAAGTGAAGAGGAACTCAAAAGCCTCTTGATGAAAGTGAAAGAGGAGAGTGAAAAGTTGGGTTAAAGCTCAACATTCAGAAAATGAAGATCATGGCATCTGGTCCCATCCCTTCATGGGAAATAGATGGGGAAACAGTGGAAACAGTGTCAGACTTTATTTTTGGGGGCTCCAAATGTTGATGGTGACTGCAGCCATGAAATTAAAAGATGCTTACTCCTTGGAAGGAAAGTTATGACCAACCTAGATAGCATATTCAAAAGCAGAGACATTACTTTGCCAACAAAGATCCATCTAGTCAAGGCTATGGTTTTTCCAGTGGTCGTGTATGGATATGAGAGTTGGACTGTGAAAAAAGCTGAGCGACGAAGAATTGATGCTTTTGAACTGTGATGTTGGAGAAGACTCTTGAGAGTCCCCTGGACTGCAAGGAGGTCCAACCAGTCCATCCTAAAGGAGATGAGTCCTGGGTGTTCATTGGAAGGACTGATGCTAAAGCTGAAACTCCAATACTTTGGCCACCTCATGCGAAGAGTTGACTCATTGGAAACGACTCTGATGCTGGGAGGGATTGGGGGCAGGAGGAGAAGGGGACGACAGAGGATGAGATGGCTGGATGGTATCACTAACTCGATGGACATGAGTTTGGGTGAACTCCAGGAGTTGGTGATGGACAGGGAGACCTGGCGTGCTGCGATTCATGGGGTCACAAAGCGTCGGACACGACTGAGTGACTGAACTAAATGACTGGGACAGCTCAGGTTTGTCCTCCCTCCCTGGCTTGGGGGCAGTGATTTGCTGGGACCTTCAGAGCCTTCTTCTGAAACCAGATGCCTTGGACAATAAGGCCAAGGACCACAGGGTTAGTTTCCTAGTCTGCTTTGACTCAGTTTCTCCTGCAAATGCAAAATGAGTGAATACTCTGTGTATTTACTGGAAGGACTGATGCTGAGGTTGAAGCGCCAATATTTTGGCCACCTAAATGTGAATAGCCAACTCATTGGAAAAGACTCTGATACTGGGAAGGATTGAGGACAGGAGGAAAAGGGGATGACAGATGATGAGATAGTTGGATGACATCATCAATTCAATGGACATAAGTTTAAGAAAACTCTAGGAGATAGCGGAGGAGAGGGGAGCCTGGCGTGCTGCAGACCATGAAGTATCAAAGAGTTGGACATGACTTAGTGACTGAGCAACAACTCCTTGTTACTGGCTCTTTCCTAGAATTGTTGGGAGGCCTTCTGGTCAACCAAGAACCAAAGAGTTAAGGAAGCAGAATGGTGAAGGGATTCTAATACCGGTTTTGGTGTCAGAGAGACTTCTGTCAAAGCCTTATCAGCTGTGTGAGTTTAGACAAGCTCCATAACCTCTCTGTCCCTCAGTTTGCTTGTGTAAGATACTGACAATAACAGTGTTGCTTTAAGGATGAAGTAAGATAATGCATTTAAGCTCCTCCCACTGTACTTAGCATGCTGTAAGGGCCTGGCATTGATAGGAAAGAAGGAAAGAAGGAAGAACAACAAGATAAAGAGGTCATTATTGTTGCTTTGATTCCAAGATGAGTTGGTTATAGTGGTAGTTCTCACCAAATACCCAAGTGTCCTGTAGATTTCCTGTCTTCTTTTGCGGTTAGGTGTGGCCATGTGACTAGTTCTGGCCAATAGACTGAGAGAAGTGATGTTAGTTACTAGGAGGTCAGGGAACTGAAGACCTGTTGTAGCTCCTCCCTCCCACTCCTCCCCACCATTCTGTGTTCTCTACAAGATGAAGCAAGTTTTTATGTGAGTGTGAAATCCATGTCTGTTGTGTTAATGCAATGAGATTTTGGAGTTCATTTGTTACTGTTAATAGCCTTGCTGACCAATACAGTCATCTATGAAGGAGAAATAAATCTCCCCTATTTCTGACCTCCTGGGGTATCTAGGAATGATGATAATGAAAACAACAGTGGCCGTGCTGCTGCTGCTGCTGAGTCACTTCAGTCGTGTCCGACTCTGTGCGACCCCATAGACGGCAGCCCACCAGGCTCCCCCGTCCCTGGGATTCTCCAGGCAAGAACACTGGAGTGGGTTGCCATGTCCTTCTCCAATGCATGAAGGTGAAAAATGAAAGTGAAGTCGCTCAGTCGTTCCCGACTCTTAGCGACCCCATGGACTGCAGCCCACCAGGCTCCTCCATCCATGGGATTTTCCAGGCAAGAGTACTGGAGTGGGGTGCCATCGCCTTCTCCATAGTGGCCGTAACAGCTGCCATTTAGCAAGCCTTTGCAGCACACTGCAAAGCCCATCACAGATGCCCTCTTGGGTATCTCACAAGGTTCAAGTTTTGCTATTATATAATAATTCTGTTCCTAAAATAAACTTAAAGCTATTTTTTTTTAAAAAAAGGATTCTCTGAAACAACTCAGTGGGGAAAAAACTGCTTAGGGCAAGAGTTTTAGACTAGGATGACAAAGTTGTTTCTCTTACAGGAATGTCAAAAGTAAAGGTTTTTAATTGCTATTAGGACATTTTGAAGTTACCAACTAAAAATAACACATTTTCAAAACTGACAGAAGTCAACCTAAATGTCACTGAGCAAATGCTGAATTCCATGGAAGACAAGATTTGGGAAGCCAGGTCAACTGGCTTCCAAACCATGAAATTAAATTGTGGCTTGGTCCAGGAGTGCTATTAAAAAGGAAGCCCTGTCAGAGCGCAATAAAGCTGCTACCCACCTGTCCACCCCCCCCCCAACCCCCCACGCAAAACGTCTTTTTAGAGAAAGACATTATTAAAAAAGAGGGAAATCCCAGTGGCAGAGAACAGCCAGTCACTAACCAAAGTGGCTCCTGGGTGTTGAACCTGGAGGCCAGCAGGCTTTTCTCTTTTGTGTGCAGGGACCCTCTGTGATCTGGACAGTGCTGTAAGCCAGCAGTCAGCACAGGTCAGGTTTCTTGCTGAGCTGATCAGGTTACATCCAATTTGCATTATGAAATTTGCATAGCAAGAAAAAACCTGAACTTGATGAGGTGGGCAGGTGAGGAAACCAAGAAAATATGAGGCCATCAGTGGCTACAGTGAATATCTGTAGAGACAAGCCCTATTCAGGCCTCTCTGCTCTTGACTCTGCTCTGCTGAGGAGTTCCCCTGATACGTCGAGTGACATCTGTACATCCTCATGGATGAGAGTGCCACCTCCAAGTTGGGGTTTGAGGCCTCTGAATTTGGTTCTGCCCTTCTCGTGGGTTCTGCCCTTGTAGGTTCTGCCAGAATGTCTCCCCCTCCACTGGGGGAGGCCTGGAGCTTCTGCTCCAAATAGCAAAGCCACTTTTGCCCTTGTTGGTGTTTCTGAAAACACCAGAAGACCTGGAAGCCATCCAGCCTGCCTAAGAAAGTGCCTGGAGAAGGGGATTCAATTCATTTCATTACTAAAGCCAACAGTCTTGTGACCTTTGGGAATTAGCCCACTGACTTCCTTCCTCCCTCGGGCCTTAGCTGAGCAGCTGAGCATTCCACACCTCCCGAAGAAACGGGAGGCATCCTGTGGCTGCTGAGCCAGCTTCCTTCTGGCCTGGAGGCCTCTCATCTATCCTGCACCCACTAAGAGGCTACCCTGGCCCCATCCTCTCCTGCCTTTCTGCCCAGTAGGTCAGTAGTGAGGCAGCTGACTCTGGAAGCTGAGTCTCCAAGAAGATTCTGGAAGCAGACAGACTCAAGCAATTAGATCTTCTGGGAGTCTTGTTTACCTGCAAACAGGATGATTCCCTTCACCCAGCCCAGAAAAGCTATTGATTTTTCAGGTTCCCTTAATTGACCATTCCCAGTTTATGACTTATTCATGAAATTCAAGAAGCCCTTACTAAAAGCTCCCTTGTATCCCTGGGGTTGTGTTGGCTCACAGCGGGTCACTGAGCAGATATTAGACATATTTCCCACTTAAGGACCTTTAGAACTTAATGGGAAGATGAGACCCACACACGAGGTAATAAGTCATGACAATCTATAATGAGGGCTAAATTAATTACCATCATTAACCATGGTAGCTAAGAGCACAGGTTTGGCATTAGGTAAATGTGGGTTTAATCCCTGGCTCAGGACGATCCCCTGGAGGAGGAAATGGCAACCCACTCCACTATTCTTGTCTGGAAAATCCCCTGGACATAGGAGCCTGGCAGGCTACAGTCCAAAGGATCAAAAAGAATCGGACACAACTGAGAGACCAAGTACACACATCTGTGTTCAAGTCCATCACCATCTTTTTGACTGAGTTTGGCTCTGGGCAGGTGGCTTAACCGTCTTAGGCCCTTGTTTTCATTATTATAGGGTGACCACTAGTACTATTCTTGAAGTTATTCTGTGGGGAGTTAAATGAACTGGACATGGGAAGCCCCTCGTACAGTGCCTGACTCGTGGTCTTCGTGTTATTACCAGCTACTGCCACTAGTTGTCAGAATTATTTGAGGGATCCTAGTGGTTTAGAAATCCTGAATCTGAACATAGTCCCTTCTGTGTGATGGTCCTCTCATCTCTATTTTTTTTTAGCACTAATTGGTCATTTTGATTAATCAGTTACCCAAGTGGGAGCCCCTGGGGCCACTTTTAACCCCTTCACTCCTGTACCCCTCATATGCATTTACTCACAAAACCCTGTGGTTGAGACTTCAGATCTCGCTCCTCCACTCCAGTGTGACTCCTCCCCTTCCCCAGGGCCTCACACAGCCACAGCGATTACTCAGGAGCCCTCTTAATTGCTCGCCTTGCTTCTGATTCCACCCTCTTTCAAACCAGGCTTACTGCTACTCAAGCTGCTGCTGCTAAGTCACTTCAGTCATGTCCGACTCTATGCGACCCCATAGACAGCAGCCCACCAGGCTCCCCCGTCCCTGGGATTCTCCAGGCAAGAACACTGGAGTGGGTTGCCATTTCCTTCTCCAGTGCATGAAAGTGAAAAGTGAAAGTGAAGTCGCTCAGTCCTCTCTGACTCTTAGCGACCTCATGGACTGCAGCCTACCAGGCTCCTCTGTCCATGGGATTTTCCAGGCAAGAGTACTGGAGTGGGGTGCCATTGCCTTCTCTGTACTGCTCAAGAGAACTTGTTAAAATCCAAAACAGATGGTCATTCCCTTGCTCAGACTCTGTCTGTGGCTCCCCCGACTCTGAATACACAGCCAAGCCGAAGTCCTTTATCACGATCCGCAAGAACCCTCATTAATATGAGCTCTGCTTAGCCCTAGAGCATCACCACTTGTGTTTCTCGAGCCATCTAGTCCCTGCAATGCAGCCCTGTTTCCCAAAAGTTGCTCTTCAGTCTCCTGGCCCTCCATGCACATACTGCTCTCAAAGTCTAGAACCCGTTGTCCCTGTCTCCTGAAGAGTCAAAATTATGCTTCAAACAAGCAAACAAGTAAACAAAAACTCCAAACCAGTTTCTTCAGGAAGCCTTCCTGTCCCAGGTCTGGGTTAGCTGCTCCTCCTCATGTGCCCGCACGATAGCTTTGCTCACAAGATCGTGCTACAGAGTTTTGTTTCCATGTCAGTCTCCTTCGCTAGCATCTGACATCCTTCTTCATCTACATCTTATTCATGCGGATAGAGAAAGGAACCGTATCTTAATCATCTTTGTATGTTCATATTGAAAAATGACTGGGAAGATGGATGGATGGATGGATGGATGGATGGACAGACATAGGGGTAGAGGGTGGTTTTATGAATGGATAAATTAGTGGTTGGATAGGTTTAATGGACAGACAAATGAAAGAATTCAATAAGGTGGAAAAAATCTCTAATTAGATCTTACGCCCAGGTTCCTCCAAGAAGGCCATCAGTGATACCACAAAGCCAAGACTCTATTTCTTGGGGCTTCACAGTTCAGGCTGAAAAACAGAATGACCTTGCAGCTGGAAGCCCGTGGACTTCTTGACCCTGATGCTCCGATTGTTCCAGCAGGAAAGCTGAAAAGGAGAGTTGATCTTAGAGGAAGAGAAGACATCCAGATGGACTTGACTTATCACTGGCCGGGCCCATGTCTTGTCTGCTGACCTCCTCAGGCCTGCCCTCATGCGGGTCCCATTCGGTCCTTTTTTCCATACAGGCATCACAGGTTTATTTCCAATTTGAACTGTGGCAGATTTCTACCTCTGGACCCAGGTGACAGAGCAGCAGATGGCGTGAGTGATGGAGGGCACGGAGGCCAATAGCCGCTGTCTGCAGCCCAGCGCTTATCTGCCCCTCTGGCAGGAGAAAGACCTGTTTCCCTCTGTTCATTTTCCTGTTCGGGAGCTGCTCTTAAAGCAGCCATGTGAGAAGTGCACCTTATGCAGCCTGGAGGCTTCATCAGCTTTTCAAGTAAGACCTTTCAGACCAACTTGGCTCTCTAAATAAGAATGAATAAATCCCAGGATGGGATGAACTAGAAATGTATCAAGCACCCCTCGATAACAGAGAAATGGCGTGCGGCCCGCCCAAGCCAAAGCAGAAAGACCCTGAGGCTTTTAAAGGAAGGAGAGCCCAGCCCAACCGGCCTGGAATCCTCATTCAGGGTTTATGAAGCAGCAGGCAGCACACAATTGGCTAAATTTGGTTGTGTTTTTATTTTTGTCCGGCTGCAAATACCGGCAAAGAACTGAAAATGATTCCTTCCCTTCCTGGAGCCTCAGAGCCAAGCTGGTTTTATTTTTAGCTTCAACTCTGGTTTTGAGCTTTGAGCACACTCAATACCCTCCTTACTGCAAGCCGTGGTGGGCCAGATTTCAGGACTTTTGCCTGGATGGGAGCACTGGCTGTCTGGGTGTAACTCTTACCAGGCTTTGTGCAGCTGTGGATGTAGAGGAAGGTTCCAGACAGACCTACCTGGAGGCCCACTGCTGGCCTCGGGGACCCAAAAGCATCCTTCTCAGGGAGGGAAGTGTCCTCAGGGCAGATGGTGGTCTGGGCAGGGGCAGAGGAGGTGGCCACCCTGGATGAAAGGAAGCAGAGCCAAAAAGACAAGAAGGGGAGAAAAGGGCGGGGGTGGGGGGAAGGGAGCTGTTACTGATAGAGAGGCTTCCAGTAACCCCAGTGGTTTAGAACCAGGCTCTGGAGGCAGACCTCTGGGGTCAACATCCTGCCTCCGCAATTTCCTATCACAGTGGCCTTGCAGAGGGGGCTTCACCTCTCCATTTGTTGACATCCTTTATCTATCTATCTGTCTGGCTTCCCTGATAGCTCAGCTGGTAAAGAATCTGCCTGCAATGCAGGAGTCCTCGCTTCAGGATAGCTGGGTTGGGAAGATTCTCTGGAGAAGGGATAAGCTACTCAGTCCAGTATTCTTGGGCTTCCCTGGTGGCTCAGCTGGTAAATAATCTGCCTGCAATGTTGGAGACTTGAGTTTGAACCCTGGATTGGGAAGATCCCCTGGAGAAGGGGAGGGCTACCCACTCCAGTATTCTGGCCTGGAGAAGTCCACAGAATCTTTCTATTTATTTATTGTTGACTGCGTGCAGGCTTACTCTAGGTGCTTAAAGTCGGGGCTACTCTCAAGTCGCAGTGTGTGGGCTTTTCACTGCAGGGGCTTTTCTTTTTGCAGCTCATGGGCTTAGGTGTCTTGTAGCATGTGGAGTCTTCCTCGAGCAGGGATCAAACCTGTGTCCTGTGCATTGGCAGGTGGATTCTTAACCACTGGGCCACCAGGGAAGTTCCTTGATACCCTTTATCCATAAGATGCTGGTGGTAATGACCCCAGTCTCTGAGCTGCACTACCCGAGATCCTACCTTTCCAGCACGTAGTGCAGTGTCTGACACAGAGTTATAAAGCAGCTCATTTCGATGATGCCATGCACTCACTGCAGTGCTAGATGCTTTTACATACACTGTGTCAAGATTTACTCTAACCTACTGAGTAGAGTTATTTTGCAGGTGGAAAACTGAGGCTTAAGAAGTGAGGTAACTTCCCCAAGGTCCTATGGCAAGAGCACAATACAGCCAGACCTGAACCCAGTCTGGCCGATCCCAGAGTCAAAGCACCACACCTTCTCCGGGACCAGTGCTTTGCCGTGTTCAGTTCAGTTCAGTGGCTCAGTTATGTCTGACTCTTTTCAACCCCATGGACTGTGTGGCACAGCAGGCCTCCCTGTCCATCACCATCTCCTGGAGCTTGTTCAAACTCATGTCCATTGAGTTGATGACGCCATCCAACCGTCTCATCCTCTGTCGTCCCCTTCTCCTCCAGCCTTCAACCTTTC
This sequence comes from Bubalus bubalis, assembly GCF_019923935.1. Lineage (NCBI taxonomy): Eukaryota > Metazoa > Chordata > Mammalia > Artiodactyla > Bovidae > Bubalus > Bubalus bubalis. The sequence goes on along the minus strand of NC_059175.1, from coordinate 856,353 downwards.
CCAGCATCTAGGTCTTTCCCAATGAGTCAGCTCTTCGCATCAGGTGGCCAAAGTATTGAAGTTTCAGCTTCAGCATCAGTCCTTCCAGTGGATATTCAGGACTAATTTCCTTTAGTATTGACTGGTGTTGATCTCCTTGCAGTCCAAGAGACTCTCAAGAGTCTTCTCCAACACCACAGTTCAAAAGCATCAACTTTTCTTCGCTCAGCTTTCTTTATAGTCCAGCTTTCACATCCATACATGACTACTGAAAAAAACAGAGCTTTGATTAGATGGACCTTTGTTAGCAAAGTAGTGTCTCTGCTTTTTAATATGCTGTCTAGTTTGATCATAGCTTTTCTCCCAAGGAGCAAGTGTCTTTTAATTTCACGGCTGCAGTGATTTTGGAGCCCCCCAAAATAAAGTCTGTCACTGTTTCCATTGTTTCCCATCTATTTGCCATGAAGTGATGGGACCGTATGCCATGATGTTAGTTCTCTGAATGTTGAATTTAAGCCAACTTTTTCGCTCTCCTCTTTCTCTTTCATCAAGAGGCTTTTTAGTTCTTCTTCGCTTTCTGCCATAAGGGTTGTGTCATCTGTATATCTGAGTTTATTGATATTTCTCCCAGTAATCTTAATTCCAGTTTGTGCTTCATCCAGCCCAGCATTTCATATGATGTGCTCTGCATATAAGTTAAATAAGCAGGGTGACAATATACAGCTTTGACAATATACTCCTTTTCCTATTTGGAACCAATCTGTTGTTCCATGTCCAGTTCTAACTGTTGCTTCTTGACCTGCATACAGATTTCTCAGGAGGCAGGTCAGGTGATCTGGTATTCCCATGTCTTGAAGAATTCCACAGTGTGTTGTGATCCACACAGTCAAAGGCTTTGGTGTAGTCAGTAAAGCAGAAGTAGATGTTTTTCTGGAACTCTCTTGCTTTTTTGATGATCCAGTGGATGTTGGCAATTTGATCTCTGGTTTCTCTACCTTGTCTAAATCCAGGTTGCACATCTGAAAGTTCATGGTTCACGTACTGTTGAAGCCTGGCTTAGAGAATATTGAGCATTACTTTGCTAGCATGTGAGATGAATGCAATTATGTGGTAGTTTGAGCATTCCTTGACATTGCCTTCCTTTGGGATTGGAATGAAAACTGCCCTTTCCCAGTCCTGTGGCCACTGCTGAGTTTTCCAAATTTGCTGGCATATTGAATGCAGCACTTTCAAAGCATCATCTTTTAGGATATGAAATAGCTCAACTGGAATTCCATCACCTCCACTAGCTTTGTTCGTAGTGATGCTTCCTAAGGCCGACTTGACTTCACATTCCAGGATATCTGGCTGTAGGTGAGTGATCACACCACTGTGATTATCTGGGTCATGAAGCTCTTTTTTGTACAGTTCTTCTGTGTATTCTTGCCACCTCTCCTTAATATCTTCTGCTTCTGTTAGGTCCCTACCATTTCTGTCCTTTATTGAGCCCATCTTTGCCTGAAATGTTCCCTTGGTATCTCTAATTTTCTTGAAGAGATCTTTAATTTTTCCCATTCTAATGTTTTCCTCTATTCTTTGCATTGATCACTGATTAAGGCTTTCTTATCTCTCCTTGCTATTCTTTGGAACTGTGTATTCAAATGGGTATATCTTTCCTTTTCTCCTTTGCCTTTAGCTTCTGTTCTCTCAGCTATTTGTAAGGCCTCCTCAGACAACCATTTTGCCTTTTTACACTTCTTTTTCTTGGGGATGGTCTTGATCACTGCCTCCTGTACAATGTTGCGAACCTCCGTCCACAGTTCTCCAGGCGCTCTCTCTATCAGATCTAATCCCTTGAATCTGTTTGTCATTTCCACTGTATAATCATAAGGGATTTGAGTTAGGTCATACCTGAATGGTCTAATGGTTTTCCCTGCTTTCTTCAATTTAAGTCTGAATTTGGCAATAAGGAGTTCATGATCTGAGCCACAGTCAGCTCCCGTTCTTATTTTTGCCACCTGTATAGAGCTTCTCCATATTTGGCAGCAAAGAATATAATCATTCTGATTTCAGTGTTGACCATCTGGTGATGTCCATGTGTAGAGTCTTCTCTTATGTTTTTGGAAGAGGGTGTTTGCTATGACCAGTGCATTCTCTTGGCAAAACTCTGTTAGCCTTTGCCCTGCTTCATTTTGTACTCCAATGCCAAATTTGCCTTTACTCCAGGTATCTCCTGACTTCCTGCTTTTGCATTCCAGTCCCCTCTAATGAAAAGGACGTCTTTTTTGGGTGTTACTTCTAACAAGGTTTTGTAGGTCTTCATAGAACCGTTCAACTTCAGCTCCTTCAGCATTTTGATTGGGGCATAGACTTGGATTACTGTGATATTGAATGGTTTGTCTTAGAAACGAACAGAGATCATTCTGTCATTTTTGAGATTGCATCCAAGTACCGCATTTCGGACTCTTTTGCTGACTGTGAGGGCTACTCCGTTTCTTCTAAGGGATTCTTCCCCATAAGAATCCGTATAAGAAAGTGGCTTATCACAGACAGAGGGGTCTGACAGGCTGCAGTCCTTGGGGTCACAGAGCATACACGCACACACACTCAGTTATCACTGGCTGTACGGGAATGGCTGTAAACAAGGGGTAGACTTCCTCTCACCTTCCTGTCCTCTGGGGCGCCCCGTTCTCCCCACTTTAGTGACAGGAGCACACAGAGCAGGTACTGGGAGTGATGAGAGCAAGTGCAGCGGGATGGGGCCACCAGGGACACGGCGGGGGCGGGGCGGCGCTGTCGTCTCACGCGCACGGGCTTCGGCTTCGCATGATGGTAAAGCTCTGGGGATGTGTTGCACGACGACGTGAACATACTTCACTTAAAAATGGTTAAGATGGTCAGTTCTATGTTAAGGCTTTTTTTATAACCTCTGTTTTTAAAAATGGAAAAGAGCACAGGGAGTTAGGTGGGGCAGGGAACTTGAGCTCACTTGCCCCACTTGCCAGCCTTCCCTCTGGCTTCCTTCCAGTCAGAGTGTCACCACAGAGTGTGCGTGGTCCACACTTGCCTGCACTCGGTGTGCACCCCTTCAGGGCTGAGCCACACGCTTCTCACCAGAACCTCATTCCTTGAGGTCGTAAATGCTTCTCCCCCACATGCTTTGCCCTTGTAAACTCCCTTCTGGTGTCCTGTGCCTCTCAAGTTTTTATCTGTTGACCTGGAATAAAAAAGGGCAAATAACAATATCCTATCCCCAACCGCACCCCACCCCCTGGAATCCTAGCTGCTTGGAGCACTATGAGAGTGTGGGCTTTGGGGCCAGAAGCTGGGAAGAAGTTCACCTTTTCTTCTCTTCAGTTCACTTAGCTCTAAGATGGAATAACATGGTTATTCCACATAGCCAAACATGCATAGTTTAAGCAGAGAGGTTCAGCCATCTGTAAACTGGTCTTTGCACTGGGAGACTCTTGGGAGTAAGAATCTGAGGACTCTGAGGAGATTTGGGGACACTGGTTTGGGCTTCAGTGATTAGGCTGCATAATGACATTTACTGACAAAGGTCCATCTAGTCAAAGCTATGGTTTTTCCAGTGGTCATGTATGGATGTGAGAGTTTGACTATAAAGAAAGTTGAGTGAAGAAGAATTGATGCTTTTGAACTGTGGTGTTGGAGAAGACTCTTGAGAGTCCCCTGGACTGCAAGGAGATCCAACTAGTCAATCCTAAAGGAAATCAATCCTGAATATCCACTGGAAGGACTGATGCTGAAGCTGAAACTCTAATACTTTGACCACCTGATACGAAGAACTGACTCACTGGAAAAGACCCTGATGCTGGGAAAGATTGAAGGCAGGAGGAGAAGGGGATGTCAGAGGATGAGATGGTTGGATGGCATCACCGACTTGATGCACATGAGTTTGAGTAAACTCTGGGAGTTGGTGATGGACAGGGAAGCCTGGCATGCTACAGTCCATGGGGTCACAAAGAGACATGAATGAGCGACTGAACTGAACCGAATGAGATTTGGATAGAGAGGGCCTGGGGGTTAGCATGGAGTGTGCCTGCATGCCAGGTCACTTCAGTCGTGTCCTACTCTTTGTGACTCCATGGACTATAAACTGCCAGGCTCCTCTGTCCATGAGATTCTCCAGGCAAGAATACTGGAGTGGCTTCCTCCACTCCTCCAGAGGATCCTCCAGAGGATCCTCCAGAGGATCTTCCCGACCCAGGGATCGAACCCAAGTCTCTTACATCTCCTGCACCAGCGCCATCTGGGAAGCCCCAAGCATGGGGCAGGCTTTCCCTTCTGGCCTCACACTCCCAGGAAAGCAGCCTTCATGGGGGCGGCAGCAGTGACTCACCATGCCTTGGAAGCTCAGGTGGCCTTCTTTGCCGTGGGTATTAGCGTGGACCATTCTCAGGACAGAGTCTGGCTCTGCTGCCGCCATCTGACATGGGCTGTCCCTCCTGGACTGGCCTTCAGCCCCACCGCCCACCTAGACAGTGGCCGGCTTCCCTGTTGGGCACAGTGGGGACAGCACCCAGGGCCAACATCGCTTTTAAGGGACCCATGAAGATGGTTTAATTTCTTTAAAAATTAAAAGAAAAAAAGTGAGTGTTTAGGTCAAGTAAATGTTATATAATCTTAATGTATTTGTTTTAATACCAGCATAGTTATACAGTGGGCTTCCCTGATAGCTCAGTTGGTAAAGAATCCGCCTGCAATGTAGGAGACCCTGGTTTGATTCCTGGGTTGGGAAGATCCCCTGGAGGGGGAATGGGTGCACATTCCAGTATTCTGGCCTGGAGAATTCCATGGACTGTATAGTCCACGGGGTAGCAAAGAGTCAGACACAACTGAGCGACTTTCACTTTCATAGTTATACAATATAATATTTAATTTTTTAAATAGAGGAAGGTGCCCACAAAGGCAAAAGTACCGAGGGCCCATTTTGGCCCTTGAACCCACGGTGATGTGCCCACTCTCTTCTCTGCTCCTATAATGGGGGCTGTCTGTCCTCCCTGCCCCCACCACCCACTTAGAATCTGGAATATTCTCTCTGGCATTTTATTTATTTTTAGGGACCCATTTCACATGCCCGTCCCATCAGCTGGCAATAGCTACTTAGAGCAGGCAATTGGTGAGATGAGTTCAAAAGCCTGTCTGAGGTTCCTGGGAAAGAATGTTGTCCTCACTGAGTGTCGTCTGTCTGAGGCTCGGGACGGGGGAGAGACAGCAAGCACGTTGTGTTCCTGCTTTCCACGCACCTTTGCCTTTTATCCCCCACTGGACTCCACATTTTGCAAGATAGAATATGCCTTCCACGTGCTGAGCATCCCATGATGAAAGATCTAGAAGCCTTTAAGACCTGTTGATGGATTGATTGAGGGGGGGTCTGTGACTACCCTTGATCCAGTTTCCTGTCCTCTTGACATCTCTTCATTTTCTTTTTCTTTTCCCCTTTCAGACGCCTGAACAAGAATAAGCTGCAGGTCCTCCCAGAGCTGCTTTTCCAGAGCAACCTGAAGCTCACCAGACTGTGAGTAGAGTGAACTTACTTTCTCTGCCTTGGGTCTTGCCTGCATTTGCTGATGCAGAGGATGTGGCTGCCTTAGCGCGGGGAGCCCTGACCACGTGGAGCGTGGCAGTGAGTCCGCACGTGTGGGCATCCGGAGTCCGGCTTCAGCATGGGGGTCCCTGTGCTCCCCTCCAGCCCACCTTTTCTGCTCCCTTCCTTCAGAGAGTCACTGAAGTGGCCGGTGAGAGCTGTGGACTTAGGCTAGTGCGTGTCTCCTTTACATGGAGGGAGGAAATCCATCCTTTCACCTGGGTCTGAATGTACCTCAGGGAAATGCCCCGAGGGGGGCTTGGAGGTGAGTTGGTTCACACAAGACAGTCTCGGAGGGCAGTGGTTTGGATTAAACCTGTCAGCCTCACCTCCTTGCTGGCTAGAAGGGTTCCTGCCCTGTGCCTGCTTCCTCCCACTTCCAGTCCGGGAACTCTGGATCTGGAGGTCTGTGATTTGTGTGGGAAAGGAAGAAAAACCTTGAATTTTGCTTTCTCTTTGGGATGGTCCAGGATATAATGAAGCAGGGAGACTTGGAGATGTCTTTGTGTATTTATTTAGCATGAGAGTTTGGATACTCAAGAACTGGAGAAACACATCCGGATAGAAAGTGTGATTCATGGACTGGGGGTGTTAGGCGAGTGCTGATTGCCGACAGTGAACAGCTTCAGGACTGTATCTGGAAGTCCTACTGGCGGTGACTAGTGTATGTTATGGGGTGAACTGCTTGCCCAAGGCTTAACTTTCTGGTTGGAGCAACAAGTGTCTGGCTGCTTAGCAATCAGGCAGCGAGATTTACAACGTGGCTGGGAGGACTGTGACGTTACTGGAGAGGTTTATGCATGGTGGCCACCATTCCCATTCCAATGGCCATGTTTAATACCTACGCATGCGGTCCACTGGTGCATGTAGGCTCCAGGATAAATTGGGAAATATGAAACACATGTTTGCATGTGCACTTAAGAATGAGTTCTGAATTAGGAAATTGTATCTGTTACACACAGCAAGAGACTATAGTCAGTCTCTCAGTGCTACGGTGGTCTTGCTTGCCTTCTCTTGGGTGCACCTGGACTTTGTCACAGTCGTGTCTGGCTGGTACTCCCTTTCTCTTGCTCAGTCCACCCGACTGACTGTACTAAATGTGGGAAAGAGTACGCCTCCCTTCCACTCTTCCACTCTTCATCTGCCTTGATGGATGTGAGGGTGGATGAAGTGCAGTGTGTATCTGGCAGAGCTGAATAAGCGGTACCAAATGGGCAGATGGGGAAACCACTCTGGTTTTTCCCTTCCTCTTCCTGGAGAGTTCTTTCCTTAAACACTCGCTTAATAGCCGACTCTCCACACAGCACTACCTTGTGCCTTTCAGCCTGCCTTTAACTAAACCGTACAGACTGTATGCCGTCCACCTGGACTCTCAGCATCACTTTCCAGCAAACAGAAGGTGCCTGTGGGGCTGGGCTGCCGGGCAGCTTTGAGCAGGCGGGGTCTGAGGGTCCCGCTGCTGCAGGAGGTTGGGGGAGGGGTTGGTTCCTGCTCTGCGCAGACATCAGCAGATGCCCATTTTAGGCAGAGCTGATCTTGATCTGGGCAGAGGAGGCGTTTCAGGCCGTGGTAACAGGTCTCTGAGATGCAGGGTACAGGCCCAGGCAGGCAGCACAGGGGTGTGGGGAGTCCAGTGTGGCAGCCTCATGGCTGCTTTCTGACTGAGAGAGGTCGGGAGAGCCACAGGTCGTCTGTGCCTGTGTCCTCATCAGGAAATGATGAGAGGCCCCCTCTTCCGTTCATATACCTCACCAAGGAGCTCTCTGCACCCAAAGAGATTACGCTGTGCCTGCATTTTCTAGGGTTTAAAGTGCTCTGCACACATAATCAGCATAGATAACTATTGTTACTCCTGCAACGGCCATCTTCACAACTTGCTTCTCCTCTCCTTTCATGGGAGACTTGAAGGGACGAGGAGCTGCCATCGGAGCTGTGATCTGTTACATGGAGCTTTCGCTTCAAGCCAGAGAACAGCGGTTGGAGAGGTCCATTCCTCTCCAGGCTCCTGGCCAGGCCCAGTGTGACACACAGAGGCCCTCAGGAGTGGGTGGATAGATGATACAGGCCTCGGGTTATGAGCAGTGCACTCAGGGAGCTTTGAATCTTTTATCCATCGTTCATTCAGGAAGCTTCTCCCAGGTGCCTGGCCTCTGTGCTGGGTGTTGAGCTGCAGATATGAAGGATGCCCTGTACCCACCCCGTCAGGACACACTCTGAATAGCTGCCAAAGAGCTGAGAGCTGAATGTATATATTTTTCACTGAAGCAGCTTTATTAACCTGGGTTTTGGCTATAATCAGCAATCCCTTTTTCTCTCTGGGCTTGGTCTTTGATTTTTCTTAATGGCCCTCTTGTGTCTTTGTCTTATTTTGTCAGCCACTCCAGGGCCTGTTTGGAAGTAAGCAGGGTGCAAATTAGAAATCAATAAATGTGCAATCATGAGTGTGTATACATATGCCACTGGCTCTGTTTTAAAAGAGCACTGAATCTCAGTAGACGCAGCGAGCCATTTTCCAAGGAATGCTAAATGGGGCTGCTGGGTGGCTGTCTCCTCCACAGCCTGCCATGAGGTTTAAGCAGCCATTCTAACACACCTTCTCTTACTAGATCTGTAGACAAAAACTGCTTCATATTCAATGATTATCTGAAAAACACCTTTTGGAAAAGCTATGGTCATATTTTAAGACATGTAGTGATGGGAAAGGGAAATGATATTCATTGGGAACCAATGTTATTATAATATTGCTACTAACTAGTGACAGAAGCGGAGAAGGCAATGGCTCCCACTCCAGTGCTCCTGCCTGGAAAATCCCACGGACGGAGGAGCCCGGTGGGCTGCAGGCCATGGGGTCACTGAGTCCGACACGACTGAGCGACTTCACTTTCACTTTTCCCTTTCATACACTGGAGAAGGAAATGGCAACCCACTCCAGTGTTCTTGCCTGGAGAATCCCAGGGACGGGGGAGCCTGGTGGGTTGCCATCCATGGCGTAGCACAGAGTCCGATACGACTGAAGCGACTTAGCAGCAGCAGCAGCAGTGACAGAAGCATGACTTAAATCGGTCTAACCCAAAGGGGAAGTGCATCAGTTCATGTGCATGAGAAGGCCAGTGGTTGCTATGGTTGGCTGGCTTTATTTATTATTCTTATTTTCTTGAATAATTCTATGTATTTATTTTGGTTGTGCTGGATCTTCACTGCGGAACAGGCTTTTCTTTGGTTGCGGCAAGTAGGGGCTCCTCTCTGGTTGCAGTGTGCGGGCTCCTCATTGCAGTGGATTTCTTTGTTGTGGCGCACAGGCTCTAGGGCATGCGGGTCTCGGCCGTCTTGGCTTGCAGTCTCTAGAGCACAGGCTCAATAGTTGAGGCACACAAGCTTAGTTGCTCTGGGTCATGTGGCATCTTCCCAGTCAGGGTTCGAACTCGTGTCTTCTGCATTGGCAGGCAGACTCTTTATCACTGAGCTACCAGGGAAGCCCCTGTGACTGGGTTTAGAAACTGCTGGATCCAGGGGCATGGTGGTGTCATCAGGACTTCATCTCACTCCCTCCAGCCCTTGGAAGTGTGCACGGGATGGCAGACAGCAGCAGGAGACTCAGAGGGAAGTAACCTAGCAACCAGGGTGGAGAGGGTGTCACTGACAACAGACATGCAAAAAAGAACTGAGAGTCAGTTGCTTACCTTGGTCACACCTCAGACTCTGAGCAGGTGACTGTGGCTGGTGAGACGGTGTCCTCTGATTAACCAGTTTTTTGGCGATGATGGTGTGGGTCCTGGGAATGGATTTCCCAAAGAAAAGAGTAATTCTATTATCAGAAGACGGAGCGAGAGACCCCCGAACTTAAACACATCTGATGTCTACAAGTTTATTGAGCATCTAGTCTGTGCAGTTCCCTGTGCTTCCACTGAATGGCTTGGATTTTCACAATAACACTTCAAGGTAATGACAGTAGCAAACGCTGCGTCCCAGATGCTCCTCTGATGCTTTGCACGTAGCTCGTTTGATGCACCTGATGACAGTGTGGGGGTAGGGACCGTGACTGCTTTTCCACAGACGGGAAACTGGGGCTCGGAGAGGTCCAGGGACTTGCCCAGATTCATACACTTCCTCAGTGACTGAGCCAGGAACCAAATGCGGGTAATCTGACTCCGAAGACTGTGCGTTCACTCTCCTACAATTAGCTCTCTGCCTCAATACGCCCATTTTATAGATGAGGAAACTAAGGCTCGGATTTTAAACTACTTGTCTGTATAGCTCATATTTCTAAGCAGCAGCAGCTCTTTTGATTCTGCCTCAGTGTGCAGGTTTCAGCCTTCACAGCAATTCTGCAAAGAGAATCATTATTAAATCTACTTCTGAAGCTCAGAAGGATTGTCTGACCTACCTAAGTACTCTCTGTGTATGTGTATAACCAGGATACACTGGAATGGGGAGCAGAGCGCATGCATGTTGCTGCAGAGTATTTCTCTCATGCTACACGGCTGTGCTAACTATTGTGGGGAGCTGAAGTCATGCTAAAAATGAGAGTTTTTATCAGACCTTGGCTGGTTACCCACACCCCTCAGATGCAGCACCATCAGATCCCTTGGTGCGTGTGTGTAGTAGTGCCATGTCTACGCTCTCACTTTGTCCTTCGGTACACAGCATGAGCCACAGCATCCTAGAATGCAGAAGTGCCCTGTGGCTTAGGTAATACCATTGTGGTCTGTAGAACACCCAGCAAGGTCTCTGTCCTACCTTGGGCACTCAGTAAATATTAGCTCACTCTAATCCTGAGGTTTTCAGTCTGTCTGCCCTCTGATGGAGGAGGATAAGAGGCTTATGGAAGCTTCCTGATGAGAGAGACTGACTGAGGGGGAAACTGCCTCTTGAGAGTCCCTTGGACTACAAGGAGAGCCAGCCAGTCCATCCTAAAGGAAATCAGTCCTGGGTATTCATTGGAAGGACTGATGCTAAAGCTGAAACTCCAATACTTTGGCCACCTGATGCAAAGAACTGACTCCTTGGAAAAGACCCTGATGCTGGGAAAGATTGAGGGCAGGAGGAGAAGGGAAGACAGAGGATGAGATGGTTGGATGACATCACTGACTCAATGGGCATGAGTTTGAGTAAACTCTGGGAGTTGATGATGGACAGGGAGGCCTGGTGTGCTGCAGTCCATGGGGTCGCAAAGAGTCGGACACAACTGAGTGACTGAACTGACTGAATCCTGAGGTAGATTATAAGATTTTCAGGTGTCAGAGCTGTATTTCTGCTCTTTCTTTTCTCTCACTCCTGACCCAGGTCTTAGGAGATGGCAGTGAAGGAAAAGTGTTAAAGAGCTGCCAATTACTTGTAATGAGACTATGGGCAAATTATTAATACTTAACCTCTTTGGTCTCATGTTGTTGATCAGTAAAATAGACTATAATAGAACCTCCTTCTCCAGGGGTTTGTAATATGCTTGGAAACAGCCCAGGGACAACCTTTAGCATTGAATATAGAGCACAGAAAGCACTCGGTGAAAATGGCCATGGTTAGCTTTTGCCGGCTAACTGATAGGAATGGTGCATATGCTGGGGCTTTGGCATCTCTGATGTCAACATTTGAGAACCTGGCAAAGAGTTTAGGCTCTGAAATAGAGGAGGGTTGAGGGAGGTACCAGGAGTGGGACGATCCCGACCCTCGCACTGGCTCTGCCACCCACAAGCTGTGTGACCTTAGGCATGTTACTTCACCTCTCCGGGCCTGATTCAGAGAGGCTGGGATGGAGCACAGCCTGTTATATGGTCTGTAGGTTACTGATTTCTCCTTTCGTGCCTCTCCTTCCAGCTTTCTCTTTTACCTATACACTGGGGGAAGGAGTGAAAAGTTTCTGGTTATTTGGAAGTTAAGTGGTTAATGTTGCCAGAAATTCCTTCAGAGAAGCAAAAGACAAGATGAAAACAGTAATTAAAAGCTGTCTGCCTTTCCCCAGATTAGGGAGCTTTGAAGGGAATGAGAGGGACACGGAGTTTTGCAACTGCTTTTTACGAGTTTGACTTTGCCAGCTAAGGCTGAGCAGACCCCTGGGGTCCTTCTGGCCCATGTCTCGTGGATTCGTGGCAGAAGAGTTCGTTACATAGCTGATAGTGGTTTAAAGCCTGACTGAAGAAGCAGCTGCACTGGCAGCAGGACAGAGGCCCCCAGTTACTCTCCACACAGTCCTGCAAGGTATTTGGCGGATTTAAAAAAATGCCGCAGGGGTTAAACTGCTGTTGCTCACTTGGGTCAGTGGGGTTGCAAGACTCGGGAAGTTGATTGCCAGGCAGCTGAAAACAATGTGAAAAGTGGACAGCCAACTGTGTCCCAGGTCACTGGGCTGCTGCCCCCTCCCAGAGTTGTGAGACCTCAGTTTTCAAGGAGCTTACTTGCAGCGAGCAAGCCATCCCCTCCACTGTCGCTTTCTGCTTGCTTGTACCTCTCCTTCATATTATCATGTTCTGCCCCAGTCACACAGCCATGCGTATCCATGCTGTGTGCAGGCTCAGTCATGCCCAGCTCTTTGCGACCCCATGGACTGCAGTCCACCAGGCTCCTCTGACCGTGGGATTCTCCAGGCAAGAATACTGGAATGGATTGCCAAGCTCTCCTCCAGGGGATCTTCCCTACCCAGGGACTGAACCTGCTTCTCTTGTATCTCCTGCATTGGCAGGTGGGTTCCACCATACCACCTGGGAAGCTCCATGCCCATATCCCCAAACAAACCAGAAGCTGCATTTCTGCATCTGTGCTTTGCTAAGTGATCTAATGTTTCTTTCTTTCTTTTTTTTTTTCTTTAAATATTTATTTATTTGGCTGCTTGGGGTCTTAACTGTGGCGTGTGGGATTTCTTTGAAGCAGTCCAATAGTGGAGGAAAAAGTCAGGGAACTGCCCAGACCTGGGTTTGGATCCCACCCTCTGCTGACTGACCCTAGGCATGTGACCTCAACTATCTCAGTCTCTGGTTGATTAGCTAGACAACAGGGATACTAGTCAGAGCTCCTGTCTTAGTTTGCTGGGCCTGTGACAGTGAAGTGCCTCAGACCAGATGGCTTACATAACAGAAATGTGTTTCCTCACGGCTTACAGCCTGGAAGTTTCAGATCTGAGTGCTGGCAGGGCTGGTTTCCGGAGGCCTCTCTCCTTGCCTTGCAGCTGATGGTCTTCTTGTGCTTCTGCTGCGGTTGTCCTGTTCACGCTCGCCCGTGAGGTCCCATCCTTCTGTCACAAGGACACGACTCGTGTTGTCTTAGGGCCACACTTAGTGAACTCATCAAAGACCCAGTCTCCAAATAGAGCCTCATTTAAGTCCTGGGGGCAGGAACTTGAACAAATGAATGGACACATCAGCACATAATAGATCCCAAGTGTTTTCTGCATATTTATTGTGAATCTCTCTGCGATCTGCTTTCAGGTAGCTTCTCTTCCTTGGTGGCTCAGTTGGTAAAGAATCTGGTTGCAATGCAAGATTCAATCCTTCCATCTGGAAGATCCCCTGGAGAAGGCAATGGCAACCCTCTCTAGTACTCTTGCCTGGAGAATGGACAGAAGAGCCTGGCGGGGTACAGTCCTTGCGGTCTCAAGAGTCAGACACTGCTGCTGCTGCTGCTAAGTCGCTTGAGTCGTGTCCGACTCTGTGCGACCCCGTAGACGGCAGCCCACCAGGCTCCCCCTGCCCCTGGGATTCTCCAGGCAAGAACACTGGAGTGGGTTGCCATTTCCTTCTCCAATGCATGAAAGTGAAAAGTGAAAGTGAAGTCTCTCAGTCGTGTCCGAGAGTCAGACACAACTTAGCGATTAAACCACCACCACCATTTTCAGGTTTAAGAGGTTAGATACTCCATTATCCCCAGTTTAGAGACAAACAGACAGAGTCCTAGAGATTTGGACAGCTTGCTCAAGGTCACTGGCAAAGCTAAAATTCAAACTCAGGCTTGCCTGAGCGCAGAGCGCACACCCTCACCACAATCCCCATGCTAGAGTCATAAGGAGTTAGTAGCTGAAGTGCCGGCGCGGCCCTGATAGAAGCTCAGCCAGTGCTGCGGTGCTTTTCTATCTCTGAAGCCCTACGTGAGCCCAGATTTGTTGGCTGACTGGAACGCCGTACCTCTACCTTCTGCTTCTCGGAGATCCTTTCGCAGCCACCTGAGTCTTCCAATTCTGCACTAACCTTTAAAACATAAGTACATGCAATGTGTGTCTCCATAAAACTCCGCACTGATGTGAAACAGTGCTATAAAAGTGAAAACCCAGTGGAGAAAACAAAACCCATACTACTCAGTTTTCCAGCAGAGTTGTTATCTGATGTGGTAAAATGGTAATAGGATGAGGGGAAAGCCAATCCATTGGGGGAGGGGGCTTCAGAGACGGCCTGCCTGGAGCTGGATCCAGGAGACCTGTCCCGCTTCTGGGCTGGCCCAGCCTTCAGAGGCCAGGGGCAGACGGTGAGACCAGCCTCACCATCGCAGACACGGGGTCACTTTTTCCAGGGGCACGGCTACCTCAGTCTCAGGGAAAGAATCCTCGCCCATTGGAACTCTGCTTCCTCCTCCAACATCCCCCCAACCCCCGAGCGCTGCGGCAAGGCCAGCCTTCCTCTCGCTTTATGACAGGCTTCATCACGTGCTTGAAGACGGGTTTAGCTTTAGTCTGCATGTGGACAGATAATGATTGCAGTGGGTACCCTGGCACTCTTGGGGTTTCAGTTTTGTGTGAGTCGCATTCACTGTAGTGCCTGAAGCTGGAGCGAGGGAAAGAAGTCAGGCAAGGTTTCTATTCTCCCTTCACTGAGACTTTATGCAACTGAGCACAGAAGCCTTTGGCCTTGTTCACACAGTTGATTGTAAGGATAATACTTTGAATTGCCTTATAGACTCATCCTATTGAATAAAAGGGCTAGAAGTAAAAGTTATCTGGACCAGCATTTTTCAACCTTGACTGCATATCTGAATACCTGGGAATCTGGTTAAAATGTGGACTCTGGTTCTGCAGCTCTGGGGTGGGCCCTAGGACTCTGCATTTCTGCTTGACCACACTTTGCAGAGCAAGGATCTAGATTGCAGTGGTTCTTAGATTGGCCTATAGAAAAAAAATCCTTTGAGGTCCTAGTTAAAATGTTGATTCCCAGGCCTTGTCCCCAAGGACTCTAGTTCATTAGATCTGGAATGAGCCTAAGGATTTGACTCTGTAAGCAGATGATTTTGGTGTAGGTCACCCACCCATGGGGCATATTTTGGGAAACACTGATCTAGTACAACCCTGTTATTTTATAGGTTGGGAAGTAGAGAAGGCACCAAACATTTCATAAGCACCTACTGTGCATTACACACCTTATGCATTTGCCATCTTTGGCCCTCTTTCAAGGTAGGTGTATTTGTGCCCACTACACAGATGATGAAACTGAGGCATGAGTTTAGCTAACTCACCAGGAATAAACCCAGGTTGTTCTGACCCCCAGTTCTATATATTTTTCTGTTTTTGTGCTGCTGGCACTGAAATACATCTTGAAAAAAACGATAGGTGGGTGGTAGGGGGAGGGGAGAATAAGAGAGCAGTCGTGGAGCTCTGAAGCTTTCAAGACTCGGGGTTTGTACTTTTATGCTCATATGAGCATATATGAACCTATGCTCGTATCTGAGATCTAGGATATTAAGCCTTGAAACATTAAAAGAGAAGAATTTATAGATTTAAATGCATGTTTGCGAGTATCTTTCTAAGTTCCCTCAATTTATCAGAGAAAGAGTGAGGTTTTACGTTTTCCAGTTCTTTGGGCCAGCAGGAGAATCTTCTAAAGTGATCAAGCAATACTTGTATTTGAGTACATTCTGCCAGCTTGGAAAGTTTTTACATTTCTTTTTTTAAGAAAGAAAACCAAGCTGTGACTTTACAATGCTTTGGAATTACAGAATATGCTTGTAATTTTTACAATTCTGCACAGACTTCTTTGCCACATCTGGTTGATATTACTGGCAGGGATATATGGGGGAATAAGCATGGGCTGGAATGTGAAACATCCCACAAAATGAGTTTCTTATAGGTTGCTGTATAAAACATTTTGAGTTTCCCTCTCGTTGGAAGCATGGCTTAAGTGACTTCATGGATTTAGTATTTTCTTTGGTTCGAAGGTAAAGGTTTTTGCTGGCCTACTTAGTGGGGGTTCCAAGATGCTTTTCCGAGGATGTATGGAAAGGGTTAAGATTTGAGAGTGAGGCCATGGGTCAGGATGGGAAGAGCCACCGTTGGAGGAAGTCAGACCAACCTGTGATGAAAAGCACTGGACCCTGGTGATGGTTGGAACCCTGGGGGCCAACTGAATTGCTACAGGAAAAGGAAGAATGAAGGGAGAGAGGGTTACATGGGTAAGGACTTAGGAGACCTCATGAATCTTTGCTCAGCTGGTGAGCTGGTGAGCATGAAACAGCTGATGGCAAGAAGAGGTTGAGTTCTTGCAAAGCCAAAAGCCTTGGTCCATCTGTAGGAAAATAGAAAAATCAAACAAACTCCCAGGCTGATCCCTGGCACATGGTCAGTGCCCTACTGGGGACATTCTTGCTCAGTTCCCAGGCGGAGAAAAGACTGTTTTGCCAGGGACAGTCCAGGCTCCGCTGAGCACCCACTGCCTGAGTCACCGCCACGCACTGGCTGTTGGGATGCTGAGTCCAGGATGCAGACATGTCTCATCTTATCCCTGAGGGTATGCGCACGGGCTGTTCGCCACCTGGCTCCTCTCAGGCTTCCTTGGCCGGGACCCACCTGCACAGTTGGAAACTTTCTGCAGAAGAACATGTGCTGTTCTCAGCACCCTGTGGCATGCGGTGGAGTTGGCCAGGCTGTATGGACAAAGCCAAGGGTGCTCGTAGAGACCATGATGATCAGCGCTGCCTGTTGTGTAGCCCAAAGTCCTCCCCATGGTTGGTGAAGCAGAGGGTTCAGCTAGGCAGCTGATAGTTTGGGCTCTCATTGGCATGTCTAGGGCTCTGGACCAGCTTTTGATTAAAATATACATGCCAACATTTCTCTCAGTGGGGAGGAAGCATCTTGACCTTGAGAGGTCAGGATGCTCTGTCTAAGGGAGAAAACTGCATTTCTAAGAGGGTTAAAGGGTAGGTGGCAATGTAGCCCTTTCCTGAAGATGACAATCAGAGGCCAGCCTTCACCCATACCTTTGGACCTGCTCCTCCTTATCTAGGGTTAGAAACTCTCAGGGGACTTGACATGTCAGGGAACTATCACACTGCGTATCGAAATATATCAGCCTTGTTGACATGAAAAAACCCCAGGCACACATTCTCCAATTACCTAAATGATGGTATGTACCCCTATTTCATAATCTTGACCTATTTGTTCTCGAATCACATCAGTATCAACTGAAACCTTTCTAAAGGGCCTAATCATCTCTCATTTTCAACCACCACTTGGGAATCCCTCCAGGGGACAAATAGCATTTTAATTTGATGTCCCAAATTCTAGCCTAATTTTGAATTATACACATACACAAAAGTCTGTAATAGTGACTTTCTCCTGGCTGTCCTAGGGATCCTGGTCTTTGAGCAACAGTTTCCATTTGTAAAGTTTGCAGTCCATTTACAAATCCTGGAGCCTAAAGCTTGTAATGAAAGTGTTGACACAGTATTAACAACAGCAAAACTATGATAACACAGTACTGTCCAAACCAAACAGAAATGGAGAAGTTTAAGTAAATTTCACGCTCCTTGCCTGAATGTGGTGTGCTGGGCCTGAGTTTTTGATTCATGGTTTAGAATAATATTTTAATGTTTTATTCATGATGTTCCTTTATTTCCATCATTCCTTCTCTAATTCTCCTCACCCTGCTTGTGGTGATGTAGCCTGCTTGGAAGTCTGGATTTGTCTTGATCGGTGCTGCCCGTTGTGTAGCCCAAAGTCCTCCCCATGGTTGGTGAAGCAGAGGGTTCAGCTAGGCAGCTGATAGTTTGGGCTCTCATTGGCATGTCTAGGGCTCTGGAACAGCTTTTGATTAAAATATACATGCCAACATTTCTCTCAGTGGGGAGGAAGCATCTTAACTTTGAGAGGTCAGGATGCTCTGTCTGAGAGAGAAAACTGCATTTCTAAGAGGATAAAAGGGTAGCCAAGGACTGATTCCCTCCATCTCAATTTCATTGAATTTGGAATTTAGGAAACTCTGAGCCATATGCAGATGACATCACCCTTAGGCCAGAAAGTGAAGAGGAACTAAAAAGCCTCTTGATGAAAGTGAAAGTGGAGAGTGAAAAAGTTGGCTTAAAGCTCAACATTCAGAAAATGAAGATCATGGCATCTGGTCCCATCACTTCATGGGAAATAGATGGGGAAACAGTGGAAACAATGTCAGACTTTATTTTTTTGGCTCCAAAATCACTGCAGATGGTGACTGACCAACCTAGATAGCATATTGAAAAGCAGAGATATTACCTTGCCAACAAAGGTTCGTCTAGTCAAGGCTCTGGTTTTTCCAGTGGTCATGTATGGATGTGAGAGTTGGACTGTGATGAAAGCTGAGCACCAAAGAATTGATGCTTTTGAACTGTGGTGTTGGAGAAGACTCTTGAGGGTCCCTTGGACTGCAAGGAGATCCAACCAGTCCATTCTAAAGGAGATGAGTCCTGGGTGTTCATTGGAAGGACTGATGCTAAAGCTGAAACTCCAATACTTTGGCCACCTGATGCGAAGAGTTGACTCATTGGAAAAGACTCTGATGCTGGGAGGGATTGGGGGCAGAAGGAGAAGTGGACGACAGAGGATGAGATGGCTGGATAGCATTCCCAACTCGACGGACGTGAGTCTGGTTGAACTCCGGGAGTTGGTGATGGACAGGGAGGCCTGGCATGGTGCAATTCATGGGGTTGCAAAGAGTCGGACATGACTGAGCGACTGAACTGAACTGAGCCATAGATCAGGATGCTCAGGAAGAGCATCCTAACTTTAATAATTTTTAAAAAATGAAAATCAATGGTAGCAATAGAGAAAGAAAGGCTGGGTCATCCATGTTATTAATATCACGGCCCAATCCTCTCCTTCCTGTGTCTTTATATCTCCTCCTCCACTCCCCCTTTTATTTCAAAAGCAAATGCACATACCCGTCAACACCACACACAGACACAGTGAAACCTTCTCTCTGTATAAGAATCTCAGACAGATAAATGAAGATCCCTTACAGACTGCAGAATCAGAGCACAGATATAATTCCACTTTAGTGCACGATACTGACTTTTAAATGAGCTCACATTATTGAGCAACGCTCTGAGGAGATACCAGAGGTCAGGACAGCAGCCGCGGTGGTGGAACAGGAGACACTTTGTCTCCTTGGCTCATATAATTGGTGTTTTTGGTGCACAGAGATGGTAGTGGCAGATCTGTGTCAGAGACAGTAAATTATTAGTGTAAATGTTTTCTGGCCTCCAGAGAGAGCTCCTCTGTTCCCTGGAAGAGATGTGCCTGGGCCAGGCTTCTCCCCAAGACCTGCAGGGATGGTCACTCCACATTACAACACAAAGCAGAGCTTTGTCGCCCACTCGTTCCCGAGGGCTCAGCCACTGGACAGCATTATCTTGGGAAATAATTGTCATGGCTTCCGCTGCTAACGGCGCTCTCTGCAGATCCTCTTGCCCCATGCATGGCACTTCCTTTGTGTAAATGAGAGTGAAGGATGGGCAATCATTAGGCCTAATGAGGTCAAAAAAGCAGCAGCAGTGAGACTTGTTGCCCAGGAAGTACCGTACTTGCCCGTTTTTCCCTGAGTGCGGAGTCACTGATAGGAGTGGCGGGGCAGCCGGGTAGAGCCTGCCACTCTGCGTCATCTACTGTCATCACCCAAGTACGTGCCACCATCCTTTCTCCATGAGATGACTGCAAGGACCTCCCCACTAAATCCTCCTGCTTCTACTCATGTTTCCTCCTTGTCCATCATCCATTCGACAGTTACCGTGATTGTTTTCAGTCAAATCAGATTTCATTCCCCCAATAAAACCTTCAATGACTTCATATCATCCTAAGAATAACGCCAAGCTCCCACATCACAGCCTGGCCCCCATTCTTCTTAGTGCCATCCTAGGACATGCTTCCCACTTCCACCGCACTGCAGCCTCTGGGCCTTCTTCCTGATGCTCCCACACTCCCATGCCTTTCTCAGATCGTGGCCTTGGCCTGTGCGCTCCCTTAGAGACCCTTTCCTGATCACCCTACCCACAGTAGCATCCCTTCCTTACTAGCCACTGTCTATAACATGAGCTGGTTTTGTTTTCTTCATAACATTTATCACTACCCAAAGTTCTTTTGTCCATTTATTATTTACTTTCTGCTTGTGCGTCCCCCAGGAGATTGGAAGCTTCCTGAGGGCTGGGATTTTGTCTGTCTTGTTGACTCTGTAATTGGCTACCACTGCACCTAACGTGGAGTGGGCACTGCGAAAGTGTGCTATAAAGGAGCAAATGAGAGAAGGAACTTGGGCTTTACACAGTCTGGTTTTTACTCTCAGCACATGATCAAAGGCACCTTCTGCTCCAGACCAGCACTGTCTGCTCATAGCTCTGAAAAAGTCCCAAATAAAATTTAATAGCATATGTGTACATATATGGTTTCTCTGGTAGCTTTACAGTAAAGAATCCACCTGCAAAGGAGGAGACCTGGGTTCGACCCCTGGGTCAGGAAGATCCCCTGGAGAAGGGCATGTCAACCCTCTCCAGTATTCTTGCCTGGAGGATCTCATGGACAAAGGAGCCTGGTGAGCTACAGTCCACAGGGTTGCAAAGAGTTGGACATGACTGAGCTACATATATGCACTCATGGACATAGACACACACTCGATAATATTGCACATACATAAGAGTGAGGAGAAGACTAACACACTGGACTTCTTCTCTTGGTATCTAGACTCTGTTTATTTTACGCTTTGCAAGACAAATTACTTGGGTTTAAAAAGTAGAAGGACTCTTTCCTGGGGTCCTGAGAGGGCTGTCCTGGGACGAACCCATCCACACACAGATATGCCTTGCAGCACAGGTGTGAGCTGACTTCAAGGGCCACTAGGGCAGGATTCAGACTTCCACCAAAGAGAGAAAGAGCTCATGCTGGGCTCCTCTGCTAGCAGATGTGAGCCAATGTCCGGGACTGAGAGCTGGGGAGGGAATGTTATTTTTTGATGCTTATTTCAAAGACCTGGGAATAATATTCTGTGACACAATGAAATGAAAAGATAAATTGTGTTTGCTTCATCTTCAGGCCTCACTGATTTTTTTTTTTTTTTTTACTTCTAATGGGCATTGAAAGGAATCGTCTAGCTATTGGAAGCCTCAGCTCAGTGAAGGCTTTCCAGAAAGGCTTTGAGACCTGTGGGGGCTCAAAACAAGCCTCAATCTTAGTATGAAAAAAGAATAGATCACACTCATTTACTGAGCATTGACCTAAACCTCCAATTATTTTTTTGAGATCTAAACCAGAGGTTGTTTGAAAGACATCTGGTGAATTAGTCCAAACCTGAAGTCAACCATGTCTTCCGAAATAATTGAACCAGAACCACACTGGAACATCAAAATATTAACGTTTTCTAAACGGACTCTCTCTAGGGTTTCTGACTGGCGTAGCTACAGTGCCAGCCTGCTGTTTGTTCCCCTTTTCCCTTACCCAGGCCTCTGCCCCACCTGTCTCTTCTCCTTTCTGCAAACCTGGCATCCATTAGCAATGGGCATTTACCAGTGCTGCCCTGGGAAGGCAGGCCTTCCAGACTCGCTGTACTGCTGCCTTGATGAGAAGAGAGACCCACTTACTACCCTTCATTCCATGTTATGGGGAAAAGAGGAGGTGTCTCTCCCTCAGATGAGTGGGGGGATGGAATCATAGGATGGAGAGGAAGGAAGAACCCCAAGAGTGAGAAAAAGAGGGAGGGAGGAAAAAGAACACCAATCACCAAATAGTAAATAAGGAACAGAGATGGTAAAGATAAAGACTCAGTGAGGGGACAAGGAAAAGAAGGAGCGAAAGTAGGAATCTTTGGGGGAAAATTGATCTCTGGTTTGTTTTTGTCTTTTTCTGGTTGCTCCCCAAGGCAGCTGGAAGAATTTCTGATCACACACGTGCCCCTCCATTCTGTACCAAGCTCTGTGTCAATCCTTGTCTCTACAGCAACCCCTCAGGAGGCAAGAGCATCATCTTCCCAGAACCCCAGGGCTGGATGGCTTTTCTAGAATTTCTAGAAATAGGCCTTTGTTTTTGCAGCTGGAGAAACTGCGGCACGGTGCAGTATGGAACTCACAAACCCCAGTCCTGGGATTCCTAGTCCGGGGCTGTGGGCACAGCCCAAGCAAGATACATTCCTACCTTTGCCATGATTTGTCAGTAAGTGGCAGAGAAGAGAAATCATGGAAGAAGGACCACTGATTTACTAGGAATTAAGGATTGGAGTTTCCAGGGGTCAGTCTGCCTGGGTAGCCGTTTCTCTTGTAAGAGCAAAGATATCCACTTGAGAGAGGTGATCTTGGTGATAGATTTGCTCATCCAAGTAAGGATGAGCAGTTCTTACCTGTGAAAGGGTTGTTGCGATTATGTGGTTATTGTCATGACATACTTGAGGAAGGGAATCCAAAGAATCAACCTCACTTGAGAGTCATTGCAAGAAATGAATCAACAGAATAGGCAGACAAGAGGAAGATGTAGAGACTGACCCCCTAAGGTTTCCACCCTGGTGTTGGAAGGGTACCATCAAAAGGAAGTAAAGAGGAAGTCCTCTTAGAGGGTGGGGGGTGATGAATGAGGGCTGCTTCTCAGACCTTGCAGGCCTCCCACGGGCAACCAGCACGGTGCATCTGAATCTCCATCTTCTTTTAAGAATTTCAGAAGTTAAAAACCCAGAGTCAGCTTGGTATCCACTTCAGCATCACTTTTCCCCCTTTGCAGCTAGTTACCTCTGAGGACCCATCCTGTGTAAGGAGGCTGATCATTTAAGAAAAAAGCCCGCAGCCTGTTACTTATAAGCCAGCAGCTGCTGAGGAACTGACCGGGTTTTCTTGGTGGGCATGAACACTGCACCCTGCTTACCTGTCATCTACAAGCATTTACCTGCACTTAATTAGCCAGACTTGAGTGTGGAATCCCCAGTTGCTGTGCTAATGATGGCAACCCTCCCCTCCCAAGGAGGCTGATTTCCCATCTCAGCATGAGGGGCTTCAGTAATATCTCTTTTCAGTGATATAATTTGATTTCTCTCTAGGAGGCTGCTCTGGTCCTAGCTCACTTAGCACTAAATCTCTCGCTAGATATTCTCCTTACTTAATCTTTTCAGGCCCCAGACCAGCCCGGGCCTCTTATTTATTTATCTGGGGCCCTGTTTACTTCCCTGTTGTAAATTACTTCTGGCTCCTGGCCGTCTGATCACTGCAGTGATAGACTAATAGCTCAGAGCTGCTGCATTTGCCTTGTGTGATGAGGCAAATAATATGCTTAACTTATGGGAGAGAAGTACACCCTCCATTTATTTCAGTGGGGGAAATATTACTCAGGGGAAAGGGCCAAATCATTTACCTAATGGCTGCTGGTGTAATTATGGACAGAATTATGTGAAACAAATTGCCATGCTCATAAATCTACACCTCCAGTGTCTCAGAGGCAGAGAGGGAATTCTGGTGGCTGGCATGGGCTCTGACTCTCTGAACACATTCCGGTTTGCTTGGCAAGGCAGATGCTTTTCCCCAGCTCCCAATTCTAAACAGCTATGGCTGATGTGGGCAAACCTCAGTCTGCAAGCCCCCCCCAGCCTGCTGCCACCTGCTATTGTAAATAAAATTTTATTGGCACACAGCCACAGCCACTCACTTCCATACTGTCTGTGGCCCTATCTGTGCTCCAGCGGCAGAGGGCCTTAGTTCTTGGCAGGAAACTGTATGGCCCTCAAAGCCAAAGATATTTATAATGTGGCCCTTCACAGAAAAAGGTTGCTGATCCTTGCTTTGCCAAAAGAAGAACCTTCCGACAAATATTTTATATGGAGATGGAGAGATTGATTTAGATCACTCCCCGTAGCTTTCTTTTTTCAGACAGTTCAACTCCATGGTGAGGAGGTGTGATGGCAACAGTGTGGTTGTCACTTGCTCTGCGGTGCTTCTGCATCCATTCGTGTGGCTTCTCTCAACAGTTGTGTGCCTTAGTAGGGATTACGAACCCATTTGGCTGAAGAAAACACTGTGACTCTGAAAGGTGAAATGTTTTGCCCAAGGTCATTCGGTAAGGAAGTTGCAGGACTGGGATTCATACCTTGCCTATGTGGCTCCAAATTCTGTCTTCTTTCACCTTAGCCTTGTTGCCTCTCAGCAAAAAAGAAGGATGAAGGTGTTGGCACTGGGAGAGGGTTTTCTCGGCTTTGCCTCTCTCTGCAGAAGGCTGTGGAAAGGGAACATGTGAGCACCCAAGTCACAAGAAATGTGGAAAGCTCAAGAAATGAGGGGTCTTGTTTTCTTGCACCCTCACTTGTTGCGGGGTGGCTGTTGGAGTGGACCCAGGAGTGCTCTGTTGTGTTGGGAAACCTAACAGTTGTTTGTCAGACAGCAAGAGAAAGCCCAAGAGAAAAAGGCCGGGCTGATGAAGAGCTTATTCCATGGTCTGTGTTGCCAGTGCAGTGCTGATTGCCGGAGGGAAAACAGGGTCCATATGGCGTCCTCATGGGGGAGGTGGACGCCACCAACTCTGCGGCAGGCAGGGTGGAAGGGGAGCCTTAGCTCTTGCGCTCTCTGGGAGCAGTTCTCCTGGCTTTGGGGCAGCCTCAAGCCAGATCCAGACACCCTGCACTCCTACCGTGAATGTGGGCAAAGTGAGGGGTCCACAGGTATCACCAGTGTAGCTGCAGAAATCTCGGGTTGAAAACAGAAGCAAAGGCACCTCTTGTTTACTCTCTGAACCTAAAAAGGCAAGAAGGTATAGTGGAGTAATGGTACATAGCACAGCCATGTCATAGCAGCTACCATTTGTTAGGTGTTTAGAAAGTAGCAGGCATTGCCCTAAACCCTATTACCTCTATTGTTGTTTTTGTTCAGTCTCCAAGTCGTGTCTGACTCTTTTCAACCCTGTAGACCACAGCACACCAGGCTTCCCTGTCCTTCCCTGTCTCCCAGGGTTTGCTCAAACTCATGTCCATTGAGTCGGTGATGCCATCCGACCATCTCATCCTCTGTCACCCCCTTCTCCTCCTGCCCTCAATGTTTCCCAGCATCAGGGTCTTTTCCAATGAGTGGGCTCTTCACATCAGGTGGCCAGAATAGACCATCTTTATGATCTCATTTGACCTTCAGCATCATCTTGTGAGATGGGCATTTACTGAAGAGGAAATAAATTCAGTGATGAGAAATAATTTGCTCAAGCTAATGTGTCAGTGGTGAAGCTGAGAACCCCATCTGCCTGCCCCCATAGTCAGTCCATGTACTAGAGGTGGGAAGTGAGGCAGCCACACACATGGTGAGAGTATCACGGACCAACCGTGCCATGTGCATACATGATTGTTCTTTTCTGACCTTCAATGTCCAATATTTGAAAGGATATAACAGCCAGGGTTGTAGAAACAGTTGAGGGTGATGATATATTTTCAGCATAATCCTATTTTCTGACTCATAGTAAGAGCTCAGTGTGTTCCTCTCCGTTTTCTAATTCTTCCCATAGCTGATAAGACACAGACTCGAGCTTCACTGTCGCCGCCATCGTTGTCTCTGATGTATTGCTGAGCTCTGTAGGGAGTAGAATACGCAGACCCAACCTCTCCCTTGGAGGCGTTTTCCATCTAAGATGGATGTACATTTATCCGTGTATCAGTGGTTGTACCGTTATGAACCCAGCCAGGGAGAAAGGACCATCAAAAGGTATAAAGAGAGCAAAAGGTATTAGCATCACATGCATGACAGGGAAACTTACATTTTAGAGGAAGACTTTTTTTTTTTTTTTTGCAATTCATTTTTCTTTGCTTAGGCAGTAGAAAGCAGAAAGAGATGTGGAAATAGGCAGGTAGGACAAGTGAGGGCCAGCTGCCGCGTCTCTTTTGCTCGGGCTGTAAAGGCTCTTGGTTCTGGCTCCTCGCCTGGAGCTGGCATGGACTGTGATGTGCTGATGAGTTGGGCTTCCAGAGCAGAATTAAAAACACAAGAGAATTAACAGGGACTTCCCTCGTGGTCCAGTGGTTAAGACTCTGCACTCTACTGCAGGGGACGTAGTTTCCAACGCTGGTCGGGAACTGAGATCCCACACGCTATGCGAGGCACAACCGAAGCAAAAAATAAACGAGCGCACTGAAGACTGCGAAACAGCCCAAGTGGAGAAAGAGGCGTCGACTGAACACGAGAGACAGGCAGGTGGTTTTAAAAAAAGAGCGAGAAAGAAAGAAAAAGAAAAGAAAATTCACATGTTTGGTGTTGCACTCTGTGCTGGGCAAGGTCTTTCTCCAGCGTCTTTATGTCTCCCTCCCAGCCCTGTGAGGTGGGTGTTAGTCATCTGCATTTGCGCTGAGGGAAAGGATTTAAAGGACTGAAGGTCTCAGAGTTAAGAAGAGATGGAAACGAGATCAGAACCCTCTCCTTTCCAATTCTGGAGCTTATTTATTATACACTCCATCGCACTGTGAAGAAGAGATACTGTCTTCACTTCTTTCTGATGACATCCCAACTGTCTCCAAAGAATTCTAGAAATCATGCCAGGGGCTGTGTGTGGCTTCTTGGGATCTGACCACTTCCTCCCTCGAGGAACCTGGCTTTTGGGGACTCTCAAGGTTACCACAGACAGAAACTTGAAGCAAAGTGGAATAAGGAAAAACCAAGCAAGCGTCAGTGATGAGAACACAAAGTCATGATATCAGGCTGGTGTTACAGGCCACCAGGACCAGAGCCCGCTGGCTGGCTGTCACTCTCCAAATGTCATCTCACGTCTCTCTGCCTTGTGGCTTCATCCCTCATGTCACCTTCTGACGGAGCTCTGGCAGACTGGCACAATGTCCTTACAGCTTTGCGGTCAGAGAACCAAGAGTCTTCCCTGTTGTTTGTTCCAGAAGATTCTCAGGGCAGAACTCCTGTTGGGTCTGGCTAGAGCCATGTGCCCTTCTTTGGACTGGTCATTGTGGCCAGATTCTAGGAGCTCTGATTAACCCAGTCTGGGTCACATACTGGAAAAAAGCAGAGTGGATTCTAGGCATCCAGAGACTAGAGCCAGCATGCCTCAGCCAGGAGGAGCTCTGGTTAGGATGCATGCTGAAGATCGCAGCCAGCCTCCTGTTCCAGATACTAGCTAGGCTGCTTCAAGACAGCAGTCATGCCTAGAATGCCTTGCAATTTCATTCCCAGGTCCTCCCTAAAACAGGGAAAAGTCATCTGCAGCTATTGCCAGGAATGACCCAAGGGAGCTTAAAAAAAAAAAAATAAAGCCAGATTGAGGTGACATCAAGGCTGATGAAGGGTGAACATTAGAATTCATAGGCTAGGAAAATAATGGGAGAAGGGATGCAAACTTAGAATGGCCATGCCTTTGTTTCCAGATCCTGGAAACGTGACAGGATATTAGGAGAACAGAGAGGACTTGATGGGATTCCTGACTGCACCTCTGCCTCCCTCCCCAGCTCTGACTCTGGCCCACGTCTTTGCTCACTCTTGCCGTAGCTAGCCTTTGGCAGTTCAGGGATTCACCATGATTTGTTTTCTCTGCATCTTTGTGCCTTCTTAGTCGTACCTAGAAGGCTTTTCTCACATCCTGCGGTCTAAAAGTCAGCTCTTGTTTATCTTCCTCCAGGAAGCCTTCCCTGCTGATGCTAGTTTTATTTGTTAGAAAGGCTGCCTCTGGGCCCCTGCCATTTGAGCACTAACCATGCCAACTCCAAAGCTGACGTTTTGTCTGCTTTCCCACCAGACTGTGAGCTGCTTGTGAGTTGGGAATTGTGTTTTTATTTTTTATTATCAGGGTGTAGTGCAGGGCTAAAATATTTTTTAATGGAAAAACTGAATAAATGGTGTCTTAGTGGAAGCTGCTATAACAAAACCCTGTACATTGGTGCCTTAAATAACAAACATTTATTTCTTACAGTTCTGGAGACTGGTAAGTATGAGATCAGGGTGCCAGCACTGTTGGGTTCTGGTGAGAACTCTTGCTGCTGCTGCTGCTGCTAAGTCGCTTCAGTCGTGTCCAACTCTGTGCGACCCCATAGACGGCAGCCCACCAGGCTCCCCCGTCCCTGGGATTCTCCAGGCAAGAACACTGGAGTGGGTTTCCATTTCCTTCTCCAATGCATGAAAGTGAGAAGGGAAAGTGAAGTCGCTCAGTCGTGTCCGACTCTTAGTGGCCCCATGGACTGCAGCCTACCAGGCTCCTCCGTCCATGGGATTCTCCAGGCAAGAGTACTAGAGTGGGGTGCCATTGCCTGGCTTGCAAAAGGCCATCTCCATGAGGTGTCCTTGCATGAGGATGAGAAATGGAGGGAGAATAGGAGAGAGGGAGGGAGGGAGAGAGAGCGAGAGAGACAGGGGGAGAGAGAGAGAGAGGAAGAGAGAGAGAAATGGAGGGAGGGTAGGAGAGAGAGGGGGAGGAGGGAGAGAGAACAAGAGTTCTGTTCTTTTCTAATAAGGGCACTAATCCCAACTTGACGACCACCCACCATGACCTTATTTAAACCTAATTACCTCCCAAAGGTCCCACCTCCACATACATTGAAGATTAGGACTTCAACTCATGAATTTTGAGGAAAACACAAACATTAAACCCATAACAAATGGGAAGTAGTGCCAGAGAGCAGCTGTTGATTTTATGGAATTCATTATCTTTGAAGTATTTGAGGTGGAAGATCTGAACATCCACTTCACATCTAGAGGTGCATTTCCCAAATATGTTCCATCTTAATAGATGTTCAGAAAGAAGCACCCTGGTCAAACATGTCTGGGAAATACTGTGCTAAAGGAAGTATGGGAAGTTTTTTTACTATAGGACTTCTCAGAGCCTTTATCATGTTAATATCCATTGGAAATTTCCAAGAGGCAAAAATTTGTACACAGATAGTGCCCCAGATATTTTTGACTGTGGAATCAGGTTTCATGGCACGTTGGGTGGGACTTGGGTTTTATAGGACTGGTGTTGAGAAAATGTGAGCTTAGAACTTTTAAAAAATTAGGTTAATGAGTGCATAAAAAGACCCTGCAAGAATTATCTGAGGGCAATTTAGTATTTCCAGTGGGAACCCTTTGATAAAAACGGACCAAATGTTGGTCAGTCCAGGTTGGTGAATCTTATGCCCCATTTAATTATAATCTCAACTTGGCCCTTGAGAGCCTTCTTTTTATTGGTTCTGATACAGTGGCAGGGTCCCTCTCTGAACACTTCCTCTTACTGAGGTCAAGAAGCATTGCAGCGGCAGCCTTCTGAACATCATAGCTGCTGCTGGAAGCTTTGCCTAAAGGAAAGGTAGCTTTTCACCCCCATCCTACACTCCCTGCTCCTCTCCCCCTTCTCCCCACCCAGCACCTTCAACACTCCCTCTGTGACTCTGTCTTAGGGGGATTCCTTTGGCTCCAAGAGCAGAGAATAGCTGTAGGCCACTTAGGCATTCTGGGTGGGTCATTGGAATCCAGATCTCTGCCTGAATCCAACATCCCCACCCTACCCCCACCACTTCCTTTCCGGGGGTGGGGTAAATTCTTCCCAGTGGAGTCCAAGGAGCTGAATGCCTACAAATACTCAGCAGCTTCCCCCAAAATGATGAATATTCATGCCTTCTCTTGGTGGGCTGCATTCCGGCCTGAGGACAGGGACCTTTCCACCTTCTGGCTCTCTGTTCCTCAGGACTGTGGTCTGACCCTTGTCCCTCCTGTGTGGATCCCTTCCCTCAGCTAAACTCTCTTTCCTGAGGCTTCAGATCAAGGGTGCTGCACAAGCGTCAGGGCTGTGGCCACCCCTGGCATCGTGGCGTCAGACACCTGCAGAAGCCCAGGGACATAAGGAAACCTGCCTGCCACACTCAGGCTCTCCTCTCCCCTCTGGCTCGCAGGCTTGTTTGACCCCTTACTACCTCCCTGCTGTTGCTCAGGCCCATTCTTCCTGCCTGGGATGCCCTGCCTTCTCTTCCAAGGCCTTTCCAAAGCTAAAGGCAGTGCCTTCAGAGTGAATTGTAAGTTGGAATTGTGAGCAATAAATGAAGCAATCCTTTATAAAGCATTTAGCACGTGGCCTGATGCTCAGTAAATCTCCATGGCTTTCATTTATCTAATCCTTAAGCCTCAATTCCTCCCCATTCAGTGAAGACTCTATGGCAGCCTCACCCCACATTGATCCCCCCAGTTCCTTAGCCTGAGCATCAGGACCACGTGGAGGACACATCTAGTGATATCGTTGGCATGGTTCTCTTCATCTCTGCTGTTATTAAACAGGACTCTCTCTCTGTTTCTGCCCTTTTCTCTCAACCATGTTGTGAGGATCATGTTGTTTGCTGGGGTCAGTGGCACAGAGTAGTTGGTTAATTTACTTGTTTGTTTGATTGAACCAGCTGATTGGCCAAAAAAAAAAAAAAGTCAAGGACATGGAAATATCATGCTTACTCTTGTGCTGGCAACCACAGGGACTGAAATGTGGCCCTCTCTCGGGGTGGGGTGGTGGGGGGTGGAATCCTGCCTGCACTTGTATGGTGTTTGGTCTGCATTGTTTGAAAACTATGAGTTGATTATATTTAAAAATTCAGAGATTTCATGTAAGAATACAGATTAATTGTTCTCCTTCCAAAGCAGCTGCAGCACTGGGCCCCAATTTCCAAATAGTAATAGTCCTTAGAGGTGAGTCTTGGGTGCTGTTTTCAAGGAGTGCGTTTCCCCCAATTTGCTAACATTCCCATCACCCTCACTGCCCTGCATAGACCCTACTCATTTATTTTCATAACCTTCATAACCTTAAATTTGGGGGCCAGACCTTCTTCATTCCCAGCAGCAGTACACAGAAGTGACTGAGGCCCCCAAGGCCAGGGGACCGATAGGTCAGTGATGATGGGGGCCAGCTGGCAGACCCCTTCTTCACAACCCTGGATGCAGAATGGTCCTCCCAGCAGGGCTCCTTTTTCCTGTGTTGGGTTTGGAAATTGTCGTAGACTCTACTGGACCTTTCTTTGGTGGTTTGCACAGTCCTTTCACCCCTGAGAAGTGGGCAGAGCAGACGTCCTGATCTCTATCCATAGAATAGGTTGCCTAGCAACCATCTGGCAGTCCTCAGATGCTCTTGTTGGGACCCTGAAGGCCAGGGCAGGGAGGCAGCAGGGGCCTTTCCGATGTGGGTGTTCATGCAGTCTGTGGACTCTGCAGCACGTCTGCTACCTCTGGTCCCCAAGACCAGATCCTGTTGCCTGGGTGTAATCAGGAAGAATAGAGAGAGCCCAGCTGAACATCCTTCAGGAATGTGCATTCCCTCTCTGAGGAAGGGCTGGAGCCGCCTGCCCCACATCACAGGCTTCCTTCCACCCAGGAGAGCGAGACTCGGTCTCTGTGCCTAGTCCACGCGGCCTCTGGCATCACATAGTCAAGACCAGGCCTTGAAGCTCCTCTGCTTCATGGGGCTTTGCAAATAGGGGCTTTAGAGAAATGAAGAGGTCTGTTTTTAACTGAAGCAGTTAGCTCATTTCATCCCGGCGTCCCTCAGTCATGGCGCTGTTTCTGCGGTGACCGGCTTCTCTCTTGAGTGCAGGCGCCTCTGTGTCCAGGTCTTGGTGATGCTGTTGCTGTCACGTGATCTGGGGAGTGCTAATTACCTCCCGAACCGGGCAGCAGCTCTCTGATAGCGAACAATTTGTGGTCAGGAGGCTTCTCTTGCCAGGGATCCCCTCTCTAATTTTCTGCACCATGAAAATGTCTTCCATTCTCTATCATTTGACATCTCTAGGTTCCCCGGGCTCAGGACCTTCTCATGGAGAAGTCAGCTAATTTATTTTCATGAATTACATCATTGAAAACTGACTCCATTATTTCTTCCAGAAAAATGTGTGCTTTTATTCACTTTGTGTGTAGACATACCATAAAATGATATATTAATCTGGAAGGGCCCTTTGAGATCCCCTAGTTTAGGCATGGCAAATTGATTACATCTAGAATGCCAACCGTGATTAGATAAATGGTGCCCAGGGTAATATGTTGAAAAGCATTGAGGCCCATCCAAACTCAGAAAGACACCCTGGGATATGCTGTGCTCAGAAGGCATGGATCCAGGATGGTGACCAGCAGGACATTCCCTACATACAGCTGTCCCAAGGGAGTTCATGTTCCCCATGTTATAGAGGAGGAAACAGCCCAGAAACCAGAGACAACTGTAGGTTTCTATTAGTCCTTACAATGCTCCTGAGTTGAAAAAGGAGCCCCCTAGGGTCATGAGATTTGGGATGAATCTTGAATGATTAGTGAGAGGGTCCCCCAGCGCTCTGGTGGGGCAAGGGGAGGTGTAGAGCTGAGTGACTCTCTGTCCTGGCAAGCTCTCTAGCCAGGGGCCACATCCCAGGTCCAAGGAGCTTCTGTAGAACTTGCCTTCCGTTTCCATTTCCTGTTGTTCCTCTGAGGATGAAGGCAGGTCAGACATGGGCCGTTGGCTATTAGAAGCATGCTTATAGGTGAGAGCTGGAAGGCAGGGGGTCTGCATAACTTGAGTGACTGGAGGTTAAAAACCAGACAGACCTGTGTTTGAATCCTCAATTTGAGTTCCATGGCCAAGTTCCTTCCTTTCCCAGAGGTTCAATTTTGTTTTCTTTTGTTTGAAAGTAGTGATATTAACACCTCCTTGGTAGAGTTGTGTAAAAATTAAATGAGATGATGTCTTTAAAGCTGCTAGCACAGTGCACAGTGTTTAATTAACACTGTCTCTGTAATGTTTGCTATTTTTATCATCTGCCTCCGTGGAGCACATTTTCCTCCTGTCAAAGGCTCTAAGGCAGAGAATTTACCAGATTATTGAGCAGTCCCAGAGCTCTGAGACTCCGTAATCTTAGAACAATAGAAAATAAGATGATTGCCTATTTATTCTTTTCTAAAAAGTTATTTTTTTTTCCTAATTAAGAACAATTTGTGTGAAGAATTTTGGAAATAAGTCCTAAGTCATAGTTTTGAAGACATACAGCCTACTCTGTGGAAACTGTTTTCAGTGCCGTGAGGTTGTAGGAAGGGGCTGACCTGGCTCAGAAAGAGTGTCCCAGGAGGATGTGAGGGATCTGGGTTCTGTTGACCTATGGGATAGGAGAGATGCTTAAAAAGATGAAAAGGGGCTCCCACAGGAAATTCCCTCGTTGCTGCCTATCTGCATTGCCAGAAACCTCAGCAGAACATTAAAGTTCAGATCCCCACTGTGGAGAGGTTAGGAAATTCTCAGGTAGTGTTCCAAAGGAGCTGTGGGCTCCCCTCCCCCTAGGCCAGAGCACTTTCCAGAGTTCCGCCAGCCCTGCCCCTCCTCCCGCTTCACTCTCTCATTAGCATCATTAGCATCACCCTGGGGTTAGCAGGTCCAGGATGCAGGGGTGGGGGGAGGGCAGGGGCGGGGTGCAGAGTAGGGGGACCAATGCGGAAAGCCAGACTGCCTGGGTTTGAATCCTCTGCTACTTACCTCAGGCAGATTATTTAACCTCTTAGGGTCTCTCAACTTTGTCACCTGTGAAATGGGCATCATGATGGTGCTGGGTTCACAGGATTGCTGTGGACGTGAAATGAGTTAATGCACATGAGCATGTAGAACAGAACCTAGAACCAAGTAAGCATTCCAGCATCATTGTTCTTAACACGGGGTTGGGGAAGGGAGGTAGGAAAGTCACTTTGGAGAATATCCCCGATTGTCTAAGGCAGGGGTCCCCAACTCCTGGGCCGCAAGCAGGTGCTGGTCTGTGGCCTGTTAGGAAATGGGCCACACAGCAGATGAGTGGTGGGTGAGTGAACGCGTCTTCATCTGTGTTTATAGCAGCTCCCCATCGCTCGAGCTACTCCCTGAGCTCCACCTCCTGTCAGACCAGCAGCAGCATAAATGTAATGCAGCTGAACCATCCCGAAATCGCCCCTGTCCCCCGGTCCACTGAAAAATTGTCTTCCATCAAACTGGTTCCTGGTGCCAAAAAGGGTGGGGACCTCTGCTCTGAGGGCTGTGGAGACATACACAGATGTTTCTGGGTAGGAAGCATCATTTTTCCCATTTCTACCACTCCCAAGTTTCTCTCACATGTACTTTCAGTGCTGATCCTGAAGTAAAGCAGACACTGGAAAAGATGGGCAGGCAGCATCAGGAGAGGCGGCGATGGAGTGGGGGCCAGAGGAGGGCACGGAAATGACGTTTGTGGCGAAGCGCCTACCGTGCTCCAGCCCTTGGCTATGTTCACTGCCAGGAGGAGTAAGCTGGCTTGACCAAGATCCCACAGCTACGTTGTAATAAGGTCCAGGGTTCAGACTGAGCGCTGTGTGGATTGGGATCCAGGCTAGGTCCGCCACTTTATCTCCCAGCCCTGTTGCTCAAAAAGATCTCCGTGGTCCTGCAGCAACAATGCCGTGATCATTTACCTCGAGGTGTCCCCTGCTAAATGAAGCATCTGAGCATGAATACACTGAGAGAATCATTTACCAGGCAGCAGTTTTCTCATTAAGAACATGTGTCAGCAAATGAGTCTGTATCTCAGCATGAAGCAGTCTTTGGGGGAGTCATTGGTCTCCATGGAAAAGAAAACTAAATACAAAAGCAGTGACCCTAGAGGAGGAGGAGAGGGAGAAGAAAAAGGATGAAAAACAGTAGTGTTAGGGCAGACGCAAACCTTCGATGGAAAGGTCAAAGAACACAGTGCGTGGTTTCTGGCATTGAAACCTGGCTTTGATCTTTACTGTGTGAACTTGGGCAAATTGCTTAACCTCCCTGTGCCTCAGTTTCTTTATCTGTGAAAGAGCCCTATGTGTGTGTGCTCAGTCCCACCCGACTCTTTGCGATCCCGTAGCCTGAAGCCCGCCAGGCTCCTCTGTCCGTGGAATTTTCCAGACAAGAATACTGGAATGGGATACAAATGTCTGTTGGGTGTACACTCTGAGCTGGACACTCAGACTCTGCTCTGTTCCGGGTTACGGGGACATAGCTGGGAAGGAAACGGAAAAGCGTGAGCCTGAGGGAGCCCGCCCTAGTGGGCGATGCACAAGGTGAACAAGCTGAACAAACAAAACAGCTGATCCGCTGGATAGGGATACCGGCTGCTGCTGCTGCTGCTGAGTCACTTCAGTCGTGTCTGACTCTGTGAGACCCCATAGACGGCAGCCCACCAGGCTCCCCCGTCCATGGAATTTTCCAGGCAAGAGTACTGGAGTGGGGTGCCATCGCCTTCTCCGAGTGATACCGGCTAAAAAGAATACACAGCAAAGACGTTTCCCAGTGGCAAGGTGAACGTTACATACGGTAGCCAGAGGAACCCTGCCCGGCACTCTGTGGCGACCTGAATGAGAAGGAAATCCAAAAAAGAGCAGATATATGTATATGAGCAGATGCTCCACTTTGCTTGGCAGCAGAAATTAACACAACACTGTAAAGCATCTGTGAAGACTAATTTTAAAGGTAGCCAGAGGAGCGCTTGCTGAGAAAGTGACTTTTGAGTGACACCTGGAGGAAGGTGAGAGAGAGACGTGTGATGTCTGGGGAAGAGCACGAGGGATTGAGCGAGTGAGTGAGTGAGTGAGTGGATGAGGTTGTGTGGATGAAATGCAAACATAGGGTGTGTAAAGCACTTAGAAGAGTCCCTCGCACATAGTACATGCTCAGTGAATGTTAGCTGTTTTTATATTCAGCAGACAAAGCAACAAAGTTGCTACCACACCCGTACTTTTGACTTTTGGAAATGTTTTCAAGATGTGCAGAAAGGGAGGCCCCAGAACTTCCTCTGATCTACTGACAGATGCTGTACAATGGGACCTCTCTGGGCTCAAGCTAAGACTCATCACATGTACGTGGATCATGATAGTGTTTCCTTAGACCTATAGCCTCTGGAGATTTTCCATATATTTGCATATTTTGCATGACCTATTCCTTCCAGCAGCCCTGTGCTGTGGGGTAGGTAAGGCAGGTGCTCCCAGCTGCCCATCTAGTTTAGAAAGGGTGAAGGGACCTCCTGTTTCCCCAGAAGTTCCTGCCGGGCATTCTGCAGTTGCTCCGCATGTGTGCTGCCTTCCTTAGCCCTCCCCAGGCCGAGGAGGACGCAGGCCATCGCTGCTGCCCCCGCTGGTTGAGAGGCGGGAACCAGGGTGCAGCTGGGGCAGTGCTGGCCCTGAGAGGCAGGACCATGAGTGCCCTGCAGGGGCGGCACCTCAGTGTCCTGTGAGACAGCATCGTCGTGGTTTTCCTGACCCCCACCTTCGTCCATGTGTGAGGCCTTGGGGGTGCCAGGTTGGAGTGGCGGGCCGTGCATGGGAAACCAGAGGACAGGGCTTGCAGATAAGTGAAGTAGAAAGCAACCCAGTGAGACAGGCCCAGATCCGATAATCCCCATCACAGGAATGCCAGGGATAAAAGCAGCCCTGGGCCCAGAGAACAATGGCTTTGCGCAGCAGCAGGGAAGGGCACGGTCATTGCCCCCAACCCAGACAGCTGCTCCTGATCCAGCAGAGCCAGGGCCCGGAGTGTTTGGCTGGTGCAGCCCCAGAGAAGGCCGACTCACAGACAGGAGAGCACAGCCCAGGAAGGAAGGGAAAATGCAGAAGCCAAATTTGCCCCTAGTCGCATACACTTTGGGGCTGAGTAACGCGGCAGCCAGCCAGTCCCTTTAACATCCCACCCAGAGTCGAAGCACACCCCGAAGCCACAGAGATCATCTGTACCGAAACAATCAGCAGAAGGGAACCGCAGACTCTGCCGCTTCTTCGGGAAAAGGTTTTGCGGTCCTGACTCCCCCATCCCCCACCTCCAGAGTGGGACTTGGGAAGTGAAGCAGTCTCCAAGGGAAATAAATTCAAGGAAATATTTCAGGTCACATTTTCCCTCCCATTGACTTGTATTTACTGGTCTTGGTGGGGAGTCTGAGGGTGGTACTTAGAGGACCTTCAAGGGAAATTCTAAAACAATAGACTAGGCTTTCAAAAATGTGGTCGTGTTGAGATGTCTTGGGTTGCTTTACCCTGGCTTTGAAAAGGAGCAGCCAAAACATCTTGATTTGCTAAAATCCTCCCAGAACATAAATCACTGGGGTGAGGGTTGGGAGGAGCTGGGTGCTATCTGAGCTCATGCTGAGGTGGGCCCAGTGCCCATCTCCCATGATCTTCTGGTTCACTCTGCTGTCTGCCCCTGAGCTGCCCTCAGCCAGGCCCACCAGCACCACTTCTGCCCAGGCCCCAAAGGCACTAACAGGGCCTAGGTCTGACGAGTTGGCCATGGTGAATTTGAAAGGAAAACTAGCCTGCAAGTCACAAGATTGGAAGAGGATGGGAGTGAGTGTGTCCCCCTTTCTTCTGTGGTCCAGGAGATGGTTCCTGAACATCTTTGGTATGTCCACGTATGCCTGAGGCCAAGGTAAAATGAAGTTTCCAGACTATTTTGCCCTTTGACACAAGTGGTAAAGAATCCTCCTGCCTATGGAGGAGATGCAAGAGATGTGAGTTCGATCTCTGGGTCAGGAAGATCCTCTGGAGTAGGAAATGGCAACCTGCTCCAGTATTTCTTGCTGGAGAAATCCCACGTACAGAGGAGCCT
Organism: Bubalus bubalis; assembly: GCF_019923935.1. NCBI lineage: Eukaryota > Metazoa > Chordata > Mammalia > Artiodactyla > Bovidae > Bubalus > Bubalus bubalis. The sequence goes on along the minus strand of NC_059175.1, from coordinate 819,118 downwards.
GGTGGGTTACAGTCCATGGGGTCGCAAAGAGTCGGTCACGACTAAGCGTGCACACACCACTGAGCTAATAGCCCATGCTGTCTGTTTAATCACTTTGATGAAGGTTTAGGCCTCTAGAACAGGAAGAAAATGTGGGAAATCAGAATTTCAATTTTTTGCAGTTACTTTTCTCAGTATGTAAGTTATTTTAGATGTTCCTACAAGAAATATCCAAATTAAAAGGAACAGCCATAGCTATCTACAACTCCATTCCTGACTCCTGGTGATTAAACTGGGCCTACTCAGAAACCTTGTGTCTGAGGCCATGGTTCTCCGGGATTCTGAGTGCAGCTTTGGCTCCCTGTGCTGAGTCTGCACGCTCAAGGTGAAAGCTGTGCAAATAAGAGTGGTCTGGCCTACTGGGTGTCAGCCTGGGATGCCTCTCAGTCCCCCTTAAAGGAACCAGTGGCACCGTTTTCTTCTTTCCCCTTGTGTTCATCTGTGAGATGTTCATCTTGCTTGAAATCAAGTTCTCAAGCCCCCACTCCCTGTCTGTCTTCCTCCCTCGGTGCTGTCTCCCCACCCCGCCTTACCTTTCTGTCATGGTTTGACGATGAAGCCCGTATCGTCTGGTGAGAGATCTTAGCAGGGACTCTAGCCACTCAGTGACTGATCCCTGCACTATGTGCCATGCACCGCATATGACGGTCACCTCAATCTCATTCTGAGAACAGCCGCATGAGGAGGGTCAAGAAGTCGGGCGCAGCAAAGTCACATGACTTCACTGAAGTTCCAGCTGATGAGAATGGAAGCCAGGATTGGCACTTAGCTCTGTTTGACCCCCTGCAACCTTGGAATGCTGATGATTTTGACTCCTTTTATGGTCTATGTTGTTGGCTAACTTTGTGCATATCCTCATTTGAACTTGATAATTAACGAATTATCTGCAGGCACATAATTATTTTTTCTTCAGGCAAGGCATTCACATGTCTTTGTGTCCTCCTGGTGTCTAGCACAACACCGTTCACATAGAAGACCTGTGTTTCTGTGTGTTGTTTGAGAGGTGCAGTTTGAGTGTGCAGCTGGCGCTCGCTTTGTGCCAATTACCAGGAGGTAGAAAAGATGGGAGGCCCGGCCCAGGCTCTGCAGGAAGGTGGTGACAGTTCATCCCAACCTTTGGTATCACGTCCTCCCAGTTGTTCAGTCGCTAAGTTGTGTCCCACTCTTTGTGACTCTGTGGGCTGCAGCATACCAGGCGTGCCTGTCCTTCACAATCTCCCAGAGTTTGCTCAGACTCATGTCCATTGAGTCAGTGATGCCATCCAACTATCTCATCCTCTATTGCCCCTGTTTCTCTTGTCCTCTATCTTTCCTAGCATCAGGATCTTTTCCAATGAGTCAGCTCTTTGCATCAGACGGCCAAAGTATTGGAGATTGAACTTGAGCTTCAGCATCAGTCCTTCCAAGGACTGGTTAAAACATCTTTGGACCCACCCCTAGAGGTCTTGAGTCAGGAGCTCTGGGTGGGACTGGGTAATTTGCATTTCTGCTAAACCCCTAGGTGGTCTGGGACTCACTCAGAAACACTGTCATAACAGGAAATACAACCCAAGTTCAAGTCTCAGCTCAACCACTTACTGTCTGACCGCAGGCAAGTTTCTATAACTGTGTCACATCCAATAGAGTTTTCTTTAAACAGAATGATAACCTCATCAAGCTGTTGTGAAAACAAACAGAATATCACAGAAACATCAAATTTCTTTACCAAAGCAGACATGGCTCTTCCTGTCCTGTGAAACAAACATGAATTCATCTAGTACCCATGACAAGCTTGGAGGTGGTTCTCTTATTTTCTTCATTGTCCAGAGAGGTGACTGAGGCCCAGAGAGGTTCTGTGACCTGCCTGCAAGCCCCTCCCTAACTCCAAGGAGCCGGGCTCCACCCCAGGCAGCCTGGCTGGAGAACCCGTGCCCTCAGTCTCCACAGTGTACAGTGCTGTGTTGTGGTTGACAAACATTCCTTCTTGCTCTTAGGCTAAGAATGAGCCCTCCCAAAGGGCAGAGAGGCTGATTTTCTAGTTTGTAGGCATATTAACTAGAAATGACAAAGTAAAGACAACTGTTTTATGACCACAGCTTGAAAATCACACACTTGACCTCCTTTCTTGGTATCAGTTTGGCTGTATCTCTTTAAACTTCTCTGGCACTGGGGTTTATCATTGCTCAAGAGGAGGGTGCTTGAAAGAAGCCTTGTGGGCTGAAGGAGTGTAGGAGGTGGGTTGCGGGTCAGTAATAAAAGGGGAGAGAGGTTTGCAGCTTCCCCACTGAGAGCCTCAGGAGTCTGACCCAGCGGGCGGGTGCAGAGGCACAGCCTAAGGAAGGGGCAGTGATGGACAGGGTGGGAGGGGAGCAGATAGTTTCAGCCTGGCCGGGTAACTGAAGCCGAGGGGGCAGGCAGTGCGAGAATTCCAGCTATGTCATGGGAAATGGCTATGGCCGGGACTCTGATTAGCAGCCGACCACAAATCCCCTGGGACCCAGCCAGGGGTCAGGAGACTGGGGCACCACTGGGATGCCAAATGGTTGCTGTATTTTATTGTCAAAGAAGAAGGAGGCGATTTTGACTGTTATCCCTGGATGTGAGTGCTGGCACTGCCAGGAGCCAAGAGCTGGGTGGAGACGTGGGAGTGAGAAGGAGCTAGAAAAATCCACTTTTCATTCCGGGGAACATAGAGGAAAGGGAACACAGAGGAAAGACCAAGCCATGCTGCTGGGGCTTGGCATGATCTCAAGGCTTTTTTGGCCACCCTTTCTGAGGCATTTCTGCCCTTTCTTCTCCTCTCAGCAAGGTGAGACATCAAAGTCTCCATTGCCATGAAAGGGAAAAATTGACCTGAATTCTCAAAAGTGTAGATGGAATGGAACAGCAGGATTTCTGGGAGATTGACTTCACCCATGAACCCCTATAGTCTCCTCGTTTGATATCTTAGGCTTGGAGCTAAGCAACGAGATGTGGAAACATCTAACTTTCAGAGTAAATGAATTCAGTGCCATAATGGGGACCCCTGGAGGAATAGGTTTGTGTCACTTGATTCATTCTCCTGGCTTATCTCAGGGTCTGGCACCATTCAGCCCTTATAAATGTTTGTTGAATGAAATGGGGGTTGATTGATTAATAGATTGATTATGTCCGAGGGGATAATGGATTCAAAGAGAATCTCAGCCAGCTTTTTTGAAATGCCTGATGAATAAAAGCTTTATCTGAGTTCATCATGGTTTTGTGTGACTATGGAAGGAAATCTTTCAGCCAAGCCTTTTTTTGGGAGGATTTCAGTGGGTTTCAAAGCACACTGTTGAGATCAGCAGCCTAGGCCCTAGAGTTGCACTAAACAGGTTTGCACTGGGCAGATGTAATGTGTTAACTTGACCACCTTCCTCCTCAAATCAGTAGAATAATCTTTGTGAAGGGCTTGGCACAAGCTCTCAGTAAGTACAGCTCTTTGGTGTCCGTGAGGATTATGTTTAACTGCAACGAATATAAAACCACATGGTATCAGGGTTTAAACAAGTTGAGATTTGTTTGTCTGTGAACTAAGAATTCATGGAGAGGAGGTCCAGAGTTGGTGTCACATCTCTGCTCAAACAAGCACTCAGAGAGCCAGGTTGCTTTACCTTTTTCTCCCATTATTCCTACGCTATGGCCTTACCCCAGTAGTCTGAGTGTGTGCGGCAGCATCACATACATTTCCAACAGGCCAAATGGAAGAAAACCCAAGAAAGGAAAAGGACATGTACCAGGACACGTGCATATACCTCTATGTACGTTTTAAGGAAAGTAGTTACATAAAATTTTTGCTCACATCCTATTAGCTTATGGTGGATCGTGCTTTAAAAAAAAAAAAAAATCCAGAGATCTCTGTCTTTTAATTAGTATATTTAGACCATTTACATTTAATGCAGTTATTGGTACGTTGAGTCGGCTGTTTTATACTCTGTTTTCTGTGTGATCTGGTTTTTGTTTCTCAGTTTTCTTTTTTCCTCCAGTCTTTTTGTAGGTTATATGATCATTTTTAGAGAATTCCATTTTGATTCATTTATAGTGTTTTTGAATGTCTCTTTTTGTATGGTTTTTTTAGTAGTTTCTCTAGATATTATGTTATATATATTATACTTAACACATTATCATCACTGGTTTTGGCAATTTACCAGTTTAAGTGAAGTGTAGAAAACTTAACCTCCATTTATGTCCCTTTACCCTCCACAATTTAAAATGTAATTGTCTTAAATATTTCCTTTCTGTACAGGAAGAACCACACCAGACAGTGATATAATTTTTGCTTCAGCCACAAACAAAATTTAGAAACCTTAACAGGATAAGGGAAATAAATTTACTCATATTTTTGCCCTCCCCCATTGTTCTTTGTCTTTTCTGATGTTCATTTCTTTTCTATTTAGAGGATTTCTTTTAGCCATTTTTAAAGATAAATCTACTGTGACAGATTCTCCTAGTCTCTCATCTGAGAATGTCTTGATTTCCCTTTCATTCTGAAGGATGCTTTTGCTGTATAGAATTTAGGATCAACAGTTCTTTCTTTTTTTTTCCAGCTCTTGAAAAAATTTTTGTCATTTACTTCTGAACTTCATGGTTTCTGAAGAGAAATCTGCTGTTATTTGAATTGTTTTCCCATATAGATAAGGTTTTTATTTGTTTTATTTTTAGTTTTCAAAACTTTGGCTATAACACACAGATTTATTTGGGTTTCTCCTGTTTGAGTGCTCACCTTCTTGCATTTGCAATCTTCTCTTCCAAATCTGGAACATTTTCAGCTGTTATTTCCTCAAGTACAGCTCTATTGCCTTTTTCCTTCTGGGTCTCCCAGTGACGATCAATGTTGGATCTCCGAGGCACTGCCCATTTCTTTTCAGTCTGTTTTCTTTCTCTTGTTCAGATTAGGTCATTTCTGTTGTCCTGTCCTCAAGCTTACTCAGTCTTTCTTCATTTCATTCTATTCTGCTGTGAGCCCACCCACTGAGTTTTTTTATTTTGATTATTGTATTTTTCAGTTGTGAAACTTCCATTTAATTCTTCTTTCATCTTCAGTCTCTGTACTGAGACTTTCTAGGTTTGTTATTTGTGCCAAGCATATTCTTTATTGCTCATGGAAGCGTTTTTATGATGGCTGCTTTAAAAATTCACATCAACATTGGCACCTTTTGATTGTCTTTTAAAATTTAAGTTTTGGCTTTCCTTGTTCGTGGTACAATGGATGGTTTTTCTGTTGAAACTGAACACTTTAGGTATTGTGTAATGGAACTCCATTTAACTCTTCTGTTTTATCTGGCTCCTGACACTCCTCTGGCAGTGGAAGGGAGTGGCACTGCCTTGTTATTGCCACAGGTGAAATTTCTAATTCCCCATTGATTGCTGGGAGAGAGATCTCCTTGTTATGGCTGGATGACAGTGAGAATTCTACTCTCTCTAGCCCTCTGTTGATACCACCTGGTTGATGGGCAAGAGTGACTTATTACTGCTCCCCATGTGGCTTCCCCAACACCACAGAGGGGCAGAGGTGCCCTCATTATCTCTGGGCAGTGGTGAAAATACTGAGCTTCCCCAAGACTCCCCTGATACCACCCTAGTGGTTAGATTGTTAGAAGAGACACCTTGTTACCTGTCAACAGCTGAGTCTAGAAGACCAGGCCCTTCACATGATCTCCACTGACATTGTGGTGAAGGATTTCATTACCACTCAGAGATAACTTGGCCTTCACAGGTACTGCCTCAGCAAGGCAGTATCTGTGTTGGGGTTGGGATGCCTTGTCAGGCTGATTAGGGCAGAAGCTTCCCCATTCAGCCAGTGCTCATAGAGATGAAGCCACAGATTTGGCTGGAGTAGAGCAGTTATTGTCTAGAAGTTTTCTGCTTACCAGGCTGCCTCTTTTCTGCTCCTTTGGCTAATGCAACAGGCTTTTTTGTTCTGTCCCCATTGATCTACTGGGGCTGCTGCTCTGGGATAGGGGAGGCAAAAAGAAAACCCAAGGAACTCACCATTATGTCTTTTGGGTTCCAGATCCTGAGCCAAGCTGCCTTCTTCTCCATATCTGTTAGAGTCTTCTGATACTTGTTTCATATCATGTTGAGGGCTTTAAATGAAAGTCAGTGGAAGAAATAAGGAAAACTGTCTATTCCACCTTCCTAGAAGCAGAAGTCCTCTATGATGGCTTTCTAAGCATCATCAGGGACCTTTATGTTTCTGACAAGGCAGATGTGAGCTAGTTGACCTGAGCTATGGTTTATTCATTTATAAATCCTTTCTAAATCCCCTAGTGATTATTCTTAAAGATTGTGCCTGGTGCCCATTAGAAAAGAGATGGAAGGTGCTTTCCACTGAACTCTTGATGAAAGCTGCCCTCAAGAGGAGGAAACAGTCCAGGGCTGGGCAGAGAAGGGGGTACAGTTGGGTCTTTCCATCTCCACAGCTTGGGAATGCCCTTTCTCCTGCTGATCCCAGGACCAGGCTGCTGGGGCAGGAAGACTGTTGATGTACTGAGCAAGACACTTGTCAGAGTAGCCTTTGGGGATGGGAGACAATCAGGGTGTCCTCAGTTCGAGCCTTAAGGATCATGAAATGAGATGGAGTCTGGCCTTGAGTGTGTGTGTACACTTGTGCTTTGTGGCTGTCTGCAGGATAGCCGTCTTAGAGGAAACCACGTTTTCAAAATCTGTCCTTTACCAGCACCTCTATTTCTCACTCCTTGTCAGGAGGGAATGAGCTGGAGTGAGAGTCATTGTTTTTCTCTTTAGCAGTCAGAAGAGTGAACTGGGCGGCTTATAATAATAAGTCTGCCATTTCTCAGACTATTTCCTGAAGCTTCTAGAGGCTAGTAAATTAAAAAGTGCTGTAGCCAAAAACATTTGAGAAATTCTAGGTTAAAATAAGTTAAATGCATTTCTTTACTGTGGGACTTCTAAGAACCTTTAATGTGCTGACGTGGGTTGTAAAATCTGCGTTATTTGCCACGTTCACCCAGTCATGGACCCATTTTATTTTTTATTCATTTATTTTTTCAGTAAATATCCATTTGTATAGAGCACAAAAACCAACAAAACAAATCTGTACTGTTGGGCCTTGGAGCAGTGTTCCCCTCAGGTAGGTGCAGTGACTGGAAGGGGCCACAAAGAGGGACTGGGGGCACTGCTCATGCTTTGTTTCTTGACGTCGGTGCTGGTTACATGTGTGTGTTTAGTTTGTGAAAATTCATGGAGCTCAAAGCATATTTTGCTTCAACAGAAAGTATATAAAATCTCATTTTATATAAAAACATTGTGACTGGGATGAATGAAAGTAACTTAGCATAGGTCCTGGCACATAGTAACTATTTTGAAAAGGCTTCTATTTTTTTTCTCCATCCAATTTATTTTATATTTTTAACTTTTTATTTTATCCTGAAGTTTTTATTTTATTTTTTTATTTTAACTTTTTATTTTATACTGATTAACAATGTGATAGTTTCAGGTGGACGGCAAAGGGACTCAGCCGTACATATACATGTAATGGATCCACTTTATGATGGAACATTGCTGGAGACTAGTGTCCTGGGGAGACATCTTGTAGGAAGTACTGCCTGAGACAAGACTCAGCATTTCATAACTTTGTAGAGAAAATGTTCCTCTAACCAAAGTGCACAAGCAAACTCTCTCCCTATCTGTGTCCAGCTCTGTGTTTTCAGAAAAGGCAGCCACAACTTGCCTCTGTCACTTAAGAAGTTGGGGAGTGTTATCTTGGATCCATGTCCCCTGTAAACCCTTAAAGGAAAAGGAAAATCCCAGAACTCTGCCTTAGGTTTCTTCCACAGAGTCAAGGCCCCATGTTAGATGGGGATGCAGGCTCATTCCACTGATGTGCCCACCAAGGTGTGTGCCCTCTTCTCACCTTCTCTCAGTCGTAGCCCTGGATCCACATTAGAATTGAGATCCTTGCTCATAGAGGGGCCGTTTGCTCCAGTCACTTGATTTTTCCAAGGACAGAAAGGAGGTTTGTACTTGTAGCAGCTTATGGGGCAGTGGAGTTTTCAGTACATTAATTTCAGATCCAAATTGTTGGTGATGTTGCATCGTGTAAACGTGACCTGAGCCAGGAGAAATGGCTCTGATGCTATCTGTCGCAGACACCGAGGTGTTGACACTGCTTGGAACAGTCTCGCTTTGTCTGAGCAGGAATGTCGAAAGCTGACCGTGTTGATAGGGAAGATTTGAGCGCATTGTCCTTTTGTCGGGGCAAATATGCAGATACGCTCTGTAAACTGGTCGTTATCTGACTCACAGACACAGGGCTGATCAGCTCAAACTCCAGCCACGGACGCTAGGCCACCAAAAACTGCAGCTGCTTGTTGGAGGGGCTTTAACCAAGTCTTTTCTAAAGCTGGTCGGTCAAATGTCTGTTTTTAGCTTTCTCTTCCTATTGGATTCTCAGAGCTGATATTTAGATGACTTCCTCTGTTAATGTTCCTAAGTAAGTAAACCATTCTCTTTGCCAAAAGATATGGTCAAAAGATGGCTTGCTGTGGGCTTGTTTTGAAGGTTATTTGGAAAAGCCTTGGTGAGCTTACACATTCAAAAATAACATTCCCACAAATCATGCTCATTTTCCTAATCCTCATTCTGTTTGCTCCAGATTTCAAGATAAATTTTAGAATACCTGAATGTCGACAGACCACTTAATACAATAGCTGATATTTATTGTGTTCTTGAAAGTTACCAGGTACCTTGCTATCGTTTATAATCAGATTATATCAGATTTAACTCCCTCGAAACTCCATGGGGCTATCTTGACTTTATAGTGAAGGAACTGAGGCGCAGAGTGACTGAGGAGCATGTTCAGAGTTGCTTAGCCAGTGATGCTCTGGGGCTGGGGTTTGAAGCCAACAGTCTAACCCTGGAGCCTCTGCGTCCTCTGTCGCCTGCACATGGCCCCATTCCCAGAAATCATATGAGATGGGCAGGCAGGGGCTGGACCTAGAACCCTAGGACTAGGCAGGAGGGGCAACGTCAGGCTCATCTGGATGCCTGGGAGGCAGCAGACCCCAGGACATAGAGACTATGGCTGTGTAGGTAACATAGGTGATGCCAAAGAGTTGTCAGCATAGGGTGGTAGATTAGAAGTAATGGGAGCAGAACTCAGGGATGGAGAATCAGGAGTCTGTGTTCCCCAGGGACTTGGAAAGGCTGGCAGCATCAAGGGACCTCGTCAAGACTTCAGCTGGGTGGGTCGGGTTCAGAGGCGGCCCCTGCAAGTGAAGGGACTCAGGTGTCATGTTGCTCACCTCAGTAGGTTTAGGTCAGAGGAAAACACCTGAAACCAACAACCAGAATGGGAGGCCAAGGTGGAGACCGAAGGCAAAAGTTGAGCTAATATATCAGGTTTACAGCCAAAGTCGATGCTGTTTTGATGATCGGGCTTCCCAACCTGTGAGGCAGAGATCCCAAGATTGTCTCTGCCCAAGTGATAATTAACTAGTATTGATTTGGGACAAGCCCCCAGGGAGAATGCAAGCAGGCTGTGCCTGACACGCACCCGGTCCTGGAGCCAAAGAGAAAACCCAGGCCTGGGCGTTTCAAAACAAACAAACAAAATGCCAACTATCTCGATGTTGTGTGACAGTCTGTTGGTGGAGACAGGGAGACTGCAGGGGTGCCACGATACCACCTAGCCACTCACTCAAATGAAACACTGTCTCTGCCACAGTTTACAGGGTATCATATCTGTTGAGAGGCTGGAGGTTCTACAAAGGGACCTGTAAATTGCCCGATATAATTTCCATTGCTTTGTAAAGTCTGGAAGCTGGAAACAAAGTTTTTGGACTTTAGAGATTGTTCAGGGAGAGAAAAATCATTGTTTGTCCATTTGCCAAAGACTGGAAACTTGCCCTGAGTCTAAGCCATGTCTTGGGGGTCCTCCTGCCCTCTTCTGGGCCCAGGTGGAGTGAGGGGATGGCCATGTAACTTGAATTGAAGCAACTTATCAGTCTTCAGCTGTGAGTTCAGAACCTGGCCTACATGAGCAAAAGTGATGTCTTATCCACACACAGGCGACAGGAGATGTGAACTGGGTTAAAAGAGCAGGGAAGGCTGTGGGACCTCAGAGCCTTCTGAAGGTATTTTTAGAATGCTTTTAACCTGAAAAAGGGAAAGTGCCACCTTTCTGGAGACCAGGAGCTGCAAATGGCTTGGAGCTAAACCAGGCTAATAACTAATTTGGGGAGGCCCCCTAGCTGCTCCCTGGGGTTGGGGTGGGAGTTCTGTTGTTATGCTGTGAGAATATGACCTGCAGGGGATGGTGGAATCCTAGCCACCCACCCCCACCTCCACCTCCCACTCCCTGGGACTGGGATGCTGAAAGGGACAGGGAAGAAGATAACTATCCCCATGTTTGTGAATGTGGTTTGCAAAGCATGTGGACAGAGTTCACGTCTTTATCAGCACTGGACCCACTGGTCGCCCAGACTCGCCACCACGTCTTCTGATGAGGGCCTTGAGGTGCTTGACCTGTGTCCTTGCAGCTCAGCAGGAGACTGGCAGCTCGTACACTCAGCAAGAAAGTAGTCTCATAAAAATGACCCTGAAAAATAACACAAACCGCTCCCACCCCCAAGAGCTGTGTCCGCCCAGTTTGCTGTCCAGAGTTGGAAGTGATCAGTTTCTTCAGTGGAGGGCCAGCTGAAGTAGTTGACTTTCATTTTGAGGGCGTATTTTATGAAAAAATAAAAAGAGTTTCTCAGTCCCCGGCCTGCTGAGATGCACATACATGGGGAGCACGGAGGAGCTGAGACACCAGGAGAGCCACAGGCTTGCATCTCCCCTTCCACACTCCTGCTCCCAGGGCGTCTGCCTCCTGATTGAGCAGCGGGGCAGGTAGACATTTCAGTGGTTGACTTTCTCTTCTTCTTTGTAACAAATGCACATACTTGAATTTGCCCAATTTACATGAGCATGCGCTGGAAATGTGCTGTAAGCTCCAGAGCAGGCATTCCAGCCAAGGCCTCTGACTCCAAACCTGGGCCTCTTTACACCCCCGTCGCATGGCCTCCCCCAGCCCGGTGTTGCCTGACCAAGGGGACCATTGTCTGCTGACCTTTCAGTAATAATGATGGTGGTGATGATGCTCGTCATCATGGTAGTGGCAGCTTTGAGATTTCATCTTGCACTGAGTGTCATACATGTTTTTATCTTCTTTGCTTTTCCAACAACAGCCTGGGAGAGGCTCTGATTATGCCCATTTGATAGAATGGAAAACTAAGGCACAGAAGGACAGAACAAGGTCATTAAGCTTGTAAGTGCCAGAGACAGGATTGGAACCCAGATCTGGGCAGCTCCCAAGTCCATTCCATACCCTAACAACCTTGCTCTTCTGCCTATTTCTCATTTTTTTCCTTACCATGGAGCCACATGCTCACACGCCCTGTGAGGACAGCCAGCCGTTTGAAGGGAGAAGGAGGAGACAAGAGTATCTTACCCTGGGCTCTCTAGCTGGCTCTTTGTTTTCTTTATTTTTGGATGTGCTGGGTCTTTGTTGCTGCCTGTGGGCTTTCTGTAGTTGCGGTGAGTGGGTGCTGCTCTCCAGGTTCGGGCCTCTCGTGTCATGGAGCACGGGCTCTAGGCACATGGGCTTCAGGAGCCGTGGGCGGAGTTGCTCTGCTGCACATGTTATCCTCCAGGACCAGGGATGGAATCGATATCCCCTGCGTTGGCAGCTGGATTCTTAACCACTGAACCCACAGGGAAGTCCCTGGCTTGCTTTTAATGGGGACCCGGAAAAAATTAGTTCCAAATGACCTGGTCATCCAGCTAAATAAATTTTCCAAGAAGTGTGCCCCTGATGCCAAGTGAACTCCTGGCCAGCCCCACTTCTGCCTGGGACGACAGAGTTCCTCAGACGCTGCCTGCTCTGTGCTCTGCAGAGGAGGCTCAGGTGGATCCTGACAGGAGAGCTGTCCCTGCACCGATTTTCCTCCCACCAAAGCTGCTACTCCAAGCTTTGGAGTGATTGTCATACCTTCAGTGCAATGGGGCCATTAGAACCCAGGCCCCATGGTGCAGTGGACAGAGCTCAGGAAAGTCTCAGAAAGAAGGCAGGAGGTTTGATTCCAGTAAAAGGGGGAAGCAGGGCCATGCACCGTGGAGGGAATGCAGTCCCAGGCAGGCCTGGGTGTAAATGGTGCATTTAATGAGATAGCCACCTGCTGTGCTAAGGGAGATGGTCCAGGTCAGGCCAGAGCCACTGGCTCAATGGGAAGCAGGAAGGGATTGCTGCTTCCTTTGAAAGCACTGATCCCAGTGTCTTTTATACTTTGCTTTTCTCCTTCACTCCCTGCCCTAATTCCTGGCCTGCCACCTGCCTTCCAAGTCCCCAGGTGTTGTCCACTGCCACGCCCCTCACATCTAGAAGTCCAGCTGCAAAATGCTTCAGGCTTGTCTCTCTTAGGGGAGATAAAGGTTTGAGTTTTGCTTCCTCCAAGCTGTGGGGGCCTCAATTTCAGTAGACGTTTCCAGCACCTCTGACATGAGTTCAAATTGCCGGTCCCCAAAGCCACATGCTACAAGAGTCCTTCAAGAATGACAGGTTATTTACAGAGTGGTATCTGGAAGTTGCTCTACATCTCCAGGTCCTCTGGAGATGGGTAGATAGGACGTCTCTTGTTCAGATGGAAACTCCTGTTCAAGGTCACGATGCTTTAGTAATGCCCAAGAACGGAAGCCAGGTTACCTGGTTCCCAGGTCAGTCCTCTCACCTTCTACCTCTCTCTCGTTGTTGTTCATGTCTGACTCTTTGTGACTGCGTGGACTGAAGCAGACCAGGCTTCCCTGTCCTTCACTGTCTCTTGGAGTTTGCTCAAATTCATATCCATAGCGTCGGTGATGCCATCCAGTCTTCTCATCCTCTGCCTCCCCGTTCTCCTGTCCTCAGTCTTTCTCAGCATCAGAGTCTTTTCCAGTGAATCGGCTCTTCATATCAGGTGGACAAAGAATTGGAACTTCAGCTTCAGCATCAGTCCTTCCAACAAATATTCAGGGTTGATATCCTTTAGGATCAAAAGGTTTGATCTCCTTGCTGTCCAAGGGACTCTCAGGAGTCTTCTCCAGCACCCCAGTTTGAAACCATCAGTTCCTCGGTGCTCAGCCTTCTTTCTAGTCCAACTCTCACACCCATACATGACTACTGGAAAAACCATAGCTTTGACTTTACAGACCTTTGTCAGCAAAGTGATGTCTCTGCTTTTTAATGTGCTGTATCTTGTGTCTGTATCTTGGTGCCTCCTGACAAAGAGGTGCCAGTGACTACTCCACCCCGAATCCTTATACCCCTGTGTGATGTGTGAGGAAAAGTGCGCGTGATAAAGAGGGGTGTGTGTGTGTGTGTGTGTGTGTGTGTGTGTGTGTGCATGTACGCACATTTGTGAAGTCGTATGGGAAATTGTTCCTTGATCTCAGCCTGGAACAGAGACCATTTCTCTTTCCTTATTTAGACTACTGTTTAGACCCAGGTGTCTTCTGCTTGTCCCTGAGAAACCTGCACAGCCTCACAGCTTTATCTTACTTTATATTTAACCTCATTAGCCATTTGCAGGCTTGCCTGGACCAGATCATAAGGGCAGACACACAAGGCAAGGGGCCCTGATGTTTATCTCTGCTGAGGAGTGTCTGGTGTAGTAATTAACTTCCAGATCCTCAATACAACAGGATATGAGGGGAAAAATCAGAAAAGCCCTTGCTAATTTGCAGACAACTTTGTAAAGGAAACCAATTATTTGTTTATTTGTTGCTTGCATAAGGAATATTTGCAATATCTAATTGCAAATCAAAATGTAATGGAGAAGAGCCTGGTTTGCTGTCTAATTTCCAGGGTTAGAATCCCACTCACTGGCTGCATGATTCTGGGTAAGTTCCTTTCTCTCTCAGAGCCTCAATATCATCATCTGTAAAACAGGAATGTAAAGCAAGGATGAAATGAGATACTCAGTTAAAGTACTTGGCACTGTCCCTGGCATACAGAGAGCTCGATTGCAGTAGGGAGTCCTGTCCAGCATCTGTGGCCGTCCAGTGCCGGGTGGTACTCATTGTACCCACAGCTCAGATTCCTATTGAAGTGGGATCATCTGACATCGATCATTCCTGACTCAGGAGGGAACAATCTGTTGGAATTTAATTGTTAAGGGAGTACCTTAAGACCTTCCTAGTTTGGGACACAATTGCATTACCAGATTTTTAAGATCATTTTACATTATTTATGCCCCTGATCTTTCAAGTTGTGCAACATCTTGCCCCACTTTGCTTTTATGGGCACAAGCAAAAGCAATGAAACAGCGGCCCCTCTTGGGTCCTGGCTTCTTGGGCTCCCTGGACTTGTGCTGACAGCACTGGAGGGCGCACCAGGTCTCGGGCGCCTGGGTCTCCCCCGAGTGGCGAACAAGCCTGAAGTCGATCACTGCAGAACTCTTTAAGAGGGAAAAGCCGGACTGCACTGCAGATGATAAGAACAGAATTTTGGAGCTGGAGTTAATAAAGAATCTTACCACATGATGAAAAAAAGCCCGTGTCGTGTTCCTTTGTGAGGTTAAGCTATATCTTTTCCTAATGAGGCCATTTACAATGATTTTATCCCCAAACCATCATTGAGTACAAAATGCCCTTCTCTGAGCAAATAAAATGTGTTCGTGTCACTTCCTTTTAATTTGTCATGCAATTAGTGTGTGATTGGAATTTCCAAAGCTATGTTTCTTCTGTTTTAGGGATTAGATGGCTTGTGGTCATGAACGACAGAGTCAGAGAGATCTAGCTTCAAATTGCAACATCTTCCACCTACTGATGGTTTAGCTTTTGGCAGATCATGTAAGCTTTCTGACCTCAGTGTTTCTCCTCTATAAAATGGGAATCTGATATTCCTCTAAAGGTCCTCTGAATAGTAGATGTGCACTGACATCTGGCACAGTAGTAACTTTTCAATAAGTGACAGATATTATGAGCATTTTGATTTTTTTAAATGACACTGTTAGTCACAAACATTGTTGATCTGCCTTAGAGAGCAACTTAGGGCTTCCAGGATGTAATCAAATGTGTCAGTTCCACTCCGTCTCGGCTTAAGCTTGATCCATCCTATTTCCTTGTTAAGCATTTATTAGACTATTTAAGAAATAAGTATTTTATATAGGGTGCCAATGCCAAATCACAATTAGTGACAATTTTTTAACAACGCGTAACAGAGGTCGGGAACTATTTATGTACGACGACAACAGCCACTGAACAATGTGCAAAGAAAACATTATGCTGTCTTGGCCATTCCTAACATTTCAAATAAAGGTATTGCATTTAATTAATCTCTCAAAGGTTTAGTCTCAGACTTATTAAGAGCATTATTTTGTGAAGGCAAACAAACAGCTCTGCTAGCGGCACCAAACATGTTTATTCCAAATAGTTAATTAAATTGTGTCAGTTCCTGCCCTGGAGCTTTCAAGCTATTCTGTTTTCCTACCCGTGTGGACATTTTGTCATCATTCATTTTTATTTCATCTCCGGCCTTTTAAAAAGAGAAGCCGAGCAGCAGCCCAAGCATGTGTGTCGCTGGAGTGGTTTGCAGAGTTAAATTGGTTAAACTCAGGCCCACCGCTGGCTGCTGGGGCCACCTCCATTTTTCAAAACCCGTTTGGGTTTTTCCACCACCATCAAAACTTACCTGAACAGTCCTGACCCTGAACATGAGCAGGAATAGTGGACCAAGGCTTGGAAGGCTCTGGAAGTGCCTGGAGCTTGGAGCCACGTGGAAGGAGCAGCAGAGACAGGACTCTGGGTGCAAAGAGATCTGATGGCTGGCTCCCAAAGCTGCTGGCCCATATCTCTTCTTGTTTCACTCTGGCCTGCATAAATAGATAGGGATGTATCAGCTTAGCATCTTTCTCCAGGGAGTACAGAGGCTTCCTTCTGGCTTTAGAAATGCAGGGCACTAGCCCTGTTATGGGGGAAGGGGCAGGGAGGACATGGAGGAAGAGGGAAAGGCGCCCAGCTCTGCTTGCCCATGCTGCAAAAACTGGTGAGTCAGCATCAGGAAGGCTCCAGTGTTTAGATGTCCAAAGCCTGAGGATACTGGACGTGGAGCAGACTGGACCAGACATTATCCACAAAGAAGCAGGAGGCTCTGCGTCTCTCCACATGCCCACCCTGACACCTCCAAAAGTACCAGGTTAGAAAGTGCAAAGACTAGAAAGACAGGTGCAGAGGGCAGGCTCTCTCAGACTTAGTCCACACAGATACATGTTTGCAGGGCATAGTCGTAAATGAGCATCAGACTCGGTTCCATCCTCAAGGAGCTATAATGACAGAAGATGCGCATGGCCAAGTACTGAGCACTGACTCTGAGCAGACACTAGTCTGAGTGGTTCCCCTCTGCTGACTTCAAACAACTCTTTGAGGTAGGCACAGTCATTAGTTCTGTTTTACAGACTGGGAAACTAAGGCACAAAGAAGTAACTTGCCCAAGGTCACCTAGCTAGTAGGTGGTGGCCCAGGGATTCTACTGCACAAACAAGATAATGTGCTAGAATCGCGTGCTAAAGAAATACGTAAATAGGGACTTCCCTGGGGTCCAGTAGTCAAGACTTCACCTTCTAGTGCAAGGGGTGCAGGTTTGGTCTCTGGTCGGGGAGCTGAAATCATACATACCCTGTGGCTGCAAACCCAAGACATAAAACAGAAGCAAAAGGGTAACAAATTCAATGAAAACTTTAAAAAATGGTCATCAAAAAAAAAAAGGTCTTTAAAAAAAGAGTAAAAAGTAAGTAAATAAAATACATATACATACACACACACAAACACATGTGTGCATGCTAAATCACTTCAGTCAGGTCCAACTCTGCGATCCCATGGACTGTAGCTCTCCAGGCTCCTCTGTCCATGGGATTCTTCAGATAGGAATTCTGCAATGGGTTGCCATTTCCTTTTACAACACACATTCATACATATATGCATATCTGCATACCAGCTTGGCAAATTTATGTGAAATTTGAAAAAACTCAGGACTGTAGCCGTTTCAAGGAGGAAGGAGTCTCTGTGAGCTGGGCTTTTGGCAAAGATGTCATGAGACACGGGAGTGCACCACTTGGGTTTGGAAGAACTTACAAATATGGGGACAGACAGGAAGAACATCACGCAGGAGGGGCTGGAGTGATCCGAGACGAGTGGAAGAGGAGTTGCGTGATGGGCAGGAGGATGGCTGGGGCCAGCTGGCCTGTGGGGCCTTGAACGTCAAGCCGTTGTCACCACACCAGAGCCAGGGGAAATGAAGTGATGAAAGCCCTGCAGCTGGTGGAACCCTGACAGACACCAGGCTCCCTCCGGCCCTAGATCCCCTTGTCCTAAAGATGGAAACTGCCCGTAGTTAGCAGGGTCACGGGCCATACACTGAATCATCGTTAACTTTCAATGCCACCGCCAGCCTGTGCTCGAGAAGGAATAGGTTTTTTATGTTTTATTTTTTTCTTATTAGCCATTTATTTTCCAAGAAGGAGTATGTGTGCAGTCCTAACTGGAAGTGTGTGTTCTGGCTCTGCCATCTAGCTGTGTGCCTTTGGAAGAGTGCCTGCTTGCCCTGTGCCTGAGCGTCTCTGTGAAGCTGAGGGGCAGTGCATTGCTGGCACGGTTGGCCTAAGAGCCGAAGGGCCTGGCGTGCAGCAGGTCCTCGGCGTGTGTTAGGTGACTCTGTGCTTGTCATTGTCATCTTCAACTTTGAGACGTGAGCATTATTCCAGAGCCTAGAGAATGCCAGAGACGGACCATCTCAGAGCACGCAGGTTTAAACCTCTCAGCTTCTCAACTGTCTAATCTAAGGACATTAGCTCTTCTAAAGGGTGATAGGAAGCACAACCAACATGGCCTGGCCTCTTGGTTACGAAGAGTTTCTTTGCAGCTGCCCGAGTCACCAGGCTGAGGAGGCACGTGTGCTTCCTTTTATGTGGAGAAACTCAGCTCAGCCTGCACTGTGGGCCTTTCCAGCATCTGCACATCCCTGCCTTAGGAGCCGTGTGATGGGCCAGAGGGAAGGCCACTTATCCTCAGAGGACCTCAGGGGGCATCGAGAGGTAATAAATTGTATTTCCTCTTGAGTACAGGAGACAGGAAGCTCCAAATTGGACTCTAATTAACTCTGAAGGAACAATGGGTTTCTCCAGAGCCTGGCAGCTCCAATCGGGTCTAAGGAGGTGTCACGCAGCCTTGGAAAATAATTACAACCGTAATGATGATGCCTCCGAAGTCGGTCTCCTGACGATACACCTCGAACAAATGTGTTTCTCCTTCCTCACAAGGTTCGCTGCCTTTAATTGCTACCCTGCTTTATTAAGGGGCAATTAATTTTGCCACTGGGTTTAAAAAGGCAGTAATTATAAGGCGAGGACAAAAGCCCATGGTTAAACATAATCAGCTGGATGTAAAAGGTGCTCCCTGGCCGATTCAGAAGGAGGGAAGGGGAGGGGCTTGTATTCCAGGCAGGCAGCGTTTTCCTTCTCGGGTGTTTCTTGCCCCGGTTCACGACTGCCTCTGCTCTCACAGGGCTGGGTGTGTGATGAGCTTCCTATATCTGCCCAGGTTGCAAGACTTGATATCTCACAGGTCTTTGTTTTTGATGTTTTAGCCAGTGGATCTTCTCCTGCCATAGAGGTCGACCAGAAGGCTTGCACCAGGTTCAGTATGTGGCTTTCCAAAGGGATCAGACCACCCCTCTGCCACTTTAGGATTCTACATGTTAGGGGCACTTTTTTTTTTTTTTTAACTCCTTTTTTATTATTCTTTTTTTTTTTTTTACTTTACAATATTGTATTGGTTTTGCACTTGTTAAAAATTATCTTTATTTACTTATTTTTGGTTGCACTGGGTCTTCATTGCTGCACGTGAGCTTTTTTCTCGTTGCAGCAGCCGGGGCTGCTCTCGAGTTGTAGTGCTCGGGTTTCTCAGTGCAGAGGCTTCTCTTCCTGCAGAGCACAGGCTCCAGGGCACCGCAGCTCCGTAGTTGTGATGCATGGGTTTAGTAGCTCTACAGCATGTGGAATCTTCCCAGAGCAGGGTTGAAACTGTGTCCCCTGCATCAGCGGGCGTGTTCTTGATCCTGGACCACCAGGGAAGTCCTAGGGGCATTTCAATCCCTGTGTCATCCTAGACACACATTCATTCACTCATCTTCCATCAAATGTTTGTTAAGAACATTCTAGACACTTCACTAGACACTTCACTAGACTCTTGGGATGAAATGGTGAGCACAGGTGTGTTCTGTGTCTTCAGAGGTTTATAGTCAGATGGGCCAGCTGGATGTTAGTGAAATAATAACCCAACTACAGAATGAGAATCATTGAAACATGCCACGCAAGAAAAGGGGATCATAAACCTGTGGCATCAATGTGGTCAAGGAAGAGGACCCCAAGAAAGGGACTCTGAGCTGCGATTGGGAGAGGACCTCAGGTTAGCCCATGTGGGAGGGAGGGAATGTTCTGGTCCAGGGCTCTGTGACAAGGGCGAGGGAGACACTTTCAAAGAGCAGAATATTGGGTCTTCCCTGGCAGTCCAATGGTCAGGACTCTGTGCTTCCCCTGTTGAGGGCCTGGGTTCAATCCCTAGTTGGAGAACTAAGAACCAAGATTTTACAAACTGCGTGGTCCAGCCAAAATGATAAAAACAAAACAGAAAATACAGTCAGTGGACTGGAACACAGGTGAAGGAGGCGAGTGTTACACACATCAGGCAGAGGCTGGGCAGCTGGATGGACCTCAGTTTTCCCATCCATGAAATAAAGGTGGTGTTGCCTTCTCCTGTCTGTACCACAACAGCATTGTAAGCATAAAGTGAGAGAGTAGCTTTGTGACTGTGCAGCCGAGTTATTGAGATCCTACCAGGCGCTCGGGGTTTTCCTTACACCCGAGAGTCAAGGCTGGGACCACAGTCCTCAACTTCATGACACTGTTTAGTGCTGGCAGTGTGAGAGGCCAGGGCTTCTGCTTTGATATTCCTGTGCTCTCTCCCCGTGTTTTCCACGTACCCTGGCGATCCTGCCTGTGGTCAGTTCTCTCTCTCTCTCATCCCCTCTCCCTTGCCCCTCCCCTCCCTGCCCCTTCACTGCTCACACCACCCCCATCACACATGGGAGTGTGTACATATATGTGTCGCTCAAGCAAGCAAAACTGGAACCATACTGCAACACTGTAGGGTGGGGGTTAAGGCATGGGCTTTGGTGTCGGATTGAGTTTAAATCTTGGCTGTGTCAACCGCTGACCACACGGCCTTGAGGAAGGTACTTAACCTCTCTAAGCTTCAGTTTCTATATCCGCAAAATGAAGGTGAGCGCATCAACCTCACTGGCAGCGTTTGGATTAGAAAAGACAGTCCGAAAAACTGCGCTTAGCAAGCTGTGAATGCGCAGTAACAATGGCAGCAGTCAGTACTGAGTGCTCAGTCCTGCGTCTGACACCTGGCAGGTGTAGTCACTGAGAAGAGTGTCAATAAGGACGCTTTAGGATAAAGTGGCAGAAACACAGCTCATAGAAAAATTGAGGGCTTGCGCGCCATTAGGGCTCATCCTCTTTTGCTCTATTTCTGCAACTCAGCTACGTTCTCTCTGGGATGAACTGTTATCTTTTTCTTGTCTTTCTCCCAAGACTTTATTGTCTTCAGAGCAGTTTTTGGTTTACAGCAGAGTTGAAAGGAAGCCACAAAGCCTCCCCACGCGCCCTCCTCCTGCACGTGTGTGGCCCTACCACGGCCAGCATTCCCCACCAGAGTGGGGCGTTTGTACCCGCGATGAAGCTGCACTGACTCATCATAATTACTCCAAGCCTGCAGTTTAGATTAAGCCTCTCTCAGGGGTGCACAGCCTACGGGTTTGGACAAACGTACAATGATAGGCATCCGTCACTGTAGTGTCATACAGGGTATTTTCACTGTGGGTGGGCTTTCTCCATGGAGCAGAAAGATGGTCTCTAGAAATGCCAGCGACCTGTTCTTCCGCCCTGTGACCAACCTGGGAAAGGATGTCCTCTTCGCAGGGTGGAAGCACAGTTCCCAGGGTGGGTGCTCACTGGCTCTGCGTGCACACGTGCCCGTCACGGGGCCTGAGGGTAGAGCCTGGGATCTGATCTGGGATGATGGACAGTCCCCGCTGTGTGGTGGAGGACTGGGAGTGCATGTGCGGGTTCTTCCCGAGAGGGAGGGTGTTGTAGCAGAGATGCACCCCAATGAATATAGTGCAGGCTCGACCCCTGGGTGCTCGTGATCAGACTCCTCAGTGGCTTCGAGGATTAGCGCTGTGTCATTTGACTCGGGACCTAGACGTTTTACGAGTCCCAGTTTACACTCAGTCTCGGAGCTAATGAACTGCTTTGCCATTTCTCTCTGTCGCTGGGCTGAATCCAGTGGGCAGTGACCCAACGCCCGAGTGATTTGTGGGCCTGAAGGAGGAGGGGAGAGACTGACTATGGAGTCAGCAATTACTCTGCCCAGGCCCATGCCTGGCGGGGCCTTATCTTTATTTATAGCTGGCCGAGCCTCCCAGAGCACAGTTTTTGCCCTTGAGTGACTAGTACACTGCAGTTTTAGTTCATAAAACACTGTTTGTTTATAATCCTTAACGGATTCTGTTTTATTAAAAGAGAAGTCTCCATCCAGAGTATAAATAAAGTTAACTGGTTAAGTTCAGCTTATGTTCACAGTGAATATGCAATGGATGGGCACACACCGCAGAATCATGCACACTCATGACCTGACTTCATTAAAACATTTTTAAAGGCCTCTGTGGTCTGGACAAAACCTTTTCCAAGGGAAGGAGGATGGGGTGGAGGAAGTTAAGATTTTTAAATCAGCTTTGTGGCAGTGAATTTTTTTTTTTTTTTTTAGTGTTTTAAATTTTTTAAATTTGACAATATAGCAGGCATATCTTTGGGTACGGTTCTGTGATTGGGGAGATAGAATTAGGATACCCTTAAGCCTATGTTTATTGGAGTGTGTGTGTGTGTGTGTATGTGTGTGTGTGTGTGTTTGTGTGTGTGTGAGACACATAAAAAGAGAAAGAGACAGACAGCATGCAACTCAAGGGAGTAGTGAAGGCTTCTTGGCATATGTGGCATTGAGGTGAGTCTTTAAGAATGGGTCCGATTCTGAGCATTTCAAGAGCAAACAGGAAGAAAAAAAACATGAGTCAAATTCATAGCAAAGGGAAAAAATTGAGATTGCATAAGATATTGTGAAAGCGCCAGTTTGCAGAGGGCATTAAGATGACACAAAGAGGAGCAGGTAGATTCAAGGACAGGATGGTGCAGCGGGTTTCATACTTGACTTAGAAGGCAGCGGGGAACCTCTGAGTTTTTGAGTGGAGCATAGTTTGGCTTACGTTTTCTATGATTCTTCCAGTCGGCCCCATCCTCAGAAGTGATCCAGCTTGTGGTAGGCAGTACCTTCCTAGAACCCTGGGGCAACAGCCCCATCTCTCTCCCCGCTGCCCTCACCTCCTTCCTTCTGGTCTTTGTGGTTGCTGGAGCTCCAGGTGGCGGTGGCCTCTGGGTGCAGGTTCACTCTTGGAAGGAAGGAAGGGGGACCATCAAGGTCTCTATGGTTGAACAGGCTGTAAATTTCTTGCCGAAGACCTACTAGTGCTTCAGGAGTTTCTAAGTAAAGTTTGGTCCCCATTGGATGGAGCAGTTCTTTGGGGTCTCCCCATAGCAGCCTTGCCGAGGAGAAGAGAAGTCCAGGAATGAAGGTGGAATACTTAAAGGCAGGAAACTCCAGGAGCTGCCAGGGATATTGTGTCTCCAGCCTTTCCTCCCTCCCTTTCTCCTAGTGAATGCATTTATTAAGTTCCACTATGTACTTGGCATTTTCCATAGAGTGGCCCATTTTCTCCTTGGAGGGACCAGAAGGGTTTCCTGGGAAAGAAAGATCACAGCCTCAAGCATCATCACTATGTGTGTGTGTTACTCAGTCATATCTGACTCTTTGCAACCCCATGGACCCTAGCCCGCCAGGCTTCTCTGTCCATGGAGTTCAACAGGCCAGAATACTGGAGTGGGTAGCCATTCCCTTCTCCAGGAAATCTTCCCTACCCAGGGATTGAACCCAGGTCACCTTCATTGCAGACAGATTCTATACTGTCTGAGCCACCAAGGAAACTCCATCATCACTATGCTTATACATAAAGGAAGGGTTGGCAAATGACTGGCGTATTTTTGAGACAGTCCCCTCTGCCCACAGCCAACATCACAAACAGATCACAAAACATTCTCACAGAGCCTGGAAGATGCCTCAGGACCATTCTTGACACAGTGCTCCCGGAAGCAACTTCCAGCTAGTAAGTGTAGGCTCCTAGGATTGTTCCTGCATGTCTGACATCCTTACTAAATACCAGCTGGGCACGCCCAGGCTTCCTTCACACAGGACTGTCCGGCATGCCTAGAGGTGCCCACACACTCCACCCGCTGGCTTCCCCCGACCCTAGCTCTCCACACACCTCCTCCCCGCCCCAGCCCTTCTTGTGCTCACTCATAGCTGAGAAGACACGCTGGCCACCACTGAAAACTGGCAGTGATATTTGAGGGTGGGGGTGGTGGGCGAGAGGCCAGGGTTATATGTAGGGGTTAATGCCGCCTGAGTCAGAAGCCTGGGTCGTATTCCAGGCGTCTTCTGCTAGCTGGGACCTTGGGCAGGCCCACTTGCCTGGATTTTGGTCTTTTCATCATTGAAACCAGAGTTTGGATGAAGTGGTGGGATCCCTCCTGGCTCTGGCATTTTCAGATCCAATTCACTAAGTATTTCCCTTTTAAATCAAAGAAACGAAGTTCCAGTTTGACCTTTCAGTAGTGGAGGAAATAACAAGGAAAGGAGGTAAAATGGGTTTCTGGTTTCGTTACTGTATGTGTATCAGTATAAATAAGCGCTCTGTGATCCGTAACCAAGCAGAACTCAATGCAGGCTCTCCACTTAGACCTTCGTCTCGTTATCACAGCTCTCAAGCTCCTTGTTTTCTTGATCCCTGCTCCCAACCTAATCTGCACAACCCTGAAGGCTGCAGGAGGATCTAGTAGTAGTCCCCGGAAGGAGACCTTGCTGAACAGACCCTGGCTCCACCTCTGGACTGCTAGTGCCACCTTCCCATCACCGGGGGGAAGTGAGGGTCTCTTGCCCCCCAACCAGCCCTGCTCACGGGCTCTGCGGACTCCTCCATAGGCAGGACGGGGCTGCGGGAGGTGGCAGCGAGCTGGCTGCCACTCCCCTGCGGAGGCGTGCTTGCTGTACTCACAGGGTTTGACTGTGGCTAATACATCAGGATTTCCTTGGGAGGGTACTTGGCGCAGAGCACGTCCCCAGAATGCCAGCAGATAGATGGCCTTCTCTCGCATCATTCTTCCTTGTTCTGGCAGGGTTGCAGGGGTGACTAGCTGCTGACAAGAGCCAGGGAGAAGGAGCCCCGCTTTTCCCAGGAGCTTTCAGTCTCACAGCTTGGCCCTGTGTGACGCTGTCAGGGCTTCACACTGTTCCCGTCACTCCCTGTTTCCTGGCATATTTCACTCCCCCCTTCACGCAGCCCGGCCCTGCCAGAATTCTGGTCCTGGCACCCACATTGTCACCGCTGGTTGGAAGCCCCTCGGGACGGGCTGCTCTGGGAGGACTAGGGCTTCGCAGCTGCAAGCGTGGGCCAGATTCAGGCTGCCTGGGCGGCATGCTGTGCTCGCTGGGGAGACACACACCCTGGGTGAGCTCCGCACCTCTCATTCGGATGTCCTTCTGGGAGGTGAGGAGGAGGAGGACGGCAGAGCCGCGAGGGTTAGCAAAACGGGTAACAGAGCACCTTGTGCATAGCGAGCGCTCAGAGATGCCGGGTCTTGTTCATTACTGTTTTTCTCTTTGAATCAACGTCTGGTGGTTCTTGGATGCTTCTGCCTGCCCTCAGTGTCTTGAGGATAAGGACTGAACTGTCTACTTCTTCTGTAGTTTCTTCTGTCTCTCTCCTGACAGGGTAGTGCCGGATACACAGGAAATGTCCTACATCCAGCTTTGGGGTTTTAATCAAAGTGCCATACATCAAAGGCAGGAGCACCAGGGAGAAAAGTTGTCCCAGGACAGGGCTATCCAGTGAAAAAGTAGAGGGGCCCTTCTGTCAGAGATCTCTCTGGGAGGCAGATTTAAAGAAGATTTAGACTTGATGCTGGGTTTCCCTGGTGGCCTAGTTGGTAAATAATCTGCGAAGGGGAGATCAGGTTAGACCCCTGGGTCAGGAAGATTCCCTGGAGAAGGAAATAACAACCCACTCCAGTATTCTTGACTGGAGAATTCCATGGACAGAGGAGCCTGCCGAGCTGCAGTCCTGCCAAACGGCCAAGTCGCTTCAGTCGTGTCTGACTCTGTGCGACCCCATAGACGGCAGCCCACCAGGCTCCACTGTCCCTGGGATTCTCCAGGCAAGAACACTGGAGCGGGTTGCCATTTCCTTCTCCAATGCATGAAAGTGAAAAGTGAAAGTGAAGTCGCTCAGTCATGTCCGACTCTGTGCGACCCCATGGACTGCCGCCTACCAGGCTCCTCTGTCCGTGGATTTTCCAGGCAAGAGTACTGGAGTGGGGTGCCATGGGGTTGCAAAGAGTCAGACTCGACTGAGCATCTAAACCAACCCAAACCAATGGGGCTGCTGCTGGGGCGGGGCTTCCACCAGGAAGGGCTGGGACAGTGGGGGCCAAGACGGGACACAGCGGTTCTCAACCATGTAGTGGATCATTGAGAAGCTACTTACTTGTCATACCACTGAGGCCTGCAAATGGTTACTTTGAAAATTAGAACAATCCCCCCCAACCCCCGCACTCTGTTACTTTAGGTCATTTCCATTCGGAAACACGTTCTGGAGTTGAAGTCAGGGGCTGGGTAACAGCTGGGGCCCCTGGCACTTGGCTCACCCCAGGCGTGTCCCTGCAGTGTGCCATGCACAGGGGCGCGAGATGGCAAGTGCGGTGCACGGTGAGAAGAGGCCAGGCCCGCAGCTCCAGGGGGCAGGACAGCGTGGCTGCAGTTGGGACCTTACTAGGCGCCTTGCTCTGGCCTCAGATTTTATGTGCACGGTCACATTCAATCGTTGCAGCGATTTAGTAAGGCAGGTGTCTTGGGTCATGCCCCAGAGAAGCAGAGCCCGAGCTCAGCATTCTTTTACAAGTGATTGGATGTGGATGAGCTCGAGGAGGGAACTTTAAGAGAAGGAAGCAGGCTGGAATAGGGGAGGAAGGCAAGGATAGTCGTGGCTGCAGGAAACATCTCGTCTCAGCCTGACCCCCTGGCCGTGCTGGCTTGTGCAGGGAACCCCAGGTTTGCTCTCTCTGGAGGCAAGGGGGCTGTCCTCTCTGTCTGTCACAAGCTGGAACTCACCTCCTGCAGAGGGTGAGGCATACCTTCCCCCGAATTTCTGGGAGAGCCACTCCCATACTCCCATATTAGCAGCCAAGTCTTACGGCTACTGGGGGACAGGAAAGGGAAAGTGGCTGGGGCCCCAGTAGCATTTGCTACTGTAGGTGTGATCAATAGGCCCATTTTCCAGATGAGGAAGCTGAGGCCTAGAGTATTTTGTGTAATTGGCCCCCAGCTGTGTGGAGGCAGGGGTCAAACCCAGGCATCTCTCTCTAGAACCTTTGGACTCGCTTGACTTACACTCCCTCCCTTGATAACTCATGTGTCCAAGCAAGGGCCGGGGAGGAACCAGTAAACTGGAGAAAGGTGAGAGATGAGCTCAGGAGACCTGGAAAGAAGGTGAGAGGAGCCCAAGGGGCGAGCCCAGAATGTAGGCCTCTGCAGTGGGAGCAGGTCATCCTGCTTTTTCATCCTGTCCTCCACGTTTGGACACTGCAAGTCTCACACCCTGGGAGCCCGCTCAGTCCTGGGAAAATCAGGACAGCTGGTCTGCATGGGCTTCTGGATGGGAGCACGTCGTGGTGCCGCACAGCACCAGTGAGGCAGTACAAGTGGCCGGAGCTGCCAAAGCCCGGGGCTCCTGCAGCCAGAGCTGCCGCAGCCTGGGGCCCATCAGGACATGGGGCTGAGGGGGAGCAAGTCAGGAAGAGGAGGGTATCCTGGCCAGGACCTGAGCAGAGAGGGTGGTCCAGATCCAGGGTGGGTTCCTGAGAGGAGAGTCTTGGATAGATTGGAGAAGGGGAGGGGGAGCAAGTTACCAGTCCCCGAGGCCTCCTCGGGGAGCTTGCCAGAAATAGATACCCTGCTTCTGCCTCCCACTTTCAAGCAGGCTGTTTTGCTGTGTGTGTGTGAGAGAGAGAGAGAGAGTGCAAGGAAGAGAGAAGACAGGAGGATGCATATTGGAATCAATCCTATGAGTAAGTGTTGTCCTGTTAAGTTCCTGTCCATCTGTAGGACTGAGCGAGGTGAAATTGTCTCCTGTGTTCTTGAAAGGCCCCATCACCTAAAGCCGGGTAACCTGCAGACCTGACGAGGAGAAGCTCTCGGGAAGCCAGGAGCCACATGACATGAATAATCATAGCCTTGGGTGAAGAATTCAGATCTGAGGTGCAAAAGCCTAAAAGAAAAAGGGAGTCTTGGGTCCCAGGATTGAGTCTCAGGCAGTGATGGCTCAATTCTCATACATTATGCACATAATCCTTGTAATGTGTTAGTCGCTCAGTCGTGTCTGCCTCTTTGCAATGCCATGGACTGTAGCCCGCCAGGCTCTTCTGTCCGTGGGATTTTCTCAGCAAGAATATTCGAGTGGGTTGCCGTTTTCTCCTCCAAAGGATCTTACCAATCCAGGGATGATCCCAGGTGTCCTGCATTACAGGTGGATTCTTTACCATCTGAATCACCAGGGAAGCCCCTGGTGTAATGTAGATATATAAATACATGTAGGTTTGTATATGGGAGAAGGCAATGGCACCCCACTCCAGTACTGTTGCCCGGAAAATCCCATGGATGGAGGAGCCTGGTGGGCTGCAGTCCATGGGGTCGCTAAGAGTCAGACACAACTGAGTGACTTCATTTTCACTTTCCACTTTTATGCATTGGAGAAGGAAATGGCAACCCACTCCCGTGTTCTTGCCTGGAAAATCCCATGGACGGAGAAGCCTGGTGGGCTGCAGTCCATGGGGTCGCACAGAGTCGGACACGACTGAAGCGACTTGGCAGGCAGCAGGTTTGTATATATGCACATATATATTCATGTGTATATAAAAATATAGATACATGTGTGCATTGGTATACACCCATACAGGCACACACACACACACACACACACACCTCCTTCTAACCAGAAAAATACCGTGGCCCGTTCTCCAGATGGGGAACTTCAGCCAAGACCCAGACTCAGGGGTTAGGCAGATTTTTAGGAGTTGAAGTGAGGAGCCAAGGATCACCAAGCTTAACCTCCAAAATGGTCAGGTTAGCAATCCTCCCCACCCGCCACGGCACTGTTGACACATGGTTCAGCTGGACCCATGGCTGGACGGCCGCTTCCTGCCACCTCAGGGGTAAAGGTGGTCACGTGGTCATCTGGCGACACAGGGCAGAGCAAAGCTCCAGCCAAGACCTTCCACTCTGGCTGGAGCAGAGGGTGGACCGGGCTTGGTGCTGCGCGTTCTAGAAGGGATGCTGGGAAGATTTGTTTAGAAGTGTTTCAGTTCACCACTGCTATTTCCAGCTCCTATTTCGTGCTGTTTTCTCTAATTATCCCTAATCAGTGTAAACTCCTGAGAAGTCTGCTTTGTTGGGGAAGTGCTCTGGGAAAAGGATCCTCTTCCCCAGGGACTGGGTTCTGACTGTGATGTCCAGGCAAGGATGTGAGCTCTTTGCCAAGGGGTAGGAAAAATGGAGAGTTAACTTGATTTCTGATTCTCCCTGTGTGGCATCCTGGCCCATGTCCTTTTGATTAGGAGACTGTGCCCGGAGGAGCAGGGTTGAGAAGGACGTTTGCCTTTCCCTGTTGGGGACGTGGAATACGGCACTGGTGCTATGGTAAAGGCAGGGCTGACCGAGCCATGCTTTCCCAGGGACCACGGTCATTGCCTCAAGCCTCTTCTCAGTCACTGGGAGCAAAGAGATCTTCTGTCCCGTTTAGAAAGACCCTCCCAGCTCAAGCGAAGCAGTCAGGGGGGAGCGGGAAGAGGGATCCAAGAAAGCCAAGGATGAGAGGCAACTGGGGAATCTCAGAGTTTGTTTAATCCAGCTCTTTTCCAGCCTCCAGGTTTTGAAGACATTTTGATGTTTCTTGCCTGTGCCCCACAGAAATGGCTATGTGTACTATTTTTACACTTTATCCCATGGCTCAGTAAACAAATACATATCAATACAGAAAGAGTGCCATGAAACAGTACTTACCTTCCTGAAATCACTGGTGGTGAGGGTAAGTATTGTTTCTATGTTTCTGGTGGTTTCTATGCTACTTCCTGTTCTGATAGTCTTAACAACAATTGACAAGGAATAGATACCCACCCACAGGCTGAAGGAACACTGAGGCAGCCCACACCCGCATTTTGCAGAGGAGAAGGCAGAGGCACAGCGGAAGGAAAGTGACTTACCCAGGATCATACTACATCTGGTTAGATTTATTGAACAGCTCTTACCTGCGAGGAACTCCCTTAGGCATTTTCAGTGTCCCGGAGAGCAAAACAGGTGTGGTCTCTGTCATCCGGATGCTTAGAACCCTGTGGGAGAGGTGGACATTAAACAAAAACACAGACTGATATATCAGCATTAAATTATAGTATTAAATGGGATTAATGCTATGGAGAAAGCCCACTGAGAGTTCTAGAGGAGGCTGGTGGGAGGGGCGGAGAGGGCCAGGACCTACTTTTTGTAGGGTGGTCAGGAGAAGTCTCCCTGAAGATGCGAAATTTAAGAGAATTAGGCAGCTCTGGAGGGATGGGAGACGGTGAGGGCAGGAGATGGCAGAGTGCAGGCGGCACGTGTTTTGAGCAATGGAAGTGGAAGTCACTTTCCTTCCACTGTGCCTCTGCCTTCTCCTCTTCCAAATGCGGGTATGGGCTGCCTCAGTGTTCCTTTAGCCTGTGGGTGCCTATCTATCCCTTGTCAATTGTTGTTAAGACTAACAGAACAGAAAATAGCATAGAAACAATACTAGCCCTTTGACCTTGGGTCAAAGAAGAGAAAGAAAACGAGTGTGGTTGGAGCACAGTGACGGGAAGAGAGAGGCCTGCGACGGTCAGGAAGCTCCCTCCAGAAGGCCTCTGGCCTTTATCTAAGTGGGAGCCACTGAACAGTCTTCAAGCAGGCATGTGACACAATCTGATTTATGGCTTTCAAATATCCTCTGGGCTAGTCTGTGGAGAAGAGATTGGAGGGGACACGTGTGGAAGAGGAGGGTGCGTGGATTTTCGTCTGCAGGGCCTCCGCAGGGAGACCAAAGGCTCTGTCTTTGCAGTAGCCCGGAGCCTTGCGCACGCAGAAGGGACCGCATCATTAATGAAGCATTTGCATCTGAGGAAATGATAAAACAGGCTGCCACATGTAAAAATTAAGTAACTCAATTTGTTTTAACAGCTTGTGCTCTAGTACAGCAATGTGTTTGGCTTATACGAGGGAGTCCATCTGAACGGTAATTATGCCATGCTAATTATTTTACTGCATTGTGTACATCTGACATTTAATTGCGAGGAGAGTGTGTGAGGGTAGGTTCTCGTCCTCCCTCCGCCTGTGTGACAGGTAGTTTGGTTTCCCCGCACCTCTTTCCCACCTACACTGTCTTTATGCCAACTCGTCATCTGCAACGGAATTGTGTTTCCATGACAGCTCAGCTCAGCCCTGTTGCCTGCAAGTTGCAGACAGTCACCAAAATAAACAGTTGACACAGATGTCATTCTCGCCCTCCCGTTCTGCCTCTCTCTCCCCCTCCATCCAGCTCCTACTATAAAGATTGTATGGGTTTGTTTTTTCCCCCTCCCACTTTGAGAAAGGAAAGTGATCCCTATCAACGTTGAGCATCTCTGATATGTTGGCACATCTCTCAGTGGCTTCTCTGGTGACCTCCGCCCTTCTCCATGGAGACGGCTGGCAAGCTGACTCCCGTGGCCCATGCACATAGGTGACACGGCTCAGCAGCTGTGGGCGGTAGACAAACAGGCTCCGACTTGACATTCACAGGAAGGTGGCACAGGCGGGCTCCCCACTCAAGGTTCCAAGGCCGCGGGTGGACTGAGGCTGCAGGGTGCTCTTTGGTGGGTACTTGACAAGGTCATCGAGCCCTGTCTGACCAAGTGCCTGACCATAGCTGCAGATATGGGCCTGAGGGCTGGGGACTGGGGAAGGGCAGAAACGCGCGATCTCTTCAGGGAATAAGGGGGTGGAAAGGAAGATGAGACACACAGCAGCACCTCCTGCTGGCCTGTCATCTTGACTTGTGTGTCCGTAATGGGCTCACCCTGAACAGGAGAGGGCTGTGTGTGTCTCTGTTGGAGGGAGGTAGTTGAAAAGAGAAGAGGCATTGTGAGACATTGCCACAAGAAAGAAAGGAATGGTTTGAAAGCAACCAGAACACCAAAAGGAATTTTTTAAAATGTGCCTTGCTACAAGACTCTGTATCTCAACATGCAGCAAAGATGCATTGAAACACACCCATGCAACCCTGCTCTGGGTGTAAAATGAATGTCCCATGGGGGTTAGAGATCAGGGGAGCTCTCCCACGGCTAGAGCAGGAGCCATTTCTATCTCTGTGTTCATTATATTTTCCTATATTTTACCTGGGGTCAGCCAAGAAATTTGGTGCACCTTAGGGAAATAAAGATTAGACCTAAAGACCTTCAACGTGGTAAGAATGTGCTCTTTGAGACGAACTGGTGCCTGCCCCGTTCAAGCAGCCTTTGACTTGAATCTTACCACCTTATCTTGTGCGGTTTCAGACCCGAAGCTGCAAACCCTCTGGCCAGGAATTTGCATAAGTCAGAGCTCCCTGTGAGCACCAGGCGGGCCTCTCCTGGTTCATGAGATGATTGTTAGTGGCACATGGACTAATATATTTTTTTTTACTTTAATAGTAATGTATTCATTTTAATGTGCATTAAAATATGTATAAGCAGCACATCAAACCCATGTTTTAATGGCTATAATAAAGTTTCTTGTATAAATACAGGTTTGGCATGCCTTCTTTTTTCCTCTCTTCCAGGCCTTTTTACTCACTTTACACATGTGCTTAAAACTTTCTCCTTTTAGGCACCCGATCCTCTCTTTATTTTTATTATCCTCTGTGAGCCCATCCTCTCTTTATTTTTTAAATTAATTAAGGTATTCTTTTTATTTATTTGTTGGTTGGTTAAATGTAATATGTGTTTATTAAATTTGTTTATTTTTGGCCACTCTGGATCTTCCCTGCTGCGTGCGGGCTTTCTCTAGTTGTGGCAGTCGGGGCTCCTCTTCACTGTGGGCTTCTCGCTGCGGTGACTTTTGCTGTCGCAGAGCCCAGGCCCTAGGTGCGCGGGCTTCAGCGACTGCGGTGTGTGGGCTCAGTAGTTGAGGTTTGTGGGCTCTGGAGCACCCTGGTTTAGTTGCTTTGCAGCATGTGGAATCTTCCCAGACCAGGGATCGAACCTGTGTCCCCTGCATTGGCAGGCGAATTCTTATCCACTGGACTGCCAGGAAAGTCCCCCATCCTCTCTTTAATCCTCTCTGTTCTACTTCTTTATTTCTTCTTCTTCCCCTGCTCCTCTTCCTTCTCCCTGTTATGACCGCAGGGACACCTAACATCTAAGGCGTTCCTTAGAGCCAGACACATGGGGGACATCAATCAGAAACAAGTCACACATACGCAGTGATAGAAAAGCCCTGCTGTGGTTTAAACAATGGAGGCTTTTGAGTCCTGAAGGAGATAGAGCAGAGCTGATGCAACTGTCCTGGGTGATATCAAAGTCCCAGGTTCCTTCTCTCATCCTGGGCCACCTCCATCCTTCCATCTCCATAGAGGTGACGCCCATAAAGGACCTCCTTCCCTCTGGACCATGTTCTGTATTTAGAAAGTGACACTCTTCTACTCATATCACATTGGCCAGAACTGTTCCTATGGGTGTACCTCACTGCGAGGAAAGTGGAGAGAGAGTGTGTTTCATTTAGCTTTATAGTCTCAGTAGTAGAAGAAGGCAAGGGGGGAGTGGAGTATGGATGGTTTGGGGGTAGCTAGGCCAGAACCAGCTGAGGGGGAGGACAGTAAGAAACGTAGATAGTAATTCTCTGTTACCACATTCTCCAAGGTAAGAAAGAAAGTAGTTATTAAAAGTTAACCTTATAAATTTATGTAAGTTGGTGTGTTGTTGTAAGGGCTTCCCAGGTGGCAGTAGTAGTAAAGAGCCCACCTGTCTCCACAGGAGACATAAGAGACGCCAGGTCTGATCCCTGGGTAGAGAAGATCCCCTGGATGAGGGCATGGCGTCCCACTCCAGAGTTCTTGACTGGAGAATCCCATGGACAGAAGAGCTTGGCAGGCTACAGTCCATAAGGTTGCAAAGAGTCAGACTTGACTAAATCGACTTAGCATGCATGCATGTATAAACTTGTAGAATTGGGAAAGAATTTAGAGATCATTTGTATCTAGTCCATATTTTAAGAGATAAAGAAGCTAAGTCTGAGATGAAGGGACTTTTAATCAAGGCTAGGCCACACAAGAACCCTTCTTGGCAGACTCTACTAGTCCAGGGGTTCTCCCTTGGAGTGGGCAACAGAATCGCCTGCAGGGCTCCCTGCTGCTGCTTCTGCTAAGTCGCTTCAGTCGTGTCCAACTCTGTGCGACCCTATAGATGGCAGCCCACCAGTCTCCGCCGTCCCTGGGATTCTCCAGGCAAGAATACTGGAGTGGGTTGCCATTTCCTTCTCCAGTGCATGCATGCATGCTAAGTCGCCTCAGTCATGTCCGACTCTGTGCGACCCTATGGACAGCAGCCCACCAAGCTCCTCCATCTACAGGATTCTCCAGGCAAGAGTACTGGAGTAGAATACCTGTTTCGGGCCCCCACCCCCAGAAGTCAGAACTCAGTAGCATTGAGAGGGAATCTGAGAATTTGCATTTTGTTCCCGGGCTATGTGGATGCTGCTGGTTTAGGAAACACTTTGAGAAACACCCTGCCAACCAATTGCAAGCATGCAGTTTACAACCAGTCATCCTATGACAGACTTCCCTAAATTATGCTGTTTTAACCGGTCTGTCTTTGTGTGTTATTTAGCAACTGAATAACACAGTAGCAGCCAGTGTGGCTGACAGGCCAGCTAACCTCAACCTTGGAATCATCGGTGGTCACACTGTTTGGGAGGCAGGTCTTCACTGCTGTGGCCTGGCTGTGCCTTATTAAGAGATGAGTGGTGACCTGTCCTCAGCCACTCTGCCCTTTCCCTGAGATGACCACTGCCACACACTTAGTAAACCTTTCTGGTCTGTGTTTCTCCATTTGTTTCACCATGTAAATCAGTGTCTATGAACTGAACATGGCAACCCTTGGTATATCTTCAAATGTTTTACTTAAGTAGTATCATACCGTGTATATTGTTCTGCAACTTACATTTTTGTTCAACAATACGTTGAACTCCAGTCTTGGTGATTCATCTCAATCTAGTTTATTTATTTTAACTGCTTCATAGTGTTCTGTTTTCGTATAATGCATTTGTCTTTCCTGTATGTTTCAGGTTATTTTCAGCAGGATGAGTAAGGTTTTGATCCTGCCATGAATGCCAGCAGTGTATTGAAATGCGATGCCATTTTGAACCCTTTGCATGCATTCACTCACGTAACACTTGTTAGTCAGGTAGCTACTTTCTGCCAGGGACTGTTTTAGGCACAAGGGATTTAGCAGGGGATGAGCCACCTCCCTCCCTCATGATGCTTGCTTCCCATGGTACTTGCTATACATCTATCCAACAGGTGCTGTTATTCACATTTTACAGATGAAATTGAAATTCTCTGAATTTAAGTGACTTATCTTGGCTCCCACTGAAAAGAACAGGAGGTTTTGAATCAAATCGCCTCATTCCAATTCCAAACTCTACTTTCACTGGATTTCTGGTGAATTTAGCATCAGTGAGACAATAGTTACCATCCGTCTTCTTTATCTTCTTTGGAGGCCTTGATTCTTTTAAAAATTAATTTTTCTTTTGCAATAATTTTAGATTTACAAAAAAGTTTCTAAGATAGTGCAATGAATATCTATACACCCCCATCCAGTTATTATGAACATATTACCATTACCCATTATTAACTATGGGTAATAGTTAATATTATTAACTATTAATTAATTATTATGGTGAAAATGAAGTCGCTCAGTCGTGTCCAACTCTTTGCGACCCCATGAACTGTAGCCTATCAGGCTCCCCCATCCATGGGATTTTCCAGGCAAGAGTGCTGGAGTGGATTGCATTTCCTTCTGCAGGGGATCTTCCCAACCCAGGAATTGAACCCGGGTCTCCTGCATTGCAGGCAGATGCTTTAACGTCTGAGCCACCAGGGAAGCCCCATTTTACTATGGCATACTTGTCAAAACTAAGAAACTGACACCTGTCTGTAACTGTTAATCACATTCCACACTATTTGGATGTCACCGGTTTCCCACTCATGTCCTTCCTGTTCTAAGAGCCTGTCCAGGGCACCACGTTGCAGTAAATCATCATCTCAAATTCCTCTGATATGACAGCTTCTCAGTCTTTCCTTGTTTTTCATGCCCTTTACAATCAGTGTACTGAGGCCTTGATTTCATGTAGTTTATCACAAATGTCCAAATGAGGCAGTATCAAGAATTTAGAGAGCCATAAGCAGCTCACCTGAGAGTAGAGTTTGGTGCGTCCTGGCAGTGGAGAAAAGTCGCCGTTTCAGCACATCAGAAGGGACATCTTTTTGGCACTTCGGCCCGATGCAGGGGCACAGGGAGACAGGCGAGTGACGCATTGTCTTGAGACGGGAGGGGCCAGATGCTTGCCGAGCATGGCAGCTGGTAGATCTTGGAAGCCAAGCAGGCTATGGAGGAGTTATACCCTCCTGCCTACCAGTGTTCAGTGGCAGTTCCAGTGCCTTGCAGCTACAATGTGACGCGTCCCATTTCCCTCAATGCCGCCTTTCCTATGAACATCCGTGTCTGTCCAGCGTCAGTCCTTGCTCTGATGGCACCAAAGAGAAACCCTTCTTCAGTGACAAAGGGATAAGCGTGAGCTTCCTTTGTCTGGGTTCTGTGATACAGTCACAAAACAGAATTTAATCATCACGTTTGCTAGACCCACGGTCCATGTTGGCTACCAATGTGGAGGTATCAGGAAGCTCTTTGAAGTGATATCCAAATTACTGGTTTAAAGATTTGTTAAGCTATAGGATGGAAGAGCACAGACAGGGTCAAATCTTGGAGCCAGATACTTTCTTAGAAGTTCAGTGTTTATGGCACATTATGTTTTAAATTTATATTTTATTTTATATGTATTTATTTATAGTTAAAATTTCTTTTATTTTTAAATATATTTAAAATTTATATGCAAAAATATGCTATATTTCATCCCCCATTATTAAAAAAATGATAAACATAACTGTAAAATTTTTGGAATTTTTCAGAAAGCAGCATCGAATGTAATTTATTCATCCCCCACTTCCCAAAGAGGATTATTGTGTATCTTTTACTCATTTCCTTCTACATATTTATACTTTCTTTCTCAGAATACATTATATATGTTTTAATATTTTTATATAATTTATATAATATTTATATAATTTATTTATATTTTATTTATATAATATTTATATAATTTATATAATACCATCATAAACATTTTACTGATTCTTTTAAGTAACTGACAAATACATAATAATTTCTTATTTAAATAATCTTTATTTCACTTAATCATTCTATAATATATATGGTTACTTTTCATGCTGAGAAAAACCTTTTTTAAAATAGAGCTCTCCTTCTCTTATATATTAGGTTATTTCTATAAAATAGGATCCTAGAAGTGGGATAATTAAGTTAATATCAACATTTCTAACATTTTTTATACATTTTGGGATGGCGGAGCTCATCTTATTAGAGCTCAGTGGAAGCCAGGTAATAATGCTATATTAGTTTCAGTTCAGTTCAGTTCAGTCGTTCAGTCATGTCTGACTCTTTGTGACACCATGGACTGCAGCATGCCAGGCCTCCCTGTCTGTCACCAACTCCCGGAGTTTATTCAAACTCATGTCCATTGAGTCGGTGATGCCATCCAACCATCTCATCCTCTCGTCCCCTTCTCTTCCCACCTTCAATCTTTCCCAGCATCAGGGTCTTTTCAAATGAGTCAGCTCTTCACATCAGGTGGCCAAGTATTGGAGTTTCATCTTCAACATCAGTCCTTCCAATGATCACCCAGGACTGATCTCCTTTAGGATGGACTGGTTGGATCTCCTTGCAGTCCAAGGGACTCCCAAGAGTCTTCTCTAACACCACAGTTCAAAAGCATCAGTTCTTTGGTGCTTAGCTTTCTTTATAGTCCAACTCTCACGTGCATACATGACCACTGGAAAAACCATAGCCTTGACTAGACAGACCTTTGTTGACAAAGTAATGTCTCTGCTTTTCAATATGCTGTCTAGATTGGTCATAACTTTCCTTCCAAGGACTAAGTGTCTTTTAATTTCATGGCTGCAGTCACCATCTGCAGTGATTTTGGAGCCCAAAAAAATGCTCTGCTACTGTTTCCCCATCTATTTGCCATGAAATGATGGGACCAATACCATGATGTTCGTTTTCTGAATGTTGAGCTTTAAGTCAACTTTTTCACTCTCCTCTTTCACTTTCATCAAGAGTCTCTTTAGTTCTTCTTCACTTTCTGCCATAAGGATGGTGTCATCTGCATATC
Organism: Bubalus bubalis; assembly: GCF_019923935.1. NCBI lineage: Eukaryota > Metazoa > Chordata > Mammalia > Artiodactyla > Bovidae > Bubalus > Bubalus bubalis. The sequence goes on along the minus strand of NC_059175.1, from coordinate 781,282 downwards.
TGCTGGTTATTCTGCCAGCAATCTTGATTCCAGCTTGATGAAGATCCAGCTTGGCATTTGGCATGATGTACTCAGCATATAAGTTAAATAAGCAGGGTGACAATATACAGCCTTGACATACTCCTTTTCCTATTTGGAACCAGTCTGTTGTTCATGTCCAGTTCTAACTGTTGCTTCTTGACCTGCATACAGATTTCTCAAGAGGCAGGTCGGGAGGTCTGGTATTCCCATCTCTTTCAGAATTTTCCACAGTTTATTGTGATCCACACAGTCAAAGGCTTTGGCATAGTTAGCAAAGCAGAAATAGATGTTTTTCTGGAACTCTCTTGTTTCTTCGATGATCCAACGGATGTTGGCAATTTGATCTCTGGTTTCTCTGCCTTTTCTAAATCCAGCTTGAACATCTGGAAGTTCATGGTTCAAGTATTGTTGAAGCCTGGCTAGGAGAATTTTGAGCATTACTTTACTAGTATGTGAGATGAGTGCAATTGTGTGGTAAAAAATGTTTGAGCATTCTTTGGCATTGCCTTTCTTTGAGATTGGAATGAAAACTGACCTTTTCCAGTCCTGTGGCCACTGCTGAGTTTTCCGGATTTGCTGGCATATTGGATGCAGCACTTTGACAGCATCATCTTTTAGAATTTGAAATAGCTCAGCTGGAATTCCATCACCTCCACTAGCTTTGTTTGTAGTGATGCTTCCCAAGGCCGACTTGACTTCACATTCCAGGATGTCTGGCTCTAGGTGAGTGATCACACAATCATGATTATCTGGGTCATGAAGATCTTTTTTGTATAGTTCTTCTGTGTATTCTTGCCACCTCTTCTTAACATCTTCTGCTTCAGGTAGATCCATACCATTTCTGTCCTTCATTGTCCCCATCTTTGCATGAAATGTTCCCTTGGTATCTCTAGTCTTTCCCATTCTATTCTTTTCCTCTATTTCTTTGCACTAATCACTGATTAAGACTTTCTTATGTCTTCTTGCTATTCTTTGGAAATCTGCATTCAAATGGGTATATTTTTCCTTTTCTCCTTTGCCTTTCACTTCTCTTCTTTTCACAGCTCTTTGTAAGGTCTCCTCAGACAGCTATTTTGCTTTTTTACATTTCTTTTTCTGGGGATGATCTAGATCCCTTTCTCCTGTACAATATCACGAACCTCCATCCATAGTTATTCAGGCACTCTGTCTATCAGATCTAGTCCCTTAAATCTATTTCTCACTTCTACTGTATAATCATAAGGCATTTGATCTAGGTCATACCTGAATGGTCTAGTGGTTTTCCCTACTTTGTTCAATTTAAGTCTGAATTTGGCAATAAGGAGTTCATGATCTGAGCCGCAGTCAGTTCCCCTGCTTGTTTTTGCTGACTGTATAGAGCTTCTCCATCTTTGGCTGCAAAGAATATAATCAATTTGATTTCAGTGTTGGGCATCTGGTGATGTCCATGTGTAGAGTCTTTTCTTGTATTGTTGGAAGAGGGTGTTTACTATGACCAGTGCGTTCTCTTGGCAAACTTTATTAGCCTTTTGCCCTGCTTCATTCTGTACTCCAAGGCCAAATTTGCCTGTTACTCCAGGTGTTCCTTGACTTCCTATGTTTGGATTCCAGTCCCCTATAATGAAAAGGACATCTTTTTGGGTTGTTAGTTCTAAAAGGTCTTGTATATTGATATTGAATGGTTTGAATGGTTTGCCTTGGAAAACCATTGTGATATTGAATGGTTTGCCTTGGAAACGAACAGAGATCATTCTGTCTTTTCTGAGATTGCAACCAAATACTGCATTTTGGACTCTTTTGTGGACTATGATGGCTACTCCATTTCTTCTAAGGGATTCTTGCCCACAGTAGTAGATATAATGGTCATCTGAGTTAAATTCACCCATTCCAGTCCATTTTAGTTCGATGATTCCTGAAATGTCGACGTTCACTCTTGCCATCACCTGTTTGACCACTTGCAATTTGCCTTGATTCATGGACTTAACATTCCAGGTTCCTATACAATATTGCTCTTTACAGCATCAGACCTTGCTGCCATCAACAGTCACAGCCACAACTGTGTGTTGTTTTTGCTTTGACTCTGTCTCTTCGTTCTTTCTGGAGTTATTTCTCTACTGATCTCCAGTAGCATATTGGGCACCTACCGACCTGGGGAGTTCATCTTTCAGTGCCTTGTCTTTCAGTGCCTTTTCATAGTGTTCATGGGGTTCTCAAAGCAAAAATAGTGAAGTGGTTTGCCATTCCCTTCTCCAGTGGACCACATTTTGTCAGAATTCTCCACCATGACTGTATTAGTTTAACTTTGTCCTATATCACTGCTTGCTCTCTGGACTTAAACATACTGACTTAGGTAATTCCCTGATTGTCCAGTGGTTAGGACCCTAGGCTTTCATTGCTGAGCGCTAAGGTTCAATCCCTGGTTGAGGAACTAAGATCCCACAAGCCACACGGTGCAACCAGAAAAAAAAAAAAAAAAAACAGAAAAAAAGAAAAAAAACAACAACTATGTTTGCCAGAATAGCTCAAGATCTTATTCATTCATCATTCATGTATACGTTCTCTCACTGACATAAGTCCAGATGTCAGACACTCTACCAGATGCTGAGGATAAGATGCTGAGCAAGGCTCAAGGTCCTGCTCTCATGTCCAGAACAGCATTTGATTCAGGAAGACCCTGATTTGATTGAGAAAAGAGTTAGATGGTTCCTTTTTGAAAGCATCTCTTTCAGCAGAGGCTTGATGGTTTATGACTCTTTACTTCCGGTTCTGTTTTTCTTACTAAGCTCTTCTGATTCTAGAGGAGGGTGGTCACTGCACATTAGATTTGAGAGACATTTGATTTGAGCCCAGAAGACAAACTACAGCCTTTTCTCTGTGCATGAGCAAACCATTTTGGTTAGAAGGCTGATGTTCATAGGCCTTGCTGCTGCTGTCTCCTTTTAGTAACTAAAATGCACTTGGATTTCTGACCCCATTGGGAAGTGCCATCTGGAGGACTTCTCCAGTGATTTAAAGGATGATGCCTGTTGTATTATTTTCTGCATTGAAAAGTAAAGCCCTCAATTTCATGACTCTCCCCTTCCAATACTCCTCATTGGTCATCTTAACTTCATACACGGGGTTTTCATTTGGCTGTTTCCTTTTTTGTGATGCTGTCTGGGTGTAAGAAGTACCATCTTAAAATGGCTTCCTGATATGACTGGAGGAACAAATGTCCATCTCTTAGCAGCCTATGACTGAGGCCAACAGGAGTAACTCACAGCTAGAACTGATGATGAAGCCACGGTCCATTGTCTGGGAAATATTTTGTCCAGATCATTTGAATCATTGAAGCCAGTGCAGACTTTTCATTGTAATTATGTGGATCATGAAGTCCTGATGTCTCCCAATGGATCTTGGTAAAGGGTGACTAATGGATCATGTGGGTTAAGCTGAGGAGAAAAATCTGGGCAACCAAGGGCAAGGCTTGAGGTAGTCCCCATCTGTGACTGACCTCTGGCAAAGTGAGGCTCAGCTGGTAAAGAATCTGCCTGCAATGTGGGAGACCGGAATTTGATCCCTGAGTTGGAAGATCCCCTGAAGAAGTGAAAGTCTACCCACTCCAGTATTCTGGCCTGGAGAAGTCCATGGACTGTATAGTCCACAGGGTCACAAAGAGTAGAACACGACTGAGCATGTTTCACTTTCACTTCCGTGTCACCTGAAGACTCAACTCGGACTCAGGGCCTGCCTCCCCAGCCTCATCAGAGGAAAGCTCTAGACACACTGGCAGGTCCATACAGCTCCAGCTTTGGCCCTTGCCCCCGGTGCCTCGAGTGCTTGATATCGCCGTGTCAAGAGAGCAAAGCCTGTATCTCTGAGCAGGGCTGCTGCAGAGAGATTGTGCTCCGTGTAACCATGATGTCATCGCTGAGGGTCGGCCGGCTCAGGCTCTGCTCCTTACGATGTCACCACTAAAGTGCCTTGGCTGTGAGCCTGTGTCATTTCTCTTATGTTGACGTTTTTGTTAATAGGTGATAAGAGAGGAAAGAGGTCCTGAAGAGTATTGAATATTTATTTATTTTTAAATTAATATTTATTGGATTATAGTTGCTTTACAATGCTGTGTTAGCTTCTATTGTACAGCAAAGTGAATCAGCCATACATATGCAGATATCCTCTCTCTTTTGGATTTCCCTCCCATCTAGGTCACCATAGAATTAAGCAGGGTTCCCTGAGTTGTACAGTTTGTTCTTATTAGTTACCTGTTTTATACGTAGTATCAATAGTGTATATAAGTCAATCCCAATATCCTAATTAACCACCCCCCACCCCCGCTTTTGTCCCTTGACCTCCATATGTTTGTTCTCTTGTTTTGCAAATAAGATCATCTGTACCATTTTCCACATGTCTAGACTCCACATATATGTGTTAATATGCAATGTTTTTCTCTCTTTTACTTTACTCTGTGTGACCTTTAGCAACGTGATGGTGCTCCATGGCTGAGGTCTTGTATCTTGCAGTCTCTCTCTCTCTCTCCCCCTCCTTCCTCTTCTTGTCTCCTTCCCCCATGATCCTCCCCCTCTCTCTTTTATGTATATACATTTGCTTTTAAATTTTTTCAAGCCACTGTCACTTCAGAACTTAAATAGGATGTCCAAAGTGGATGATTTTTAAAATAAAAATTTATCACAGGATTTTGCATGGGAAGATACTCCTATAAGATGTTTTGAGGTCAAACGGTGTGCACTGGCAAGCTGGAATCTGGCGTGGCCTCTGGCACCAGTCTTCCCTGGTAAATGGAGCGTCTCCCATTGAATTTCTCTCTGTGGCTCCCCATGCAAACCTGTGGTCATGAGTTGAGCTCAGAGGCAAGCTCACCAACATGAAGTCCCTGAGGAGTGTGAAATCTGGGCCCCCAACTGATGTGCTCTTCCAGCAGATGGGCTAGAAGCCTATTTCATCTCTTAGCAAACTGGTTTCATCTCTACCTAAGGAAAGATAAAGAACTTTGCTCAGGAAATGTGAGCCTCTGTTCTCAGGCCTTGTTCCTCTCAAGCTGATGGACAGGTATGGGAGGAATGCATCTGTTGGCAGGAATTTGATGGTGCCCGGGAACAAATGGAAATCACAATCTTATCCATCCTCTCTCTGCTTTGGGGGAAAAAAACAAGGTGGAAGGGGCTGTACTGCAGGAAGAGGGTGCAAACAAGCTGTCTGAGTTCCAGCCAGCTGCTACTTGTCAATGAATTCCGACAATGGCATCTGACTCAGTGAGCGTGGAAGCCAGGAATGTGCCTGTGGTGGAGGCGAAGTGACTGGTGGGAGGTGAGGGAAACCTTCACTACAAGTCAGAAATGAGCTGTGAGGACCTAGCTTGCCCTGGGTATATTCTCCCAAAGAAGGGTGCTTCCCAGCCCTCGCTGTTAGCCAGACACAGCTCTATCCTAACTGTGATGCTTGGCAGTTTCTTTGCTTCTGTTTGTAGCCGGAAGGCTTTTCATGGCAAGCAGGTGGCTAAGACAGGAATTAAGAGATAAACAACAAGGTCCTACCATATAGCATAGGGAATTATATTCAATATCATGTGATAAACCATAATGGAAAATAATATTTTTTTTAAAAAGAATGTGAAAAAAAGAGAGAACTAGTTAATCTGAAGTTCCAACCACAGGTCCAACAAATGCATTACAGTTCAAGAGAATGCTGCATTGCTGTTACAAGTGATCTGTTGTTGTTCAGTCGCTCAGTCATGTCCAACTCTTTGCAACTGTGACCCCATGGACTACAGCATGCCAGGCTTCCCCGCCCTTCACCATCTCCCATTGCTTGCTCAGACTCATGTCCATTGAGTCGGTGATGCCATCCAACCATCTTGTCCTCTGTCATCCCCTTCTCCCCCTGTCCTGAATCTTTCCCAGCATCAGGGTCTTTTCTAATGAGTCGGCTCCTTGCATCAAGTGGCCAAAGTATTGGAGTTTTAGCATTGGCCCTTCCAATGAATATTCAGAGTTGATTTCATTTAGGGTTGACTGGTTTGATCTCCTTACAAGTGATACCAGCGTTATATCTTAGCTCACATGCAAAGATAGGCAGGATATAGTAGGCAAAAAGCAAAGGCCTTAAACAGTATGCACAGAACATTTCCATGTTGATGTTCTTTAGATATAGGCATTTGAAAAGGGAAGGTGGAAAGAAGTACATCAAAGATTTAAATAGTCATCATTTCTCAAGGTAATGTTACTAGTGATTATTTTTCTTTTGTGGTTTTTCTGTTTTCTAAACTTTTCCCTTTTCTCTAATGATTCACAATCACTCTAGTTCAGGCAATTTCTACCTATGTTCATATTCCATATCCTTGACTCTACTTTTCTCTAGGGTTGATCTGTGTGGTGGGGCAGATTGTGCCGCACACCAGTGCTGGTTTAGAAAGGGTAAGCGGGGTTGGAAATCTGTCTCTCCCTGGGCTGTGCCTTCCCAAAGGAAAAGGAGCCTTTTTCTAATTTATCTGCCCAGAAGGGTGCCTTTTTTGAATTGATACAGTGACAATGGATTTTCTCGCAGCAGCTCTGCTCTCTGTGTGTGCCCACTGTTAATCATTTTAGCCATCTCATATAATTACTGTGGGCTTCCCAGGTGGCGCTAGTGGTAAAGAGCCTGCCTGCCAGTGCAGGAAACTTACGAGATGCAGGATCCTTGGGTTGGGAAGAGCTCCTGGAAGAAGGCATGGCAACCCACTCCAGTATTCTTGCCTGGAGAATCCCATGGACAGAGGGACCCGATGGGCTATGGTCCATAGGGTCGCAAAGAGTTGGACACAACTGAAGTGACTTAGCATGCATACATGCACATAATCACCATATTGTATGATAAAAGGGAATTATTTCCCAATCTAAGAGTAGCAGGATTCCTTATACTCAGGTTCAGAGTTTAGAAATGGCTTTCTGTACGGATAGGCAAAGTTCAAAGGTTCTCCTAAAGGACTGCTTTCTTTTGGCTTTGCAACTATCCTTTTATGTGCTTAAAATCTCATTTCCTAGGGATGAGAATGGATTGGGAGAGGTGAAAGAATATTTGACTTTGGAATGTCCGTAATAGACACTGAACAATGAAAGACCGAAGTTAACGCCCAGATGCCAGTAGGTTACAGGCAACTTTCGTTATTCCAGGAGACGGTGACTGTGTTACCAGGAGCCTAAACAAAGGGACACTCTGATCCTGTGGCTGCTCTGGGGCGGAAGACGGTCACATTCCTTCAGCCTCCTGCCCATCCACCTCTCTCTGTAAGGTCTCACCTTCATTATAGGCATTTGCGAAGATACTGAGGTACCTTACCAGAGAGAGCACTTAGTCACATGAGATACCCAATAGGCATGAAATATTGGAACTAAATAGCTCCCAGCATTCTTTCCTCAAGTTAGAGAAAAGCTGGGATGAGCCAGGAGGAGGCTGGGTACTAGAGCTCAAGGCTTTTACTGGGGCAGCCTCGTTTTAATGTCAAGGTTGGAATAATGACAGTTTTATGAACTCAATAGTCATTCTGGGCTTCTCCTCTTGAAAGCGTGGTCTGAGACCTTGGCTTGTGTAGTTTATGTGTGTAATAATATCTAATTGCACTCCCACTGACCCTGTGACAGCCTCACTTTGAGTTCTATTTCAGAACACCCTCCTATCTGGAAGCACCTAAACATAGTCTCTGCTGTGAGTGAGGCAGAAATTAGAAGCAGCATTATCTGCAAGGCAGTCTGGGGCCAAGCTGGTCAGCTCCCCACTCTCAGCTCAATAAAAAGCAATAAGAAGTCACCCGCGCATTTCGAGGGATGTTTGAAGGAGCTGGCATATAGTAAGCAGAGGGCGTGTCCCAGGCTGATGAGCAGCCCTTGAATTCTCCGAGAAGCCAGTAGGACTGGAGTATCCGGTGGTGACTGGGAGCCAAGGGGAGAAGAGAAAGCACTGAACTAGGAGTCTGCGTGACTCAGGGATAACCTGAGGCTCCGCATCGTCCTTGGTGTTGCCAGGCTGTCACTAGGGAACTTCCTGCTATAAAACCCATGGACTGTGAACAGAACCACTAGCTAAGGCTGATGAAAGGAAAACCACTGACAAGGAAAAGCCTTCCAACCCGAAAGAAGTGTTGATTGTTTTTCCCTTTCTCTTTGCAGAATAAATGTCTCTAATATGTACAGACAGTTAGACTTTAAAAAATGTTTGTGATGAGACTGTGTTCACCTCACAGAATAAACATGTTCATGATGAGATTTTGTTCACCTCATAGAATAGCCTCCAAATGCAAACACGGAGCAGAAAGGAATAGAGACATGAATGACCCCCTGAACTGTGAAAGCCAAGCCCTTTCAGTTCTGAAGGCTGAACAGGGACAGGCTAGGACAGCCTTAGTGTCAGTCAGCAGTTGGGGTAGCCACACCATCGAAGATCACAGGACAGTCTCTCTGTTGAGAGAGTCAGATGTTTGAGGCACAGACAGTAGACACAAGTCTGCAAGGAACGGGGTTGGAGGGGGTTTCTTTGCATCTCTGTGGTCGATGAGTCTAAAGCTATACAAAGTACGTCACTATAGAACTTGGGTTTAATCTTTCTGTCTCTTGAATAAAATCAAGTAGAGATTAAATCAGTTTCAACTGTTATCAGAAAGGTGTAGATTTGGGAATTCCTAAAGTTATTCCGAGCTGTTGGGGTTAAGAGATGTGGCTCTGTGCCAAAGCTCCTGGGATTGCCCATAGAAGGGGTTCAGGAGCATGACTGCACTGAAGAGTCCTGGAGAGCACACCTTTGGATTTGGACAGGTCTGGATTACAATCTGGCTCTACTGTTTAGTAGCTGTAAATGTGGGCAAGTTAACACCTCTCTAGCTTCCTTATTGCAGGATGGAGAGAAATATAGTATGTTTCATGTAGTGAGAAATTATAAGAAGTAAGAGATCTCATGTTAGACTCCCAGGAAATGAAAGCTAGAACTATGAGAGAAGATCCCGTATCAATTCTAAAAGCAAAACATTAGGATCCAACTCAAACAACAGCACTAAAACAGGAAGAAGAGGACAAGCTGGATGTTGGGTTGTGGGTGGTAGGTTAGAGGCAGGTAAACCAAGACGATGGTAGAAAAAGACCAGTGGGAAGCTAAGCGCAGCGAGATGTCACTGTGGCAGTGGGCGCAGAGCATGTACGCCTGCAATGAAGGAGAAGTCTTGGAGCACATGTATTAATTTCTTGCTGCTGCTTTAACACATTACTATAAATGTAGTGGCATGAAGCAACACAAATTTATCATCCTACAGTTCTGGAGGTCAGTAGTCTGAAACGGGTTTCACTGGGCTGAAATCAAGATATTGTAGGACCACACTCCTTCTGGAGGCTCGAAGGAGAAAGCCGCTTCCTAGGTTCTAGAGGCTGCCTGCATCCCTTGACTCATGGCCCCTTGTTCCTTCTTCAAAGCAGCACTATTGTGTTTGAGTCTCATTGCTTGTTTCTGTTGTCAGATCACCTTCTCTCTGTCACTGGGACAGGGGTGGAACTCTGTTAGGTGGCGCTAGGTTGAAGTTGCTTCTCCCCAATAGGATTTCTGCAAAGCATGTGTTCCCAGACCACCTATATGAGGAAGATGGGCAAGGCTGGAAAAGTAGGTCCTGTTGCTTCTCCATCTTACGTCTTACACCATTATCCCCAGGCTGAGCACTCTGATTTTATGTCTGTGATCAGTTATGTTTCTTGACTTTTTCAAGGGAGGAAATTAAGTCTTTTTTAAAAGGGAGGAAAGGTGAGACTCTCTCTACATTCCTACTTCAGAAGATATCTTTCTTGGTTCTGTTATGTTCCCCACATAGAGTAGGGTTTCAAACAGGCAGATCCAACTCTGCATTTGGAACTGACAAGTGGTGCAAATATGAAGAGCTTTACAATGACAAAGGATTGTATTGCCCCCCTCCATCAGTTACCTAATTTTTTTTCTTTCTTTAAATAGTGTGGCAAACAAATATTCTGATAAAGTTGTCTTTGGTGTGGTTTTGTGAATTGACATAATTAAGAGCTATTTTCACTTGGCAATGCTACAAGAAAACCATCCAAGTCAGATGAACAAGGAAATTACTTAATGCTAATTATTTAATTAGCAACTCAGGTGAACCACTCTTGAGAAAGTGGATGTTAAGATTTGAAGGAAGAGAAGAGAGTCACAGAGGCAGCACACCATGGGTGTCAGCCAAAGACAAATCCTTCCATCCCTTTCCTGCGTTGCCTGCATACGTGTTAGCTGACCATCCACCTGAAATAGGATATGAATGGGCTCTGACTGCTGCTGCTGCCCACCTGTTGGAATGTCCGTGTCAAGGAAGAATGGTTATGCCTTTAGTTCCCTCCAATTTTCATGAAATAAACATCACTTGGCAATTCCTTCAAAATTGATGAGGCGCTGTTTCATTCCCCTGGGTCCTTCCTGCCCGGTTAATCATTGTTCTAAACAATGGCAGCATTAATCAGCCTGATAACACTGTCAAGTCATTAACAGCATAGCTGGGTTTTATGCCAGATGCAGGTCCCTTTATCAAACCTTCATGAAGATTGGAAAATCGCTTTATGGTGGATGCAGCTTCCTAAGGGAGTCGTATGTGGTCATAGGGAAGATGTTCCTGGGTGAGATTTAGTTTGGGTAGTTTCTGAGGGTCATCTGCAAGATACCTAGGCGAGGGTGAAGAAGGCTGTCCTGGTGGAATTCAAGATCTTTGCACTGAGTCCACCAGAGTCTTTGACATCCATGTGAATTGGCTTTGATGCTTTTAATAGCTGCACAGGCAGCCCAAGTATCATGATTTTGGATCTGGACAGACTTGGATTCAGATATGAGGCTCAATACTAACTGGTCGTGGGAGCTAGGGAAGATTTTAACAGTGGAAAAAATATAATCATCTCTGTAGGATAGTTTAGCATGGTGCCTGGTACATGGTAAGTGCTCATAAATGATCATTTAAAAACTGAGACCACTAAAATTGTTTTTAAATATTTGTAAAGCCCCAGTCTGTTTCTAGGACTTTAGCACTGTGGAGTGTATTCTAAGACAGAAACAAACCAAAGAATGTCATAAATGCCATTCAGGCAAAAAAAAAAAAAAAAAAAAAAAAAAAGGTGGCTAGTGTTCCCTATTCTCAGAGTGGGTCACTATCAGAGTGGCAGGTTGGCGCATAAAGAGCTTCCTTCAGGCGCCAAATCACACACCTACTCCTTGCAGCAACTGCTACGTTTCATCTCCTAGTGATGGCCAAAGTCCTAAGCACCCTGGACCTTTATACCATCCGCATCCCTGGGCCACCTCTTCTCTAGAGATTCACAGCAGGCCACCTGGGAGGCTGTATCTTACACCTTTAACTTAAAGCATAGATGGAGCCCCCCATCTCCTGGGTTGACAGCCTGGTGTGGCCTGAGACTGCCTAGGAGTTTAAGAAGATCAGGACAAAATTGCTAATTGCAGATTTTCTTTCCACTTTTTTATTTTACCTGGTCTTTCAAAGGTTCAGGGAATCCTTGAAGACTGAAGGGAGCATTTAAGCCAGCGGCCACTTCAGGCTTTGTCCCAGGAGTGGCAAACTCAAAGTTTGATCCTTGGTCTTAGTGCTGTCTGCCAAACGCTCCTCCCCAGCATACAAATGTCTATTTCAGTTCAGTTCAGTTCAGTCGCTCAGTCGTGTCTGACTCTTTGCGACCCCATGAACTGTAGCACGCCAGACCTCCCTGTCCATCACCAACTCCTGGAGTTCACCCAGACTCACGTCCATTGAGTCAGTGATGCCATCCAGCCATCTCATCCTCTGTCGTCCCCTTCTCCTCCTGCCCCCAATCTCTCCCAGCATCAGAGTCTTTTCCAATGAGTCAACTCTTCGCATGAGGTGGCCAAAGTACTGGAGTTTCAGCTTTAGCATCATTCCTTCCAAAGAAATCCCAGGGCTGATCTCCTTCAGAATGGACTGGTTGGATATCCTTGCAGTCCAAGGGACTCTCAAGAGTCTTCTCCAACACCACAGTTCAAAAGCATTAATTCTTCAGCTGTCAGCCTTTTTCACAGTCTAACTCTCACATCCATACATGACCACAGGAAAAACCATAGCCTTGACTAGACGGACCTTTGTTGGCAAAGTAATGTCTCTGCTTTTGAATATGCTATCTAGGTTGGTCATAACTTTCCTTCCAAGGAGTAAGTGTCTTTTAATTTCATGGCTGCAGTCACCATCTGCAGTGATTTTGAAGCCCCCAAAAATAAAGTCTGACACTGTTTCCACTGTTTGCCCATCTATTTCCCATGAAGTGATGGGACCAGATGCCATGATCTTTGTTTTCTGAATGTTGAGCTTTAAGCCAACTTTTTCACTCTCCTCTTTCACTTCATCAAGAGGCTTTTTAGTTCCTCTTCACTTTCTGCCATAAGGGTGGTGTCATCTGCATATCTGAGGTTATTGCTATTTCTCCCGGCAATCTTGATCCCAGCTTGTGCTTCTTCCAGTCCAGCGTTTCTCATGATGTACTCTGCATATAAGTTAAATAAGCAGAGTGACAATATACAGCCTTGACGTACTCCTTTTCCTATTTGGAACCAGTCTGTTGTTCCATGTCCAGTTCTAACTGTTGCTTCCTGACCTGCATACAAATTTCTCAAGAGGCAGGTCAGGTGGTCTGGTATTCCCATCTCTTTCAGAATTTTCCACAGTTTATTGTGATCCACACAGTCAAAGGCTTTGGCATAGTCAATAAAGCAGAAATAGATGTTTTTCTGGAACTCTCTTGCTTTTTCCATGATCCAGCGGATGTTGGCAATTTGATCTCTGGTTCCTCTGCCTTTTCTAAAACCAGCTTGAACATCAGGAAGTTCACGGTTCACATATTGCTGAAGCCTGGCTAGGAGAATTTTGAGCATTACTTTACTAGAGTGTGAGATGAGTGCAATTGTGTGGTGGTTTGAGCATTCTTTGGCATTGATTTTCTTTGGGATTGAAATGAAAACTGACCTTTTCCAGTCCTTGTGGCCACTGCTGAGTTTTCCAAATTTGCTTCTATTTAAGACTTCATTAATTGTATCACACAACCTGTCTAATATGAATTATTGTGGCAAGGAAGGCTCTATTATACGTATATATTGGAAAGGAACACATTTTAAAAACATTGAAGTGGAAAGCATACACGGTAGAATCAAAGACCACCAACACTATTTTGGGCCCATATCAAAGCCATATTTTTTCCTTGTTATGTCAACTTGTGCTTGGAAAACAACCTAGAAGGTTGTCAAATGCCATTTAAAAGCCCAAGAAAGAGAACCGTGCTTCCAAACTCTGGAAACCTAGTGTTTCCAAATCTATTAGATCTATTTCTGAAGTCACTGGCAATGTTTAGCGATCACCTTGCATAGGAGAATGAGAGATTTCTCCTCTTGAGAACAGAGACCTTTGGGTGCCCTGGAATACCATTTGTCAGCCACCAGGGAATGTGAAGCCTTACTTTGGCTGTGGCTTGGGTGACAGCTTTTAAACGAACAGATTTCTGGTGCACACCACCCACGAGTGCCTAGAAACCCTCCGTCCCTCCGTCCCACATCAAATTTGAGGTGAAGTTCGGGTTGGCAGCAGCTTGGCTCTGTCATCATGTCTAAATTCTACTAGTTCTGGCCCAAATTTGCTTTTCCTGGCAGACTTGAGCCAAGTCCCCATGAAACGTATCCCTGACTTTCAAAATTATGGGCAAAGTAGGGCTGGCAAAGGTATGGGGGCAGAGGAGGGCAGGGTGCAGGGCGCTGGAGAGGGTAATTGCTGTGAATGGCCCGGTGATGGGGATCTATATCCAGGAAGTAATTTCGCGAGATCTCTGCCCTCCCACTTCCGGTTTGGCTCTCCCAGCACACCGGGCACAGAGCTGCATTTTTATAGACCGTAAGTCTGTTGTAAAGTTGTGTATGCTGGCGGTTGGTGAAGTAGTGTTTTCTTTATCTTTACTGGTGCCCCAGGACCACGCAGGGACATACATGTATGTGCGATTCCCTTCCATGCTGTTGCTGCTTCACCCGGCAAGATGGTCCCTCCCAGCCTTTCACGGAAGACCTTGCTGCCCCCGGGCCCAAGGCGGCTCCTGGTTGGCTGACGGTCCGGCCCATCCCGCATGTGGTGGGCATGAAGGAGCCTTGAGAACGCAGCCCTCCCTGAAGGGTTATGTGCATCGAAAAGGCTGCATGGACTTTGAGGCCAGCCCAGGGAAACCTCAACACATCAGCGACCCCTTGCTTTTTAGTAGATGCCCTACAAACAACTAGGCCATGACTGCGTGGGAATTGGAGGGCAGGAGGCCGTTTCATGCTTGAGGACTTTTCTCTAGCGCTGGTGCCAAGCAGTTGGAGGCCCTTTTCGGAATGTAGGCTTGATTGGCCTGGCTCTCCCCGACCTCAATCTTTTGTTAAAGGGGAAGAAATATTTGTGGCCAAAAGAAGTGTAATTAACAGAAAGACTGTGTACATGAACTGTCCTCTTATCGGTGATGATAAAATCTCCAGTTGCCTATATTTTTGCAGTCAGCCACCATGTTCTGTCAGAATGGCCTTGATAATTCCCTCTCCATTCCATTATCATGTCTTCAGGCTTCTAGTCTTTCCCTCCTCAGATCCACTCTGAACACCATAACAGGTTGTTCATCTTGAAGAGAAATCTTGGCTCCTCGCCCCCAAACACTCAGTAACTCCCTATTTCCCCAGAGTAAGGTCCTAACTTTGTATCTGACATCCAGATCCCTACACAGCCTGGTCTCAAGTCTCAACTCATCTTTCTGGCCTCACGTCCCACACTGCTTCTGTGGAAAGCAGACAGAGAGCTCCCGGCCCCTCAGGTCCCTGCCTCATCACAGGCTTGTGCAGAAGACCTCCCTTGGCTGTGCTGCCCTGCAGTGGTGCTCCATTCGCATCCTCGTCTGTCACAGAGCATCCCTGACAGCCCCAACACCTGGTCTGTCTGTCTGTCTGTCTGTCTCTGTCTTTGCTCCTTTAGCACTTGCAGACTGGGAGTTTATTTCTCATCACTTTACAGGATACCTGTCCTAAATGTGGAGACTACTCCCTGCCTCTCTGCAGGGCGCACTGTGCCTGCTGTGCTGGGAGGGCCTTTTCCAAAGTCGAAGTGGGCTGCCACTGGAGGCCAGGGGCGCTGGACTGAGTCAGCAGGGTTAGAGCTTGAGCCCCACCGTAGTGTGCAACCCTGGGAAAGTTCCTTCTTCTCTCTGGCCCAGTTTCCTCATTTGCAAAGCGGGGAGTGATGACTCATGTCACAGCAGTAGCTGACATGGTGGAATCTGATATTCTGGGTTAGGCACTTGGCGTGATGCTGAATGCTCTATTGTCATCGTTATCCTTATACTCATTAAATAGGCACGTATTAATGAATAGATTTCTGGTGATGAAGCCTAGAGCCTTTCTGTGGGGTTGAACATTTGGCTCAGTCTGCGTGTGGAACCCCAGGTCTGCTTCTGTAAATCTGAGTAAATCCCCGTTTCCTCCAGGGTAAATAGGGGAGATTGGGAGCGCCCACCTCCCAGGGTTGTAAGAATTAAAATGTGATCATGGATATAAAATGTCTGCACTTCAGGAAGGCTCAGTAAATGAAAGAGCTTTGGGACCCAGAGGGTCACAGTGGGGAAATGATCAGGAGTTCTGCCCTTGCCGTGCTTCAGTTTCCCCCACCTTGAGTCTCACTGGGGTGTTGCAGAGAGGCCTCCCTCTGCTCTAACTTTATGTCAGTCCACTCTTCTGTGCCCTCTTTGCCCACTCAGTCCAGACCAGAGCTGGATGAGTGTTGGGATTTGGGGGACTGTTCTGTGCTCCTAACTCAAGCAAGTGGGGCCCTTCCAGTGGCAGAGGTGGACAGATCACCCATTTTGCCCCAGGCAGCTCATGCCTCCCCGTGAACACCCTGGAAATACATGCTCTGGGCCGTGCAATCCAGCACGCATAGATTAGCGCTCTTCCTCCCAAGCCCTGCCTCCTCCATTTCATCAGCGTGATCCTAGGGTGGATAGTATTTCTCTAACTGCCTAATTGGGAGAGTTTAGCTGGAAAATTGCCATCATGTTCTCTTTTAAAGGGTGCCAGCAGCCAGAGACTGCCAGCTGTAATGTCAGCGGGTAATCCCGACTTTGCTGCCGTGGATCTTGGGAACACCCTTCTTTCTTCAGCCTACTTACTGAGTGGTTAGAGCAAGCCTTGGGCTTTCAGAGAAAAGAATACTAGAGAACAGGACAGAGGGACCAAGGCCACTTCAAGTGCTGATGTGCTTCCCTCTGGCCCCACATGCCCCACTGGAATGAACTACAGTAAATTGGAATGTCCCAGGATCACCTCGGCCTTGTGGCACAGTGGTTAGCTCCCTGGATTTCCACCTTGGCAAGCCTGAGTTTAGACTGGGTCTGGGGGTTGTCTGGGAAGAGGAAAATGTAATTGCCAAGGCTTATTCCTAAGTTTGAAACAGAGAGCGTGCAGAGGGGGCTTTAGGAGTGTGGGCCCTGGGCCAAGGTCCCACTCTAGGTTAGGTTCTGCTACTTGCTGGCAATGTTACCAAATCTCCTGATTTTTCATCTTTAAATCATGGATGATAATTGAATTCTAGCAGCTACCTTCGGAGAAGGCAATGGCAACCCACTCCAGTACTCCTGCCTGGAAAAATCCCATGGATGGAGGAGCCTGGTGGGCTGCAGTCCATGGGGTCGCTAAGGGTTGGACACGACTGAGTGACTTCACTTTCACTTTTCACTTTCACACATTGGAGAAGGAAATGGCAACCCACTCCAGGGTTCTTGCCTGGAGAATCCCAAGGACGGGGAAGCCTGGTGGGCTGCCGTCTATGGGGTTGCACAGAGTCGGACATGACTGAAGAGACTTAGCAGCAGCACCTACCTTGGCTCCAGCCATGGAGGGACCCATACCGGTGGCAGCGCTGCCGTCTTAAACACATCGTCCGCAGGTGGGTGTCTGCCTCACAGAAAGGGGGTGCGTGAAGGGTTGGCTGGGGGGGTTTTGATGGGCCAGGCTTAGGAGGGGGATGCCACACTCCAGTCACAGTCCATGCTCTGGAAGGCGGGTTCATGGCCCCAGCCTAAGTAGGCGGGGGGAGGTAGTTTGCTGGCACTCAGAATGAAGAGGTGCTGCCACCCCGCCTCTGCCACACAGAGAAGCCTTCTTAGCAGCAGCAGCAGGTTCTCACTGTGTGCATGCCCCGTGTCAGGTGCTGACTTAAGCACTTTGCATGTATTACCTTAATGACTCAAAATGACACGATGATCCCAAATGTATATTATGTATCACTGAGTGTCTTGGGAAGAATCCAATGGCACCCTCAAAGGGACAGTTAAACAGGGTTTAAGGGTATCTGCACCTCCATATACATAGTAGCATTTTCCACAATAGCCAAAATGTAGAAGCCACCCACATGTTCAACAGATGAGTGGTTAAGCAAAATATGGTATATACATACAATAGAATAGTGTGTGTGTGCATGCTGAATCACTTCAGTAGTGTCTGACTGTTTGCAGCCCCGTGGACTGTAGCCCTCCAGGCTTCTCTTGTCCATGGGATTCTCCAGGCAAGCATACTGGAGTGGGCGGTTGCCATGCCCTCCTCCAGGCAATAGAATAGTATTCATCTTTAAAAAGGAAAGAGATGCCGACACATGCTACAACATAGATAACCGTAAGGATAATGATGCTAAGTGGAATAAGCCAGTCACAAAAGACAAATACTGCCTACTTCCACTTACATGAGGTACCTGGAGTAGAAAATGTAGAGACAGAAAGTAGAAGGATGGCTGCAAGGACTAGCGGGCTGGGGAAGTGCTTGATGAATGGGCGTGCGGTTTCAGTCTTGCAAGGTGGAAAGAGTTCTAGAGTCGGGTGGTGGTGATGGTTGTGCGACAGTGTGAGTATATTTAATGCCACTAATTTGTACTCTTAAAATGGTTAAAATGGTAAATTTTATGTCATGTGTATTTTACCACAGTTAAAAATAAGCTTAAAAGGCTTAGGGCTTAGGGAAGAGGATGTTTACAAAGACACAGATGGTTATAGGTGCCAAGGAGTGATGAGGTTCAGCACAGAGTTAGCAGCAACCACAGGAAGTTCCTCCACCCACAGGCCTGAGGGCTGAGCAGGAGCAGTGGTCACCAGAACGAGGTGAGAACACATGGGAGAAGGGTCATCCAGCAGGAGCTGTGGCTGGAGGTAGAGGAACTCGGCACTGCCAAGCCAGAGCCCACACACAGGAGCCAGAGGATAAGTGCCCTGACCTCCATCCTGCTGCCCCTGATACCCCTGGCCACACCAAGCTGGAACCAGAGGGCAAGGGAAGCTGATGACGTCTTCCATGGAACCAGCCTCCCCAGAGCTCAGAGAAGAGTGGAGGGTGGGGTGGGGTGACCAGAAAAGACTGGGCACAGCTACCATTGTTCCCACTGTACAGATGAGAACACTGAGGTGAAGTCACTCACACAAGGAGTGAATGCAGTGCAGGCTTTGAACCTCAGAGTCCTCCTAAGAGAGGAACAGACCCTAAAGTGCAATGAAGTTCTAGGATGTGCCCAGCACTGTGCTTTCTCTTCCCAAATGGATGAAAATAGAGAGACTCAAGAGTTCAGTTCAGTAAGGCAGCTAACAAGGAGCTAAGCCAGGATTTCAGACTCCAGAGCCGAGCTGTTTCCACCAAATGCAAGGCGCTTCAGCCGGTCTGTCACTCACTGTCACCACCATTAACGCAGCATCAGGACGCGGTCACTGAGCAAGGACCGCATTGTGTCTTGTGTCTGGACAAGAGGAGCTGCTATGCACAGACCCCGTGCCTCTCCACCCCACGCTGAGACTCCGGGCAGGGAACTTACTTTGTAACAAGCCACACTAGGCACAGACAGAAAGCTCCATCCATCCATCCACCCCTGGCACCAGACACCAGGATGCTGGAGCCGAAAGCATCTATCGACCCCCAGTCCCCACCCCTCCACCCCGCTTGGACAGAGTGACCCACCAGCACAGCGGGAGTTCAGCTCAACAGTTCAGCATTTGCCCAGCACCTCGCTGGTGTCCAGTCTGAACTAGACATCAGGGAGACTCTCGACATAGCCCTGGTATGTCCCACGCCATCCTCTTCTTTCCATCTGTACCACCCTCGCCTAGACCCAGAGTCCAGAACTGTGCTCCAGCCTGCTGCCTATTTTAGGAAATCACAGGGTCATGCCCGGTGTTTACCTACTGCCTACAGGCTGCTTTCACATTATTTCAGCTCAGCTGAGTCATTTCTGCAGGGACAGTGTGACCCCTAAAGCCAAAGACTGTACTCCCTGGATCTTTACAGAAGAAGTTTGCTGACTCCTCACCTAAACCAAGGGTCTTAGTTTGCTGGAGCTGCCCTAAAAAAAGTCCCACAAATTGGGTGACATAAAATAACAGAAATTTATTGTCTCACAGCTGGAGGCTAGAAATCCGAGATGGCAGTGTCCCGGGGCTGTCCCTCCCACCGCTGGGAGGGAAAACCATGCCTGGCCTCTCCCCTGGCTTCTGTTAGCCTCAGGTACCCCTTGGCTTGTAGACAGTGACTCTCTGTGTCTTCACATCATTTTTTCTCTGTGCATGTCTGTTTCTAGGTTCACATTCCCTTTTTGGGGCAATTGGGTTGGATTTGGGTCCATCCTCATGACCTCATCTTAACTTGATTGTCTGCAAAGATCCTGTTCCCAGATAAGGTCACATTCGCAGGTCCTGGGAAGTGAGGACCCCCAGTCATGGGGGATATAGTTCAGCCCCTTAAACAAAACCCCATGATCGCTCACCTGAACTATTGCAACTGGTTTCCCCACAGTCATTCTTGCAAAGCACCCTGTCCCCATCCTCAAACCCTTATCCTGTGCTGACTGTCCACATCTCAGATGAGTTCTTGCAGTTTAGATCAGCACACGAACTTCCCTGGGGGCGCAGTGGTAAAGAATCCACCTGCAGTGCAGGAGGCACGGGGTTTCATCCCTGGGTTGGGAAGATTCCCCTGGAGGAGAAAATGGCAACCCACTCCAGTATTCTTGCCTGAGAAATCCCATGGACAAAGGAGCCTGGTGGGCTACGGTCCACGGGGTCGCAGAGTCAGGTATGACTGAGCGACTGAGCGCACAGGCATTACATCAGATCGTGTCACTCTCGTATCTGAAATCCTCCAGTGCACACCCAGTGGGTCCAGGCTAAACTCTAACACGGTCTGTGGTGTTCTGCGGGGTCTGCTCTGGGGACCAATCCACTTCCTCGTCCCCACCTGCCTTCACCTTCTCTCGGCCGCAGCCTTCTAGTCTTCTTTGAGTTGTTCAAACTTGCTGAGCATCTTTCCTCTACAAGACCTTTATGTAAAGTGTTCCTCTGCCTAAGCCATTCCTTACCTCGCCTCTGCCTGTTCAGTTCCTATTTGTCCTTCATACAGCCTCCTAAGCATCCCTTTCTCAGGAATCCTTCCCTGAACTTGCTCACTAGGTCACATCAACCATTAATGCCTTTTTAGCACCACCCTGGTGCTTAGCCACAACCTTAAGTGTGTGATTCTGGTATTGATGTGTCTCTTTGTTATTAGATCAGATACTCCATGAGACACGATCTCTAGGCTTCCAATGTTTTTTGTCTCTGCCTGTCCCCTGTGAGCTCTGCCAAAGGTAAGGAAAAGAGAGGAAAGGAAATGGAAAGACAGACAGAGCCTGTCCCCTTGAGGAGCTCAGTGACTGCAAATATAAAAATCTAGAGTCTATGATTTGTAGGAGCACAGATGACAGACTCCCAAGGTGAAAGGAGAGTGAGAATCCTTCAGGAAGTGGTACCTAAACTTGGTCTCATAAGAGTCTCTTGGTCCCACCTTTCCAGATAGAGGAAGAGTGTAATTCAAGTCCTGGTAGCTGTGTTATTTTTCTATGTTTGTGTAGCAAATTACTTTAGACTTGCTGATTCAAAACAGCACTTGCTGTCTCACAGTCTGGGGTTGGGGTCTGGGCACAGCTTGGCTGGGACCTCTGCTCAGGGTCTCACAGCCCTACAGTCAAGCTGTTGGCTAGACTGCATTTTCATCTGGCCTGATCGGGGAAGAATCCACCTCTCAGCTCCTGCAGGTTGTTGGCGGAATTCACTTCTCTGTGGTTGGAGGACTGAAGGTCCTGCTCTTTGCTGGCTGTTGGCCAGAGGCTGCCACCCTGTCCTCGGGATTTCCCACAGTTCTGCCCATGGGGCCTCCCCAACATGCCTGGCCCCATCACGCCAGCAAGGAGCACCTCTTTCCTGTCCACTGAGACGGAGTCTTGTGTAACTGAATGTAATCACAGGTGAGCAATTTGCCACTCTTGCTCTCCCCCAAAAGGTACTCCATTCCCCCAGGGAGAAGGCAGTGGCAACCCACTCCAGTACTCTTGCCTGGAAAATCCCATGGACGAAGGAGCCTAGTGCGCTGCAGTCCATGGGGTTGCTAAGAGTCAGACATGACTGAGCGACTTCACTTTCACTTTTCACTTTCATGCATTGGAGAAAGAAATGGCAACCCACTCCAGTGTTCTTGCCTGGAGAATCCCAGGGACGACGGAGCCTGGTGGGCTGCCGTCTCTGGGGTTGCACAGAGTCGGACACGACTGAAGCGACTTGGCAACAGCAGCGCCAGCAGCAGCATTTGCCCAGAGTGTTAGGCAGGGCGCTTGGCCAGCTGTGGGTTTAGCCAGCCCTCCAGGTGTCAGGGCAGAGGTCGCAATGCCCAGGCATCCCTAGCAGTTGAAGCTACCATGTCTCATTCTTACAGTGACTGAGCCAGACCCTCCGGGACCTGGTGCCCTTCTTCTGGCTCTGCCACTTCTCCACCCAGCTCCTCCCCTAGCCTTGAGGGACATCGTTCTGAAAAATCCCTCCTGACTCCAGACCAGTGGTGGGAGGCCTTTGTTTGGTCTTCCCCCCAGGGAAGCCTGATCCTGGGAACGAGTGAGGGCAGGAAGAGAAGGGGCAACAGAGGATGAGATGGTTGGACGGCACCACTGACTCAGTGGACGTGAGTTTGAGTGAGCTTCAAGAGTTGGTGATGCCCGGCGTGCTGCAGTCCATGGGGTTGCAAAGAGTCAGACAGGACTCAGCAGCTAAACAGCAACAGAAACAGACAGCACAGGTAGCAATGCTAGTAACTGGCTGTCAGGGCAGGACTTGAGTGCAGGTCCTGACCCTGCAGGCCCTTCTCTTTCAGAGCACCTTGCTGTCTGGATGGGGAGCCCCCATCCTTGCCTTCCATCTGGAGAATTTTTTTAAATTGATTAGTTTTTTTTAACTGTTTTTATATTTCTTTATTTTTAATGGAAGGATAATTGCTTCACAGTATTGTTTGTTTCTACCAAACATCAGCATGAATCAGCCACAGTTTTGCCCATTTCCCCTCCCACTTGAACCTCCCTTCCACCTCCCTCCCCATCCCACCCCTCTAGGTTGTTACCGAACCCTAGATTGAGTTCCCTCAGTCATACAGCACATTCCCATCTGGCTGTCTGTTTTACATATGGTAATGTGTGTTTCCATTCACTTATTCCACAAGTGTTCATTGGGTGCCTACTGGGTGCCCTGGGGTGAAAACACCCTTGGAGAGCTTACAGTCTAGTGCAGGAGACAGGTGTGAACTACACACTTAAGTGGAGACGACATGCAGCTCCATCTGTAATAAATGTTAAGAGTGAGCAGAGCGTGGTGGTGTCAGAGCCCTTGGGGGCAGCATCTGAGCAGGTGGGCGAGGTCAGAGAAGGTACCCCTGCTTCAGAGGCTCTGAAGCTGAAATTAAAAGGAGGAAGAAAAGTGAGTCAAGCCCAGGACACGAGAAGAGGCAGTTAGAACAGTAATCCAGGCAGAGGGCAAAGGCCCTGGAGTGGGAGAGAGCGTGGGGGGCTCCCACAGCCAGTCAGGTTGGAGAGCAGAGAGCCGGGTGGTGGTTTGTGCTCAGTCTGAAGACAGGCAGCCAGACGCCAGCAGAGAGGGTGCGGGGCTGCGCTCCCTGTTCCCAGGCTCCTTGTGACCCCACGTGCCAGGGCCTCACACAGCATTCTGAAGAGCCCCCACCCTGCCTCCCCTCTGGGGCTCTCACCCATTGGGAGAGGTTAGCTCCATGCAGAAATCCAGCCAGTCATCTTACCACGTGCGAGGCAGACAGCTTAGAATAATAACATTTTTTCTCTGCGTGTTCAGAAATGTCAGAGTCCCATCTACTTGGAACGAGAGGCCAGTGTTTCAGCTCTGAGAACCCGGGGAGTATGCAGGCCACAGCGCTTAGGAAAGTCAGTAAACTCAGCAAGTGCACTTGGATTTCTAAAGGGGGAGAGGAAGCCTGATTTTCTCTTCTGCACATCCTCCTCACACCTTGGCTTTGGAAATAAAAGCCTGAGCTGGGGGAATGTAACTGTAGGGTTGATCTATGAAAAAAGAGGAACAGGAACAGGCTCTCTCACCTCCCCCACTAGCCACGAGGAGCATATGGGCCGTGGTGAGGAGGCAGAGGGGATGTGCCCTGCTCAGTGCTAATGAGGAGCGAACGAAGGCCTGGCTGAAGTGGCTGTGAGCGCGCCCAGCAGGGACCACTTCCTGCACAGAGCAGGCGGCCCCGATTGAGGGGGCGGACAGGTGCTGCCTCCTCGGATACTCTTGGCAGAGTCTCACCTGATCCTGTGGCTCATCTCGAGATGTGCCTGACCTTGGAAGGCCCAGGGAAGCCGGGTTTAGCTAAAGGTTCTGGAGACCGCTTTCTGCCCAGGACTGGCATCTCCCCAGCTCTGTCTGGGAGGGTTTATCTGCAAAAGCTGAAGGACTTCTGCTTCTTTTGAAGTTTTGCACAGTGGTGGGGAATATTTTGGCCTGGTGCTTTTGACCCAGAGTCATTCTGACGTGTCCTAGAAATCGGGCCAGAAAATTGTCTGCCTGTGTGATGATGCCTCAGCCGCTGCAGAAAAGTGGGGAGCGGGCATGGGCACGTGCAGGAGCATCGGGGCTGGGGAAAGCTCAGGACTGAGACAGAGAATGGAGAGGCCAGAGATAGCAAAGGATCAGGGATAAGATGATGGTTGCACTCAGTCCTGGCAATTTATTTGTGAAACGGTGTTTTGCACATTGATACCACAGTTGTGGCATTGCAGCGACTGTGCCAGATGCTCATTTCAGAAGGACCCACTTGGCACTGGCGGCGCTGAGGAGGGGCCCATTGGATGGAAGTCTCCATGGGGCTCCCCACCTCTCCTCCCCGTCCGCACCCTCGGCCGCGACCCTCAGCATCCGTCACTCAGAATACTGCAGCGGTCACAGTACTGGTCATTCTGTGGTCTGCCCTCTGTGTTGCAGATAGAGGGATTTTTTTTTTTTTGAAACAATATGTTTTAAAGGGGATCCTTGGCTTTTGCGTCTTGTTACAGAGGGCGGCTTCCCTCGTGGCTCAAACAATAAAGAATTCGCCTGCAATGCAGGAGACCCAGGTTTGATCCCTGTTTCAGGACGATCCCCTGAAGGAACTGGCAGCCCACTCCAGTATTCTTGTCTGGAGAATTCCATGGACAGAAGAGCCTGGCAGGCTGCAGTCCATGAGGTCACAGACAGTCAGACACGACTAAGCAGCTAACACTTTCACTTTCACAGCGGGCGGCAGAGGATGACATGGTTGGATGGCATTTCCGATTCAATAAACATGAATTTGAGCGAACTCCAGGAGATAGTGAAGGCCAGGGAAGCCTGGTGTGCTGCAGCCCATGGGGTCACAAAGAGTCGGACATGACTGAGCAACTGAACATCAACAACCCCAAAGCCACTCATTTCTGAATCCTGTTCTTTCTCCTTCCCTCTGCTCTAGAGCATGCTGGCTGATCTGAGGAATGGCCTTTGAGGGCATTATTTGATAGGTGAGTTTTATCTTCACAGGCTTGAGCCCCCCGAGATTGCCTTCCCCCTCTGGAAGGCATTCCCTAAACCTCAGTAACACTCAACGTGCCTTTGTAGGGGTCAGGGGAAGACTTTTGCAACACAGTTGAGTATAGCCCTCCTGCATTCCTTTGCCTGAAAATTGCTTTTCCATGAAGACCAAGATGGGGCAAGAAGTTGTTCTACGGATTTTCCTTGGTTTAAAAGGGAAAAGGAACGCCTTCTCAATCTGTGTGAGCATGTACATATACGTGCATTAGAATCGTTAATGTTTCTTTGGAGAGAGGTAAAATTTATGTGTGGTTTAACCAAATGATGTGCCTCCAGTGGGGAGAAAACAACCCCCACCCCCATTAAATAGTATTTGTGATGCATGGAAAAAGAAAAGGGAAGGAAAGAAAGCTTGAACTTCATGAGCGTGAGAAAACAAAGGGGAAATCGAAATTGCGGATCTGCCAGAAACCTGCCACTCACAGAGCCCACAAATCACAGGGAAACAAAGAGAAATGGAAAGATTTGGTATTAAAAACCCATTCTTCCCTGAACCTGTGCCAGCATCTATAAAACAATTACATGTGGTCATACTTGAGGCTTTTCTGAGATACTAATTCTTCTCTTGACATTAAAGTCTTGTGCGTGTTGCTTTCAGAATGTTGTACCCGGTCAAGAGGCGCACACATCAGAAGGCCAGACACAGAGTACTGGACTCTGAGCTTCTTCCTTTTTTCTCCTGGGAGTGTTCCTTGGAGTGCTGATTTTTCACCACCACACCAAAATGGGCCGTCTGTGGTTGGCTCCCAGGTGTCTCCCTGGTTGCCAGGAGAACTGGGCGAAGAAGATGGATGGGTTCATGAAGTCCACCCACCAGAATAGGAGGAAAACTCACTGGAGCTCCTGACCAGGAGAAGGTGATAAATGTCTGAGCATGGCCCCGGAGTGGAATGAATGTGCGCTCTCAGTGACGGCAGAGAAGGTGGCCCACAGGTCCACGTGTTCATGTGAAGTTCCTCGTGCATTCAATGGGCCTTTGATTTAAGATTAAATAGGGCCCCTGTGTGAAATCTGCTGTTAGTTTTAAAAGCCTTTCCATTTGACAGGTGAAAACCTCATCAGAATTACCCTATGCAGAGATGTCAGGAAAAATATACAAGAAGAAATTGGACCACGTGATTGAGCTGAGCATATACCGCCTCTTCCCTGGCATTTCTGTGTGGGCTTATTTATTCTTCATGCATCTACTCTTTGGGCATTTCCCCTCTTTGAGGCTTAGCTGTAAAATGCACAAGAGGCAGATGATTTCACGGTTTTTGGCTTCTTCTCGGCAAAGGGACTCACCTTGGGGTCAAATGTGGGGTTATTTCCAAATGAAGCTGCAAGGGGTGGAGCCCAGAGGAGAGGCAAGAAGAAAAATAGGTGAATTAAGTGAAAAACATGTTGTGGGCCAATTTAATCAGGGCTAATATATCAGGCCCCATATTGTTTTTGGAACTGGATTCAGGAGAAATAGGATCCCTGACGAGTTGTAGCCAGCCCTGCTAACAAGTGACTGCGGGGTTCACAGACCGGTCTGGAGGAAACCCCAGCTCCGAGCACCAGGCGGCAGGTCCACCCTGGCGGCAGGGGCAGGATGCACACCAACTCCCTCGCTCCTTGGTCTTGCTGCCCTGCCTGCTGTCAGAGACAGAGGGTGGGAGCTGAGGCTTCCGGGCAGTGTGGGCAGCCCCAGACCTGTGTAGGCCTGCCCTGCCCGGAGGGGCGGGGTGCCAGGCCATGCTTGCAGAAAGCTCCTGTCATGCAGGCAGGAAGCCCTTCTGTCCGGACCTAGAAAAGGGGCTGACCCTCCCCCTCTGTCACTGCACAGGGGCCCTGGGACAGGGGCTTTGAGGTATGTAATTTAATCCCTGCATTTTTCAAATGGAAATGGAATGGCCCAGAGTGGGAAAGAGGTTCTCACCCTCCACATACGTTCCTGGCCCTGGCCCAGGGGACAACTCTGGATACTGGCAGCCACTTGCTTTCAGAGCTCACCAGGTGGAGCTGACCTTCCTTGTACTGGGGACCACAGTGTCATATATGATCAGATTGGTGTTCATCACAGTCTCTGCAGATCACCTGAGCCAGGGCTACAACTCCAGAACCATTGCTGGAAGGAAGGGGCTACACCTCCACCTCCGATAGAACAGGCTTGGTTTGTTTTACATAACATGCTGGGAAGAAAGTCTACTCCTTAAGTTCGAATGCCACCTTCTCTATTTAGGAGTTATGTGACTTTAATTATATTATCTAACTTTCTCTTTGTTCCTCACATTCCACCTCTGTGAAATGGCAAGAAGAATAATAGTACCTATTTCACACTATTGCTATGGAGATTCAATGAATAATGTATACAAAGCGCTATGAATAGAGGTGGGGTGTTCAGTTCAGTTCAGTCGCTCAGTCGTGTCCAACTCTTTACAACCCCATGAACTGCAGCACGCCAGGCCTCCCTGTCTATCACCAACTCCCGGAGTCCACCCAAACCCATGTCCACTGAGTCAGTGATGCCATCCAACCATCTCATCCTCTGTCGTCCCCTTCTTTTCCTGCCCTGAATCTTTCCCAGCTTCAGGTCTTTTCAAATGAGTCAGCTCTTTGCATCAGGTGGCCAAAGTATTGGAGTTTCAGCTTCAATATCAGTCCTTCCAATGAACACCCAGGACTGATCTCCTTTAGGATGGACTGGTTGGATCTCCTTGCTGTCCAAGGGACTCTCAAGAGTCTTCTCCAACACCACAGTTCAACAGCATCAATTCTTCAGCACTCAGCTTTCTTCACAGTCCAACCCTCACACCCATACATGACTACTGGAAAAACCATAGCCTTGACTATGGACCTTTGTTGACAAAGTAATGTCTCTGCTTTTTAATATGCTGTCTAGGTTGGTCATAACTTTCCTTCCAAGGAGTAAGCATCTTTTAATTCCATGGCTACAGTCACCATCTGGGTGTAATAATCACATAAAAATGTGACTGCTACTATTCATCAGTATTTACCATGCTCACTGTCATGTAAGAGTGGTGGGGAAGGTTCAAGTTGAAGAAGAAAAGGATTTTTCTAAGGGATAAAGCATGTTTGGAATTTACTGATTTGCAGTGGAAGTGTCCTTTTATGGTTAGTTTTATTTATCAACTTGACCAGGCTACGAGGTGCTCAGATTTTGGTCAAACATTACTCTGGGTGTCTCTGTCAGGGTGTTTTAGGATGAAAATAACATTTAAATCAGTAGACTGAGTAAAGCAGTTTGCCCTCCTTGGTGTGGTGAGACTCATCCAATCAGTTGAAGGCTTGAATAGGACAAAAGGGTTGACCTTCTTCTGAGAATTCTCATGCCCAGTGGCCTTCTAACTGGGACGTTGGTTCTTCCTGGGTCTGCGGTGGCCTACTGATCTTTACGTGAGACAGCAGCTCTGTACATTTCAGACTTGCCAGACTCCATATCATAAAGCGTGCTCGCTCGCTCGCTCGCTCTCTCTCTCTCTATATATATATATATTTGTATATTATATATGTATAATATATGTTATATACATTTTATTTACACAGTCACAATTGGTTCCATTTCTCTGGAGAACCTAATGTATGACATAACGGCCAAGTTTGGCTCTCAGTGGTGTGTTTGTCTGTGAAGGTGCACATGTGTGTGTATGATTGTCTACATGTTTCCATGTCAAAAAAACAACCCAAATATCCAGGATCTTTGAAAAATAAGAAATAGTTAAAAATTGGTTGGAGGTGATTTCAATTGTCCCCATCAGATTGACAGGGCATGTGATCTCCTGCTCTCACTCCCATCCTGACACACATTCTCACTTTTATATGCAGCTCCACATAGTCCATGGAGAAATGTTTTGAGGCATACTGGGAAAGTTGGCTACCTTTCAGAATGTAGGATCCATCCATATGTCAATATTCACTGGTGGGAGGCAGGGTTAAGGTGAGTGAGACATGGGTTGCTTCATGTAAAGAGCGCACCGTCTGTTGGAGAAGAAAGACGTGTAAGTAGAAAGCTGCCATGCTGAATGGACAGAGGTATGGTCAGGTCCTCTGGAGCTATCTGGTCTGTAATAGAGAGGATGTCGAGGGAGGCCGCTAATAAGGGGGAGTCTTGAAGGTTGAGTAGAAGTTTAGACAGGTGGAAAGGAAGTGAAAGACACTCTCAACAGGGGGAGTAGCATATGCAAAGGCTCTGTGGTAACGGAAGCAGAGTGGATTTAGAGGACAGTCTGCCATAGCTGGAGCACAGGATAACACTCAGGTTGAGACCAGAGAGGTAAGGAGAGGCAAGATCATCAGGATCAATTGTTTTGAAAATGATTCAAGACCATTGAGGGGTTTTAGCAAAGAAATGACAAAAAAATTTCCATTTTAGAAGAATCACTCCAGCTGTATTGTGGAGACGGTGGAGGCAAGGTGACCAGGTAGTCTCCATGGCAGATTCCTAGAAATCTGAGACTTCCATTCTAGTAGTTGAAGTTTAGATTCCTACCTCACTGGGTATGTATGGGATAAGAATTTAATCTCTCTTCACATTTTAATGTGAATGAGTTCTGGAACCTTCCCCAAGAGCAAGTTTCCTTGATAAGAGGTGTAGAAGGTACTAGGATATTGAAAACAAAGTTCACTTGCC
This sequence comes from Bubalus bubalis, assembly GCF_019923935.1. Taxonomy (NCBI): domain Eukaryota; kingdom Metazoa; phylum Chordata; class Mammalia; order Artiodactyla; family Bovidae; genus Bubalus; species Bubalus bubalis. The sequence continues at coordinate 751,693 of NC_059175.1, read as the reverse complement.
TCCTGATTTTGCCCGAGTCCTATCCTGTGAAGAGGGACCATTCCAGAGCTCAGTAATGATGTTGGGTGGGACATTTGTGGGCTCTTTTTCCTGGACTAAACATTGTACGGCGGATCAAAGCTCTCATTGCCCCCTGATGTTCATGTTCGTAGCTTTCCTCTTGGAAGGCGACAACCAGTTTTTCTTTGCTCCTGAAGACCATCAAAGTGAAAACAGTAATTTAAGACATCCATGAGACTTGGGATGAGACTGAATGCTGGATACTCACTTCTCCTTTGTCAAAATGGACAGAAATCAAAACTAGCTAACTGATGAGACCCTGGGAGAAGGCTTCCACTGTCAACTTTCACTCTGGCTCCCATGCAGGGCTGTTTGTTTTGGAAACAGGAGGACATTTGGAGAGGCAGCAACCAGCATCTTCTTGCCTGCAGGCTTCGTTGATAAATGGGATTTCCGTGTATCAGCTAGTCATCTGCCAATAACCGTGGAGAGCGCTGATGAGTGGCCTGCTGTGGAGGCACCCCTGACTGCTGGTGAGGACGGGGGCACGTGGAATTAGCCACAGAACTGGGAGAAGGGGTGGCTCAGCATCTCCTCAAGCCTTCCCTCTACCATGGGTTTAGGGGTGGAAGCTCTGAGTCAGATGGTCATGATGCAGGTTATGGGATCACGATTGTGGTGTCTTTGTTTCTCTCTTCTCCCACCCTCGGGGGAGAGGGACCAAGCCAAGATCAAAACAGACCTCACACATCATTTGTTGAGCTACTGTTACTCTCCTCTGCCCACGAGAGAACACTTTCCTGACTCCCTTACATCATTGTGGAGCTTCTTACGTGCTTATCATGGTCTTGTTTTGGCTTTTCTGTGTGGCATGTGGGATCTTTGTTCTCTGACCAGGAATCAAAGCCACATCCCTTGCATTGGAAGTACAGAGTCTTAACCACTGGGCTGCCAGGGAAGGCCTACAAAGCACTTTCTTGTTACTCTTTCCTTTGTCCCTGCAACAGCCCTGTGAAGTGGAATCATCCCAAGCAGAGGCAGCAGCTTTGTGAAACCTTCGCCGGGCTGTGGACAGCAGGCCGAGCTTTCATGCTGCTTGGAGGGGCAGACACCCGAGCTGTGACCTCAGTCCCGGGCTCTGGCCTTCTCCTGCCTACCCAGGTGTGTGAAACTCGCACTCCCTGGAATGTGGCCATGCTGCAGATGTAATCAGCCGAATTCCTCTGACTTCTCGAGAAATGCCCCTTTGGGAAGGAAAAATACAAACAAGTTGGGAAAATGTGGCTCCTGCTCTTGGGCCTGCACAATTGCCCCATTGTAGTGAGCTCGTGCAGCCAAGTAGAAGGCCAGGGTTTCCAATGACATCTTTGTCAGAAGCAATCCACACATAACTCACATACCGTAGGCTGTGCTCGTAGGTGGTGCGTCGGCGTCACCCGCTTTCACGGCTGTGTTCATTTGCTGAGCTACTTCATGTCTTCGTAATTGTATGTGACGTCTCCCTTTCTGGAATGATCAGAGCTGTAAATATCTAGAACTAGAGTCATGTGACATGTGGAATAATAGGTGGTGAATCCACTGATGGACAGAATCCTCCCTGCCTACCAGCCTTTATTCAGATTCTGATTTACTGTCTTAATGATAGTCTCTGTGGAGTCTCTAGGCTTAGAGGGAACGAAAGCTTCTGCCTCAGCATTGAATGGATTCAGTCAAGCCAAAAGTGTGCCTAAGATTGTGTGTGCTTACTGACAGCCTTTGTAGGGTGTATGTGCGTGCCTGTTGGGTACACGGGCATGGTTTGGGCAGGGGCTGCCTGAGTTAAAATAAAAAGATGAGGTTCTTTTTGTAGAAGGAAAGATACTTGGTCACTTGGTTTCTTGGAGGGGGAAGTTCTTTCTGGAGTAACTTGTGACTGAATAATGAACCTCAAGCTGTGAAATACCCAGGGTGAGAAGAAAGCAGCTTTCCAAAAGAAATAAAACCAAGTGGGGCCCAGTGATAACCATTGTGAAGGTATGCGGGCAGCTGGCCCAGACTCAAAGTTTTCCTTTGCTCTGGGCATCCCTCTGACAGGTTTTCCCCAAACCAAGAATAAGCACTTGTCAAGTATATTACCTTTTTTGAAAAAGAAGAAAACATTTTGAATGGTTCCTGGTTCGGGCCCCTTGGGAGTTCCCCACTTATATTTTTAACGGCTCAGTCCTTGGCAGGGCTCGACTTTCCTGCTGACATGAACAGGAGTGGAAGACACACTTGATCCTCCCGGTTGTGCCTGTGGATCCGGGTTTGGAGCTAAAGTCAGATGAAATAAGGAGGAACAGCCCTGGGGAAACTTTAGGGGCCCGAGAGCAAGCTGTGAAACCCCAGGGGCAACTGGCAGCGTGCCCGCTACTGCCACCCGCCCTGACCACTGCCCCCCAGAACCCTGATGGCCAGCCTGCCCCCGACTGCTAAGATCACATTCTCCCAAAGTTGCTCTTCTTGGAGAGTAAGCATCTCCCTGGTCATCTGCCCCGGTAGTCCAGTTCCCTGAAGTATCCCCAAGAGATGAACGCATACTGGGTGAATGAAATGTGAAGCGGATGTGTGCACTGAACAGGCAATTAATTTTCTCCTTCTCTCATCCTTCCTTCCCTTCTGTTTTCTCCCTTCTCCCCTCCCTTCATTCCCTCCCCTCCATCCTCCTACCCACCTATCTATTTGTGCATCTTCAGTGAGGGAAACACAAATCAGCCTTATTGCCATTTCTCAAACTTACTGGACCAAGTAGGAAATAAAAGTGAGGACCTCCATTCAAAAGGCTTCCCTAGTGACTCAGATGGTGAAGAATCTGCCTGCAGTGCAGGAGACCCAGGTTCGACCCCTGGGTTGAAAAGATCCCCTGGAGAAGGGAATGGCTACCCACTCCAGTATTCTTGCCTGGAGAATTCCATGGACAGAGGAGCCTGGCGGGCTACAGTCCATGGAGTTGCAAAGAGTTGGACGTGACAGAGCAACTAACACTTTTACTTTCCACTCAAAGAAAAGAGTTAAGAGTTACAGTGCCTCAACCTTGTAAGCAGGGCATGATGCCCACTGCCAGGAGAACGTGGGATATGTACCTAGCCACTCTGTTCTAGAACAAGGAATCTGAATCTGGGGCTCATGGGTGGCAGTCAGGAGCTCTCTGGAATGACCTGAAATTTTAAATAAAAAGAATGTGCATATTCCTTGGGAAATGGTCACCCCAAACCATCAGATTCTTAAGTTATCAGAGCCATCTGGGACTTAAATTACTGATTAGCTGTTTTGACCTGTACCCCAGCTACATCTTCTCCCTTTAAGAGTAGGAAGACAAACACAAGCTGTGGAGTCATGCCACTTGAATAGGAAGCCCAGCTCTATCAGTTACTAGCTTTGTGACTTTATAAAAAGTTAGTAGTTAACATCACTGAGCTTGGATTAAATGAGATAATCCAGACAAAGCATGTGTAATGGGCATCATGCATCTGAGGGACTCCATAAATGTTAGTAACCATTGGTGTGATAACGTAAAAATACCCTTAAAACACCACTGATGTTATGAACTCTAAACCAAAGGACAGCCAACTACGTCTGTGAGCCAAATCTGCCCACTGGCTGTTTTTGTAAGTAAAGTTTTATTAGGTCAGGGCCACAGCTGTTCATTTATGTATTGTCTGTGGCCAGTTTCAAACCACAGGGCAGAGTTGAGTATTATGACAAAGACCTTATGGCTTGCAAAGCCTGAAATAGTTACTTCCTGGCCCTTTACAAAACGGCATTAGCTGCCCACTGCTCTAAGCAATTAGAAAACAATAAATAATATATAATCTACACTGGAGAAACACACAAGTACTTAAGGAGGCATAGACAAAGATGTTTATAACATCATTATTTTGCTCTCAAATAGTTGGAAACACTCGAAATGTCAATCAGAAGAGCAATCCTGTACTTATACTGTGGCAGGTAAAAAGAATGCATTCTGTCGCTTTTGAGTCATGTGGAAAAATCTCCAGTAGGGACTATCCAGTGAAGGAAAGCAGAGAAGTTACCATTGGTATAAAACATGCAAAACATAATTGCGTATGTTTTTCATACACATAGAAAACATAATTTTCTACTGGTTCGTATGTAAGTATACAGATGCATAGAAATGACTCTGGAAAAATCAGCAGCACACAGATAATAGCCCTTGCTTTCTAGGAGGAAGAGAGCTTGCTGTCTTTTGTCAGTAGATGTCAGGTCTATTTGTAACGCTTCTATTTTATGACCAGGAGAATTCATTCCTGTATTTCTGATGTACGTAAGATTGATCGGGAAAGCATTGTCTATAAAATGTAAGACACTGGGCAGAACACTGAGGGATGGGTGTGACTCTATTATGTGGAACGATGGGGAGGAACATGATGCCAGAGGGACCACAGGAGCAAAAGAGTGGGGGCTGGAAGGCACCACTGTCCCTGGGCAGCGAGGACAGTGACGGATGTGGGCCTGCGACAGTCAGGAGAAGGGGAGGGCTGCAGAAGGGAAACAGACAGTTAGCACCAGGGGACACCATTCATCACAGCAGAGGCCACAAAGGGGATTAGAGTGTTACATCTGATGCTATGGCAGGTGGGAAGAGGCCAGACAGGGCCCTGGAGGCCCTCTGACCTGTCAGACGAGGGCGTGGCTTTTGCGCTCATCAGTCCCTCCTCCACCACCTTGTTAGAAGTGTTCATTGTTTATTCATTTATTTGGCTGCAGCGGGTCTTAGCTGCAGCCCTTGGGATCTTCAAGCTTCACTGCAACATGAAGAACCTTTAGTTGCATGTGGGATCTAGTTCCCTGACCAGGGTTTGAGCCTGGAGCTCCTTGCATTGGGAGTGTGGAGTCTTAGCCAATGGACCACCAGAGAAGTGCCCATTTCCCCCTTTTAATGTTTTAGTTTCTTCAGATTGTGTTCTAGCAGGAGGGACCCAGAAAATGTATTCTGTTTCTTGGAGCTTCATAGAACTGAATGGGCAATTGGATTTGCTTTTTAACATTAGGATTAAAAAAATAAAAAATAAAAACCTGTTTCTGAGATGGTGGCAAAAAAAAATGTACAAGTGCCAGTCAGATGTGGTTTGGGGCCAGATGACTCTGCATTCATAGTTTTAACATTGGGAAATCCACCCAGTTGGAGAAGCATTTCCGTGAGCTTCTTGGGATGAGCAGTAGTTATGCAATAGACAAGGAGAAACTGAGTAGGTGGCCAGGTCTGGGCTCTTGTATAAGACAAGGGTGTGCCCTGGCCAGGAGCACAGGGCAGAAACAGGAAGTGGGGCAGGGAAATAACATTTCAGAGCTACAGAGCTGATTCTCAGGCTTCATCTGGAATGAGGGAAGCTGTCATTCCTTGCTGCTTGCCTCCACCCTGTGGTGGTCTGTGCGGTGTTTGATGGAACCAGTATGTCACGAGCCATCCTGGGTCTTCTTGGGGCAGCAAGGTTGCTTTTGTAGAGTCAGATAACAGATATTTCAGAATTTTAGGGTTTGTGGTCTCTGTCCAGTTCTGCTGTGTGACCACAAAGCAGTCTAGATGGCACCTAGATGAATGGGGATGGTTGTATTCTGGTAAAGCTTTATTCATAAAGACAGTGTCAAGCCAGGTTTGGCCCATGAGCCACAGCTTGTTAGCCTCTATTCTAAAGCAATGATTCTATACTGTGGGGTGTGAACATGCTGTTTTTCCCCTGTTTGACAGTGTGCTGGGAGCTGGTTAAGGACAGTGGCTTTGAATTCTGGCCCTAAGCCAGAACTAGCTCTGTGAAGTTAAAGTGTCAGTTGCTCGGTTGTGTCCGACTCTTTGTGACCCCGAGGACTGTAGCCTGCCCAACTCCTCTGTCCATGGAGTTCTCCAGCAAGAATACTGGAGTGGGTAGCCATTCCCTTCTCCAGGGGATCTTTCCAACCCAATGATCAAACCCAGGTCTCCTGCATTGCAGGCAGATTCTGTACCATCTGAGCCACCAGGGGAGCCAACTGGTGTTGCCTCCTGAGGCTTAGCGTCATCATTTGTAAGAATAGTAATAATGCCCACCTCATTGGGCTCTTTTGAATATTGTTAGATTAATGAATGGAGGAAGTTTAGCATAGTGGTAAGAATATAGAGGGATTCCCAGGTGGCACAAGTGGTGAAGAACCAGCCTGCCAGTGCAGGAGATGTAAGAGACGTGTGTTTGATCCCTGGGTCAGGAAGATCCCCTGGAGGAGGGCATGGCAACCCACTCCAGTATTCTTGCCTAGAGAATCCCATTAACAGAGGAGTCTCACAGGCTACAGTCCATAGGGTCGCAAAGAGTCAGACACGACTAAAGCAACTTAGCATGCATACCTAAGCTTAGGTATGGATATATTTACATTTGGGCTTCCCTGGTAGCTCAGCTGGTAAAGAATCCGCCTGCAATGCAGGAGACCTGGGTTCGATTCCTGGGTTGAGAAGATCCCCTGGAGAAGGGACAGGCTATCTACTCCAGTGTTCAGGCCTGGAGAATTCCATGGACTGTGTAGTCCATGGGGTTGCAAACGGTTGGACACGACTGAGTGACTTTCAAGAATATAGAATACAGATTTACTGGACTCCAGTCATGTCTCCAACATTTATTAGCTTGTAATCTTGGGCCAGGTCCTTTATGTTTCTATTCTTCCGTTTCATCATCTGTAAAATAAGATTCATAAGGATACCTACTTCACAGTATATTAGGACTATGATGTGAGTTGACAGGAAGAGCTTAGAATTATTCTGGGAAAAGAGATGTCCGTAAACATTGGCTACTGGTTGTATGGGGTAGTTATTGCTTCTATTATTAGCACTTTGTTTTAAATAATAATAGATTTTCACCTACCTTCAGAATTAATAAATGAAAGCTAACTTAAAGCTATCCTTAGGATAAGGTCTGGAGAGGGAAATGGCAACCCACTCCAGTATTCTTGCCTGGAAAATTCCTTGGATAGAGGAGCCTGGCAGGTACAGTCTGTGGGGTTGCAGAGTTGGACACGACTGGACACACACACACTTAGAATAAGGTCACCCTTATTCACTTGCACTGCAGTACACACACACACACACACACACACACACACACACACACACAAGGGTGTATAGCACAAGGAACTCTGCTCAGTGTCAAGCGACACCCTGACTGGGAGAGGAGTTGACGGAGAATGCAGGTATGTACATCCATGTATGGCTGAGTCCCTTCGCTGCTCACCTGAAGCTATCATAACATTGTTTGGCTATTCTCCAATACAAAATACAAAGTTTAAAATAAAATAGACAGTCTCTCTTCTATCTGGCACAGCTTATAAGGAAGGAACTAAATTCTACTGCTGCGGCTGCTGCTAAGTCGCTTCAGTCCTGCGACCCCATAGACGGCAGCCCAGCAGGCTCCCCCGTCTCTGGGATTCTCCAGGCAAGAACACTGGAGTGGGTTGCCATTTCCTTCTCCAATGCGTGAAAGTGAAAAGTGAAAGTGAAGTCACTCTGTTAAGTCCGACTCTTAGTGACCCCATGGACCATGCTCTTTCATCCATGGGATTTTCCAGGCAAGAGTACTGGAGTGGGGTGCCATTGTCAAATTCTACTAATAATACATTAATTATAAATGACTAAAATTTTAAAAATGTGAGTTACTCTGTTGTAAGGCTTTGATTCTCATAGGCTGAAGAAGTAGATGGGAGACAAGTGTCTCCAGTGGACCCCATGGCACAGTCTAGCCCAGGCCAGCCTGCCTCTGCCCCTCACCATGCCCAGCCTGAGCCATAGGTTCAAATGGAGGGATGACCCAAGTTTGCCCAAGATTGTGCTGAACTTTTTAGGAAAATCGTCTTTATTTTTTTCTACTGACACTGTTAAGCTGGTAGGATGTAAGCCTGGAGGAGCCGGAGTCCATTCCACAAGCAGAACCTGCCTAAGAATGAAGCCAGGAAAAGAGGAAAGCAGGAGAGAAACGTCCTTGACACTGCTTCCCTCTGTGCCTGGGTCCTCTTTGCTCCCCGCCTTCACACGTATCAGTAAACCCCCATTATGCTTAAACCCGTTTCTGTCACTTGCACCTCAAAGAGGCCTGAGGAATATATCCAACCCATTATGCTGTGACAGAAAAAAAAGAATGAAAATCAGAACTCTGGAAAAAAACAGGGCAAACTTTTCTCACTTTCTCCAACCACTTAGAAATAAAGCGTTAGACACTCTGAGGGAGGCTGGGTGAATATTTCAAAGAAACAGAAGTCCACGCCGGCTGAACAGCAGATTGATTGAGAAAATAAACCAAGTGAGTTGCAGCATAGCTCAAGATCTGAAGATATCCGGGGCTGAGGACAGATCTGGGAGCAAGGGCAGTCGTGCCCCAGCACCGCAGAGGGCCGGATGCAGGGGAGCCTAGTGCAGCCCCAAGGGGAGCCTAGCGCAGCCCCGGGTGCTGTCCCGATCACAGTCTTGTCCTGGCGCTGCTGCCCCGGAAGTGTCCTCTGCTATGTGCCCTGCGAGAATTCTGTGTGCTGACTGACACTGCTTCTTCGTTAGAAAGCTCAGACTCAAAACGCCCAGGCAGGGGTGTCCAACTGGCCCAGCCTGCTTTGTGTGTCCGGTGGCTCCAGCGTCCTCCTCTCGCGGGCTGTTCGACAGCTCGTTGTGCTTCTGGTGCTCGCCCCAGCATCGCATGTCTACATCCTGCTGCAGGGGAGGCTGGGAAGTGATCTGGCCATTTTGGCTTCTAGGTGGAAGGCAGACTACACCTCCCCCTGAGCCTTTGGGCAGCAAAAAAATAGTGGAATGGAAGGCAGTGGAATGAAGTAGAGAGAAATGGAGTAGAAGAAAATAACTTAAAATGGCACAGGTCCACTGTGGTCCATCTTCCTCTTCCTTGGCCCTTAGCAACCGCCTCACCTCACCTCCTCTCCCTTGTGGGTTAGCCAGAACCCATGACCTGACCAGCCCTGCCCACCTCTGAGTCACTCCCCCGGGTCACTCAGTGATTTCCCTGGAACACGTCACCTCCTTGGGCTGTCAGCCTCAGGCAGTGTGCTTTCCAGAAAGCCCTTCACCTGTCTCAGGCCGCCGTTGAGCAGACTCTGACGCCGTCCACAGCACTGAGTGACGACTAATTATCATATAATTAATCATGTAATTATCAGCGCAAGGCTGTGCACAGTCCGCTCTGCACTGTGGGCAGGCGGAGAGCCGGTCGGGAGCAGCGCCAAGGAAGCCAGGGCCCCATCCCGCCTCCCCCCTTGTCATTTCCCTATTGTCTCCCTGGAAACTAATCCCATCCCTCTTGACAAATGCACAGCGAGGCTGTTTGCTCCAGTGATTGTCAAGGTAGCTTATCCCCTCGTTAATTAACTACTCAGAAAAAAGCTATACCACGCTGTGCTGTTTGGCTTCCAGCTTGTTAACACAGGGGATTTCCAAAGAAACTTTTGACCTGGCCCAAGGCTGTGAGTTGAATGACTCAAGAAAAAAGCTGGATGCTGCTGCTGCTGCTGCTAAGTCACTTTAGTTGTGTCCGATTCTGTGCGACCCCATAGATGGCGTCTCACCAGGCTCCCCCGTCCTTGGGATTCTCCAGGCAAGAGTACTGGAGTGGGTTGCCATTTCCTTCTCCAATACATGTAAGTGAAAAGTGAAAGTGAAGTCCCTCAGTCAAGTCTGACTCTTAGTGACCCCATGGACTGCAGCCTACCAGGATCCTCCGCCCATGGGATTTTCCAGGCAAGAGTGCTGGAGTGGGTTGCCATTGCCTTCTCTGAAAAAGCTGGATAAAAGAGCATTTTTCCCCCAACGGCTCACCATCACTTTTGTGGACCTTGGGATGGATAGGTAGGCAGAGTGGGAACACAGCTGACATTGGAAAACTGCTTCCTGCCACCTGAAGCTGAGGGTATCCCTTGCGGGGCCCTGGGAGATGGGGACTGGATTATGTGGCCTGAAATTTAGAGTCTGACAGGTTTGCTGGAAATGTTAGAATGTGTTAACCTCTTTGTTTGGGCAATATTCTCCTAAATAAGAGATCAAAGATCAGATGTGGCTTAAACCTGAATTTAATTCAATAATATGTACTTAGCATCCATCATACACCAGTCATTATGCAGAGACCAGGGCTTCCCAGGTGGGGCTGGTGGAAAAGAACCCGCCTGCCAGTGCAGATGTAAGAGATGCAGGCTGAATCCCTGGGTGGAGAAGATCGCCTGGAGAAGGGCGTGACAACCCACTCCAGTATTTTTGCCTGGAGAATCCTACGGACAGAGGAGCCTTGAGGGCTATAGTCCATAGGGACGCAAAGAGTTGGACATGACTGAAGTGACTTTGCACGTGCGGGGAACTGAAGAAATAACCACCCATGACATAGACCTCCCTCAAAGAGGTCAGTCTAGTTGGACAGATAAAACAATGGAATGGAATGGGCTGCTTTAGTGCAAAGGGAGTGAGCTACTGGGTAAACAGGGGGTGTCGTTGTGGGAACACAACTGAGGGGAACTGTATTCGTTTCCTGTAGCTGCTGGAGCAAATACAATGTAGCTTAAAACAGCAGAAGTGCATCCTGTCATAGTTCTGGAGGCCAGAAGCCTAAAATCAGCGTGTTGGTAGGACTGCACTCCCTCCAGAGGTTCCAGGAGAGAATTTGTTCTTTGTCTCTCCAGCTTCTGGTGGCTGCTTGCATGCCTTGGTTTGTGGCTTCCTCATTTCCGTCTCTGTCTTCATCTTGTCTTCACATAACCTTGTCTTCTATGTATGTATCTGTCCTCTCTCTTATGAGGATATTTATGATGGCTTTTAGGGTCCTTCCAGAACATCCAGGATAAGCTCCTCCTCTTAAGATCTTTAACTTAATCACATTTGTTTGCACAGGTAAGTTTGCCATATAAGGTAACATTCAGAGGCTCCAGGGATTTCAGTTCAGTTCAGTCGCTCAGTCATGTCCGACTCTTTGGGACCCCATGAACCACAGCACACCAGGCCTCCCTGTCCACTGCCACCTCCCGGCAAACTCATGTCCACCGAGTCAGTGATGCCATCCAACCATCTCATCCCCTGTTGTCCCCTTCTCCTTCTGCCCTCAATCTTTCCCAGCATCAGGGTCTTTTCCAATGAGTCAACTCTTCTCATCAGGTGGCCAAAGTATTGGAGTTTCAGCTTCAACATCAGTCCTTCCAATGAACACCCAGGACTGATCTCCTTAAGGACAAACTGGTTGGATCTCCTTGCAGTCCAAGGGACTCTCAAGAGTCTTCTCCAACACCACAGTTCAAAAGCATCAACTCTTCGGCTCTCAGCCTTCTTTATAGTCCAACTCTCACATCCATACATGACCATTGGAAAAACCATAGCCTTGACTAGACAGACCTTTTTTGAAAAGTAATGTCTCTGCTTTTTAATATGCTGTCTAGGTTGGTCATAACTTTCCTTCCAAGGAGTAAGCGTCTTTTAATTTCATGGCTGCAATCACCATCAACAGTGATTTTGGAGCCCAGAAAAATAAAGTCAGCCACTCTTTCCACTGTTTCCCCATCTATTTTCCATGAAGTGATGGGACCAGATGCCATGATCTTTGTTTTCTGAATGTTGAGCTTTAAGCCAACTTTTTCATTCTCCTCTTTTACTTTCATCAAGAGGCTCTTTAGTTCTTCTTCACTTTCTGCCATAAGGGTGGTGTCATCTGCATATCTGTGGTGATTGATATTTCTCCCAGAAATCTTGATTCCAGCTTGTGCTTCTTCCAGCCCAGCGTTTCTCATGATGTACTCTGCATATAAGTTAAATAAGCAGGGTGACAATATACAGCCTTGACGTACTCCTTGTCCTATTTGGAACCAGTCTGTTGTTCCATGTCCAGTTCTAACCTTGCTTCCTGACCTGCATACAGGTTTCTCAAGAGGCAGGTCAGGTGGTCTGGTATTCCCATCTCTTTCAGTATTTTCCACAGTTTATTGTGATCCACACAGTCAAAGGCTTTGGCATTGCCAATAAAGCAGAAATAAATGTTTTTCTGGAACTCTCTTGCTTTTTCCATGATCCAGTGGATGTTGGCAATTTGATCTCTGGTTCCTCTGCCTTTTCTAAAACCAGTTTGAACATCTGGAAGTTCATGGTTCATGTATTGCTGAAGCCTGGCTTGGAGAATTTTAAGCATCACTTTACTAGCATGTGAGATGAGTACAATTGTGAGGTAGTTTGAGCATTCTTTTGCATTGCCTTTCTTTGGGATTGGAATGAAAACTGCCCTTTTCCAGTCCTTGGAAATCCCTGTGGCCAGGGATTAGGGGTTAGGAAATAAATATATTTTCAGGGAGGGAATTTTTCAGCCTACCAAACTCCCTAGTCCAGCCTAGAATGGGGGCAAGAGAGGGTTCCTAGAAGAATTAGGGACCTCTGGTCTTAGGGCCCCTTTGCCCTCAGACCCAGTTCCCTTCCTGATCTACTCTGTGTCTTGGGGAGGGTGAAAGCCCCTGAAGGCTGTGGTTCCTGTGTCAACTGGCTTCCATCTGAATTCTCTCAAGGAGTCATTCGTTGGAGATGTTGGAGGAGCAGAATGGGAGGGAAGGAGAAGCTTTTTTCCTAATAGCCTCTTTGGTAATATCTGTGTATCCTTGGCCATTGCATTTCCTACCAGATGGGTCCTTGGGCTCTGGTAACATAATCTTGCTCCCTTTGGGCCTCCAGCCTAGACTTGGGAACAGCTTCCACTGTTGCTGTGAAATAGCTCAGCGTCATCTCTTGGGCTCTCAGCTCCTCTATCACCTGCACAGCATTTCCCCTGCATGAAATTCTCTCTGTAGGAAGCACTTGAGGTTGTTTCAGTTTTCCTGGTAGCCCCCTGACCAATGCCAAGTCCAAGCTGGGATTTGAAGGATGGAATAGTCTAGGACTGTTGTGCCAAGAGCTACAGTGGTGAACCAGCTGGGCAGATCCGGCCTCTTTGGAACCCTTAGTGGAATGGAAAAGGTAGACCCTAACTAACTAAGCATCCAGTTAAATGCACGATAACAAACAGTAGTCAGTGTATGAAAGGGAAGTAAGAGAGCTTTAGAAAAATATCATGATGGGATATCCAGCCCAGGATGGAGGGTCATGAGGGCTCCTTGTAGAGAGTAGAGTTAGGAGATGTCCCAACTGAGATATTCCAGAGGGAGACCAAGACATACGCACAAGCCCTGATGCAGGAGGGAGCTATCTGAGGTCTGAAAGAAGATGCATGTGACTGGAACACCGACATCTCAAGTAAAGGGCTTCCCGGGAGGGCAGAAAGGAAAAACAGAAGTGGATCATGCAGGATCTTGTGGCAATTGGGTGTGGGAAGAGGAGTCAATGATATTGTGTCCTTAGAAGGGAGAAGAATGTAATCCAGGCTGGAAGCTGCCTAAGGCAGGGCCCGGCTGAGCCACAGAAGGTCAGGGACAGATACCACCTCACTCCCCCAACCCAGCTGTAGGGTTTGAGTGATGAGTTTTCTTCTCAAGTAATGACATAGCACATACTGGACGTAGAGGCCACATGAGAGAATCCTGGGATCCAGACACCAGGAAGAAGTTTCTAGCTACAGAGGGGCCTGCCACCTCCCAAGAAGCCCTGGAACTCAGTGATGGATAGCCAGAGTGCAGGAAGGAGAAGGGATCCTAAGGTGCCTTAGCACTTATGTTCAGGCCTGGAGACTGGGGCTGGCCGCCGGAGAATTCTAGACAGTCTTGCTCAAAAGACAGTTTCTCTAGCCCCGTCTCTGAGGACCCAGTTTCAGTATTTCTGAGAAGGGGCCTGACATCTGTAATCTCCACAGCTCCCTGGAGAGTTCTATGCATAAGCAGGCTTAGCAGCCAGTGCTCACCATCTGACCTTGGGGAGACACCTGCCCCATGCCTTGTTTGTGGTGTGATTATTGCTTCCTCCGTACTCCTCACTTCTGGTGGCTTGCAGGTGCATACGTTCTTCAAAAATGCTAGGTTCATGCTGTGATTCTCTTTGGGTCAGCTCTTCCAATGCCCGTTGTTGTTGTTTTAATTATTGCTGTGGTGGTGGAGGCAAAGAACAACTATTTTAAGAAAAAAAAATTGTCGGGAAACCAGGCTGGCAGTGGCAAAGAATCTGCCTGCGAATACAGGAGACATGGCTTCAATCCCTAGGTCAAGAAGTTCTCCTGGAGAAGGAAATGGCAACTCACTTCAGTGTTCTTGCCTGGAGAATCCCATGGATAGAGGAGCCTGGTGGGCTACAGTCTATGGGGTCGCAAAGAGTCAGACATGACTGAGCGACTGAGCACACACATACACACACACAGGGCAACGTGGACCTCAGCATTTTACAAACTCCTTACTGGACCCTTCGTAACATATGCGGTGTCTTCCAAAGCTTCTGAAGCATGATATAGCTACTGGCTGAGATGAGAACAACTTAGGAGGAAGGACAGACTTCTCTCACCAGTACCAGACACCCCCGACCCACCACACACACACACAGTAAAGGAGAGAGGGCTGCTTAGTTCCCACCTTATCTCCAACCATTGTCCTTTGTTGGAGAATCCAGGGACTGTCGCCTTGAGAACAGCAGTGGGACCGTCTAATGCAGAGAGGCGTGGATGTTGGCATCTAGGGGCACTTCTGCCCTCTTGCCTTTGTTTCCCCACCTTCTCAGAAACCAGGGATGCCCCACCCCCTATAAGTGACCTGGAAAAACAAGATAGATGGTAGGAGATTAAAGAGAATGGGAAGGGACTGGGGAGATGAAAACCTAATTTTAGAACTTGAATAGTGACTCTGGATGCTTGGATTCTGATCCTAGCTTTATGCCCTCCTGCAAGTCATTTCTGCTCTGTTTTTGTGTAAAATGGGGCAGCTGGCCTGTGTAACCTCTAAGCTCTTGGAAAAAAGGTGTTTGTGCTCCTTGGCCTTGGCCATTCTCTCAGGAGAATAAAAATCGATTATATAGGATGCTCATGCTTTTTGAAGGCCACCCCGCGACTGAGAGTGGAAACACTGTTGGCTCTCGGGCGGGAGGGTTGGCGTTTTTGCTGAGGATGCTGGCCACCTCAAATCAAGGCCTCTGGGAAATGAGGAGCACCCATGGAGTTAAGTTTGGGGCTGATGCTGACTCCCTGGGCTGGGGGTTGTGGGCTGGCACTCTGTGGCTGAGTCAGATGAGGATCAAAGATGCCAACACTGGACCAGCTTTGAAACAAGAGGGGCAAGATGGTGCTGCTTGTCAGTCAGTGCCCATGTCATTTCTCCTTGTGGCTTGAACACACTCTATCCGCTGAGAAAATTACAGAGGGAATTTTCATGAACTCATTGATCTTCCATTATTCCAGAAACCAGGGAGGGGATGGATCAGCATTAGGACTGGGGTAGGCATTGCATGCCACTGGCTGGTCTCTTTAAGACTGTGATCCCTCTTGCTGAGCTGGGTAGGCAGTGTTTGGTTTGGGTGTTGACACCAGGCAGTGGTAATTCACAGCAGCAACCGGCTTCTTGTTTCCGTTTCACTGATTTTCATTAAGGCTTAAATAGCCATCCATGTGGCCTGGATTTGGGGGATTGGGGTGGATCTGGACAATTAAAAGTCCTTTAAGTTTTGTAGGTTATATCTGAGTAGAAAAAGACAAGAGAGGAAAACTTCTCCCCTCCCCTTGCCCCCTACTCTTTTACTGCTGTGTTAGTTGAAGAGATTTCAGTGGGATTAATTGACTGTCGAAATGATTTGCATTTTACTGCCCAGGTCTGCTCACTGGGTCAGAAGATGTCATAAAAGCAGAGGCCCAAGGTTGTTGACAACCTCAGAGACAGCAGGCTGTTCCACAGAGAAATTGGACCAGCCAGTCTTACTCTTTATAACTCGGTGGTATAATAAGCCACATATGTTTCCAGCTGACCTGCTCTGGCTCCAAGAGTCAGGTTTTGTGTTTTTCCAGGACCCAGGGAAGCAGGGAAGCTGGAGCAGAAGGAGAGGTGCTGAATCAGAGAAAGCCAGCAACATGGGGTCTAGAAAAGATTGGACTTGGATAGCAACCCAGAAAGAATTTTCTCCTAAAGCCTGGGTAGAAATCTAATGTATGGATTGGTGCTGTGAACTTGTATAAAGTTTAGACCTATAAGTCCTTGTGGTCTGTAATGGGGATTAGACACTCCTGCTGGGAAAAGAAAGTAACCTGCATGGGTGAAGTTGGTCAGGTGGCTAGTGGAGGGGACTGGGTTTCCTCTAGCCCATAGGAAACCTTCCAGTAAATTAGGAAGAGGGGCCCCTTCCTCCCCGTGGAAGCTAACTGGGCCAACTTTGATTTCAGAGACACAACCCCCTCCCACCACCACCAACCAAATGCAGTGGCCGGCCTTCTGAAATGGGCTCCCTCCAGGCAGTGTTTGTCCTGCAAAAAGGGGTGGGCCCAGCTTGCTATCACCTTCTGGCTTTTTGTTTTTTAGGGAAACTGGAAACTGAATTTTTGTGTGTGAAATAGCATGATTTAAAAATGTAAGCCACCTTTTTTGTTTCCCCTTGGTAGTGTTAGAGCCCAAGAAAATAAAATCTGTCACCTCAAGGACATCAAACCAGTCAATCATAAAGGAAATCAACCCTGATGCTGAAGGACTGATGCTGAAGTTGAAGTTCCAATACTTGGGGCACTTGGTGCGAAGAGTAGACTCATTGGAAAAGACCCTGATGCTGGGAAAGATTGAGGGCAGGAAGAGAAGGGGACGACAGAGGATGAGATGGTTGGATGGCGTCACCGACTCAGTGGGCATGGGTTTGAGCAGCTCCAGGAGATGGTGCAGGGCCGGGGAGCCTGGTGCGCTGCAGTCCATGGGGTCACAGTGAGGCCGGCAGAATTAAGAGACTCAACACCAACAAAGTGTTAGAGTGAACCAGCAAGTGTGGCTGAGGGTAGATTGCACTGTAGTTTTGTAGACTCTGATATCATATACACCTCTGCTCCTACACACACGCACACACACACACACACACACACACACTTCAGTTCAGTTGTTCAGTTGTGTCCAACTCTGTGACCCCATGGACTGCAGCATGCCAGGTTTCCCTGTCCATCACCAACTCCTAGAGCTTGCTCAAACTCATGTCCATTAAGTCAGTGATGCCATCCAACCATCTCATCCTCTGACATCCCCTTCTCCTCCTGCCTTCAATCTTTCCCAGCATCAGGGTCTCTTCAAATGAGTCAGTTCTTCGCATCAGGTGGCCAAAGATTTAGAGTTTCAGCTTCAGCATCAATCCTTCCAATGAATATTCAGGATTGATTTCCTTTAGGATGGACTGGTTGGATCTCCTTGCAGCCCAAGGGACTCTCAAGAGTCTTCTCCAATACCACAGTTCAAAAGCATCAGTTCTTTGGCACTCAGCTTTCTTTATAGTCCAACTCTCACATCCATACATGACTATTGGAAAAACCATAGCTTTGACTAGATGTATCTTTGTTGGTAAAGTAATGTCTCTGCTTTTTAATATGCTGTCTAGGTTTGTCATAGCTTTTCTTCCAAGGAGCAAGTGTCTTTTACACACACACACACACACACACACACACTTGAAACAAAAGATTTGAGGATCTGAATTCTTTTGATTCTTATACCAAAATGGATACACTTTTGAAAAGAACAAATGCCAGGTCTGAACATGTTGACACTGGTAAGGAGCTGACTGTTCTCCCAGAGAAGAGAGTAAAATCCCAAGGAGATGCAGAACCTTGAGAGGGCTGGGGGGATGGTTATTCAGGGAGTCAAGCAAAGTTAACAGGATGGACAGTTCTGCTCCAGGTGGGTATTTTCTGTACCTCTAATGAGTTTCCTCTCTTTAGTTGCCTGGCAGACTAGAAGAATTCCAGGTCTCCCCTGGGGCCCCTAAACATTGGGAAGGGGGAGGAGGAATCCCTGGAGGGGCTGGCGTGCCAGGCCCCTGGTGGACAGAGCTCTGAGCAGTGCCCTGTGCTTCGCAGAGGCCAGCTCCAGCCCTGAAGGTGTGGACCTCCCTGCTGAGCCCAGATTGAGTAGGTAAATGGCTAATTAAACCCTGAACTGGCAAACACAACAGAGAGGCACTCCTTTGAAGAGCAGGTCACAGGGACAGCTTCCTGTTTGCCAGTTTGCAGCCCCGGATCTCATCAGTGTGGGATTGTGTTAAGTTTAACTAACGCATGTTGATGGCATTCGACACTGCAGCTGGAGAGTGCTAATCGTGGATTGGCGGGTCTCTTTTCAGCCCAGTGTTTCATCTTCAGATGCCTGTGCTTTGCAGGGAGAGGAGGTGTTAGATATGTCAAGCTTTCAGGGCCCAGTTAACCCACAGACTCTTTACATAAGAATCTGTTCTCTTAAAGGAGTAGATATGTGTCCTTCTGCCCATCAATGGATGTTCACATGTGTGTCCAGATAACCATATGTATTTGAAACCAAATGCACATAATATATATGGAAGTAGAATCAACAATGAAGTTAGTTTTGTTTGGGGCCTTCGTGTGTCCCATTCCCCCTCTGAGGTAACTAATTGATTCCCAGATAGACATGCGTGCAGAGGAATAAAATTCTGATTTTGGAAACATTATGTCACATATGGTAGTCATTCACAAAGATCAGATTATCTGATTCTGCGATCACTTCATTTTCTCTGGAGCTGGAAGAAAAAATGGATGAGTTCAGTTGAACTGGTGGGAGCACATTTATCAATGACCTGTGAATGATGTTATTGAAACAAGGAGGGAGCAGGGATAAACTTAGCCAAAAGGGCTAGGAAGCTGTGTACAATTGCTGATGAAGGCACTGATCTGAGGTGAAAAGGAACCTGTGGTTCTTACAGGGGGAAAAAGTGTTAACTAACTTCCTTTCTGTCATTTCTTCACTTTCTTCCAGGGTTGCCAGGATATTCTGAACTGATTAAATGGCAAATCGTGGTAACTCTTAGCCCTGGTACAGTCATTTCTCCCATTCTTCACATAATTTTGTCACACACACACACACACTTTTTCAAAGCCCTGTGCCTTGGGGTCAAAAGGGCAGAATACAGCACATCAAGAGACAGACATCCAACCTTGAGCTCACAGTGTGGCAGAGGAGGCTTGTGTGTTATTTTTAAAAATAGGTTTTCTCATTCTTTTTTGGAAATAGGTGAAGCATGCTGCTGCTGCTGCTGTTGCTAAGTCACTTCAGTCGTGTCCGACTCTGTGCGACCCTGTAGGCGGCAGCCTGCCAGGCTCTGCCGTCCCTGGGATTCTCCAGGCAAGAACACTGGAGTGGGTTGTCATTTCCTTCTCCAATGCATGAAAGTGAAAAGTGAAAGTGAAGTCGCTCAGTCGTGTCTGACTCTTCGCAACCCCATGGGCTGCAGCCTACCAGGCTCCTCCATCCGTGGGATTTTCCAGGCAAGAGTACTGGAGTGGGTTGCCATTGCCTTCTCCCTAGGTGAAGCATACTATATTCTAAAAAATCTATTTCATCATTATTGTAACTCAATAGTTGGCCAAAAACTCAAACTGTAGGTTCTGAAGATTTAAAAACAAATCTGAGCATAGTCTACAAGCCCTGTATCTTCAGTGTCTGTGAGCTTCCTTGGGAGTGTAGGAAAAAATAGAAAAAAAGCTAGAAAAGATTGAGAACTTTAAACCATGGAAATCCGTAGTTAGTTTAGGGTAGGTTTGCATTCATAGACCGGTTTGCTGGGAAGGTCACAGGCTGCAGAGTTCTGGCTAAGGACACTTCCTTCATTAGTGTCTGCAAATCCTGATGCCTATCTGAGCTCTGTCTTCCATGTGTGCAAAATATGTTAATTATAAGGACCTTGCAGGGAGTTGTTTATGTTAAAAGAGAAGTTGAATCTATTTCACCTCATGCAGCACTCACTCAGCATTGTGGTGTGGGGACTGGAGTCAGACTGGCATGGGCTCTGTCGCTGGCTCTGCAACTCTGCAGCTGTGCGGCCTTGGGCACATCACTCAGCCCCTCCGAGCTTCAGTTTCTTCAGCAGCCTTGGGCACATCGCTCAGCCCCTCCGAGCTTCAGTTTCTTCAGCTGAAAACCTATGATGCGTGCGTGTATTATCATGAGCAGTGACACCGCGTGTGTAAAAAGAGCACAGTGCAGCAGCTGGTCTTGAACCAATTTCTGGTAAATTTGAAGTGTTCCGATCTGCTGTGAGTATAAGTCCTTCCATCCAGTCTGCTACACCCACCACCGCTATCTCCACTAGCTCTCAGCTGAGCGGGGCATGTGCCATTGAGTGGAGGAGCTTCTTGTGGCTTCTGGGACCTTCCCAGAGCAGGCCTGTCAGCTCTGCATCCCCCACTCCTCAGAGGCACTGATGAGAGAAAGTTCTGAAGCCTCCAGTTGATCCAAACTATGCCATAAAAACCCCAGGAGGAAAGAGCCCGTTAGCACCTGCACGTCTGGGGACAAGTGTCAGCAAAATGGCTGGGAGCTTCCTGCCGAAACCCGAGGGCACGGCAGGTTTACTGAGGCCCTTCATTAAGATGAGTTATGAACCTGAGGGTCTCTCTGGCTCCATTTGGCCCAGGCTGGGAGGTGGAGGCCCAGCCAGCCCCCTGCCTGTACCAGCGTGAAACCCTCCTCCTCTCCTCCCCTCCCAGACTCCTTTCTACCCTGCGGTGCACCCCCTGCCCTTGTTTAATGAAAGAGAAAGGCATCTACCCGTACAGGGGGTGCTCAGCGCTAGAGCAGAGTTCAGCCTGGGAAAATTGTTTTCTTGTAAGTGGCAGGCACCTGGCCGACCAAGCTTGGCCCAGGTCCTCCGTGACCTGTGCAGAGCCTTCGTGTCTGTCCAGTCCTCCCCCACCTCCCCAGGCCATTTCCAAGTCCGCACAGTCTGCGGGGGAGGGAGCAAGGGCGGTGTGTGCAGCCGCAGAGCTGGCTGTTCAGTCATTCCCGTCCTAAGCCACAGGTCAGAGGCTATTCTGTCAGCTCCTGCAGGGTGCCTGGCTTTTTATGTTTTTGTTTTCTTTCTTTCTTTCAAGCTCTGAAATATGATAAATGGTTGTTCAGAGAAGCCAAGCACCAATGCTGTCTAGAGCAGTGGTTCTTAAATGTTCATGGGCTTGCAAATCACCCGGGAATCTGGTCATAGCACGAGTCATAGCAGGGAATGCCAGCGGCCCAAGGTGCCCTTTGGGGGCCGCCGGCTGAGGACTGAGGGCTCACCAGCGGCACCAGGGATGCAGGATAGACCCTGCAAAGGTCTCCTTTCCTGATCGCAGAGTTGGCTGTATGGTAAAGTATAGAGTGGCTGATGGGTCGAGGGGGCAAGGTTTATGAGAAACAGCCTCCCCAGAGGTGTTTTACCATAATAAAGAGGAAACTAACATTGACTGAGTGTCTGCCACGGGCTCTGTAGCTTTCAGTGGGGAGTAATAACAGATGTGCCTGTACAGGTCTGGGAACCAGAGAGCCTGGGATCAAGGCCTGGTTCCGTCACCTACCCACGGGGGATCTTAGGCATGTAATGTCTCCCAGCACAGGCTCCTTGCCTTTACCTGGGCATGATGATAGTATCTACCTCACAGAATCATTTCGTGTGAGTTAAATGAGATCCCACATGTAAAAGCCTCCTTGGTGGCTCAGGTGTTAAAGAATCTGCCTGCGGTGCAGGAGACCCAGGTTTAGTCTCTGGGTCAGGAGGATCCCCTGGAGGAGGAAATGGCAACCCACCCCAGTATCCTTGCCTGGGAAATCCCATGGACAGAGGAGCCTGATGGGCTTCAATCCGTCAGATCGCAAAGTCAGACACAACTGAGCAACGAACTCTTTCACTGTTTGTAGAAGCACCTGGCATAGTGTTTGGCATATAGAAGCTCAACAAATGCTCAGCGCTCTCATCGTCTTTATCCTCAGCAGCAGCAGCATCTTCTCATGGGGTCCCAAAGCTGGGGATCCCGTCCCTGACCCTGCTCTCTCTGCCCGGTCAGTGGGAGTCTTCCTTTCCATTGAAAGAACTGAAATTCTCTCTGCCAGAGACCCTGGATGAGAAGTAGGTAAAGCTTCTTTGTTTAGCAAGAGGCTGTGAAATCTGAGAACAAAACAGCTGAAAGGAGGCAGGTACATGATGACACGCCTCACTCTCTCATTCTCTGGTTTACGCAGCTCCCCGGGCAAACCCTGGCCTGAGAGCCTTGGGCCCCTGGAGGTGTGCTCGTTCCCAGATGGAAGAAAAGGAATTCGTCAGTGAGTCATTGCCTTGGGATACAGAGGGCTGAGGGCCAAGCATCTGCTTTTCTGTCTTTCCTCCCACCTCTGTCCCTCTCGCTCTCTGTTTTGTCTTTGTTTTTGTTTTTTCTGTTTGAAGAGTTAAAGATGAAGGTTGATTCTGGGAGGCTATGAATTTTTTCATATGCCCCAGAATTCTGTGGGCTTCCCAGATGGCGCTAATGGTAAAGAACCTGCCTACCAGTGCAGGAGACGTAAGAGACATGAGTTCGATCCCTGGGAAGATCCCCTGGAGGAGGGCATGGCAACCCACTCCTGTATTCTTGCCTGGAGAATCCCATGGACAGAGGAGTCTTTCTGGTGCCAATAGCAAGCTTGAAATCTGGGGTCAAAAAGGAGGATTCTGGGTTTGAACTAAGCCATTGAGAAGACTAATAAAATTTTCCAAGACTCAATTTCTTTATCTTTTGAATACAAATGATAATGGGAGTATCTACTGAACTGTAAGTGACTTGAGGGTAGGGATTGTATCCCTTTTTAACTTATTTCACGCTGAGTGTCATATTTGTGATATTTTCTGTGCTGTTAGTATTCAGTAAGTATTTGAGCGAATGCATACTACTTGTCCTACTGAGTTATTGAAATTATTTATTGAGATACCATGTGTGAAAGCCAAGCTCAGTTTATTTCCGTTGTATGTTTATTTTTTCTTTTCTCACCTTAGATGTGCTCCTTAAAAAGAGGAGGGATAAAGAAAGGAAAGTGATGGGAAGGGGATGCTGGAGAAAAAGTAGAGAAGGAAACGGAGAGGTGGGGAAAGGAGGACCCCCGGGTTTGGAGGAGGCCAGCCTTTTCTCAGCCCCTAGGTTTGTGATTTCCCCTTGGCCGTATGACCTGAGTATAGATTCCTCGTCTGTAGGATGGGAGTGAAAACGTTCATTTACTGGTGCTGTGTCTCCAGAGAGACATTGGGTTGGCCAGAAAGTTAGTTTGGATTTTTCTATACCCTCTTATGGAAAAACCCGAACCAACTTTTTGGCCAACCCAATACATCTGTGACCACAGAGCCCAGACTTCCTGGCATGCCTGGGATACAAAAAGGAGGAGACTGGAGTTTTTATTTCAAAATCCAACCTGTTCTCACTGCTTTAGGCCAGTTAGGACTGGCTGGACTCAGGCCTGAGAAGTCATTGCACTTGGTCATCACCTTATCGCTCAACCTTCTTTGTAACTTGATGTGACTCAGGTGAAGCAGTAAGTGGTTGGGGTCCAGAGAGGGTGATATGTGTCTGGGATACGTTCCGCAGGGGTCGGGGGGTGCACAGTGAACATGGGGCCCCAGACCATGTCCTCAAAGTTATATGATGTTTCCCAGATTTTGCACTTTACAGACACTGGCTGTCATGATCCTGAGTGGACTGGCGTTGAAGGCTGCCTTTGTCAATTGGCCCAGGCGGCAAACTGGCTGTGTGCCCAAAGAGACACAGTGTGAAAAAAGTATACCTGGAAAGTGTTGCTATTTTTAAAAATAATATTTAATATTTTATAATGACATTTTCTTTTTAAGAATTAAGGAAGTTGTGGGCATTCATTTTGAAAATTTTGGAAAAGGTAGAAAAGAATACCTATAAGCACATCAGGAGATAATCCACTCTTGACTTTTTGATATATTTGTCTGCACATGCCTTTCTCCTTGATGAGGGTAGTATAAAATTGGGGTATATTTTTATTATTTTCTAAGTACTTAGTTTTCCAAAAATCCATCAGTTCAGTTTATTTCATTGACTGTCTCTCACGTCCTGTACTGAGTGAAGTGAACCAGATTCTATTTCTGATTAGCTTTTCTCAAGTCCCTGAAATTAAAAAGAATTTTCTTGGGAAATGTTAATTGCAATATTCTCCAACCTATTCTTGAATGCCCAAAGACTAGAATCTGCACGGATTGAGTTCTACTATGTTCTCTACTTCTCATAGGCTTGCAAGACAAATTTATTCTGCCCTCTCTCCCCTCTTTGAGTAAGTATGAGAGCAGGAAAAAACTAACTTTTGACTGTTTCTTTCCTACATATATTGTATGAAAAGAGGTTTTAGCAAGCTGAGGAGAGAAGTGGGGAGAGAGATAAATGAGAAAGGAAGGGGAGGTAGGAGAGAGAGAGAGGAGGTGACGACAGTGGAGGTGGGAGGGCAGAAAAGCGAGAGCGCATCTGGCGGCGCGTCCCTGCAGGGTGGGGCCTGCAGTATTGTCCGTCTAGCTAATATTCAGTGAATGCCCCCAGAGGCCAGTGCTGGGTAATAATCATAGCCCCCTGAACACACCCTGGCCCTAATATATGGTCTCTCTGATCTCCTTCAGTCTAAAAAGGACTTGATTCCTCTGGCCTTTGAATAGCACTCTTCGTAAACTACTGGAGAAACTCAGTTTATCTTCTTTCCTGTAATCCGTTTGCAACTCCCTGCCTGCAGCCAGGGTCAGACCCACTGAGCACCAAAGCCAGCACCGGGCCTGCTCTGTCCTGAATGAAACCTGCTCTGCGGGCCCTTGTTGGTGGATCTCCTGCAAGGACCTTTCTCCCAGGGTAAAATGGGGCTCAGCTTTGGTAAGGAGCCTTCCTAGGGTACCTCTCTCCACACTGCAGGTACACAAAGAGGGGTGGAGCTATCACCTCACCCCGAGATCCTGATGCCCTTCCCTTCACTTCTCTGGTGGGATTTGTTGAATTAAGACCCCCAGAGACAGACTAGATAGGTGGATCAATTGATCCATCCATAGAGAGGGAGGGTTGGGAGGGTGCATCTTGTAGTCACAGTTAATTGATTGATTGACTTATCCATTCATTCTAGAATTGTTATCGAAAAATAGATAAATGTGTGAGTGATGGATGCATTAATTAACTAGATGAGGGAAACTTTTTACAATGTATACGTGTATCAAATCATGATGATTATACCTTATATCTGATGATTTTGTCTATACCTCTATAAAGTTGAAAAGAATAAAATAATTCATTTAGGGAAAAAAAAATAGTTATTGAATACCTACTCCAGTCATGCATCAGGCATTGATCTTGGCTTGGAGAACACTCAGATGAACCAAACAAACAATTTCTTGGTCCCACCGAGGCTTCAGAGACTACAACCATAAAGACAGACTGAAAGTAAAGCAGACATGTCAAGTTTTATTAAGTTCTGTGCAGAGAACAAACTTTGGAGGAGGTGGTTAGGAGTGGGAGGAAGCCTGCTTAGGAGGCTGTGATGGTCAGAAAAGGTGTCCAGGGTGATAGGAAGGAGGTGACCTTCAAGCTGAGTTCTGGTTCAGCGCTCTCATGCTTTGACCTGGAGGGAATCCCCTGGGAAATCTTGTTAAAAATGCAGATTCTGATTCAAAGGGCTGAGTGGGGCTAAGACTTTACATTTCTGACAACTTCCCAGGAATGCTGACATGCTTTGTTGTGGGCTAGACCAAACTTTGAGGAGCAAGGTTCTAAATGCCAGGAAAGAAGAGCCAGCCCCACCTGGGAGGGTGATCACACCTTCTTGTGAGATGAGAGCTCTCCAGGCAGGAAATCGAGGATGGAAAAGCAAGGGAGCACTAGTTGGGCCTGTTAGGAACATGAAAAGCAAAGGAGCGTGGCCAGAGAAAGTACTGGATGAGATCAAAGAGAGAAGCAGAAAAGAGCCAGATCATGTAGGGCTTTGCATGAAAGGCAGTGGGAATCCTGAAAAGAATACTGTCATTAATCGTTTTCCGCTTGATCATTCTGTCTGTACATAGGAACCTGTCTCCTGTGCTTCTCTCTAGAGTGTTTCTGGGCATGAACCAAGCTCAGTCAACCAATCACAGATTTGTGTGGGAGGGTGCAAAGAAAGCCTTTAAATAGCCCACTCTAGCATAGCTAGAATTTAGGCAAACACTTACACTCTGGAGTTTTAGAAGGGAAAATCTCTTAACAAAATGCCTTCTATCCCCCAGATTTGAGGAAATGGCTTTTATTATTTGCCAGGATTTAGACACATGTAAACCAGCAGCACCAAAAACAGACCAACAGAGAAAGCTCCAGGTCCTCACCAACCCCCACCCCCGCCCCCATGCAGAAGACTTTATTCCCCAAGTATGCTCTTATTGTAGTTGGTTCAAGAAAAATAAATATAAAAATCTGGCACCAGCAGATCCCCTCCACCCTCCCTTTCCCACTGGACTCATGATTACTTTAGACTTCCTCATGGAAAGAGAGAAGACGACTGAAATGTCAAACCCAGCCATCATCCTCCAAGTGACTGGTCCAAAATTAGAGCAGAGAGAAAACCATTAGTCATTCCCAGGTGACGACTCATGACCCAGCCATTAGCAGAGCCTCACCGTGATGTATTGTGTTTATATCTGACTCTCTGGCTCGACAGGTGGCCTTTAGTGGTGGGTTTCCTGCGTTATAAACCTCCTCCATATGTGAGAACAGCTCGGTATGCAGAGCTCTTCGCCTAATTAATACAACCATGGGGTGGTGATTGAGGTCAGCAGTGATGTGTCCAGAGAACACCCTCTGTCCTCCAGCAGCCAACTCCCCCCAGGGCTCCAGACCCCTCAGGTGGTTCTGTATTCAAGCCGCTCTGGGGGCTTGACCCACTTCGGACCCTGGCTCCGTTGTTTGTAGCAAGACCGACCAAAGGAAAGGGCCCCAGTTTGGTCCATCTGGGAGGAATTTCAGCCTCACTGCAGAGGACACTTGAAGATGTAAAGGCGTGTACGTGTGCGCACTCAGTTGTGTCTGACTCTTTGTGACCCCACAGACTGTAGCCCGCCAGGCTCCTCTGTCCATGGAACTCTCCGGGCAAGAAGACTGGAATGGGTTGCCATTTCCTTCTTCAGGAGATCTTCCTGACCCAGGGATTGAATTCGCGTCTCCTGCATTGGCAGGCAGATTCTTTACCACTAGCACCACCTGGGAAGCCTAGGAAGGTGTACACTCTTCCCCTTAAAGAAGGCCCCCTCACAGGCCCAAACACACAGGAGCCAGAGTTAGGACCTCCAAGCATGAGGACTTGAATTCTGGATTGCATTCTTAAGCCTGCTCCTTAGGAGACGGTCACAGGAAGGAGTGACACTTGAGACCTATGTTACCTGCCTCTCCAGCTGCTTCTTCCACCATAAGACAGGGCTGCTCACAGCACTTACTTCGTAGACTGTTTTAGGAGTAAATGAGCTATTATATGAAAAACTTTGGGACGGTATCTGGAATGTGAAAATACAAATTTTATGGGAATATTATTACAAGCATTATTTGTGTCATTCCTGGCTTCAAGCTACAAAATCGTATTTAGCTCATTTGCACAGAAGAGAAATGCATTAGAAATGGTATTAGCTAGGAACTTGCCTGGTGGCCCAGTTGGGACTTTGCCCTCCTGCAGGTTCGCTCCCTGGTCAGAGAGCTAAGATCCCACATTCCTGTGGCCAGAAAACCAAAACATAAAAAGCAGAAGCAGTATTGCAGCAAGTTCAATAAAGACTTAAAAAAAAAGATACTGGATGGCCTACAGACTTGCTCAGAGAGAGACGGAAAATGTGACCTGGAGACCCCCTACTCAGGAATAACACCCCAGGTTACCCTGGATACTTGCCCTTGAGGAAAACACTGCTACCTTCACTGAGCTCCGGAGATTTATGGTGCATGCCACTGCCCTCTCCGGCTGCCACCACCCCAGAAACCCCTCTTGCCCAACCTCTGAAAAGGATTCCTCCAAATTCCCTTTCTTTGAGGAACCCACTCCTCCTTTGCCTGTGGATCTGCTCTGCTTGGTAGAGTCTCAATGGTCTGTCTCTGTTATTCCTCCTGGGGCACCTAGGAAGCAAGTGTCTGGCACTGTCTGATTTTGCTATAGAAACAGGCTTTGCATCCCAAGACTCAGAATTCAGAGAATTCCCCACATATTGGAAGGAAGGGGTGTGTTAAGCTTCTGCATGGTGGTGACTGGTGAATATACAAGCCTCACCCCCTTTTAGTGTGTTGGTGCTTCTGGAAGGACCAGACAACTAAGGAATTGAGTTCCCCCCACCCCCCTGCCCAGCCCCAATGAGAAACAAAGTGACGGGGGAGGGGAGGGAACAGTGTAGGAAAAGGAGCGTAAAGATAAAGCCTCACAATGGGATGTGAAGCGTCCAGTCTGAAGGATAAACTTCCAGTGCTCTCCCTGCTTCCTGCAAGGCATGAACATTTACCCATAAATGTTTAATGAATATGCTGTAAGTACTGGATGAGCCCTATGGCCACCTGAAGCCACAAGTGTGTTCCAGGTAGGCTGGTGTCTCCCGTGGAAGCTGCTGGCATTTCAGCAAGTGGCCGGTGCCCTTTACTGCATAATTTGGGCCTGCTGGGAACACAGGCCTGCTAAGCAAGGGGGAGGGTGCTGGAGGCTGAGCATGGCCAGAGGTAGCAGAAAGAACTTCCCGAAGCTCAGACCAGGGCTGGGTGTAAGGTTGCCTGAGGGATTCTTCTGGCCACTGAGCCAGCTGTGTAGATGATCTGGTCTGAGTTCTGTCTTCCCTGGCTAGTACCCCGTGGCTCTGGACTGACCCCTGAAGTCTAGAAACATCCCTAACTCTCTCCCTGGGTGGCTATGTCAGGATGGTGAAGCCTCTCTAGACAAGCTAGACCCAGCACAGTGGCTCTGTTTGATCTATCGGAGACTCTTTAGCCTTCAGTAAGTCACATCATCATTAGTACACACCTTTCATCACAGCCCCTTTGGAGCTGGAGAGACCTGATATGAATAATGGAAGAGATGATTTTATACACAGACGTACCTGTCTTAAGTCATTTGCTCCTCTCAAGGGCCAGCAGGTATTTACCAAGCTTGTTTGCTAGATGAGGGAGGCGAGTGGGGTTCAGAAAGCTTCCGTGACCTCTCCAAGGTCACACGGCAACAGAAGAGGGCTGATCTCAGGCTTCCTGTCCCCTGATGCAGGGCCAGGGTGATTGTCTCTCTCCTCGACTGGAGATACCTCTGTGTTGGTGGTAGAGCACAGTGCTCGACAGCCCTGGGGCTGGACGTAGCCTGTCCAGGATGCAGTCAGGATGAAAGAGGATGATGCACGTCAAACACTTAGCACAGGGTCAGATGGCAGCTCTCGGTCATGTTCTTATTCTTCATGTTTATCGTTATCCTCTGGCTCATGTCTGGACCTACCACCACACTGCTAGCACCACCAAATGCCCCCTCTGTCTGGGTATAGTATGTTCACGAGGGCGCCATCTTCCTCTCCCCTCACTGGTTTCTGGAATCTGGGGGTAATGATTCTCATACCTGTTAATAAAGAACTCTTTGGAAATCAAAACTGAGCTATTGTTCTAGTCCCAACTCAAGCCAGCTTAGACCCACGAAACATCAAAGGGAAAGCTTCTGTCCCTTCCCAAGGCATTCTGAGAGCCTGCACCTCACCTCCCCTTCCTTTTCTAGCCATCACGACCCCGTGCCTCTCCCCCACCTGCCCCATGCCACCCACCCTCCCGACCGTCACACAGGGAGCCGAGAAGGCAGGGTAGCTGTTCCCTGAACAAGAGGCCGAGCCAGTCGTGGTGGTAACTCAAGAACACGAGGCCTTCGTGCTGGAAAGAGACGAGGTGGGCAGTTTCAGTTGCAGTCGCAGTCCTGGATCCTCAGCTCAGCTCCGGCACTGACTCGCCATCAAAGGGCACGGAAGGTCCTGAAGGGATGCCTTAAGCTTGAGCAAACTTCCAGAGTGGGCAAAGCCCTCCTCACATGCCCTCCCCTGGCACAGTCCTGTCACGCTGTGTGCCCCCACAACAATCAGTGTTTTATGAACATCCTTTTCCTTGAAGTCTCTTTCTCCTCTCTTGTGTTACGCAAAATAAGAGAATTGAATTAAACTCTGGATTTCTCCTGCTGCTACTTCTTCGATTGTATAGAAATGGTTTTATCTGTTGCTTCTGCTTATAAAAAAGAAGGAAGACAAGCACATCCCCTGGTTTTGTGTCAGCTACATGGGCCCCTATCGGGGACTGAACCTAACCCAGCACCTTCTATGCGATTCAGTAACAAAGGCTTGATTCAGTAACAAAGACTTTTGCATCATAATGACCACATGTATCAAGAACTCCCCATTTGCCAGCACCAGGGATAAGCATAGTCTCAAGACACATCTCATATTAGCCTCCCTGTAAGCCGATGTCCCTTCCAAGCTGCATTTTACACATGAGGAAACTGAGGTTTAAGGTGGTGAAGTAGCTTGCCTAAGGAATCCTGAAGGCAAGATTCAAACCCAGCAGGCTGGATCCTGAGCCCAAGTACCTAACTGCTCTGCATGTGTCTTTTTACGGAAGGGGTTGATGATGCTGAAGGGGCCTCAGCAGTATGGGATTCCAGAAAGTTTGTAAGGTCAGTTCAAAAGCTAGGGCATTAGGCTTCTCTTGGAGGAAAAAGTAGAAAGCAAGTCTGGACGCGTGTTGGGAGACCTAGCATGATGGCATTCAGGCGATGGGTGTGGGAACTCAAGTGATGAATCTGGCCTTTGCATCTTTAAATACCTTAGAAGGTCAGATTAGCACAGAAACCCTGATGCTGAACCGAACACTTGGCCCTCCCAGTTGGCAAACATTAGCTGGTTGAAATACTTCCTGATGAAAATACCGATAACATGCGGACAAAAGTTCAGGCTTCTTTCTAAAGGGCACCTCAACCAATGGAGCAATTAGTTCAGGTTTGCCTTTTGCTTTTCCCTGGTGAGAGTTTTAGCCGAAACTTCAAATTTTCATCCTCTTTGCAACATATGGTCAGTGACAGGAGGCAACCTGAGATTAGACTTGATATAGAACATGCAGTGATCAAAAATTTATTTTCATGTGGGCCAGAGCAGGGTTCGAGATTGGTCAGGGTGCAGAGTGGCGGGGAGCAGGCTCTCCCACTGCGGCCTCTTCAGCCCATCACATGGACTACTCCCCTGGGCACTGCCTCCCAGATGCGCCATCTGAATGAATGCATCACAAGCCCCCGAACATTGCCCCGTTGGAACTCCTGAAGCCCCCTCTCTGCTGTGTTGCCTTCAGTCAGCTCCCTAGGAACCCGCTGCATCTTTCCTCTTACCAGAGTCTGGTAAGACTGTCTGCCTCCCTACACTCTCTTTTCCTTTCCCTGCCTTTTCTGTTCCAACTGCTGCTGCCCTCATGCACATCCCATGCCCTTCCACCCAACCTGTCTACATCCCATGCCTCCTGTGCACCCAGGTGGAGTGACTCTTCTAGAACCTGCATTTGACCTTGACTTAGTCTTTCTCGAAATCTGTGAGAATTCCCCACTGCTCTCAGAATATAGTCTACTCTTCCCTGGACTAGACTGGGCCCTGCTCGCCTCTCTGTCCTTGCGCATTACGCGCCCTCCGTGCTCCCCTCCCCTTCTTTTCTCTTCACGCTGCCTCTCCCTGTGTCTGCCCCCACACCTTTTCCCTGCTCCTCCCCTCACCCGCCTTCTCCTACTGCCAAACCCCAAAGAGGCCACATGTTTTCCATGCTATGTTGCCTCTACCTGTAATAATCTTACCACATGTAGCATATGCTCAGCCTCCAACCGTAGTTAGATATCTCCCTCCCGGGTTTCCCAGCCCTCTGGGGTCTCTCCCACAGTCTGTGCTGCTCGGGAACTGTGAGCACGGGCTGTTTCTCTGGTGAACTGCAGGGGACCTGGTGCGTGGTAAACGCTAAAAGCAGCCAGTGGGGCCTGAATGAGTCTTCACTGTCACCGCTCGCCCGCTGACTGCGGTCCTGAGGTGACTCTGGCCGCACACCTCCTGCCTGTGCCCTCTGGGCCCTCCGTGGCCATGCCTCTCCTCACCCACCCGCTGTGGGCTGCTGGTCACTCCTCTGCTCCTCGTTCTTGTAGCGGCATCTGGAAGACAGTCCCTGCCATGATGGGTGGTCTCTAGAGCTGGGGCTGCATTCACCTTCCATCTCTGACTCCAAGGATCTATATGCCTCTTTTGAAAACAAAAAATTATTGGAGTAGAGTTGTTTAGAATATTGTCTTAGTTTCAGGTGTACAGCAAAGTGATCCAGCTATGTTCAGCTGAGTCAGATTCTTTTCCCACATAGGCCGTTACAGAGTATTGAGTAGAGCTCCCTGTGCCTGCCGTAGGTCCCTGTTGTTCACACCTCTTGATATGTACCTCTTCTGTCCATGGGGCATAGAAATCGTCACTCCCTTTAAGGTGATGGTGAGGATTCATTGAGACAATTTTCATTAAGTGTATAGTCCATGTCTCACCAGTCAGCAAAGGGTAACTGCCGCTCCTGTTATTTCTCACCCATGCCTTCTACTCCATGGCAGCACTTTCTGCATGCATGCATGCTAAGTTGCTTCAGTTGTGTCTTGACTCTTTGCAAGTCAATGGACCGTAGCCTGCCAGGCTCCTCTGTCCATGGGATTCTCCAGGCAAGAATACTGGAGCGGGTTGCCGTGCCCTCCTCCAGGGGATCTTCTTGACTCAGGGATTGACCCGCGTCTCCTGCATTGGCAGGCACGGTCTTTACCACTAGCATGGCTTGAAAGAGTTTCTGCCTAGCCACTTATCCGCTTCTCCTGTATGTTATGAAACAGACTCAGTAAGCTTATTAACCGAAATTGAACTGTCCCTGAGCCACTGCTTTTTCAGAAGGTAATCTTTTCCTTTGAGATTGTAAGAAAAGGATTCTGCACTGTTCTTTTGAGGCTTTTCCAGTTTAGATGTTTAGCAGGCATTTCCCATAAGAAATAGAGTACAAGCACTCGGGTGCGGCTTCTCCAGCCTGGCAGGCCGCGTGTGTGTTGTGCACAAGTGCACGTGCCCAGCTCCGCTCTGCCATCCAGGGTCCTCCCTCGCCTGTCTCACTGAACATCGAAGTATTTGGACCTTGTTGCTTTAGACATTTGGAGAGTGACTGCTGCTTAACAACGGACGTTGTAAGATACCAGGAGCTGCATGTGGGCACGACCTGTGAAACTTGCCAGGGTATTGCCTCTCTGAGGGTATTGTTGGGAGCATTGTGTTTTGGAAACTCACCAAAGAAATTCCATTCAGCCCTGGGTGGTCCAGAAGTACTCTATAGAATGATTGCTACCTTTTGACCTTTTGTATCTCTCTTTGAGTTGGCTGCTAGGAAGCTCAGAGTATAACTTACAACTCACTTAAACAAGCCCCTCGGATGATCAATATCTGACTTGACCTCAGGTTTCATCTCAGTGGCCTGCTTTATTTTCCTTCTACCTTAGTCTCTTTACCTCAGCACCAACTCAATGCCTGACCCATAGTAAAGAGTTATTAACCCCAGTCTAATTTCCAAAGATTATCACCCCCTTTTTGAGAAGATGGCAAAATATAAATGAAGAAACATTATTAACATTTCTTTCTGTTTCCCTCTCTTTTTTCCTCCTTTATTGTTTCTTGTCTTAAAGCATAGTGAGAGTTCCCTTAAAGCAGAATTTATTGTACTTTTATAGCTGAATAGGGAATAGTCCTTACCAGCTCTGCTGGTGGAAAATTTCCAGGCTGCACAGTCCACTAGTTTATATTACCTAAAAGAGAGATAAATAAGCCATGATTCTTCTTAAGGACTGGCTTTTAATTAGATTTTTAATGGATCCTCTTTGACTTTCCCAGGCATAAGTACTGCTGTATTAGTTCATTATTGTGATTAAAAGCAGCTAATAATGATCATAACTAAATAATTTCCCTCAAGTGTTCCAGTCTAGTTCAGGGCCCCGTGTGTTAGCCGTGCTGTAGCTGGCCTCAGCCTCAGCCTTTTTCTCTGCAGCACACCACAGACCTGCTGTTTTGTTTTGGAGGCTGGGGTGCCTGCAGACTCGGGAAAGCGCTGCTAACAGACAGCACTATCTCTCAGAGCTCCTATCGTTGGGTTTTATGGAGTGCTGCCCATAACACCTCCAGGCCTTCTTCTTGATGAAAGAGGCTTCTGGAAGCTAACCCAATTAACCCAATTGGAATATTTCCCTGGGCATATTTTGATCTCTAGTTGAGATGTAAGTTGGGAAGCCCAGCCAACTGGAGTTATGTGAATTTGCAAATGGTGGACTCAAAGGTTCGTCCATATCGGCCATTGGGCTGAGGATTGAAACTTGCAGCATCCTCCCTGTATGTGCTGGCTGTTTCTCCTTAGATGGGCAGCGGAGAACGAATTGTCCCTGTCTATTATGTGGGGAACCTCACTGCCTATGTAGGGTAATTAGTCTTCATTCTTTGTTCTTATTGTTCAGTCTCTAAGTCATGTCCAACTCTTTGTGACCTCATGAACTGCAGCACACCAGGCTCCTCTGTCCTTCACTATCTCCTGGAGTTTGCTCAAACGCATATCCACTGAGTCAATGATGCTATGTAACATAGCATCTCCTTTTGCCTTCAGTCTTTTCCAGCATCAGGGTCTTTTCCACTGAGTCAGCTCTTCACATCAGGTGGCCAAGGATTGGAGCTTCAGTAACAGTCCTTCCAATGAATATTCAGGGTTGATTTCCTCTAGGGTTGACTAGTTTGATCTCCTTGCAGTCCAAAGGACTCTCAAGAGTCTTCTCCAGTACCACAGTTTGAAAGCATCAATTCCTTGGCACCCAGCCTTCTTTATGTCCAACTCTTGCATCCATACATGCCTACTGGGAAAGCCATAGCTCTGACTATATGGATCTTTGTTGGCAAAGTGATGTTTCTGCTTTATAATATGTTATCTAGGTTTGTCATAGCTTTCCTTCCAAGGAGCGAGCATCTTTTCATTTCATGACTGCAGTCGCTGTTTAGTCTTTACCTTTCTAAAAATATGTGTATTTTAAAAACAAAGGTGTGGTCACTGTGGAAATTTTTGAAAATGCCTTGAAGGAGCAGAATAACAGCCAGCATTTGTTTCACTATTAATATCACATGTTTGTTCTTCTTATATTTTTATAGGGATATATTTATCTCTGCTTTCTTTTTCTTTTTTTCCTTTAGAAATGGCTTCATGTTGTTGCCTTAGCAATATATCATGAACATTTTCCCATGTCACTAAACCATCTTCTACCATTTCACTCTTTAAGGGCTGCAAAGTATGTCATTAAACAGATGTGCCATAAATTATTAATCTCTGCCAATTGTTGAATGTTTGAATTACTTTTAAGCTTATATTATTATAAGTAACACTGCAATTAATATCCTTTTTGAAATATACTTGATTACTTCCTTGAACAGAAATTTTAGATGTCGGTCAAAGGGAATGGAGAATTTTAATGTCTGTATTAATGTTCTCTACAATGAGAATTATCATGTTTATGATTAATCTTCTTTTCTAGGTTTCAAGGCCCAGAGAACAGTAGTTGATTTAATTTTAGCTTGTTTTCTTTCCATACAATTCAGGTTGAAAGTTCGAATGTTTCTTCATGCATGTTTTGGTCATTTGCATTTATTTTGTGAGTTGTCTCTTCTTGTCCTTTCTGCATTTTGTGTTGTGATGTTAACACTGATGTGGTTATCTTTTGAGGGGCTCAGAGTATGCTACTTTACCAAAAATAAAAAGGAACTGAATGGCTATGTTGCTGCATGCCAAAGTGGGGATAGCGTGACCTCTGGGTTTGGTGTTAGGGAAAGTGTAATGGTACCACTGCATCCAAGTCTAGCAAAGTGTGCACAGCACCTTCCAGATGACCCAAAAATATTTAACAGTTTTTTGCCAATTCTGGGGTCATGTGTGTCATTAAAGTTAGACCACGTTTCAGTCCTGACTCGCCATTTACTAGCTTTGTGAACTTAGGCCATGTTGCCTCACCTCTCTGAGCTTTAGTTTTCTCATCTGTCAAGTGGGATAATGACCCCCATCTCACAAAGTGTTGTCTAGTAGCCAGTGCGATCAAGCTTATAAAACACAGTGCTTAGCACAAAGATGGTACCTTTGAGAGATGCCATTATCATCATGATCATCACTTAACGGACTGCAATGTCGGGTTTTCTGCTGCAACATGTCATTTTCAAGTAGCCTTGATGTAATCCTTGGGACCTCCCTCAACCTCTCTCTGTCACTCTGCTGAGGGCATGAGCGGAGATGGGTACATGCTATGTTAGAAGGTCTTCCAGCTCCCATGGGCTGGGCCCTCTTGGGAATTTGCAGATACCCCCCCCTCCCTCCTGACCCACAGTGCTGTGGGAATAGAAGTGCTCCCAGGACTCAAGGGCACCTTGGGGAGAATGACTTGGCCTCCACATGCCCTAGCAATAAGTGGGATGTCCGATGTGGTCAGGTCAAAGGTCAAGACAAATGTCAAGTCAGAAAGAGAATTGCTGTGGTGCTCAGGCTTCTCTAATTCATTCCCAAGGGACATGGGCTTAGAACTTCTGGGGACACCGGGACATTGGCTCAACTCTGCAAGCACTTCAGAGGGGCCACTCCAGTGGAAGGAGGGACTGAAGATCCCGCCGTGAGCCTTGGACCCTGCTCTGCGCGTCAGCTTCTGCATTAGCTATTTGGGACAGAGGAGGGAGTGTTTCTTCCGTTGGTTTTGATTCCAGCATCCTGCATGGAACACTGTAAAGAGCAGCGGCTCCAAGGCCGGTGCTGAATGTCGCCTGCTCATCCTGGAGATGACGCGACTGCGCTTGGAACTAGCTCAAGAGAGACATTCATCTTACTTCTCTTGAATACCTGGGACTCTCTAAGGATCCTCTTGGAGCACTTCGAGTACAATCTGCAGGGGGGCTTCCCTGACAGCTCAGTTGGTAAAGAATCCACCTGCAATGCAGGAGACCCCGGTTTGATTCCTGGGTCGGGAAGATGCCCTGGAGAAGGGATGGGCTACCCACTCCAGCATTCTGGCCTGGAGAGTTCTATGGACTGTATAGTCCATGGGGCCACAAAGAGTCAGACGTGACTGAGTGACTTTCACTTTCGTACAGGCCCAGCCCTGACCCTTCCTGTCAGTACTGCATACGACAGTCTAACCATATGACCTTGGCTCTTCGGGGCTCCCCTTTCTTCAAGAACAATAGTAGTAATTTCCACAGCTGCCTCAAAGGGAAACTTTCAAGGATAAAACTAAGTAGTAGAAGTGAAAGCTCAAAGCTCATATGGTCAAGGCGAGCCGTGTAGGCCAGGTTTTAGTTTCAGAACTGCCGGGGAAAAGCCCTCTGGAACCTTTATTTCTCCATCTTTAAAATCAAGAGATTGAAATGAGCCCCTTAGAGCTATCACACTCTGGGACTGTATGTGCAGTGTCCAGAAGGATTCAGCAGCAGCACATCCCTAGAATATTGCTGTTGAAAGAAACGCAGCTTCTCAGGACAGACGCCGTGCAGCGAGGGGGGAGCCTGCCTTTCTCCCAGTCACAGCCGCGCACAGTCCGCGGTGACACTCAGCAAACAGGCGGTATGGCGTTAGAAGTACGTGCAGTTTGGGGGCAGAGGACCTGCATGCAGATCTTGGTTGGGCCCCTTTCTAGCTCTGTAACTGAAAATGAGCCGTTTCACCTCTCTGGCCTCAGGTTCCATCTACGTTTTCTTTTTTTTTAAAAGGAAAGATAATGTATCTGCTGGTCTTATGAGTAGCGAATCAGCTCATGTGTCTAAAAATGCGTGCATATTAGAGGGCCTCACACATGTGGGCAGTTACTAATGTGACCACCATGGCTATTATTGGACTAAAACAGAGAAGGCAAATGCCTATTTCAGCCACCTGAAGCATCAAAGGGCAAAGATTGTCTGTTCTGTGCCCCTGTCTCCTCCTCCCACTTCAGTTAGGGTCCTTCCAGGAAGTCACAGGTGAATCATAAAAGTTGTTTGATTTTTCATACCCAAGAATGTGCATCTATGTATCTGTTTAAAGAAGAACAACAGAATCCACTTTCCTGGCACCAAGCAGAATGGAAAGGTGTTCATTTGTAATGGACTGGTTTCGTGCTTAAACCTTTCCCTTATGAAAATAATTTACTCTGCTAATTACATCACATAAGCAGCTACTCCCGGTATAGATTAAAGGACGGCCTTTTCAAATCATTCCATAAATTAAAAGCAGTCCTCCCTGATACATGATTTCATGGATAAATACTGCATTTGTGTTGTCAGGATTTATATTGAGAGGAAATGGAGGAAATGTATCCTTAAAGAAATATTTTGCAGTAGTTGTTAACACCTTTCTCTCTCTCTGCTTGCTGCTTCTAGTACCATAATATAAATGTGCAAGCTGTTAGCATGAGATGAACATTCTTCAGGCAGGGGCCACCTGCCTGCGTGGCTGGCTTGTTATTTAAATTGCCTTTGCATTTCACAGATTTAAATACTGC
This sequence comes from Bubalus bubalis, assembly GCF_019923935.1. Taxonomy (NCBI): domain Eukaryota; kingdom Metazoa; phylum Chordata; class Mammalia; order Artiodactyla; family Bovidae; genus Bubalus; species Bubalus bubalis. Next base: position 713,245 of record NC_059175.1, on the reverse strand, counting down.
CAGGGCCCTGATTTATGGTGTCTACATCACACACATAAAACTTCCACTCGGATCACTCTCTTTCTCACACATGGGAGGAAGTCACTTGTGGCCACAGGTGGAGTGGACTGGGGAGCTCGTCATCACCAGCAGGGTGTAAAAACCAGGAGAGAGCATCCAGAAGCCAGTGGCATGTGGGGGTGTTTGGGAGCCTTGGTTCTGACAAGTCTGTCCCTACTCCTTCCGTCAGCCACTAAAGTATTAAGAGAACGTGGGAGGATAGAAGGAGCAGAGACATTTAGGGGAAGAAATACTGAGGGGCATCATCTTTTCCTGGTAGGGAAGCAATCTGCAACCCCCTCCTTCCAGAGATGGAGCTCATCCAGAGGAGCAGTCCTGTAAGAGGAGATGGAATGAGATGACCTTGGAGGACGCAGAGCTGACTGCCAAGGGCCTGCATCTGGCTCCATGGCAGTTCGTGGTCCTCTGTATACAGCTGTGCTGGGGCACAGTTGGCGTTTAGGATTCCAAACTTCCCTCCTCTGGGTGTCTGCAGCTGCCAATGTGCTAATTTGTCCAAGCATCACATTTAAGCTTGGCAGACAGTCCAACAGGTGCATTTTAAACAGTTCAGACAAAGTTTCCATTTCAAAATGTAAGGAACATCTTAGCCAATGCTTGATTTTGAAGAGGTTCACACTCAGAGCCTCTCTCTTTCTTTTTCTCTCCTCTTAAAGACCTTTCTCCTCCCTGGCTATGTTGAGAACCTCCCCACATGGTTAAGGCAGCGAGGGAGCATTACTGGGAAGATGAGGGTAATAAGAACTCTGTTATGCCTGACTGTGTGCCCAGAGACTCACAGGTGACAAACCCTCGCTAGTATGGTCTCTGTTCTCAGGGAATTTACTTTGTCTCGGGGAGGGACAGACCATAAGACCCAAAGACAAGACTAAATGAAATGTTTTCAAAACATACTAAACAATGATTAAAAGGCACAGTAGGATGGCTGGTGACAGGGGCAGGAAGGGGCTTGTCACGTTCAGGGGGCAGAGAGGAGGGAAGTGCACCCAGAGCACAGTGGGTGGGGAGGGGATGGAGGCAGATGAAATCAGACACAGGCGCAGGTCAGGTGGTCCAGGGCCGAGGTGGGGACGTGAAGGTGGTGAATTGTTGCCTACACCGTGAAAGGAAGAAGATTAAACCAGATACCGAAGTCTATCCCTAAAGAAGTGAAGTCTCTTCAGTCGCGTCCGACTCTTTGCAACCCCACGGACTGTAGCCTACCAAGCTCCTCCGTCTAAGGGATTTTCCAGGCAAGAGCACTGGAGTGGGGTGCCATTGCCTTCTCCGAAGTCTATTCCTAGGCATCTGTATAAGCTCGATGAGTGGTCATGGGGTTGCTAAAGCATTGCTGCTGCTGTTGTTTAGTCACTAAGTTGTGTCCAACTCTTTGCAACCCTGAGACCCTATAGACTGTACCCTGCCAGGCTCCTCTGTCCATGGGATTTCCCAGGCAAGAATACTGGGGTAGGTTGCCATTTCCTTCTGCAGGGGATCTTCGTGACCCAGGGATCAAACCCAGGTCTCCTGCAGGTGGATTCTGTATCTCTGAGCCACCAGGGAAGCCCTAAAGCATCGCTGAGCACTGAATAAAGGGGTGTGTGTGTGGGAGGGGGTTCTTCCAGCAATGAAGACCCTAAATGGAAGGATGACTGGTGGGGGTCTGTGAAATGAACTGCCTGGAGTTCTTTCCAGAGTAACCTAGATTCTGACTTCCTCATCTTCCCCACTGTACAGGATTAGACTCAGCCTCACCAGGCACCTTTCTGGCCCCAGAGAGTGGAGGGATTGGGGTGAGGGACAATTCTGTCATCCTGACACTGGTCTCCAGCTGGAGTAGAAGGGGACTGTTTCTTAGAGCCCAAATCATGACCCTAGATGAATGATGTTCCAGTATTTTCCCAGGAAGGGCTGGTCGCATCTTGTTGATGCTTTCTTTAAAGTCTTTCTATTCCAAGTGCTCAGGGTTTCTTGTGTACTGTTAAAGGCCTGTAGGACAGAAACATGGCCAGCCTAGTCCTTCCTAGCTCCTGGCTGAGGTTCAGGGATACATTCAAATGAAGATGGAACAGGGCATCTGATGCTACACAGGATCATCTGTCCATCACCCTCAGCTTATGTGGTTCACAGGATGCTCTCTGCAGTCAGGACTACGGGGCAGACAGTGGGGAGTCAAGTGCAGGGACGTAGGCTTCTAGTGGGGATGGCATTTATAGTTAGGAGTGAGAATTATGCAGAACAAATACATAACTGAGGGTCAAGCAGACTCAGGTTCTCGTCCAGTGCGTGTCATCTATCAACGTCCAGTCCTATGCACAGCAGATGGGAAACAGCACTTCAGAGCTGCGCTCTCCCCACCCCCATGCTGGAGCAGAATTCTGAGAGAACTCCCCCAAACACAGCTGAGGGCACACGGCATCACCCCCTTGTAAAGGGGCGTGCTCCTCCCTGGGCTGAGTTGAAAATCCTTCTAAGACATTCAGGAAGGAAACACGAACGAGAAAATGGTAAGAGTGGCTTCTATTTATTTAATGTTTATCCCACATCTGATGCCAACAAATTACTTCACTGGACACTCACAGCCTCCCAGCGAGGTGGCCTCTGTTACTACCCCCAGTTTGCAAGTAAGGAGATGGGGGTGTAGAGAGGTGAAGGGTTGCGTAAGATACCTGAGGAAGAAGTAGCTGGGCAGGACTTGAGCCCACAGTCCCTGGCTGTGTCCCTGGGGGCACCTCTGCAGCTCCTCCTCAGGACGGATGGGTATTTCCTCATCAATGCGCAGGGGAGGGGCTGTGATTTTCCCAGCAGCACTTAGACAGCCTCGGGCTGGCCGGCTGGCTTTCTTCCTTCCTTCCTTCCTCTCAGTCTTTCTTTCCTTCCTTGTCTCTTTCTTTCTTTCTTTTTTTTTTTTTTAATGTGGGCCATTTTTTAGTCTTTATTGAATTTGTTACAGTATTGTTTCTGTTTTTTATGTTTTGGTTTTGGGGGCACAAGGCATGTGGGATCTCAGCCCCCTGACCAGGATTGAGCCCACACCCCCTGGACTGGAAGGCAAGGTCTTAACCACTAGACCTCCAGGGAAGTCCCAGCCTTGGGTTTTCTAATCCAGGCCTCACGTGGGTCAGACCCAGGTTGGGGTCAGTGCTTCGCAAAGCCCTATGAGCACTATCTCATCCTGTGGTCCGAGGTTTCTCTCTGCCTGCGGCTGTGCTTCTGGACAGCCTCAGGCTGGAGTCTGGCTGAGGAGCAGAAGAGAAGGCTGCATCGTTGGGTGCAGTGGAGAGTGGGAGACCAGAATACAGAGACCGTGGAGTCCCGATCCAGAGCCTGGCAGGTGGTGCTCATGCTGCACTTGTACCCAAGGTGGTGGTGACATTAAGCGACACACACAGGGCTAGAGAGTCCACGAGCCTGTGGGGCTGGGCAGGTCACCCAATGGCCAGCAGTCTCCTGTGAGTCTGTCTTCTGTCAAAGGGAGGTCAACTGCTTCTCAGTTCCTGCCTGCTGGGCCCATGGTCATGTGGGGCCTGTGTACTCAGTCTTTCAATTTTTGTAAGTCAAGACTAGAGATCTCTTCAAGAAAATTAGAGATACCAAGGGAACATTTCATGCAAAGATAGGCTTAATAAAGGGCACAAATGGTATATACCTAACAGAAGCAGATATTAAGAAGAGGTGGCAAGAATACACAGAAGAACTATACAAAAATGATCTTCATGACCCAGATAACCACACTGGTGTGATCACTCACCTAGAGCCAGACATCCTCGAATGTGAAGTCAAGTGGGCCTTAGGAAGCATCTCTACGAACAATGCTAGTGGAGATGATGGAATTCCAGTTGAGCTATTTCAAATCCTAAAAGATGATGCTGTAAAAGAGGTGCACTCAATATGCCAGCAAATTTAGAAAACTCAGCAGTGGCCACAGGACTGGAAAAAGTCTGTTTTCATTCCAATGCCAAAGAAAGGCAATGCCAAAGAATGCTCAAACTACCGCACAATTGCACTCATCTCACATGCTGGTAAAGTAGTGCTCAAAATTCTCCAAGCCAGCAATACATGAATCATGAACTTCTAGATGTTCAAGCTAGATTTAGAAAAGGCAGAGGAACCAGAAGTCAAATTGCCAACATCTGTTGGATCATTGAAAAAGCAAGAGAGTTCCAGAAAAACATCTGCTTTATTGACTATGCCAAAGCCTTTGACTGTGTGGATCACCACAAACTGTGGAAAATTCTGAAAGAGATGGGAATACCAGAAGAAGCAACAATTAGAACTGGACATGGAACAGCAGACTGGTTCCAAATCAGGAAAGGAGTACGTCAAAGCTGTATTTTGTCACTCTGCTTATTTAACTTATATGCAGAGTACATCATGTAAAATGCGGGGCTGGATGAAGCACAAGCTGGAATCAAGATTACCGGGAGAAATATCAATAACTTCAGATATGCATACCACCCTTATGGCAAAAAGCAAAGAGCTAAAGAGCCTCTTGATGAAAGTGAAAGAGAAGAGTAAGAAAGTTGGCTTAAAACTCAAAATTCAGAAAACTAAGATCATGGCATCTGGTCCCATTACTTCATGGCAAATAAACGGGGAAACAATGGAAACAGTGAGAGACTTATTTTCTTGAGCTCAAAAATCACTGCAGATGGTGACTGCAGCCATGAAATTAAAAGACATTTGCTCCTTGCAAGAAAAGCTATGACCAACCTAGACAGCATATTAAAAAGCAGAGACATTACTTTGCCAACAAAGATACATCTAGTCAAAGCTATGGTTTTTCCAGTGGTCATGTTTGGATGTTAGAGTTGGACTATAAAGAAAGCTGAGCACAGAAGAGTTGATGCTTTTGAACTGCAGTGTTGGAGAAGACTCTTGAGAGTCCCTTGGACTGCAAGAAGATCCAACCAGTCCATCCTAAAGGATGGACTGAATATTCATTGGAAGGACTGATACTGAAGCTGAAACTCCAAATCTTTGGCCATCTTTGTGAACAACTGACTCATTGAAAAAGACCATAATGCTTTGAAGGCAGGAGGGGAAGGGGATGGCAGAGAATGAGATGGTTGGGTGGCATCACTCGATGGACATGAGTTTGAGCAAGCTTCAGGAGTTAGTGATGGACAGGGAAGCCATGGGGTCGCAAAGAGTCAGACACAACTGAGCAACTGAACTGAACTGAACTGAAGGCAGAAATTTAAAGAAAAAATAATTTGAGTAAGCTGATTTTCAGTAAAATTAAAAAAAATTAAATTTCTGCCTTTGAGTATTATTGGAGTATAGTTTATTTTCAAGGGCTTCCCATGTAGCTCAGTCAGTAAAGCATCTGCCTGCAATACAGGAGACTTGGGTTCAGTTCCTTGGGTTGGTTGGGAAGTTCTCCTGGAGAAGGAAATAGAAACCCACTCCATTGTTCTTGCCTGGCAAATCCCATGGATAGAGGAGCCTCGTAGGCTACAGTTCATGGGATCACAAGAGCCGGACATGACTTAGCGCTATCTTTCTTTATTTTTAATGTTTTGTTAGTTTCTGCTGTGAAACTATATATATATATATATATATATATATATGAAACATATACATATATCTACTCTTTTTTAGATTTATTTCCCCATATAGATCATTACAGAGTACTGAGAATTTTCCTGTGCTTTATAGTAGGTCCTTATTAATTATGTATTTTATGTATAATAGTATGTATATGTTAATCCCAGTTTCCCAGTTTATCCCCCTCCACCCTGCTCTGCTTTCTCCCCTGGTACCCATAGAAATATAGGTCTTTAAAGGTAAAATCTCCCATCTTTACAGTGTCGGAGACTGACTTTTAAAACACATGTATACCTGTGGCGGATTCATTTTGATATTTGGCAAAACTAATACAATTTTGTAAAGTTTAAAAAAAAAAAGTGTTGTGTTTTTTTTTAATTTTTTAATTGAAATGTTTTATTGAGTATAGTTGCTTTACATTGTTGGGTTAGTTTCTGCTGTGCAGTGAATTGAATCAGCTATATACATATATCCTCTCCTTCTTGAGCCTACCTCCTACCCCACCCCCATCCCACCCTTGTAGGTCTTCACAGAGCACCAAGCTGAGCCCCCTGTGTTATAGACAGCAAGTTCCCACTGGCCATTTGTTTCACACATGATAGTATATTAATGTCAAACCTAATATCCCACCCTCCCTGTGCCCCCTGTGTCCACATGTCTGTTATCTATGTCTGAGTCTCTGTTCCTGCCCTGCAACTAGGTTCATCTGTACCATTTTTTCTAGATTCTTCGTACATATGTTAATATACAATATTTGTTTTCCTCTTTCTGACTTACTTCACTCTGATGACAGACTCTGTGTCCATCCACATCTGCACCAATGACTCAGATCCATTCCTTTTTCTGGCTGCGTAATCTCCCATTGAATACGCACCACGCCTTCTTCATCCATTCCTCTCTCGGTGGGCACTTAGGCTGTCTCTACGTCCTGCCTATTGCAAATAGTACTGCAATGTTTTTGATGATGTGCTGGGCATGTTGCGTACACCTGTGGGCTAAAGGAAGCTTACGGGCCACCCATTCTGAGACTCCTGCAGTACAGTGGAGGACTAGAGAAAGGGATCTGGGACAGTCAGCACTGGGTTCAAACTCCTGCTTTTCTGCTTCCTGATGGTGCAGTTTGCTGAATGGCCTGACATCCTGGTAAAATGAGGTCCTAATACCACCTGGCAGGCTTGCTGTAGTGTTAAGTACACTATGTAATACTTTTGAAATACCTAGTACAGGGCCTGGCAGGTAGAAAGCACTTAAAAAATCTTGCTATTATTATCCTTGTATCATGTAGGTATGAAGGGTGAGCTGCCTGACTTTGCTCCCAAGAAGAGAAGATACTTTAGGTGTCCTTCATAGGATCTCTGAGGAGATCCTATGAAGATCCTATGGAGATCCTTCACAGGATCTCTAGAGCTGAAGAACTTGCAGCTTTCTCTCTGAAAGGAGGGTTCTGACAGTGACTTCCTTACCCAGAAGGTCAAGGATGCCAGGAGTTGGAGATCTGCTCCCTCACCACATCTGTCCCTCCAGGACAAAAGCAAGTGTTCTGGGGCTCATGCTTCAAAATAAACCCTCTCCTTCAGGGTTTATCCTTAGTTCTCCAGGCAAAGTCTGCAGCACCTCTGCTCCACGCTGTGGACACTGCAACATCCTCACTACATTTGATCTTCTGCAAAGGGGCCTGAGATAGTGCCCTCCTGGTATGGACTGTTCTAGAAGCTCTTCCTGGCCACCTTCTGGAGCAGCAGAGAATCCTTTCCCTGAGGAGATGCACTTTCCAAACCTGAGGTGATCTTACTCTCCCCTCTGGTCTCAGCCTACTGTCTGAATCTCAGAAAAGGAGAGAATGTGGAGGGCTCCCCTTGCTCAGGGAAGGTGAGTGTTAGTCACTCAGTTGTGCCCGACTCTTTGTGACCCCATAGACTATATAGCCCGCCAGCCTCCTCTGTTCATGGGATTCTCAGGGCAAGAATACTGAAGTGGGTAGCCATTCCCTCCTCCAGGGGATCTTTTCCACCCAGGAATCAAACCTGGGTGTCCTGAATTGCAGGCGGATTCTTTACCATCCGGGCCGCCAGTAATGCAATCCAGAGAAAGCCAAATTGCCCCCCACAGTCTGACCCAGCACCGTGAAGCACTCAGATAGAACACAGAGCAGCACCCAAAAAGAAGGCCCCATGATCTTGAAACAGTTTCTCAAAAACTATAGTACAAGATTCCTTTCATAACACATAACAGAAGTTCTCTGAATTCTCTCCGAACCTCACACTGGTCAGGCAGCCGTCCCCACCCCGCCTTCCCTCAATTATCCCTCCTTGTGTAGCTTGAGCCTCCCCTGCCTGCTTGACCTGTGCTCTCTTGCCTCTCAGATCTAGTTTCTTCCTAACTCTGTCTTTTCATGCAAACCAGGCTCACCTTCCCAGCTGCTCTGGTTTGTGCTTCTCTACAGAATTGCAGGCAACAAAGACTGTACTGGAATGCCAGTGGAGAGAAAGGCGATGAATACATAGTGTAAGAATAGCGTGTGCAGATTGCTTACAACTGGTGCCACCTGGGAAGGTATGAATATATAAGCATCTGAATTTTGCCCCATCACGTGAATGTAGTGGATGTCACAGGGTCCGGAGAAGCCACCTGAGAGGGGAGGTCTTTTGACAGGCAGAATATTTGAGAAGCAGGCTAGTGAGTAGACCTAGCATGTGCGAACAGGGCAGTGCTACATCGGCTACAGCGCTCATTTGACTGAGGGAAATTCCGCTCTTTGTACCTTACGGAATAGGGCTGATCTTAGGCTTCCCTGGTGGCTCAGACAGTAAAGAATCTGCCTGTAATACAGGAGACCCAGGTTCGATTCCTGGGTTGAGAAGATCCCCTGGAGAACAGAATGGCTACCCCCTCCAGTATTCTTGCCTGGAGAATTACATGGACAGAGGAGCCTGGCGGGCTACAGTCCAAGGGGTCACAAAGAGTCACCTTCATTCAGCACACAGTAGGGCAACAGACAAGGTGACATTATTTTCTATGGCCAATCTCATCTTGGTTTCAAGCCCCCATTCTGCCAAAAGGGGATGATCCCTAACTTTTCTAACAGAAAGGAAAACCACCCCTTTGGGGCACAGAGGGAAGCTTACATACCTCTCACAGCGTGGGTGGAGGTAAGACCCTTATATCCGTGTGCTGGCACCATCTCCCCGGGTATCCTGACGCCCATCGCCAACACCCATGGCAGATGAAGCCTGTGGCGTCTTCTCTCAGCACAGTGGGGCGTCACGATGACTCCACCCCCTCCCTGAACCTGGGATCCACCTACCTTCTGTAGCTTCTCTGTGTCTCCAGCATGTTCTCCCTGCAGCCCCTGCCTTCGTCCTCCCTCTGCTTCTTGCTAAGGGATCCTATCACCTCCACATAAGGACCTCCCGATGGAACCACCAGCTTCCTACTTTTCGTTGCCTTTCTCAGCCCCCGCCCCGAGGTCACGTGCACTTTTCAGACTCTGCTTTTCCTCTCTCGGGGCTCGATTTCTTGGTTCTCTTTGCCTAAGCCCACAATACCACCGGAGCTGCTCCAAGCTGGAGCCAGAGCACTCGGCAAGGCAGTCTCCACCTGGAAAAGGGAAGAGAAAGGAAATGAACCCCTGTCCTTAGCCCCTTCACTCTCTGTCTGGGGTTATAGTCCTTGACACATCCTTCTAGACCTCAGCTTCGGGTTACAGGGTAACAACATCTTCCCGCCAATCCCACCCTCAAGTCTTATCCTTTGAATTTCTCCTGTAGTGTCCAGAAGAGCATTCTTTTCATTTCCTGATAGATGAGAACTCACCACTCTGCCTTATCTTCCTTCTCACCTTCCCCAGGTTACCGGTGGTAGCTGCCCATTTTGTTCCTGGAATACCAAACATCAATATGGCTTTCATGGCATGCTGTCAATAGGATGCAGTGATAGAATCTTACCAAAAAGAGGAAAATGTATCAGGAATTTTTTTTTAGATATTAATACCTTTTCACTTGGCTTCCCAGATGGCTCAGTGGTAAAGAATCCACCTGTCACTGCAGGAGATACAGGAAACACAGGTTCGATCCCTGGGTCAGGAAGATCCCCTGGAGGAGGAAATGGCAACCCACTCCAGTATTCTTGCCTGGAAAATTCCATGGACAGAGCAGCCTGGTGGTCTGTAGTCCACGGGGATGCGAAGAGTCAGACAGGACTAAGCAACTGAGCACATGCTCACCATTTCACTTGCTACATTCTCATCATCATGGGGACAGCTGAGAAAACGGGGGCTCAGTGAGGTGAAGAGACCCATCAAGGTCACACTGCTTGTGGGCGGCACAGGTGAGAAGAGCATGTGGGTGTATTTACTCTCGGTTGAGCCCTCCTTGTGGGCACCATCCCTCCTCCCCTGCTAGGGTACCCTTCCCCTTGTTGGGGCTGTGAAGTCAGCCACAGGGTACCCTCAGTTCTGCCAATCTGCTCCCCTGTCCCTTAGAGTGATTATAAAGTAGAAACCATGAAATCAGCAGCTGCAAGAACTGCAGGAATTCTGCCTCAAATAGACACAAATCCTGGAAGCCAGGTTAATGGCTAATGGCAATGGTTAATGGCAGTTAATGCTGAAGTCACTGTGAGATTCATTTCTTTTTTTAAGACTGCCCGCTCTGACTATCTGGGAGATGGCCGATGATCCATATTAAGCAGTAAATAATTTGTAAATCAGACCTCTCTATTGATGGCAATGTGATAGCAAGCTCACTCAACAGCCTACACTGAAAAGACAAGGCAGTCGCCCTGGGCCTCCCTGAACGTGGTTTAGGAAAGCAACACATGCATATGTAAGTATGTATAAACATATGCATTTAATGGAATGCAGAAAACAAAAACCGGCTTCATAATCAAGGGATCTTTTGACCTCTATCCCGCTCTTTGCTGGAAAGCCTGCTCAGCCCAGAATCCACAAGGCCTCAGAATGCAGTAGGAGCCTTCTCTTCATCTGCTGGGCCCAGGAGAAAGCTAGGCTCCTGCTGCTTTAGCAAAGGCCCCATGACCTACTCAGATCCCTTATTGTGCAATAGCCTTACCTGAGGAGAAAAGATGGGACACCCCCACTCCAGGCCCCCTTCAGCTCCCACCTGGATGACCACGAAAGCTGCCTAAGCAGTCTCTTTCACTCCACTCTGCTCTCTACTATCTATATCCAGGGAGAAGGCAGAGCAGTCTCCTGAGAACCTAGGTCACATCACACCTTGCCTCTGCTGAAGCCCAGCTCCACTCGTGGCCCACTGTATCTGTAGAGGATCCCACATTCACGCCGTTGTGGATAAAGCCCTGCAGCTCTGGCCACTGCCTCTTTCTCTGACTTCTTCCTGCACCTCTGCCCAGTGCACTCCCTAAGCTGCAGCCTCTTCTCACCCTCTTGCTCTTAGTTGAACAGGCCAAGCTCTCCCTGCCTTTGGGCCTTTGCTCAACTTCTGTCCAGCTTTTCACCTGGCACATTAGTCGAGTCTAATTTCAAATGTCACCTCCTCCAAAATAGGTGCTATTACCTGGTTTTATTTCTAGCGATTACCCCGTCTTATTTCTCTTAGATGTATCTCTACCTGAAATATACTCATTTACTCAACTGTTACCCATCCCCCTGCAATGAAGGGCTCTGGGAAGCAAGGACTCTGTCTTCTCACAGTGCGTCCCCGTGCTTAGCGCTGCTTGGCTCACGGTGAGCCTCTTCATGAGTGTAATGGCAGGACCGATGCCTCCTCCCCACCACCAGCCCTACAGTTTCCTTTACCAGTTGAGAAATGACCATATTGAAATGTATCAGAGAGTCAATCTTTCATTTTTTAAAATTTATTTGTTTAACAGACATGTATTGATTCCCTACTACAGGGATCCCTAACCCCTAGGCCACGGGCTGGTACCAGCCCATGACCTGTTAGAAGTCAAACCACACGGCAGAAGGAGAGTGGTGGGCAAAACCAAAACCATCCCCTACCCCCAGTCTGCAGAGAAATTGTCTTCCATGAAACCAGTCCCTGGTGCCAGAAAGGTTGGGGACTGCTGCCCGACTATTTCTAGCCTGTATGTCAGGTCCTGGGGCCCCCAGGCAGGCGCTGACTTCAAAGAATTCACGATCTAGAGAACTCCATGATATTTGTCAAAATTATAAGAAATATAACAAAGGTATGTGTCATGAACACAGAAAATGGACCTCTAGGTCAGGGGTTTCAAAGAAGGGATTTCAAAAGGAGATAAACCTTGAACTGTAACTGAGAGGACAGGTAGGAATTAGGCAAACAAGGGGTTCCAGTATTCTTAGCAGAAAAAAGCGAACAGCAAGAAGTCCAAGAGAAGGACTTCCCTGGGGGTCCAGTGGTGGAGTCTGCCCTGCAACGCAGGGCACGTGAGTTCTATCCCTGGCCGGGAAACAGGTCCCACGTGCCACGGGACAACTTAGCCTGCATGCTGAAACTACTACAACTCGATGCAGCCAAATAAATAAGTATTTTTTAAAAAGAGGTCCATGAGAGCCCGGCGGACATCCTCCTGTATGGCTGGAGTAAAGGATTCCCATGAAAGAGAAGTAGGAGCTAGAGTGGTGATAAGGGCTACATTATGAAAGACCTTTATAATGTAGAAGTTTGGACTTTATCTTGAAAAAACTATGAACTTTTAGCATAATAACTTTGGCCCCAGTGGAGAGGATGTGTCAGAGGAAGAAAACACTGGTCTTAAAGGACCTTGGGGCTGGACTAGGGAAGTGGCACACTTTCTTAAGGCAGATGTAACAAATTATGACCAAATGGGTGGCTTAAAACAGAAATTGACCCTCTCATAGTTGTGGAGGACAGAATCCCAAAGCCGAGGTGTGGCTAAGGCCAGGTTCCCGTGGAGGCTCTGGCAAGGCACCCTCCCTTGACTCCTCCAAGTGTGCTCCTTGGCTTGGGCAGTGTTACTTCAGTCTCTGCCTCTGTCTTTACACTGTCATCTTCTCCTGTTTCTCCCTGTCTTATGTCATGTTGCACTAAGGCCCGTGTTAATGACTTCACGTTGATTTGATCTTCAAAGACCCCACTTTGAAATATGTACACATTCATAGGCCCTGGGTTATCTTAGTAACAAAATAGCATAAATCCTTAGTGGCTTATAAACCATAGAAATTTATTTCTCACAAGTCTGAAGACTGAGAAGTCCAGATTTAGTGTCTGCTGAGAACCCTCTTCCAGGTTGCAGATTGCTGATGTTTCCTTGTATCCTCACGTGGCAGAAGGAGGACTGGAGAACTCTGTGGGCTCCCTGTACAACATTGATCCCGCTCATGAGGGCACTATGCTGTCAGCTTACACACTTCCCCAAGTCCTAATACCATTACGTCGAGCGTTATTGTTTTTCCATCACTAAGTTGTGTCCGACTGTTTGTAACTCCGTGGACCGAAGCACACCAGGCTCCTCTGTCCTCCGCTATCTCTTGGAGTTTGCTCAAATTCATGCTCATTGAGTCAGTGAAGCTATCTGACCATTTCATCCTCTGCTACCCCTTCTCCCTTTGGCTTCACTCTTTCGCAGCATCAGGGTCTTTTCCAGTGAGTTGGCTCTTCACATCAGGTGGCCAAAGTCCTGGAGCTTCAGATTCACCAACAGTCCTTCCAATGAATATTCAGGACTGATTTCCTTTACAATTGACTGGTTTGATCTCCTTGCTGTCCAAGGAACTCTCAAGAGTCTTCTCCAGCACCACAATTCAAAAGCATCAGTTCTTTGGTGCTCAGCCTTCTTTATGGTCCAGCTCTCACATCCATACATGACTATTGGAAAAACCATAGATTTGACTATATAGACCTTTGTCAGCAAAGTGATGTCTCTCCATTGGACATTAGGTTCCAACATGTGAATTTTGTTGTTGCTGTTCCCTCACAGTTGTAGTCAACTCTTTGCAACCCCATGGATTGCAGCATGCCAGGCTTCCCTGTCCTTCACTATTTCTCGGAGTTTACTAAAACTCACGTCCATTGAGTCAGTGATGTCATCCAATCATCTCATCCTCTGTCGTCCCCTTCTCCTCCTGCCTTCAATCTTTCCCAGCATCAGGGTCTTTTCAAATGAGTCAGTTCTTTGCATCAGGTGGCCAAAGTATTGGAGTTTCATCTTCAGCATCAGTCCTTCCAGTGGATATTCAGGACTGATTTCCTTTAGGATGGACTGGTTTGATCTCCTTGCAGTTAAAGGGACTCTCAAGAGTCTTCTCCAATACCACAGTTGAAAAGCATCAATTCTTCTTCATTCAGCTTTCTTTATGGTCCAACTCTCATATCCATACACGACTACTGGAAAAGCCATAGCTTTGACTAGATGGACCTTTGTCAGCAAAGTAATGTCTCTGGTTTTTAATATGCTGTCTAGGTTTGTCATGGCTTTTCTTCCAAGCAGCAAGCGTCTTTTAATTTGATGGCTACAGTCACCATCTGCAGTGATTTTGGAGCCCCAAAAAATAAAGTCTGCCACTCTTTCCACTGTTTCCCCATCTATTTGCCATGAAGTGATGGGACCAGATGTAGTAGAGCATGAAGCCATTCATTAAAATATAGAATATATTATACACAATTTCTTTTCTTCATCTTCAAATACTTACCCTATCATCCAAAGCCATTTCAGTAGCCTAAAGAACTCCCCTAGAAAGAAGGAAGTGACCAAGAAGCAGTTGCATGAGTAAAACAAGAGGGGACATTACCTTTTTCAAAATTTAGACTAGAAGCTGAAATGGAAATCAAATTACTGAATTCAAGTGATTTCTTAAAAATTAGAGCCACGGACACAACCTCAGTTTTCCTTGTGGAGGAAGGGAAACTTGTTTTCCTAGCCAAATCTGTTGACCGAATCTATTCATTCGGGAGCCAGGTTGAAATCAATAGTGTCTTGTTTGGTTGGAAAAACCTTAGAAAAGGGAGGCCGACTCTAACCACAGAGTGTATTTCAGAAGAGCATTCACACACATAGGAAACAGCACCCTCCACGCTGGCCCCAAGAACCCAGGGCCTTGTTCTCACATGGTCCATCCGGTGCCTGTTACTGAGCCTCTTTGATGTGCAGACCAAATAAGACCCACTCTCCCATAGACGTCAGTGCCTTTCAGCATGTTACCTGGAGGCCGTGGTTCTCTGCAACATCCACTCGTGCTTTGAATCAGACAGGGGCGGAGGTGGGTGGGGGATCCCCATGAAAAGGCTGATTGAATTTGCAGTCACCAGACAGAGGCAATGATGCAGTATTTCAGCAGTGGTCTGGGAAGAAGCTTGGGTTGGTTTGTGCAGAATGAAATCTACCTTCCTTCTTCTTCGCACCCGATTCAACCTTGGAAGACCTCAACCACGCGATGGCTTATTGGGGCTGAGACATTGCCAGGTCAAGGCCAAAAAGAGTGTGACCCACCCACGTTTTGCAGATCGTTGACAGATGGACTTAATGGCCCTCACACTCTGTATTCTTTTGGATGTTTTCCCTCCCTTAGTTCTTCTGACAGTTGGAAAGTCTGATACAGCTTCGCTGGCTTTGACATGCTTTTGCCTGAGGCAGGGAAGGCACCTCTGCTCTTAATCTGACCCAGGAAATTGGCCCTGAGGAAGTCAAGTGTGTAGCGAGAAGAGCCGTCTTTGACTCTTGCCTTGTAGAACTCCTAAGTATAGGAGACACAAAGGGTGACCACAGCCTTCTTATAAATCTGTTATGGCCTCTTGACCTCTGAGCAATAATAAATAGTACGCTCTCAGGCTGTCCTGAAGATATGAAGACGTTTTTGTGAGAACATCTGGCATTCATTGACTCAGGAAAAGGAAGGAAAAAAAAAAACTCACAAGCCTTGGGACAGAATTTCATTTTCTTTTCATGTTGCCATGTGGGTGAAGGAGCCCTTCTTTGTCTTTAAGCAAATGGGTGGTGTGTGTGTGTGTGTGCGCGCGCGCGCGCATGCAGGGGGAGGCAGGGGTGCTGGTGGTGGGATGTGAATTCCCTTTCAAGTTTTGAAGGAGGCATAAAAATGCACATGCATTTCTGCGCAGACAGTGTCTGGCAGGGAGGCGTCTTTCTGAAGAGGCCTGAGGATGTCCGGTCAGTGGAAGGTGCTGCCGGTGTGTGTTCTTCCCTTCTGCTCCTGTGAAGTTTTCTTTGCGCCACCCTCTGGGAAGACCCGGGTCACAGATGGTGGATTCTGTAGGTTGCTTAGGGGACAACAGCTTGAAAAGGACAAGAGACCAGAGGACTAGTGTCTAAGCTCGCTCTCTCTTTCTCTCTCCCCCACCTCCCCCACCCCACCCCAGCTCTATAGAACAGCCTGGCTCATAAGCTCAAAAGCCACAGGAGGAGATCTCCCCTTGGTGTGCTGTGGAATTTCACTGCCAAACAGTGGATTTTCCTCCTTCCCACAGGATGAGCATATGCCCTTCTTCCCTCTGCACAAAAGTTGGCCTCTCTTTGATCAGTAAGTTTAAATCAGAATAAGTCTAGGTAGCCAGAGTGGCTTAAAATGTTAGCAAACAGTGGAATCCCTTTTAATTTTTAGAGGGAACTCTAGTTCTACCCTTTATGACTTGCTTAATTATCCTGCCCCCCCCCAACATCTGTCTATTGATTCCAATTAACATGATTGACATCTCCTCTGGAAGGTAAAAGCTAATCAGCTACAGGATCCCCCACTGAGAATTCATTTCCTTCTTGGAGTCACTCCTGGGCAGGAGGAAACTTAAATAGAGATTGAGACATGGCAACCACAGCTCTGATTTACTCTTTTATATATGACTTAGCACGGCACACATACAGCCTCACAGTGTCTTGTAGAGGGGGGAAAATGGGCTAGAGATCTTTTTTTTTAGTGGTGATTTATTTTTGCATCAAACTAACGTTAATTCTGTTGGCTTTCATTTTTATTCCTTTCTATTTTTTCATGAATCTAAATTGACCCCATGAATGTTTGGTTTCCCTTTCCTTTCCTGTTCTAAAGGACCCACAAAGTCTACTCTTGATTAGTTCTGACAAGTTCAAAAGTTGACATGAACTTTCTGGTATAGCCAGATTTCAGTTTTCCATATTGTTTCCCAATGATTTGAATGCAGATCTTGATGGCTTCCTTGTGGTCTTTTCAGATTTTTTTTTTTTAAAGCAAGTAAGAGAGAGGTTATGTCAGATAACAAACCAGGCTTCATAAAGATAGTAGAGGGCTGGAACGATGCTGACTCTAAAATGAAACATAAAAGAAACAAAACCAACAAATTCATTCAACGTATATTTCTGTCTATTATGTGTCAGGTACATGAAAACTTCTAGAAGCGGTGGATGTGATCTGACTGTGATGCCAGCGGCATCCCCTGCGCTCTGTGTATTCCTCCTAGTGAGAGAGAAAATCGAAGCACGACGGTTGGCATCAAACTCAATATGAACACGGATATGTAGCTGAGAAAAAGTGCTATTAATATTATAGGCTGCACAGTTTCCAGTTCAAAGAGGTCAGTGGTTAGGCAAATCCTTCAGTTCAGTTCAGTAGCTCAGTCATGTCTGACTCTTTGCGACCCCATGAATCGCAGCATGCCAGGCCTCCCTGTCCATCACCAACTCCCGGAGTTCACTCAAACTAATGTGCATCGAGTTGGTGATGCCATCCAGCCATCTCATCCTCTGTCATCCCCTTCTCCTCCTGCCCCCAATCCCTCCCAGCATCAGAGTCTTTTCCAATGAGTCAACTCTTCGCATGAGGTGGCCAAAGTACTGGAGTTTCAGCTTTAGCATTAGTCCTTCCAAAGAACACCCAGGACTGATCTCCTTTAGAATGGACTGGCTGGATCTCCTTGCAGTCCAAGGGACTCTCAAGAGTCTTCTCCAACACCACAGTTCAAAAGCGTCAATTCT
Organism: Bubalus bubalis; assembly: GCF_019923935.1. Classification (NCBI taxonomy): domain Eukaryota; kingdom Metazoa; phylum Chordata; class Mammalia; order Artiodactyla; family Bovidae; genus Bubalus; species Bubalus bubalis. The sequence goes on along the minus strand of NC_059175.1, from coordinate 695,779 downwards.
TCGGCGCTCGGCTTTCTTCACAGTCCAACTCTCACATCCATACATGACCACTGGAAAAACCATAGCCTTGACTAGACAGACCTTTGTTGGCAAAGTAATGTCTCTGCTTTTGAATATGCTATCTAGGTTGGTCATAACTTTCCTTCCAAGGAGTAAGCGTCTTTTAGTTTCATGGCTGCAATCACCATCAACAGTGATTTTGGAGCCCCCAAAAATAAAGTCTGACACTGTTTCCACTGTTTCCCCATCTATTTCCCATGAAGTGATGGGACCAGATGCCATGATCTTTGTTTTCTGAATGTTGAGCTTTAAGCCAACTTTTTCACTCTCCTCTTTCACTTTCATCAAGAGGCTTTTTAGTTCCTCTTCACTTTCTGCCATAAGGGTGGTGTCATCTGCATATCTGAGGTTATTGCTATTTCTCCCGGCAATCTTGATTCCAGCTTGTGTTTCTTTCAGCCCAGTGTTTCCCATGATGTACTCTGCATATAAGTTAAATAAGCAGGGTGACAATATACAGCCTTGATGTACTCCTTTTCCTATTTGGAACCAGTCTGTTGTTCCATGTCCAGTTCTAACTGTTGCTTCCTGACCTGCATACAAATTTCTCAAGAGGCAGATCAGATGGTCTGGTATTCCCATCTCGTTCAGAATTTTCCACAGTTTATTGTGATTCACACAGTCAAAGGCTTTGGCATAGTTAATAAAGCAGAAATAGATGTTTTTCTGGAACTCTCTTGCTTTTTCAGTGATCCAGCCGATGTTGGCAATTTGATCTCTGGTTCCTCTGCCTTTTCTAAAACCAGCTTGAATATCTGGAAGTTCATGGTTCACGTATTGCTGAAGCCTGGCTTGGAGAATTTTGAGCATTACTTTACTAGCGTGTGAGATGAGTGCAATTGTGTGGTAGTTTGAGCACTCTTTGGCATTGCCTTTCTTTGGGATTGGAATGAAAACTGACCTTTTCCAGTCCTGTGGCCACTGCTGAGTTTTCCAAATTTGCTGGCATATTGAGTGCAGCACTTTCACAGCATCATCTTTCAGGATTTGGAATAGCTCACCTGGAATTCCATCACCTCCACTAGCTTTGTTCGTAGTGATGCTTTCTAAGGCCCACTTGACTTCACATTCCAGAATGTCTGGCTCTAGGTGAGTGATCACACCATCATGATTATCTGGGTCATGAAGATCTTTTTTGTACAGTTCTTCTGTGTATTCTTTCCACCTCTTCTTAATGTCTTCTGCTTCTATTAGGTCCATACCATTTCTGTCCTTTATCGAGCCCATCTTTGCATGAAATGTTCCCTTGGTATCTCTAATTTTCTTGAAGAGATCTCTCGTCTTTCTCATTCTGTTGTTTTCCTCTATTTCTTTGCATTGATTGCTGAGGAAGGCTTTCTTATCTCTTCTTGCTATTCTTTGGAACTCTGCATTCAGATGCTTGTATCTTTCCTTTTCTCCTTTGCTTTTCGCTTCTCTTCTTTTCACAGCTATTTGTAAGGCCTCCCCAGACAGCCATTTTGCTCTTTTGCATTTCTCTTCCATGGGGATCGTCTTGATCCCTGTCTCCTGTACAATGTCACAGACCTCCATCCATAGTTCATCAGGCAACTTATCAGATCTAGTCCCTTAAATCTATTTTATTTGACTGTAAATTTTATTAAGACAGACACAGTGGCAGTCTGGCTGATCACCACATTCTGATAGCCTACCAGAGAGCTTGGTATTTCACAAATACTGAACAGATATCTGTTGAATGAATGAACTATCTTGGCACAGACCCAATAATTTCAAAGAAATATGGGCCAACTTTGTGCTTGGAAAGCTGGTCACAAACAATAATTATTGGAAAGATGGGTAGATGGAAAGATGGGTGGATGGATAGATGAATGGATGAATGGATTGACAGATGGATGGATGAGTGGATGGACGCACAGGATCAAAGGTGATAAGAAGAAATGCAATGAGATTTTTGTTTTGGACAAACCCAGAATGACGGATTATAGGCAAATAAGGCTCTTTCAAAAAAGAGCTTTGGGTGTGTGTATGTAAGAGATATAATTAAGTGTTGAATAGCTCTCCTTTATTTAGGTTTGGGCCATAAGTGAGAAGAGTGGTGAAGGAGCCCTGGACATTAAGCACTGTGGTCCAACAAATCCGGGGTCTGCCGATGTGTTTAGTCCACTGCCTGGAGAAGATGCTTTTCTACTCACACACCTCTTCTTTTATCTTTCCTGGAGCCGTGTCATTTATATAAGGGAAGAATGGGGAGAAAAGGAAATAGCCAAGAAGGAATGCAGGGCTCAACAATGCCAGGAAACCAGCATCCACGCCTGACATGGCAAGGCTGCCACCTCCCTGGTAAAGAGCACATGCTCCCGGCAGCATTTCTTGACCACAGTGGAGCCAAAGATAGCAAATAACAACACCAGCACACCCCCACCCTGAGATCTACTGAAACACTGTTGTTTCGTTTCTCTTGCACTCGCTTCTGAATTTAGGGCTCCCTCTGACAGATTGAAGCGCACTGCCTGTCGACCCCAAGTGCCAGCTTCTGCTTCCCAGTGTGGCTCCTTGCCGCTGCGGGAACCTGGACAGGGAGGAACCTCCCAGCTTTCCTGCAGAGTCTGGCTCCCTAGACTGGACTTCCTGGGGGCTGACAAGCGCTTCTAATACGTCCTTTCGTGATCATTTGAAAGATTACAGTCTCTCTACGCTTTGGATTATCCTCTTCACTTCTCCATTTCTGTTGCTTGTTGGTTTTTCTTGCTTATATAGCTTTTTTGAGCGCCAGAGGAGGTGTTAATTACATAGGAAACCAAAAGTCAAACAAAGCAGCACCTTTGTAAACACAGTAATACAGTAAATACGTATACTGATCCCTGCTGACCTGCACTGAGGGCCTGAGAAACCCTAAGAGTTCTTAGGTTTGGAGGAGTCCCACACTCCCATCATAGCAAACATAGTAAATTATATCACACCTTAAATAGCATAAATTTGCAGAACAATTAAAGCACTTTTTTTAGTATTCTTTATTATAAACAATGAGATAACAGTGTCTAAGTGTGCATTTGAAGGATAACTGAAACCTACTTATAATAATCAAAAACATCACTTACCTATTTAGGAATAGCTTTTTTGTTGTTGGTTTTACATTAATTTAATATTATCATATGCCAGGATCATCTAATCTTGTCCTACAGTTCAGGTATTAAATCCTTAACAGGAAAAGACAAAATTTGGAATGCATGTTATGCTTTTATAATTTCGCTTATATATTGGGGCTTATATATCTTCCAGCTCCGAACATTTCCATATACCCTGAGAAAGCTCATGTGACGTAGGTATTGACTAACATAGGAATGTCTCCTCTTTCCGCAGCAATTTCAGTGGCCCTCTTACAGGCCATTGGCTTTCATAAGAATGTCATCTGACTGTCCTCTGTGTTCAGTCAAGCTGGATTTTCATTATCCACTCATCTGTTGATGGACTCTTAGGTATATATATATGTTCAATGGAATACTATTCAACCATTAAAAAGTGAAATTTTGCTGTCTGCAGTAATATGGATGGATGTCGAGGTTATTATGCTAAGTGAAATAAGTCAGAGCAAGACAAATCCCGTATGATATCAATTTATATGTGGAGTCTAAAAAATACAACAAACTAGTGAATATAACAAAAAAGAAGCAGACTTACAGATAAAGAGAACACACTAGGGGTTACCGGTGGTGAGGGGAGGGCAACATAGGGGCGGGTAAGTAAGATGTACAAACTATTAGGTATAAAACAGCTTACAAGAAGTATTGTAGAACAGGGAGTATAGCCAATATTTTATAGTGAGTGTAAATGGAGAAGAATCTTTAAAAATTGTAAATCACTATGTTGTCACCTGTAACTTATAAAATATTGTACAGCAACTATACTTCAATTAAAAAGCTGGATTTTCAGCCAGCCACTCAAGGTTCAGCACTCCACTGGTCAGGGCATTACTCAGCTTCCAAGGGCTCCAAGCTCTGGCCTGTTCTTGGCTCAGTCAAATCTGATGCTCCAGATTTCAAAAATAGTATGTCAAGTAGGTGGAATATTTTTCCAAGCAGCCAAAACACTGGGGCAAGAGACCCAGGTTCCCTTTTCCAGACTGTGATTCCTTCCAGAAGAATTTCATGCCATCTGCAGAGACAGGATAAAACTGATAACTATAACCACTTAATATGATTGCTATCTGAACAAAAATACTATGAAATTTCATGTGTAGTACTCTATTAGAACTCAGATCTGACCTCACTTTTTATATTCAAAGCTAAAAAATACAAGCAGTGTGGAATCTTTGGCAGCAACAGTAGGAGAAGCCTGTAGGCAAACCAAATAAGTATTGCTTTGACTGGTCTTATCTATGGTGATGCTTAAGTTACAAGAAGTCTGGTTTAAGAAAACCTCTCATCTTTAACCTACCCACCCCACCCCTGCCAACACACACACTACCAGCTTCACCAGGGCAGAGACTGTCTTATAGTTGGAGGAGCTGTATTGAGTAAAAATCCCTAAGGACAGACAATATAAGCAATAATCATTAAAACTCAATAATTGTTATCAGAATGCTTTTACCTTATCCCACAGTCAAACGTTTAGGCAAGTGTTTGTAGAGAGCTAATGATTCCCTGCTTAAGGAGGAGGAACCTGAGGCTTTGAGACGTTAAGTCCAAGGCCACTATGGACAGAGTGTGAATATTCACACCTTTGTCTGCTGTAAATTCTGTGCTTTGGGGGACATTCAAAGAAACTAAATGACTTTGAGGGATAGTGTATGGATCTTGAAAGCAGCGATGGAGCAGAAGTTGGCCTTTTCTTTTTTTTTTTTTAATTTATTTATTCATTCTTGGCTATGCTGGGTCTGCCCTGCTGAGCGCAGGCTCTCTCCAGCTGAGGCAAGCTGGGGCTGCTCTTCGTTGAGGTGCACGGGCCTCTCACTGTGGGGGCTTCTCTTGTTGCTGAGCACGGTTCTAAGGGTCCCCGGGCTTCAGTCGTCGTGACTCTCGGGCTCCGTGGTTGTGGCTGGTGGGCTTAAGAGTTGTGGCACACAGGCTGAGCTGCTGTGCGGTATGTAGACCCACGCTCCCTGCATTGACAGGCAGATTCTTTACCATTGGACCACCGGGGCTCCCTTGTCTCTCCTTCTTTCCTTGCTTCCTCCCTGCTACTTTCTTCCTCCACAAACACTTAGTAGATACTCTGCTAAGTTGCTGTAACCTGATCCTGTTCTCAAGTCACTCACACCCCGGGAGAGGGTGTGACCACACAGTGCATCCTTGCGGCGCCACGGGCCAGGGACAGCCACAGCGCTGTGTGCTGGACTGCCGTAGCACAGGGGCCAGAGCAACCAGGGGAGTCAGCGCAGCAAGTCTCCCAACACAGAAAGAAACAGTCTTGTGTGTCAGGATCCAAAAACAGGAACACACACATCATATTCAAGGGCTGACGGCGTAATTCGGTCAGACCAATTGGATTGACGGAATCATCATGGAAAAGGGATATGAGGCTAAGTGGAAAGATGATTAGATTCATGCTGGGAAGACCTTTGGAGGCTGTTGAAGGCAAAGACCCCCATATAGACAGGGCCTTATGTTAAGCCAGACAGTCACAGAGATGGAGGAAGGGTTGGATTGAAGAGACATTTCAACTGAAAAATCCACAGGACTTGGAGACAGATTTTAAAAGGGAGGGAGCAGGAATGGGGGTATTGTTTACCAGCAAAAGGACAAAGAGGTGGCTTGAGGGGGTGGCCTGGAGTCAGTGTGGGGCGCGTTGAGTCTGAGATGCCCACAGGACATCCAGGTGGAGAGCTATATTTTTTAAGCTATGCATTGTTGCGGTTCCCTGCCTTCCACCCCAATCTACAAATAGAACTTGAATCCGCCTTAAAGAACTGAAGTTGCCAGTAAAAATAATGTTGGAATTAGTGTGTCTTGACTCTGGCCAGAGTAGAACCCCTGTGGCAAAGCCCAGAATATCGAAAGCAAATGGTGTTTTTGGCAGTATGGGACAGGCACCCAGCTGCTAAGTAGGGGTTTTGGCCTGGGGAGGGGGCAGGGAAAAAAGAAGGTGGGGGAGGGCAGAGAAAAGAGGGGCAGGAGAATTATCTCTAAGAAGAAATCACTTTTGTTTTTAATTTTACACACATGGGGTTCATAATACTGTAATTCTTGCAAGAACAGGGTTTAGCGATGGAGAGAGATGGAGAGGACGCATGAGCCTCCCTGCATGACGGGGGCACTGTTGCTCGCTGCTAAGCAGATTCCGGTGCTCACAAGAATGTATTTGGGGTGAAGGGCAAGGAGAAAGTGATTCCCAAGCCTTCCATGGCTTTCTTTATGCCTTCCTAAATGTGCCATCCACCTCTCAACTCTGATCGGCCCAGGGCATACCTGCGAGGTTGTGGATCTGCCGTAGTTTCAAATAGGCTGTAACTGTTGCTCCCTCTTGTGTCTTTTACCCACGTACCTACTTACTTTGAAAGCAGCATCGACGTGAGCCAGGACCCTCTGCAGTCTCTCTGATTCTGAGAGCCTCACCTCCCTCCTTGTATTAATTTAGGAATGTTTCATTTCTGCAGAAGTGATGCTGTGATCTTTGCTTTTCTATGCACGCCTTTCATCTGACACTCACAATGTGCTGTACAGATGTTCTCCTGCCAAACCCTGGTGCCCCCTAATTTGCCTTGAGATCCCTGGAAAGCTACAGTCCCTTTCAGCAATACTACCACTTTACCTGCAGCAAAATACACCAACAAGATACCCTGGGGACAGGGTGTCCCTCTCTACACCGCCTTCCACTTCTCTGCCCATCAGAGCCTGCTCATATTCTGCCTTCTCTGTTCAGTCTATATAAGTCCAACTCATCAGTTCATTCCCGTTTGTTAAGTCAGCATGTCTATATGGAGTGATGTATCGAGGACTGTGTCACCAGGGACATAGCAATGAGCAAAGCGCATTTAGTCCCTGCCTCTCAGATCTCGCAATATAGTCAGGGATGACAGAAAAGAGGGCAGGACCTTGCAGTGTGCTATGTAGACACCAAAATGGAGGTGAGCACTGGCTGCCGTGGGAACGTGGAATAGGGCCGCTCCTCGCTCTGGTAAGGCGGCGTGCTTCCTGTGTGCTTGCTGCGATTCGGATCCTGAATCAGCTGTTCACAAGCTGTGTGACTTTAGGTGAGTTACTTAACACCTCTCTGCGTTCAAAACATGATACTGAGTTAGAAACCTACTAAAGGAGCTAGGACGTTTTTGGTGTTTAGTCACTGAGTCCTGTCTGACTCTGTTGTGACCCAGTGGATTGTAGTTTGCCAGGCTCCTCTGTCCATGGGATTTCCCATACAAGACTATCGAAGTGGGTTGCCATTTAATCTTTCTGACCCAGGTACCAAACCCGTATCTCCTAAATTGTCATATGGACTCTTCACCACTGAGCCACCTGGGAGGCCCAGCTAGCTCATAGAAATGCTGAAAAGGCACATATTCATGCGTGCGTTCATTCATCCCTTTATTCGGTCTTTATTCAGTACATTCATCAAGTTCCACCCTGTGTCAGGCAGTGTTCTTGGAGGTGTGTAGAGGAGTGCCCAGGTCTTAGAACATCAGCATTTCTACAGAGTTCATCACTTTGTATCAGTCCTTTTTCTTCTGCCTGGACTATATATGGGGAAATCTTAGAAGTGATATTAATAATTCTCTTTTGCGACTTGTTGAAGCAGCAACCAAACGAACTTTCCTGGCGGTGAGGGAAAGCCCAGGCAGTGAGAAGGTCGTCTCGTAAGCTGCACTGCTTGTTGAAGCAGCAACCAAGTGAACTTTCCCGGAGGTGAGGAAAAGCGCGGGCAGTGAGGAGGTAGTTAAGCTGCACCCAACTTACATTTTGGAGAGGATCATCTCCCCCACAGCTCCAGGCTGCCTCCCACTGGTCCAGGTCCCCAGGAGTCGCCCTCTCTCACCATCACCTCCCTTCTCACCCCCATCTTGAATTTATGTCTGCTCAGCATGATGAAATACATACGAATGCACTCTCATCCTCTGTTGCTGCCAGAAATAGTCTAAAACCCAAGTCAGGTGCCTTGAAAATTTTACAAGTGCCCACTGCTGCTGAATACTTGAAATTCTTAGAAATAAAATGCACAGCTCCCAGAAGCTTTTCCTCAGGGAGAACTTGGCCTTCCCATGCACGTGTCCAGCCACAGTGTTTCACATGGAGTGAGGAGACTCTATGAACTGCTGACCCAGCTGAAACCTTAGTGTGACCCAGTGACTCAACTCCACACCATGGAGGAGTCCTTCCCTCGCTGTGATGGACAGGGACTGCCTCTCCAGAAAAGATAAGCTTGTGCAGTGGGGAGCTAAGGAAGTGATGCTTACTGGCTGTGGTCGATGATCCCCAAGTGCTGCAAAAAGTAGCCTCCTTCCAGAACACACAGCTGGACTCTTCAGTACATCGAACTGAAAAACTGTTACCACCAGTGCTTTGACCTGTTCTCTTCGCAGTAGATGGCTTTCCTTTCTTTCAGATTCAAATAGCGTAGTATTCTTTACCATAAAGTACAGAATTCAGTTTTAGGACTGTTGTGCTATAATCACAAGGATCTAATTCCAGAGCATGTCCATCACCTCGAAGAGAAGCCCACCGCCCATTAGCAGTCACTTCCCCTGTTCCTCTCTCCAGAGCCCTGGTAACCACTCATTTACTTTTCATCCCCGTGGATTTTCCTTTGGAGGACATTTTATATACATGGAATCGTGTAGTAATTGACTACGTGGAATCGTGTAGTAGTCTGACTTCTGTTGCCTGGCATGTTTCCAAGATTCATTTATGCTGTAGCCAATGACTACTACATTCCTTTTTTATGGCTAAATAATATTCCACTGTATGTCTACCATATTTTGTTTTTCCTTTCATCATTGAATGGGCATTTGGTTGTTTCTAGCTTTTGGCTACTAATAATGAACATTTTTGTTTAAGGTTTTGTGTGGATGTACGTTTTCCCTTGTCATTGGTTTATATCTGGGTGTGAGGTTACTAGGTCATATGGTAATTCTGTATTTAATGTTTTGAGGAACTGCCAGAGTATTTTCCACAGTAGCTGTGCCATTTATACCCATACCAACAATGTATGAGGGCCCTAGTCTCTCCATATCCTTGCCAACATTTATTATGGAGATATATGTATATATACATATATGGGTTTATCTGGTGGCTCAGATGGTAAAGAATTCACCTGAAGTGCAGGAGACCTGGGTTCAGTCCCTGGGTTGGGAAGATCCCCTGGAGGAGAGCATGGCAATCCACTCCAGTATTCTTGCCTGGAGGATCCCCATGGACAGAGGATCCTGGCAGGCTACAGTCCATGGGTTTGAAAAGAGTCGGACATGACTGAGAGCACAGCACAGCTTATAGATACACCTGTATCTCCGTTATAGTGCCTACTCGATGGGAAATGGTGCTGTTTCTTATGTGTATTAATTTGGTCACTCTAGGCTTTTTCTACTTCTCTCTACCAGTCACTCTTATCACCATAGTTCCCTCCCAAGTAGGATCCAGAATTTTTCCTAAAATTCTGAAAGATGTTGGACAGTTTTTAGCATAGTTGTTTCATTCTTTCTGTTAACCTGGCCTGAGTCTGCCTCATCCCAATTTTGAGCTCCCAGTTCACATGTCCTCCAAAGATCCAGAACTCTTTTCCTCCCATTCTTTGCTCAATTTAAGGCCTGAATTTCATAAGACATAGATAGCTACTCCCTCTTAAACCAGCCACCCTTCCTGCCCAGGCAGTGGAGAGAGAAGAGCAGGAGCTCATGGTTTTCATTTGTAACCTCTTGCTTCTCTTTATTTCTAAACCAAGAGACTGATGATTTGTTCACAAACCTTGGTTTGGAAGAATTTAAATGTGAAGCATAGTCACATTTGGACTTGGTATTCAAGAATTTGTGGTCTCTTGGAAATAGCTGGTGTAAAGTGTCTTCAAAAGAGATTAATATGCATGTTATCAAGTTAGACTAAACCAAATTAAGGCAACAAAGTATTTTCATCTATTTTAGTGATGTGTTGGAATTATGACTTATAAATAGTCCTTCTTATTAGAGTAAGTCCTGAAGCATCTCCAGCAAAGATTGAAATCACCAGTTCCTGGGGTAACTTGTGGACTATCTGTGCATATTTTGTAATTCAAACTTTTCCAGCAAATTTACGCTGTCATGTGTCTCAGCCAGCTCAAATTAATGAGGCTTTAGAGTATGACCAGTGCGTCTGACTCCGAAGAAGATCAAAACAGTGGAGTGCAAAGCAAAACAGACTTTGGTTTCAATTCCAACTCAGCTCTAGCTGTACGACCTCTGGCAAGAATTCATTTTTCCCTAGAATACAATGAGGTTCTGCTATGTTGGTCACAGGGCCGTTGTGAGAAGTAGATGAGACTACTTACGTCAAGTGTCAAGGACAGCCACATAAACAGTAGACATTCAACAAAGGGAATCCGTTGGTGGTAGTAGCACAATAGATGCATCTTTAGACACTTAGGAGTCCTTTTTAGTTTTGTTTTGTGGACAATGAACCGTGATGTTTAAGGAACCCTGTGGTGAGTCCTGCTTGTAAATGGGACGAATCACTTCTAGTTTTATCTGGTTTTGTGTGCATTTTATTTTGGATAGCAGGATTTCTGACCATGGGACCCACTTGTCCAGAGCCTGAAGCCTCCGTCTCCTGCCTCTGTTCGAAAAATGTCACAATTTCTAAGGCTGGCAAATGCTGGTGTGGCAGACAAACAGTACCTTCCCTCAATGCGACTGGGCTGCGTGTGCAATTTCAGGGTCTCTGGATTCAAGGAGGTACTGGTTCCTGGGAGAAAAAGACTGATCTCACTAATCTTATTCTCCATCGTGCTTTGAAAGGGAAATCTCACAAAAGCCTTTATGTTAAAATGAAAACAAAAGTGCTCCAATCATAACAAGGATCTCAATTCTAACCCTGGGAGAGCTGATGGGCACTGAATTTGATAGAGGGAAACTTTTTAGCACATCTGTCTTTGATAACTTCTAATGCCGAGAGTGGGGCCTTTGAAATTAGTTGGTCACTCCAGTGTTTTTAATAATGCCACTGAGAACTTTTCGTTGTGTAGAAAAGTCCTGACTGGTGCTGACTTTGAGGACTGAATTAATTTTTCATGAGTTTATAATGCTTCAGGCTACCACTCCAGCCTCTCCTAGTTTCTGAGAATTTTTTCATGTGTAGGGTGATTTGTTTTAACCGTCTCCGAATGAAGGTATTTGAGGAGCTCTATTTTCCCTTTGGTCATCATGTGGGAGAGTGATTCTGCTGCTAAGTTGCTTCAGTCGTGTCTGACTCTGTGCGACCCCATAGACGGCAGCCCACCAGGCTCCCCCGTCCCTGGGATTCTCCAGGCAAGAACACTGGAGTGGGTTGCCATTTCCTTCTCCAATGCATGAGAGTGAAAAATGAAAGTGAAGTCGCTCAGTCGTGTCCGACTCTAGCGACCCCATGGACTGCAGCCTACCAGGCTCCTCCGTCCATGGGATTTTCCAGGCAGGAGCACTGGAGTGGGGTGCCATTGCCTTCTTCAAGAGTGATTCTAGAGAGACTGAAAATTCTCCAGGAGGCCCTGTGAGCTAGCCTGTCCCTCTTAGCGACTGCCATTCTTCCTTCAGCTCCCTTCCTTGTGTCCCCTCAGCCGCTGTGTGGCAGCAACATACACACAGATGCTCAACCAAGACGGCAAGCAGGGGAAGCGAGCTTCCCTCTTGGGACAGAAGTCCTTCTTTAGCGCTGCAAGATTTGAATGAGGAATCAGATCTATACCTTATTTTTTTCCCTCTTCCTCCTGGACAGGGGTCTTGGAATTCTCTGTGGGCCCACTTGGTTCCTAAGAGGATCTACCTTCGACTCTGCTTGCTGGAAATGCAGATTTTGCCTAATGGAAGGAGGAAGTGCTGACCCCACTGTTAGCATGTCTTAGAAAGCAAGCTCAGCGCCGGTTCTTTTTTTTTCCTGTAATCTTGAATCCCTGTGTTATATATCACATTAAAATTTTTTAATTGGAGTATAATTGCTTTACAATATTGTGTTGGTTCCCCACCTTCTTAAGCATCTCCTGAATACTCTAATCCACACAGATTACCCCATTCTCTGAACTGCAGTGGGAACCATACAATTTGTGAGACGTTGGGTATAGCATTTAATCATCTAAAGTCATTTATATACATGGCAAGAAAAAAAAGAAAAAGAAAACACCTTTTAGCCTGCTCTTCTTTCCCGTTTCGTGAAATCGTTAGATTGTAAGTGCAAGAATTGAAAAGTGTCTGACCTTTACTTTTATAGAAAGCGATGGAAAGAGGGAGTGAGGGAGAAAGGAAAGAAAAAAGGGCAGGTGCTGTCCTCTGGTGTCAAAGGCTTTGTCTAAGTTTTGAGGCCACTTAGGTGGAAGGGAGAAGAAGGGAAGCTCTGCAAACCCTTCTCTGCTGTCCTCCTGAGTCTAGGCAGATGCCACCCCTGTGTGTCCCTGCAGAATCTCGTCCTCGGCTTCCTCCAGCGCTGTTCTCACCGAGCTGTGACTGTGTGCATGCCTGTCGCCCACCCCACTGTGTGCCCTGAGAATAGGGAACTTGCTCTGGATCTATGTCTTGCTTACAGACCTATGCCCAGTGCTTTGCACACAGCCTATACATGGCCTATACATGGCTCAGCAAATGCAAATTTCTCAAAGGAAATGATACTGAAAAATAGTACGTACATACCCAAGATATTCAGAACAGATTCAGAGAATGATACTGTACTTCTGTAATTCAGTTTGGGCATAATGCTATCAGGAATCATGGAAAGAGTGACGAATATGAAATATTGGTTCAGGAAAGAAATTCTGGGCAACTGAAGGTTTTGCAACCCTCTTTGTGTCGTATTGACAGTACACCTATTAATCACCACCGCCATCAGTTTATCAGCCTCACATTAAGGCATCGATCATCATTTGCAAAGGTGGAAAGTTGCAGAAAAGAGCTTGTCTGTAAGACACATTCTTATTCTTTGAAGGTGGCTAGTCAGCAAGTGATGCCTATTGGTGGGATTCTTCAGGTCACAGTGTATGCACAAGACCTCCTTTTTCTCTTTATTAAGGGATAATTGAGGTCAGAAGTTTTGGGGAGTCCTGGGAGATTTTTAATCCAGTGCCATCATGCAAAGCTTACTACATCAATAAGACAGTTCCATGGGGGATGGAAGAGTAATTGAGATGCCTCACCAGCTGGAATCCAGATGAAGATACATTTGGAAGCTTAATCACAATCATGTTCTACACTAAATATTCATCCGTCCGTCTCCCAAAGAAGACAGGAAATTAAGTTGTCAAGGGCAGGGGGGATGAGGTACAGCTGAAAGAAGAAAGCCTCACCTCAGCCTTAATCTCTAAATATGCAAGACTGTCTTAGGTAGTTGAAGCAAATGCCTCTGCTTTCCAGTTTTATTTCCTGAGAAATATTTGAGCTGTTTATTCACAATTTATTAGCTCTGCAGTTACCAAAATGGACTGCTCAGAGAGCTCAGCCTCCTCACTGTGGGATAAATACAGATGAGCAATGCCATCTCAATAGAAAAATGCTTTATTGAGCCAATATAGAAAAGCATTAAAGTTGTGTAAACATGCAGGAAAGAGCAGGGGAATTCCTAAATGGAGCTGAAGGGCTATGATTATATATGCCTTGATGCACTGTGTCCTGAAAGTTAAACGAAACCCTGGATGTAGTCAGAAAGCATTATGTTACTTGTTGTGGGTTTTCTTTCATTTCTTTTTTCTCTTTTTTTTTTTTTTATTCCCAAGTTAAACTTTTTATGATGCCTGCAAGGCAACTACATTTCATTTCAAAGGGTGGTTTGAAAAATGTATGTTTCTGCCATAAATTAGATGATGGTTTCTTTTCAAATTCTGGCCCAACAGTGCGGAGCAAACATTGGCTTTTTTTAAAAAGGGACAGTGTGAAGCTCAGTGTCCTATTGTCGTGTTAAAAGGCTGCATGAGACAGGGGTCCTGGACTGCAGTAGAAAAGCCCCACTGGAATTAGTTTTATAAGGAATGGGTTAATAAGTAGCTCACATGTTGAGTCTTTGGTGGGAGACAACCCAGATGCAGAGGGCTTCCCCAGTGACTCAGAGGAAAAGAATCCACCTGCAATGCAGGAGCCGCAGGAGACGTGGGTTTGATCCCTGGGTCCGGAAGATCCCCTGGAGGAGGACATGGCAACCTACTCCAGTATTCTTGGACAGAAGAACCTGGTGGGCTGCAGTCCATGGGCTCCCAAAGTGTCGGACTGAGCAGCTTGGCACGCACGCACGCACCCCAGATGCAGGAGGTTGTCATGCCTCTCTGGCTCTCTTGCTGCTCTGCCCTACTTAGAGCTGCTACTGCTACTGCTAAGTCACTTCAGTCGTGTCTGACTCTGTGCGACCCCATAGACGGCAGCCCACCAGGCTCTGCCATCCCTGGGATTCTCCAGGCAAGAACACTGGAGTGGGTTGCCATTTCCTTCTCCAATGCATGAAAGTGAAAAGTGAAAGTGAAGTCGCTCAGTCATGCCAGACCCTTAGGGACCCCATGGACTGCAGCCTTCCAGGCTCCTCCGTCCATGGGATTTTCCAGGCAAGAGTACTGGAACGGGGTGCCATTGCCTTCTCCGAGCATTGGCCCTTAATTGGGTCTTAGGTGGCTGTAACACGTCTTAGTCATTGTATCTTTTTCTAACCATTTAAAAATTTGTATTTTTTTTCTAACTTTGTATTTTTATATTGGAGTATAGCTGATTACTTTACTAGCATGTGAGATGAGTGCAATTGTGTGGTAGTTTGAGCATTCTTTGGCATTGCCTTTCTTTGGGATTGGAATGAAAACTGACCTTTTCCAGTCCTGAGGCCACTGCTGAGTTTTCCAAATTTGCTGGCATATTGAGTGCAGCACTTTCACAGCATCATCTTTCAGGATTTGAAATAGCTCAACTGGAATTCCATCACCTCCACTAGCTTTGTTCGTAGTGATGCTTTCATCAAGTCAAGTGAGGCCCACTTGACTTCACATTCCAGAGATCAAATTGCCAACATCCACTGGATCATGGAAAAAGCAAGAGAGTTCCAGAAAAACATCTATTTCTGCTTTATTGACTATGCCAAAGCCTTTGACTGTGTGGATCACAATAAACTGTGGAAAATTCTGAAAGAGATGGGAATACCAGACCACCTGATCTGCCTCTTGAGAAATTTGTATGCAGGTCAGGAAGCAACAGTTAGAACTGGACATGGAACAACAGACTGGTTCCAAATAGGAAAAGGAGTACGTCAAGGCTGTATATTGTCACTCTGCTTATTTAACTTATATGCAGAGTACATCATGAGAAATGCTGGACTGGAAGAAGGAAGAAACACAAGCTGGAATCAAGATTGCAGGGAGAAATATCAATAACCTCAGATATGCAAATGACACCACCCTTATGGCAGAAAGTGAAGAGGAACTAAAAAGCCTCTTGATGAAAGTGAAAGAGGAGAGTGAAAAAGTTGGCTTAAAGCTCAACATTCAGAAAACAAAGATCATGGCATCCGGTCCCATCACTTCATGGGAAAAAGATGGGCAAACAGTGGAAACAGTGTCAGACTTTATTTTGGGGGGCTCCAAAGTCACTGCAGATGGTGACTGCAGCCATGAAATTAAAAGACACTTACTTCTTGGAAGGAAAGTTATGACCAACCTAGACAGCATATTCAAAAGCAGAGACATTACTTTGCCAACAAAGGTCCGTCTAGTCAAGGCTATGGTTTTTCCAGTGGTCATGTATGGATGTGAGAGTTGGACTGTGAAGAAGGCTGAGCGCCGAAGAATTGATGCTTTTGAACTGTGGTGTTGGAGAAGACTCTTGAGAGTCCCTTGGACTGCAAGGAGATCTAATCGGTCCATTCTGAAGGAGATCAGCCCTGGGATTTCTTTGGAAGGAATGATGCTAAAGCTGAAACTCCAGTACTTTAGCCACCTTATGTGAAGAGTTGACTCATTGGAAAAGACTCTGATGCTGGGAGGGATTGGGGGCAGGAGGAGAAGGGGATGACAGAGGATGAGATGGCTGGATGGCATCACCAACTCGATGGATGTGAGTCTGGGGGAACTCCAGGAATTGGTGATGGACAGGGAGGCCTGGTGTGCTGTGATTCATGGGGTCGCAGAGTCGGACACGAGTGAGCAACTGAACTGAACTGATAGCTGATTAACAGTGTTGTGATCCTTTCAGTGGACAGAAAAGGGACTCAGCCATACATTTACGTGTATCCATTCTCCCCCAAACTCCCCTCCCATCCAGGCTGCCACCTAACACTGAGCAGGGTTCCCTGTGCTGCACAGTAAGATCTTGATGGTTGTCCGTTTTAAACATGGCAGTGTGTACACATTGATCCCAAACTCCCTAACGGTCTCTTCCCCCAGTTCTTCCCCCCTGGCAAGCATAAGTTCATTCAGTCTGTGAGTCTGTTTCTTATTTTGTAAATAAGTTCATGTGTATCCTTTCTTTTTAGATTCTACTTATAAGGGATGTCATATTTCTTCTTCTCTGACTTACTTCACTCAGCATGACAGTCTCTAGGTCCATCCATATTCAGCCGTTATATCTTGATGCTTCAATCTCTAGAGGAAGAAGGGGTCTAGGTCTTTCTCTTGGGGAGAAGTAAATGTCCTGGAAGCCCAACAGTAGACACTCTCACTTGAAACCTGCCAAGGCCAGCCCATCGGTGACTATTTTAAAGCCCCCTTTGCTTGGAGGTGGTGGTGGGACAGCATCCATTCTCTTGGTACCCTCTGTGATATAACCCATGACATCACCACGGAAAGAACACAGACTGTGGAGACAGACAGGCGTGCGTTTGGATCCAGTTTGCATCCCTATAGAGCTGAGCTTGGTGAATCACTTATCTTCAGTGAGGATCACTGCCCCTTGAGTGCGAGGTGAATGCACATCATCCATACAGAACTTGGGAGAAGAGAGTGTAGAGCGCAGGGCAGACAGTGCTCGGCCGTAATTCCCCTTTCAAACGCGCTTTTCCATCAAGTGGATCTTCCACTTATGCTTTCTTTTTCTGAGGTGCGGCTCTCCATTTTGTAGTCCTATCTTTAGTATGTATAGGGGGTAAAGGATAATTTAATTGACTGTATTTGCATATGGCTGTATTAGAATGATTGTATCATATATGTATATAGATAATATATTTATATATGTGATATATATACATCCACATTCAATCAACTGTTACATTCTGAGATATATTGGATGTACCACCTTGTTCCAAGCAGTCCAGTGTTTCCTGGTTTAGTGCTACTTGAAGTCTGGTCCACAGATGTGTACCAGTTGGCAAACTGGGTTACTAGTCGGGAATAGGATGCGTACAGAAATGAAGCCTAAGCATTTAGACATATTTACAATAATTTGACACTGCTGAGCCCTCCGTGCCCATGCTTATTTTTCTAATGCTTCATTTTTATTGTAGTCTGGAAAAGTTTGGGTGTGCGATAGATTGCAAAAACCAAACCAAAACAAAACAAATGGTTCCACTACACAGAAGCGCTGGAGAAACTTGCTAGGACAGACACAAGCTCCTTTTTGCCTTCCAGGGGCTAAGGTTTATTTGGAGTAAGAAGAGACGATTACACAAAGTTGTTTAACAAGAGTGCAAACACAATAGTGAAAAACAGTGTCATAAGGCCATCATAAATGACCCAGTGCCATATCAGTGACTGGGAGAGCACTTGCCCCCAAAGTCCACAGGAG
Organism: Bubalus bubalis; assembly: GCF_019923935.1. Lineage (NCBI taxonomy): Eukaryota > Metazoa > Chordata > Mammalia > Artiodactyla > Bovidae > Bubalus > Bubalus bubalis. Next base: position 677,937 of record NC_059175.1, on the reverse strand, counting down.
GATGAGGTCACGGTGCGGCAGCGGTCTGAAAACTCTTCTTCCCTGAGCAGGCGGATCTGTCGTGACTTCCTCTGCATCCCGGGCCTCCGGTCAGGGTCTGCTGTGTCCCTCTCACCCGGCGGCTTGATGGCTTAATTTCCCGGTGAGCGAGGGCCTGTGAATGAAGCCACACAGAGTTATGTGTCAGCCTGCAGCGCAAATGCATGGACTGTCCCTCTCCGTTATCCCTGATGGGGCTTTGATGTGCACGTAGAACATGTCGGATTACACGGGACCTCCTTATGTCATGCGTCACATCAGTGCTGGGGCTCCATCCTGACATTTTAATTAGCACGGCAGAGGTAAAAGGTGTATTGTTTTTCTATTTAAAGGCCAAGACACTAACCACTGAGAACTGTTTGGTTATGCCCAAGCCTGAATGTGGTCTTCTCTCCTTCTACAAACACAGCCGGTACCCCCCTGGGATGACGGCCGTAATGTCAGCTCGTGAAAAGAGCCGTGGCCAGGAGGTATAAGCCTCACTAGATTCTCGTTCACGGGAACAACTTGTGTGAGTGTGCTGCCCCCGGCGACCTCATCTTCAGCAACATACATGCTCATCACTTACTGACTTTGCAGGTTTCATATTCCTAAAACGTGCCTGCGTGTGCGTGCTCAGTCATGTCCAACTCTTTGCGATGTCATGGACTGTAACCTACCAGGCTCTTCTATCCATGGGATTTCCCAGGCAGGAATACTGGAGTGGGTTACCATTTCCTTCTCCACAGGATCTTCCCAACCCAGGGATCAAATCCACATCTCCTCCATCTCCTACATTACAGGCAGATTATTTACCACTGAGCCACCGGGGAAGCCTACTGATGCTCTTATGCATCTCGCAGGAGCGTTCGTTGTTGAAATGAAGGCGTGTCCATGGCCCTGTTCAGATGCCATGGCTGCTATGAAAGGGGGAGACAGGCTAAGAGGGCGAGGGGGCCGGAGGAGATGCCGTTATATGCTTTGGCTATTAGGAACCCTCAGCCAGTTAGCAGCATGGTCGAGCACAGCTGGAAACAACTGAGAATTCCTTGCTTTGCTTGTAACCACCAGAAGCAGGTGTGGCTGTCGGGTGTAAGGGTGTATTCCACCCAGAAAAGCTCCTAGGCATGGCCTCAGTCCTTCACCGTTTGTGAGCGTAGCCCTGGGTAATGGGAAACCACACTTTTCTCTCTGCTCCTGGATGAAGGTCGCCCGGCTCAAGACTGAGTGAAACCTCTGCATGTCAATAAGCCACATTCATTCTGACATCTAGACTCTTGTGTAATTAAGACCTCAGGTCTGGCGCTTGGTGTATCAGTGTGTGTCAATTCTCATTTACATAAGACTTTGGTTTTTCCTACATCTCTACACAAATGCCACCAAAAAAAAAAAATGCTATTAACAATGAAAGGGCTGAGGATAGAGTTACATAGCCCAGTGTGCCTCTAATCCCCACTTAATATTTGCCTTAAAAAGAACGTTGCCAAATTTGGAAATTAAACGCTGTGTGTTTCAATGTCCTTTATGGAGGGAGAGGGTTAAGTAGACTTTCCGCTGCTTTGTTTTGAGCCTGAAAAACATCCGATTTCACGTCGCTTTTTCATCTGTGAAGTGAACTCTGCTGCTTACGGGAGGGAGGGGTCTTCATCTCTCTTTCAGAAAACAGCAGGCTCATCTCACCTGCCTGTGGCTGGACTTTCAAAACCAAGCTAGACTCAAAGACCCTGTGGGTGTGCTGATACAGTCAAGTTCATTCAGATCTAAGGCTGTTGGGTGTAACTGGATCCTACAAAGGAGCAAAGCGACTTCTGGGGCTGCTGGAAGCCATCCTTGTCTCCCAACCCGACTCCTGGGAGGAGCTTCCTCCAGGGCAAGGAGCCATGGGGATCCAACACTTGGCATGCCTCGCCTTCTTCCAGCATTAATGGCTACAAGGCAGAAGCGTTTATTTCTGCAACTCACATGAGGAAAGCCATGTCCAAGAGAAGTTACGGGACTTCCACAAGACTACACGTGTAGTTGGGATTATAAAACACGAGAAATAGTGCACTGTCTACAGTTCTTTATTTTCACATCGATAAATTGTGCTCTTCTGTAAAGTTAGGGGACATAAGTCTAATAAAATGGCAGAGAAAAGAGATCCTGGCATTTATATAATAGGATTCCAGGTGCTAAGGTAAATGTTTCAATAGGAAGCCAAAAAAAGGATGGAAAATTGAGGCGTGCCTTCAAGGAAGCTTCCATTGCAGCTCTACCACATACCTACTGTGTGATCTTGAACAAGTTACTGCACGTCTCTGGACCTTGGATGCCTCATCTTGGAAGTAGATCATTATGGTGCTGCCTTTGCAGTGTTGCTATGAGGATTAAAAGAACTAATTCTTATAAAGTACTTAGAAGAGTAAGTGACATAGTTTTCTTTGTTGTTGTTCAGTCCTTAAGTCATGTCTGCCTCGTTGTGACCCCGTGGACTGCAGCACGCCAGGCTCCTCTGTCCTCCGCTCCCAGAGTTTGCTCAAGTTCATGTCCATTGAGTCGCTGATGTTATATAACCATCTCATCCTCTGCTGCTGCCTTCTCTTTTTGCCTTCAGTCTTTCCCAGCATCAGGGTCTTTTCCTATGAGCCTGCTTTTTCACATCAGGTAGTCAAAGTATTGCAGCGTCAGCCTTCAATTAATGTTACCTCTGTATTGTTAGTAACTACACCTCTGCTATTGCTGTTTATCCAGATGGCTTTCCCCTTGTTACTGGGATTGGCTCCACTATTGCAGGCTCTCCCTATCTGTCCTCAGTGTCTGTCCGATCTTAGGATTCCTAGGCAGTCCTGGAAAGTATCCAGGAATCTGGGTCCATGCTTCTCAACCTGGGTTCATGTAACGATCATCCTGGGGACCTTTGAACAATACCAAGGCTTGAATCCCATGCCTGGAGATGTTGATTTAATTGATCTGCAGCCCAGCTGGATATCAAGAATTTCTAAAGTTCTCCAGGTGATGTTAATGTTAAGAACCACTAGGCCAGTGGAAAGCCTCGTTAATTTTGACACTGAAAAAGCTCCCAGGGATATGAATGGTATAAGCTATTGTTTCCTAATACAGCATTTACAGGGGGAGGGGGAAGCAGGGAGGGTGTTATGTGAGATCCTATTAGATAGTTTAGATTATTGGTATGTTAACAGTTCTACAACTTTTTTTTTTTTTAATTTTCACTTTTTGGTCACACCACACGACATGTTGGATCTTAGTTCCCCCACCAGGGATTGAACCTGCACCCCCTACATTGGAATTGCTGAGTCTTAACCACTGGACACCCAGGGAAGTCCCGTCCTCCAACTATTTTAGTGCAAATTAGAAAAAAAGTATAACTAGCATTATCAACCCTGTGATTTCATAGGTAGTATTCTTTAGGCTAAAATTTCTTTTAAAACCGGGAATATATATCAATTCACATTCAACAAAATATCAAGTTAATATTTACACACTGATGGTAAAAAATGTGACTTTGATACGTAAATGACTAAAGCGTGGGGAATGTATGAAACAAATGTGATTATAATTCTGAGTCAATTTGATACTTTGAAAGAATAAAATTATTTTATTCAGTAATTGTACAAATTTCTTCCCTGGTGGCTCAAACAGTAATGTGTCTGCCTACAATGAGGGAGACCCAGGTTCAATTCCTGGGTCGGGAAGATCCCTTGGAGAAGGAAATGGCAACCCGCTCCAGTATTCTTGCCTGGAAAATCCCACAGATGGAGGAACCTGGTGGACTACAGTCCATGGGGTCACAAAGAGTTGGACATGACTGAGCGACTTCACTTTCACTTTCAGCATTTGAAAAAATAAAGTAGATTGATGAAATACAGTGACACATAACTAATCTAAGGACACAAAGTTCTTAATTTCTGGTAATTTACTTTAAGGGCACAATCCAGGATAAAAATGTTATTCCATATTTACTCAGAACTGTAATTATAATTACTTTATATATTGACATGGTTAATGGTAATGACATCCTGTGTTTGAATAATGCTTTGCTGTTAACAGAGCACGTGCACTTATATTATTAATTGGGCTTCCTAATAATGTGCCGAGGTTGGGTTTTAGTCCCTTGTCACAGATGGGAAAAACGAGGCCTCAGGTGGGGGTGATAGAGTTAAATCGCCGGTCCCGCGTTCCACAGCGAAGTCGTGGTGGTGCGGAACAGGAATCTTGTCGTCTCCACCCAGGGTAGAACTCTTACTCTTTTCACCACTATTGCTCTTCTATACTTCCTGTTGTCTGCTCTCTCTTCCACCTTAAATTATAAAGTCCCTCAAGGGCACCCTTGATGCTGTGATGGTGAATTCCCTTTCTGATAACTTGCGCTGAACTCAAGAACATTATATGTTATGTAATCAGAAACTGGGCTGGTTAGGTCACAAATAAAGGAAAACCACCTTATAGTAACCTCCTCCCAGATGTCTTCACTTCTGCTCTTGACCAACCCCAGTTTTGGTTCTCCGGGCAGCAGCCAAATCATCTTTGAAAATGTGTCCACTCATTGTGACGCTCCATACATAAATCTCTGCAGTGGCTGCCACTTTGCGTCAATTCCAAGCCCCACTCTTCTGGTCCTGCTCGTGGGGTCAGCCAGCCTCGTCTCTTTGCGAGTCCCCAAACAAGCCAGCACACTTGTCGCTTCGTATTGTCTAGACAACCCTGTTCATGTGACAGCGATGTCCTCCCTCTCCACCCTGCTGAAAACCGAGCTTCAGTGCTACCTCCAAGGAGTGGAACTCCTTACCTCCTAGTGGGATGAGACCCCTCCTTGTCCTCTCTCCTGCAGCAGACAGATCTTTCCTGTGTGGCTCTTATTGTGACTCAGAACTGCTTATTGATATGTTGCTACATGAAGGCAGAGGTGGAATCATCCCGTGTTTTTCTTAGACTAGAATGTCTCAACACAGAAGTAAGTGCATGGTGGCTGCTCAACAAGTATTGCTGAGTTAACTGAGTATGAAAAGCCATGTAGGTGGCTTACCCTCTCTGAGGACAGGGTAAGTTTTCACTGCCTACATGGAGAGCAAGCCAGGACGAAGTGCCTGCAAGGATTTTGGGACTGATCAAGGCCACCTGCCACTGTATTATCCTGACGCTGCTGTCTACACCTCACAGCTACTATATTGGATGCTCTAGGCAGGAAAGGAGAAGGCAATGGCACCCCACTCCAGCGTTCTTGCCTGGAGAATCCCAGGGACGGAGGAGCCTGGTAGGCTGCCGTCCGTGGGGTCACACAGAGTCGGACACAACTGAAGTGACTTAGCAGCAGCAGGCAGGAAAGGAGAAACTGCCAGTGGTTCCCAGCTGCTTTTTAAGGGAAGGAGTATTCTAAGTTAACCCTCAAGTGCTATGCCCAATGAGGGTTGCCTGGTGGCTCAGATGGTAAAGAATATGCCAGCAACACAGGACACCAGGGTTCGATCCCTGAGTTGGGAAGATCCCCGGGAGAAGGGAATGGCTACCAACTCACATATTCTTGCCCAGAGAATCGCATGGACAGAGGAGCCTGGCGGGCTATAGTCCACTGGGTCGCAAAGAGTTAGACACAGTTGAATGACTAACACTTTCATGGTTTTTACTTTGCACAATACCCAAAGCCCTGCTTCTCTGTGACTTGCCCAGAAGTTCCTGAGGCAGCACATAGGAAGCCTAGGGCTCTCGGGAACACAAATTCAAAACCACACATCCAGTAGATAAATACAGCCCCAGAAATTGAAAATTGGCATTCTCTTCCCAACGATGCTACTTTCTACTTCTGAGTCAGTAAGTTGCTTTTATCAACCAAACTTCGTTTTTCTTACCATTAAAATAGGTGTAATATTACTCATCCTACTTAATTCATTGGGCTATTTTGTAGACAGGATAAGATTAATGCAAACATTTTGAATAGGTAGAAGCGTTTTACATTATTATTTGAGCCCCAGTTACACATATATATGACATCTTCTTCTCCTTAAGGGCTTTTAAATGAAGGAAGATGCCCTGATGTTCATAGATACAAAGACATTCCAAAGACATAAACAGAGTGAAAGAACGACTGTATTATTCATTAGCTTTATGATGGATTTAGGTGGGTGGTCAGAAAGACACAGCGTTCTGTAGCAGGAAGATCTTCGTCTGCAGATCAGGAGACCTGGGTTTGAACCTACCTTGTCATCCAGTTACTAACTGTGGGAGTTAGATGGGTCATGTAACCCTTGGTAACCTCAGTGGCCCCCATCTGTAAACTGCAGGGAGTGGGTGTGGGTGGGGAAGTGGAGAATGGTAATGACATTATGGTGGTTTGCAGGATCAAATGAAACAGCCACAGGGTATAAGGCCTTTGGAAGCAGCCAAATGCCTTAGTGAAGGCATTTATATGATCCAGGCACTTGCCTAATTTAACCAAAGGGCAGTCAAGGAGTTCTCAGGGAGGGCTGCCCGAAACAGCAAGACTGACTTGAATGATGGCAGGAACAGGGCAGGTTTAGCCGGAGCACGTGTGCTCCAGGCAGAGGTGCATCCTGGGACAGGCTTACTAAGGGGCTGGCAGGACCCCGCCACAACACTGGTTGTTCCCTCCTTTCCAGGAGCTGAAGTGGCTTCAAAAAGCTCTGGATTATAAGGCTGAGGACACCATCCAGGTGTGCAGAAAGTGTTAAAAGGATCCCAAGTACACTTAAAGATGTTTGTTTTTGATTAGAAGATAAGGATTAACTGGATTAATGGAGGCTCGTGGATGGAGAATGTGCAGACGCTAATTGCCCCTAAATTACAGTGGATTCCATTGGAATTGTGTATTTTCCTCCAAAAGCCTAACCGCTGGCCCTTCTCTCCTCCCTCCCTCCCCACCCAGTGCTAAAATGAACATGTCATTGTAACTGAGATGAAAGGCCTTGAAATTTATTTTCCACTTCCCTCCAAGAGCTCTTGTTTGCAAAACACAAGAGAAACCAGGTTACTAAGCTAGTTCCAATTTATTTCATACCGAAGGAAAAGTATTCCAGGGACTCAGGTTTCTGAAGGCTTTTGCAAACCCTCTTTCCTTGGTAGGTTTCTCTATCATACCGGCGACTAAAATTAGCAGTTCTCAAAGTTGGATGTGCCTAAGAATTCCCTGCAGACCCTGTGCAAACATGTCGCTGGGTCCAACCCTGAGTCTCTGATTCGCTGGGCCTAAGGAGGTCCCCCAAGCTTGTGTTTCTGGCAAGTTTCCCAGTAACTCTGATGGTGGGGCTTCTGAGACACGCTCTGAATGTCACAGAACTAGGGAAATATCAAAGTATTTTCAAGCAGTGGTCCCCAACCTTTTTAGTGCTAGGGACCAGTTTTGTGGGAGACAGTTTTCACACTGAGTGGCAGGGGGATGGTTTCAGGATGAGTCACGCCTGCTACACTTATTGTGCTAATGGTAATCTGTATTTGTAGCTGCTCCCCAGCACTAGCATCACCGCCTCAGCTCCACCTCAGATCATCAGGTATTAGATTCTCCTAAGGAGCTTGCAACCTAGATCCCTCGCATGCGCAGTTCACAGTAGGGTTCACGCTCCTATGAGAATCAGATGCTGCCGCTGATCTGACGGAGGTGGAGCTCAGCTGGTAACATAAGTGATGGGGAGAAGCTGTCAATACAGATGAAGCTTCGCTTGCTCGCCCCCTGGTTCCTAACAGGCCATGAGCCCTGGGAGTTGGGGATCCCTGTTTTAATCTGGTCAAAGAAAAGAGAATGCGCATCTCAAAGTTCTGGGGGCTGGGTCTCCTTGGGAGTGGAGATACGATCACTCAGAAATGAAAAATTATTCATTTCTGACATCAAATAGGCATGCATTGAATTTTATAAAGCTTATGGATGGATGTGTGCTTGGCTGTGGCACAGGAAATACGAAAGGACTTGGGCACTGGGGCAGGCTCTTCCTGGTGGCTGCCACCCATCTTTTGTCTGCTTTGCACTCACTCTGCTTCTGGTGATTACTCGTGTGTGTTTTGGCAACTCCACAGACATCACAGTTCGAGACCCCTGATCATTCCCCCTCTGCCTCGAGGCCACCAGTATGTGTTCCAATCCTATTCCACATTTATCACAGATTACATCTATGCAAGGCAGAGGAAGACCTGGACTACTTTGCTAATGTTTCCAGAACTTTGCCAAGCACCGGACAGTGAGTCCAAAGTTTTGGGGTTTTAGCTGTGGCCTTGCATCTGGCTTACCACATGATGTGGAAAAATCACTTTAAACCCTGAGGCAGGATTTTACTCCTGCGTTAAAAGAAGGGATTAGTCTAGTGAGATTAGTGGTTCTTCCTCTTCAGGGAAAAGAATGAAAGTGGAATGTAGGGACGTCTTGCCAGGGAAATGCACACGTGCACATGGGAAATGCTGTTTGCAAATTGTAGTTTGCCTAAATAATAATAATGTAGAAATAACAAGTAATAATCATCTATAGGGTGCTAACTACGTGCCAGGCTCTGTGCAAAGAAAGCACTTACATGTATTACTGTATTTAATCTTTGCAACACTCTGCGAGGTTATAATGTCCAATTTCTAGGGGAGGGACTCATGACACAGACAGGATGGGATTCATCCTGGGTCACCCCAGTCATAAGTCATAGCACGGGGATTTGAGGGCCCCTACACTGGGCTTCCCTGTGGCTCAGCTGGGAAAGAACCCACCTGCCAATACAGATGCAAGAGATGAGGGTTCGATCACTGGGTTGGGAACCCTGGAGAAGGACAGGGCAACTCACTCCGGTGTTCTTGCCTAGAGGATTCCATGGACAGAGGAGCCTGGCGGGCTACTCGGACAGACTGAGAGCGCACTCAAGGGCAGGACTGTGTCCTAAAGCTGACAAATGGTCCCCCGGCATACATGGCCCTAAGTAAAGAATGGATCCTATTCTGGGTGATATTTCAATTTCCGTGAGCTCTGAAGTTCCAGAATTCTGCAGTATTTTTTCCTAAGAACCAAATGTTGCAGAAGTGACCCGTGGTATTTTCAAGGCTTTTAGGCATCAGAGGTGGTTCCCAAACTTAGAATTTAAAGGAGGTTTGGGGTCCAAGCTCAGGAGAGCAAGCCACTTCTGTCCTTTGTGGCCGTCTGAAAAATGAACACTTTCTTATCGGCGTTTCTAACCAGAGGCAGCCTCCGTTCAAGGGGAAGTAGCCCATCTTGGCCTGTAGGTCAGTAATGTGACGAGATAAAGGGCAGTTTCTTAATGAAAACCACTCTGCCTCCTGCCAGCAAAGGAGTTTTCTTAGTGCATTTCAAGTCCGCTAACACCTTTTCCCAGATCAATGGCTTTTCATAAATGCACCAGGAGATCTTTGAACCACTAATGCTTCAGGGGCTGTTTAGGTTTGGAGTCAAACTGTTTAATATAACTCTCCTCCAAGTCTGCCTCTATTGAAAGGTCTCAGGAAAACAAGGCAGAGGGATGTATAAAAAGCAGAACCGCCATGGCCAACTGACGTCCCCCGCTTCGCCCTCTTGTTTATACAAGCAAATTGGACCAGGCTGATTACTTTCAGGAGGGAGAAGGAGGAATGAAATGACATGTGGGTTTAGGGGAGAGCTGAGTGAGAAGGAGTCAGATTAAGGGTGCCTTTTGATTGTAGTCACGCAGATCATTTGCTTAGGAGGGGAGCACACCATTGATTGACTTCATCAACAGATTAAGGGACCAGCAGATTAAGCAGTACAAGAAAAGCTGCATCCTGCTGGGAAGTGTGGGCCAGACTTCCCACGTGGGAAAATGAGTGCCGTTTAATTGAAAAACTTATTTAAACACTTAAGCTAAAGGAAGGATGTTTTTCGGAAGGCAGATGCCTGGGCCCATCCAAGAGATGCTATAGGAAAGGGTGGTGTTTCTTCTACCCAAAGCTGCTCCCACACTCACTTTCCCATCGAGCTCTTGGTAAAAATGAGAGTCAAGTTCTAATGGTAGTTGGCACTTCCTGAATGTCCCTCCTGTGGGTACCGCATGTCTTTGCCTCATCTAAACTTCACAGGCACCCTCTAACATAGAGTCTCTTCTACTTTCTTAAAAAAATAAAAAAATATTTCCTTTGTCCTGTAATATAGCCAGTTAACAGTGCTCTGATGGCTTCAGGTGCGCAGCAAAGGGACTCAGTCATATATACACGTACGTCCATTCTCCCCCGGACTCCCTCCTGTCCAGGCTGCCACATAACATTGACCTTCTTGCTTATCCTTTTTAAACATAGCAGTATGTACATGTCCATCCCAAACTCCCTAACTATCCTTTCCCAATATCCTTTCCCCTGGCAACCATAAATGTGTTCCCTAAGTCTGGGAGTCTCTTTCTGTTTTGTAAGTTCATTCGTATCATTTCTTTTTAGATTCCATGTATAAGGGATGTCATATGATATTGTTCCTTCTCTGTCTGACTGACTTCACTCATCATGACACTCTCTAGGTCCATCCATGTTGCTGCAAATGGCGTCTCTTCTGGTGTTAACCCCACTCTCACATGGGGTAACTGGACCTCAAGGCAGATCAGCAGCTCAATATGTGTCACATCCACTCAGATACGGACCTCAGCGGTCTCTTCCTCCTCACCGCCAAACTATGCCTGTCCCCTTCCTGAATATTACCCAACATCACCATCTTTGTGAGTTTGATCCAAGCTCATCTCCTAAAGCTTTGTGCCTTCGTAGTTATTTCTCGTTTCCCCCTCATTTAGACTTCAAGCCTCTTGAAGGCAAGGACCCCATGGTCCTTTAATTTTGCCTCCCACCACAGTGCCTGGTACAACAGAGACCTGCTCCCTGCCCTTTATTCTGGAAAGGCTGATCTAAAAAGAGCTTGAGGATTCTGTGTGGTTTTTTTTTTTCCCCCTGATTATAACATTAATACAAGTTCATTGCATAAAGCTTTGGTATAGGCAGTAAAATAATATAAAGATTTTAAAAAGAAACAGCCAGAGATGAACAGCCATTAGCATTTTGTTATTCATGGCCCTCTTCTTGTGTACATATACACATAAATTACACTTCAAATGGAATGGCACTTATTTGGAACCTGATGTTTTGCTAACAGTAAGTCATTGCCATTTTCCTACACCAGTAGCCGTAGAGCGTTGGCAGTTTGTGTATCATAGTCTTGCACAGTGTTCTACTGTGTGGCTGCATCAGGATTCACCCATCCACAGCAGTGGGCTCAGGTAGCTCCTGATACCTGCTTGTCTCTACAAAGATGTGGCCAACATTCATGCACTTACAGCTTGGTGCTCAGTCCCCTTCTTGGCCTTGCTTCTTGAAGACTTCACACTGGCTTGGATTACAGTTCTCCTAGAAATGGCAGAGGATATATATTGTTTGTTTCAGGGTTCCTTTGAGACTTAGCACAATTCAGCTTTTAAGATGAAAATTGGGCTGCTCATTCCCCTTAGAACAGAAGGAAATCACGAATGCCCATTCCTGGGTCAGTGCATCAGGATGTTCTAGACTCCTCCCCTGTGAGCACTCTCTCCCTGGAGTCACCACAACATGGGTCTTGGAGCCATTTCTGTCAGTGTCCTGTCTGTGAAGTTACTTTGGACAACCAGTAAACCCAGAGTCAAAGGCTAATGAATGCTAGCAAGGGCACAGAGAAAGGAGGCAGGCTGGGGACTTGGGATTCAGGGCATGACCCTCTCCCCTTGAAGTAAATGGGCTCAAGTACACCCTGGCGAGTCCCAGGTGGCAGAAGCTGTGCTGGTAACCAGGCAGGTATGAAGGTGGAGCCGGGGGCAAGTGAGGGGCGATACTGAATTAGTACAGAGTGCAGGCCCTGGGAGCCCTGTTTATTACTAAAGCAGCCAAATTAAGGCAGCTTTTAGATTCAGATTTTTTTTTTTATGAGCTGTCACCATAGTGATGGTATTGGAAATTCTATTTCCGACAGCATTCCTATTAAACCATTTGTTGAATTATATGCATCCCTTGACTCTGGGAGGCCCCAAGAGCTGTGTGCTTCCCTCACTATGAAGAAGAGAGTTGATCTCACCATCTCTTGGATTCTTTACCACAAAGATGTAGGTCCAGGATTCCTGTATGCCTGGTCTCTACCCAATATGGGATGAGTCTCCTGGATTCTCCACAATCCCTCCCGCAAAAGGAACTTATGAGAAAAGAAAGACTATAAAACAGAAGAGAAGAGAGAAGAATGTACTGTCTGTGCCAAGGACATGGTTTTGAGTCTCTCTGCTCCCTGTTTTGACCACTTGGATTGGTCTCTAGCCCATCAAATCTACAAAACCCACCCGGGGCAGAGATGTTGGAGGACCTTCCGTAATGAGCCAGGAACTCAGGGGTCCAAGTTGCTGCTTCCATTACTAGGTTGGAACCATTTCTGAATTCACCCTTTTTTCTTCCTTGAGTGATCATTTAAGATTCCAGGTGGATTCATGGAAATTTTTTTTTTTCAAACTTTAAAACTTTTATTTTGTATTGGGGTATAACCAATTAGGGCTTCCCTGGTAGCTCAACTGGTAAAGAATCTGCCTGCAATGCAGAAGAAACCCCCCCTCCCCCGATCGATTCCTGGGTCAAGAAGATCCCCTGGAGGAGGGCATGGCAACCTACTCCAGTATTCTTGCCTGGAGAATCCCCACTGACAGAGGAGTCTGGCGGGCTACAGTCCATGGGGTTGCAAAGAGTCGGACATGACAAGCCACTGAGCACATGGCTGATTAACAATGCTGTGACGGTTTCAGGTGAACAGTGAAAGGGCTCAGCCGTACATATGCTGCATTGATTCTCTCTCAACACCTCCCCGCCCCCGGCACCCCCACTGAAGCTGCCACAGGACATTGAATCGAGTCCCATGTGTTATATAGGAGGTCCTTGTTGGTCTTCCATTTTGAATATAGCGGCCAAATTCCTTAAATATCCCTTCGCCCCAGCAATGTAAGTTCATTTTCTGAGTCCACAAGTCTCTGTTTTGTAAGTAAGTTTTTTTGTACCTTTTTCTTTTTAGATTCCACATGTAAGGGACATGTGGAATCTAAATATCTAAACATAAACATCATATGATATTTCTTCAAGGACATTTTTTTAAATTCCCTCTGTTAACTCTCCACCTGACTCCAGAATCATATCCAAACCTCCTTCTCTGATCTTGGTCCAGCAGAAGACACTGCATTGAATTTTCTAGAAAATTGATTTGGCTGGGTCGGGTCTTATTTGCCACATGCGAGATCTTTTGTTGCAGCGCACAGGCTTCTCTAGTTGGGCACGTTCCCTTAGTTCCCTGACCAGAGATCAAACCCACATCCTCTGCATCAGAAGGCTGATTCTTAGCTGCTAGACCACCAGGGAAGTCCTAAGACTGGATTGCATTCTGAAACTTTCAACACTTTGCTCTGACTCACACTTCCCTTCACACCTGTACTTTAAAAAAAAAAAGTGCCAGCCTCAATAATAAAGAATAATGAAGTATCCTGATGAGAAGCAATTAAAATTTCACAAATTGCCTTCTACTTTGGTGAGATTTGGCCGAGTCTGGAGACATCAGGAGTCCCAGCGTTGTCCTCTAGTCCTGTGGCCGGGGCTGAGGATGCTTAGACAGGAGTTGTTGGAGGCTGAAACCTAGGCCTTGATGTCTTTTTTTGTCTCTGTGCTGTCTCTTTTCCTCCTTTACTCGGCCCCTCTTGAAAGATGAGCGGGGCTGGTTGATTCTGGGCTGTTAGCGGTTTGCTCCTGGAGGATGCGGTACATTGTGGCAGCCTGGGCAAGGCACGGAGCCCAGGCTTCTTGTGTCACACTCCGATCCCTCTGACAAACACTGCCGCTCGCCGCCCTGTCCAAATCTGATAACTCTTATGTTCGCCCAAGTCTGTGCTGTTGCTCTGGAAACAGAAGCAACAGGACCTGGAGCAGAATCGTGGCCTTCCCAACCTGATAACTCTCACACTGTCGGTCAACTTTCAGCAGGAAAAGCACACCCACCTCCCCAAGGAGGGGTTTTGGATTTTCGGTCCCGAGTAGAAGTTTGCCTCTTGACATTAGAGCATGTGCGTCTGCTCGTGTTGGGGGGAGTGCAGTTAATCAGAAAAGCACTCCAACTCAAATTCCAACTGAATCTCAGCCCAGCTGACAGGAGACAAGGCACACAGACAATGCTCAAGAAAGGCGAGCTCTCATCACATCCCGCTCTAATGCTCCTCCACCTCCTCCAGCACACAGGCCGTCCCGGCATCTTCCGGGGACACAGTCACACCCAGCACCTAGCTGAGAGCTTACCAGCCAGGGGACTGCTCATATACTTCCCCTTTCTGGTCCTCCTGTTTGTTATTTATAAAAGGAGAATTACTGTGCCTACCCCAAAGCTAGGGGTTGAAGATAAATAAAATACTATGCATGAGGTCCACAGTTTGGGCTGTGACTGCGGGCAGAATCAAATTCTCCAACTTCAGGATGTGAATGTTTCCATGGGGAGAGAAACAGTTCTTTCCTCTTCCTTGGATGGAGTCCTTCATCCCTTACTGAATATGCACATGCCCTGTGAGACCTGCTCCCATCTATCTGGAGAGATGGGTAAAGCACAGGAAGAAACCCCAACTTCTGAGCCATCATTTCGCATACTTGAACACCCACCCAAACATTATTAGCTGTGCATGCATCTTGCAGGCAAGGCCTTCAGTGTGATCGGGGAGCCTAAGGGTTTAGGGCAGAGAAGAAGGGCAGGTGAGGATTATAGACAATAGTGGTCTTGGAGAAGACTCTTGAGAGTCCCCTGGACTGCAAGATCAAACCAGTCAATCCTAAAGGAAATCAACCCTGAATATTCAATGAAAGGACTGATACTGAAGCTCCAATACTTTGGCCACCTAATGTGAAAAGCCGATTCACTGGTAAAGACCCTGTTGCTGGCAAAGATTGAAAGCAAGAGGAGAAGGGGGCAGCAGAAGATGAGATGGTTAGACAGCCTCACTGACTCAGTGGACATGAGTTTGAGCAAACTCCGGGAGATGGTGAAGGACCAGGAAGCTTGGCGTGTAGCAGTCCATGGAGTCGAAAAGAGTCGGACATGACTTAGCAACTGAACAACAGTGAGAGCAGGGAGATAGGGAAAGCGGGGAGATCAGAGAACTGGGGTTAAAATAGGAAAGGAGTGAGAAGGGAGTGCAGAGAGAGAGAAAGCGAGAGGGACTGATAATCTCCCTATGCGCTTAGACTAGATTCATAGAAGCCTTTGGGGGAGGTTTATCTGAGCCTCTTCTCAGTGCTAACCGCCTGCAGCTCAGAGGTCTAGAACTGTCTCTAAAGCAGATGATAAGGGCCTCTGAGAATCTTTAGTCTTATAATCTTCTTAAAGTGAAAATTCCATGAGCCCTATTTTTCAAATATGCTCCGAAAAGAACACGACTGGTTATTTTTAAATGAAGAACAAACCACTTTTCACAGTGGTGGAGTAAGCACCGCCTCAGGCATATCCGTGGGGGGAGCTCACTGTTGGGGTGCCAGCACAAGGGCCTCACAGGAGAGTCACACCCGCCCCTCCAGAGGCCTCCTTTGGCTTGTTTGCCCGGTACGTAGTTCTCCGCATCTGGACGTTCACGCAGCTCCTCACTAAAAGATGGGAATCCAGCGTGGTAGAAATGTGGCCATGAATAACTTGATGAAGAAATTATTCAGGGGACTTCCTTGGTGATCCAGTGGCCAAGACTGCGGGCTCCCAGGACAGGGTGCCCAGGATCAGCCTCTGGTCAGGGCACTTGATCCCACACGCTGCAGCTGAAGATTCCATGTGCCACAACTAAAGCCTGCAGCCAAATAAATACATTTCTTTAAAGAAATTATTCAGGAACACTCAGAGGGAGAGCATGCTTGGATAACAGCAGTTAGAGCTTCCAGTTCCGTGGGCATCTTCTTACACGCAGAGAGCGTGGTTATAGAATGGGCGTCACTCGAGGTGTAGATGATGCCGAGCTTTAACCGAGAAGGTGATGCTGCCTGTTGACTGCTTGCTCGTTCTCCTGCGGAACGTAGCCGGACTTCAGGCTGGAACGTGTGTTGTCTCAGTGCATCTGTGTTTACGCTCAGAGCATACCCTCTGTTGTTTACTTGGATCGTGACTGTCCCTCCCCTGAGGAGGGGTGGCAAGACCCAAACTGGAGAATTCTGTCACCTCCACACACCCACCGTTTCATCTATGACAGTGAGGGGCCTGAAACCACTTTCTGCATCTGCCTGTTACCTCAAACCCCACTGTATCCAGTAGGACGCTTTCAGGTACAAGAAATAGATCACTGGCTTAACTAATTTCTCAACCTTTCATTGTTTTCTGGGGCACAGAAAGCACACATAAGAAATGCATAGTAGAGATAAACTCAGCCTGCAGACATCAGTGTATATGGCAGTTTCTCACACATGATCAGTTCCTACTTTCCACAAAAATTAAATTTCAGGTGCTCTGGATCCCTCTCCCCCATTGCCCAGGGCTGCATCCAAGTTCCAGGGTGTTCAAATGGTGCCCAGCACTGGGGAGGAAGTGAAGTTTGTTTCTACTGAAGTCCCTCCACCTTGCATTCAATAAGAGAACCCTTTCCCACACAACTTGCTTCTTCCCTGTAATTCTCCAGGACACAAGAAGTTATTCTACATCCCTGCTCTTCAGAGGCTCTGGGAAACTCACAAAGGCTGTCTTTCAGGCAAGGCTGCCTATACTACCATGAATCCATTACTCATCTAGTGCTCCTACACAAAATAGAGCCTAGGAAATTCTTTTCTTTTAAAACATCTGAAAATAAAACCTTTTATTTTGAGATAAATGTAGATTCTTATACAGTTGTAAGAAGTAATACAGAGTGATCTCATTCACCATTTACCCTCCCTGCAGAATGGTAACCTCTCACAATACTACCTCACAGCATTCCAGCCAGAATATTGACATTGATACAGTCAAGATACAGAACAGTTCCATCACAAGAATCCCTCTTGTTACCCTTTGAAAGTCACTCCTCCACACCCATCTCTTCTCTAACCTCAACTACTAATCTGTTCTTTATTTTTAGAATTTTATCATTTCAAAAATTCTGTGTATCATATTGGGGCCTCCCTGTATGCTCAGCTGTAAAGAATCCACCTTCAGTGTGGGATACCCAGGTTCGAGTCCCCAGAGAAGGACATGACAGCCCACTCCAGTGTTCTTGCCTGGGAAATCCCATGGACAGAGAAGCCTGGCAGGCTACAGTCCATGGGGTTGCAAAGAGTCAGACACAGCTTAGCAATTAAACAATACCAACAGTGTAACATACCATGTAGGTTACCTGTCATACATAGGTAACCTTTCAGCTGAGGGAATTCTGAGAGGCCTTGCCTCGCGCCCCGCCCATCCCGGGTCTCCATGGTGGAAGCGCAGATGTCTGCTTAGACCTCAGCTTCTGCCATCCCCTTCCTGGTGCCCACTTGTAGTCCTGGTGCTTAGCAGAGAGATGTCAAGAAAGGGTCTCTCCCAGGTGCCCATCTGTGTCTTGACTCCCTTCACCATACTTTTACTATATTCCC
The DNA here is from genome assembly GCF_019923935.1 of Bubalus bubalis. NCBI lineage: Eukaryota > Metazoa > Chordata > Mammalia > Artiodactyla > Bovidae > Bubalus > Bubalus bubalis. Next base: position 660,390 of record NC_059175.1, on the reverse strand, counting down.
CAGCTGGAAAAACCTTTGGAAAAGGGAGGTTACTAATTCTGAGTAATCAAGGATACTGTGAGTACATATAGGGTTTAGATCGGCGCTGTTCAACAAGACTTTCTGTTATGGTGGAAATGTCGCTGTGGTAACCACAGCTCCATGTGACTGATGTATCCAATGAACTGAATATTTAATTTGCTAAATTTTGTTTGTTTATTTTGGGTGCGCCGAGTCTGTGTTGCTGCATGCGGGCCCTCTAGCTGCAGCGAGCAGAGGCCACTCTCTCATTGTGGTGCTCAGGCTTCTCATTGCGGTGGCTTCTCTTGGTGCAGAGCACGGACTCTAGGTTGCGTGGGCTCAGGAGTCGTGGTGCATGGGCTTAGTTGCCCCATCATGTGCAGTCTTCCCAGAACAGGGATCAAACCTCAGTCCTGTGCATCACAACATGGATTCTTAACCACTGAGCCACCAGGGAAGTCCTTGAATATTTAATTTCACTGACTTAAATTCAAGCAGACTTTATTTTTTGGGGCTCCAAAATCACTGCAGATGGTGACTGCAGCCATGAAATTAAAAGATGCTTACTCCTTGGAAGGAAAGTTATGACCAACCTAGACAGCATATTCAAAAGCAGAGACATTACTTTGCCATCAAAGGTCCATCTAGTCAAGGCTATGGTTTTTCCTGTGGTCATGTATGGACTGTGAAGAAAGCTGAGCACCGAAGAATTGATGCTTTTGAACTGTGGTGTTGGAGAAGACTCTTGAGAGTCCCTTGGACTGCAAGGAGACCCAACCAGTCCATTCTGAAGGAGATCAGCCCTGGGATTTCTTTGGAAGGAATGGTGCTAAAGCTGAAACTCCAGTACTTTGGCCACCTCATGCAAAGAGTTGACTCATTTGGAAAAGACTCTGATGCTGGGAGGGATTGGGGGCAGGAGGAGAAGGGGACGACAGAGGATGAGATGGCTGGATGGCATCACTGACTCGATGGACATGAGTCTGAGTGAACTCCGGGAGTTGGTGATGGACAGGGAGGCCTGGCGTGCTGCAATTAATGGGGTCACAAAGAGTTGGACACGACTGAGTGACTGAACTGAACTGAACTGAAATTCAAGTAGCCACCTATGGCTAGCAGTTACTCTGCTGGAAAGCACAGGTCTAGATTTTGCTAACTTATCAGCCAAGAATTCATGTCTTTCTTCTCTATTTTGTGCTGGGATCATTCATGCATAAGGCAAAGGTGGAATATGTACTGTCTACTTTTAAAGAAGTTGTTCATATCTTAGAGGGTGCAGCATGAAATACATCAGTTCTCACTTCAAAACACTACCCCATTATCAATAAATAAAAAGTTGTGTTGTGCTATAGTTGAATCAGTGGGCGGCCCAGAATCTACCCATTGTGCATCCGTTCAACACTGTTGAAGATAGGGAGGCCCCTCTGAAGGATAATAGGGGTTCTTGGAACTTGCCTTGGAAACCACTGAGCTGGTTCTATCTAAAATGCAGTCTGATTAGGACATTCTTTTTATTTTATTTTATTTATATTTGACTACAGCAGATCTTGGTTGCAGCATGTGGGATGTAGTTCTCTGACCAGGGTTGGAAATTGGCCTCTGATTTGGGAGCATGGAGTCTCAGTCACTGGACCACCAGGGCAGCCCCTGCTTCTGACATTTGAAGATACAGACATCTAAATGAGGAAGTCATAGCTTGGAAGGGGCGGTAACTTGCCTGAAGCTACCCAACTCATTTTTGCAGGAAAGATTTGAGAGCCAAGTTTTGAATAAGCCACACCTTATTCAAAACTCTTTCTCCTATATCTTTCTATAGGATTCTGACCCCAAAGCCAGACTGTTCCAACTCCGCTGGAAATAGTTATTTCCTGGAAAGAGGGGCGTGTCTCCTCCATCCCTGTCTATGGTAGGGTGTCTACCTGTCATCAGTGGGGAGGACCAGCTCATTATGCTGGTGGTACTGGATGGGAGCAGGCACTTTGGACAAAACTGATTTCCATAACCACTCCGTTCTCTGCCTCTCCATCCACCCTTCTCTTTCTCTTATACACAGAAGCAGTCCTTACTTCCCATCCATGCTTCTGGAGACACTAAGGGCATTCTGGATAAGGAAAACAGCTTACTGTTTAACTCTCTCCATCTGGTAGCCTAATGAAGGTGCCTCTGAGTTTAAGTTAAATTGGGCTGTGGCAACAAATAAATGTACTATAATGCATAAAGACTCAAACTGAGGTTCAATTCTCTCTCATGTACAATTCAAAGTGGCTTTTCCTAATGAGCAAGGGGCTGGCCTCCAAGTCTTGAGAGAAAGACCCAAACTCCATCATGAGGCTCTGCCACCTTTGGCAGGTAGTATCCTAGGTTCAAGGTGAGGCTTATCTGCAGCCTGGAGCTTTTTGAACGCCAGGCCAGACTCAGAGTCTCGGTCACATGACCATGCCTAACTGCAAAGGAGGCTGGGAAATGTCGTCCAGCTATGTCCCGGGAAGACGCGGAAATGAATTTGTTGAACAGCTGCCACTCTTGTAAACCAGCATTTGGCAAGCTATTTTTTATGAAAGTAAATATTTTAGCCCTTACAGGCCATTTTGTCTCTGTTGCAGATATTCACCTCTGCCATTGCAGCATAAACGTGGCCATAAACACTATGTAAACAAAATGGCATGACTGTTTCAACAAAACTTTATCACAGAAGCAAGCAGTGGGCCAGCCAACCCATTCTAGACCAGGGAAAACCCTTGTTCCCAAGCAAAACGCAGAATGGAACATTTTAAGCTATCTGCAAAGAATTGGAAAAAAGTATGTATGTTTTCTCAGAGTCCTGGAGATACCAAAAGAAAATGGATTCAGAAGATAGAAAAGGAGTTGGATGACTTATTTAATCTTTTCATAAAAGAGAAATGTTTTCAGCTATGCTTTGACAAAGAGGAGTGAGAACCATGAAGAGAAAGTTTCTTAAAAATGTACATTTCAGTATTCCACCCTTAGTATCTTTGGGGTGGATCCATGGAATCTGCATTTGCAACATGCTTCCCCAGCTGGTTTTAACCAAAAGGTTGGTGGTCACCGTTTGCTGAATACCACTAGAGCATTAGTTTTTCTGACTCTTGTGGCTATAACCAGCTACGAGCCTACAGAGTACATGGACAGTGCAGAGCAGGGCAGGCACAAACCCACTGATCTCACTAAGCCCGAGTTTTCTTTTTCCTTCAAGAAAGCTATCAGAATGCACGATGATGGGGGTGATCTGATAGGTCTTTCTAATTTTTTTTTTACATGTGTTAACTTGGGACTCTTTTTAGCGACGAATTGTGTTTGGCGTGGGACTTTACTGGTGACTCAGTGGTATAGAATCCCCCTGCCCGTACAGGAGACCTGGGTTCGATCCCTGGGTCAGGAAGATCCCTTGGAGGAGCAAATGGCAACCTGCTCCAGTATTCTTGCCTGGCAAATGCCATGGACAGAGGAGCCTGGTGGGCTGCAGTCCATGGGGTCCCAAAAGAGTCGGACGTGACTCGGTGACTGAACAACAGCAGCGCTTGGCATGACCCACAACAGGATGAGGAACAAGGAGCTGCGAGTCAAGCCGTCCAAGCAGAGCATGGCTGGCAGGCAGCTTCCCATCCCTTGCTTCCCTCCTCTCAAAAATGGCAGCCCCCAGATCTGACAGGGGACCGTGTCTGTGCTGGTGAGGGGGATCTGTGGCTGTGGGGAATGAGGTGATGCAGCTGGCCGTTGCTGGCTCATGATGCCCTGTCACCTCTCTCCCGCTCCCCACAGTGCAGCTCAGAGCTGGGCGCACCCATTGTCTCTGGCCACCAGCTTCCCTCCCCTACTCCGTCACCCAGCAGCTCAGAGTGTGCAGAGGCAGAGTAGCCTGGGAGAGGCAAGCATGGCCAAGTGTCAGAATTGCATGGTACTAGGCACCCCAGAGAGGGAGAGGGAAAAACGCGCCTGTGGAAAGTCACCTTGGGAGTGCCCGGGGCAGGGAGTCCCATACGCCAGCCACCAGGTTCATCTTCCAAAGTGGAAATAGAAGGGAAAAGAACGCTGCCTTCCACCCCCTGCTCTCCCCTAGAATTAGCCTATCGCCTAATCATCAGAACGGGTGGGGATGTTTCCGATTTCCTTAGCGAGAGGACTGCAAAGCATTCAAGAGTGAAGAGCAAATCAATACGTGTTTGGGCAGTTCGCCACTCAACTCAGAGATAAGAGGGGGAAGATAGATGGCTCTAAGATTTCTTTTTCTTGGAGAGGATGACAGTCCTCTACTCATATCTGACATGTAGGAATTGCTATTTGCCCTGAAATTTCTTCTGATCCCTCATAGGTAAATCCCAGCAGCCCCCGTTCAGCTGTCTGTCTGTAGACATGGGTGGCCGAAGCCTGTGCTTCTGCTCAGTAGCTTGGGCTCAAGATGGTGTTCTAGCCAAAGAGCAACCTATTACCTCAGAGAAGGCAACTGTAGTTTTATTTCAGTGCTCTTTCCAGCAACTCTCTGATGAGTTTGGTAAGATATATACATTCAGCAAATTCAAGGTCAAGGGCACCTTGCAGTGGCCCATGCCTCTAATGCAAGTAGGGGCCTCTCAACAGCAACACTGTATGTAGCAATCACCTTGAGAGCCTGTGGGTCATGGGGCATCCCATTCTGACTCAGGAGACTGGGGTGAGGCCTGAGAACTTGCATTTACATAAGCTTTCCAGGTGATCTGATAGTTAGTATAAATGATGCAGACACAGCTGGGACAAGTGGTATAATTAGGAAACATACAGGATTCCGGGCAGTCAGGGTTGTTTTTTTTTTTTTTTTTTTTTTTTGAGGTGGGGTGGTTGGAAGATTTATGAATAGAACCATAACCTCAGCAGTGAAATCTAGCCATCTTATCAGCCTTACTTTCAAAACACACTTTGTTTTGCCCAACTCGAATTTTCCTCCGACTTAAGTCCATTTTCCCTTTCCTTTGATCCTCAGTGGCTCCGGATTACTTCTTCTGGCTTCCCCTCACAGGAGCAAGGAAACCAAAATGAAACTTTGGAGCTGCCTGAAGTCACTAAGCCATTCCTCAGACTTTTCTTTTCTTTCCTTTTTGTTATAGACGAAATTCCTTTAGGACTTCCTCATAGGTTATCATACTGATATCATACAGTTATCCACACTGATATGCCACCCTTCCTAGAGTTCCCACTGCAGCGGACACCTTTGAGGTCATCCACTTCTGCAGGAATTTGGCCCCGTTGCTCGGCAGTCTCTTGGGAAGCATTCAGCTGACTTGGAGGAGCTTGCTGCAGAAGGCGTGCAGTTTGGCCTGTCCTTTCCAGCCCTGCTGTGAACGAGGGCTGGTGTGAGTGTTACATACATCCCCCCAACCTGTCAAGGTGGCTGTTTTGCTCTCCTTAAAAGCTTCCAACATTCCCCGCTCTCTGCCTTTCCAGCCTGACTCCATGCCACTGATCTTGGCCCTCCCGACTTTTCTGTGTTGGTGACTTCGATGCCTGATATGGGGACTCCCACTGCCTGGATCATTAGCAGAGAGCAAAAGAGAATGTTCCAGAAGAGTTCAGAATTGGGGCTAGGTGAGGAGGAATCACAGGTGATGCAGGAAAAAGCCTGATGCACCTTAGAGACCACAGGCATCTCTAACTCTTATTAAGGCCTGACCATATATGCCACAAGTACGCACGACCTTCCCAAGGTATGTGTGAGAATAGTGACGTTTAAAGGTAGATTGCAGGACAGATCACACAGAGCATGCCAAGTTTACTGGAACACTGAAGCAGTTGCCATCGAGCACACTTGAGTTGGCAGTTGACATCCGAGAGACAGCAGAGTATGGTGACATACTCAGAGCTAGTTCAACTTCAGACACGTCACTTATGCTCTCAAGTTATATTTGGGAAGAGGATGTTAAGTGTTAGTCGCTCATCGTGTCCGTCTCTTTGCAACCCCCTGGACTGTAGCCCACCAGGCTCCTCTGTCCATGGGATTCTCAAGGCGAGAATACTGGAGAGGGTTGCCATTCCCTTCCCCAGGGGATCTTGTCAACCCAGGGATCAAGCCAGGGTCTCCTGCATTGCAGGCAGATTCTTTAACATCTGAGACATCAAGGTTATCAATAAATACTGTTTATGGGACATTTGCCACATTCCTAACATTGCAGTAAGGGCTTTATGAAACTTTTAATTAAAAAATCACACCAACGCTCTGAGGTGTATACTATTATTTGTCTCATTTCACAGATAAAAAAACATTGAGGCACAGAGAAAGATGGAATCTGACTATTAACATGCTGTTAGCATTGTGCCGACATCCATCTGTTTTATGTGGGTTGAATGATATGTGTATGAGGAGCTTATTAGCACAGTTCATAGCAGGCAGTGCTCAGTAAATGCTAATCATGTGTATTTTATATATATATATATTTAAATGGATGGGCTCATCCTAAATGAAGTAATTTTTCAATATATAGAAATAGATGCACTTAATGAAGAATAATATGAATTGTGGTTTGCTAAACTTCCACACTGGACTCCCTGTTGGCTCAGTTGGTAAAGAGTCTGCCTGCTGTGCAGAACCCACTGAGACCTGGGTTCAATCCCTGGATCAGGAAGATCCCCTGGAGAGTAAAGGCAACCCACTCCAGTGTTCCTGCCTGGGGAATCCCGTGGCCAGCGGAGCCTGGTGAGCTATAGTCCATGGGGCTGTAAGAGTTGGACACAACTTAGTGACTATACCACCACCACCAACTCCCACATTACTGTGCCTTCTCCTTGGAAAGCCTTCTGGATGCGTAAAATTCACTCCTCCTATAATCAGTATGGTATCTTGTATGCTCAGTAGCTCAGTCGTGTCCAACTCTTTACTACCCCGTGGAATGCAGCACGCCAGGCTTCCTTGTCCTTCACTATCTCCTGGAGCTTGCTCAAGCTCATGTGCATTGAGTCGGTGATGTCATCCAACCATTTCGTCCTCTGTTGCCCCCTTCTCCTGCCTTCAATCTTTCCCAGCAGCAGGGTCTTTTCTAATGAGTTGGCTCTTCGCATCAGGTGGCCAAAGTATTAGAGCTTCAGCATCAGTCCTTCTAATGAATATTCAGAATTGACTTCCTTTAAGATGGACTGGGTGGATCTCCTTGCAGTCCAAGGGACTCTCAAGAGTCTTCTCCAACACCACAGCTCAGAAGCATCAGTTCTTCAGTGTTCAGCCTTCTTTATGGTCTAACTCTCACATCCATACATGACTACTACTGTCTCATTCCTGCAGCAGAAATATTGCTTTTCTGTATACACATGTTTCTGTATTAGACCAAACTTCATGGTGCGGTAGCTGTATTCATTGTGTGCACCCCCAGGACTCAATCAGGAGACCTTTGCTTGCTGACTGGCTGGTTTTTTCTTACTCATGCTCAACAGGAGACTTGGGGATTTTGTTTTAGAGCCTCAGAACTCAATAGTTGAATCATAATCTTGGAATGTCAGCTACTCCAAACCTTGTGAATACAACTGCTAATTTGCTGGCTGTTTGGGGGGTCACTAGCCCTTGTGAGGCAGATGAAAGGGACTTGGCCAAGATGGAAGAAAGAAGAAAAGCAGGAGGAGGGACAGAAAAAGCAAGAGAGAGAGAAAGAAAAAGCATTGAGTAATATTTATTATATAAGTATAGAATTTTTTAAAATTTTTTATATTGGAGTATAGTTGATTAACAATGTCATGTCAGTTTCAGGTGGAAAGCAAAATGATTCAGTTATACATATACATGTTTCTGTTCTTTTTCCAGTTCTTTTCTCATTTAGGTTATTACAGAATACTGAGCCGAGTTCCACGTGCTATACAGTAGGTCCTTTTGGTTATCTAGAAGTGTAAAAATTTTAAACTCGAAGATTCTTAAATTGATCAGTGTATTATTTTCATCAAAAACATTAGGAAGTTCCAGAGAGGTTTTTGTAACAAAGTTACACAGCTAGAGATTATGTACCATTTTTGGAGAGTTAGCAGGGGTAACTTTGCTTCGGCCTGTCTATGCATGGGGCATGCATGCATATTACCAAACTCTGGCTTTTGGAACCCCACTGCTAACTGGTTTCTAGAACTAAGAAATCCAGAGTTCCTTCACAGAGGTCCACAGAGTATCAAACACACACCTGCAGGAGCTCTTCAGATGATTCAGGGTCACCAGAAACATACCCTGAACCTGCCCTGGAAGGAGGGTTCCATCCTGAGTATAAGGACAGCTGCCCTGGACTGGGCAGACGGCGACAGTTCTCGTGACGGGGTGGCGGGGGCGACGGGCAGAGCCGCTCCCGTTTTGTTCTTTCATAACACAGAGAAAGTTGACACTGGGTCAAATAGAACAGCTTGTGGAGGGTGCTGCTCTGTTTTTGTTCAGTTACGGGTTTTGCAGTTTACTTCTGAATGGATGTGCAGCCCTCATCATACATCCGTTGCTTTTGGCCTTCCTGGAAGTTTTGTTCTGGAGCCTGCAGCCACCAAAGCCTTCTCTGGTTGCTTCTTAATCCTCCTGCAGACATGGCTGCCGCTTCTCTGCCCAGCTTCTCTTCTTTCTCTGCATCCCTGTGTATGGAAATCACTGTGTATGGAGCTCACTGTCGCCCAGCTCAGAGAAGCAAAGACCAGAAGGCGTGTCTACGAGAGGGAAGCAAGCTAGACTGGAGTCTCGGCCTGTCCTATTTCATTTATTTGCCTTAGGCTTCAGCCAAAGGGCAGCCCTGACTATTCCTGTTATTTTTCCTCTCCCCTATCTCACCATCCTCTCTCCTCCACCCACACTTAGGTTTCTTGGCTCACATCAAATTTGTATTGACTTTCCACTCCATGTACTTAGGTATCCACACTGGTTCAGAAATTTTACTAGATATAGCAAGTGAGTCACTAAGAATGATGAACAGCGGCAGGCGATACTTCAGATCAAATGATCTTGAATTGCTCAGCCCTTGTGTATGATGTTATAAAGAATGTGGTCGGTGCATGAGTGTGTGCATAAAGCTTGGGGACATCAAGAGGGAAAGAACGTGTCTGTCCTTCCTTCCTTCACAGAACATTCTCTGTACTCCAAGCCCCATTACAGGCAGACCTCTTGGTTTTTGTATGACATATCAATTTTTTTTTAATTTTTAACATTTATTTTTGGCTGTGCTGGGTCTTTTCTCTCACTGCGATGAGCGGGGGCTGCTTGCTAGCTGTGGTGAGTGGGCTTCTCGTAGCGGTGGTTTCTGTTGTGGTGTGCCGGCCTAATTACGTCACAGCATATGGGTTCTTCCCCAAACAGGGGTGGAACCCATGTTCCCTACATTGGCAGGAAGATTCTTAACCACTGGACCAACAAGGAAGTCCTTTGTGTGGCATTTGATAAATCTTTTACTCTTTTCCTTTATCTACTCAATGCAAAAACCAACACACGCTGGGCTTATAGCATGAATAAGGCAAGCAGAGTTTCTCTTCCATTGGAGCTGACGGTAAAAGGGGAGTGAGCAAAGGTAAACAAGTAAATCAAAAAATGAGATGCTCTGAGGTAAGCAGTGTGAGAACATAGGAAGGGAAAATGTGCAGAAGAGATGAGAGGTATGTGACTCTGGAGCTTTGGAAGGACCTTCGGGCAGAGCCCTAATAAGCAGGAGCCAAACTTCCTCAGAAATTATTGGTCTACCAAGGAGCTACCTCTAGCCCTGGCTGCCAAGGGCTACCTGTGTAGCTCGGGCTTAATTTCAGGTGAGTCTTCACCTTGGCACTGGTGGTGGGGAGAGGTCAAGCAGCTGCTGAAAGTGAAGTAACCTAATCTTGGGGGCAAGTGGGCCCTTAATAAGCATCCAGGTAGTGCTTTGAAAGATGAAGCCTGTGGCCAAGTCTCCCTGAGCGGGGGGATCGAGTTTCCGTTTTAATTACGAAACCAAAGAGATGCGCCTGCCTGTATCCCATCTTGCTCAGTTTCAGCTTCTCCAGGAAGGGGTTTCCTGTCTCAGTTCCTGGGGGGCCCAGTGTGCTTACCTCTTGCAGATACTGGCTGCCCTTGTGATGCCGAAAAAGGACCCTGAGTTGGACAGGCTCATGAAATGGTGGGATGGAAGCAGAGGCCCTAGGTGTTATGTGTGAGAGGGTGTTGAAAAGTGTGTGGGTGGTGACGACTGGTTGTGGGGGTTGTTAGACTTCAGATCTGTAGGCTGCAGCTCCGATTATGACATCACAGAAGGATGGGACAACTTTTGACTCCAGGAGTGTGAACACATTTTCCCCTCTCCTTAGCTCCCCCGTGCACCTGGCAAAGCTTCTCTTAAACACAAGCTGCACCAGTGTGACAAGAAAGGCAGGTGGTGCCCTTGGAAGACCCCTGTCCGTGGCTCCCGCTTCCGGCACTTGCTGAGTGCCAGACTCTGGGTTAAGCACTGACACGCATTGTTTGGTCTAACATCTTAACATGCTATACAACACTTCATAGCACTCTTCCCATCTTATAGATGCAGAGAGTGAGACTCAGAGAGGCTAAGAAGCAAGCCCAGGGTCATCCAGAAAGTAAGGCAATGGCCAGGATGTATCCTCGTCTGATACGGCTTTATTTCACTGCCTCTTTGTGTAGGTGCCCAGCTCTGCCAGAGTAAGCCAGATGGGAAGAGGTGACCTGCCTTCCTAAAGGCATTTTCTGAAATGATTTCTAAAGACATTCAATATGGGCATCTTTCCAGAATTAGCTCAATTGCTGGCTGTCTAATGGGTGAATAAGTGGGATTGAGGCTTGGGGTGGGAAGCGAGGAGAGGGAGAGACACGGCTGAAGAATAATTTCCAAGGCCAGGTCTTTTCTTTATTTTACTCTAGTAAATTTTAATGGGGCCCTTAATGAAATCCCAGTGCTTAGCAGAGCCTCCATGTTTAAAAGTCACCAGCCCCAGGTGGAGGAAGGGAACTTGAGATCCTGGGCTGAGTTCAGTGCTGAGCCAGGCTGATGAGAAGGAGCTCTGAGCAGGACTCACCTGCCCAGCTACAGTGACTGAGTCCTGACATGGACGCAGCGTGGACTCCGGCTCCTTAGACGATGTGTCCCAGGCCACAGGCTGCCGTCAGTGAGACCTTCGAAAGAGAGGCTCAAATGCAGTTATCAGGTGCAAAGCTCCACTTCATTTTATGTTGGAAACTTAGCAAAGCAGACATCTGTAAGGAGTGTTTTGGTGATCATCAAAATCCTTTTCTCATGTCCCAACCTAGAAGATGCCCTTTTCTCACACTCCCGAAATGGCTTCCACCCATAGTGAAGAGTTACTGTTGTTTGTATTTAGTGGATAATCAATAATATTTACAACATACCAAAGTACAAAGAATAATTTGCAGGACAGTAATAGAAATGCAGACATAGAGAACGGACTTGCGGACATGGGAGGAAACAATAGGATGAATTGAGAGGGTAGCATTGAATCATATACATCACCGTGTGTGAGACAGCCAGCCAGCAGGGATTTGCTGTGTAGCCCAGGGAGCTCAGCTCGGTCCTCTGTGATGACCAGAGGGATGGGATAGGGGAGTGAGAGGGAGGGAGGCTTAAAGTGGGGGGGATATGTGTATGCATGGGCTCCCCAGGTGGGCTAGTGGTAAAAAACCTGCCTGCCAATGCAGGAGATGAAAGAAACACGAATCCCATGGACAGAGGAGCCTGGCAAGCTACAGTCCGTAGGGTCACAAAGAGTCAGATGCGACTGAAGTGATTTAGCAACACACACTTATGTATACATATAGCTGATTTACATTGTTATACAGCAGAAATTAACACAACATTGTAAAGCAACTATACTCCAATTAAAAATGTTTTTAAATAAAAGTACAATGAATAAAAAATGAGAATAAAACTGGTTCCTATATTTCAACACTTCAAAAAGAAAAAGAAAAGAAAATTCCCTGCCCTTAAAGTCTCTTATATGTAGAGTGAAAAATGAAATTTTTATCAAAGTGGGCGGTGGTAGGGGGCTTCCCCACAATCCTATTCTTTATTTCCTACAACATACTTTTTAAAAAAGCAGGAGCATCAGCTTTTGAAATGGCAAAAACAGCTGCAGTCCATTTGCTGACAGCAGCCCCAGGCAACTTTTCAAGTCTGGCTGCATTTTCCCTTCCCTCTGACCTGCTGTCCATAAGGAGAGCTTTTGCTGCTGCTGCTGCTGCTGCTAAGTCGCTTCAGTCGTGTCCGACTCTGTGCGACCCCATAGACGGCAGCCCACCAGGCTCCCCCGTCCCTGGGATTCTCCAGGCAAGAACACTGCAGTGGGTTGCCATTTCCTTCTCCAATGCATGAAAGTGAAAAGTGAAAGTGAAGTCGCTCAGTCGTGTCCGACTCTTAGTGACCCCATGGACTGCAGCCCACCAGGCTCCTCCGTCCATGGGATTTTCCAGGCAAGAGTACTGGAGTGGGGTGCCATTGCCTTCTCCCAAGGAGAGCTTTTAGGATGTGCAGAAACCAGAGCTCTGACAGAGGCCTCCCCCCACCACTGGCAGTGGCTGTCTTAAGTTTGCTGGACAATCGTGCCTCAGCCTTGTCCCCTCTGGGGTCTGAGTGTGTGCTGAGTCATGTCCGACTCTTTGTGACCTCACGGACTGGAGCCTGCCAGGCTTCCTTGTCCATGGGATTCTCTAGGCGAAAAAACTGGAGTGGGTTGCCATTTCCTACTCCAGGGCATCTTCTGGCCCAGGGATCGAACCTGAGTCTTTTGCATTGGCAGGCGGATTCTTTACCATTAGAGCCACCTGGGAATAAAACTTAAAGCACTGTAAAAAAAAAAAAAAAAAAGAAGGCATTGTGTTCAAACAGGTGTGTCTCTCAATCCACACAAACAGTTCTGCAAATTCTGGTATACATTTTCATCCACATTGTTTCTATCACCTTAATTTCAATTGTCCATCCCAATCTAGGGTTTCCTCACTTAGTAAATAAAATATAGGACCCCCAATACAAGGCATCCTGTATAGTGTCTGGCAACCTTAGCACTATCCCTTTAGCCACCAGGAAACTGGTAGGAGTTCTTGGGCCACAGCTCAGTCTGGGCCAGAGCTCTAGGGACTTGTGTAGCATCAAAGTAAGCAGAAGCCAAGCGAGTGACCTTTGGGGTGCATCTTATTGCTTCTGTAGGGTGGCAGCTCTCTATAGTCACATGGGCAACAGGAGAATTGTTTTAACAGAATCACCTTTGGTCCTGTGTTAACCTAGAGATGTGACACAGCCATTGGTCACTGGGGCCTCGCCAGGCAGGAGTAGAGAGGCCAAGCCCTCTTTGCCTGAGCGCTCAGTGGTCCTAACCTCGGGTCAGTGTCTCTCTTCTCTCCCTCTCCCTCTCTCTGCTTCTCTTACCCCTCTTCCCTCTCATACTTGCCCTACCTCCCCACCAACCCAGGGACATTTCTTTGTATTCTGGGTGGAAGCTGCTCTCGACCTTGGCTTTCTCCAGTTCACTTTGCTTCTTCCTCCCAATCCTCTATTACCTCCTCCTCCATAAATCCTGCTGAACCAACTCTGAGCCTCAGGTTTTGGAATATTGACGTGAGATAGTCTTGTAGGCGGCTTCTCCCCTACCTTTTCTAAGGGAATGAAGACAAAGCTGATTGGCTACTTGCTTGAGAAAGGACCAGAGGAAAGGAGAAAATTGAAGAGAAATAAATACAAATGAATCGTTCAAAGTATGTTCCAGCCGCAGTTAAAATGGTGTTCATTTAGTATGTATTTAATGACAGCTTATAATATGGCGCTTCTTTGCTGGTCTTTTCCTGCCCTACATTTCACATTTGGCCTGGGGGCGATAGGCACCCTGCTTTATCATGTCTGCTACCTGACCTGAAATAGGGCTCCTTGAGTGTTTGTTGAACGTGTCTTGGTGCTTCAAGCTTAGTGCAGTGTGGGATCTGGCAGGGCTGCCCCATCTGGGTCCTCAGGAAAGTGGGCTGCCCTTCGTGACCGCAGCAGAGAGATGGCACTGCTGTGGGCTCCTGTTGACGACTGCTCCTCGTGGCACAGGCTGGGCGGGCTGGAGCAGCCAGCGCAGAGAGGCGGCGTGGGAGCAGCCGGTGGACACACGGAGCGCGGCTCTTCGGCGAGGGGAGAGGACAGTGTTTGCAAGCAGACTCCCTGTGTGACACTCGGCACCATTTCCAACTAATGACATCTTTCCGAACGCGCGCAGACTTTGTCAGCTGACTCACCCGAGTTACGATCACCCAGAGACACAACTACACGGGGTCTGGAAAGTAAATTAACAGGCTGAGGGTCTCTGAAGGTAACGGGGAGCACACGATGTGGAATGCAGGTTTCAAGGGGAGGAGGACCCTGTTCTGTTTTGATGCCTTTGGAGGATCTCTCACACTCGCTTTGTGTTCCAAGGCAATCGCGCTGTCTCTCCTCATTTACCTTTCCTGGTTTCTTCTAAAAAGAGCAGTAAAGTGTGTTCACATTGAAATGTTACCAGGGATGCAGAAAGGCCATCTGCCTTTGCTCACATCCTGACTCGACCACTTACCAGTATCGTCACCTCAGACAAGTTAGCTCGTCTCTGAATGTCAGCATCCTTGTTAGTGAAAGGCAAGTGGTCAGCTCACGCATTAAGCTCGCCGGGTCTTGGCGCGCGAGTCTGGTGAAACATGCGTGCACAGCCCCTGGTGTATGCTGAGCGCGCAGTGAAAGTCTGCCATCAGTGCTTTCGGAATCACCCATCTGTGAGGCAAAGGAAGGGCAGGAAGATTTCCAAATTTAAAGGGGGACACTGAGACTTCGGGTGCTTCCCAGGTGACGCTACAGATAAAGAACCGGCCTGCCAGTGCAGTGTAAGGGAGCCCGTGGGGTCGCAGAGGGCTAGACATGACTGAGCGCCTGACGCACACAGACCTCAGAGCTTCCCAGGTGGCACTAGTGGTAAAGAACCCTCCTGCCAATGCAAGAGACACGAGAGATGTGGGTTCAATCCCTGAGTTGGGAATATCCCCTGGAGAAGGATATGGCAACACACTCCAGTATTCTTGCGTGGAGAATTCCTTGGACCGAGGAGCCTGACAGGCTACAATCCATGGGGTCTCAAAGAGTGGGACATGACTGAAGCGACTTAGCACACGCACAGTGAGACCTCAATGGACCAGGTACCTGGTCTAGACCTACAGTGGATGTCAGTAGCTGAGCTGGGAGCCCTTCTTCCTTAGTGAAGTGGTGGACCTGGCCAGGACCACTTGTTCAGTGAATTTCTCTGGCCTCTTCCCAAGTCTCCGTGTTCCCCTCTGTGGCCAGAGAACCCAGCCCCCTTGACTAGGAGCGTCTGCTCTGCTTTCTCTTGGCTGCTTCCAGCCTCACAGCTCCACAGCACAGATCACACCCTGACCCTGAGATGAGTCACCCCATTTGCCTTGTTTTATAGGAGTCTCAAGATCCCTTTTTCCACGGGGCCCAGACTTTTCTCTAACTCACATCCTGCCAGAGATGATTTCTTTCCATCACCAAGAATGGATGTTGTTTTTGCCTTTCAATCTCGATCTGTCCTTATACGGTCTTTAGCCAGGAGAAAGACAAAGTTTTCATCACTTCACCATGAACCGTCTAGAGCTGGGAGCATACACCCAGCATCATGACAGGATGACTGCTCGCCACCCACTAATCCTCAGGAAAGTGGCCAGTCCCCCCAGGATGGGACCCCATGAAACCCAGCACCAGAGCCTCAGGCCGACTGCCTCCAAGGAGGTCACTGTTTGGGACCTTCTAAGGCAAGAGGGGGAATGGAAGATGAGGGAAATTTTATGTCCAAATTAATACCAAAGGGTGACTTCCCTGACTGAGAATTCTAGCAAGAGATGCCACGGGGAACCCAAAAGCTCTGAAAGTAAAACGTGTGTGTGCGTGTGAGACCTTCTCTAGCTTCTCTACCTGATCTTATTTTAAAAGTCCATTGCTTTGAGAACAGGAGACCATGTGGAATGAGGTTGGGGCTAGAGGGGTAACCTAATGCCCTTCCCCTTCCTCCTGGATGATCAGGAAGGGTCCCTGATGCTGTCAGTGATGTGTGATGATAGACGAGGAGGCCAGGGAGACATGTAGGCAGACGCTGCGGGGTGGGGTGGGCAGGGCAGGGGGACAGCAGACACCTGGCCCGCCGGGCGCTCCGCCACTTCATGGACACCACAGGTGCCTGCTCATGCTCTGCCGGACAGCCGCGGGCGCCAGGGAGATGGGCTGTATCCTCCACCCACAGGCTGCTTTGGGGGTGGACACTCAGGGTTCCTGGTGGAGCAATCTCTCATTCAGGAAAAGTTTGAGCAGGAAAAAGACAAGCGGAGGTGAAGAGCCAGGATTTCTCTCAGTGGGTTTTCAAATCCTGTTTCTAATAGTAAACACCAGGCTATCTCCAGCTCTTTGTGCTCAGAGAAGTGGAAGTGTGTGTGTGTGTGTGTGTGTGTGTATGTGTGTGTGTGAGAAAGAGGGAGGGAGAGAGAGGTTAGGGGGAGGAGAGAGAGTCTTTAAATTTTAATTGGTCTGCAATGAAAGATTTAACTGTTTAAAAAACAAAACCCTCTTAGTCCCAGACCACAGCTTATGTGCTTGTGTGGGAGGTTTGGGGCTGGTGAGAAAGAGCGGGGGGTGGATTCCTAATGGATCCCGTGGGGGCTGTGCCGTGAGGAGTAGGGGAGCAGCCAGATGGACAGCAGGGTCCAGGGCCGGCGCCCTCACACTCTAACTGCTAGCCCACCTCTTCAGTGGCGAAAGTAGTCTTTGCTGTCCTATTTTTTATTAGATTTTTTAAAACTTTTTATACAATGTGAAAGGTTACTTTCCATTTACAATTATTGCAAAATGCTGGCTATGTTTTCTGTGTGTGTGACGCATCCCCGAGCTGATCATACACCAGGTAGCTTACACCTCTTACTCCCCTGCTCCTCCCACCACTGGTAACCACTAATTTCTTCTCTGTATCTGTGAGTCTTTTGGTTTCTTTACTTTTGTGAGTATCCTGTAAATGAAATAGGTGATCAGAGCATGCAGAGTTGGTTTAAAGTTAAGTATGTACCCCGCTTCAGAAGATGACCTGCCTGGTGAGTGCAGTGCTGTATGGCTTTGAGACTCGGTGACGCAGCAGCGGCCTTGTGGACCAGGCCTTGCCACTGGTAGCGTGACTGTTTTCTTGGCTGCCTTCTCCCTCCGCTTAGACAATGGCCCTCACCTCAGGGTCTGGGCCGGGCCTGCTTTGTCCGCCAGGGCATTCCCGGGACTAGCGCAGTACCTGGTATTGAGGAGATGTCAGCACAAGTGCCTGCTGAGTTTCCTATGGGCATTTCGGGTGGAGCTGCTGTGGCCCTGGACGCATCTGTATGCTGCCATTCGGTGGTGAAACTAACCTCGATTGGTAAAGGCTGCCTTTGCGGCATCCTGCGCTGTGTTACAGCTGAGAGGCGGAGGGACTATACCCCTCAGGACAAGCCTTATGTCTGTCCAGCGTATAGCTGTATCTACCACCCTAGGAAAGTGTCTGGAACATAGTAGGTACCATATTTGTTAAGCGAGGGAGTAAATGAATGGAAGAACATGACAGCCGTGTCGTCTCCCACATCCTGCTTATCCAGCTCAAGGGTGAAACTGGGGATGGTACATGCTGGTACCATCATGAATGCCACTGGCAAATCCATTCTAAATGACACTGAGTTGAGTTGAACCCCACGTCTTTATTCTCTTTCAACCCCGGCCCAGGTCATCCGGGAAGATACTGGTGATGGTGGTGTGGTGGTGATTCTTACTGTTGGTTGAGAGCTACCATGTACCAAGAGCTCGCAGATCTATTTCACATGCATCATCTCATGCAAGCCTCATAGCCGTTCTGTAATGCAGTTACTCGATTTCTTGAGCTTTCACAGAAACTGAAGCCCAGAGGGATTAATCCACATGCCCAAAGCCACACAGTTAGGAAGGCATGGAGGCATATTTTGATTCAGGTCCGTTGTTAGACCCCAAAGCTCCTTCTCTTACCTCCGTGTCATGCTGAGTAGTATCAGACCCAGCGTTGGAGGAAGGTCTAGAGGAGTCAGTAAAAGCAGCCAAAGAAAAACAGATTGTTGGGTGTCTATTACAGTTGATCTTAAAAGCCTTATATGATCATGTATGTTCTCCAGGGGACATTCAGAAAGCTAGTGATTTACCATGGTTCCCTGGCTAGGGAAGATCTCCAGGCAGCCATTTCCCTACACCTGTGCCTCAGGGGGTCCAAACCGAACCCAGCAGGGACCCCGAAGCAAACCAGCCCCATCCACTTTGGCTTCTCCTAGACCCGCAGAAGATCGGCCCCTACGATTTTATGTTTTTTGTTCCAGGAGGGTCATGGGCTTCTAGCCAAAAATCCTTTCAATTAATGAATTAGGAGCAGCACCCATGAAGAAAATTAGAACCAGATAAAAAGAGAAGGGCCCTGGTGCTCAGCGCCGAGGAAGGGAATAATTCTTGGATTATGCTGATGATTTACCAATGTTTTCCTAATGTGAGAATCGGTCAGCAGGGGCCTGGGTTTTTTATGAGGGAGGAACCTCTTCCAGACAGCTCTCTCCCCAACAGTCCCGATAAATCCCCACACCCCCACTTCCAGGGAGAGCGTTGCCCTCTGCAGAGTCATAGTGTCAAAGCCTGTTTAGCTGTTCTTTACTTATCAGCCGCAACCCCAGCATTAGTTCATGCTTGGAATATGAAGCCATTTCATATTTAGTCTTGTTTTATCTGGCAAAAAGCCTTCCAGGAAAAAAAAATGGAGTCTCCTGCTGGTGCTGTTCAGCTCTTATATCTTTATAGTCTCTCGAATTGATTTGACAGAGCAATCACAGGCCATGGGTGAGACCGAATGCTTCTCTCAGCAACAGGCTGGGGAACCGAATGGAACGGCTCAGCCCACCTCCCTGAGGCCAGCCCAGCCGTGTCCAGGTTAACCCTGGGGTGGGGGGTGGTGCAGGCCCATGAAGATCAGAGCCTCCTTGTGGCAGTTGTCTGCTTGGAGCCTCAGAAGAGAGCAAGGGTGTCTGAGGAGCCATTAGCCGTGGCTTTGGCCTCAGAACGTTCTAGAAACTGCAGGCATCAGACACCCCCCAGAAGATATTGCAAGCTCTTGGAAGGACTCCAAAGCCATAGTGAGCTCTGGGAAGATTTGCCAAGTAACCTGGCCTGCTGGGAAGCTAAGGTTCACATTCTGCCAGCCCCGGATAAGTCACGAGGGTTTTAACCCAAGGGACAATGACAGTCAGAAATGATATACAAAATCGTGTGTGTGCAGGCAGACACTCGGTTTTCTGGGAAGGGGTCTGTGGGTTTTAGTAGGTAACCAAAGAGGTCTGTGACCTCAGTAAGCTTAAGAACCCATGAACTAAGGCAACTTTCTTCAAAGCATATCTGCCCCTTAGTGGTTTGAGGGGCCTTGAGGTGCAGCACAGACCAACTTCTTACTTTACTAACCATGGGCTTGTTTTCACGTGCATTAGAAAAATGTATGCATACAACTCATATGTCAAGTTATGATTTCACAGATATTACAGATCAAGGTGAGGCTAAAACAGATTATATAAGTAAACCTAGGCGTCAAGTGGATAAGGATAAAAGGAGTTAAATCTATAGTGGCGTAAGTTGTATGCATCTATGGCAGAAGTCACTAGTTCTGAATAGGGAAATACTTGAATCAAGGGAAAAAACCCAGGAGAACTCAGCCTTCTTTTTAAACATGTCTATTTACGTAGTTACTTCTGGCTGGTTGAGTCTTTTTCTCTGTGCACAGCACTTCTCCAGGGAGCAGGGGCTGCTCGCTGCTGCAGTGCGGGCTTCTCATCTTGGTGGCTTTTCTTGCTGCAGAGCTCAGCCTCGAGGGTGCAGGGGCTTCAGCAGTTGTGGCCCACAGGCTTAGTTGCCCTGTGGCATGTGGAATCTTCCTGGATCAGGGATCAAACCCATGTCCCCTACATTGGCAGGCAGATTCCTAACCACTGGACCACAAGGAAAGTTTGAATCCAGCCCTCTTCACTTCCTGCCGCAATTACTGAAATGTTCCTAAATTAGACACCCTGACCCTCACCTCTTCCATCAGCTGCCTGGACACCATTTTCCTCCTGATGCCCACTCAGATCATGAGACTCCCCTGCTCTAGAACACACGATGGCTCCCTATGGCCACCACATTACCCCCAAACTCCTTCAACTGGATTTTCAAGCCCAGCCTTCTACCTGATGTTCTCTCTGCTGTTTCCCACTTTGGAAGCTCTTCTCTCCTGCCAGACCGTTGTTTGCAGGGTCCTCCCCAGCTCCCAGTCACATTCCACATTCCTTTCTGCCTCGTTGCTTTTGCTGGTGCAATTGTCTCTGCATCCTGTCCTGCTCATTCCTCTCTGGAGCCCTCACCCTCTACAAATCTGCTGTTGGCAGTTCCCACTGGGGTCTCCCCTCCTTGGGCTGTTGTTGCCTTGCAAGTCTGCATGTCAGGAAGGGGGGACTTTGGGTTAATTACCACTTCGTTTGGCACCAGTAAGCCTGGACACAGAGAGGAGCTGGAGCCAGGGGTCTAAAACTTCCCTTTGGGCTCCTTGAAGTTGTTGACGAAATAGGATAAGTTTGGGATTAATCATTGAAAAACAAGTGAGATAAACCCCTGGGTTCCAGAGATAGGAACTCCTCGGTCCTCCTCCTGGCTTAGGTTATCAAAACCAAGAATTGTTCATTTTTCACAGTTTATGAGGTTTATCTTTGGCCTGTCAGGAGATGCTGACAGAAAAATGAAATTGGTCTGTTTCTAGTCTATTTCACTTTCTCATTCCTACTCATAACAAGTTGAAATGCCCCATTGTAAACACTTGAAGAGGAAAAAAAAAAGATATAAGCAGCAAATGTGCAATACCTCTTATAATTATTTTGCGTTTTTATCTTACTCTTTAAGGCCAAATTTGAAAGAGTTGAGGGGAGACTATCCCTTTATTTCAAAGAGAAGGTGGATTTTTAATGATTTAGTAGGTGTGGGTGATTGAAAAGTAGTCAAGAGGGCTAGTTTGAGAGCTTTTTATTTTCTCAGGATCATATAGAGAAGATACAGATTTGAAAAATTAGTGACAGAGTGGCACCAGTTGTGACGAACTTGTAAAATGTTGGCTGAGACTTTTTCATTTTATTCCCCTCAGACTTTATTAAAAACTAGCAAAGCATGTATAGTAAAATGAGTCAGAGAAAGACAAGTAGTACATGATATCACTTATACGTGGAAGCTAAAAAATAATATAAATGAATCTGATAACGAACAGACTCTTAGGCAGAAAAGAAACATGGTTACCAAAGGTGGGGGGGGGGTGTAAATTAGGAGTATGAGATTAACAGATACCATCTACTGTACCTAAAATAGATAAGCAAAAAGGATTTACTGTGTAATGCAGGTACGTATATTCAATATTTTGTCATAACCTATAATGGAATATAATCTTCGAAAAAACCTGACTCACTATGCTATATACATGAAAACAACAATATTATAAACCAGCTACACGTCAGTGAAAAAGTAGCAAAGCATTTAGAAAAAGGTGACTGGCTTGAAATGTGAAAAATACGATGTACTTGCAGAAAAGCATTTTTTTCAATTGAATGGTGTTATTTATATGCCTCTGACATATAGATTTCTTAGGGGGACCTTGTGCAGTCAGCTCAGAATTCACTAAAAAGGGTTAAACAGATAGCAGATTAGTCAGGAAAGTTACTCAAGAAAAGCTTTAGGACTGGAACTGAAGTAGTTTCTCAGGATTGTTACTGAGCAGTTGGTCGGCGAGTATTTGCCAAGGCTTCCAGTACGCGCGCGCTTGTCATGACTGGCAGCTGGGCATCTTCCTTTCCATGGCTGTGTTTGTATTAAGATAATGTCTGGCCATTCTCTAGTGCAGCTGGCACTCACCACGCCTTTAATGTTTGACTCTTATGTTATCTGAATCATCTCACTTCTAATACCATCAAGTTTCTGTTATTAGTTCTTACCTAAAGGTTTTTGTTGTTGTTGTTGTTGTTGTTTGATTGTTGAATATTGTCTGTGATCCCTTTATTGTTTTTCTCTTGGTATAATTCTGAATTGTAGTATAAAGTAAAAGTATTAGTTGCTCAGTCCTGTCCAACTCTTTGCAACCCTGTGGACTGTAGCCCGCCAGGCTCCTCTGTCCATGGGATTCTCCAGGCAGGAGTGCTGGAGCGGGCTGCCATCTCCTCTTCCAGGGGACCTTCCCAACTGTATGTACATAAAGGAGACTTCACTAATGTGCTTTATCGGATACCCCAGGTTGACCTGTCATGGAGAACTGTCTCAAGTCTCTAAATTCTATACCAGTTCTGCACCTCTGGTTGGCCGACTGCTTGTTTCTTTGTTTAGGTTTTAAGGTGAATGACCTGGGGCTATTTGTCTCCATCAACCTGATTGCGAATCTAAAGGTGCAGTTGAAATGTCTATTTTTCTGCTATCCTCAGAAGAGATTGCTGCAGATCTACTCTCTGATTCTCATTCTTTTCAGCCTACAATACAAATAGCTTATTATTGTTTTACTCTTGGTATAATTCTGAATTGCAGACTTCAGTATTAAGGCAATTGAAAGAACTTTTCAGTTCTGGAAAAGGTCTTATTAATAACTTCTATAGCTTTTGTGTTCTTAACTAATCTTTTTAAAGCAAGTCACACACATGTTTCAGAGCGCACGCAGCCTTTCCCTAGCTGTTTACAGCACCGTAACGAGAGGCAGGGGCCCTGTAGGCAGAGCCCCTGGACTTGACCTTGGGGTCCCCTGCTACAGTCTATAGGGTCACAAAGAGTTGGACACAACTGAAGCAACTAACACACACACACACACACACACACACACACACACACACACTCATTTGTCATTTGGTAACTGCTTCAGCATCTTGTGCCTCAGTTACCTCCAATGTAAAACTGATGTGAAAAATACATACACACCGTAGCGGAGTTGTATGGGTTAGTGGATTAATACATTGAAGAATGCAGTAATCAATTGTTTTCATAATAATCAATGGGTTAATACACACCTGGCCCACACTTGGCTCTCCCTGTGTGTTGACTGTTGCTGATCACCGGCTAGAAAGCATGCCATGTTACCATTTTTTTCCTTGTAGCAATATGGAAATATTGTGTCACTTCTTCATAATGATCACAGCATTTATTGAGCACCAATTTTTGCAAATGATGAGGAATGCTTTACCCTCTCCACCCTCAACTCCCATTTCCACAGAGGTCCATCGAGGCGCTGGAGCATCGGCCTCGACAGGCAGCATCAGGGCGTCTGCGGCTGTCTGCACGCCGCTGCACTCACTTCTCCAGCCCAGACTGCAAGGTCTCCGAGTGCAAGAGCACTGAGCCCCACAAGTCCCCTTTTGTATAAGTCTTCCAGCTCACAAGCGGGCCTCAGCGCTGTGCTTGCCCCTGGGGTCTGTGGAGCCTGTCCTTCGTTGCCTGCTCTGTCCATGCCTCCAGGTTTGACAGCGTGAGGCAGTGGTTCAGGTTACCCTACACCTGCCCACTCCCCACCCAGAGGCATTTTCCAGAAGTTCTGGGAAGCGGCACTTAGAAAGTCTAGTGGTTGGGGTGGCCATGCACCTGAGTCACGTCCTTTATTAAAGGAGCTGTATCAGTCATTGGAGAAGGAAATGGCAACCCACTCCAGTGTTCTTGCCTGGAGAATCCCAGGGACGGCGGAGCCTGGTGGGCTGCCGTCTATGGGGTCGCACAGAGTCAGACACGACTGAAGTGACTTAGCATAGCATCAGTCATAAAGCCAAGAGTCTGATCTCCATTTGCTTGATGATGCTGGTCTGGAACGTGGAAGGGATGGGGTTGTGATGAGTTTCCAGGAAGCACCCCTAAGATACCCATACCTGGCTCTGGATAGCTGTGCTATTTCCCTTGATTTGAGAATCTATGAGATGGGAATTATTATTCCTGCTTATTAGGTCAGAAAATCAGGCTAAGAGCAATGAAAGCAGTGACATGAGATAAACAGCCTGTTGACTAAAGATCTGGGATTCAAACCCAGGTCTGTTGGACTCCAGAACCGGGGGTCCTGAGTCCCTCACCAGAGGTTCTCAGACTTAAAAGTTTGCTCAGCGTCCCCCAGGCAACTCACGGAAACCCTTGTGGCTGGCCCACCGCCTCCCAGTTTCTGATTCTGTGGCTCTCAGCTGGGAGTCCAAGAATTTGCGTTTCCATTAATAGCAAGTTCCCAGGGGACACTGACGCCCCTGGTCCGGGGACTTCACTGTGAGAATGCTGCTCTGCGCTCAGCCTCTTACTGTCCTCTGGCATTGCTCACTTACGAGCTGCAGCGTTCACTAGAACACGAGGTGGTATAAAATCCTGGTACAACACATTAGAACTAGGAAAGAAAGTGGATTTAATTATTAACTAAGATATCTGTGATCTTGCATAGAGCCTTATGAAAGCATTTTGGAAGTGGTTGTACTTTCTAAAGCTAAGGAAAGGATGAAGGGATGTGCCACTTTAAAGCATGACAGAGCATTTTATTCTTAAAATACATTTTCTGCTGACATTTTATTCCAGAGACAACCTGAATGACTTTCCTTCTTGGAACTCTGTGAGACTGGGACATCCTATGTCCCAAGTGATTCCAGGAATTTATTACTGACGGCTTCCACCTGGTTTTGAATACGAACAGGAGGTGGGGAGGGGAGGGAGAGAGAATGAATGAATATGAAGAAATTGGTCCCAAATTCAGGTGATTAGATGATTAGGTGATTAGATGAAGGTGAGAGCCCCTGGTCTTTTATAGATACCAAAGATAAGGGGCCCCAGGTGGGTGGGAAATGCCCTGGACATATTCAGGTGTAGAGAAAGTACCGTTCCCATAAACCTGGTTTTGACCCTAAGTGCCCATCTTACCACGCTGATTGGAAGTGCCACGTCAATCATTCTGTGGGTCCTTTCTCCCAGCACCCTCCCAGCAGAGTCAGGGGTGTGCAAGCTGCCCAGAAGCAGCGCTAAGCCCGACCTCCTGCCCTGACCTGCCGCGGCCCCTCGGGATACAGCAGCTTGGCTTTCCCTAAGTTTTGCCGGAAAAGGGAATTTTCGGCAAGGCTTCTGGACAAGCCACACAGCTGTGCCTCCTGGGGCCCCCTCCCTGAGACACGGTAAGGGGCGAGGTCCCTCCCAGACCTTGGACTCCAGGCACAGCTCCCACCTTGAACCATGTCTGTTCAAGAGGTGCCCAGCACAGCTTTTCCCAGATCATAGCGTGCGCTCTCAGGGGCCCGGCCCCCAGGCCTGTGTCCTAGAGGCTGCACGTGTCACTCTGTGGGAAGGAGCTGAGAGGTGTCAGGTCCCTGGGGTGTGAGGCAGAAGGTTGAGTTCCACTGGGACAGAAGCAGGCAGTGCCAGGAGATGGAGGCACCTTAGTCCTTATACTTGGAGAGATCTTGGTCCCTTCCTCCCTCTCTAACCTTGCCTCCACCTGTGAGGATGACCGGCTTGTCCAGTCACCTGCTGGTCCTGAAATAGCCAGAAGGATCCTAAACTTGACCAGCTGTGTGTGCTGTACTTAGTCACTCAATCATGTCTGACTCTTTGTGACCCCGTGGACTGTAGCCCGCCAGGCTCCTCCGTCCATGGGGATTCTCCAGACAAGAATACTGGAGTGGGTTGCCATGCCCTCCCCAGGGGATCTTCCCAACCCAGGGACTGAACCCAGGTCTCCCGAGCTGCAGGTGGATTCTTCACTGTCCGAGCCACCAGGGAAGCCCACAGACCACAGACCACAGGCTGACTCGTCCTCTACATCAGTTCACCGCTGCTCAGCCCGCTCACCACGGGAGGCAGCTGCGAGTCCCCTTGGCTTGTTTCCCAGCAGAGGCTGTAAAAACACTAAGAGCCTTCGTGTACGTTAATGATGTAGACAGCCACCAGCTGAGTGTGGGGGAGGCAGGATCGTGAGGGGGCTTATGGTTGGTCAAGAGGAGCCTAGAAAGATAGCCACTGCTGGAGGAATTGGGCTCAATGGCACTCTTTCTCCTGATAATGAACCCTAGTTCTCCAGCTTTGCATGAGAACAGAGGCCCGGATGTCCATCGTGTTCTGACCCTTGTTATCCGGGAACTGGTCTGTGTGCAGAGTTGGCAGGTGCCAGCTTGATACTGGCTTGCCAGGTAAGCAATTATGCCACAAAGAAGGGCAGGAGGTGGTGGGGTGCAAAGGAGGCCGCCAGTGGAGACCACAGGTTCCCAGTCCATTGGAACTGTTTCCATCTGACGAATGAGAATCATTTATTTTGCCAGTGTGTCAAGTGGGTTCCCTCAGGGGAAGAGCCTTCTTGACATTGATAATTCTCAATTTTCTGCCGTAGATTAGCCAGGTTTTTCTCCCTCCTTATCCCCTTAATACAATTCAAATCATTGATTTTTATCACTTAATCATTGAGTTCCCAGAGAAAACAAACTTAGTATTAGCTGTGCAAACCATGATGTGTATCACAGTTAGGAACGGGAAACGTAAGCAGTTTGATAGGAGAGCAAGTGACTTTCAGAGGCTCCATTCTGTTGGATGATCCAAGTGGTCAGTTTTCCCTGTCCTGTCCATACCACCTCCCCCTCCTTTTAGCCCAGCCCTCAAGAATTCCTTTGGGATCACTTTCCTGCTGTGTATGTGCTGGAAAACTCTGTGTGTGTTACCATGTCAATTTGCTTGGTTGCACTGTAAGAATCCTAAGATGCAGTGTGTGTGCTACAGTTGAGCGGTGTGCCTAAAAGATGGGGCTCTTAGGAAAGATTCGTTTGGATCTTGCCTCTATCTCTCCCCTACCAACTTTGTGATCTTGAACAGAACACCAGTTCCTCTGGGCCTCCGTTCCCTCGTGTAAAAATGGAGTGAATAATAGCTCCTACTTCCTAGGATTGTTATAAGCATTAAATAAGACATGTACAAAGTAGAAAGCCCGACACATGATGAGGCATTTAATAATGTTAAATGTTATTATATCTGTTCATCACCATTTTGACCAGAGGATGGAGGGGCTGTTCATCTGAGAGGCAAGGAGGGGGTTGTGTGGGTGTGTAAATAAATAATCTTGTTGGGAGTGACAGGAGATGGTGACGGACAGATCACTGAATCCTGGGATGGTGCTTTGTGACCTTATAGGGTGCAAGCAAGTTCTAGGTACAGTAGTATGGAAATGAAGGTGGAGCGTGCTTTAAAGGTTAGGGCTCTTTTTCTGCCGGAATCTGGAAGATGCCTTTTGATTTGTTATACGTCCCAGAAAGTCCTGATGAGCAGTGGTGCCCAGCCTTTTGGGCACCATGGACCATTTTTGTGGAAGATAATTTTTCCATGAACAGGGGAGGGAAGATGTTTCAGGAAGATGCACGTGCATGACATTATCGTGCGCTTTATTTCTATTATTGTGACATCAGGCGTAGATCCCGGAGGTCAGGGACCCCTGCTGAAGAGGGGCTCCAGCGTCATCACACCCCTCCCCGCGCCCAGGATCCCGTTTGCCCCCTGTGTCCCTCAGGGTCATGGAATTTCCCGACCGTAGAGTTCTGGAGCCTTTCCACTCCAGCGTCTCTGGGACCAGGTTGTCTGCAGACAGCCAGTCAAAGTGCTTTCCTTCTCCTTTGTCTCTTCCCAAAGCTGCACAGGAGCCGGTGAGGTGGGAACACGAGCCTCCGCCTCAGATTTCTCTTCTGCATCCCCCAGTGTGATCCCAGGCACCCTTCAGTCCCAGCTACCTCTAGAAACCCTGCATCAGTGGCTGCTAGAAATTTACATCCCATAAATTTGGTTTTGGTTTTGGTTTATTTATATTAAACCATGACGTCAAGAGGAATCCAAGGGCTTTGTCAGAATGGGAAGACCCAGGACCACTTGATCCTGTTCTTACGTGGCTCTGAAATCCGTGCCCCACGGAAGACAGGCACAGCCCAAGAGCAGGCGATGGCTTTCCATGTCACACATCACTTTTTCTGGTTTACATTTTCTGACTTTCATCATTTAGTCAGGATTTTCTCCCCCGGGTACTTAGAAAGTATGTCAGAAAATGAAAACCCTTTGCCATCCATTGGAGTGAGGAGGTGGAAAAGCATTTCCACCAGAAATGGAAGTACCAGTATCTCTATGACGACAGCACGTTCAGAGCAGGTCGTAAGGGCGCTGTGAGCTGCAGGAGAGGGGGCACCCACCGGGGATTCTGTCCCCGGACCTTTCACCTCAGACTGCCTCCTTCCCACCTGCGCGCTGGGTTCCTGTCTGCTCTGCCTGCTTCAGAAGTGTTGCAGGAAGGAGTCTCTGCTTTTCCAGCTTTTGCAAGGATAAGACCCTCAGGGGTGGGCACCCCATGTGGGCCAGTGCATCCAGCTCCTTCTCGACCCCAAAAGCCTGGACCGGAGCACGGAGCCCGAGGACTTGGCCATTCTGCACTTGGCAGACATCTCAAGTTTCCTCCTTCCTGTAGGAGGAGAGGAAATGTGTATTTTCACTTGGAGGAGGGAGATAAATCTCGAAATGTCAGAGCTAAAGCTAAGTGAGCCCAGAAGGACTGTTCTCCTTTGGGGTCTGGCAGACCCACGTGGGTTTCCCGGCGCCCAAACACCCCCTACTGAAGCCCGAGGAGCTGACCCTCCCTGAGAGGCTCAGGGGCAAGTCCCGCATCCTCACACCCTTGGCAATCCAGAGAACTCTCTGAGGCTCACGCCGTGCTTTGGTGGTCATTGTTCTGCTGGTTGAGCGCCTTGGCTAATACCCACTGAGATGTGCTAGTACCAGGCGGACACTGCCTCAACCCCTGTGAGATGGAAATGCTAGTGACACGTGGTTCTGAAGCTACAGTCCTTCTGCGTTCAGTAATCCCGGGAGGCAGGCAGCCACTACAAAATACACTCCGAGGAGTCTTTGTTTGTGGAGAGCACTGTTTCTCAAACTGCACCCCTCGGAGCCCTGGGGTTCCCTGGACTGCATCAAGGAGTGAGGCGCGCGTCAGGGGTCCAGAGGAAAAGGGCAGAGAAACGGAAGCCCAGAGGCCAAGGCCGCAGGCCTTCCACCTCCACCTGGAACTTTTGTTTTCATCTGTTCTTTATGTGGTGGTTCTGCATACGGCTTCATTGACAGAAGATTCCACTGCTTTTTTAAAAAAAGTTTGAAGACCTCTGACTGATTTAGAGGTTCTATCCACAGGATTCAAGCTATAATTATATCCACAGGAAAAAATAAATAAAACCCCATTTACAAATCTGGCTTAATTAGCCCTTATAAAAAGTGAAAGCAAATCTCAGCAGAATTCTTCAGGATTCCAAGTCATCATAATTCTTTCTTCCCTTTTGGATGAAGTTGGGGGTCCTTGCCTCTGCAGCGGAGCCCCCTGCTCCTAATTCATAAGGTCACCTCACACTGTGTGGGAGTACCTTCCATGGACTCTGGCCGGAAAGGGAGCAAAGACGAAAGATCTGTGGCCATCCCTCTGAAGGAAATGCCGGGGGTCATTCTCTTTTCTGCAGGGGGCAGCTTCTCAACCACTGAATGGTGGCCCCAAGAGGGGTGGGGGAGGGGGCAAGTCCAGAGGCAGAAGCCATGGCTTTGGGCCAAAAGGTAAAATGCACGTTTTCAGGAAAATTAGAGAAATTTGCCTGAGGCGGGTCCTGCTCGCACACTGAGTTCTTATATGGGCCCTTTTATATTGCTGTTTGCTTTGCTTTCAAATAAAAGATGAGTGTCTGCCAGCCAAGGGCCTCCCAGGCCCCGAAAGGGTCTGCAGAGCAGCGCCGCCCCACCCCCGCTCCCCTGAGAAGGGCAAAGGCGCGTTGAGAGGGGACCTGCGGGGTGGGGGCCGCGGGAGCACGCTGGGTTAGTCAGGGAGGGCTGGGCGGGGCGGCCCCTCTGAGAAAGGGGCTTTCTCCTCTCGGGTTTCCAGGACAGGCAGGCGCTTATAAACATCTGCCTACTCCAAAGACTGAAGAGGACCTCCACAGAGTGCCAGGCGAAATCAGAGAAGGAGGGGCAATTTTTTCCTGATTCTCTGGAGAGACCACCGTGGCTCTGTGTTTCCCCCAACCCGGCTTCGGGTTTGCTGCTGGAACCAGAAGGCAAGGTGGCCAGGATGGTTCACAGTGCCGGGGACGCAGGTTCCACCCGGAGCCGGGGCTGTGGTCCTCGGCTCCCTTCCCTGCCAGGTGGGTGGGGCCTCAGAGCCGGATTCGTGCAGTTGTTCAAATCCTGGCCCTACCGCTTCTTCCTTTTGAACCCTCTGAACCTCTGTTTTTTCAGCTCTGGAATGGAAATCTGAATAGCACCTGTTCTGTAAAAGTCCTTTGGAAGGGTGAGAGAAGACTCGGCTCAGTCCCTGGCACGTAGTAACCACCCACATAAATATCCACCGTCATTAGTTGACTCAGAGATTGTTTTGGAAAGCAGGCACTTGAATAGAGTGTTTAGTAATGGCACGTGTTTTGCTAGAAAAAAGGTCTGGGTTCCAGTCTCGGCTGTTCCAATTGCTGGCTGTGTGATTTTTCATGAATTCCTTGACCTCTCTGAGCTTCACTGTCCCCATTTGCGGAATAAAGCTGGTACTGCCCATCTCACAAGGTGGCAAATGAAAGGAGATCATGCAAATGCGTGCTTATTAGCACAAGGCATTTACTAGCAAACAGTCAGTAGATGAGAGACACCCGTATCAGTGCTCGTTCCCACATTAGCTTTCTCCAAGCAGAACTGAAGGGTTTGTTTTCCTAAAGTCTCCTCAGAGCCTGTTAGCTGACAAAAGCACTGATCCACCAGACAGGGAGCCTGTCCTGAGGTCCCCTGACCCTCTTTTGGACCCATGCTGTTCAGGCTCTTGGCTGGGACAGGGACATCAGCGTTTTCAAGTTGTTGGTTGTCATCAAATGTAATAAAGATCATGCTCCTGAGGCTGCCAGGCCATGGCAGAAGGGATGAGGAGAGAGGAAGACTAGCTAGAAAAGTGAAGGAGAAAAGACAGGACTCCACGGGATTTGAATTAAGAGAAAACAAAACAAAAGCATCCAGTATGAAAACGAAGGCTTCCCTTGGCCGGTGCGGAGCTGGGGCTGGCGTTTCTTGGCCTGTTCCATCCTTCCTGGTCCCCGGTGGCCCCACAGACGCACTTTTCTGTTTGCTGGGACTCAGTGCTCTGGGCCAGCCCATCTCCTCCACATCTGTAGGGGAAGGTGCTTAGTATCCGAGGCTTGCTCGGCAAACAGTAACTCAGCACCGGGCTCTGAACCTGCATGCAGAGTGGGAGAGGCGGCTGCGGGATGTTTAGGATGTCGGTCTGGTCTTTCTTGTCTCCTCAGTTTTACCTCTTGACTGTTGTGTACCAGCTACATGTTTATCCACTTAACTGTTAGAGACAAAAGGGATTTCAAAGGGCTTTGACCCTGACCTCATCTCTTCCAGGAAATCAAAAATCAAGCAGGTGAGCGACTTCCCTCGAGTACTTCCAATGCAGAGGCCATGGGTTCAGGGAACTGAGATTCCACATACTGTGCCTTGTGGCGGCAAAGAATATCAGACAGGCAAATAACTTATTCGTGGACCCTCTACTGGCCTGGGAAATCCCATGGACAGAGGAGACTGGCAAGCTACAAGGGGGTCACAAAAGTTGGTACGTGACTTAGTGACTAAACCACCGCCACCAGGTCTGGCATCCCTGGGGTGAAACTGCTGACCACCCAGCTGTGAAGACCTGCTCTTTCACCGCTTCTCTCCAGTCCTCATTTCAGCAGAGCCCTGCAGGCATCGGCGGAGAAGGCAATGGCACCCCACTCCAGTGTTGTTGCCTGGAGAATCCCATGGATGGAGGAGCCTGGTAGGCTGCAGTCCATGGGGTCGCGAAGAGTCAGACACGACTGAACGACTTCACTTTCACTTTTCACTTTCATGCATTGGAGAAGGCAATGGCACCCCACTCCAGTGTTCTTGCCTGGAGAATCCCATGGATGGAGGAGCCTGGTGGGCTGCCGTCTATGGGGTCGCACAGAGTCTACACGACTGAAGTGACTTAGCAGCAGCAGCAGCAGCAGCAGGCATCAAGGATCCCTTCCTTTTCCAGGTCTTTTGCCTAATGACTTTGCATTAGTTTGTATCTGCCTCTTCCATTTTTGCTGGGGTTGGTTACAACTCAGACTTGCCTAGCGATTTTAGGGTTCAGCTAGCTTACCATAGAACTTTCAGAATTATACTCAGTGCTGAGAAGTTAGCTGTGACTTGTCCACATAGCCTTCCTCTGGTCGAGCACTCCTTTTCAATGACCCTGGGGAGAGAGAGAAGTGTGGCAAAATCATACAGGAGATTTGCTAAAAGTCTCTCTACTGTGTTCTTAGCAGATTCCTTTCAAGTAGGAACTAAACCTGAGTTTGAAGTTCCTCTTCTGTGTTGTAGAAGAGTTGCTTGTGTGTGTTCCTTCCTTGGGGCTTCCCAGGTGGCTCAGTGGTAAAGAATCTGCTTGCCAATGCAGGAGACACAGGTTCGATCCCTGAGTCAGGAAGATCCCCTGGGGAAGGAAATGACAACCCACTCTAGTATTCTTGCCTGAAGAATTCCATGCATAGAGGAGACTGGTGGAATACAGTCCCTGGGGTCACAAAGAATCAGACACGACTGGGCAGCTGAGCACACGCTCTTTCCTCGTGTAGATGCTTTCATTCCCTGCAAACTTTGTTTTGGAAAAGTAACTTCTGAAAGGTTTTGTCACCAATAAGAATTTTATTTCATGAGATTTTTTTTTCACCAAAACAACCACAAAAGATCATGTCTTAAAGATGTATACTTACCATCTTCAATCATGAATGGATTTGCCTGATCTTCGTGGCTCTGCAAAAGAGGCATTCTTTCTATCCTGTTTTGCAAAGCTTTCCTACATTCAGCTTAAGCTTTCTAATAAGAAAAAGTTGAATTCAGTGTGTGTCTCTGAGGCAAATCAATTTAGTGCCAGAGCTGAGACGGTGGAGATGTAAACGTGTGATAACGTGGAGAGCAGGAGTTTGCTTCAGTGGGATTTGTTAATGAAAATAAATCCAGAAAATTTGGCTTTCTGAAGTGAACAAGGAGGGCAAATGGCTGGCACGGCTGTGATGGAGTGTGCCAAATAGATTCCAGGAGAAAGCTAGTGCATTCTTTTCTCTGGAGGCAAAATCCAGGAGGCTTTCAAGGCTCAATTCTTGCCCTGCTGGCCTCCGAGGGGAATCTCCTAGATAATCCTCCTCCAGCCTACCAAAGCAGGGTCTGTGAGGGCTTCATACAAGTTACCTTGCAGCTCCTCCCCTCCCCCACGTAGAGGACTTGGGTCTGTTGAGGAACATGTGAATTATACCCTTAAGCCTCTGGGGTGAAGTTTGCTGTAAGTTACATCTTCCAGTCTCCCTGGGTGCGTCCCGCCCTGGATTGCTGTTTCCCAGAAGCTATTCTGAGAGAGTGGCCAGGAAGCTAGACACCCCTCCTTCCGTATCCCGTGGCTCCAAGCAGACGGCAAGCCTGTGGAAGGAGCTGTGGATGAGACCCGAGTTTCCGAGTCCCTCCTTGCCAGCCCAGTCGGGGGCCTGGGCGGGCCCACTCCACCCTCCCTATCCTCCCCATCGTCGGGAGACCAAGCGTTGTCAGTGATCCCTTCCAAGTGTACAATTATAGAATTCTAAGGCTTTGGCAAATTATATGCCCAGGTCATTGAGGGGGAAAAAAGAAAAACTGGGTCCTGGAGTTAGAGGAGCAATGTGCCAGAGAGGGGCCCTGGAGAGACCCACTGTCCCCATTTGCTGGACGGGGCACCCCGAGGGCACGGAACTTTTTGTTTAAAAACCAGGAAAGTTGTGGACCAAACTGTGACCCTGAGTGCACTTACTGTGCCCTCTGTCACACTTTAAAATAGACGTCGATGGGAAAGTCCAGCCTAAAGGGGGTTTCTGAGTCCATCGGGCCCTGATGGAGCCTGCGGAGGCAATGAGAGGGTAGGTGCCAACCTCATTCCTCAAAAGACAACACCTTCAACTTTGGTTGATACCTTTATTCACTGTTGCTGCTTCGGGCTGTTGTGAATCATAAGCTCACAGAGAATTTAAGCAGGAGCTTGTGAGGATTTTCAGTCCATCCCTGTCCCCTCCGTCACCAGGAAAAAAACAAACAAACCCATCTCTGTATCCCCGAATAGAGCGTCATACCTCACTGCGCTGAGAGAAACTTCCTCTATAAATGGATATGCTGCCACCTTGTGGCCATAGCGGGGAATGTGGGCAAGCGCAGGTAACCACAGAGAAGGAAATGCCTTTGGGTTAAAATCAATTCAGCTCCTACCTGGTAAGAGGTAGCAAACCAAGTGCTGTGAGGCGAAGACAGCAGTTAGATGAGCACTAGGAGAGCATGCTGTGTGCACGTGACAAAGGTGCTTAGCACTTTGCAGGCAGCATCTCCTAAACTGTTCCCAGAAAGCCTGAGAGGTAGGGATTGTTGTTATTATCACCGTTTTTAACAGAAGCAGAAGATATTGAGACGAGGTAGCAACAATACACAGAAGAACTATACAAAAAAGATCTTCATGACCCAGATAACCACGACCGTGTGATCACCCAACTAGAGTTAGACATCCTGGAATGCAAAGTCAAGTGGGCCTTAGGAAGCATCATTATGAACAAAGCTAGTGGAGGTAATGGAATTCCAGTTGAGTTATTTCAAATCCTAAAAGATGATGCTGTGAAAGAGGTGCACTCAATATGCCAGCAAATTTGGAAAACTCAGCAGTGGCCACGGGACTAGAAAAGGTCAGCTTTCATTCCAATCCCTAAGAAGGGCAATGCCAAAAAATATTCAAACTACTGCACAATTGCACTCATCTCACACGCTAGCAAAGTAATGCTCAAAATTCTATCACCTAACATTCAAGCCAGGCTTCAACAGTAAGTGAACCGTGAACTTCCAGATGTTCAAACTGGATTTAGAAAAGGCAGAGGAACCAGAGATCAAATTGCCAACATCCATTGAAAGTGAAAGTGAAAATGAAAGTCACTCTGTCGTGTCCAACTCTTTGCAACCCCATGGACTATACAGTCCATGGAATTCTCCAGGCAAGAATACTGGAGTGAGTAGCCTTTCCCTTCTTCAGGGGATCTTCCCAACCCAGGGATTGAACCCAGGTCTCTGGCATTGCAGTTGGATTCTTTACCAACTGAGCCACAAGCAAAGCCCAAACATCCGTTGGATCGTTGAGAAAGCAAGAGAGTTACAGAAAAACATCTACTTCTGCTTTATTGACTACACCAAAGCCTTTGACTGTGTGGATCACAACAAACTGTGGAAAATTCTGAAAGAGATGGGAATACCAGACCACCTGACCTTCCTCTTGAGAAATCTGTATGCAGGTCAAGAAGCAACAGTTAGAACTGGACATGGAACAACAGACTGGTTCCAAATCAGGAAAGGATACGTCAAGGCTGTATATTGTCACCTGCTTATTTAACTTATATGCAGAGTACATTATGCAAAATGCCAGGCTGGATGAAGCACAAGCTGGAATCAAGATTTCCAGGAGAAATATCAATAACCTCAGATATACAGGTGACATCACCCTTATGGCAGAAAGTGAAGAAGAACTAAAGAGCCTCTTGATGAAAGAGGAGAGTGAAAAAGTTGGCTTAAAACTCAACATTCAGAAAACTAAGATCATGGCATCGGGTCCCATCACTTCATGGTAAATAGATGGGGAAACAATGGAAAGAGTGAGAGATTTTATTTTGGGGGGATGCCAAAATCACTGTGGATGGTGACTGCAGCCATGAAATTAAAAGACGCTTGCTCCTTGGAAGAAAAGCTATGACCAACCTAGACAGCATATTAAAAAGCAGAGACATTACTTTGGTCCATCTAGTCAAAGCTATGGTTTTCCCAATAGTCATGTATGGGTGTGAGAGTTGGACTATAAAGAAAGCTGAGTGCCAAAGAATTGATGCTTTTGAACTGTGGTGTTGGAGAAGACTCTTGAGAGTCCTTTGGACTGCAAGGAGATCAAACTAGTCAATCCTAAAGGAAATCAGTCCTGAGTATTCATTGGAATGACTGGTGCTGAAGCTGAAACTCCAAGTCTTTGGCCACCTGATGCAAAGAACTGACTCACTGGAAAAGACCCTGATGCTGGGAAAGATTTAAGGCAAGAGCAGAAGGGAACAGCAGAGGATGAGATGGTTGGATGGCATGACTCAATGGACATGAGTTTGAGCAGGCTGCAGGAGTTGGTGATGGACAGGGAAGCCTGGCATGCTGTAGTCCCTGGGGTCGCAAATAGTCAGACACGACTGAGCAACTGAACTGACTGACCACTGTTTTACAGGTGATTTACCCTGTAAATCACCTCATTTAAAGACGAGGACACTGAGACTGAGAGGCCGTCACTTTTTTTAAGGTGACAAAACCAAAAGCTAAAGTTTGAAACCAGGATTGCATGACCTTGACCACTTGGCTGTGCCAGAGGTGAGATGAGCATACGAGGGGTCATCCTGAATATGTGGGAGAAGCTCACATACAGAATGAAAGGAAGCCATCAAATGGCTCTGATGTCAAATGCAGTGGAATCCAAGGTAGAAGGGAAGAGAGAACTAGACTGTCAGGATGAAAGATTGAGGAATAAGGCATGACAGGAAGCAGCCTTTGAGACGATAGGAGTCAGATCAACAAAACAAGCTACAGCCTAGTGAGCATGAAGTAGCGTGCTGGCAGTGTCCATGCTCATGAGTATTAGCTGCTAGTAACAATGGTTGAGCTTCCCAGGTGGCGCAGCAGGACACACAAGAGACGCAAGTTCCATGCCTCGGTTGGGCAGATCCCCTGGAGGAGGGCATGCTTACTGTTGTTCATTAGACCTGTGCTGACGGACTTATATATATCTCCCTATTTTGCAAAAGCCCCCTGAGGTCTGTATTATTATGACTCCCACTTTTTCGGTGAGGAAACGGAGCCTTAGAGAGGTTGTTACTTAACTGGGGTCGTATGGATAAATGAAAGGCACAAGTGGAACCCGGGTGCTTCTGACTCAGAGCCTGTGCTAAACATCGACGTATTTGCTGGTGGAGGAAAACAGAACTGGCGTGGGTGTGGAGGGCCTGAGCCACAGTCACAAAAGTGATAAAGGAGAGTTTGTGCAGGGGAGAGGCGGGCCAGGGCACTGGGCACTGAGACGGAGACCTGAACTGCTGCGGAGAAGCCAATTCTGACTCCATGTTGGAACTGTTTCTTTGATTGCTTTTTGTTGCTTTTGTTATTACCGTCATAACACAGAATGGCAGAATGCCCCGCTGCCTGACTGTTAAACTGAAGTGCCTTTATTCAGAACCCTGTCCACCTGTAGATGGCAGGGAGGAAGAAATTAACATGTGCCCTGCCTGAGGCTTGCCATTCTAGGAGATGTTTGCAAGATTAATGACCTTTTTACTTTGCTTCCTCACCTCCCCCATCCCTGTTCTGTAAAACAACCTGACATCCAGACCCCAAGAAGATGGTTATTTTGAGGCACTAGCCCGGCATCTTTTGGTCAACTGGCTCTCGGAACAAAGTCTCTTCCTTGCCTTAACCCCTTGCCTCGGATTCATTGGCTTGTCACACAGCAAACAGAGCTTGGACTCGGTAACATCACTCATTATCAGAGAAACGCAAATCAAAACCACAATGAGGTACCATTTCACACCAGTCAGAATGGCTGCTATCCAAAAGTCTACAAGCAATAAATCCTGGGGAGGGTGTAGAGAAAAGGGAACCCTCTTACACTGTTGGTGGGAATGCAAACTAGTACAACCACTGTGGAGAACAGTGTGGAGTTTCCTTAAAAAACTGGAAACAACTGCCTTATGACCCAGCAATCCCACTGCTGGGCACACACACCGAGGAAACCAGAATTGAGAGACACATGTATCCCAGTGTTCATCATAGCACTGTTTATAATAGCTAGGCCATGGAAGCAACCTAGATGTCCATCAGCAGATGAATGGATAAGAAAGCAGTGGTACATACACACAATGGAGTATTACTCAGCCATTAAAAAGAATACATTTGAATCAGTTCTAATGAGGTGGATGAAACTGGAGCCTATTATACAGAGTGAAGTAAGCCAGAAAGAAAAACACCAATATGGTATACTGTTGGACATGACTGAGCAACTTCCCTTTCACTTTTCACTTTCATGCATTGGAGAAGGAAATGGCAACCCACTCCACTGTTCTTGCCTGGAGAATCCCAGGGACGGGGGAGCCTGGTGGTCACACAGAGTCGGACACGACTGAAGTGACTTAGCAGCAGCAGCAATGCATATATATGGAATTTAGAAAGATGGTAACGATAACCCTGTATGCGAGACAGCAAAAGAGACACAGATGTATAGAACAGTCTGTTGGACTGTGTGGGAGAGGGAGAGGGAGGGATGATTTGGGAGAATGGCATTGAAACATGTATAATATCATATGTGAAATGAATCACCCATCCAGGTTTGATGCGGGATACAGGATGCTTGGGGCTGGTGCACTGGGATGGCCCAGAGGGATGATACGGGGAGGGAGGTGGGAGGGGGGTTCAGGATGGGGAACACGTGTACACCCGTGGCGGATTCATGTTGATGTATGGCAGAACCAATACAATATTGTAAAGTAATTAGTCTCCAATTAAAATAAATAAATTTATATTAAAAAAAAAGAATGTTACGGCTGATGAATCTGCTGAAAGCCTCTCCCTCCAACTATCAGTGTGAGCAGAGAGCTGCCTTTGTACTCCCAGGGGGAGAGGAGGACCATGCAGCCAGAGAGGAAAGGACCCCATCATCCGAGTGCCGACAGCCGCTTATCCATATCCCCAGGAGAGGCTGAGGGTGGAGCCCTTCACAGACCCATTGACCTCAGGCAAGCTCCTTCACCCCTCCTGGCCTCAGCGGCCTCAGCGGCCTCAGCTGCTGTACGGGTATCACCACTGTTGCTGTAACCATGGAAACCTAATAGCATCTCGCCTTGTAGAAGGAAATGCTGAGGATAAAATGTAAGAGGAGATGTGAATGAACTGAGCTGGAGAGAGAAGTATTCTCATTTCCTAAACTGACTGTATTAATAGATGCTTTATGGGGAAGGCTTGGTGACAGCATCTGGTACAAAGAATGTGAAAAGAGTGTTTTCTTTGTGAGATTGGTCAGCTCACTTTAAAAAGCTTCATTATATTGGTTAGGTGTCTTGCAGTTACAAAGGTTTAGGAAAAGTCAGCTGCAGTTTATTTAAAAAAAAAGATGATTACCTCATGGATCTGAAAAGTCCAGAAGTAGAACACCCTCCACGGGCTTCCCTGGTGGTCCAGACGGTAAAGGATCCGCCTGCAGTGCAGGAGACTCAGGTTTGATTCCCGGGTCATGAAGATCCCCTGGAGAAGGAAATGGCAGCCCACTCCAGCATCCTTGCCTGGAGAATCCCATGGACAGGGGAGCCTGATGGGCTACAGTCCACAGCGTCTCAAAAAGTCAGACACCGCTGAGCAAGTCCGCACACACAGGACACCTACAGGGCGATTTAATCAGGGTTCAGATTCAGCTGCCACGCTCGGGGTCTCTCTCTCCTCCTGGTTTCCCTCTGCCCTGATTTTCTTGGCATTGACTCCATCTGTAGACAGCCCCTTACTATGGAAGAATGGCCACCACAGCTCCAGAGCCCACATCCCTCAGGTTCCAGTTGAGCAGAAAAGAATATCAGTACGAGCCTTTACCTTTTGTTCCAGCATTCTGGCCAACACACCCCTCCCACTGGTCCAGCTGGGTCAGGGGTCTGGAGAAGCAAGAAGCTCCAATTGGCTCAACCTAGGGCCTTGCTCTGCCCACCCGTACACACAAACTAAAATGTGGGGAAGACTGACTCTGCCAACAAAAAGGGGGGCTGTTGCAATAAAATAAAGAAATAGGGAAAGGGATACGAGAAAGCTAAGCCATCTGTCAGCAGATCCCACCACCCTGGTCTCGCTCTTCAATTTAGGAGGACTGCTGACCACAAAGGAGAAAAGGGGTGAAGTTTAATCTCTTTCTCCTTCCTAAGAACTTGTGGAATCCCGGGGAAGAAATGGGCAGAGTAACCTTGGAGACCAGAGTGGCCTCTCCCTGGCCTAGCCCAAATGGCAGCTCTTGAGGGAATTGGGTCGTGGCTCCTGAGCTGGTGGCTGAGAATGCAAGTGAATTCAGGCTGCAGTTCCCTGCCCAGGAATTGAACTCCTCCTGGGGTGTGGGGCCCCAAAGGCTGAAGACCCCTGGCCTTAAGGAAGTCACAGCCAGTAGGGAAGGGACTGGAAGATCGAGTCAATTCTGTGAAAAGATCTGAAAGCTTTAGATGCCTCCTTCAGGGTTTCTGGTTGCTTTCCTCTTGGCATTTCTCTCCTATGTGTGATGTTTCTGGATCATTATTTCTTAGTGTTTTTTATTAAAATTATCCAGGCACTTGAAAGTGCAGAACTGGTCCTATTGTGACCTCGTGGTTCAGAACAGAGGGTCGGATTGAGGGGTGGAGACAGCAAGCTTCCCGTTGACAAGCCTCTTCCTAGGTTGCTAAGTCTACGGAGGTTTGAGATTTTCTTTTGTTCCATACAATATTTCCCCTGTAACGCAGGCGTCCCCAGCCCCCAGGATCCAATGCCTGATGATCTGAAGTGGAGCTGAGATAATAAAAATATAAGTAAAGTGCATAATAAATTCAGTACACTTGAAGCCTGAAACCATTCCCCCACCCCAAACCCCGGTTCATGAAAAATTGTCTTCCATGAAACCAGCCCCGGGTGCTGAAAAGATCGGGGACCACCGCCGTATGACTCACATCTTACCAGCACATAACTGAAAATCAGCCTCATCTTCCAGTTACTATCCTTGAGATTCTAGAAGTAATCCATGAAGGGATAGAAAACCTTATCAATGGGACCCCTCCCCCTGGAAAAGCAAGGCAGGCAAGAGGTTTGCAGAATTAGCCTGACGTTTTCCCAGCAAGGGGTCTCAAGGCCCCATACAGGACTCCTGGCTCTTTCCTGGAGCCTCTAAGAGCGCTCTCCCATTGCTGGCCTTCTGCAGACTTCCAGGCCGCCCTCTCTCCATGATGATCAGAGGCCATCTTGGTTAAAAGACAGAGAGAACGGACAGGAAGCACGCCAGGTGACTTAATTGAATTTGGGCAATTCAGATGGAGTAGCTGGTTCTCATTTAGGAAATTCAGATTGAATAACCAGTTTCCTTGTTAAAGAGGGCGATGCAATTTGAGGTGTTCTGCATCAGACCCTGACAACCCAGCCAGTCTCGACGCTGGGTTTTTGCCCTGCTTGTGTTCACCTGGATTTTCGAGTCACTTGTCTGTTTCCCTCCTCCCTTGAG
This sequence comes from Bubalus bubalis, assembly GCF_019923935.1. NCBI lineage: Eukaryota > Metazoa > Chordata > Mammalia > Artiodactyla > Bovidae > Bubalus > Bubalus bubalis. Next base: position 619,029 of record NC_059175.1, on the reverse strand, counting down.
ATTGTCTCAAGTTCTACTATTATTATTGTTAAATTTTTTGGTGAATGCCGGCTAAGTCGCTTCAGTCGTATCCGACTCTTTTGCAACCCTACAGGCTGTAACCCACCAGGCTCCTCTGCCCACGGCGACTCTCCAGGCAGGAACACTGGACTGCCTCCCATTTCCTCCTGCAGGAATCTTCCCTCCGCAGGGTTGCACCCTCATCTCTGACGTCTCCTGAATTGGCAGGTTCTTTATCAGCAGTGCCACCTGGGTTCAAAGTCGAGAGATACACTGATTTGACCCAAGTATATTTTCTAATGCTTTGCTCTCCTTTTATCCATTGTTTTTCCTAACAAATTCTCCATTTTTTTTTCTTTCTGTCTCAGTCTCCTTTTAATGTGGTACTAAGCTTTTAATGCAGTTTCTTTATCTCTTTATTCTCTGGTTCCAGCAAGCGGGGCCTACTCTCCAGTTGCAGTGCACAGGCTTCTAATTGTGGGGCTTATCTTGTTGCAGAGCACTGGCTCCAGGGTGCTTGGGCTCAGTAGTTTAGTTGCCCCAAGGCGTGTGGAATCTTCCTAGACCAGGGATCGAACACATGTCCCCTACATCGGCAGGAGAACTCGTAACCACTGGATCACCAGGAAGTCTGCTTCTAATATAGTTTTGATCCAAGACTCAAATTTGGGGATTTGGGGTCTTTTGAGAAAGAAAAAATTTTCTTTCCTGTCCATATGATGCACATTATAATGCCTTTTGGAAGTAGCTTTGTTGTCATTCAGTTGCTAAGTCGTGTCAGACTCTTTGTGACCCCATGGATTGCAGCACACCGGGCTCCTCTGTCCTTCACTATCTCTGGGAGTTTGCTCAAATTCATGTCCATTGAGTCAGTGATGCTATCTAACCATCCTATCCTCTGCCACCCCCTTCACCTCCTGCCTTCAGTCTTTCCCAGCATCAAGGTCTTTCCCAGTGACTCAGCTCTCCACATCAGGTGGTCCAAGTATTAGAGCTTCAGTTTCAGCATCAGTCCTTCCAATGAATATTCCAGGTTGATTTCCTTCAGGATTGACTGGTTTGATCTCCTTGCAGTCCAAGGAACTCCCAAGAGTCTTTTTCAGCACCACATTTCATAAGCAGGAAGTAGCTTAGACCCTGTTAAGTAATTAAATGGCTATCGCAGCTAATATTTACTGTGTGCTAGGTACTGTGCTAAGTACTTTGCAAGTTTTTACAATAACTTTAGGAATCATGTTCCCCATTTCACAGATGAGGAGACTGAGGCATAGAGAAGTTACGGGATTTCACTCAGGGCCCACAACTGAAAGGCCATGGGGCTGGGAAAGGCTCTCAGGCCTCTGCATTTCCCCACCATCCTGTGCCACCTCCCCAGAGAATGTTAGCCTCACAGAAACAGGGCACCATCAAAGCCCTGCTCAGCATCTGCAAAATTTCTGATGAAGAAGATATTTGCTCCCATCCTAGGGGAAAGGATTGCAGGGCTTAGGCAGAGAAAACCTGAGCTCTAGCCTGCTATTGATTTATGTGAAAAGATAAATTGGCACCAGACAGGGAAATCCCTGGCTTTAGGTAATCTTGGGGAATTTACCTGGGGGATAAGGCTTGAGAGATCCCTACAAAGCAAGGGGCATTTTATTGTTTTGATCGCTGAGTTTTCTGGGGCCAGTAGATATCAGGAAGTCTGACTTAGCCTTTTGACATTCAAATCCATCTCAAATGCAGATGGAAATGTCACATGAGACGGGATCATCAATTCACCAGGTCTCCAGGACAGCAGTATGTCCACTTCTCGACTTGCACTGTGGCTTATTCCCTGGCTTTGATAGTATGGCTAAAAATACATGATTGTTCTTTCTCAAAAGAAGCTGAGCAAGGAATTTGAAACTATGAACAATATTTTATCCTCCCCTCCCATTTTTATGTAAATTTTCTTGTAGCAGAGTAGTTATTTTAAATAAAAACTTTAATGTTGCTGGGCACAATTATGCAAACCAGAAAGTTTGAATGAAATTGCAAGAAGGCAGAGTGCAGTGGGGATCATTACTGTGTTTAAAAAAAGGATATTAATAACCAGAAGTTCCTCAGCACAAAATAAGGAGATTACGCTCCAGAATTCTCTTGGTCCCTTGACCTTCCCGGCAGCCTTGTCCAAAGAGATTCTCAGAAGATGCTGATGACCCTTCGAATTGCCACCCAGCTGCAATTCTACTCAAAGATGAAGCTCTACCCCAAATGCCAGCTCTGTTCAACTCTTGATTATGTCCATTAATCAAAAAAGCTAAGAGGACTGAACCCATACCTCCTTAGTGGTTCTCAAGCTATCTGTGGAGCTGGCCTTTTTCTTTTAAAAGGAAAACCTCCAACCTATCTACTAATACATTTGTAAAATATAATAAAAATGACTTGCTGGAAAAATGAAAGAGACATAGAAAATAGAGGCCCAAATATGTAATTATGAAGCAGGCATAGAATGACATTTGAAAAAAAAAAATATAATCCAAATAAACATAATTAGAAAAGGGGGAAATAGCTGCAACCCTGTGCATATTGGTTATGGAAAGGGTATGTGAAGGTGATTCATGTCATGTCCTAGAATGTGGCAATGTCAAATTGTTATAAAAGTTTCTAAGTCACTTATTCTCAGCGTCTGTGTTTGTATCTTCAGAGGCCAGTAATCAACTCTTCATGGACTGGCTGTGATCACTTGAAAGTTAATGGGGCTCCAGTCTTGGCTCCAACCCTCAGTGCCCTTAAATATCCAGGGCCCTAGAAGCTTCTTGGGGAACTAGATGCCTCTGATACTGTAATCCAGGGCTCTAGGAATAACGTGCCTGACATTGATGTAAACCATTTATCAGAGGAAAGTGAGAGCAGATGATATATCTTTAGAATTCAGGCATGGAGTTATTGATCAAAGAAGAAATGAAGACTCTGGTTGTTACAGCAGAGGGCGGGCGGGGGAGGGGCGGGGTGCCGGGCAGCCTGTGCATCTCCGTCTGCAATGGTTACAGTCAGGGAGTGTGTTGGGAACCGGGCCAGACTGTGAGGCCTGCTCTCTGCTTTTGGCCCTGCCACCTGAGGCTTTCCTTGTTCTCTGATGGGCTTGAGGGAGGATCTGCGTATGGACTGTCTGCCGCATTGGCACTTCTGTTCTTGAGAGTGGAAGAAGCCCCCCAACTCCTCTGAAGCCTCCAATCCTTTGCACAGTTCTTTGTCTCCTCTGCCCTGTCTCCCTCCTGATTTGATCCCTACCTCCCTCAGATCTTCCCACTTCCAAAGGTCTGACCTGTTGCAGAGTCAAATCTCTGTAAGCAAGACCCCAGTACATTCCACAGTAAGCCTAGTTCATTCCACAGAGAGCGCAGTACACACTGAGGAATCAGCCCACGTATGATTCAGGCTGCAAGCATATTGATAGACAAAAGTCACCTTGCTCATACATAATATCTTTGTCACACACTGATCAAAATCATGTATCGAGTCAGTATCTAAAAAGAGTGCCTTACACGTGACTATTGAAAGTCTTTAATGGTTTATTCTTATTTAAAAAATAGTGTGTTTGGAGGTAAAGTGCAAATTAGCAGAAAGAAGAGATTCTTCTAAGTAAGCGTTTGTCTGGAACTCAGTCACTCTTTTCCACAGCATTGAAGTATGCCACTGTATGTGTGTGTTAGTTGCTCGGTCGTGTCTGACTTTTTGCAACCCCATAGACTGTAGCCCACCAGGCTCCTCTGACCATGGGAATCTCCAAGCAAGCATACTGGAGTGGGTTGCCATGCCCTTCTCCAGGGGATATTTCTGACCCAGGGATCGAAACCAGGTCTCCCAAATTGCAGGCAGATTCTTTACCATCTGAGCCACCAGGGAATCCCATTGTATGGCAATATAATATCATAGTATGACTATATCAAAATGGATCTATCCATTACTTTATCGATGGACATGTGATTAAACTGTTTTTTTCACTTGACATTATAATCATTCCCATGTCATTAAATAATCTAGCCTAATGATTTAATGACTATGCCATAATCTACTGTGTGGATAAATAATAAATTCTCTCGTATGGATAAATAAAGTAATAAGTAAAGTATTGAGTTGGCCAAAATGTTTGGGTTTTCCATAAAATGGTACAGAAAAACCCAAATAAACTTTTTAGCCAACCTAATACTTTATTTAACCAATACCATATTTCCCCCTGGGCTTCCCTGGTGGCTCAGCTGGTAAAGAATCTGCCTGCAATTCGGGAGACCTGGGTTCGATCCCTGGGTTGGGAAGATCCCCTGGAGGAGGGCATGGCAACCCACTCCAGTCTTATTGCCTGGAGAATCCCATGGATAGAGGAGCCTGGTGGGCTACAGTCCATGGGGTTGCAGAGTCGGACACAGCTCAGCGACTAAGCACAGCACACAGCATATTTCCCCACACCCCAATTTCTCCTGAAATAGTGTTCCTGAACATCCTTGCAAATACATTTTGTCTGCCTTCATGATTATTTTTTTAAGTGAAGTCTGTAGCCTTGTAAGCACTGGATCAAAGGGCATGGAAAATTCTGGGGCCTTCCTGAAGCCTTGTCATATTGGACAAGTGAACATGGAGAGACAAGACCTTGGACTGTAGAGAAAGACTGGCCTTGGTCATAACCCTCACTCTGCCGGGTGACCTATGTTCAGGACTGACACTCTGTGAGCTTCAGTTGCCTCCATATAACAAAAAACAAAGTGTTAGTTACTCAATCGTGTCCGACTTTTTGCAACCCCATGGACTGTAGCCCACCAGGCTCCTCTGTCCATGGGATTTTCCAGGCAAGAATCCTGGAGTAGGTTGCCATTTCCTACTCCAGGAGATCTTCCCAACCCATGGATCAAACCCATGTCTCTTGCATCTCCTGCATTAGAAGGCGATTCTTTACTACTAGAGCTACCTGGGAAGCCAAATAACAGGGAGAAAAGTAAAAGTGTTAACTCCATAGGACTGTCTTGAAGCTCAGCTAAAATCACATGTTTCAAAGCCCTGAGCACAGTTCCTAGGAAGCGGCCCTGCCCTGGGACACATGATGTCTGAGTGAGCACAGGTTCTTAGCTCTGTCTGCCGTCTCCATCAGCTGTCACACAGCCTCATACCTGGGGCACTGTTCCACAGTACAACTTATGCTGGGGAGAGAGGCATGCAGGACTGGTCTCAGCTATTCTACAACGGGAACAGAATCGAATGTGAACAGACAGGTCCTAGATGGAACAAGCTTGGGTTCTCCTGAGGGTTGTGTCCCATTCTCTAGAAGTTCAGGGGCTCAGAGTTGGGTGTTTCTGCCTCGTTGATGGACAAGGTGACAGTGTCAGGCTCTGAGACCCAGGAACTGAGGGAAACCTTTCTGCCAGGTCTCTCCCATCCAGGGTTCTGTGTGAGTCGTGCTGAGGGCTGAGAAGAGAGAGGGATGATGCTTGTTGATCCCTAGCTAAAGGACCGGTACCTCCCTTTGATCTGTTTTCATTGAAAGCTACAAAGGTTAAAATTGACAAGGGTCCCGGGGGAGGTGAGCGGTATGCGCTTAGCTTTGTTTGGAGCCTGTGTCCCCCGTCTGCCCTTGCCTTGCAGCAGACACATTTGTATGTTTGGATTTTCCAGAAAGGATAAATCACACAAACAGAGCACCTCCTTGGGAGTCCTCCCTAGAGTCCAGCTCCACCCCCTCCCCCTCCTGTTAACACATGCCCCATTCTCCGCGGCACACACTGGCCTAGTCTGAAGAGCCTTCTCTGGAAAACTCATTCTTGGAGAGAACTTTCTTTGTGCGATAGTTCAGCCTTTTAGACTAAACAGACGATGAGAAAATAGTGAAGCCCAGAGACAAAAAAAGAAAAAAAATGAGTTCCTTTTGGTAAATAGAGGAGGGAAGGCGTTGCGTTGGGCCTGAGGTCCTGTGCTTCTCTGAGCTGACTGCGGCAGCAAAGCCAAGAGAGATTTTGGGAAACAGAGCCTGGTTTTCACTGCGTCGTGTTTTCTCTTTGTTTCCTCGCCACTCGGATGGTGCAGGGGACCGTCTGGCTTCCAAGCGCACATGGAGTGCTCTCGGGCCCAGCACAGGCCTGCGGTATTTGGCCCGCAAAGCAGCTTTCATTTAAAATCAAGGCTCTGAAGGTTGATCTGGTTTGAGAACAGTTCCGGGAGCGTGGGATTCCTTGGCATGCGGTCCCCTCTGGGCTGCGTGGAAAGAGGGGAGTCTCGTTTTCCCGAGATGAGCCCAACAGTGATGTAGAAGAATAGTCCCCTGGTGGATGAGCCTGGTTCAGAACCCAACGCAGGACAGTGTCGCAGCCGGGGTCCCAGGCCTTCCTCTGGCTGGGCTGGGCTGTAGAGCGCACATCCTGTTTTTATTAGGAGGTGTGTTTCGCTTCTAACCCCTTCCTCTCCTCCCCCCCCAGAGATGAGTCCCAGTTCCATTGGCATGCTGATGCAGCTCGGGGCAGCTGACTGCACCGCCCCAGGTTGAGCTTCTAACCAGGAGGAGGGAGGGAGCCTTGGCCCGGCAATTTCGGGAGACAGTTAAAAGATTAGATAGTAAATTTACTTAACAGAGACTAATCGCCTGGGACTGGGTTTCATATCCTGTTTTGAAATAATGTATTTTCTCTTGTGCTCTGGTCTGAATCTGTCATCCCGCCTCTAATAATGAGAGGCAGCGGATTTTTAATCTTTGACCCTCTTCCATATAATCTAATCACGGTGGTTTTCTGCTCCTCTTCTCCTTATTTGGTGAAGTTCGGGAAAGAGAAAGAACTCCTATCTCTGGCCTTGCCAGCCGTGCTCTGGTTCTTGCAAGGCGCTGGGCTGACGAGCGGAACCAGACACTGCGTGCTACAGGTTCTGTGCATTTCACATGGAAGAGGGAAGCCGGGGAGAACCGGAGAGGAAGGTCAGAGGGGTGGCAACTGGGAACTGCAACGAAACCGTCAGGACATCTGTTTCCATACCAAGGCCGCCTAGAGAGCTGTGAGTCACAGAGCAGCCCTGGGTGAGGCCCCTTCCTACTGTCTCTGAGCGCCATCGAGTTAGGAAAGGGACCCAGGTAATCCTCCGATTGTCTGCACAGGGAAACCTTTATGCATTCAGCCTCCTCCCCTCCCCTTTCAAGCTGGGAGGTCTTGGCGTGTCACTCCTTACTCTCTGGGTTTCACCCCAGGCAGCCCACACTGAGCTCTTCCTTTTAGGCGGGGTTGCCAGGTGGGGTGTCTCTCCAGCCCTTCTGACTTGGGGAGTCACTCCAACAGGAATCCTGGAGGCTGGAAGGTTGGGTTCAGCTTGAATGAAAAAGTGAACAGGGGAATGTTTTCACTTCCTACCTGCCTGTCCATTCTTACAAAATTGTTGCTTGATCGTGTGAGAGGCAGACTTGTCTCCAGCATCTTCCTTTTCCCATTTCTCAGAGATCAGTGACTCTGCAGATAGATCCAAGTCCTTTGACTGTTTAGCCAGCAACGAAACAAATCTAGTTAATCTAAAGAGGATGTTTGAAAAGCATATAGGGTGGACATCTCAAAGACATGGTTGAAAAGCAGGGTTTACAAAGACCGACACTGATCAGCTCCAGAGGGTCTTGAGGGCAGCCGTCTTTCAGTGGTTGTACCTAGACATCGGTGCTAGTGGATTGGTGTCAACTGCATTCGGCTTTTTGGCCCCGTTGCCTATATAGAATTTAAAGGCCATGGAGGGAGAAACTCAGTGGCCCAGCTTGGCCAGGGATTGGTAGGGCATCTTGATTCATTGACCTACCAGACTGTAGGCAGGGAAAAGCAACTCCTCAGCATGTGATAGGTTAGAGTGTACTGTTATCCCAAAAAGAGGAAGGTGCTGGTGAGCCGCCGAAAATCAGCAAAGTTCAGCCAAACATTTGTGATTCTCTGCGGCACTGGGGCCTAACCTTGCCCCGTGGGTCTTGCTATGGCAGCGCACAGGCTTTGTAAAACACGGGTGACGTTCTCTTCTGCCTCCGTCCCTTCAGGGTTCCGCCGTCATCACACCCACACTCGTCCTCCTGTCAGTATCGGGACAGACAGACGCCTAAACCTTGACCTTTGGAGCTGAAATTACTTTGATTCCTTGGAATCATCAAGGTTCCATTCTTCACTTGTCTTCATTAACTTCTTCCTGCGCCTCTTTGTGCCCCATTCAGACCCCTGCCACTACACAAAATCCCTGTTCTGCAGTCTCCCCCGCCCCCCCAAATTCACAGCTGAGATAAATAATTCACAGGCAAAATAAATACCCAGTCCCATCCCCAGCTCTCTGTAATTACCTCCCTGGTGTGCATTGGTTTCACCCTTCTGGGAAATGTGAGAAAGGAAACAGGCCCTTTTAGCCTGTGAATGGTGCTTTATTATTTTGATGCATGAATGCAGAAGGAATAAGAGACAAAATAAAGTTAATAATACATTGCGGTGTAGATAATTCATCACTTAAATCAATAGGAACTGCAGGTCACTGAACTGGAACTGGTGTTACTGTGATCTAAACATGGAATTAATAATTGAAACTACCCTGATCTGTCTTCCTGGAATGGGAAGACAGACAACCCCAGGGATAGATACATACAGCACAGGAGGAAGGAGGCGATGGAGATAGACAGATGATTCATGTAATTCCTCCAGCTGTCACATACAGTAAATATGAAAATCTGCTTTCTATCTGGAATCAGCCTCATTTGGGCGCGAGGTTAGCTGAGTTATATCCTCAGCTGTGTGTTTATTTTTTCATTTATTGCAGGAATTTCAGATGATTGGTTAGCGTGGAATGCTGCATTTTCTGAGGTTGAAAAGGCTCGCTAGCAGTGACGAGGCAGTGAAATGCACAGCCTATGGGGCCCCTTCATTACTTTTTCTGCACCCCTGGGAATTCAGTCCTCAGTTTCCCAGGAAGTTTGGTTCGGCAATCATGAAGGGGACAGTAGAAGCAGTGACCTGCATTAAAGAGCATCACGGAAGAGTCAGGAAGATGAGTCCTGAGGACTATCCTTAGCTCTGCAACCTTAAGCAAGTCACGAATTCTCTCTGATCCTGTTTCCCTCCCTGGAAAAGGAGGTAAGGGCTTCCCAGGTGACTCAGTGGTAAAGAATGCACCTGCCAGTGCAGGAGACGTGGGTTCAATCCCTTGGTTGGAAAGATCCCCTGAGAAGGAAATAGCAACCCACAGCAGTGTTTCTTACCTGGGAAATCCCATGCACAGAGGCGGCTGGTGGGCTACAGTCCGTGGCATCTCAAAAGAGTCAGACCTGCCTTAGAGGGTAAGCAACAAGAAAAGGAGATGATGATAGTGCCTGCTTTGTAAGGCACTGAGGACTGAATGGGATAATGAATGAAGGGCCCCTAGAATCATGGCTGGCACCTGGTGCCCACAATGGTTCACATTGCTCTGGGCCCTGAGGTCATGAAGTTACTAGGCCAGGGTAAGGGTAAGTGGGTGGTTTACAGAGAGAGATTTATTGCTGGTAAAATGAAAATTGACCCTAGATGCTTTGGCTTTTAAAGAAGCAGAATCCATTGTAGAAATTCATCTGTGTCCTAATGCCTTCTGCTTGTGGAAGTGGGAATGAATGGGAGTCCCACCCGTAGGTCTGGACACATTGTAAAAGTAGGACTGCCCCTTGGAGGTGGGGATTTGGCCAAGTTAATCGTTCTGACTAATGAAATGGGAGCAAGTGGGGAAGAACGGGCTTCTCAGGTGGCGCTAAGTGGTAAAGAACCTGCCTGCCAATGCAGGAGATGCAAGAGAGGAGGGTTCGATCCCTGGGTCGGGAAGATCCCCTGGAGGAGGACATAGCAATCCACTCCAGTATTCTTGCCTGAAGAATCCCATGGACAGAGAAGCCTGGCGGGCTACAGTCCATACGGTTGCAAAGAATGGAATATGACTGAAGCGACTTAGCACAGCACAGCACAGGGGAAGAACAGCTTTCTGGAGGACTCTTTCAAGAGAGGGAAACAAAGGGGAGACTCCAGGGGAGAACAGGAAGTGGAGCCTTGCAGAGAACGGTGGCTGAATTCTTTTAAGAACAGAGATGCTTAAAATTCATTTTTAAGCCTTCCTCCATCTCCATAGCCTTCCCATTGGTCTGTATCATATACAGATGCTGTGCATGTCTGTGTTTGTGTGTCTGTGTGTGTCTCGTCTGTTCGTGTCCGTGTGTGTCTGTGTGCCTGGGTTAGTGGGTATAATGCTCATAAATGCAGGAGAAGAGGCTGGGTTTCCTGGCTGGGCTGACGTGGTACATGCCAGGAGTGGCTCATGTCATATCAGCCAGATGATCCATAAACTGGTCCGTTTTAGCAGAAGTAGGACTTCAGAACCAGAGCTGACTGGGCAGAGCCTGGTCTTGGTTCCTACCCCAGGTACTGGAGAGACTGGGCCTGCACAGGGCTTCCCTGGCCAGCGAGGTGTGTCTTACACCCACTCCCTTTGCTCCTCATCTGTCTGTGTAGGCTGAAGAGGAGCGGGCTGGACATCATCTACCAGGCACTCAGAAGTCCTTTGCCTGGGAGGTCCCATCCTCCATGTACCAGCATTTCTACTTGATGTGACTTTTCTACCTGACCAGAGCACCAGCCTAAGGACACCATGGGGATGGGTGGCCAAACTTGGAAAGAGAATGGTCCTCCACCCTCAAGACCAGCCCCCTGAGGCCAAGAGGGAAGACTCAGAAATGGAGCAGGATTCCTACAAGGGGCACTGCCACTTTTCCCCCATCCTCAAAGGAAAAGGCTAAGGGTGTGTTAGCGGGTGGGACACCAGAGCCCCCTCCTCTGGGGATTTCCTGAAGCCCCTGCCGCAGCTGGGATGGGACTCCCGGGAGCTGAGCAGCCAGGGGACCTTGGCAGAGGAGAGATTAGCTTGCCTGAGCCTTAGTCTCTCAGGCAGAGGGCCCAGGACAGAAATAAGTGGGTGACAGCCCCTCCCTATGGATAGAGGTGACCACATTCTCAACTGCTGTTTTTAAAGAGCTACCTCTCCTCTGTCCTCCAGTGATTCCAGAGTCCAGCAGGATCTTTAAGTGGAACTATTCATATTGGGGAGGGAAATACAATGCAACCCACTGAATGTAAACATTTGATTCTAAAGTCAACAGTATAATCATATGAGCCCTTGAAAATCCCTTAAATCACTCATAAATCTCCAGAATGTGCTCCCTTCAAAACTCAAAAGCCAAAAAAGGGATCTTACCTTTTTGTGTTTATTTTTTTAATTTTATGTTTTTATTTATTTATTTATTTATTTATTTATTTTTTTGCTATTCTGTGTAGCATGGAGGATCTTAGTTCCCCAAGCAGGGCTCAAACCCGCACCCCCTGCACCGAGAGCACAGACCGTTAACCACTCGACCACCAGGGAAGTCCCAGGGACTTACCTTTCTAAATTCTGTTTTCATTTGAGATCCAACCTTCCCTGGAGTACTCAAGGCCAAGATCTAGCCTGATCTAGAATGATGATGGATTTTTCTCTTTTTGCTGAGCGATGGAGTTCTGTTTTCTAAGTCCAATGTGCTTACAGATGTAACTTCAGTAAAAAAAAAAAAAGAAAAAAAAAAGAATCTAGAAGGCAGTGAACCAAAAAGCAGGAGATCTCAAATTGGGTCTAGCTCTACTACAAACTAGTTGTGTGACCTTGAACAAGACACTTGACCCCTCTGGATAGTAATTTTCCAAACTTTAGAACAAACTCAGTGAAAAGATGGGTAAGTAGGTGAATAAATAGCTAGATTCCATCCTTTTTTTTTAATGTATGATTTAAAGTATCCCAAAGTAGAGGAGACTGAGATACTTTTACAGTTATGTCTTTGTAATTATATATATTTTCCATGAAAGCCCTGTGAACTAGAAATACAACCCTGTCCCCCTTGATATTGTTGAAATAGATTACAGATGGCCAGAATTTATTTGTAAGTGTTGAATATTCCTATTTTAGGGTTGAAATCAGCTAATATTTTTGATGTCCTCTTTGTGAACCAAGAAAAATCCTTCCTTATGACTTTCTAGATGCCATGTGTGTTGGCGATACCGAAGGTGAATTAGAGGCAAGTCTTAGTTGACTCTTTGGTACCCAGAGAGACCAAAGATGGGACAGGGTGGTACCATCTTACAAAACTTGAAGGCCTTACTATTTAGGACTTTGAAAATGTATACTTTTACAGAATTACCTCTTGGAGACTGAGTTTACTCAAACAGACCATGTGGCTGTTGGGCTAAATTCATGATCTTCACACACACTGGTCAGGTTCTCTGCACATGCCCCTGGGACCCTTTCAGGAGCTGAAAAGGGAGAAAGTAGATGAGGAAATTCCTAGCTGTCAAGACTCCAGGTTCCCCTGGGTCCCTGCTTGCAAGGATATAGCTCTACTTTTATCTGATTTATATATTAAGGGTTTCATGTCAGATTGCATGTAAATAAAGGGTCCATAGTAAGACAAAAAAGAAAGAAAAGAGACAGACAGTCTTTAAAGTCTGAGGTCTCCCACATCTAAGTTTTTGTGATGTTTTAGAGAAACAGACAAAGATCTGAGTTTACCAGTTCTGGGCAGATGAGTCCTAAGCAGAATACTCAGCTCTCTGCTAGTTTCCAAGATTGAGTGTAGATTCCTTTTCATGATCCAACTCACCCCAGGCCATGAAACCAATATATACAGTCAATTCGTATTATTCACAATAGTTATAGATTATAAAGTCACCTTGAACATGAATTAGTGAATACTGAATCATTGCCCCTAGGGGAAAATACGCACACACACAGAAACGCACACAACTCCCATAAAACATCGTCTTAATTCCTAGAAGCAGATCATCCTCGTAGATTTCGTTTCCTCTATTTTATGAAAGGAAAAACAAGGTACAGAAGTAGTAAGTGGATTGCTTGAGGCCACTCTACTAGACCGATGCCAAAGTTGGGATTCAACTCCATCCAATTGGCCTGAGAGCCGATCTTGCGGGGCCCAGCCCTGCCCTCAGACTCCCCGCCTCCAGCCATCTCTGTGAGGCCTGAGACAAGAAGGTGGACTGTGGCCTTGTCTGACCTGACCTGGGAACCTGTTCATTGGGCAACTCAGGGTTTTCCCCTGTCTGCACATGTCCATAAATGAACTCGAAAGCATGGTGAGGATTGATTGTTGGGGTTACAGATACGTTTTCACAAGTAGGAGAATTTTATAAAGTTGGAATCTGCAAATAATGAAAATCAGCTATCCATGTAATGTCAATCATTTACATTCTAGTCAAAACTAGGTAAATTATTCATTTTAATATTCTGCTGATCATGTTCACAGTTGCCTTTCATGAAAATCTATTAGTCATGTGATCTGGGTGGGACCCTTTAAGCAAGTCAGAATTTTCCCATTTTTGCTAATGAAAAAATAAAGTGGAGAATGAATGCACTGTAAAAGAAATGTAATTATATGTACCCACTCTCTCCTTCTCTGCCCCCTTAGTTGTTTCTGCTCCCCTGTTCCCTGCCTCTCCTGAATCCTGTTCTCCAAAGGGAAGTCCCATTTGGACCAACCTAGTTGCTATATTTCTTATGATGTAAATCTGGAGAACAAATAGAGAGACAGGATCTGAAAGGCAACCCTAACATGGCAAGATTGACTGAGGCATGGGGTGTGTCAGCAAAGAGTGTGCAGGCTTCCATGAGGAATGTACACGACACATAGAGATCATGAGAAAGAATGTCTGAAAAGTCTTCCTTTTAGACAGTCAAGTAAATATTAGAATTCTCTTTGAACCACCTGTGATTGTGGTCCAAATCTTTACGTATAACTCTACTTCTTTACATATAACTCTGTAGACACTGGGCCGCCAAGACCATAGTTTTGTCATGGTTATGGGATAAACATAAAGTCTGTATGTATTGATGCATATATTTGTTTTTGTAGTCTTTGTAGCAATATTTTCCTGTATATTAGAGTTATTAGAGAACAGGTAGGTGGCTTTGGATGCAAACTATAAAGGCAAATATATTTCTTTTTTGGAAGAATGAATATAAAATTGTGGGAGATGGTATCTTAGTGTCACAGATATCTTATGACCCTTTGGAAGAAAAAAATTTCAGAATCACTCTATGTCTTTCATGTTTGTTTCCTAAGAAGAGAAACATATCTCTTCTGGTTGATATCTAAGAGTTTCTCTTTCCTCTTACATTATTTGGATTCTATAAGCCTCAGGTTCCTCATCTGTAAACCAGGGATAAAAACATACCTATCTCAAGCCAGTGGTATGAAGATTTGATGAGATATACTTAGCATAGTTCCTAACACCAACTAACCCGATATATATCCTTTGTTATGATAATGGTAATTAACATCCTCACAGTGGGAAAATTTGTTCAAAGATAAGTTTTTAAAAGTTTTTAAAAGATTTTAAAAAGTTTTTAAAAGTTCAAAGTTAAGTTGTTCAAAGATAAGTTTTAAAAGTTTTTAAAGTTTTAAAAGAGAAATGAAATCACATGTCCATACAAAGTCTGGTACTCAGATACTTATAGCAGCATTATTTGTAATGGCCAAAAAGTGTAAACACTCCAAGTAGCCATAAAGGATATAGTTCAGTTCAGTTCAGTCGCTCAGTTGTGTCCAACTCTTTGCGACCCCATGAATCGCAGCACGCCAGGCCTCCCTGTCCATCACCAACTCCCGGAGTTCACTCACGTCCATCGAGTCAGTGATGCCATCCAGCCATCTCATCCTCTGTCGTCCCCTTCTCCTCCTGCCCCCAATCCCTCCCAGCATCAGAGTCTTTTCCAGTGAGTCAACTCTTTGCATGAGGTGGCCAAAGTACTAGAGTTTCAGCTTTAGCATCAGTCCTTCCAAAGAAATCCCAGGGCTGATCTCCTTCAGAATGGACTGGTTGGATCTCCTTGCAGTCCAAGGGACTCTCAAGAATCTTCTCCAACACCACAGTTCAAAAGCATCAATTCTTCGGTGCTCAGCTTTCTTCACAGTCCAACTCTCACATCCATACATGACCACTGGAAAAACCATAGCCTTGACTAGACAGACCTTTGTTGGCAAAGTAATGTCTCTGCCTTTCAATATGCTATCTAGGTTGGTCATAACTTTCCTTCCAAGGAGTAAGCATCTTTTAATTTCATGGCTGAAATCACCATCTGCAGTGATTTTGGAGCCCCCAAAAATAAAGTCTGACACTGTTTCCACTGTTTGCCCATCTTTTTCCCATGAAGTGATGGGACCAGATGCCATGATCTTCGTTTTCTGAATGTTGAGCTTTAAGCCAACTTTTTCACTCTCTACTTTCACCTTCATCAAGAGGCTTTTTAGTTCTTCTTCACTTTCTGCCATAAGGGTGGTGTCATCTGCATATCTGAGGTTATTGATATTTCTCCCGGCAATCTTGATTCCAGCTTGTGCTTCTTCCAGCCCAGCATTTCTCATGACGTACTCTGCACAGAAGTTAAATAAGCAGGGTGACAATATACAGCCTTGACGTACTCCTTTTCCTATTTGGAACCAGTCTGTTGTTCGGTGTCCAGTTCTAACTGTTGCTTCCTGACCTGCATATAGGTTTCTCAAGAGGCAGGTCAGATGGTCTGGTATTCCCATCTCTTTCAGAATTTTCCACAGTTTATTGTGATCCACACAGTCAAAGGCTTTGTCAAAGGACAATAGATAAGCAAAATATGGTATATCCATTCAATGGAATATTATTCAGCCATAAAATGTAATGAAATACTGATACATGCTAACACATGGATGATTCTTGAAAACATTATGCGAAATGAGAGAAGCCAGTCACTAAATGTATGTGTTTCATGATTCAATTCACATGAAAATCCAGAATTGGGAAATCTAAAGAGAAAAAATAGTAGATTATTGACTGTTTGGTGATGGAGATAGGGGGATGGGGTATTAGCTAAAGAATATGAGGTTTCTTTTTGAAGCAATGAAAACTATAAATTGATTATAGTGATAGTTGTACTTATTTGTAAATATATTAAAAACTATTGAATTGTATACTTTAAATGGGTGAATTTTAAGTATATGAATTATGTTTCAATAATACTGTTTAAAAATTTTCAGTGAATGGAGGGAAAAAAGTTTTTCTAGATATTTTTGCTTTTGACACTGAATCAGAAGCCAACGATTAGAAGACTGTAGTCTTGTTCTTGACAGGCGTGGAAACAGGACAGAAGGAACTAGTTTGTGTCCCTTCATTCCTTTGTGCTCTGCAGGGACAATACCCAAAATCTATGTTCTGCTGGAGCTTAGCCTCCTTAAGTTGGAAAGAATTTCAGAGGTCATCTAAGGAAAATATGCCCATCACTGCCAGCATCTCAGCTCAGCCAAACACTTCTTAATCTCTGCTTTTACCAGGAAATTACACCTAGAGAGGAGAAGAGAACTTAAAAATACATGTGGGGGACATTTGTGGCACGGCTTGGAGAGGAAGGAAGGACTTGGGAAAGAATGCATTTGACCCCGTATATGGGAGGAGAGAACAGACTGACAACAGCTGCCCTGAAGTGTGAGTGAGATGTTGATGCTGCTCACACCCAGCAGACAAGCAAACCCGGAGCCAAAGCAGGCAGACACAGCTATGAGTCCAGCAGACAGAAAAGGGAAGAGACAGGAACCGGCCTCAGGGAAAACCCTCATCATAAGTACGTTGGGTACTGGGAGCTTCACAAAGCACCCTGTGGCTCAGCCCCTACAGCGTTCCTAAAGGTAGGTGCTGTTACACCACTCTTACAAGCAAGGAAACTGGCCAGTAGAGGTGATGGTCCTTCTCAGAAGGGCACTCAGTTAGCAAGGAGGGAAACTGAGACCCAAGCACAAGACCTAGGGCATCTTCACCCACGCTTGCACTCAGTTGTGTCTGACTATTGTGACCCCATGAACTGTAGCCCGCCAGGCTCCTTTGTCCATGGGATTTCCCAGGCAAGAATACGGGAGTGGGTTGCCATTTCCTCCTCCAGGGGATCTTTCTGACCAGGAATTGAACTGCATCTCCTGCATTGGCAGGCGGGTTCTTTATCACCGAGCCCCCAAGGAAGCCTGGAGCATCTTCACCAGCATTGCCCTACAGCAGACCTAGAGAAAGGGTCTGCCATAATCTACCTAGCTGCTCCAGGCAAAAACCTAAGAGGTGTTCTTCTGGAAATGCTCTGATTTCTGCTCCCACCAGTCCATCCAGGAAGGCAGGTCAGATCGAAGTCCTCAGCTGGCTCCTCAGGTCATGTGTGCCCTGGCTCCTCCTTCCCTGCGCAGACTCAGCCTAGACCATTCTCAGCTTCTCGCTCACTTCTTTCCTGCTCCACTGGGAGAACACCTGTGCTCTCCTCTGTCAGAAATGCCCTTTTAGGTCTTCTTGCCACTGGATCCTTTCTCCTACTTCAGGTCTCAGCTCAAGGGTCACCACCTCTTCAAAGAAACTTCCTGGAAGCCCATCCGATATGGCCATCCCTACTTACTTTCTCCGCCATCGCCAGGATTGCTTCCTATAGAACACCTACCTTGGTGTGTGTGTGAAAGTCACTCAGTCGTGTCCGACTCTGCGACCCCATGGACTATACAGTCCATGGAATTATCCAGGCCAGAATACTGGAGTGGGTAGCCTTTCCCTTCTCCAGGGGATCTTCCCAACCCGGGGATCGAACCCAGGTCTCCTGCATTGCAGGCAGATTCTTTACCAGCTGAGCCACCCGGGAAGCCCAACACCTATCTTAATCTGCAGTTATTCTTTTCAGTCTATTTATCTGTAGTCATATTTGTTCACTATGTCCCTAACTATAAGTCCAGAAAGTCAGGGATTCAATTCTCTTATTCCTTGAGATGTCCTGGAACCTTGGACAGTGTGTTACCCGTGGAAGATTCTCAGGAGAGGGAACGTGGAAGGGAAGGTGGAAGGGGGCCTTCTGGAGGTACTCCACAGGGTAAAGAAGAGCTTCATTACAGTGGTGTCTAGGGAGCAGAGGACTCTGGGATGCCCTGGTTTTCTGCTCACTTTTTGTGAGCATTTGAACACTTTTCTCATGCCTTCATTTCCAAAGGTATTTATTGAACACTTTTCT
Organism: Bubalus bubalis; assembly: GCF_019923935.1. Lineage (NCBI taxonomy): Eukaryota > Metazoa > Chordata > Mammalia > Artiodactyla > Bovidae > Bubalus > Bubalus bubalis. Next base: position 600,969 of record NC_059175.1, on the reverse strand, counting down.
TTTTATTAAAAATAAAATCCACTTCTTAGCAATTGCAAATAGATATCCTAGGCAGCAGGAAAATGGATGTTGAAGTTGAGATTTGACCTTGAGATGCAGTTATAAAGTCTGTGGTCCTAGGTTAGGGATGGGGAGGGGTAGGATTGTCAAGGACAAGAGGAACTCCAATCTATTTTAACTTGCATTAGTTATAACCACATAGATGGGCATGGAAGAAGTGACTCTGTGGTCCCTGCAGCTACCTAACCAGTTCATCTTCACAGGCTGAACTTTCCCAGCCTCACAGGTGTCCAAGGCAGATGTAGAATGTGAGAGCCCTGTGTCCAAATTAACTGCTCTGTGATCAAAAGTGATTCACATGTGGCAGTAGTGAACATGCTGGTGATCAGAGCAAGGGTCACCATACAGAGGGTCACCAGAAAACTGAGGGTCACTATACAACTAAACGGAGAAGGCAATGGCACCCCACTCCAGTACTCTTGCCTGGAGAATCCCATGGACAGAGGAGCCTGGTAGGCTGCAGTCCATGGGGTCGATAGGAGTCGGACACGACTAAGCGACTTCACTTTCACTTTTCACTTTCATGCATTGGAGAAGGAAATGGCAACCCACTCCAGTGTTCTTGCCTGGAGAATCCCAGGGACGGGGGAGCCTGGTGGGCTGCCGTCTATGGGGTCGCATGGGGTCGCACAGAGTCGGACACGACTGAAGCAACTTAGCAGCAGCATACAACTAAGATCATGGCATCCAGTCCCATCACTTCATTTTTGCCCCTCAGATAGAAGAGGGAAAAGTGAAAGCAGTGACGGACTTTATTTTCTTGGGCTCCAAAGTCACTGTGGATGGTGATTCAGCCATGAAATTAAAAGATGCTTGTTCCTTGGAAGGAAAGCTATGACCAACCTAGATAGCATATTAAAAAGCACAGACATCACTTTGCTGACAAACATCCATCTAGTGAAAGCTATGGTTTTTCCAGTATCATATATGGATGTGAGAGTTGGACCATAAAGAAAGCTGAGCACCAAAGAATTGATGCTTTTGAAGTGTGGTTTTGGAGAAGACCCTTGAGAGTCCCTTGGATAGCAAGGAGATCAAACCTGTCAATCCTAAAGGAAATCAACCCTGAATATTCACTGGAAGGACTGATGCTGAAGCTGAAGCTCCAATACTTTGGCCACCTGATGCAAAGAACGTACTCATTGGGAAACACCCTGATGCTGGGAAAGATTGAAGGCAGAAGAAGAGGGTGGCAGAGGATGAAATGGCTGGATAGCATCATCGACTCAATGAACATGAATTTAAGCAAACTCCAGGAGATGGCGGAGGACAGAGGAGCCTGGCATGCTGCAGTCGATGGGGTCACAAAGCGTTAGACACGACTTAGCGACTGAACAACGACAATACCACACAGTGCGTGTTTGCAACAGGCTGGCACTGCCCGAGCCCCTCTCCTGGCTTTATCTCAGTCCATCCCCACAGGATTTCTGTACATACATAAGCTTCGTGAGAGCAGGAAACTTGCCTTTTTAATCATTGACTCACCAGCATCTAGAGTGGTGTCTGGTTTGTAGAAGATGTTTAGTGGTTGTTGGCTGAATGAATAAAGGAGGTGGGCCCTGTAATTATCCACCAGCATACGAGCTCTTTTAATGCAAGGGGCTTGTTTGACTGTGATTCATAATTCATGAGCACACATGTGACGCCTAAGAAATGCCTAACACAAAAGAAGTATTCAATAGATAGTTGCTGAGTAATCACCTCCGCATTTTGCAGATGAGGAAACTGAGGCCTGGAGAGGTAATGTAACCTTCCTAAAGTCACATAGCCAGGGAGTGGTTAAGTGGTGACAGTTGGCTTTTTAAAAAATATTTTACTTTTTATTGGAATATAGCCAATTAACACTGTTGTAACAATTTCAGGTGAACAGCAACCTACATATACATTTTATCCATTCTCCCCCAAACTCCCTTCCCATCTCAACTTTTAATTATTATTTTTTTTAAAAAAAGAAGAGTACTTCTGGTTTAGGAGTTGGGGTAAAAAAACTGCATAGAAAATAACAGATGAGGGTGCAAGAGTGAGTTTGAGATAACCTTCAAAAAATGCTATAACTTGCTGGGACATCTGTAAGCAATGTAATTTGTAGAACAAAGTCAGCTTAACACTGCACTCTGCAAAGATTCTGTTTCTGGGTTTTCTTACACAGTTCCATTCAGAAGAATTTGTTTTTTTGTTTTGGGGTGTTTTTTGAGGAGGTCTTGTTTTTCAAGGGAAGGATGGCAAGGGAAGAAAAAGAGTGTTAACTAATCTTCCATCACAATGAGAAATGTTGTTTCAAGGACCCCAAAGAGAACCTGAACTAAACACACCTTTCTTCATCCCCAGGAGCTAGGGCAGTTTTGGGGAAGAAAAGCAAGGTTCATGGAAACTGCACCTGTCACAGACACATTTAGGGAGACTCCTTTCCATTAATCAAGCTGTCAACACCTAACGTGTCAGAAAACCATCTAGATGTGTTTGAGTCAATCAGCTAAATGGAGCAGGGCAGCGCCATCGGCTGCTTTTCTTGAGGTTGGCTGGCTGGCTCTGCTCAGGGCGACTTTGAGAGGAGAGGCTCTCTTCCTGCTGGTGTTGCCCTGAACAGGAGGGAAGCAAAACAAACCGGCCACGCTCGCTGCTGGGGGTGATGTAGACGCCAACAGCACAGCCGCCTGCCGCCGCAGGTTGCCTGGGTTAGCTGTGTCTATTTTTGTCCAGTTAGACACTGGCGCCTGGGCAGTCAGTGGCTCAAGGTATAACACATCCACCGAGGAGAAAATTAAAGCCAAAACCCTCTGTATAGTTTATTCATCACAACCCAAAACTGACTCCCTGCTTGTCTGTATTCAGGCTGAGCTCATTTAACTGCTTCCGCTGTGTCTGTTTAAAGAGAAAACAGAAGAGTCCGCTCAGGGGAGTAAGATAAACCAAAACACAAAACTGCAACAACAGTTCTTTCATTTATTCCTCGAATGGCTTTGTTTTCTCCACTGGCTGGGATGAAAGCGACTGCATCCTAATGATTAATGATTATTATTATTATTATTTCAAGTTTAATGTTTCCTGAAAAGAAAATATGCTCTGGGTTATTTTCTCAAAGTTCTCTAGACCAGGAAAGCAAAGCCCCAGTTACAGATTCCAACGAGGTTATCTTCGGCCTCTAAACACATCAGAACAGGGTACACGTTGTTATCATTTTATAGATGAAGATCAGAGAGGTAGAGTGATTTGCCCAAGGTCAAACAGCTAGGAGTCAGAGCTGAGACAAATCTAAGGTTGGCTGAGTAGAAGCCTGTAAATTTCCTGAGTTTCACATAGGAGATCATGGTCAATAGGGCAAAGATCTTCAGAGGTACATAGCCCAGACCCTGTGAGAGCAGGGGCAGATGTGGTAAGCATGGGAGTTACGCTAGCCTTAGGAAAGTAGTTTGGGTTGACAGCGGCGGTGGGAGCTGCATTGCTGCAGATGAGTGAGTTCAGCTTTATGTCTTATCTCCCCAATGAGATTTTATGCTCCTTGAAGACAAGTACTTCAAAAGAGTCTACAAATAGGTCTGCAGAAAATTTTCCTTTGTAGTACACCCAGCAGAGCCAAGTACAAAGATACCTTTGGACGTTTCCAGGGATGCTATGGACAATGCTGGCAGTGAAGGCCGGTGTCTGCCAGGGTGACGACAGGAATGAGAGCCTGCTGCCGGCCAAGTGCAGAGACTGGAGCTCCCAGACCAGCCGTATTTGGAAAGAGATGAGTTTGAAATTCCAGGTTAACAGGGAGAGGCAAAGAAGAAGATTTACAGGTTGTGTTGGGAGACACAAGAAGAGTAACGGCAGAGTGAGGGCATGGGGGGGAAGCAGAGAGTGAGAAAGCTTGCTGATAACGATGGTGATGAGACATAGCCCCGGCTCCACTGACCTGGGCAAGGAGAGGAGGAGACAGGCTGTAAGAGAACAAATGCCATATTTAGTGGGCGGGGAGAGATCAATAATTCTTTATGTTTAGGGAGGAGGGTAGCGAGAAATCTTCAAAACCCACTCTCTTTTCCAAGGCTCGGGGAATGTAGTGAGGAAGGAATTTGAAAACCTGCCAGAGCAGGTGAGCAGAGTTTGGGAAGAAAATCCCGTGCCAGCGCAGAGACACCAGCAGGAGGTGTGAGGGGGTCTAAGAGTGCAGACCTCATCTTTTCCACGGGAGGAAGCAAAGGGGGAAACGGACGCATTATCCTTCCTGCAGAGGAAAGCTGACCACGTCAAATATCTCAGCAGCAGAGCTATGAGAAAGAAGACAGGTGCAATACGGTCATGAAAAAAACCTCAAAGATTTGTGATGGGGGTGCCAAAGGAATGAGGATTTTTGTTGTTGTTTTTTAGTTACCACGCAAGTGTTATATATTCACTGCAGAAAAATTGCAGAGAAGCCAAAATATAAAAATAATTGACACATATGCTATGAGCATTTTGGTGCAATTTTCCTCCAGTCCTTCTTCTCTCTTACATACCACACATACATTTATAGTTTATATTTATAGCTTTAAATTGCACTGTGCATACTCTTTGGAAACCCCCTTTTCACTTAAAAATATATACAGAACATTTGTCTGAGTACATGCTAAGTCACTTCCGTTGTGTCTGACTCTTTGCGACCCTATGGACAGTAGCATGCCAAGCTTCTCTGTCCATGGGATTTTCCAGGCAATAACACTGGAGTGGGCTGCCATCCCCACCTCCAGGGGATCTTTCCGACCCAGGGATTGAACCCGCATCTCTTATGTCTCCTTCATAGGCAGGTGGGTTCTTTACCACTAGCGCCACCTGGGAAGTCCCAAGCCTTTGTCCAGATTTCTGAATAACCTCCTCCTTTTATACGACCGCTGGCCTTCCATTGTAGTGGTGGGCCCTGACATCCAGCTCCTACGGTTGGGAAGTGTAGGTGGTTTCCCGTTTTTTCCGTCATCAAATGAGCTCCAATGAATAGCCTTTACATATAATTGTTTGTGCCTTTTTCAGACGATTTTCTTACATGTAGACTTGCTAAATAAAAGGTTAGGCACACAGGAAGAGCCTTGGAGATATATTGCCAAATTGCCCAACTGAAAGGCATTACCCGTTTGTATTCCTTCCAGAAGTGAGTGCAAGCATCTGTCTCTCCCCATGCTCTCTTTCACAGAGTATCATCGTTAAAAAAAAATAGTTGATGTTGTTAAATTTAAGAGTCTTGAAAGAATACCATGACCTAACTCTCCCTAGAAGCTCCACCCCTCCCCCCTTCCCCAGCACTCTTCAGGCAGAACAGGTTTAGTCATCCGGGACATTTGGGTTCCCTGGAGGTGGATTTGGAGAAATCAGAGGACATGTAAACAAATGTATTTAACGTCTGGGCCGTGGTGGTGACTGGGAGGTCCTCTCCTTGTCAGGTTTCATATGTAGAATCAAACAACAGCTTCCTGCATCAGAACTGACACTTTCAAGAGGATGCACACAGGTAGCGGGCCCCTAGTGGCATGGGGAAAGAGACCGCTACCACTGCCTGCCTCTGCCCTCTCTGGCCTCCTGCTTCTTGGTGATTCCAAGCAAGGTCCCCAAGTGTCATCTTCCTCTTTAAAAAATCACCCTGGCTTTAAAACAAATCTGCCCAACACCTCAGTCTCTTCCAGCAAGAGACTGAACTTCATCTGGGTCCCATTTGAGGAGAGCAGGCGTATAAAAGTCTGACATCAATGGTGCAGAGAAAATGGAGAGCTCACCTGGGGAGACTTACAAGTGTTTCGCATTCAAAGCACATGTCTCTAATGCTAATCAGATAACCGTAGCGTTTAGTTCTTACATCTGGCACAAAACTCTTGCTTTTATGTTTCCTTGCTTTTATTTGTTCCCAGAAGGTAATAAAATTCACAATTGTATCTCATAATCAATATAGCATCTCTCCAGGCGTTTCTGCACATGACGTAGAGTAGGTATAAACTCAGGCCTGCCTCTGGTGAAGGAAACACAGGCTCCTGCGTGCTTGTCCTTGTCGAGATCCCCCGTGCTGAGCCCTCACCAGTGGGTGACTGAGAAGGCTGACCTTGTCTCCCTCAGCGCGCCAGTGAGAGGGGAGGCAGAGTGAGGGAGCTGGGGACCTCACCGTGGGGAAGGCAGATGCACCGCAGGACATTCTCTTCCTTTAGTAGCTTTTCAAACTGTATTTTTCATCTTATTTTTTTTGGCTGTGCCAGGTCTTAGTTGCAGCATGCAGGATCCTTAGTTTCAGCATTTGAACCTTAGTTGCAGCATGTGAGATCTGGTTCCCTGATCAGGGATTGAACCCGGTCCCCTGCATTGGGAGAGTGGAGTCTTAGCCACTGGACCACCAGGGAAGGCCCCAGGACATTCGAGTTGGGATGGCTGAGCTGTTTACCTAGAAGCCAGAACCACCAAGTCAGAATCGGTTGGAAGGTTTGCCCTCAAAAAGACAATGAACTGTTAGGTGGCAGGGCTGGTGAGTGACAGAGAAGCATCCAGCCTGTGCTCGGAGTTGCCGTGTCTTATCAGTTGGCAACACTGCTCTGTCAGAGTGCTCTTGGCACAACGCTTGTTTGGGGTCACCAACAAGGGATCCACAGGGACCACGCTCCAACAGGCAGAACGCATCATCTTTTCCTGAACTAACTTAACATCGGTCAAGATGCAATGCAAGTCCCAGCTAGATATTTGGGGACTGTCTAGAATGGGCTAAGTATCAATAATTCAGTATTTCATAGCTTTATTAAGTTCATGTTCACGATTCAAAAAAGAACTATCCTATCAGAACTGGCTGCTTAGCTGTTATGGTCTCAAACGTCATCTTCCTGCTTCAGGTTTACTTCAAGGGACTTTGCTTGTTAGAGTGAGCGTATTTTCATCCCTAATTAATGTGTTACTTATCTCCTAAATGTTGGGAGAATGAGCTTATGTCTTGATTTTGTTCTTACCATATTATCTTTAATAGATATTTAGCATTTTAAGCGGAGAAGGCAATGGCACCCCACTCCAGTACTCTTGCCTGGAAAATCCCATGGACAGAGGAGCCTGGTAGCTGCAGTCCATGGGGTCGCTAGGAGTAGGACACGACTGAGCGACTTCACTTTCACTTTTCACTTTGATGCATTGGAGAGGGAAATGGCAACCCACTCCAGTGTTCTTGCCTGGAGAATCCCAGGGACAGGCAAGCCTGATGGGCTGCTGTCTATGGGGTCACGCAGAGTCGGACACGACTGACGCGACTTAGCAGCAGCATTTTAAGATTTTTTTCCCCTTTCACAACACTCTGAATGAAGGAAATCACCATTTCTCTTCCTGTGAGAGCGATCCATCTGGGCTCAGTTGTTCTGAGAACACAAGGTGAGAGCCTGGAGTAGGGTAGGGCAAGCGCGATGCCCACTGCTCACCATGTAAGGAGCGGGTCCCCCACCTGCTCTGGGGGACGAATAGGTGTAAGCTCGGCACCCGGGAGGAGCTGCCTCCTTGAATAGTGTGCTGGCCCCTCCACCGTCCTCACCCTGGTCCTGGCTCCGGGCCCAGTTGATCCCCAGGCTTGTTTGGGACTCATCACTGATACCTGGCTTTTAGAGCCTTCTGCGCTAGAGATGTGTTCAGGGACATGTGCTTTGCGGTGTGTGGGTGATGGAGAGCAGACGTGCCTTAAACGGGACAGAGGTCCCTCTTTGCTGATCTCCAGGCGGCTCAGCTCCTGACAACACAGATTGGATGCTATTTCTTCCACATCCGTCCTAGCTTGTGTGACATCTCTGCCACCATTCCATTTGGACCAAAAGCTTTGAAATGAGTACCACTAGATGGCCAGAAGTCTCAGAAGGTTGACTGTGTTGAACTGAGTGATTTTACAGTTTTTCAGCATTTGCTTTACTTATAGATAATCAAGTTCACTCAGTTCACCTGACTTCATACTTTTTGTTCAGCTTGAAAAATGAAGTGAGTTAGTGTGGAGCATTATGCATGTGGCAGTCTCCTAACATTATCTCGTATGTCTTACTGGCCAGCTGATGGTACATGAAACGATGCCCCAGGGTTTTGGGAAGTGCATGTAAATATCCGCCTCTCTCTTATCTCTCACTGTAGTAATTTATCAAGGAAACTTATTTCCAACAGGCTAGGTATTAAACACTTCGTTATAAAAACCCACATTGGATGTCTCTGATCAAATTATAGTTCTCAAAGTATTCCATCACTGAGTCTAGTGAAATTGTTCCTAATATTTTCCCATAACAGCGACTTTAAAAATATTGGTTGTGCTTACAAAGTATTTTCCCAAATGCTTTATCAAATTAAGATTTGCACAAACACTCTCTTTTTATCAGTAGGAAGTCTGTGCCCTCTTGGAGAAAAACCAAGTTAATGAATTTCCACCCCCACCCCCACCCCCTCTTTTTTTCAGCCGCTTGTATTTCTCTCCTTTCAAGCTGCCTTCCTCGAGTTTGCTATTGTAATGAGGGACAACCCTCGGTGGTCTCATAAATCAGAATTGTTAATATTTATGTCTCTGTTGGTCTTTTAAAATTGAGTTTGAGGGTTGTGTTTTTTTTTTTTTCCTCTTTCTCTTAAAACTGTACCTTTTTGTCTTTTCTAAGGATACTATGTTATGAGACAAAAGTTATCTTCTCCAGGTTTTCAACTCCAAACTAAGTAGAAGGCAAGCCTTATACTTTCTGCAGCGACAGCAACAAGATTCTGAGGTTTAAAGATGCAGGTCCCCTCTTGTTACTCAGCCTAACATTTGCAAGGGTCTTTCAACAAATACTTTTCACGTGCCAATTGTGGGCCAAACACCGATTTTTAAAAAGACAAGCTTTTTTAGTCTCTGCCTTCATGAAGTTTGCTTTCTTTAATACAAAGGTCACTAAACGTTTACTGTAATGAGCCAGAGAGTAAATATTTTAGACTTAGAAAGCCATATGGTCTTTCTTTTTCTTTTGTTGTTTTACAATGTTATGTTAATTTCAGGTGTACAGCGAAGTGATTCAGTTATACATATAAATGTATCTATTTTTCAGATTCTTTCCCATATAGGTTATTACAGGTTATTGAATAGAGTTTCCTGTGCTATAGAGTAGGTCCTTGTTGATCATTTTATGTAGAGTAGTATGTATATGTTAATCTCAACCTCCTAATTTATCGCTCCCCTCTTTTCTTTTTTGATAACCGTAAGTTTGTTTTCTAAGCCTGTGAATCTGTTTCTGTTCTGTAGATAAGTTCATTTGTGGCGCCGTATGGTTTTTGGCACAGCAGCTCCACTCTGCCCTCTGCCACGTGTGGTGAAAGCTGCCCTGGACAGTCTGTGAAGTGAGCATAAGTGGCTGTGTCCCAATATAATTTTATTTACAAAAACGGGCAGTGGATTGGATACAACAGCTTGCCTATCGCTGGCCAAATGAAAGAAAGATGTGAAAACAAGTAAGAACTAACTATGATAATTCCCGTAGGTGGTCATTGCCCTAGAAGAAACAGGGCCCTGGGAGACGAGCGATGGGGGCCCTCCTTTGGACACAGCAGTCTTCGAGGGAAGGCAGCTCAGGAGGTGTCACCTAGGCTGAGTCCTGAGACAGGTGAGGGCTCAGCGATGTGAAGTGGGGGTGTCAGGCGGTGAGAGCTGCAGGCCAGAGGAGGGAAGGTGCTTGATGAGTCTGAGGATCTGAAAGGCCACTGGGGCACCTTTCATCCCCCCCAGCGCCCTTCATGCCTGAAGTGGGGTGTTCCTATGAAATGCAGGGGGCGTCTGTTGGCGTACTCTAGCATCTGGCCTTGAAAGCAATGGCTCAGGCTGCCCTGGGGCTTCCCTGGGACTCCCAGTGTGTGGCTAGCAGGCCTCTCCTCTAGCCACCCAGGGCAGATGGGGGCAGAGGGGCTTGCTTTTTCTTTTTCTTTTTTTCCTTCTACTTCTTAAGAGAGGACCTTTCACCAGTACATGGAAAACAGAAGGTTTGCTTGGAATGTGTCAGGCTAAGCAAAAACACATGGTCTGGATTTATTCTCCTAAAACAGAGCAAGAGAAAGGCGGGAAACGGAGCAGCCTCCCATAAATCATCATTTGTCCAAGGAACAGGTTTCTGACAGATTTGCAGGGAACCATTGTACATGTGTGTGTGTGTGTGTGTGTGTGTGTGTGTCTGTGTGTGTGTGCACTGTTTGATTTCCAAGGCAGAATTTCATCATCTGGTCCTATCTGAAGAGCAGAATGCATGTATTTCCTGCATCCAGAAGCTGTCTCCATCATAACTAGCCCCTGAAGAGATGCCCTGAACCCTGAAGGGTACTGAAATTCCCCATGGGTAGCGAAACTGGCCAGAGGTCCCTGGTTGGGGCAGAAGTTGAGCAGGTGGACAGCTGGAGATTCTAGAGCATCGGAATCCGTAGTTCTACCCAGTAAAACAGCCGTGAGACCGTAGTCCTGGGCCCTGGAGGTCTCAGCAGACTCACTGGCTATTGCGGCCTCATCACACTTCCCTGACCCCATCCCCACCCAGAGCCACCTTCTCCCCATCTCTCTGGCATACAAGTGCATATACAGATAAAGCATGGTTGTTATTTGTTGATTTTGTCACTAAGTCATGTCCGACACTGTGACCCTGTGGACTGTAGCCTGCCAGGCTCCTCTGTCCATGGGATTTTCCAGGCAAGAATACTGGAGTGGGTTGCCAGTATTCCCCCTCTAGAGGATCCTCCTGACCCAGGGATTGAACCCGCAGCTTCTGCATTGGCAGGTGGATTCTTTACCACTGAACCACCCGGGAAGCCTTGTATACACATACGAATGCCTACCTTAAATAGTACCCTATGGCTCTTAAGATAAAGGCAGACTTCCCCAACATAGCACAAAATACCCACATAGTTAGGCCTTTGACGTTTTTTTCCCAAGAATCATCTTTCATTTTTCTCCAACATCCCTGAACTTGTTATCAGTTCTACTAGCCCATCCTGCCTCCTCTGCTATAAACTTTTGTCCACACTGTTTTCTGCATGAAAACTCTGTTCCCTTATTACCTCATCACTTTGTTTTCAGCTCAAATACACAGCCTCCTAAGTAAGTCCATTTTCTCTTCTCTATATCCCTAAACACCCTTTGTTTCTCTTTTAAAGCACTTATTACTATTATAGTTAAATATTTCCTTGTATTACTTGATTAACCTTTGGTTAATCTTGGTTTTCATTTTCCACTCCCTAAGTCATCTGTCCTGGGGCAAGAAACAGGGCTGGGTCTATGTTTTTGTATTGATTCTATTTTTGTTTTGTCTGTTTGTTTATCTTTGCACGACAGTGGTGTCTAGTACATGTTGAAACTAAATACAGTACCTTTATAATGAATGAGTGACTTTGGGGGTGGGGAGCTAATTGCTTTTGCAGTGGAAACCTGAGTAATTACAATAATTAGCCTGTTACCTGCAGGTTTCCCTTCTGCCAGGGCTTTTATCCAATCAAAGATGCATTGGTCCCTAACTGGGCATTTTAAACAGTGAAAGGGGGTGGGGCAGGGAGTGGTGACAATTCTCTTTGGAATGAGGAGTTTTTGAAGGAAAGAAGATATGATAAGATTATCCACTGACTCCTCATGGTACAAGTGAGAAACTAAAGGTTTCCAAGGTCAAAGGTTCATTAGATTACCATACATCTTTACAGCCCAATTGTTCATCTTAGGATGGATTCTTACCAGAAGCTGTACTGCCTGCCCCCCTCTCAGTGCACCATCTTTCCTGAGTGCAGTGCCCTTTAAAAAAAAAAAAAAAAAAAAAAAAGGAAAGTAAACTAACCTCAGGAAACTGAGCTCCAGGACCTCTTCCCCTTCCCTCTTGGGCTCCTCCTCTCCAGTTTCATTGTTCACCCCAACCAGCTCCAGTGCCCCTTTCCACTCCAGGCGTGCCCAGCATCTTCTAGAGGGTGGGGTCCCTTTGCCCACCTTTCATGACCTAATATCATCCTAGAAACTTACCTGTTCTGTGTCCATGATACATTGATTTGTAATTTTGCTGACTACTGTCAAACCATGGAGTGGCATTCATGGGTTTCTATGCAGTTCAGCTCAGTAAACACCCACATTCAAACCAAGACCTCCCAGGACTGCTTAGGGGTGGGAACCTGGGATGCTATTACAAACCAGTTTAGGAGCTTTTTACCCAGCTTGTGTTAGTTCAGCCTTGTCCTTAGCAGAAAAAAACTGCTAGATGTCACCTCAAAAACAGGAATTTCCCTCAGCCCTGTATATGTTAAAGGCCTCTGCTCATCAAAACTACATTGCTTGATATCTCCATCACTTTCCATCTATACATGGACTGAAAGTTAACTCTTGAGTGGGACTGATTCTGTCCTTCCACATCAAGCCTGCCACCAGGTGGACAGCATGGAATTCCCTGGGCTCTCTCCCTGGCTCAGCCATGCCGTTTGGAACTAACTCCCCAGGTGTAACCTGCAACTGTGCAGCACGTCCCAGGTTCCTGAGCCTTGACTTCCCGTTTGTAAAATGACGCCAACTCAACACTTACCTGGAGTGTGCTTCTAAGCATATACATGTTCTCTCATTTAATTGAGGGCACGAATTAGACTCATTGTCCAGTACCCAGAAAGCATGGCTAAAATGAATCAGGTGTCAGACACTGGAGAGTGGTGGGGAGCATGGTGAACTGGAGAGCAGATACCCCATGAGGGGGACAGCAGTGTCTGGGAACAACGAGGCTGTCTTTCCAACATCAATCCTGCCCTTCCCCGCGCTGGGAAACAGGCACCTAGGGTGGGACCCCCACCCCCAGCCCAGCCACACACTGTGCCCTTGGCTGGTAGAAACTAATCGGAAGAATCCTATACACCTTGCTCTTTCAGTATTTCAACTGTTTCAGGCCGTCCAGGTTTACGCCAACCCACAGATGGTACTCCCAAAGCCACAGGAATTGGTTCAAAGTGGCCCAGTCAGTCGAAAGCTCAGGGGTCTTTGCTGGAAAATCTGAGACACACGAAGGCTGGTTCCCTCTCAGTTCTACAGAATGCAATAATGTCTAGAACCATAACCACCATTTTTCCCCCAGAAGGGAAGCCAGCTTTAAGAGGAAGCTAATATCTTAGAAAAAAGAATGGAGAAGCAGAAAGAAACAGGGTCATTGATGACTCTATTAGGCTCTAAATCTAACCAACCTTGCCTTCTAATCTCCCTCTGGCTTTTCAGGTATTTGGCTTGGGTTTTCCTTTACTTCTGTTAAAACAAGATTCTTACCCAATTCAGCTCTATCCAGTATTTACCAGGCGAGAATGCAGGCCCACACTTTTCAGATTTTCCGTTTTTTCCCTAAGAAAATCTGGATATTTGGTGTTTTATTATTTTATTATACCATTTTATTATTAAAGTACCATTTGGGCCAAATAAAACATCTCTTTGAGCTCCTAGTTCCTATCTCCTGGTGCCCTCAGGCTCTGACTTTATTAATATTTTCTGGTTCTATGACTACTGCAAATCCTTGTGAGACGCTCGGGTATTTTCCTTCCAACAGTCATAACTTGGCTTTGTATCATCGACTCTCTCTTAAAATCTTAGCATTATCTGGGATGCTGAGGAAGCAGCCACCACTTCCTGACATTGAGCTAGTAACTGTCTCAAGGACTTTGAAGGCTTGCAAGGTTCAGGCAGGATGGCAAATTGGAAAAACAAAAAAAAATGTAAGGGCAACATGCCTACCTTCTCATTGCTGTCCTGTTCATCACCACCTCCAGCGGACCAGAGAGAAATCACCTCCTCCCAAATCCCCAAGATTAGTGGTCTTTTGGCAGCAGGGACCAATTTCGTGGGAGACAATTTTTCCACCAACCAGGGTCAGGGGATGGTTTTTTTGGCAGCATGGACCAGTTTCATGGGAGACAATTTTTCCACCAACCAGGGTCAGGGGATGGTTTCAGGATGATTCAAGAGTATTGCATTTGTTGTACACTTTATTTCTATTATTATTATTACATCAGCTCCGTTGCAGATAATCAGGCATCAGATCCTGCAGGTTGGGGACCCCTCCCTAAAATGACCGCTGCATCTCCTGGCTCTCTCCTGGGCTCTGTTTCTTCCATTGAGTCATAAACCATTAAAATGGAGAGGTTCTTTACTGATCCTTTGCTCAAGACTCCTCACTTTACAGATGGTCCCAGACAGGGGAGAGAGTTCCTAATTTAGTAAAGATGCCAAGATTAAAATCCACAGCTTCTGATACTCAGTTTTATGTTATTTACATTGCACGAGATGGTGATTCTTTATTTTCTCTCAAACCAAATCATCCAAGCCTAAGAGGATATCTTTAACCAGGACTGGTTTAAGTTTGGACTCAGTGACACACAGTCATGGATTGTTCTGGAGTCAAATAGTCTTGAGTTTGAATCCCACATCTAGCATTTAAACCTACATCATTTGGAGCAATTTATTGAAGCTCCCTGAGCCTGAATTTCCCCCATATGTAGGGAAGAATGAAGTTGTACCTCCCTTGGTTGTTATGACATTTAAAGAAACCAATCATGTAAAGCCTTCCACACAGAATCTAGCAAATAAGTGGGCATTTAAATAACACGTATTTGTTTGTCTGTGTCGAGTCTTAGCTGTGCCATGCAGGGTCTTGGGGTGCAGCATGTGAGCTCCTAATTGCAGCATGTGGGGTTTAGTTCCCTGAGCAGGGCTTGAACCCGGGGCCCCTGCACTGGAGTCAGCTACTGTTCCACCAGGGACGTCCCAATAAGTGGACATTTAACAGCTTCCCTGGTGTCTCAGACGGTAGAGAATCTGCCTGCAATGCTGGAGACATAGGTTCGATCCCCGGGTCTGGAAGATCTCCTAGAGGAGGGAATGGCTAACGACTCCAGTATTTTTCCCTAGAGGAGTCCATAAACAGAGGAGCCTGGTGGGCTACACTCCATGGAGTCATAAAGAATCAGACACGACTGAGCAACTAACACTTTCCCTCCTTTTTGTTTTTGTAAAGCTTAAAATTCTAGAGAGGAAGCATTGCTCCTTATGTCTCACCTGCTGGATTTTATTTATGCGTCTGCAAACCAGAGACTCACTGAGCGTTACTATGTGCCCCATGCTTGCTGGGCACCGCAGGCACGGTGGTGAATAAATAAGACGTGGCCCCTGCTCTCCTAGAGTGTCTAACCCAGCAGGGAAGACACTTTCTTTTTACTGACGTGTAGTTGGTTTACGATGTTGTGTTAGTTGCGGATGTACAGCACAGTGATTCAGTTGTGTGTGTATGTTGGTGTTTGTGTGTGTTTTCGTTTTCAGATTATTTTCCCTTATAGGTTATTACAAAATACTGAGTAGAGTTCCCTGTGCCATACCAACCTTGTTGGTTATTTATTTTATCTGTAGTAGTGGGTGTATGTTAACCCCAACCTCCTAGTTTATCCCTCACCCCTTCCCCCTTTTGGAGAAGGAAATGGCAGCCCTCTCCAGTATTCTTGCCTGGAGAATTCCACGGACAGAGGAGCCTGGTGGGCTACAGTCCATGGGGTCGCAAAGAGTTGGACACGACTGAGCGCTGCCACCGCCCTTCCCCTTTGATAACCATAAGTTTATTTGCTATGACTGAGGGTCCATTTCTGTTCTGTGAAGAAGTTTATCTGTATCTTTTTTTTTCAGATCCCACACATAAGCAATGTCATAGGATAGTTGTCTTTCTCTGGGAAGACACTCATTTAAAGAAGAGTGTAGAGAACATGCAGCGGAGTCCCTGACTCTCTCTTGAGCCACAGGCCCTGTTAGGGAACAGTATTCAATGTGGCCGAAGTGAAGGACTTGGGAGCTGACTGCCTGGGACTGAGTCCTGGCCCTGCCTTCTGCCCGAGTGTCACCTTAGCTAAGTTCCATCACCTCTCTGTGCCTTGGCTCCCTTATCCCTAAAATCAGAGTGAGACTGGTTCCTACCTCATTGGATTGTGACGGTTCAAGCGTCTATCATGGTGCCAGGCACAGATGGAGCACTTGATAAATGTACGCTGTTGTTAGTACCTGGAAGGATGGGCTTCTCACTAAGGCCAGACATCTTCATTTTTGCTGGGAGGCCACAGTCGGGGTCCTTCATATCTGAGCTGAATGGAGGAGAAGCAACTCCAGGCCAACTCCCAGGCCCAGGGCAGCTGAGGCCTGGAAGCTGCAGGAGAACTAAGCAGCCTTGTCCTCTAGACTCCAGCTCCCTCTGCCCACATCATTAGGACGGGGTCCTGGTTCCCACACCTCAGGTTCCATTCCAGAGAGATCACCTACTCCGTACAGCCAAGGGTGGGACTTCTGTTTTCCATTGTTAAAGCAAACCTAATTGTTTACTTCCTTTTCCACTTACTGACACTTTATCCCACACAGTTGCAAGCAATGTAGACTAGTGACCTGTCCAGGGTGGTTTTCACCTGTGGGTATACTGTCTTATATGGGTTTGGCCTCCAGTCATATTAACTAACACAGAGCCTTTTGTGTGTCAGAGCTGGGAAGCTATTCTTTTCTTTTAATTTTAATTGGAGGCTAATCACTTTACAATGCTATTCATGAGAGAGACTGTAGCTTCTCCAAGATATAGGTCAATTCCTTCATTTATGGGTGGGTAAACTGAGGTCTGGGATTCCCAGGTGACTCAGTGGTCAAGAATCCACCTGCCAGTGCAGAAAATGCAAGAGATTCGAGTTCAGTCCCTGGGTTGAGAAGATGCCCTGGAGGAGGAAATGGCAACCCACTCCAGTACTCTTGCCTGGGAAATCCCATAAACAGAGGAACCTGCCGGGCTACAGTCCATAGGGTCGCAGAGTTGGACACGACTAAGCAACTACGCACACACTCAGGCTGAAGTGCGAGGTCGGACAGAACCTGTGTGAGGTCACAGGCTAGCTGATGCAAGAGGCAGATTAGAACTCAGGCCTCCAGATCCCCGGACAAGTGCTATCTCAACTCTGCCCTCTGGCTGGTGAGGCTTGGTGCCCACGTGCATGGTGGGGCTGCCTCTAGAGTGTGTGCTGGCCCAGAGCACATCCCCGGCCCTGCTGTTCTGCTGGTGTGGAAATAAGCGAGATGTTCACGGGCTGGTTTCTGTTGCTTCTTGACCAAATTAGGAGCAGATTCAGCAGGAGTCACAACCCAAACCTGACATCTTAGCCACACCTGGAGACATTCCCATAGGATTTATTGGAAGAGATAAAGGGGCAGGAAAAAAGCTTCCATCACAGGTCACAAAACAAAATTTAAACAGACTAATCATTAGTGGTTTCTTCCTTGCTGGTGTCCTTCCTTGCTCGGTCTGGTCTCATCTCCCTCCTTCACCTTGACACACAGCCTCTATAATCCCGACTCCTACCCTGTTCTCTTCAGCAGAGGCCCAAAGCTTGGTGTCCTTTCTGGCCCCACAAAGGTTGGGGGGTCGGTCCAGTGGTGATTTTCCCCAAGCTTGTCCCTTGCACTCCCCAGCTCATCTGGCCCCATGGTCAGTCTACCGGTACAGTCAGGCCACAGGTTCTGAGCTCATGTTCAAATGCATTTCTCAGGGCCTAGAACAGCTTGACACCCAGAAGGGGCTGAATAAACTCCTTCAATCCAAACTAGTAAACAGGCTTGAGGCTGGTGGGGTAGGGGGTGAGGGGAATGTGTGTGGAGGAAGCAGTTCAGTCCTGACCGTTAGTGTTCGTGACTTAGAGAAAGCCGCCACCCAGACTCGCTCTGGAAGAAGTCTCCAGGGAGCAGTGCTGTCTAACCTGCAAAAACAGAAAAATAATTTTCTTTTCAGAAATGCCACACTGCCCAATTGATTTGCTAATGGGTTCTGGCAGCCTTTGTATTAGTCTGAGAAGCCGTTCAGACCACCACTGACAATGTCAAACTTATAAATTGCTCTTGTTAAAACCTGCGCATCAAAAGTAAATAGGAAACACCTGGTGAGCTGGACCCACCGTGGGGGAGGCCAGGAGAGCCACTGGTGTCTGGAGGAGCATGTCTGGAGAACAGGGTTTCCTCCAGAACCCCTAGAGACATTCTGAAGTCCCTAGAGACAGAGATAAGGGGTGGGGGCAGGAACCGGGAGGACCTCAGGACATCTGACAAATGCATGTGATTTTTTTTTTAAGTTATTGTCATTAGAAATCCAGAGTATTTGATTTGCTTGGCAATCAGAAGACCTAGCCACAGTGGTCCACATTCTTCTATGGCAATACTCAGAAGTGCTGCCCCTGTAAGCAAGCCCTGACTCTCCATTTTGCCAAATAATGGCTTTCTCTGTGACTACTTCGCTCGTCTGTCTGACCTACCTGGGCCCTGCTAATGAGTGGGTTTTGAACTCCTTGAGTTCTTAGACTTAGGAGATAGAGGACCTTGGCTCCAAATGCCCTTGTAAAGGTCATATCCTGTCTGCAAACCCTGCTTTTTTCATCTGCGGAATGCAGGTGACATACCCTGGTTGTTGTCCTTGTTTAGTTGCTCAGCCATGTCTGACTCTTTGTGACCCCATAGACTGGAGCCTGGCAGGCTCCTCTGTCCATGGGGTTCACCAGGCAAGAATACTGGAGTGCATTGCCATTCCCTTCTCCAGGGGATCCTCTCAACCCAGGGATCAAACCCAAGTCTCTTGCTTTGGCAGGTGGAACCACAGCACACCAGGCCTCCCTGTCCATCACAACTTCCAGAGTCCACCCAAACCCATGTCCATTGAGTCAGTGATGCCATCCAACCATCTCATCCTCTGTTGTCCCCTTCTCCTCCTGCCCTCAATCTTTCCCAGCATCAGGGTCTTTTCAAATGAGTCAGCTCTTCGCATCAGGTGGCCAAAGTATTGGAGTTTCAGTTTCAACATCAGTCCTTCCAATGAACACCCAGGACCGATCTCCTTTAGGATGGACTGGTTGGATCTCCTTGCAGTTCAAGGGACTCTCAAGAGTCTTCTCCAATAGCCAACATTTATGGAGAGAGCCTTATGTGCCAGATTTGGGTCTCTTACTTCATGTCCATTATCTGTCCTGCTTTTAGTCCTGCAAAGTAACAGGGCTTTCCTTCCTAGTTTATGGATGAGCAGTTAGAGTCCAGGGGTCAAATATTCTGCCCGAGGTGAACTCCTTTGGAGAAGCAGTGGCCAAAGTCTTCTCCCACCCTCCCCAAATCCCTCCTTCCTTTGTTTGCTCATGGAGAATCAAACCATGTTCAGGGAATTGTTGGACTCTGGAGTGACACCTGTTTCCCTGGAGCAGAAATGACACCTTTGAAGCCAAATTTTCTCAGCTCCCAGCTCCACAGGAAAAACCTATTTGGGGCCCGTTATGGCTGCGTTGTAGACATCGTCAACACGGGTGCTTGAAGAGAGCATTTCTTTGGTTCTCAGCTGGAAGCAGCAGGGAAAATATTTTTGAAGGGCAAATAAATATTTATGCAGGATGGCTTTTTGTGCACAGTGGATGTTTGATTCTGTTGCCCCAATTCCCCAAGCCGAGAGCCAATTAGGGGGCCCAGAAGAGAGTGTGGGAGTGGGCGAACATGCAGTGCCTGCATCCCTTGCGTGGGGTGACGCTGAGCACCTACTCTGGGCCGGCACTGGGCCTGAAGTCAGTGATAACAGGTTATACTTACGTACGTGGAGACCTGCTTAGAGGTTTGCACTAAGTATCTCATTTAACTACTGCAACTCTTCATTTTACAGATGAAAACAGGCTGAGTTTGTTTCTGATTCTGACCAGGCGTGCATAGACACGGGCCAAGAAAAAAGATAACATTCTCACTTCTTTTTCCCCCTTTTCCACACTAAACTGTAGGCTCCTTGAGGAATAGCTGGGAAAATAATAGTTGCTGAGATGCCACTGGGCTCTTCCCAGGGGCCAGCCCCTCTGCTAAGCACTTGCCGTTTCTTTGAATCCTCACCATGACCCTCATGACCTGGCTATAAATTGTCCCTCAGAAATGCAAGCTGCACGCGTGGATGAAAGCTACACCAGTCTGCTCACAGCCATGGCAGGGGGAAGAGAGGCATCCTTTTGGGTTATGCCTAAATCTCCATGCAGGTGTCAGAGCAAAGAAATCCTCCAACTGAATCAGGTTCTTAGGAAAGAAATCATGTTTTCTGTGGGATCTGCCTCCCCATTCACTTTGCTCCGTCTCGCTTTTTTCTTTTAATTGTTAAAATGTGTTTATTTGGGGCTGGGCGGGGTCTTTGTGGCTGCTTGAGGCTTTCTCTGGTTGTAGCAAGCGGGGGCTGCTCTCCGGGTGTGGGGCACGGGCTTCTCATTGCAGTGGTTTCTCTTGCTGCAGAGCACCGGCCTAGAGCACACAGGCTCAATAGCTGGTGGTGGTGCATGGAAAAAAATCTAATGATCGTGTGTGTTAGTCGCTTAGTCGTATCTGACTCTTTGTGACACAATGGACGGCTGTAGCCTGCCAGCCTCCTCTGCCCATGGAATTCTCCAGGCAAAAACACTGGAGTGGACTGCCATTTCCTTCTCCAGGGATATTCCTGAACCAGGGATCGAACCCAGATTTCCTGCTTGGCAGGCAGATTCTTTACCACCGTGCCACATGGGAAGGCCTTACTCTGAGTTATCTATAGAATAAACCTCTAGGACTGGAATGGCTAGGCAAAGAGGGTGAGCATTTTCTCTTTGGGTAGGTATTGCCAGGGGGTCCTAGGCGGGTGTTTTGATTTCTGTTTTAAGAAGGGCGTTGATGTGTCTCCAGAATGTTCATTTTCTTATGCTTACGGCTGCTCTGGGTCTTTGTCGCTGCTCGCAGGGCAGGCTTTCTCTAGTTACAGTGAATGGGGGCTGCTCCTCGCCGCGGCGCGTGGGTTTCTCATTGCGGCGAGGGCTCTTGCGGTGGAGCGCGTGCTCTAGGACTCAGTAGCTGTGGCGCTGAGCAGTTCCCCCACGCTGGCCTGTGGCATGTGGAATCTTCCTGGACCAGGGATCAAGCAAGTGGCCCCTGCGTTGGCAGGTGGATTCTTAACCACTGGACCACCTGAGAAGTCCCACTTTTTTTTCTCATTATTCTTTTTCTCATCTTTCCTTTTTTCTTGTAATATTTCCTTTGCCCTTCTGGTCTCATTTTTTCCTTCCTCCCTATCCTCCCTCCCTTGCTTCTCTTTCTTCCATTACTTCTCTTTTTCCTCCCCATTCTCTCTGTCGTCCTCTTCCTCCTCCTCTTCCTCCTGCTCCCCACACTGTTAGCCCTCAGGCCTTTGAGATTGTAGGAGAAACATCTGTGGGAAGTTCTGAGGGTGACGGAGCCGGGGCCGGGGCGGGGAGGAAGGCAGCCACATGGGGGTAGTAATACCAGGTGTGACGCTGGTGCCCACAGCCAGCCTGAGGTGTGCACTGAGCTCCAGTAATAAAGCTCACACAGCTGGAGGGCTGGGGATGCCAGAAGGAGCAGGAAACGAGGCCTTGCCTCTTAACCAGAGGTGATCAGAACCTGCTCTTTGCATATATTATGCCTCCAACATCCCTTTTTTGCTTTTTCAGAAAGGTGATCCATCTTCCCCCAAGTTTATTAGAGGTGGTTTTCCAACACCACTGATAAAATATTGCAGGCAGTCCCATGATTCATGGCCACATTTATAACCCATAACACTTGGGAACTTTGGGGGACTATTTCTCATTAAATCTATGTCCCAGCTCTGTGGAGCTCCTTCCGACTGCTCTGAGAAACACCAGAAAATTCAAGACAGGCTTGAGCAGCGGGGCAAGGTGGGTCTCCTGGAATTGAGCCTGGAAACCGGGTGGTGGGGAGCAGTGGCTGGGGCCTTGCAGCCAGGTGTGTCAGGGCTCTGCCGCGCTTTCCCTTGTCTGAAAGAGCCCTGTGCGCCTATGAACTTAAGTTGGGGGTCTCTTCGTTCTTGGCTCTGCATCTCTCTTTGGTAGAGGTCTCTCTTCGTGAGATGGTTTTGTAGGGGCAGACAGAGTGACGCATCAGGCCAGACTAGGGGTCAGACTTCTGGTCAGCAGAACCTGCTCATCACAGAGAGGGCTCCCTTCTCTCAGGAGTGAGCCAAGGGCTTATTGCTTGGACTTTTCCATCTAAAGATGGAGCTCCTTCCTAATGCCTGAAATGACATTTTTCTTAATAAGCATTGTTCACAGCTGGGAATTACCTCTTTCTTTAACCAGTGTTGACATTAAGTCACCCTGCCTTAAATATTAATACTATGCCAAGTATGTGTAAGCCTTTCACAAGAACTTTTGCACTTTGACCTTTGCAAACAGAGTGGAGCTATTCTCTTGCCAAAGATTGGCAGTAAGAAGACCTTGACTCCCCTCTCCCAAACCAATAGCTGCCCTCCCCAGGGGCTGGTATTCCTCCTGATGACTTCCATCTTTCTAGATAAGGGGACAGAACCTGACTTTTCATAGTTCCCTTCGCTGCCATCCATTTAGATGTACCCTAGTCTAACCCTCTGGGATGCAATATAACTCATTGAAATTAGAAAAAAATAATAAAAAGGCGTGGTGTTTTTGCATTTCTATATTAAGTTATGAAGAGTAAAAATCAACTTATGAAATCAACTCTGTGTGCTCAGCAGTGAGAGGCAAATACATCACTTAATACGGGGTGATTTCACCTGCCATTCCGGCCAGTGTGTTCCCCAGTGAGCCGAAGATGGAACACACGAATCCACTCCTCTCCCCAACCCCACAACGTTGTACAATAGTTTTGGGACAGGTAGTTTTTTGTAAAATAGGTCCTTCTCTTTTTTTTATATTGCATACCAGAGGATGACAAACTCTGGCCTGGAAAATTGACCCAAGGGCCAAGTCTGGCCCACTGCCTGTTTTTGTTAATAAAGTTTTATCGCAACACAGCCATGTTTATTTATTTGTGTGACTCTGGCTGCTTTCTTAACTACAACAGGAGAATCAGATAGTTGTGACAGAGTTTGTATGATCCACAAAGCCTGAAATGTTGACCATCTGGCCCTTTAAGAAAAAGTTTTCCTGCCCTGCTTTATATATGAACATGTACATATTCCTATACAGAGCTGTATACACAGAGCTGTCCAATGCAGTGTTTTATGGGCGATTTAAGGAATTTTCCAGGGCAATTTTAAATAGCTGTGAATTTGCCTTACATATTGACTTATCTACCTAACTTTAACAAAGATTCTCCTCCACTGCAGCATTTTGCTTTTGAACCTCTTTTACCCAGTGTAGTCAGCCATCTTTTGCCTCATGTGTATACAGCCATGGCACATGGTTTTGGAGAATTCTCAAGGGGATATTCTCCAGATAATGTGCTGCTGTACTAAGCGCGGGAGCACCCCTGTGACGTGTTCCAGGGACTGGCGTTTCATGGAGCCGCATGTGGCTGACACACTACAGATCCGAGCCTCGCTCGTCGACCCCATTGCTTTGTATTTCCCACCATGTGGTTCCTCCTGCAATGTCTGTGGAGGTGCCGAGCAGCTCCTGTGACTGCCTGGACCGCCTGAGGCCTCTGCTCTGTGGATATGTTTTTGGAAGGGAAGCGTTGCTGACCCAAACCCAGTCAGATTTGTTCCAGTTTAAAGGCACGACTGCAGAGCCTCAAGTCCAGGCAAGTGGGGAGAACCTCAGAAGTCAGCTTGTCCAGGGGCTCCCAGTCCGGATCATCAGAGGCCCCAAGCACATTTATGAGAAGTACATGTACTTCTCTGCTGCCCCGGGACGTTCTGATCCCAGAGATGTGGGACGTAAGGCATCTGAGGAACGGTCAGGGAGCTGCAGGTCTGGTCCACACCCCTCCCTTGAGAGTCAGGAAGATGGAAGTGACACTGACCCAGTGGACCACGGTTAGGATCAGACTCTGTGGGCCCTGACGATCCATCCTCGCCAAGTTTCCAGACCTATACCAGCAGAGCCCTGAGGTCTTCACACAGTGCCTTTGAGGAGGTAAGGACAACCAGGGCGTGGTCCAAGTAGCCAAGCTCTGGCCCTGTCCATGCTCAGCCAGATTCGTTCCTTTTATATGTTGTCTGTGTCAGGCTCAGGTTAGATTTTGTCTCTAGAACAAGAACAGGCAAGAAAAAAATATCTTCTAATGGAAAAAGGAAACTCTCATCACCGCGTCTTACAGCAAATCAATCCACTGAACCTTTTCTGCCAGAGTCTCCTTTTCTCAAAACTCTCCAGAGGCGGGGGACTCCACCACCTAAACCTGCAGAGCATCACCCAGTCCTCACAACCAGGGCTCTCAGGAACTGAGAGAAATCTGCCACTGTAGCCATGTGTCCTTCCACAGTCTCCACGGGTCTGGCCCTGAACTCTATTTGCATCTAATCCCTGCATGCTCCAGGATATCCTGGTGGCTTAGTCAGTAAAGAATCCACCTGCCAGTGCAGGAGACTCTGGATCAGGAAGACACCCTGGAGAAGGAAATGGCAACTCACTCCAGTATTCTTGCCTGGAGAATCCCATGGACGGAAGAGCCTGGTGGGCTATAGTTCATGGGGTCACACAGAGTAGGACACCGCTGAGCGACTAAACCACAACCTGCTCCAAATGGAGCTCCTCCCCTCTCTGATTCTCCTCTCAGCAGCCCCAGCGCCTCGTGTAGTCATAACTATGATTCTTATGATGGTCGAGCACCTGTGCCTGGCACTGGGTAAGGCCCTGGACAAGGCAGGCGTGCTGCTCAGGTGGACCATCCGGCTGGCGGAGAAGAGAAAGGGAGGCGGCTGAGCGGGCCCTCACCACCCTCCCTCGAGCAGCAGTTTCCAGTCTTCTTTCCCTGCTGCCTTCCTCCCAGGATGATGCAAATCTGCCTTCCAGGCTCCTTCCCTATTGCCCAGACCTGGGGACTTCACCCTGTTCCTACCCCTGGACACAGGGCAGACACTTGAAGAAGGGTTTCACCAAACCTGACAGAGGAGAAGAGTAGCAGTGATGGGCTGAGGCTTCACTTGGCCTGGACGGGCGGCGACCCTACTCCTTCCCGGGGCAGGGCTGCAGAGCACAAAGGACCAGGGCTGAGCCTCTCAGTCTGGCTTCCCTGTTTTGCTACCGCTTTGGGCCTCAGTCTTGGGCAGCATCTCTGCCCTGCCACCTCCTGGCCAAAGCAGGTAGCGAGCGGGGGCCTGTGGGAGAGAAGTCCCAAAGCCCAGGCTGCAGGCAGCAGCTCTCCCTGTGATGCCTGCGGGATTCAGGGAGCATCCCGAGTGCGCTCTGCGGAGACGACACCCATGGACCGTGGACTGTGATGGGCAGACACCAGCCCAAATGCTCCTCAGAGAGTGGCCCCATAGAGGCAAGGATCTGTGTTCTCTTGTTGCATTTCTCTTTCAACTCTTGTGTTTATATTGCCCCTGGCGTCTGTTTAGATGGTTAAATGCTTGCATGTTTATCTCTCCCTCTCTCTCTCTCTCCCTCTCTACCTCTCCCTCTCTCTCTCTCGGTGTGTGTATGTGTGTGTGCTGTATGTGTGTGTGTGCTGTGTGTGTGTGTGTGCTGTGTATACAAGTACGCGTGTGTATTGTGTTTAGGGTCTCATTCTCTATGTGCAGTGACTGTTTCTTGTTTCCATAGACAACCTTTACTCTTTATAGTGCAGATCAAGCCATAGGGAGCAACACATTGAATATGAACGACACAACAATAGAGACATAAGACTCGTCATAAGACACTCAGCACATTTGCCTGTCGCTTGTGAAAATGTTTCTCTTAGAGGAAAGGACTGAGCTCATTCTCTGTCATCAGATGGTGCTGATAAAAGACTTCATGCATGGAGGTGTGTTTGAGGGGTGGGGGGAGCTGCTACATGTCCAACTTAGTCAAGTTAAAGACACCTTCCCTGAACTCTGGAGTCACTGCGCAAAGGCTGGAGATGAGGTGGAGTGAGAGGGTGGGGGAGGCAGGTAGTCTGTGTAGAAGGACCCTGGGGCAAGCCACAGAGGAGTGCTGACCCACAGAGCCCCAGACGCCCAGCCTCTGATGAGTCAAGGTCTGTGTGCTTGTCAGTCAGTCTGAAACCTACAGAAAAAGCTGGGCCAGGTGGTGCTTGCCATCACCCAGCCTCTCCCCTGGATGTCACTGTTGTGCTATGTGAACAACGCTGGGGAGCACTTCCAGGACCATGAGGAACCCTCCTGGAAGCAGCTGCTCCTGGTGGGGAGGCCCAGTAGGAAGAGGGAGGACCAGACCTATGAGCAGGCGTTCGGGAAGGGGGGCGCTCAGAGTCCCAGAGACCTTGCTGCCCCACGACAGTGCCTGCGGTGACACCAAGGCGTCGAGCCCCGCCAGGCCCGAGCTGGCATGGTTCTCTAGTGCAGGGAGGCTGGGGCAGCTGAGACAACTGGGCTCAGCCGAGCCCCCGCCCCTCTTCCTCGAGGCTCTCAGGCCCCGGGGCAGAGCTCGCCAAGTCAGAAGCCAAGGGAGAGGCTTCCAGGCCAGCATGTGCACGGGTCAGACCCAAACCTGGCCTCACTCTAAACAGCCAGGCGTATAAAATGGCCAAACTGTCTCACGTCTCCAAGCTTCTGGTTCATCACGTGCCTTGAATGGGACTCCTCTCAGCTCTGTAAGAATTAAATGGGCATAGTGTACATAAAACTTAATATATATAGTGCAGCTAGCATTATAACAAGAAGTTTAGCAAAGAATCTCCCAAGGCCTTAGCCTGGGAGGAAAATCTTGTCTCCAATCCAATCGAATACTAGTGCAGAGATTAGCGGGGCTTCCCTGGTGGCTCAGCAGGTAAAGAATCTGCCTGCCAATGCAGGAGACACGCATTTGATCCCTGGGTCAAGAAGATGCCCTGGAGAAGGAAATGGCAACCCACTCTAGTGTTCTTGCCTGGAGAATCCCCATGGACAGAGGAGCCTGATGGGCTACAGTCCATAGGGTCACAAGAGTTGGACACAACTGAGCAACTAACACACACACACACACACACACACACACACGATCATTAGTATTTTTTCCATGCGCCACCACCAACTGTTGAGCCTGTGTGCTCTAGGCCAGTGCTCTGCAGCGAGAGAAACCACTGCAATGAGAAGCCCACGCCCCACAGCTGGAGAGCAGCCCCCACTCGCCACAACCAGAGAAAGCCTCAAGCAGCAACAAAGACCCCGCCCAGCCCCAAAATAAACACATTTTAAAAATTAAAAGAAAAAAGTGAGATGGAGCAAAGTGAATAGGGAGGCAGATCCCACAGAAAACACGATTTCTTTCCTAAGAACCTGATTCAGTTGGAGGATTTCTTTGCTCTGACACCTGCATGGAGATTTAGGCATAACCCAAAAGGATGCTTCTCTTCCCACTGCCATGGCTGTGAGCAGACTGGTACAGCTTTCATCCATGCGTGCAGCTTGCATTTCTGAGGGACAATTTATAGCCAGGTCATGAGGGTCATGGTGAGGATTCAAAGAAACGGCAAGTGCTTAGCAGAGGGGCTGGCCCCTGGGAAGGGCCCAGTGGCATCTCAGCAACTATTATTTTCCCAGCTACTCCTCAAGGAGCCTACAGTTTAGTGTGGAAAAGGGGGAAAAAGAAGTGAGAATGTTATCCTTTTTCTTGGATAATATTGTGCACACAACACACACAGCAGAGATTAGAACAAATTGAAGAGTGACCTGGCCCAGGCCTAACAGAACCAATGCCCTCGTTTTTTCTTTACTTGGTTTGAGTTTTTTAAGTCACCAGCTGCTTCTTTACCAAAACACATACCAAACATGTGTTTTGATCCCCTTGTTGGGAGGAAGCACCCGAGTTAAGCTGTAAAACAGTCAGGGGATTTTTTTTCCTATCTCAGTGTTGATAGATTCAAAGTAACTGAAAATAGACCTCAAACCCGTGAAAAGGAAATACGGACTGGGCTCCCCGAAGGGGCTGCAGCCCCGGTGGGAGAGGAGAGGCGTGAACCCTCAGAGGGAGGCCAGCGTCTCTCAGCCTTTCTCCTGCCCTAATGGGGGCTGCCAGTCAGGAAGCCTTTGATCTCCTTTGGGTCTCCTTCCCGAGAATGAGATTGCATGCTTGTGAGTTATTAAGATGACTCCCTGATACCCACCAATATGGTGTGACTCTGGATCGTGTGGCTAGGTTCATCACAGTCTCACTCTCTTCTCAGGAGTTGCCAGGTTTACCAGGTTCCCATTCACTTTGCACAAATTAAACACCAGTGTTGCAAATCTGCTGAGCTGGAGAGAAGTACCAGGTGTGGACGGGGGTGGGGGGGTGTTGTGGGGAGCTCTTCTTCCCTCTAGCATTACAGATCTTTCCCAGTTAGGGGTCTGATGCTTGTCTCTACTTCATCAGCATCCTTTAGATGACTTTAGTTAGAGACCCTTTGAAGTATTGAAATAGGCTTATTACAGTTAAGCCGACACTCTCAGCTCAGAAGTTAGGGATACACATAAGATTCCCATTTGATGTTAAAGAATCATCAAGACCCCCTTCAAAATGGCTTGGGGAAGCCCAGAATTGCTCATGATTTTGACCCACAGACATTCAAGGAACAAAACTGGAAAGTTACCCTTTTAAAGTGATTGTGATCACTATGGCGTCATCATTCCATAATCACAACTCAGCCCGTACTTCCGCTTTCAGAGTGTTCTGGGACTGGTGCCCCCAAAGAGGCTCTGTGTCTTTGTATCTCAGGGCACTGGGGAGAACAGAGGTGAGTGCGGTGTGCTTCGGTAGGGGAAAGGTAAATCAGCTAAATGGGAAAATGAGGAGGGACACAGTGCCCAAGCAGCTGCAAGATTGTTCAAAACCATTTTCTCAACTGGGTTAATTGTTCTTCCCTGTGGTGCAGAGACACCTATGCCTTTTGAAGTCTGCGTTTCTTTATTGCAAGGAGCAGCCTATTAAGAGAGACAGATTGTCTACCCAGAGCAGCTGACTCTCCACCGCTCTCTCCCCATTTCCTCCTGCAAAAACCCTGGCCCTCCAGGACAGAGCTCATCTGACGGTCTCCCCCCTCAGCGTGAGCTTTATTGCTGGGAACGGTTGTCAGTGCTCAGAGGAAGGGATGGGCAGACTCAAACCAGCTCTGCTTGAAGAGTAGGAATAATTACAAAATCTCAGACCGTTATCCAATTACGTTGACATGTGGCCATTCTAGGGAGTTCTAACTGGATTAGGTTCATTATAAAAAGATTAGTCCAAGGATGGGGACTGTGCATAACAAAGTGAACCTTCAGAATGTGCACTGCTGGGCCACCAAGGACTTTGGGGGTAAAACTGAGTGAATGGCTTTGTTTATTGAATTACTGCTTAGGGATTCGCCAAGGAGTTCTGTTCGGATAGAGCTGATGGCTTAAAGCCACGGTTAACAATTTCCTGTTTGTTTTCCTTTTTCAACACTGTTCTTCAGTGCCATTGTAGTCGCTGTCAAAGCACTAATCCAAGATGTTTGTCACTAATGTTCTGTGTGAGCATGGAGGTGAGATTATTGATCAGAGTGGATCTGAAACTCACAGAGCTCATGTATTATTCATCAGTTTTGCGTACATGTGCACATATAAAGAGTGTGTGCCCATATAATACCTTGCATTTGCATAATGTTTCATAGCTTTACAAAGCACTTCCACATTCCTCGTTTAACCCACACGGCAGCGCTTTGGGATAAATTGGCGTTATTATAATGACTTTTCAGGTAATGAAACTGAGACTCAAGAGAGGTTAATCCATGGTCACCCAGCTAGATGGTCCCAGAACTTAGGTTACCACTCACAGTTGCTATCCCTAGCCTAGCATTCTACAAACACATGTGAACTCAGTTTATGTATGTATTTTAAACACAAAGTATGTATATGTTCAGCTCATGGCAGTTGAATATTTGAATTAACCCAGTTGGTTTTTCTTTTCTTCCTCTATGTGCCATGGGATGTAGATGTCAGTTTTGAACAACTGATTTAGTTGCTAGATACTTTCTTCTTCTTTCCACGCTCAGAAAGATTTTGCACATGGAACACAAGATGGAACTATTCTTTGGGTGTTACCCCAAACCTCTCTTCTGACATATTCAACTAGAGTCTGTCCTCCTTTAAGAATCACTTCATTTTCCTAGAGTAAATGCTCAAGTTCCTTCTGAAGATCCTGGGTTTAGAGACATGGATATTAGAATTAATGGAAAGATGTAAATTACCAGTCTCTTATAATTTCACTTAATGACAGTTTTTTTGGGCCCCAAACTCCTCTGGTAAACTGGTAAGAGTTAAAGCTCTAAGTAGGTAAATCTGAGCTCCTGATGTCTGTCAGGGTCAGCAGTGGCTTCTCTTCCCCTTCTTAAGCCCATTGCAGACATTGCTAATAGACCATCACCAGTTCTCTACTTGGTCTGGGTTAGGACTTCCAACACATCTCAACACTGACCACCAGCCAGCCACCACAGAGAGTCAAGAATTGACTAGCAAGATGACATCTCTCTAGCCTTCTGATCACAGACTCTGGTGACCCCACAAAACTCCAGAGGCCTTTGAGAGCCGCAGCAAGATCAACCAGTCTGATAACATCTTATGGCCTCAATTGGTGATCAAGAATTCAAGACACCCACAGAAGGTCAAGGAGAATGTGGAATGATCAAAAAAACTTTAGATTTAGGAAATTAATATATTCAGAGGACAATTACAGTAAAGATTAAGGCAGAAGTCTACTTTCCAGGAAAGCAAGGTGTGTGCGTAAGTAGAAATCTAGATTGCTGCAGACCAGTGAGTCTGTATACCCTTACTTCCTCAAAAGAAATACACATAGATACAATATGCTCTACACATGTTCATCCCTTATTTCACATCTAGTGTACAGACCAAGGTTTTAAAACAGCAGACAAATAAAACAAATATAGACTGTTGAAGTATAGTCAGGATTCTCATTTGTAAGCAGTCGAACCCGTATTTAAAATGACTTTTGAAAGAAAGAAAAGGAAATTTCTTGGCTTCTAAACTAAAAATGCAAGGGCTTTAGGCAAGGCTGGATCTAGTAGTTCAGTAATGTCGTTGTAACTTTTTCCTACAAGGTAAATCCCAGTAGTTCCACATTTATCACTTTAGCATGGAGTTTGGCAGGAAAAAAAAAAGAGAGAATTTTTTTCTCCCTAGAGTTTCTATAAAAGTTCTAAAACTTATTCTGATTGGGTCTGTCTTGGTCATGTGCCCATCCCTGAACCAGTAACTGCTGCTGGGGGGTGCACTTATTCAGCTTGGCCAGCCTGGGCCATGTGGTCTCTCTGGAACTAGCCCTTTCCCCTCTCCCCCCTCCACACACCAACTACTTACTCTGAAAAATGATGTAGATATTCTGGATTGGAGGGAAAATTGACCACCTCTCAAATAACTGCTTGCTCTATATACCAGGCCCAGTGCTAGATGCTGAAAGAAGACATTACAAACAGGTCAAAAACTCAACAACTTGCAGACTCTTTCTAAATAAATAACCCTTTTAGACTCTGACAAACATCACAAGATAAGTATTTTTATTCCTTCCATTGTATAGATGAGGAAAGTTATGTTTCAGAGGAGCTCTGTAACCCACCTGAGTAGACCTGGCACTTGACCTTCAATTTAGCCAGCTCCAAATTCTATGCCTTTTTATGATCCCTGTGTTGGGACAGGAAAGAATATTCATGTGAAAAATTGAAACTATTTACTCATTTACTTGAAAGAGGCAAATCAGAGAGTGGA
The DNA here is from genome assembly GCF_019923935.1 of Bubalus bubalis. NCBI lineage: Eukaryota > Metazoa > Chordata > Mammalia > Artiodactyla > Bovidae > Bubalus > Bubalus bubalis. Next base: position 569,341 of record NC_059175.1, on the reverse strand, counting down.
TTTCCATTTCTCCCTTAGGAATAAGCCTTCAAAGTTGCAATAAGGAGAACTGTGTCCCCTATTGGGCATCAGTACGTAGGTACAAGGTAGAAACAGTACCTGCTATAGTTTACTGAGCACTTACTATGTGCCAAGCAGTCACGTGAACACTTTATGAAGAATATCCCATTTAGGAGAATGGGTCCACGTATACGTACGGCTGAGTCCCCTTGCTGTCCGCCTGAAACTATCACAACGTTGTTAATCGGCTATACGCCAATATAAAATAAAAAGGGTTTTAAAAATAAAGAAAAAAAAGAGAATATCCCACTCAATGTTAGAAACAACCGTATGTAGCAGGACTTCTCACTTCTGATAGATAGCTGAGGAAATCAAGTCTCAGAAGGATGAAATCACCTAACGTAGGAGCCAGAGGTTGAACCCAGCTCTCACTTTCCTGCTGTTCTTCCTACAGAGAGATGAGTGTGCCTAATGTCTTCAATTTCAGTCACAGATTGATTAGAATTCATTAGAAATCTGGGTAGAGATGGGGAATGAGAAAAGCATCCATCTCCAACTTTGTGGGGGTCCCGAAAAAGTGGAAGAAAATTAGATTGTAGACAAATTCCTGGTGATTCAAAAGGCTTCCAGTCAAAATAATGAGAAACAAACAAGCAGACAAAGTACAGGCTGAAACAAGAATATCATCTTTCAAAGATTTCTGGAAGTTAACATTCGAGAGCTTTTAATTGTCCAGCCCTGTGGGCTAGTTCGCTCTCGTGGGAGAGGCTTGTGTTTCACTTGCTGCCGTCACTCACTTGGGAGTGACAAGTCCTGGGGGAGCCCTGAGTGGTTCTGTATGGAGACACGGGCAGACCGACCGGAGCTTCACTGCAACACAGCGCCCAGTCCTGCTCCCAGCCCTGTCTTTTGCCGAGTCTGCTGCAAACTCGCATTTTCACATCATTTATACTTTTCAAGGTACATGTCTCATGACAACACTTGGCAGCTTTCAATTTATTAGGCTTATTAGCAAATAAAACTGTCCTGAAAAGCCCAGATTTGATAGCTGGAAGATTCATTTCAGGATTGATTTAATGTAACCTGCCTAGTAGTTTATTTCCAATCTCCAGGTTGGGACTAAATCATCCTTGTATTGTTGATACCCTTAATAGGATGGTTGGTGTTTGCAAAATAGGCCAGGCTGTAAAAGAATCTGAAGACTCTAGTTGCTTCCTTTTTTTTTTTTAAACAGAGATGATAAAAATACTTTATAACTTTATATGTCTAGGAGATCCTGGTTTTTTTTTTTTTCCCCCTTCTTTGCTATCAGTTATGTCGTTTGAATTTAAATAGCGGTAAATACATCCAAGGATGTGGTTCTTCTTAACCATTGATTTGTGGCAGTGGGAAATCACCTACGTTCTCAGGAATCACCACTCTGCATGAAAGACTGGTGACATCTGGCATTCAATATGACAAACCTGTGGAAGCACCAGCCAGAAGCATTCCATCATTTAAGCGTTCTTTTTCTTTTAAGCCCTGAGCAGCCATCATACTTTTTCAAGATGAAGACTTGAACAGAACAACCCTATTATTACCAAACCAGCCTGTGGCACTCACCGAGAGCTATTAGCCTTTGTTAGCATTTATTACCTGCATCTCATTTGACACTTGTCCTTTATTGCCTGACAGTCTAATTTAGCTTTTGTCTCATCCTCCCCCACTGTACTTCCATCTCCTGAGAATACAGCTCCAGAGTTAATCCAATTCAGTTTTAAATCCCATCTCATGGTTACTACTTGGGTAGTAACCACGGCTATTTAACTTAACCCCTAATTGATTTTCTCATTTTCAAAATAGGGATTAAAAATAGGATAATACAGTTAAATTAAGTAATATTTAAAACATCTTTAACAGAAAAAGAGTGCCAAGTGCAAGGAACATGTTTCATAAATGGCAGGTGATATTATTATGGCTAACAATAGTAATAATGCTAATGACAGAAAACATGGTCTTAAATGTTACTCTTGATTTTGTACACCAAAGTGCCTGGCATAAGTGCAGATACGGGTCTACCCCATTTTATTGCACTTCAAAGATACTGCATCTTTTACAAATTGGAGGTTTATGTAACCCTGATGGAGCTGTTGGCACCATTTCCAACAGCATTTGCTCACTCCATGCCTCCTTGTCCCATTTTGGTTAATTCTTGAAATGTTTCAAACTCTTTACCAGCAAAAAGTTTATGACACCCTAAGAACTCAGATGAGGGTTATCGGTTTTCAGTAATGAAGTATTTTTAATTAAGGTATGTACATTGTTGTTTTAGACATAATGCTATTATGTACTTAGCAGACTGTAGTATGGCCTTCCCCAGTGGCCCAGCTGTAAAGAATCTGCCTGCAGTGCAAGAACCACAGGAGACACGGGTTCGATCCCTGCGTCAGGAAGTTCCCCTGGAGGAGGGCATGGCAACCCAGTCCAGGATTCTTGCCTGGAGAATCCCATGTACAGAGGAGTCTGGTGGGCTACAGTCTATGGGGTCAGAAAGAGTTGGACACGACTGAAGCAACTTAGCATGTATGCACACAGACAGCAGTATTGTTTAAACATAACTTTTATGTGCACTGGGAAACCAAAAACTTTGTGTGACTTGCTTTATTGCAATATTCACTGGATTGCAGAGGTCTGGAACTGAACCCACAATTTCTCTGAGGTACGCCTGTAATGTGCATCCATGAAAACTCTTGATTATAGAACATTTATTTTAAAAGATAAATTTCACTGCACTTAGAAATTATATATATCCTAGAGCAAAATAGTGACCAATAGAGATGCTTGAGACAACTTGCTTTACAGAAGAAAAGTGCTTAAATCTGTCCAATTATGCTTTGTGGATTTTTTTTTTAACTTTTATTTTATCTATTTCACTGTCTCAGGTCTTAGTTGCGGCATGTGGGGTCTTTAGTTGCAGCACATAGGGTCTAGTTCCCTAACCACGGATTGAACCCAGGCCCCCTGCACTGGGCGCATAGAGTCTTAGCCACTAGGCCACAAGGGAAGTCCCTGTCTGATGTGCTTTTTTTTTTTTAAGACAAATTTTTAAAAATTATGAAGAATTTATTTCAGCAGACCTGGACTGTAAGAAATTCTTTTTTTTTTTTTTAATTTTATATTATTTTTAAACTTTACATAATTGTATTAGTTTTGCCAAATATCAAAATGAATCCGCCACAGGTATACATGTGTTCCCCATCCTGAACCCTCCTCCCTCCTCCCTCCCCATTCCATCCCTCTGGGTCATCCCAGTGCACCAGCCCCAAGCATTCAGTATCGTGCATCGAACCTGGACTGGCAACTCGTTTCATACATGATATTTTACATGTTTCAATGCCATTCTCCCAAATCTTCCCACCCTCTCCCTCTCCCACAGAGTCCATAAGACTGTTCTATACATCAGTGTCTCTTTTGCTGTCTCGTACACAGGGTTATTGTTACCCTCTTTCTAAATTCCATATATATGCGTTAGTATACTGTATTGGTGTTTTTCTTTCTGGCTTACTTTACTCTGTATAATAGGCTCCAGTTTCATCCACCTCATTAGAACTGATTCAAATGTATTCTTTTTAATGGCTGAGTAATACTCCATTGTGTATATGTACCACAGCTTTCTTATCCATTCATCTGCTGATGGACATCTAGGTTGCTTCCATGTCCTGGCTATTATAAACAGTGCTGCGATGAACACTGGGGTACACATGTCTCTTTCCCTTCTGGTTTCCTCAGTGTGTATGCCCAGCAGTGGGATTGCTGGATCATAAGGCAGTTCTATTTCCAGTTTTTTAAGGAATCTCCACACTGTTCTCCATAGTGGCTGTACTAGTTTGCATTCCCACCAACAGTGTAAGAGGGTTCCCTTTTCTCCACACCCTCTCCAGCATTTATTGCTTGTAGACTTTTGGATCGCAGCCATTCTGACTGGTGTGAAATGGTATCTCATAGTGGTTTTAATTTGCATTTCTCTGATAATGAGTGATGTTGAGCATCTTTTCATGTGTTTGTTAGCCATCTGTATGTCTTCTTTGGAGAAATGTCTATTTAGTTCTTTGGCCCATTTTTTGATTGGGTCATTTATTTTTCTGGAGTTGAGCTGTAGGAGTTGCTTGTATATTCTCGAGATTAGTTGTTTGTCAGTTGCTTCATTTGCTATTATCTTCTCCCATTCTGAAGGCTGTCTTTTCACCTTGCTAATAGTTTCCTTTGATGTGCAGAAGCTTTTAAGGTTAATTAGGTCCCATTTGTTTATTTTTGCTTTTATTTCCAATATTCTGGGAGGTGGGTCATAGAGGATCCTGCTGTGATGTATGTCAGAGAGTGTTTTGCCTATGTTCTCCTCTAGGAGTTTTATAGTTTCTGGTCTTACATTTAGATCTTTAATCCATTTTGAGTTTATTTTTGTGTATGGTGTTAGAAAGTGTTCTAGTTTCATTCTTTTACAAGTGGTTGACCAGATTTCCCAGCACCACTTGTTAAAGAGATTATCTTTAATCCATTGTATATTCTGGCCTCCTTTGTCAAAGATAAGGTGTCCATATGTGTGTGGATTTATCTCTGGGCTTTCTATTTTGTTCCATGGATCTATATTTCTGTCTTTGTGCCAGTACCATACTGTCTTGATAACTGTGGCTTTGTAGTAGAGCCTGAAGTCAGGTAGGTTGATTCCTCCAGTTCCATTCTTCTTTCTCAAGATCGCTTTGGCTATTCGAGGTTCTTTGTATTTCCATACGAATTGTGAAATTATTTGTTCTAGCTCTGTGAAGAATGCTGTGGGTAGCTTGATAGGGATTGCATTGAATCTATATATTGCTTTGGGTAGTATACTCATTTTCACTATATTGATTCTTCCAATCCATGAACATGGTATATTTCTCCATCTGTTAGTGTCCTCTTTGATTTCTTTCACCAGTGTTTTATAGTTTTCTATATATAGGTCTTTAGTTTCTTTAGGTAGATATATTCCTAAGTATTTTATTCTTTCCATTGCAATGGTGAATGGAATTGTTTCCTTAATTTCTCTTTCTGTTTTCTCATTATTAGTGTATAGGAATGCAAGGGATTTCTGTGTGTTGATTTTATATCCTGCAACTTTACTATAGTCATTGATTAGTTCTAGTAATTTTCTGGTGGAGTCTTTAGGGTTTTCTATGTAGAGGATCATGTCATCTGCAAACAGTGAGAGCTTTACTTCTTCTTTTCCAATTTGGATTCCTTTTATTTCTTTTTCTGCTCTGATTGCTGTGGCCAAAACTTCCAAAACTATGTTGAATAGTAATGGTGAAAGTGGGCACCCTTGTCTTGTTCCTGACTTTAGAGGAAATGCTTTCAATTTTTCACCATTGAGGATAATGTTTGCTGTGGGTTTGTCATATATAGCTTTTATTATGTTGAGGTATGTTCCTTCTATTCCTGCTTTCTGGAGAGTTTTGATCATAAATGGATGTTGAATTTTGTCAAAGGCTTTCTCTGCATCTATTGAGATAATCATATGGTTTTTATTTTTCAATTTGTTAATGTGGTGTATTACACTGATTGATTTGTGGATATTGAAGAATCCTTGCATCCCTGGGATAAAGCCCACTTGGTCATGGTGTATGATCTTTTTAATGTGTTGTTGGATTCTGATTGCTAGAATTTTGTTAAGGATTTTTGCATCTATGTTCATCAGTGATATTGGCCTGTAGTTTTGTTTTTTTGTGGGATCTTTGTCAGGTTTTGGTATTAGGGTGATGGTGGCCTCATAGAATGAGTTTGGAAGTTTACCATCCTCTGCAATTTTCTGGAAGAGTTTGAGCAGGATAGGTGTTAGCTCTTCTCTAAATTTTTGGTAGAATTCAGCTGTGAAGCCGTCTGGACCTGGGCTTTTGTTTGTTGGAAGATTTTTGATTACAGTTTCAATTTCCATGCTTGTGATGGGTCTGTTAAGATTTTCTATTTCTTCCTGGTCAAGTTTTGGAAAGTTGTACTTTTCTAAGAATTTGTCCATTTCTTCCACGTTGTCCATTTTATTGGCATATAATTGTTGATAGTAGTCTCTTATGATCCTTTGTATTTCTGTGTTGTCTGTTGTGATCTCTCCATTTTCATTTCTAATTTTATTGATTTGATTTTTCTCCCTTTGTTTCTTGATGAGTCTGGCTAATGGTTTGTCAATTTTATTTATCCTTTCAAAAAACCAGCTTTTGGTTTTGTTGATTTTTGCTATGATCTCTTTTGTTTCTTTTGCATTTATTTCTGCTCTAAGTTTTAAGATTTCTTTCCTTCTACTAACCCTGGGGTTCTTCATTTCTTCCTTTTCTAGTTGCTTTAGGTGTAGGGTTAGGTTATTTATTTGACTTTTTTCTTGTTTCTTGAGGTGTGCCTGTATTGCTATGAACTTTCCCATTAGGACTGCTTTTACCATGTCCCACAGGTTTTGGGTTGTTGTGTTTTCATTTTCATTCGTTTCTACGCAAATTTTGATTTCTTTTTTGATTTCTTCTGTGATTTGTTGGTTATTCAGCAGCGTGTTGTTTAGCCTCCATATGTTGGAATTTTTAATAGTTTTTCTCTTGTAATTGAGATCTAATCTTATTGCATTGTGGTCAGAAAAGATGCTTGGAATGATTTCTATTTTTTTGAATTTACCAAGGCTAGCTTTATGGCCCAGGATGTGATCTATCCTGGAGAAGGCTCCATGTGCGCTTGAGAAAAAGGTGAAATTCATTGTTTGGGGATGAAATGTCCTATAGATATCAATTAGGTCTAACTGGTCTATTGTATCGTTTAAAGTTTGTGTTTCCTTGTTAATTTTCTGTTTAGTTGATCTATCCATAGGTGTGAGTGGGGTATTAAAGTCTCCCACTATTATTGTGTTATTGTTAATTTCTCCTTTCATACTTGTTAGCATTTGTCTTATGTACTGCGGTGCTCCCGTGTTGGGTGCATATATATTTATAATTGTTATATCTTCTTCTTGGATTGATCCTTTGATCATTATGTAGTGACCATCTTTGTCTCTTTTCACAGTCTTTGTTTTAAAGTCTATTTTATCTGATATGAGTATTGCTACTCCTGCTTTCTTTTGGTCCCTATTTGCATGAAAAATCTTTTTCCAGCCCTTCACTTTCAGTCTGTATGTGTCCCCTGTTTTGAGGTGGGTCTCTTGTAGACAACATATGTAGGGGTCTTGTTTTTGTATCCATTCAGCCAGTCTTTGTCTTTTGGTTGGGGCATTCAACCCATTTACGTTTAAGGTAATTACTGATAAGTATGATCCTGTTGCCATTTACTTTATTGTTTTGGGTTTGAATTTATACACCGTTTTTGTGTTTCCTGTCTAGAGAATATCCTTTAGTATTTGTTGGAGAGCTGGTTTGGTGGTGCAGAATTCTCTCAGCTTTTGCTTGTCTGAAAAGCTTTTGATTTCTCCTTCATACTTGAATGAGATCCTTGCTGGGTACAATAATCTGGGCTGTAGGTTATTTTCTTTCATCATTTTAAGTATGTCTTGCCATTCCCTCCTGGCTTGAAGAGTTTCTATTGAAAGATCAGCTGTTATCCTTATGGGTATTCCCTTGTGTGTTATTTGTTGTTTTTCCCTTGCTGCTTTTAATATCTGTTCTTTGTGTTTGATCTTTGTTAATTTGATTAATATGTGTCTTGGGGTGTTTCACCTTGGGTTTATCCTGTTTGGGACTCTCTGGGTTTCTTGGACTTGGGTGATTATTTCCTTCCCCATTTTAGGGAAGTTTTCAACTATTATCTCCTCAAGTATTTTCTCATGGTCTTTCTTTTTGTCTTCTTCTTCTGGGACCCCTATGATTCGAATGTTGTAGCGTTTAATATTGTCCTGGAGGTCTCTGAGATTGTCCTCATTTCTTTTAATTCATTTTTCTTTTATCCTCTCTGATTCATGTATTTCTACCATTCTATCTTCTAATTCACTAATCCTATCTTCTGCCTCTGTTATTCTACTATTTGTTGCCTCCAGAGTGTTTTTAATTTCACTTATTGCATTATTCATTATATATTGACTCTTTTTTATTTCTTCTAAGTCCTTGTTAAACCTTTCTTGCATCTTCTCAATCCTTGCCTCCAGGCTATTTATCTGTGATTCCATTTTAATTTCAAGATTTTGGATCAATTTCACTATCATTATTCAGAATTCTTTATCAGGTAGATTCCCTATCTCTTCCTCTTTTGTTTGGTTTGGTGGGCATTTATCCTGTTCCTTTATCTGCTGGCTATTCCTCTGTCTCTTCATCTTGTTTAAATTGCTGAGTTTGGGGTGTCCTTTCTGTATTCTGGCAGTTTGTGGAGTTCTCTTTATTGTGGTGTTTCCTCACTGTGTGTGGGTTTGTACAGGTGGCTTGTCAAGGTTTCCTGGTTAGGGAAGCTTGTGTCGATGTTCTGGTGGATGGAGCTGTATTTCTTCTCTTTGGAGTGTAATGAAATGTCCAGTAATGAGTTATGAGATGTCTATGGTTTTGGGGTGACTTTGGACAGCCTGTATCTTGAAGCTCAGGGCTTTGTTCCTTTGTTGCTGGAGAATTTGCTTGGTATGTCTTGCCCTGGAACTTGTTGGCCCTTGTGTGGTGCTTGGTTTCAGTGTCGGTATGGAGGCGTTTGATGAGCTCCTGTCAATTAATGTTCCTTGGAGTCAGGAGTTCCCTGGAGTCGGGATTTGGACTTAAGCCTCCTACTTCCAGTTATCCGTCTTATTTTTACAGTAGTTTCAAAACTTCTCCTTCTATACAGCACCATTGATAAAACATCTACGTTAAAGATGAAAAGTTTCTCTACTGTGAGGGTCACTCAGAGAGGTTCACAGCGTTACATGGAGAAGAGAAGAGGGAGGAGGGAGTTAGAGGTGACCCAAATGAGATGAGGTGGAATCAATAGTGGAGAGAGTGGGCTAGCCAGTAGTCACTTCCTTATGTGCACTCCACAATTGGACCGCTCAGAGATGTTCACGGAGTTATACAGAGAAGAGAAGAAGGAGGCAGGAGACAGAGGTGGCCAGAAGGATAAAAGGGGGAAATGAAAAGAAGGGAGACAGATCCAGCCAGTAATCAGTTCCCTAAGTGTTATCCACCATTTGGAACACACAGAAATTCACAGAGTTGGGTAGAGTAGAGAGGGGTTAGGGAGGAGATACAGGCGACCTGGTGGAGAAAACGGAGAGTCCAAAGGGAGAGAGAGCAGTCAAGCCAGTAATCTCGTTCCCTAGTGAAAAATGGGTCCTGAAGATTGGGTTCTTAAAGGTACAAAATTGGTAACAAATACATAAAAGCAAAAATTAAAAATCTAGAGTAGACTTTGGAATTTCAAAAATGCGATGTTAATGAAAAGAAGAAGGAAAAGAAAGAGAGAAAAAACGAACAAAGAAAAACAAACAAGGTCGTGAAAATTATAAAGAAACTACAGGTACAAAATTGATAACTAATACCAAAAAGCAAAAATTAAAAATCTAGAGTAGAGTTTGGAATTTCAAAAATACAATGTTAAAAAAAAAAAGAAGAAGAAAAATAAAGAGAGAAAACAAACAAACCAACAAAAACAATGTCGCAAAAATTATAAAGAAAATACAGGTACAAAATTGATATCAAATACCAAAAAGCATAAATTAAAAATCTTGAGTAGAGTTTGGAATTGCAGATATATGATGTTATACAAAAGAAGAAGAGAAAGAAACAGAGGAAAAAAAACAAGTCACAGAAATTATGAAAAAAACTATAGGTACAAAATTGATAACATATACCAAAAGGCTAAAATTAAAAATCTAGAGTAGAGTTTGGAATTTCAAAAATACAATGTTAAAGAAAAGAAGAAAAAGAAAAAAAAAAAAAACACAGTCAAAAAATTATAAAATATATATATGAAGTTTGCTGAAGAAGAAAAAAAAATAGGGTCTTTTTTTTTTGCAAAGTAATAGTTATAAAAGTGAAAATTAAAGGACAATAGAGGACTTAAAATTTTTTTTTAAAAAATTAAAAAAAAAAAGAAAGAAAGATTGATCGTAAAAATAGTAAAAATATATCTAGGTCTTTCTCTGGTTTTGTTGTGAGTATTGTGGGTTCAGTTCATTTTTGGGTACTTCGTTGGTCCGACTTATATTTCTCAAGATCTATAGGCCCCTTCCTATGTAGTCCGTAGTAACCACAGGGTTTTAATCTATGGCCTGTAGCTTCCAAGGCATTTCCCTCTGTTATAGCTTCTTCTGTTTGCTGGTCTCTTCAGTGTCTGGTTCCCGCCCTGACACAAAGGGGGCGGTGGGGGACACTATTTTTTTTTTATTTTATTTAGGCTCACTTGTTCAGCCGCGCTGTGGGGAGGAAGGGAGGGATGCTGCAAACAGATAACACTGGCGTGCGCTCGCAGTGCCTCAGCCACACTGGGTCTGCCCCCGCTCACGGCGCGTGTAGCCTCCCTGCCCACACTGCTCGGGCTCTAGGTTGTTCCGCCGGGAACAATCAGAGGCCGGCCCTGGGCTGAGCTCCCAGGTCCAAGCCGCTCAGGTTCAGGCACTCGGGTAGTCCTCAGAGGCGCAGACTCGGTTGGGCCTGTGTTTTGTGCTCTTCCCAGGTCCGAGCAGCTCAGGTGATGAGGTGTTTGGCGAGCGCCAATGCTGCGACTTATCGCCTCCCCGCCACTCGGTTATCTGGGTGTAAAACCGGCGCACCTTCTCAGGCAGATGTTGACCGTCCAGACCCCCAAGAAGTTTTAGTTAGCAAAGAAGCCTGCTTACAGTATTATATATAGTGTCTCTCTGGGGCTGTGATTGCCCCCTTCCGGCTCTGGCTCCCTGTCACCGGAGGGGGAAGGTCTGCAGCCGGCTATCTCTGTTCAGTCCTTTGTTCCGTGCGCGGGCCTGGCGGTGTCTTAGGTTAGGGCTGGCTTTTCGCCTGGTAGATATCCCACAGTTTGGTTTGCTAGCCCAAATTATTTCACTCAGATAGCGCTCAGGACATTCAGCCCGATTCTTACTCTAAGGGACACAGCCCGCGCCGCGCTTCCCTGCCCAGCCCCCGCTTGCTAATGCCGTGTGCAGGCGTCTGCACTGCTTCTCCGCTGGGGGAGTTACCGTAGGACTCACAATCTGCGATTTTTAATTGTTTATTTATTTTTTTTCTCCCTTTTATGTTGCCCTCTGTGCTTCCAAAGCTCGGCACAGATTCGGCAGTGAGAAGGTTTCCTGGTGTTTGGAAACTTCTCTCTTTTTAAGACTCCCTTCCCGGGACGGAACTCCGTCCCTCCCTCTTTTGTCTCTTTTTTTGTCTTTTATATTTTTTCCTACCTCCTTTCGAAGAGTTGGGTTGCTTTTCTGGGTGCCTGATGTCCTCTGCCGGCATTCAGAAGTTGTTTTGTGGAATTTACTCGACGTTTAAATGCTCTTTTGATGAATTTGTGGGGGTGAAAGTGTTCTCCCCGTCCTACTCCTCCACCATCTTGGCTCCTCCCAAGGTGTCTGATGTGCTTTGAACGGCTTGGTTTTTCCGTGACTTGGTCTCTATTAGTTCTGCAGCAGTAAATTGTTTCACCAAGGCTTTCTTCATAGAATAAACTCAGATCATCTTAAGCCCTTCTGAATTAGCAAAACTTCCAAATTTCTGAAGTGCAAGAATCCACAAGTTTTCCTGTATTCCTGGGATGCTCACCAGACAGCATTCTAGCTGAAATTCCTAAACCAGGTACACATCAGTGCTCTTCCCTGCTTTCTGTTTTAATGAGCAATTTGGGGACCAGAAGATGGTGGCTTCCCATGGTGAAATATCCCCAGGCCCAGCGTGACACCTGACGACCCCTCTAGCCACCCCTACCTGCAGCCAGCTGAGGCTTGTGGCCCAGCTGCCTCTACCTGGCCTGCTGCTGATTCGTCTGCCTTGGGTCCCTTGCCTCCCTCCCCACCAGGTTCCCGCTTCCTGTGTGTCTGCAGGGTTTTTTACACCCAGTGAAGAAGGACCTTTTTTTTTCACATCATTGTCCCACAGTGGATCTGGAGGCGTAGCACATCTTCCATTTTGAACAAGTCTCTTTGTCTTCCACATTAGAGTAGAATGTTGTCTGCTCCAATTATTATATAGAGAAAGGGACAGAGCAGAATAAAGATAGGAGATTAAAAATCAGATCATAGTGTCCAAATGCCCTGAAAAGGGGTTCTTGTGAATTACAGCACTCAGATATCGAGGATTGTGACAAAACACAAAAATATCAGATTAGCAGCTGTACAGTCATGCCACCATGTAGTCGTCAGTTAAGGGGGACCAGGCAACGTGTTGAGCACTTCAGTTGCATCTCTCACCATTTCCTGTTAAATGCCCCTTTCTCTCACACACTAATGTCTTATATTAGAATCCAACATTCTCTGTAAAAGGTGCTACAATCCATCCTTACTGACAGTTAAATGCCAGCAAAAACGTCCGATGCTTTTCTGCCTAGTGTTTAACCAGAATACACCTCACATGCTGTGATCGTGGACAGAACCACGACAAATTGTGTGAACGAGAAAAATTTATCCTTCCGCCAGGTAGTTTACCAGCATTATAGAAAATTGCTATAATGTTTTGGTTTATTAGAACAAGGGCTCTATTGCCGTACTCTGAGGAGGAAAATGTGATAAATACACAGACCTACAGTGTCTCTGATGTGACTGGAATCCCCTAGGATTATGTCCACATGGTACACTTGCATGCTAGAAGTCAGAATTGCCATCTAAGTTATTTGTGATCAGGCAGTTGATGGAAATCTGATGGTTTGCTTCTGGAAAAAATACTCACGATTGTAACTGCTATCATTTGTTAGAATCTTTTATATATTTGCTGTTGTGCTGGACACCAAAGTTTATTATTTTTTAAAGTGTATTATGTTGGAGTATAGTTGATAACAATGTTGCGTTAACTTCTGCTGTGCAGTGAAGGGATTCAGTTGTACACATATGTGTATTATTTTTCATATTCTTTTCTACTGTGGTTTCTTACAGGACACTGAATATAGTTCCCTGTGCTATATAGCAGGACCTGTTGTTTATCTGCTCTATATGTAATAGTTTGCATCTGTTGATCCCAATCCTCCCCTCCCCTCCCCCTCGACACCCACAGCCTGTTCTCTGTGCCTGTGAGTCGGCCTCTGTTTCGTAGATATGTTTCATTTGTCACATTTCAGGTTCCACACATAAGCGGTATCATGATATTTGATATCATATGATAGTTGTCTTTCTCTGACTTACTTCGCTTGGTATGATAATCTCTAGGTCCATCTATGTTGCTGCAAATGACATCATTTCAGTCTTTTCTATGGCTGAGTAGTATCCATGTGTGCGTGTGTGTGTGTGTGTGTGCATGTGTATGTGTGTGTGTGAGAGCACATGTGTGTGTGTTGTGTGTGTGTGCGTGTGTGAGCGCGTGCGTGTGCATGTGTGTGTGTGTGTTGTGTGCGTGTGTGCGTGTGTTGTGTGTGTGCATGTGTGTGTGTGTGCATGTGTATGTGTGTGTGTGAGAGCGCATGTGTGTGGGTGTGTTGTGTGTGTGTGCATGTGTGAGCGCGTGCGTGTGCGTGTGTGTGTGTGTTATGTGTGTTCATGTGTGTGCATGTGTTGTGTGTGTGTGCGTGTGTTGTGCGTGTGTTTGTGTGTGTGTGTGCGTGTTGTGTGTGTGTGCGTGTGTTGTGTGTGTGTGTGCGTGTGTGTGCGTGTGTGTGTGTCACATCTTCTTTATCCATTCATCTGTGAATGGACACTTAGTTTGCTTCCATGTCTTGGTTATTGTGAATAGTGCTGCTATGAACATAGGGCTGCATGTATTTTTTTGAATTATAGCTTTAACCAGATATATTCCCAGTGGACATCAATGTTTATTCTAATCCTTTTTTAAAAGAAGAGCTGTTAGTATTTTTCAAAAAAGAAAACATGGGGTGCCTGACTCACGCAAGGCCATACGGCTGGTGAGTTGTCCTTGAGCTCTCACCTGGGATCCTCACCCTTGTCTGTGATATTCCTCCCCAGTCCAGTGACCTCTGGTGTCCCAGGCTCAAGGAATGCCGGAGCCTGCCATCCAGCTGCACAACGTGAGGTTGTCCTGGATACCACCTCCCCAACGCCATATCTCACTGGCCTAGTTGGACTGCTGCCTCCTAAATATCTCCTCCTGCAGTCTTGTCCCTGTCTAGTTCATCTTCCATGAAATTGGCATCTCTCTTCCAAACTGTACCTCTCATCCCCTCACTCTCCTGCTTTAAGCACTGTAATGGTTTCCTCCATTCTCTTAGGGTAAATGAAAGTCCTCCCACGTGGCCTCCGAGGCCCAGCATCATCACCACGCTCACCCCACAGCCCCTGCGCTTCAGACACACCAGCCTTCTTCCTGTCCCTCCAGTGTGTGGACTCCTTCCTATGCCATAGCACCACAGGGTCTTCTTCCCTGACTCGACCTGGTTGAGTCCTGCTCATTCTTCAAACCCCAACTTGAATGTCCCTTCCTCCAAGAAGGCTTCTGTGACTGCAGCTTCACTCCCATATACACCTCTGAGTGTAATAAACTCACTTCCACAGCACTAAGCTCAGTTTTCATTAAAGAGCTCCCTGTATAGGTGTTTCACCTCCAGGTACCTTCACCAAACTGGAAGCTCCAGGAGAGCAGGATGACACTGAATCTTCACCACTGTAGCCCCAGTTCCTATGATGGGACAAGAACCTAGTAGGTACTCAATAAATGTGTGTTGATTGACTAAGTGACAGTGATTTCAAAGCCTGCTCCTTTTACTAAGCACCACGCTGGATCCACTGAGGATCTGAGCCTTGGAGCCAGCCATTATAGGTAGTCGTGGGGCTAGGAAAGCTATGTCTTTGTTATTCCAATATAAACTAAACTGCTCATAAAGTTAATTTCTTCTGTCCTGGGGAATATTGATTCTTTCTGGGTGGATGCTATGGCTTGGGAGGTCTTTGCAATGACCGCTTGTTTTGAGTGGAAGGCTGTGGTCCAGAAGGGGCCTTTGAATAAGCTGCCCCATCTTTGGTTTTGGCCTGATGGCTGTTGATTTCCCATCTATAAGTAATGGAATCCAGTATCTTGGTGCCAGAGGATCACTTATATTAGACTCTCCTTTTTCCAGTTTACTAATTTCCCATCCATGTAGTCCTCCCTAGGCTAAGCATCCCTAATTGTGTAGGGGAAACTAATTGTAACTATGGGATTCCAGAGCCTTTATTTGCTAGGCCAGATTCATTCCATTTGTTTGAAATTTGCTTTTAGTCTGCTGTGTTTTTTTAGCTGCCAGACAAATACAAACAGATTTGCTTTTTTAATGTTTGCCATCTTGGAAAGAATATTCTTTAAACAAAAATCAGACACAAATACAAAGGATGCTTCTCAAAGAAACCACACCACAGGGTCTGTGAGTGCTGTGATGGGATTTCTCTGACTTTCTCCAGGGCCCCAGGAGCTCAGAACAGAATGTCATGATTTGTGCTGAAGCTCTCTTTCCTTACTCTTCATCATAACCCGATATCCCTGTGTATTTATGAAAACACCATGAAAGCTGAAACACACTCAGACTTCCTTTCAGCCAGGGGTTAGAGGCATGGGTAGACCCACCAGGTTTTTCCATTTTAAAAGATCATTTCATCAGTATGACCGTGAGACAAAAGAATGGTTAGTCAACAAATACACCTTCAGGTGCTGTGGGAGAATTAAAACCATAGAGTGAACAAACAAGCCAAAGCAAGAGTGGAGGCTGCAACCCTGTCTTTGGGGAAGGGCTCTCTCATGGTGGAGATCAGAAGGAATCCAGAGCTAATCAGGATTAGTCAGTTCAGTTCAGTTCAGTCTCTTAGTCGTGTCTGACTCTTTGCGACCCCATGAATCGCAGCACGCCAGGCCTCCCTGTCCATCACCAACTCCCAGAGTTCACTCAGAATCACGTCCATCGAGTCGGTGATGCCATCCAGCCATCTCATCCTCTGTCATCCCCTTCTCCTCCTGCCCGTTGGAGAAGACTCTTGAGAGTCCCTTGGACTGCAAGGAGATCCAACCAGTCCATCCTAAAGGAGATCAGTCCTGGGTGTTCTTTGGAAGGAATGATGCTAAAGCTAACCAGGATAGGAGCAGATAATCCCTGCAGGCTGATGAAGTCAGGGAAGGCTTCCTGGTGGGGGTGTGACCAGAGAGGCCCTGAAGGCGCAGTGTGGTTCTTCCATTTCTGGACCCAGAGGGAGATAACTTGCGTCTGAATACCAACTTCACCACGTTAAAAAATTTTTATTTTATATTGGAATATAGCCAGTTAACACTGTTGTGACAGTTTCAGGTGGACAGCAGAGGGACTCAGCCATACATATACGTGCATCCATTCTCTTCCTAACTACCCTCCTGTCCAGGCTGCTACATAACGTTGAGCAGAGTTCCCTGTGCTGTACAGTATTGGTTACTGTACCAATACAGTATTGGTTATCCATTTTAAATATAGCAATGTGTATATGTCCATCCCAAACTCCCCAACCCTCCTTCCCCTCATCCTTCCTGCCCTGGCAATCATAACCGACTTCACCTTATTTTAACTGGGCACCTCGGGCAAGTTAGCTACCCTCTTTGAGTCTTAACGTCTCATCTGCAAAATGGGGGCAAAATTGATCTTCACAAACTTATTCTTTTCTGTTGTTTGGCACTTAAAGATTTATGAGATAATTATATAATGCATTTGGCATAGCACATGACCCACAATAAGAGCTTAAGAATAATTTCCTCTGTGTGTGGTCAGTCACTCAGTCATGTCCAACTCCGTGATCCCATGGACTATAGCCGGCCAGGCTCCTCTGTCTATGGGATTTCCCAGGCCAGAATACTGGAGTGGGTTGCCGTTTCCTCCTCCAGGAGGTCTTGCTGATATAGGAATCAAGCCTGCATCTCCTGTGTTGGCAGGTGGATTCTTTCCCACTGACCGACCTGGGGAGCCTAAGAATAATTAGCTGTTATTTGCTGTCATTGTTTTAGATCCTCAAACGGGCTCTCTTGCCTCCAGTTCTCTGCACGGGCTCTGCCCTCCTAACTATGCTGGCCTGGTTTCGGAGGCTGACTTTGCTCTTCTCTCAAGACTGAGCTTGAACGCCAGTGCTAGCAGGAAGCCTCCCCCTCAGCCTAGGCGCTCCTGCAGCCTCCTGTTTTCCTGTCATTGCAGCGTGGGATCAGCCCTTCTCTCCCACCAGCCTGGCGTCTCCTGAACACAGACACCGTTGCACACCTCTGTTTCTTTGTTTCTCAGAGAACCTCTGTTTCTCCCCACAGTAGGCCCAGTAATGGTGGGCTGAATGAATGATTGCATGAGTGAACTACTTCTCTCCTGTAGCTGCACTCTGTGCCGAGAAAATGGGAACTGGGAGGAGATCTTTGAGAAGCACGCCTTTAAGCTGAATCCCAACCCTCAGGAAGGGGGAACAGGCTTGAGGGGGCTGTCTGCTCTGCTCTCCTCTCTCCCCTCAAGCGGGAGGTTCCAATAGGTTAATTATTCCTCCTGGAAGCTTTCGAAGATGATGAGCCCTACACCATCTGCTGGAAGGCCTTGCCCACGTTGGCAAGTGGGTCACTTTAGAGGATAACAGAGCTGAAGTCCCGGTGTGCTTCTGGGAGGTAAACTGAGCCCCTCCCTTGATCAGCAGTACTGCGGTTTTGGACTGGTCAGTACTCCAGAGCCCCTGCTGCCTGGAAGAGTGGAGTCAGAAAGGGAGGGAATCAAGCAGGCCTCGGAGCTCAGCACCATGCTCAGGAAACATCGGGTGCAGTTGTGGCCGACTCTCTGTGACCCCATGGTCTGTAGCCCCCCAGGCTCCTCTGTCCATGGGATTCTCCTGGCAAAAATGTTGGAGTGGGTTGCCATGCCCTCCTTCAGGGGATCTTCCCCACCCAGGGCTCGAACCCGAGTCTCCTAAGTCTCCTGCATTGGCAGGCAGGTTCTTTACCACTAGCGCCACCTGGGAAGCCCAGAATAATAAATGAAGGACAAATTCCTCCTTACCTCTCTCCCTACTGCACACACCATTCAGCCCATCCTGGCCCAGTGCATCCTCTAGAAACATCTCTCATGTCATTCTTCTGTTGGAAAACCTTTCTTCCCTTTCATTGCTTATTCAGCATAATCCCAGCTGTCCCATTGGGCCTTTGCTGTCCTTCAGGGCTTGGCCCCAGATTATCTTGTCATTTTCTCTCTGACACTTTACCCACATGGATGCGTTTGAGCCACTGGGCCCAAGTCCTGGCTCCCGAACTCTCTAACTATGCTCTCTAGGGGAAGGGACACAGCTCTTCAAAGCCTCAATTTTATCATCCCTAAAAAGGCAATCACGCTTCTTGCCTCCTTTTATAATTGCAAGAATTAGCAGAGATGCTGGTCAGAAGCACTTAACAGACTGGGAAGTCCTTTGTAATGCGCTAGTGATGATTAAATACTCTCCGCTCCAGCACAGTGGCTCTGTTTCACACCCCTGCCCATCTATGCCTTGAATCTTTGCTGATGCTGCTTTTTCTCCTGTCTGTGAGCTTCTCTTTATCCACGGACAGTAAATGTTGTCATCTCTGGAAGCTGGCAGTTCTCCCACTTTGCCTGGTAAGCTTGGTGCTGTTATTCATATGGAAGGCTAGCTTCTGAAGACAAGGATCAGCTCTAATTATAACTGTTCCTAGTGTGTGAGCTCTTGGTGAGGACCAGACTCCCACGTAAGGTTATGCCTGTTGCACTCCAGGGGGTGCTACCCAGCTGGTGGTCTGTGCTGCTGAATGAAGTCTTCACACATGTGGGACTGGTTTAACCGTGCAGGACCTCATGAGTTCTCACAGCACCCCTAGGAGACAGGCTTCCCCATCTTACAGATATGGTGAGAGGTGAGAACTGGTCCGAGTCACACAACTGGATATGTGTGAAGGAGCTGGGATCTGACTCCGGTGCTGATTCTCTCCAAGTTCGTGGATGACTCGCCGTGCCACCCCACAGAGTGTCCCCGGGCAGGCCCATACCCACGTCATGCTTGTTGACTGATTGACATATGGGTACATTAAGGCTGTGCTATCTGCAAGAAATTTTGCCAACCAAAATAAGGAAAAAAAAGGCAGAAACTACTGTGCTTTTTGCCTCCCTGTGTGAGGGACCCAGGAGGAGATGTACAAAGAAGAAGCCCGCGCATATGTCTTTTTCTCCTCATCCCCTTTCTCTCCTTCGTATCTGCTCCAGAAGAATAACTTGTAAATTGACAATGCGTGTGTGTGCATGCCAAGTTGTACAGTCATGTCCGACTCTTTGCGACCCTGTGGGGCTATAGCCTACCAGGCTCCTCTGTCCATAGAATTCTCCAGGCAAGAGTACTGGAGTACTGGAGAGCCCCTTCTCCCAGGGGCTCTACCCAACCCAGGGATCAAACTCACATCGTTTGCACCTCTGCATTGGCAGGCAGGGGAGCCCAAATTGGTGATACCTTCTACCAAAAAGAAAAGTGTCAGGAATGGGGCAGAGAGATGTGATTGGGGGTCAAATTGGGAGAAATGGTCCCAACAGGTCCTGCCCACCTGCCGGAGAACTGCTACCATATGGCAACCATGATCCCCTGCAGGGGGCAGCCTCCCCTCTCTTCACCCATCTGTGATCCTCAGTGATAACGTCTGGTCCTGACTCTGCCATATTTGAAAGCAGCACCATCCTACCAGAATCATTGATAGCTACAGGCCTGGCGGACAGGAAGGGTTCCCTCCCCTGCAGGTCAGTGGCTCAGAGTAGAAGTATCAAGGAACGTTTTTAAGTCTGGCTCCAATGCTTGGGTACATGGTGAAAACCTCTCCAGGAAGCTATTACAGCACATGTTGGGAGGGGAACCTTCGGGAGTCATCTCAGGCCAGCATGCCCTGGGCAATTCTCCCTGCACGGAAGTGTGTGCTAACAGACTCCCGTGCCCTGACATGCCACCCACATGTCTTCATTCTGCTTTATTCACGTGCATCCACTCAGGGCAGTGTCAGGACAGAGCTGCTAAAGGCAGGAGGCTGGGCCTGCGATCATGAGATCGTGAGATCCTAATCTGAGATCCCTAACCATCTAGTGCCCCCTACGCAGCCCCTTGTTACCTGCTCGCAGACACACCATGCCTTTCCTTCTCAGAGAGAACTTCCATCAGAATACTGAACTGGAGACTTGAGGTTTTTGTGGAGGGGCAGATCAATCTTAGGCTTCAGTTGAATTTTCCACTTTAATCTTAAGCTCAGTCCTGCCAGGGACCATGTATTTATTCTGCTCATTCCTGTATCCTCAAATCCTAACACAATGTCTGGCACATAATACATGTACAATAATATTAGCAGGATGGATGCATGGTTGAATGATGGGTGGATGAATCAGTCAATCAAGTAATCATTTGTTATTTCAAATTCTTCATCTATTTTTTTTCCAGAAAAGGAAATTATCAAGTAAGACATAGTCTAAACTCCATACACAATATAAGCAAAGGCAAAATAAAATTAAGTGTGGTCTTTCTCTTTCAGGGGGCACCTTTTCAGTTGCTGCTCTGTCTTGCTCTGGGGATTTTAATTGATGCCTGTGTTTCTTCCTGGCAAATCATGGGCAAAACCAGTGACACAATTAACGAGGGTTTTCCAGGCTGTCCCTGCCATGGGCATGGAGGGCATCAGGCCCAGGCTGGCTGTCAGCAGTCCGGGCAGGAGATGGTATTTGCAGCGAGGGAGGCAGAGCCATGCTCAGCCTGGGAGATTCCAGGAGGCTTTGCAGGCTCCCTGTGGATTTCATCGTTTATCCTCTGACAGAAGATGTTACATCTTTCCTGGACCCAAAAGCCCACAAGTTATTGACCAGGAGGCACATCGCTCATGGCATGTGGCACCAGGAAACAGGACCAGGGGTTGTGCTGGGTGGGTCAGGTCTCCAGGGGACTCCTGGTTTGAGAATTTCCAGGTCTGGAGCTCAGCTTCTCATGTGAACTGACCTGCAGTTGTCAGCTGCTGATGCTACCTAGGGCTCTGTTTCTAGGCCTGAGGAGAGGAGGGCAGTGCCGCAGACTTCCTCGTCAATCATAGCAAGAGCAGTTACAGCCCCGAGGGTCGTGCCCATTCAGCGTGAACTGTGTGCCAGGCTAAGCTCGGCTCTCTCAGAGCTCTGCCCCCTTATAGCCCCTCAACAACTCCAAGACAGCAGGGCCAGTTTACTCCACTGTGGCCAAGTGGCACTAGTGGTAAGGAACCCGCCTGCCAAAGCAGGTAGACTTAGAGATACAGGTTCGATCCCTGGGTCAGGAAGATCCCCTGGAGGACGGCATGGCAATCCATTCCAGTATTCTAGCCTGGGGAATCCTATGGGCAGAGAAGCCTGATGGCCTGCAGTCCATGGCATCGCACAGAGTCAGACACAACTGAAGCGACTTAGCGTGCACGCACATGTGCAGATAGGGAAACTGAGGCTGTGAGAGGTTTGAGCAACTGGCTTGAAGTCACATGGCCAGAAGTCACAGAGGGCCCAGTGGAAGTCAGCTTGCCTGACCTCAGAGCCCCAAACAACAGTGCATTCGACCTCCAGAGGTGTTTGCCATTTTACTGTTTGCTGAAATGTGTACCTATTTCTCTGGCTCAGTCGTGTCTGACTCTTTGTGACCCCATGAACTACCAGGCTCCTCTGTCCATTGAATTTTTCAAGCAAGAATACTGGAGCAGGTTGCCAGTCCCTTCTCCAGGAGATCTTCCCAACCCAGGGATCAAAGCCTGCATTTCCTGCATTTGCAGGTGAGCCATCTGGGAAGCCTGCAGGACTGTATAGAAGAATTTTTTTTTTTTAAGAGAAAATTTTAGAGGTTTTCATCTCCTCCACACTGATAGCCCTTCATGCAATGGATGGTTCTCACCTCGTTTTCAGCCACCTTTTCTTTAGGCAAATTGCAGCCATGGGTTTTCAAAGCTGAGAGTCCTTGCTCCTGCAGGTTCTGGTTCATCTGAGGGGTGCCCAGAAATTTGTATGTCACTTCTTTCTCCCAGTGACTCCAGGGGGCCACTTGCCTCACCAGTGTGACCCTGACTGAGACCTCACTTCTGTCCTGTGGGTAACTGGTGCCGCCAGTTGCTGGGCTCACTGTGTCTCCTCCACACCCACCTGCCTGCAGTATAGACACTGGTGGGTGTGGTCTCCAGGGACAAAGCCTGGGTGAGGAGGCAGCCTCTTCCTTGCACGGAGGCCAGCGTCAGCCACTCCCCAGTGGTCCATGTTCTATTATATCGGTCAGTGGCAGGGGTAGCTGCTCAGCCAGGCTCCTCTGCCCATGGAATTCTCCAGGCAAGAAAGCTGGAGTGGATAGCCATCCCCATCTCCAGGGGGTCTTCCTGACCCTGTGATTGAACCTGGGTCTCCTGTATTGCAGGTGGATTCTTTACCATCTGAGCCACTAGGGAAGCCTCCATATTTTACTGAGTTGGCCAAAATGTTCATTCCAGTTTTCAGTCACATAATGTGGAAAAACCCAAATGAAGTTTTTGGCCAACCCAGTAGAGCAACTTCTTTCCATGACAGCCCAAGGCTTCCGTGAACTATCGGACAGTCTCCCCAGCTCCCCACAAAGCCAGGCTTCGTCTGTTCATGCACAAAGAGATTTCTTAGGTAGACTTCAGATAAATAACCTTCCAGGTTTCGCTCCAGGGGGACTGGGGGAAGCTTTAATCCCAGGAAGCTTCATTTCCAGTCATGCAGAATCTTCCCTCTCTACTCTTCTCTGACCCTCATCCATCCAGAACATGCCTGGCTCTGACCTTGCCTCTGCCACTGCTCAACACAGCTTTGGGTAGGTCAGTCAACCACTCTGAGGTTATTTCCTCATGAGTAGGTCATGGTAGCACCTACTTATAGGATTATCGTGATGATTAAATGATTTCAGTCGTGTAAAATGTTTAACACAGCATTTGGCTCAAGGTAAGCCCTCCATAAATGTGAGCTATTGCCATGATAAGAACAGTCACAGTGGTAACAATGCTTGATATATTATTACAGGACATTGGGTGGGGTGGGGAAGCACGTGCTATTATAACCTTGAGTGGGTGACCTCATCTCTATTAGCCTTCATTTCCACATCTATAAAGTGGGGACAATAAGAGGACCTAGGGGAAGGATGAGGCAGGGACAGCTAGGGAATTTGGAATCAACATGTACACACTGTTGCATTTAACCTGGATAATCAACAAGGACCCAATGCACAGCATAAGGAGCTCTGCTCAATGCTATGTGGTAGCCTGGACTGGGCAGGCGGATTTGGGGAGCACGGACACAGGTATGGCTGAGTCCTTTTGCTGTTCACCTGAAACTGTTACAGCGCGGTTAATCGGCTAAACCCCTGTATAAAGTAAAAAATTAAACAGACAAGAGTACCTAACTCTCAGGGTCTTTGCTAGCTTTGAATAAGCACAGTGCCTTGTGAAAATAAACACTCCCCAAGCATTAGCTATTATATTATCATTATTACTACTTAGTATTTTGATGAACAATTTATTATTATTTACTACTGGATCCAGGCCGATGACATCTAATGTACCGGGAACATAAGTCTTATGCAGAGAGTCAAAAGTGTGCAGCCTTGACCAGCCCAGAGACTTGGGGCAGGGACACCCCGATGACCTCAGCCTGGATCCCTCTCTCTGTCCATAATATATCGCCCATTTCCCACTTCCTTCCTGAGAAGTTATGAAGAGAAAATGGGAAAGTAGGTGCGATAGTTCTTTGGCTCTTCAAGTTCTATTTTAAGTAAAGTAGTACCTAAAATATTAATTAGATTCAGTCCTTACTGTTTAAATGTTAAAAAAAAAAAAAAAAAGAGGAAGAAATCCTCCAAAGGAGAATGTAGAATGTCAAATGCAAGAGATTTTTAAATCATGTTTGGCATTTCCTCCTCCAGAAAGACTTGAGCATGCACACGGGGGCGAGAAGCGGCCCGTGGCCAGGTGTCTGAGCAGAGGAAAGAAAGGTGGACAGACGCGATGGACACGGCAGCCTCTGACCCCTGCTTTCCTGGGCTCGGCCCAAATCCAGTCTTTTCTGGAGACCCTGGAGGCACTGCAGAGTGGCACGGAGTCAAAGTGCTCAACCTTTAAACCAATGTTTTCCCAAGAATGATAGTCAACGTTATTGAGGTGTACATTAAAAAAATTTATTATTATTAACTTAGTGTATAATAGAGAAAAATACATGAGCACAGGAAACCCTTGATTTTACTGGTATGACTGTTTTTCCTCTTTAAATAATTTTTAAATCATGAGCCAATTTAAAGGTAAGTAAATATGACAGAAATCTTGAAGGTGAAAAAAATGATGAAAGCTTGGAAATTGCCGCATGAAACAAACCTTTTACTGAACACCTGTTTGCCAACCACTCTGCTGGATTCTGGGAACATCAGTGTTACAATTTATGACTGCTGGCTTGCCGCTCTCCATCCGTTGTGAGAAGTAGCCACATCCACGCTGCCGGTAACACGATACGATAGGTTATGAGTTAGCTGCTGAGGAAAGTGCAGACCAAACCAGGTAAAGGAAGGATTCATTCTGGCAGGGTCACTGGAACAGGCACCCAAGAGGAAGGACATTGGAGCCAGACCTGATGGTGATATGTCCACCACCGTTAGTAATAGACACTTAGTGCTGCAGGGAACAGAGTGCCTAAGGTCAGGGAGCTTACATTTTTGTAGGCAAATTCCTAATGGTCAGGGAAGCATGTGATGCCAGTGGAAGTTTTGACAAGAGCCGTGAAGGAAAAGAGCTACAGGACAGTGGGGCGGGGGTTGCCTCTGTGTGGACTGGTCAGAGGAGGTGTCTCTGGAGAGTGAAGCTGAGACATGCTGATGAGAAAACGCCGGCCACAGGAAAGGCGACACAGGGTGCCCTGACCAGAGGGAAGCGGGCGGGACTGAGACTCTGAGGCGAGAAGGAACTTGAGTGTATTAGAAACTGAAAGAAGGGCCCGTGTGAGCGTAGAACAGGGTGCAAGGCGGCGCTTGGTTCACAGGCACAGCAGCAGAGGGTCCTGTGGGCCACAGTCAAGACTGACTGTGAGGCTAAACTCTGGGAGAAGTCGGGAGAGGAAGTGGGTGGCTGTCTGGCAAACATGTGGACACTCCAGGTCCAGGGGACAGTGTGAGCAAAGGCCCGGAGATGTGGAAAGGCATGGTGAACTCAGGAGTGGCCAGTAGAGTTCACTGCAAGAAGCAGCTGGGGGCGAAGCTACAACCACAGGTTGGAGCCCTTTGTTTAAGGCATTGAATGCCCACCAAGTGACTTGCACTTCATATATTTTCTTAACTGTTGTACAAGACACATAACATAAAGCTGAACATCTTAACTATTTTGAAGTATACCATTCAATAGGGTTGAGTATATCCTCAGAACTCTTTTCATCATATAAACTGAAACTTTATACTCGTTAAATAGCGATTTTCCCAATCCTGCCACCATCCCCAAACCCTGGCAACCACCACTTTGCTTTACGTCTCTGTGAACTTGGCTACCCAAATGCCTCACATCTGTGGAATCATACAGTGCTTGTCTTTCTGTGTCTGGCTCAGATGGTAAAGAATCCACCTGCGATGCAAGAGACCTGGGAGCCCAGTGGGCTACAGTCCATGGAGCCGCGAAGAGTCGGACACAGCTGAGTGACTAACACATTCACTTTTTTTCATGTTCCCCCCTAGAGAAATGGGTTTCCCCTCAGGACCTCATACTCATCCTTCTCTTCCAGTTTGGTGGATGGACTTAGACTTTCGGCTCTTTGGGAACTATGGCTTGTAGTTTCATGATGATCTTGAATTCTGAGTCATGCTCCTGGAGAAAAGTATTGTTGCCATTGGGCACACTGGGGGATGAACCATTTCCTGTGGATATCATTTTCTGAATGGTTAATTGCTGGAAAAACTGGTAGAGATTCCAGATCCTACCCATCTGGGTTCAAGGGCTGACCTTTGTCAGCTGCCTGTGTATCAGTTTCTTAGCAGCTAGCTGCAGCTCTGAAATGTATCATTTTGGCCAGCAAGAAGCCTAAGACCTCATTTGGTTACTGCCTTTGAGTGTAACAAATGACATTTTCTTTTCCTATATTAGAAAAGTAAAAGCACTTAGAGTTGGCACACCTGGACTTGACTTTGAGACTAAACACATCACTCTTGGACCCTTGGAAACAACCTCCACCTTTTTTTTTTTTTCTTACTGTAGACAGAGACTTTTAATCTGCCTCACTCAACATCCACCCCAGCAACTTCCTTGTGTACTTTCCTATCCTGTAGAGATGGAAAGAACTAAAAATGACCATTCCCAGACTCTCCTGTAGCTGGGGCTCTAGGGGTGATTTAATATCTGCTATCTGATGCGTGTATACCAAACTGGAATCTAGAACCCAGTTAGATAGGAAGAAACGAGGCCTGCCAAGGATCCGCCCTGTCGGTGTGGGCCTGTGCAGTCGGGGCTTGGCTATGGAGCCAGTGGCTCTGTATGTAGTCTTCAAATCCCCACATGGCAGCCAAGAGGGTCTGATTCTGGAAGCAACAGTAGGGTCAGCTGCATCCTGCTTCTGCATAGAGGTAGCTCCCCTGGCTAATCAGTTCTGCAAGCTACTCCCGAGGCACATCCTGGAGCCTTCTCCTCAAGCACACCCAACAAGTTTGTAAGCCTCTAATCCCATTTGCTACAAAAGTGATAAATGCTTACAGAACTGTTGGTCTTCCTGCTTAAGCTCTCTAGAAGTGGCTCCTATTACCTGCAACCAGTCCCAGACTAGTTTACAGATTTAGGAGGACAACACAAAATAGCAAGCAAATTTTCCTACCACCATTCCTGGCTCCTAGAAGATACTCAGTAAAAACTGGCTGACCCTGAATCTGAAATTGAGGCTGATCTTCACCTTGGTGGAGGAGGCCACTGCTTTGCTCTATAATGGGGTCTTAGGGATGCAAGGAAGGGATTTTTCTACCTTTTTTCCTCCACTCTGCTGAGTCCTCCCACATGCTCATTGATATCTGGAAGGTTTTGAAAAAGGGAAAAGACTTTCTCATTTAGAAGTAAGGCTCAGAACGAAAATGTCCCTGCCTTCATCATATCAGCTTGAGTTGAAATGAGGTGCTGCAATTGATTTGGGCTTCTTTCCTTAAAGGAGGGTTTAAAGAGGAAGCATTGGGAGAGAT
Organism: Bubalus bubalis; assembly: GCF_019923935.1. Lineage (NCBI taxonomy): Eukaryota > Metazoa > Chordata > Mammalia > Artiodactyla > Bovidae > Bubalus > Bubalus bubalis. The sequence goes on along the minus strand of NC_059175.1, from coordinate 542,145 downwards.
GGAGGGTAGTAGACCCAAGTTCACGGGGAGAAGAGAAGCAGGACAGAGGACAAGGAAGCCAGTGAAGACTAGAGCTAGGAGTGCCCTTGGTCCAAAGGCCTGTTCCCCAGAAGCACATGGAGGCGGGATGCTCTGTGGACCGTGCCAGTGCATGACCGTGTAGCCCCGTTACTGTGGCCTTGTTAGCTTTTGGAAGTTGGACAGAATGACTGAAGTGCCAAGAGCAAGGGATCACTGGTACAAAGAGAGAGTGGAGAAGTAGGAGATGAGGAGATCATGCTGGGCCTGATGGACCATGTTAAGGACTCTGATCTATTCCAGTGATTGGCAAGCTTTTTCTATAAAGGGCCAGTCTCTGTTATAACTCCTCTACTCTGATATTGTGGCAAAAAGCAGCCACAGACAGTGCATGAATGAATGAGTGTGGTTGTGCTCTAATAAATTTTATTTAGGCAGCAGGCTAGATTCAGCCCACAGGCCATAGTTTGCTGATGCAGGACCTAGTCTAAGGACACGGAGAAGCCTTAAAAGATACTTAGTAAGGGGGTTGCTTAATCATATTTATGTTTCTAAATGAGCCCTTTGATTTCAGAGTCGAGAGTTGATTGGACGGAGCAGAGGGATCTAAGCAGCCCAGGAAGAGGTGTGAGTGGCTTAGGTGAGGATGCTGCTGGTGGACACAGAGAGATGGATGGCACAGATATTTGGAAGTAAAGATAATAGAACTTGGTGATTAGACAGATATACATATGATCTTATTTACAAAACAGAAACAGACTCATAGACATAGAAAGCAAACTTACAGTTACCAAAGGGGAAAAATGAGGAGGAGGAGGGATAAACTAGGAGTTGGGGATTATCGGATACACACTGCTGTATAGCAAGTGTGTGAACAACAAGCACCTCCTGTATAGCACAGGAAACTATATTCAATATCTTGTAATAACCCATAATAGAAGAGAATCTGAGAAAGAATAGATGTGTGTGTGTGCACAGTCACTCAGTCATGTCTGACTCTTTGCATCTCCATGGACGATAGCCCACCAGTCTCCTCTGTCCATGGAGTTGTTCAGGCAAGCATACTGAAGCGGGTTGCCATTTCCTCCTCCAGGGGATCTTCCCAACTCAAGGATCGAACCAAGTCTCTTGCATTTCCTGCATTGGCAGGTGGGTTCTTTACCACTGCACCACCTGGGAATAAATGTATCTGTATAACCGAATCATTTTGCTATATTCCTGAAACTAACACATCATTATAATCAACTATACTTCTTTTTTTTCTTTTAAAGAAGGAGACGGAAACATCAAGACTGATACCCAGGGCTCTGACTTATAGAATGCTCTGGGGGTCATTTTGCTCACCCTTCTTTTTCTCTTCCATTTAATGATGTGCTAAAGCAAACCATTTCTTCAAAACATTCTCAGTCCTGGCATCTTTCTTCCATTTGTGGATTCTCTGTCACTGTCCCAGTTGTGAAGACTCCAGACTGGAATCATCCTTGATTCCTTTTTTCCTACAAGTCCTGCTCTTATCTCATTAAGTACCTGATCTGTCAATTCAGCAACTCAGCGCTTCTTAAATGCAAATATCCTCGCTTTCCACATCTGCTGATTCCTAGTTCAAATAACGAGACTTCTGATACAACATGTTCAGTTGGTAAGGGTATCACACAGTATTTGTCTGAATCAGCTCAGTTCCTGAATTAGGACAGCAAAACCTCCCTTATCAAGCAGCGCCCACAGTTTCTTATTAATTCTCAGTGGCACCTCCAGTCGAGCCCAGACTCCTTACCAGCATCCCCTGTAATCGGTTTATACATCACTTGCTGATCAACTGTCATAAAGTGCTTTTTTAGTGAGGCAGCCTGCAAACCTATGATGGGTGCCCACCGCCTCCAGGCTGAAGCTCACAGCCTTAACCCAGTCTTCCAACATCTGCAGTTACAGCCCAGCCTGTCTTTGTGACCATGGCCTCTCTGTCTTGCCTTTCAGGACGAGTTGGCCTTGGTTAATCCCCTCACCCTCTTCAAATGTACCATGCACACTCCTACATCTGCAGACTTTTAAAAATTTTTATTGACATACATCTGATGTATAATATTGTGTTAATTTCTGCTGTACAGCAAAGAGATTCAATTATGCATATATGTTCTCTTTCATATTTTTTCTTTATGGTTTATCACAGGATAGTGAATGTAGTTCACTGTGCTATGTGGTAGGACCTTGTTATTTATCCATCCTGTATATAATAGTTTGCAACAGCTCATCCCAAACTTCCAGTCCTTTCCTCCCCCTCCCCCTCCCCCCTTGGCAACCACAATGTTCTCTGTGTCTGTGAGTCTGTTTCTGTAGACAGGTCCTCCATCTGTGTCATTTTTTCAGATACCACAGATAAGTGATAGTATGTGGTATTTGTTTTTCTCTCTCTGACTTATGATAATCTCTAGGTCCATCCGTGCTGCTTTAAATGGCAGCATTTCATTCTTTTGTGTAGCTGAGTAGTATTCCATTGTACGTATGTGCCACATCTTCTTTATCCATTCATCTGTCTATGAGCATTTGGGTTCCCTTGTCCAGACTATTATGAATAGTGCTGCTAGGAACATTGGGGTGCATGTATCTTTTCAAATTATATTTTTGTCTAGGTATATCCCAAGAGTGGGATTGCTCAATCATATGGCAACTCTATTTTTAGGTTTCTGAGGAACTTCTATACTGTTCTCCATAGTGGCTGCACCTGTTTACATTCCTACAAAGACTGTAGGCAGGCTCCCTTTTCTCCACACCCTCTCCAGCATTTGTTATTTGTAGACTATTTCAGTTCAGTTCAGTTCAGTTCAGTCGCTCAGTCGTGTCTGACTCTTTGCGACCCCATGAATCGCAGCACTCCAGGCCTCCCTGTGCCATTTCAACTAGTTTGAGGTGGTACCTCAGTGTAGTTTGGCTTTGCATTTCTCTAGCAATTGTTGATGGGAGAAGGCAATGGCACCCCACTCTAGTACTCTTGCCTGGAAAATCCCATGGACGGAGGAGCCTGGTAGGCTGCAGACCATGGGGTTGTGAAGAGTTGGAAACGACTGAGCGACTTCACTTTCACTTTTCACTCATACATTGAAGGAAATGGCAACCCACTCCGGTGTTCTTTCCTGGAGAATCCCAGGGACGGGGGAGCCTGGTGGGCTGCCATCTATGGGGTCACACAGAGTTGGACACAACTGAAGCGACTCAGCAGCAGCAGCAGCGATTGTAGGTGATGAGTGTCTTTTCGTGTGCCTCATGGCATTTTTTATGGAGATCTTCTCTGCAGATTTTTACTCATGTTGGTTCCCACCCTCTTCCTACTGTGTTCTGTATTGGGTTGATCTTGTTTGCAAAGAGGAAGGCCTCAGTTTGAAATCTTGCACTTGACTTAGTAACACTGCAGCATGGGGCAAGTTACTTAGCTTCTCAAAGTCTCAGTTTTCTCATCTGTGAAATGGGGTTCATTTCATTAATTTTGCAGGGTCGTTATGAGCATATACAGAGAAAACTCACATCATGCATTTAGAAAGTGGCAAGTGTGCAGTAAATATGGCCTTCTTTTCCCCAGTAGCCCCTAGTGTTAAAATTGATAGTTGCTTAGTTGTGTCTGACTTTTTGCAACCCCATGGACTGTAATCCGCCAGGCTCCTCTGTCCATGGGATTGTTCAGGCTGCCACTCCCTTCTCCAGGGGATCTTCCCAACCCAGGGATCAAATCCCAGTCTCCTACATTGCCAGTAGACTCTTTACCATCTGAGCCACCAGGGAAGTCCCCCTACAGACCCTAAGAGTGGTTTAAATAGTTAAGCAAGCATTTATGAATAAAGCTTGAAATAGTGTCCAGCACATAGTAGGTGCTCGAAAAGACTAAGTTTTTTCTTATTTAATTTAAGGAAGTATTAGGCAGAATTTATAAACAAACAGTTTTCCTTCTGCTTGTCCTTCAGTTATGATAATCAGATTTGGGAGCTGAAGATCAAGAAAGCCACTGGAGTGGGGTGGGTAGGCAGTTTAGAGCTGGGCAGGACCAGAGGAGATGCAGCCAGAGGCAGGAGGGCACTAATGGGTGCATTTCCCAAAATCAACTTCACGTAATTTTTAATTTTGCTAATGGCTAGTCTTTATTTGAGATGTCATGCTGAAATAACTCTTTTAATAAAGTAGAACTAATGTACTCATTTTTTTTCCCTTCTCTTCCTCTACATCAGCAAGGACTTGGTGCAGTGATATATATCACCCTTTTATTTTAATTAAACATATAGCTGTGAGAGGCTTGTAAAAATGTTGCCAACAGAGAAATGCTTTAATGATGTGAACTTGAGGTTGGCTCATCCCATATATCTTTACTACATAAAATCACCCCCTTCATCTCGCACGTGAGCTGAATGGATGAGCCCCTGTGTGTGCGTCTCTGAGTGGAAGCATTAGGGGAAGTTTGGAACATGAAGAGTGTGGGACTGTGAGAGTTTTCCAGAAGATTACAGAGGGAAGAACAAGAAAAAGAAAAGCTGTTTTTCTGAGCATGATCAGGGTCAGGGCAAAATAGACGGTGTTGAAATAACAGATTTTGAGGGGGGAAAAAAAATTAGGATTTTAAATCAGAGACCTGGGATTCAGACTCTAGTGATCTGACCCCTAAACCTCTGCATTCAGCCATTCTGCTATATTACTCCCCATTGAAGGAGTGTAACACTGTGTCATGATGGTGGGATTGCAGTTATTTCAAAGGCTATAAATGAATGAATGAGTGATGTGCATGGGTTTTTACACGGATAGCTTTTATCTAATGTGTCAGTGAGTGCAGCATGAGTGGGTGGTGTTTGTGATTCCTATTTTTTTCCAATGGTCAGGGGAGACTCAATTTAAATAAGCCAAAAAAGGAGAGAGACAGGGGCAGAAACAGAGAAACGGACTTAAAAAAGAGGATTTTAAAAGAAGGGACTTCACCCATGCTCAGAGACGTAAGCTTGAACTGGAAGATGGAGCAGGAAGGCAGCAGTTTTGGAATCAGTGCGGAAGCTCCCTGAATGCCAATACAAGCACTCGATTCACAAGGGTTGGAAAGACATATTTAAACTGAGTAAGGGCCTTGGTGAGATGCAGACCCACAGCAGGCCACTGTATCCCCTCCGTGCAGCCCTGATCATCTCACCGGTGAATAATTCATCCTGAGATTATCCTCCCTGTCTCTAGTTAACTTGTTGCTCTTGTTCTCCGAAGATTTGGCCCGGGCATGTGAAGCTGTTGTGATTCTGTAAGACTGAGGAATCCTGGAGAGGGGAAGTTAGCAACCGGTGAGGGTCACAGATACAGGATTTCAACAGACCCTGGTGGTGGGAGTGGGGGTGGAGGACTGGCAAGAAGGCGCCGGAGGCTCCAGCTGGCTGAAGTGTTTGATTCCCAAATACAAACCAAAGTAATCGAATAAGTACGTATACATTCCCTGCAGGCGAGGCTGACACCCTTACTTTGTAGGGTTTATTGTCCTCTTTTGGAATTCTCCCTGAAAGGGACCAGATCACCAAAAGTCTCTTATCTTCCAGAATCAAGGTCAGTGTTACAGAGAGAACTCAAGGTGCAAGACATCCTTCCTGGAAAAAAACGACAGTCACTTCCAGGTAGTAGCAGCCGAAACTGCACTTGGTTGTAACCGCTCAGAACCACGTACTGCGTGCTGGTCATTGACACTGACTGTCCTCAAAGCAGGGCCTTCAGTAGAAGAAAGCATATTGCATAATATTGAATTGAGTGTAAGTCAGCCCTTGTGGCTCAGATTTTGAAGAGTCTGCTTGCAATGCAGGAGACCTGGGTTCAATCCCTGGGTTGGAAAGATCCCCCGGAGTAGGAAAAGATGACCCACTCCACTATTCTTGCCTGGAGAATCCCATAGACAGAGGAGCCTGGTGGGCTACAGTCTATAGGGTCACAAAGAGTCGGACACGACTGAGTGACGAACACGCACACACACCAAACTGCGGCATGGAAGAAGATTTCTGCTTGTGCGTTCCCACTGTTTATCAATGAGGAAGTAACCTCAAATAATAAATATGCAGAACCCAACATATCTGTTATTATTACTGTTGTTAGGGCTGACAAATTAAAGCACTTGGTTGTATTTAACCTGGAAAAGAAAAGTCTAAAGTGTAATTTGATCTATCTTTATTAGATAAGGGGCTTTTTTGTTTGTTTTTAATTATAAAAACAATGTTCTTTGTTTTTTAAAAAAAGTGCATTTTTTTTTTAAAGCAGGAGGTCATTTTTTTAAATTGTAGTTTTATTTATTTTATTTGTTTGGCTGCACCACACAGCATATGGGGTCTTAGTTCCCCAACCAGGAAGTAACATTAAATAATAAATGTGTAAACTCCAAAATATAACATTATTATTATTATTATTATTACTATTATTAGGATTGAAAAATTAAAGCACTTGGTTGTATTTAACCTGGAAAAGAGAAGTCTAAAGTGTAATTTGATCTATCTTTATTAGATAAGGGGCTTTTTTGTTTGTTTTTAATTATAAAAACAATGTTCTTTGTGTTTTAAAAATATCATATATTTTTTTAAAGCAGAGGGCCTTTTTTTTTAAATTGTAGTTTTATTTATTTTTTTTATTTGACAACACAAACAGCATGTGGAATGTTAGTTCGCCAACCAGGGATAGAACCCACGCCCCCTGCAGTGGTAGCTCAGATCCCCAACCACTGGACCGCCAAGGAAGTCCAAAATCACATACTACCTAATCTTAGAACACAGAAGTGCCTGTCCTCTCCTGACTTCCTCTCTACAGAGGTAACCATTATTAGAAGCTTGGGTCTCGGTTTCCAGACTCTATGCATGATCAAATGGAATCAGTCTGTATACTGTTTTGGAGTTTGCTGTCTCATCTTACAATATATCATAGCTATGTTTCCATGTCAGAACACAGCTCATTTTTTATAGATTGCTTGGCATTCTGTTGTCTGGACATGCTAGAATTTAGTTTTAACAGTCACTAGGTAAGCACTGATAGAGATTTAAATTATTTCTGTATGTTGATACTACGGTGCAGCAGTAAACAGCCTTGTGCGTATATCTTTGCACATTATTCTAAGCTGTTGTTTGTCGCTCAGTCATAACTCTTGCAACCTCATGGTCTGTAGCCTGCCAGGCTCCTCTGTCCATTGGATTATCCAGGCAAGAATACTGGAGTGGGTTGCCATTTCCTTCTCCAGGGGATCTTTCCAACCCAGGGGTTGAACTCGAGTCTCTTGCTGGGCAGGCGGATTCCTTACCACTGCGCCACCTGGAAAGTCCTTACTCTAAGTTATCTATAGGATGAACCTCTAGGACTGGAATGGCTAAGCCAAGAGTTTAAGCATTTTCTATTTGGTTAGGTATTACCAAGTAGTTCTAGGAAGGTGTTTTGATTTCTGTTTTGAGAAGGGTGTTGATGTATCTGCAGAATAGTTATTTATTTACTCCTGAGTGCACTGGCTTTTTGTTGCTGCAAGCAGGTTATCTCCAGTTGCTGTGAAGGGGGCTGCCGTGCATGGGCTCCTCGCGGCGGTGGCTTCTCTTGTTGAGGAGCATGGGCTCAGGAGCACAGGCTCAGTAGTTGTGGTGCATGGGCTTAGTTGCCCAGGGGCATCTTCCCAGACCAGGGACAGAAGCCGTGTCCCCCTCTGTAGAACATGTTGAAGACATAAAGTGAAACGGGCACAAATTAAAGCCAGAGCTCTTTGAGCTGGACAGAAAGTCGGGCTTGGTCTTCTGTGTGTAACCTTGAGCGCACCATGGAGGTGGTGGCATCTCCTAATCCACAGATAAGAAGAACCACCCAGGTTCAGGCCTGGACGTGCACGGCCATGCTGATGCTTTGGGAGGCTGTGGCCACACATCCGTCCCCAGATCCAAACCTTGAAAGCTGAATTCTTCCACCCGATCATAATTAATGACAAGTGCAAGTAAGTGGTTAGGAACATAAATCGAGTTTGCAAACCTTTTATAAAATATCTTCTAAAAACCTTCACCTTAGTGCAGCCGTTGACAACATGGCTGAGGCCTTCAGTGACAACTAATATACAAGCTTCCTTTACCAAAGTACTACTCGCTCCAGGGACCCTTTAAATTTCTTTTTCTTTTGCTCAAGTCAGGACATCGGGCAGAAATGCATATAAATGTAAGATGAATGCAATGCACAGGTGAGCTTTCTTCTGCTGTGAGCCTTTTCAAACCTTGAATTTTGGACTAAGTCATTTTTAAATGCAGCTTCATTTTTCTCCCCTGTCATTACCTGATTTCATCTGAAAATCTCAGCATATGGTTCTCTTTTCCCTTCATTCATTAGATTTGGCATTGCTGTTTATTATATAAATGTGACATCTGTCTAATATAACATCTTTGAGGTACCAGGATGTTTTTAAAAAGAAAGGGTGGGAGGATTTAACTCTTCAGGACTAACTAGAGACTGTTTAAATTTATAGAGGTGTCTCTAGCCCTTTGTAGATCTTCCTCTAGATTGAAATACATTTGTAACCAAAACGATAATCCATATTCCCTCATTCCTCTGCTGAGATGAATGGAAAGAGACTTGGAGGAAAGCTCAGCTATTTATTCACAGATTGTTTAAAGTCCGAGTTTGTCTTGGGAGACAAGATTGTATTAGCTTGATAAAGCTAACTCTTTCAGCCTGGGAAATAAAAGAATTACACAATAGTGCTGCAAAGGTTTCCTTGGCTTCTCCAAAGAGGAATTAGATTTAAATACACCCAAACCTTCCATATCAGAAGGTGTGCTTCTAGAGACAACATGGACATAAAAGCAATGCCTAGTTTCTCTCTTTTGATGGGAAACAGGAGACCTTTCAACAGACTTCCGGATTTGGAGAGAAGGCTGGCAGGGAGCCATGAGGGCATGGGGGATGGGCTGTGGCCAGCTTTCTTCAATAAAGACAGAATTCTGTTTAAAAAAAAAAAAATCATCATTCCTGTTTGCAGCAAGATGTACCTTGTTTGGAGTTCTGGTGGGGATTCTTCAACATGGAATATCTATACAAAACAAATATAGCACTTTGACTGATTTTTGTCAGACCAGTTCTTTCCTCTGTGGGTAGTGCCACACACACATCAGACGTAGGCGGAGAAACGAGCTGATGTATACAGCCAAGACACAACATCCCACAGAGCTGAGTGGGGGGTACTGGGAACTGCTAAACCCTGGCTTGAAAGCCTCATGGCGTGATAACACCAGGACTTACCTAGGAATTACTCTGGCCCTGGAACCTAATCTCACTGTACAACTGACCTTAGATAAGGTATTGATGTCAGATTCTTTGAGTCTCTCAAGCTCTCAACCTGATTATTATGCGGTGACGTTCGTGGTTGTCTGCTCCTAGTTACTAATCATCCCACCAGAGAGATAGAAAAACTCCTATTTAGTGATCCCTTCATTTATTTCCATCTCCTTTGTACCTCTGAAGCTGAGCATATTAGTCATGTTGCATGACAAGGATTGCGGGGATATTCCCAGCTGTTCAGAAGGAGAAAGGGGAGAGATGACAAGCAGAGAAGCTGCTATCAATAATATAAAGCACCACTGGCGAGATGGGCAGCATTTTGGTGGTGTCAGCCATCTAGCCAGCCCCCAAGTCCATCTCCTGCACGAGGCTTCCCTAGCGGAGACAAAAGCTGCCTAGAAAAAGAGAGTTGGGGAGTGGGGGATGGGTGGGAGACAGAAAGGAAAAAAACTTCCTGAGACTGAGAAATGCATTGTTTCTAAAATTGGCAGTCCTTTTTGATCAGTTAAGTGGAAGTGAGTTATGATCCAAATCAATAGAATTGATAACGTTTTCCTGTTGAAAGGTTAACTGTATTTTTGACACTCCCCTATCTCCCAAGCAACTTAGTTTTTAAGAAAAAAGAAAGAAAGAAAAAAATCCTCTGGGCAAGGAGCCTCAGATACACTTAATTTAGGGCTGGTATTTCTGACTGGTCATTGACCTTGAAATTCCATTAGCGCTAATGAAGGGCAATGTAGATGCGTCCTGCCTGGAGTCCGGTAAGTGGCGCGCTGGGCGCCTGGAGGGCCCCTCCTCTCTGGCTCCAGCTCAGCTGGGACCTGACTTTCCAGGTCCTGCTCCCTCCGCTGAGCTCTGTGGAGCAGGCTCGGCAGACAGCCTCCTCCAGCTGTATGTAGGTTCTCCTAGGTTTTCCCTGAAGAGGAGAGGAGAAAAACCCTGTTCAAGTGAGGGCTCCTTGCTTGCTGTATATACTTTTTGCCCAGTGCAATGAAATTCAAAGGCAGAGATGTAACTGGCATCCTAAATTTCCCATCTAGAAAAAATCGTAAAGATCATTTCAGTTGTTTTTGTTGTTTAGTGGCCCAGTTGTGTCCTACTCGAGATTCTATGGACTGCAGGTCTCCAGGCTCTTCTGTCCTTGGGATTTCCCAGGCAAGAATGCTGGAGTGGGTTGTTATTTCCTCCTCCAGAGGATCTTCCTGCTTCCTGACCCACTGAAATTCCCCCCATATACGTATCACCTAGATTTAACATTTGTGAATATTTTGCTCTCTGTGGGTGATTATTATTTTCTTGCCCATGTATTTTAAAGTAAATTATAGACACTGTGGCAGTTTACTGAGATATTTCAGTACACCTAAAGTAAAAATGTATTCTTATATAATTACAGCACTGTTATCATACCTAAGAAAGTGAATAATAACTCCTTAATATCATTTGATGTCTAGTCCATATTACAAGTCTTCCAATTATCCCCAAAATATTTTTCAACAATTGGTTTGTTCAAACTGCAGACCACACACAGTTCATGCATCACATTTACTTGTTACGCCTCTTTCAGTCTAGATAGAACTGTGCTGTTCCCTGCGGTAGCCTCTGGCCACACATGGTCAATGAGAATTTGAAACATGGCTGGTTCAAATTCAGATGTGCTGAATTCAGATGTAAGTGTGAAATATACATGGGATTTCAAAGATGGTACTGGAAAAAGAATGTAAAAATATCTCATGAACAATTTTATGTTGACTCTATGTTGAAGTTATAGTATTTTGGTTATGTTTGGTATAATAAAATTTATTATTAAATACACTTAAAATGTGTTTCTTTTTATTTTTTACTGCAACTACTAGAAAATGTAAAATTACATTTGTGGCTGGCATTAGGGCTTATGTATTTACATCAGATGGTGCTGGTTTAAAACATTACTCTCTGTTTTGTTTTTTGTTTTTCTTCTGTTTTTAATCTGGAAGAGTCTCCACTTTTTTCGTTTTTTCTCATGCCGCTGACTTGAAGAAGTCAAGTCCTGATGTATGCCCCACTTTCTGGATTTTTTTTTTTTAATGGTTTCTCCATGCTGTAGTTTAACCTGTTTCTCTACACCCCATGTTTCTAGCCACCAGTTAATTAGACTTGGTTAAATTCAGGTTTAAATTTTTGACAGGAATACTCTGAGTGACCCTGTATCTCAGGACACACCTAACATGGTTTAACTGTTCTCATGCTAAGGTCTGATCAGATAGTTATAATCTGATCTCTCTTTTGTAAAGTTGTTTTTCTACCCATACTAATAGTAATTTGGCACCCTAAGTCAAGTTATAACTTAATGATTTTAGCAGTCATTGGTGACTGTTGCCCAGATCAGTTATTTAATTAGAGGTTGCAAAATAACTTTTGTCTGCCATTCTGTTTACATCTGTTGGTAAAACATACATAAAGAAAAACTCAGAACCCAGGCCATTTGGTTACCCTGAAATGCAGTTCCTAGAGAAAAGACTAGATAAATGTTTCATTCTTTCTCTTTAAATTCCAGTTTTCAGAATAGAGTTGTTCAGTGGTGACAAACTTTATTTTCTTGTTTTTCTTTTTTTTTACTTTTTCTTATTCAGTATGATTGTGAACTCATGGATTTTTAATATTAAGTATCAAATAGAATTTTTAAGATTTTAAATCTGTTTCTAGCATTTAAAAGTCTAGAAAAAGAAATCTGGAAATGTTGCATACATTTTTTATTTTGGAATTCCCATGAGACACTGGGGGATCTAGCAACCATGGGTCATAAGTTTGTCCCCAGGGCTCTTTGGCATGGAATCTGGCTCAGTGCTTAGGCAGGCGTGTGCTCCCGGAGGGGTCACCATCCCCACCAGCTACTGAGTTAATTTCTATGCTTCATCCCTGTTATTTGAGTTTGTGATCCTGAATCTGTCTTACATTATAAGCAAGGAAATTAAAGTACAGAGAGGAGCAGGAACTGGCCGAGGGTGAAAAGGCAAAGTGAGGGGGGGAGTTGACACTGGAAGTCACCTTTCCTCCCCCGCAGGAGGACCACTGTGCTCACCCTCAGCTGCCAAGAGGCTGCTCCCAGCAAGTCTAAGGAACAGGGCAGCAGCTAGTGGAAGGCACCCTTTCAATCTGTGCTCTGCGTTTTCTTCATGCAGATGACAATTTAGTACTGCTGCCACTGGATCTCTGACCATGATTTAATTTTTCCCAAACCCTGGGCAGATTCTGATGCTTCCCAGGCCAATAGGAAGGGCCCTCCTTGGGGACAGTGACCTAGAGAGTCAATGTGAAGTACGCAAAATAAATAGAATTAGTGCAGCCTCCTTGGAGACCCCCTTGGGCAATATTTATCAAAATTTTCAGTGCATTGACCCTTTTAGACCCAGCAGTTGTGCTGCTAGGAATTTTTCTAACAGATATATTCACAAAATATTCCAAGAAATTTGGGTCTTAAAGTTCACTGTCCCCACAGAACATTGGAACCAATCTTCAATAGGGGACCAGTTAATAGTTTATTGGCACATCCATCTGTAAAGGAATTAGTATGTGGTCATTTAAAAGAGTTAGCTAAAGCTGCATGTTCAGATATGGGAAAAGTACCGTTAAGTATAAAAGGCACTGTTAAGTTAAAAAAGAAAAATGTAGAACAGTATGTACTTGTGCCTGTTTAATTGTTTGAAATTTCTGTCTGTTTGTTTGTTTTAAATTTGTGTCTATTTTAAATAATGCCAAGAAAAATACACAAGAGAATATTAAGATTTTTAGAGGAAGAGACCAGAGGTCAGAGTAATGGGGGAAAGATACTGATTTTACTTTTTTTTTCTATCATTATTTTTTAACACCATGGACATATATTAACTTGTTAAATATTAAGTTTATAGGCAAATTTGAACGTTCAAATTTGCCTATAAATTTAATATAAGGGAAAACTGAGGATGCAGTTTTAAAAGTCTGGTCTTTTGGTTGCTGAATAAATGGACAGTGATACTTCTCAGCCCAGCAGCCACCAGCTGCATTACTGTGCATGTGTACTGAGCTCTGAGGTGCCTGGTAGGCACTGAGCAGGATGCAGTGGGTGAAAGAGAAAGTGTCAGTCACTCAGTCACGTCTGACTCTTTGCGACCCCATTGACTGTAGCCCAACAGGCTCCTCTGTTTGTGGAATTCTCCAGGCAAGAATACTAGAGTGGGTAGCCATTCCTTTCTCCAGGGGATCTTCCCAACCCAGGGATCGAACCTGGGTTTCCTGCATTGCAGGCAGATTCTTTACTGTCTGAGCCACCAGGGAAGCCCCTCCAGTGGGGGAGGAGCAGGCAATGGTAAGGAGCTTGCTACCATTAGGGAGAAAAGACCAATAGACCTCAAATGACTCCGAAAGTAGCAGCCAGTCTGGAATTAAATGCTGATCTTGGCTTCTAGCCTCTGGGTGCTTCAGAACACAGAGGAGAATCTCCTATCTGGAGCTGGGCAGGGAGGGCTGGAATCCCTAAGCCACATCAACGATAATAGCTGCATCCAGGCTGGATGGGCACACGGAGAAGGGAGAGGGTGGGCAGGACCAGAGCACTGGAACTGAAAGTGAGTGAGTACCAGGGGAGCCATGCAGAAGTTTCAAAGGCTTTTGTTTGGTGGGCCATGGGTTTACATCCAACTTGGCTACTTGTTGAGGACACATAGGCAAAAATATGTGACCTAGCGCCTTCATTTGTAAAATGTGTAGAATAGATTGTAGAGACATTATAAAGATTAAAGATTATAATGTACATTCTGTGGTCAATTTGTGCATAATACATACCGAGACTTCCCTAGCTCTGGATATGTATGGGGAGAGAGAGAAATCACAGAGATAAAGGGCAGGGATCTCCCTGGCGGTCCACGGGTTAAGAATCCACCTTGCAGTCAGGTTCAATCCCTGGTCGGGGAACTAAGAGAGTGGAAAGGCAGAGGCAGCGTGTAGCAAAGGGGGCTGACTTCAAAGTCAGACGACCTGGGTGCAGTGCGGTCTCTCCTGCTTCTCAGCTGTGTGACACAAGGCCTCCTGGACCTCTTGGATCCTTGGTCTTCTTGTCAGTTAAATGGGAAGAAGGTGAAGAAACGTGTGTACTAAGTGCTCGATAAATGGTAATGGTTGTTGTATGAATGAAGGCCCATTCAAAAAGCGGATCCACTACAGCCTACATTGTGCACTCCAGGTATCAGGCAGTTTTAAAACATTATTATAATAGAATCCTCTCTGAGACAAGAGAGTTAAGACCCAGAAACAGAAAAGGTTTCTCTAAAAAGGGATGGAGCTCAGACTTGAACCTGAATCTAAATGACTGTGCTGTGCTCTAAATGACTGGCTTTTCCCACTATCATCCTGACGTTAAATATGCCACCTAATGTAAACCTCCTTCATTCTGAAATCAGGGCTGGAATTATTTAGAATGGTAGCCAGAAGGTGCTTATTTAGTAGCCCCTACTTATTGCCAGGATGCACATATTTTCATAATTCTAACAAACTTACATGTAGTGAGACTGTTTTACAAAAAAAAAGTTTCTAAGCCATTCATTTAATTTAGATTTTGCAAAATCCTATTTTTATTCAGAGACTCTTCATTAAAAGCATACTTACTCATTGGGAAGTAATGAGAAGAGAGAGAAAATAAGTTTAAATCCACAATGCAGCTGTTCTCCCACGTGCATAAGTTATACCAGCAATTGGAGATTGTAAAGAAAAGGGTGAAACTTAATCGGAGAGCTACTACAGCTCAGATACCCAGTAAATTATTCAAACGTAGGTACTGCAGTCTAACATACATATATCTGTTACATACACAATTAATTATTCTTCACAAATGTTTTCAACAATTATTTGGTATTTAATTAATGTGCATTATCTGTCTTGCAAAATCAGGCTGATTTGAGAGACAGGATCAGAGAGAAGAGGCAGGCTTTCATCAAACCAATAGTGAATCTGCTGCTGCTGCTAAGTCGCTTCAGTCGTGTCCGACTCTGTGCGGCCCCATAGACGGCAGCCCACCAGGCTCTGCCATCCCTGGGATTCTCCAGGCAAGAACACTGGAGTGGGTTGCCATTTCCTTCTCCAATGTATGAAAGTGAAAAGTGAAAGTGAAGTTGCTCAGTCGTGTCCGACTCTTCGAGACCCCATGGGCTGCAGCCCACCAGGCTCCTCCGTCCATGGGATTCTCCAGGCAAGAGTACTGGAGTGGGGTGCCATTGCCCTCTCCCAATAGAGAAGCTACTTGATTTTAAACACAAGCTTTTTCTTCTTTTGCTGTTTTTCCTGGTGCAAAAATATCAGGCTACACTCTCCATTTCCCAGAGTCTAGGAGTTTTGTTAGTGTTTTCTTTCCAAAAGAGGGATGAGGGTTGTGTCTTCTCCCGGTCTCATTGGTAGGGCTCCAGATGTCCTTCTGAAGAATTAAAAACATAAGCTATTTCAAAAGAGGTTCTATTTACAGAGGTCACTTTGATTAAGTATAAAGATCCACTTGTTATGACCATCTGACTTTGCAAGGTTCGTGTGATGGTTTAATCCATCCGTGATGCGTGGCCGAATATGTATGTATGTGTGTAAATGTGTCAACATATGAATGTGCAAAAGTGACTATCTAAACGAGAGTATATGTGTGTCTATGAATAAAATATTCCTTTAAACAACTGGAGTAAGCTAATGTAATGTGGAACTTCTGCTCATTTCGATGTTTCAGTGTGGAGGGTGATTTCTCTGTGATGGTTGGGCGTAGTGACAGCAAACCTTTAGTTTCATTACTGTGTAAATAAACAGGCTTCATCTGCATAGCTAGGCTGAACCAGCCAAGGAGCTAAGTACTCTAATGTGATCCCCCACCAAGGGGAGAAAACAGTTATTTTGAGAAGCTTGTTTTCAGCCCAGATGGTTCGGTTCTGCACAAAATCATTTGATTATGTGCTTCTCTCAGCTTTGAAATCATGCACCTATCTGTCCATGTTTATAACAAGAAAGGGAATGCTGCACATTTGTAACAAATTAAGTTAATGGATTTAGAGCAGATCGTGCAAAGGGGAAGGCTGGGCTTCTTTGGGGAAAGGCTGGAAAGTACAACAAAGTCGAGGTAGACAGGTCTGGAGTCTTGCCTCATGAACTTCAGTCCCTTAGAATGTGCCCAAAGCCAGACCAGAAACCCGGTTTTAATGCCAGGAATTAGAAGAATGGTCACAGTCAGGGGGCGGGGGTGGTGGTGGCAGCATGGAGCAGAAGGCATGGTTTTATTCTGTGTTTCTTATTGTTTATAGCTCCTGAATAAATCTTGAGGTCATATTCTCAAAACTCTAGACCAGGGGTTACAACACAAATACCTTCAAGTAAAGTATGGGATAATTGAGTGAAATGGGCAGGCATAATAAAATTATTTCTCCACGATCAGAGAAACAACAATGTAAGCCCAATAACGAATGGCAGTGGACACAGGGGCCTCAAGGTTAGGGGGCCATGGGGACTTCCATGGATGATGCTGAGCTTGAAATAGAAATGGTCTGCCCCTTCCTGTAAGAGCAGCTGCTGATGGGCTCTGTGCACGGGACAGAGGGTCTAGATGATGGCTTTGGAGTTTTCAAGAGTAGCCCCAAATCCAGATGTTTATTTATACAAATTCCCCAGTTTTAAAATAGTGGCTGGGTTTTTTTTTTTTTAATTTTTATGGATGCACAAGCCAAATGAAATGTTAGTTTGCAACAGCTGCTGTAGGCAAAGGGAGAATCCCCAAGAAATAAAACTGTGCCCTAAGTATTGGTCATCTGTGCAAGGACACTCTGGGAGGGGCCCTTGCTGTCTTGGATGCTCTGTATCCATGGACAGGGCAGCCGGGCAGGCTACAGCCCATGGGGTCACAAAGAATCAGATATGACTGAGCACACACACACATTCACATATGCGTGTGTGGCACACACTAGGACAGATTCTCTTGTGTACGATACAAATTTGTGTAGGAAAGCCCACGAGTGTATTGGGAGAAAAGGCAAGGAGACAGGGTGAGTAGCCTGATGTGGTTTCCACGTCACCACTGTATCTAGTCTGTAAGGGAGGTTGAACGTCAATGTAGGGTATGGGTTTATTGTTCAGTTGCTAAGTTGTGAATGAGTCTTTGCAACCCCATGGACTGTAACCTGCCAGGCTTTCCTGTCTGTGGGGTTTTCCCGGCAGAAATACTGGAGTCGATTGCCATTTCCTGACCCAGGGATCAAACCTGCATCTCCCCTGCGTCTCTGCTTGTCAGAGAGATTCTTTACCACTGAGCCACCTGAGAAGCAGGGGATAGGTAGGTGTTACTTGTCTTCCTGGGGAGTTTTCTTACACAGAAATGACTGTTCCTCCATAGGTCTTACTTCGGAAACATTTTTATTTGAAATAGAGCTTGAAAGTATTTATCATTCTTAATATGTGCTAGAGAATAATCATGCTTAGAAAAATGGCAGTGAACTTTATCTGGCCTGCTTTTTTATCCTATTTCATGATAAGGATCTGTAAAAATAAGCCATGTTTGCCAGTCTTCAGAATTTCTCCTTTTTAGTGCATGTCCTTGCCGTATTTCCTTACACAGTTTGTTACCCTGATGATAGGTGTTCTAAAATCCCTTGTGGAAAGAGGAAGAAGTCCCCTGGAGCCGCCTTAAGAGCATCCGCAGCACTCTGCCCCCTCTCGCTTTAGCAGTACAGTCATGAGAGGTCTGGGAACTGGAGACACTACTCATTCAGGCTCTTCAGTGTTTCTCTGCTGCACCTCTCATCCTTCTTGACATCAGGCTTCGTTTCCACAGAGTGACATCAGTTCTGCTGGAACCCTGCCCTCCATCTCCACAGACCAAGCTGTGGACCACATGCTTCTCGCGCAGATTTGAGGAGAGCTCAGGCAAGGGTGTGAGAAGGTCGGGAGGACCGAGGGGTGACTGATGGGTGACTGCCGTGGTCACGGTCCCTTCCAGAATGTTTGCAAAGAGGATAATGCAGTCACTTAAAAGGATGAGTACACGAAATGCAGTAGCGTGGTAAAATGCTTAATAAAATATGGAATTACAGTCTCTTTTAAGATAGGCAGTACATTTTAATGGTTCAAAATACAAATGATAAAAAGGGTGTGTGATGAAAAGCCTCTCTCTGTCTACCACTCTCCGTGTACATAGCCCTCTCCGGTTGCAATGTGATGTTAAGTGAAAAAAGAAGAGTATAAGCCTTTCTAAGATAAGCCTTTCTCTTTCTCTTCCATCTCTTTCTCTCGATATGCATGTTTGTTTATATATTCGCTTACATATATATGTATATAAACACAAGCAGAGGATCCATAGATGACAGACTGGAAAAAATAAGTGGAGTGTTTTCAGTGGCTATCTCAAGTAGAAGGATTACAGGTAATTGCTTCTACCTTCCTGTATTTTCTAAAATGTCTTTATTCTATATATTTTGCTCTTTAAAAATAATACATACATTTCTTTAGTGTAAGTATAGTACCTCATTAAAATTATGGACCAAAAGTGGCCAAGCTGCTGCTGCTGCTGCTATGTCGCTTCAGTCGTGTCCGACTCTGTGCGACCCCATAGACGGCAGCCCACCAGGCTCCGCAGTCCCTGGGATTCTCCAGGCAAGAACACTGGAGTGGGTTGCCATTTCCTTCTCCAATGCGTGAAAGTGAAAAGTGAAAGTGAAGTCGCTCAGTCGTGTCCGACTCTTAGCGACTCCATGGACTGCAGCCTACCAGGCTCCTCCATCCATGGGATTTTCCAGGCAAGAGTACTGACCAATCCTCAAAGAGAAGAAAAGTTACTCATTTCCTCCCAGCCCTCAGCTCACTACTGATGCTGCTTCATCTGCTTTCATGCTACCTTCCTGGCCTTTTCTTTGCATCACACTTTGATATGGTTCAATAACTTGCCTTCTGATTAACGAAATATTCAAGACATCTTTTCCTATTCCCTATATAACTATAAAAGAACTTTCAAAAGAGAAATGTTGCATCTTTGTGCATCAAGTGCTGAGGAAAACAAGAAAGAAAGGTTTTCCAACTGGGAGGGTGTAGATAAATTTACATCCTGATAAACCAGTCACACGAATGAGGAGAAAGGACAGCAATGTTTATGTTCCCATAATCTGCCTTTAGTGTGAGGTCCTAGAGCCGAGGTCACTGAGCCGAGCCAACCCACAGCTCTGCTTCTGCGTGGACACAGCACTTGATGGGGCTGACATTAGTCACTTGGAGCACAGGAGCTAAACTACTTGGTGAAAAAGGACAAAAAAAATCACTTACCTTACTTCCAAAGGCAGTAAAAAGGTGCTCTCGAAAATGAAATCACTCCCTTTAAATTGAACTTTCAAGTACACACAAACAACTTGTGAATACTTTGTTACAAAAATCACTTAAATATGGAAACATCATTTAAAATATAGAAATATCAAGTTATAACATGTATTTTTTTGCCACATTATTCCTCTGTGTTTATTGGTAAGAAACATGGACAATTCCCCTTTACCTTCTTCCCAATTCCATTCTTCATTCTAGAGATAATCCCTGTAGTTTGAGATCCAGACGAAACTTTCCTGATGCACTTTTATCCAGATCCATCACCGTGCACGAACACATAATGAGTGTGTGTTTTTAAATATTAATTAAACTTAAACTCTCAGGTTTTATTTATCCCCTGGGCTCTAAATCTCACTTATCTGAAGTTCTTCACCAGAATGATAATGTTTACCATGTATGAATCACCAAGTGCTAAATGTGCTCTTCTTGGCAAATGCAGTTCATTTGAGAATAACTCCCAATAAATTGCCTGTGATGTTTCTTTATTGCCGGAGACAATGGGCAGTGCCAAGGCAACGTGGGGTTTTACCAAACTGGTCGTTAGTTTTAATGTACTCTGGCCGTTTTCATGCTTTCTGCACTTTTAAGTATATCAACATGGTATGGTATGTTAAGAATTGTTTCTGATTCTTCTTTCCTTTCTTGAACATCAAAACATAGGGGTAAGGTAGGGCGGGGAATGTGATCCTTTCCTTATAAGAAAACACATGGATAACCTGATTTCTACAGACTCTGAGGAACATGAGACAGAAATTAGGACTTGCTGATAATTCGAGTTCTGGGCTTGCTGTTTCTAGCCCTCTAGCTGAGTTCTTATAAGGCCCTTGTATTTCTGGTTTTTTTTTTTTTTTTTTTTTTTTTGGCTGCACTGCTAGACTTGTGGAATCTTAGTTCCTGGACTAGGGATTGAACCCAGGCCACAGAAGTAGAAGAACCAAGTCCTAACCACTGGACCACCAGGAAATTCCCCAGGCCTTTACATTTCTCCAGCTCTCTCCCCATCTTAGTGCTTTCCTGTCTAACACTCAGTACCTCAACCGAGAACTTACCCAGAAACCGACCTCTAGGCCCAAATCTATGCCACATGATATGGATGGCTCATTAGCCAAAATCTTCTCAAAAGAGACTGCTCTTTCAACTTCTTTTATCCCCAGAACCTCATTAAAGCCAAAGCTAAAAGTCTAGACATGATCTCTGTGTTCATGGGTACCTGAGTGTATCCTTCTTTCTAACTGGCTGATGTCGGGGGAGAGGTGGGGCTGGGCAGGATGGGTGGTGAACCTGGCTCCTCCAGGAAGTGCTATGGTCTAGCGAGGTCAGAACAAGGTTCTGAAGTCAGGACTGCTGCTGCTAAGTAACTCTGTGTGACCCCATAGATGGTAGCCCACCAGGCTCCCCCGTCCCTGGGATTCTCCAGGCAAGAACACTGGAGTGGGTTGCCATTTCCTTCTCCAATGCATGAAAGTGAAAAATGAAAGTGAAGTCACTCAGTCGTGTCCAACCCTCAGCGACCCCATGGACTGCAGCCTTCCAGGCTCCTCCGTCCATGGGATTTTCCAGGCAGGAGTACTGGAGTGGGGTGCCATTGCCTCCTCCGGAAGTCAGGACAGACGTGTGCAGTTTCAGCTCCTCTTTGCCATGTGCCCTTGAGCAAGCTGCCTAGTGTTTGAACTGTGATCTTGTGTATAAAATCCCCTGTGTCATTATCGTTTTCAGAACTGAAGTGAGCAGATAGTAGGTGTTCATCAAATGTTCATTTCTCTGAATGAGTGCAGATCTAAGCCATGACTCCTAGTATTTCATGATGCCTGGTAGCTGCATTCCTGTCAATGGGCAGGGTCTGGAAATCTCTCTTTTTTTCAAAGAAGCTTATCAGAGTTTAACCCTGAGGAAATTCAAAATTATTGAGAATTTCTGTGCCAGCCCAGGGCACCCCTGTGATGCTAAAATGGTGGCACAGAAGAACTGCCCTTTCCAGAGACCAGTGGCATGATCCCTTTTGTTATGGGTTCCTCTAATTATGCACACGTGTCTGTCACAATGTATTATCTCCATGGCAATTCACCCTCCTGCCATTATGCCTGCACCCAAAACTGGAATTAGCATTTTGCAGTGATGTCTGGGAGCTGTTTCCTGTGTTCTGATAGGAAAGAGAAATTGAAGCGTATGCAGAAATACTAGGAAGACTACAGTAACGTGGCCAATGCTGGTTAAGTGTGCATGAGGGATTATTATCAGTTATTATTATTTCTAAAGTAAAGTTTTCTGGATTAACCCCCTCAGAGGAGGTAAGAGTCAGAAGGTTTAAAATTCCATCACTTTCTCTCTGAGGGAAGTTGATGATCAGGAATGGAGAATTAGGCTCTTTGGGACTGTTTTCTCTGTTCATCTTCTCCCTAGTCTTCTACCCCATGCAAACTGAGCAGGAAAGGTCAGGATAAAAATAAAATAGTAGTTTTTCTTTTTCAAGAATGTGTGGTTCTCACCTAGAACTAGTTAGTTACTAGTAAGCAAGCACAGCGGCTTCCCAGGTGGTGGTAGTGGTAAAAAACCCACCTGTCTATGCAGGAGACTCAAGAGACCCAAGTCCGATACCTGGATCAGGAAGATCCCCTGGAGAGGCACTGGCACCCACTCCGTATTCCTGCGTGGGAAATCCCACGGATAGAGGAGCCTGGTGGGCTACAGTCCAGGGAGTCACAGAAGACTCAGACACGACTGAGCAACTGACCACACACACACAAGCAAGTGTGGGCAACACCGAGTCTTCACAGAGAGTAGTTTCCCAGGCTCCAGACATTCCTGAGTTTCTGGAGATGGAGTGAGAGACGGCAGAACATGAAAGGTAGGTGTGTTGAGGCTCCCTCTGCCGAGCGCCCCAGACAGACATTGACGCTCGTGACACCGCCTCTTCCAGAATAAACTGAAGGGGATGGTGAAATTTAAACTGACGCCATGGGTGTTTGTCCCTCCAGGATCCCCTGTCACCCACCACTGCAATCAGAGAAGCTCCAGTGAGATCTACTTGTGCATCAGGGCACTAGGCAAACATCTACTCAGCAAAACGATCTGCATGTAAGGAATCATTCAGAACCTACTGAACTAGATGCTGGAAGAAGCACCATGACTGATGTCTGTGGAGAGTAGGAAGGGGTAGCTAGCGTAGAGTTGGGGTCAGGAGTGAGGACAGGGAGGGGAGGCGAGGTTGCGGCGGAACCTTGAAGGGCCAGAAGGAAGGCAGCGTGCTCCAGTCACGCATGCACAGCAGTGGGGCCAGGCCCGAAGGCCCTTTAACCCTTAAGTCATTCATTCCATGTCCCCCTCCCCCCCCAACACGTGCACTCTTTTCTCCTGGGCAGCTAGAATAAAGAGCAAGCAATCCTGGGGTCCTGCCCTGGTTTTCTGTGACATTGGATTATGGGGTAAAGCCTTCGCCCTCTGGTCTGGAGAATAGGACTGTGCTCCCTCTTCTAATGAAATGCTAGCTCAGTTCAGTTCAGTCACTCAGTCGTGTCTGACTCTTTGTGACCCCATGGACTGCAGCATGCCAGGCTTCCCATCCGTCACCAACTCCCGGAGCTTGCTCAGACTCATGTCCATCTAGTCAGTCTGTCGTCCCCTTCTCCTCCTGCCTTCAATCTTTCCCAGCATCAGGCTCCTTTCTAAGGAGTCTGTCAGGTGCAGATAAGTCTGTAACTCTTCTGAAAATGCTGAAACAAGTAAAGCCCTGACTGGGAAAACATAATGAAGCAAACACTCGGGGTTTCCAGAGGCTCGCGGCTCCCACTCCCGGAGAACCCGGCTGCTTCTGAGTTCTTTGTTCTTCTCCTGCCCCGCTTGGTGCATGTGGAGACTCGGGGCTTGTTCGTCACTGTGGAGAACGGAATGGAGAAGAAGCATATGGTGAGACAGTGACAGCCTGTGGCTTTTTAAATGAAAATTTACATGTAAATGTGAATTCGTTAAAATATCAGTTATTTTTTAATTGGCTTTCCAAATCAGCAGAAGGAGGGCCTATTCCTGTTGCTCTGCTGGTTTCATTTGAGAGTTTTCATCAACATTCAATGAACTTTCCTCTCCCCTGATTAAAACCCTTCAGTGGCTTTCCTTGTCCTCGGATCATGTCCAAACCTGATCCCATCTGCCATCCCCTCCTATTTTCCCGACCAATCCCCTCTCAGCCACTACTCTCTAGCTGCCCCAATGTAGCCACACTCGCCTTTCTCGGCTTCTCAAATCACACATGCCTCATGCTTATCATCTCAGCATCCTCACCACATGTTCTCTTTCCCAGCATGCTCTTTATCAGTGGGTCTCAGATTCCCATGGGCATTAGCATCATCCAGAGGACTTGTTTAAAACACAGGTGGCTCACATGCAGTGCCTGGGCTTTGTTTAAACCTTGACTGCAAGCAATCGTAGTTGTTCAGCTGCCCAGTCATGTTAGACTCTCTGCGACCCCGTGGACTTCAGCATGCCAGCCGAGCAATAAGGACTGTTAATTTTGTTAGGTGAAATAATTCTAGATAGCTGCAGGAAAAGTCCTCACTGGCTAGAATTGTATACTGAAATATGTTTATACATAAACAAAATGACATGATGTCTAAGATGCTTTTAAAAAACTCCAGAGAGGGAATTCCCTGGTGGTGTAGTGGTTAAGACTCACGGCTTTCACTGCTATGGGTCTGGGTTTGATCCCTGGTCAGGGAACTAAGATCCAATTAGCAAAATATTGATCATTGGTGAAGTTGATGTTTATTATACTACTCTCTCTACTTTCATGTATGTTTTTCAATTTACACTAAAATAAAAAATTATATCCCTGGAGGGGAGAAAAACCCACAGGTAGCTATTCCCCTCCAAGATTCTAATTTAGAACATCTGGGATTACATCCAAGAATTTGCATTTCTAACAGGTTCCCAGATGATATTAGTGCTGTGGGTCCAGAGACCAGACTCTGAGAACCACTGCACCAGCCCACACCTGTGAGCACTCTTCCCCTGCGTCATTTCTCTGCATCCTTTGTGTTCCCATCCAAGCTTCACTTCCTCTAGCTATCTTCTCTGGATTGAGCTCTCTTATTGCACATGTTCCTATCATACAAGCATCTTGTGTTGATAGGGTTTAAATCACAAATGCTCCTCTGTACTATTATTTGCTCATGTTTGTCTTCCCTAAAAGTCTAAGCTACAGGAACAGAGAACTAGTTCACCTTCTCTTCCCCTGAGCCTGGCACCATATCTAGCATACAGTAAATGCTCCATAAGTGTTGGTTGGATGGACGGATGGATCTGGAAAGACTACCCATTTTAAAGGTAGGCAGAGAGAGCAGAGGAGGGAGGGCCCCTGCCAGGTAGCTAGATGAGCCAGGATGCTCCCCAGCAACCAGACAGATGAGAACTGCTGGACCCAGCCCTCCCTCCTGTCCTGTCCCGTGGATAGTGAGCAGAAACAACTCACGAGAAGGCCAGGGGCCTGTCCTCAGAGTCGGGGTCCTGTGTACTTGCCTCAAACGGTGTGACTTTGGGCAAATCCTTTCTCTTTGGGGTCCTCAGTTTTGCCATCTGTAAACCAAGAAGATTGGATGTTTTGGCTCCAAAGTTTTCATGGGTTCTGAGCAAAGATGCTTTATTCTGAATAGTATCCAACAATGGTTGCTGTTTTTGCTCTTTTCTGCAAACCTTGGCCAGATCTTGTCAGCGAAGGGAATCAGAATGGGTGGACCTACCTGGTTCTTGCTTGCCTCTGGAGCCTCTGTTTGGTACCATTCTTCCCTGGGAATTGGGAGGGGATTGACTGTGAAAGGCTGAGAGGCCACAGACATGGTCCTCAAAGGCCAGAACCTCAGAGGGGATCATCCAGCACAAAGCCCAAGGGTCTCCTGCCTCCAGTCAGCCTGCTCTAGGGCAGTGTTCAACCCGTGGCCTGGCTGAGACCTCAGGACTGGAGGACTGAACCACGACTCAAGATGCACTTGTGCATTCAGACGTGCGTGTGTGCTCATTCAGTCATGTCCGACTCTTTGCGACCCCACGAACTGTAGCCCACTCTGTCCATGGCATTTCAGACAAGTGCCCCCAAATCGTGTATATTGTTTTTCTTTCATTTTCTTGTTTGCAATCATGGCTTTTGTAATAACCTTGAACCTACATGGCAATGCTCACAACTTCGCTCATTCTGCCTATGACTTACTGGGAGGAATCCACGACCGGAAGCAAACTTCCCCGATCATTTCACCTCCTTTAGAGTGTGTGTGCCCATGTCTAGAAGGTCTTCTCCTGGTTTTCTGTCCTTAAGGAAGTAGGTCATGGTTATATACAAAAGTAAATGAAGAAATGATTTAGAAAAGCTTAGAGAGAAAAATAATCTAAGGAGAAGGGAGGCAGAACCTTGACTTTCTTTGCCTTGTAAGTTAAATAAAATATGATTTTTCATAAGAGATTAAGAATACTTTTTATCCAGATGTTCTGATGTTTTGGTAATAACCTCACATCATAAGGCCTTTTAACCTTATACCCTGTTTTGTTTGGGGTTTTGTTCATCAGGGCAGAGAGTATGTTTTTTTTTCTGTGTGTATAGATGGTGAGCCTCAGTTATAGATTATTAAAAGGCAAGCTCCAGAGGGCCAGAAAAAAGTGAGGGGCATTCATAGTTTCAGTGATCTGAGGCTTAGAAAAGTTGATAAGACGGATTAGAATTGAAGGATAAAAAAGACTTTTAAAAACCCAATCCATTATAAGGTCCATTACTTTATATATATTCTCCAAAATTACATGAATAAAGGGGAAAGAAGGGAGGGGGAGAAAAAAACTGGCTTCGGTTCAGAATGTCAATTATGTCTTTTTAAAAATCCCCTTTTCACAATTTATTTGACATTTTGAACAGTGGCCAAAAAAGCTATTATAACTATAAAACATACTCATTGGTATAAATCTCATTAAGCTGAGCGATTTAATTAAGGTATTGACATGCTTAATTGATACATGTAAGCCAAGACCATTTTCATATCTCATTTCCATATGCTTTCTACTTTAAGAGAAGTGAGGAGCTGGATCTTAAAAAAAAAGTCTCCTTCCATAAAAGTGCTGTAGATTCATCTGCAACTGACATCCCAGGGGACCACTTCCTGCCACTCTCCTTGATTCAGAGCCAGCTAGTCCTCTAAGTGGCGTTGCTCGGAGGGGAGGTGATGTATACCCAGCGTGAGTGCCTGTCAAGCCCTCTTATGATCAATAGGAGAATATTTATATTAATAAAGCACCAAGTTAATTAAATAAAACGGTCCTCTGGGTAAACTTAAGATACTAGAGGATGGGCAGGGATCGATATATTCTGCCATTTGAACATTAAGTATGTGCCTTGAAATTTTATGGGGCTTTTAAAAACTCGCTTTGTCATGTAAAAAGTTTGAAACCCCCGCAAGTTTTCCCCACCAGAACCTCCAGTCTGGCTTCCAGAGGTGAGGGAGACAGGAAGCCCTGGGCCCCCCGGAGCTGAGAGCTTCAGAGAAAGCCAGCAGCCGCTCGCCCTGGCCTGGGGCGCTCCTTTCCTGGGGTGAAGAGGAGGGTTTGTCCCGGAGGGCCGAGACCTGAGCTCGGTGCAGGGTCCAGACAAGGAGAACACTCCTCATCCTGGAGCAACCTCGCAGTCTGCTGTGGGGAGCCCTCACACCTCCGCCCGTTCTGGGCCCCCAGGTCGTGGGAAAGCCTAAACCCTTGGTCTTTTGGAGAGGAGGTTCACGTTCAGCCTCACAAAGCTTTGCTGGCCTCCACTGAGCCTCTTCCTCTCGTTCTGTCGTCTCTTGCTCTCCCAGCCTGTCTTTCTGTGTCTCTCCTTTTGTGTGTGGACCTGTGTGCATCCTGCGTCTCTTGGCCTCACACCCATGCAGCCCTCTTCCTCTGTGCGTCTCTCCTCTCAGGGTCTCTTCCATGCAATGACTGTCTCTGTGCTTATGTGTTTCTCTCTGGCTTTCTTTTCCTTTTGTTTTCTCTAGTTTTACTCTGTCTCACTGTGTCACTCTCTTCCTCTGTCCCTCTTGGTTTTTGTCTCTCTGCCTGCCAGTCTTTCTCTCTTTCTCTCTGTCCTGTGTCTCTGGCTCACAATTTATCCACCCATCCATCCACACATACATACATACATCTATCTCTATCTCGCTATGCGTGGGTTCTCCTGCCCAACCGTTGACTCTAAAGGTGGTCTTTCATTCACTGAGGTAGAGCCTCCAACAGTCTCCACACCAGCATAACAGAGGCTGTCTCTCTGGTTCCACCCTTCAATCCTCAAGCAGCCTCCTTCACTTTGGGATAGGAAAGCAGTCTTGCCTGGAGCAGCCGGCTCTGTCTCCTCAGGGGACCGAGCTTTCCTAAGAGGTGACATCATATTTGCTGTGCCATGGCGTCTTCCAGGGACCATGTCTCCTCATTTACTTAGCTCTGACCTGCAGCACCTGACTCCCTGGGAACATCGTAGTCATCCTACTAATGGTGACCCTTCATTGAAATGTAAGCCCCAGGACGGCGAGGAGTCTGTTCTCCGGAGACTAACCACAGCCAGAAATTTGCTTTAGTAGCAAAGTCAGCTGGACTCCCCACCTTGCCCCATCTCAGGCTTTCCTCTGAGGGCCATTCCCCACATGGTTCTGGACCCCTTGGAAGCTCACACAAGCCCCCAGCTTCCTCGGGAAGACGGAGAACTACTTTGGCTTGTTCTGAGTCTGTGTACATGTGGCTGGATCAGCAGTCTGCTCTCAGCCCAGAACGGCGTCATGTTGAGGCTGCTTCCCAGTCTGAATGCTGCTGGGGCTGTGATCTCCCTGCTCCTCCCTGCTGGAGCACCAGCTGCCTTCTGGCTGCCCTTCTTCTCCTTCTTGATAGAAGTCTCCTGCCGCCTTCTCCCCAGCACGGCAGGGACTGCAGACCGTGTCCAGCCAGCTTCCGCAGGGGTTAGAGAGTTGTGCAGCTTTAACTTATGTGTCTCTCTCTGTACCCCACCCACCCTCTCCATCCTCAGGGGAGCCTGGGAGATTCCAAGAGGTCAAGTCTCCCTGCAGGACGTGCAGAAGCTTTGAGACACAGCAGGCTGAGTGGAACCCAATTTTGCTTCCTTTGATATTAAACTTGACCTTGAATTGCTGTTTTACAATTTTAGAGTTTCTATGTGATATTTTCTGGGACAGAGAGGCAGGGATTTTCTTGTCTTCTATTCAGAGTGTTTGATGGAAGACTTGAACAGATGTAGGCAGCACTCATAATGATGAATACTTCTTAAGTGCTTATGATGAGCCACATAACATGAAAAATGCTCTGAACTCATTATCCATTTTGTAATAATCCCCTGACACAAGTGTTTTCATCATGCCCATTTTATAGATGAGGAGACTGAGGCTCAGACAAGGTAATTACTCATACAAAGTCACAGAGCTAGCCAGAGGCAAAGCTGGTATTCACTCCAGGGTCTTCCAGGCTCCTGAGCCATGCGTTTGATATAGTACTTCACTGTCTCCTGGGGCCTTGACTGTATGCAGGACTTCTGGGCTCAGATATGCAGGGAACGGAGTTGATTGTCCGGAAAAGTATAACTCAGGCTGCAATCAATGCACAGTCTCAGAGGGGCCAGGGAGATGTGTCCCCTCTCTCCCTTCTCCCTGCCCCACCTCTTACCATGGAGATCCTGTCCTCTTCGCCTGGGACAGGAGAGGTTGTTGCATCTGGCATGAGACTAGTGGCGGCAGTCTCACGCTCGGCACAAATTAATTTCATCTTTGCGGTTCACTGGGCTCTCTCCTCGCTCGCATCCCTCATCTGGTGCCTTTCAAGCTAAATAGCCAGAAGCAGGTCTGGGATTAAATATTAGTGTTAACTTCAAACTTGGTGTAAATCTATTGAACTGCATCCATTTTTACATAAATAAGCCAGAGAACAGCATCTGTTCTGCTTTCGTCAATACCGGGACACCCACAGGTGTGAGTTATTAGCAATAACTGTAATTGCTTTGAGTGGAACAATAAATAGCACAGGGGTCATGATGAGAAATGTCCTTGTATAGAATTAGCATAGGCGAATGCCTTAAACTGCTGTAGACTCCATCCAACACTGGTTTCCAGAGCTGGCTTCGCAACCCAGAGTGCTGAGCTCTTACTGAATTGCTTTTCCTGCTTCTGCAGGAGATAATTTTGAGCCTTTCTGAAACCACATTGATTTTATCGGCAGATGGCCCCCAGGATGGCATCTCACCTTCACTGTTGAGATTTCACTTGTTTGATGGGGTTCTGAAAAGTTACAAGAAAGAACAGGCATATACAAGCCATGTATCCTTGAGCTGCAGTGCTGAATTCCAAATTCCAGCCTCTAGGCAGCTGCAGCTTAAGGCAGAGCCAGCTGCAGCCCCTGCCACCTCCTAGGTCTTTAAGAAGACAGGATGGGGCTTCCCTGGTGGTTCAGTGGTAAAGAATCTGCCTGCTGATCCAGGAGACATGGGTTCAGTCCCTAATACAGGAAAATACGCATGGCATGGAGCAACTGAGCCCATGCACCACACCTAGATCCCATGCTCTGCAACAAGAGAACCCACCACAATGAGAAGCCCAAGCACAACTGGAGCGTGGCCCCCAGTTGCCACAGCCAGAGAAAAAGTCTGTGCAGCAACAAAGACCCAGCACAGGCAAAAGTAAATGAATATTTTAAAAAGAAAAAGAAGACAAGATGGGTCACAGGGGGTACCCCCGTGCTCTATCCCCTTAAGGGGAAATTGTTCAGCCATAAAATGTTAGTCTTAGGCTGCAGTGCACACAGAGCCTCCAGTGTGCTGTGCTTAGTTGCTCATTCGTGTCGACCCTTTTTGACCCCGTAGACTGTAGCCCGCCAGGCTCCTCTGTCCATGGGGATTCTCCAGGCAAGAAGACTGGAGTGGGTTGCTGTGCCCTGCTCCAGGGGATCTTCCCAACCCAGGGATTGAACCCAGGTCTCTCATTGCAGACGGCTTCTTTACCATCTGAGTCATCAGGAAAGCCCCCAGAGCATGCAGAGGAGAATGTGTTCAAAGAATCCTTCCTCATCATCAAGTTGAACATTTAAGGTTACAAGGGATAGACATGGGAAAGGGGCTTCAGCTGCTCCCCGAACACAGTTACGTCTCACTCCAGGTTGCCCCTCTCCTTCCCACCTCCGCTTCCTCTGCTCTCACCCCCGACTTGGCTTCTGCTAATCCTCAGCCTCCATGAGGATTTCCAGATCTTTCAGACAATTTGGTGGTGAGGAGATTGATCACAGAGCAGATTATCACAAAGATAATCAACACTTCCTCACTGCCAGTCATCCCCTTCTGACATCTCCTGCCACTTGATGCTCAAAGTGTCTCCTTCTCTAGCTGGAGTTTCATTGTCTTATATCATCTTAGTCTTCACGAGTGCCAGAAATAAGAAATGGGGAGATGAAAGATTGTCAGGCACACAGCCCCTTTCCAGATCAAATCCATTTTCCAAAACTGCTGTACCCTCTCAGGCCAGGTTTAAACTCTGTCCCCCAAAGGCTAATTATTCATCTGCATAGCCTATCTTCCCATATAACTGCTCATTCCCACTCTTCAGCGCAGCTCACTAAACCCTTCTGAATTGGACACTTTATCTGTGACTCCATAGGATGCAAGCCTATTTTAACTGTATCAGTTCACACACATGATACTCCATCAGGAAGGGAGAGGCAGAAGGGTCAAGGAAGAGTCCAGAGCTCTTTCTAATTTAAATGGACAACCTGGACTTGGAAAAAAAAATTCCTCATAGCTGGAGGTTTATTCTCAATCACCCTTGGACCAGGTAATGCCATGAAATCTTTTTAGCTTTTTCTTTTATCCATTTGACAGGTATTTTTTAAGCTATGCATCAGGCCTCATGCTCAGCAGAAGTCCTGGGCCACATGAAGCGGATAACTTAGTGAGGGGTCAATAGCAGAGACCATGTGACCTGGCCAGCTCCACCTCTCATCAGTGCGTGGGTTAGCAGTCATAAGCAATCTTTCCAGATCCACGCTCACTTAACCTGTGTGCAGGCTGCTCATTTGTCATTAGCTTTTTGGTATGAGTGAGTGAGTGAGTGAAGTCGCTCCATCGTGTCCGACTCTTTGTGACCCCATGGACTGTAGCCCCCCAGGCTCCTCCATCCATGGGATTCTCCAGGCAAGAACACTGGAGTGGGTTGCCATTTCCTTCTCCAGGGGATCTTCCCCACCCAGGGATCGAACCCAGGTCTCCTGCATTGCAGGCAGACGCTTTACCGTCTGAACTGAAGGGTTTAGAGGCCGTCAAATGTATATGACCTATAAAGGCAATTTTGATGGTTTTACATAGAAACGACCTCTAATGGAAGAGAACACAAATGGGAACTATTTGAGATACATGGCTATGTAAAATGTAGTTTGCACATAATTCAGTATTTTAAATGAGTACTCTGCAACCAAGACCAAATATCAATCATCTCTTGAGGTTTTCTACTATGTACCAACATCAAATCTACATAGGAACAAATGTTACTCCTGCTTTTCTCTTCTATATCAAATGTCCTGAAGGCTTTGTGTCTCTCTGGAGCCAAGTTTCTGAAGGCACATTTCAGTATAAACATCATCGATGGGGTAGAGAAGGTTTGGTATAGGCAAGTTAAACAATGCCCTGCATGCATGTCCACACTTAGTCGCTTCAGTTATGTCTGACTCTTCCAACTCTATGGACTGTAGCCCCAGGCTCCTCTGTCTGTGGGATTCTCCAGGTAAGAATACTGGAGTGCGTAGCCATGCTCTCCTCCAGGAGATCTTCCTGACCCAGGGATCGAACCTACATCTCTTGCGTCTCCTGCATTGGCAGGCCACCTAGGAAGCCCCAGACAGTGCTCCAGGACAGAGTTAAAAGGATCACATTGGAGGATGAGGTAACATCTTGCTGGGGCTTTCTTTTTCCAGAAAAGTTTAGAAGGTATGAAAGAGGGATTGGATCAATCACAGATTCACTCCCTCCTTCTTGACACCAACAGAAATGGATCTGAGCAGTAACTGAACAGATATATTTGGAATCCACAAGAAAAACACATGTAGAAGACACACGAGCCACCCTCTTGGTTTTTGCTAATTATTGCACAAGCAGATCTTCACCTATGGGGTGTTCTGCCTCAGAACTTAGGCTGTCAGGCCACCGTCTGGGAGGCAAATGAGGGTACTCAGGTCAGCAATTGATCACGAAGCAGACCTAGTGCACGCACTTCATTTCAGAACAATTCCATAAGCGTTCCCCCCACCCCTGCCACCTCCCCCTCACTCCCAAGGTTTCATCTCCTAATTGCAAAGGCTTTTTGGCGTGGGAATGTCTTTGTGAAGGAGAGCAGACTCAATTTCTGCCATCGCTCTAAAGAAGACTCAGGAACAAGGACGCTTCTCCAATTAATCAGCAAATGCTTGGCTCCAGCGTTCGGCCAAAGGATCGATTTACATAAAGCTACTTCGCAAGATGAATTTGCCTCCCCCTCGACTCCTCCTGCATTCCCC
Organism: Bubalus bubalis; assembly: GCF_019923935.1. Taxonomy (NCBI): domain Eukaryota; kingdom Metazoa; phylum Chordata; class Mammalia; order Artiodactyla; family Bovidae; genus Bubalus; species Bubalus bubalis. The sequence continues at coordinate 508,989 of NC_059175.1, read as the reverse complement.
TTCTCCAGCCAGCATTAGACATGCTACTGGATTTCAGATTGACAGTGTCAGCTACAACAATCAAATTAGGGATGAAAGCCTCGGAGGGCTGCCAAGAGAGAGGGGCGGAGGGGAAGGAGGGGGTGGGAACAGCATGTCTCATGGAGAGGAGGATGGATTGCACAGAAATGGGCTCCCTTTCCCAAACTCCATTGGGCAGATGCACAGCTTCAAACAAAGGAAAATTAGAAAACACCAGTCTCCATCTTTTTGAACCAAGTGGACCGCTCTTCCCACCCCAGCCAATATTGACAAATCAAACCAAAACATTTCATTGAATGGAAAAAAGTTGGCAAGGGACTATCTCAGGTACAGTAGCTCAGATGGTAAAGAATCTGCCTGCAGTACAGGAGACCCAGGTTCAGTCCCTGGATTGGGAAGATCCCCTGGAGAATGGGATGGCTACCCACTCCAGTATTCCTGCCTGGAGAATTCCATGGGTGGAGGAGCCTAGCAGGCTACAGTCCATGGGGTTGCAAGGAGTGAGATACAACTGAACGACTAACATCATTAGGTCATTATAGTCAGATTATTTTCAGCACCAGGTTTTTGCACATGATATAAGAATACCTGATCACAGTTTTACTGCCTGAAGTGTTCGTTGGTGATGAACACATAAACTCAAGTCAGATGCCAGTAATTGGAATCCTGGTAATATTTCCTTGATCATTCAGTGACACGAGGAAGGCCAGAACAGAAGGCTCAATTTGGCTGACAATAAGAGCTCCCCAATCACACCGAAGTAACTGTTTTGTCGGTAAATTGTGATAATCCCAGGGATTAGTAAACTGTTGAGAAGCTAAGCCTCTGCACCACTATCTGGAGATGATCAATCAGTTATAATGCTACATCATGAGCACAGAGAGCCTTGGTTGGAGCTACGTATGACAGTTCAATGAAGAAAGCTTCTATTTGGACTGGAAGTGTTAGTTTTATCCTTCCAGCCCTAGAAGGGTAGTGGTTGGGAAAGGTAATTAAACCCCACGACTGGAAAGAGGTTCTCTGCTCCTAGAAGGGATGATTGAATGACTGGAATATTTCAACTCATGACTTGCTTCCCTGAATCCAGGGGTTTCTATCTTGACTGGCTCCTTTCCACATTTCCCATTGATAACTCAACCTCCCCTCACCACCCAGCAACCCTCCATTGGGCTCCTTTAGATTGACTCCTACATGGAAGGCTCTTTCTCTCTTGGCAATGAGTGGACACATCACTCTAGCATGCAGCTCCTAGCTTTGCCCTAGAACAGACTGATACAATAGGCATCAGCCACATGCAGCCATCAGTCACTTATGGGATGGCTGGCTCGAATTGACATGGATTTAAAATACACAGATTCCAGAGACTTGGTATGAAAAAACGAATGTACAGTATCTCACTAATTTATTTTCATATTGAAATGATTATGTCTTGGATATGTCAGGTTAAGTGAAATACTTTATTAATATTCATCTCAACTGATTGCTTTTGATGCAGCTAAGAGAAATATTTTTTAAGTTTTTTTTTTAATGTGAACCATTTTTAAAGTCTTTGTTGAGTTGATTACAATGTAGTTTCTCTTTTATGTTTTGGTTTTTGTGGCCTTGAAGCATATGGGATCTTAGTTCCCTGACCAGGGATCAAACCTTCACCCCTGCCCTGGAAGGCGATGCTTTACCTGCTGGAGCGCCAGAAAAGTCCCTGAGGAAGTGTAGTTGCACTAGAGGCTCATATGACACTTGGATAAGACAGAACTGCTCTAGAATTAGCAGGTCTTCTCTGAAGGGCCAGGCTCCCCTGGTAGCTTAGGCAGTAAAAAATTTGCCTGCAATGCAGGAGACCTGAGTTTGATCCCTGGGTCGGAAAGATCCCCTGGAGAAAGGAATGGCAACCACTCCAGAATTCTTGCCTAGAGAAGTCCATGGACAGAGGATTACAGTCCAGCGGGTCACAAAGAGTTGGACACAGCTGAGCTAATACTTTCACTTTCTTTGGAAGGATACTGGCCTCGGCACCCTTCAGTCCTTGGAGTGTTCTGTTGGCAAGCACAGAGAATAATTTGGTTTTGACTTGGGGGAAATTAATTTAAATGGGCCCTGCATTCCCCCAGCCTACCTCCTCACTGTTATGATTGTCCATAACAATCTTTTGCTTTACTTATTTGCTTTAACCTGGGAAACCTGAATACATTAGTCTGTGGTCTCTAGAACATCAGCCAAGAAAGAGAAAGGGTGCCTCTACTACTCAGAGCAAACCAAGAGCCCCAATTCCATTTGCAGGCTTTTGTAGCAGCTTATAGCCCTCGGCCCCTCAGAGGGTCCTTGAGTTCCACTGTGCTCAAACACCAGGCCTGCGTCGGCCGTCGTGGCTCTAGATCTGCCTCCCAGCCTGGCCGTGCCCTTCTGCTCACTCCCTGCCCTCCAGTGACTTCTCTCTTAGATTGCAGCTCTCTTAGAAATCTGTGGGAAATTCCTCATCTGTGAGGCTCCCCCAGGAATGTCCTGTCTCACTCACCTGAGGGTTTGGGAGGGACAAAGTACTTGGTTTGCCTCTGCCGCACCTCTGGGATCCTGGGGAGAGGTGGAGTCACCCAGGGACTCTTAGTCCCTTCTGGGTCAGCCTCCAAACTGGGCCCCTGAGTGGATTTCTAAGATACAGGTTAGACGTTGTCACTCTACCTGCCGCAGCCTCCTCCTGTGAGGAGACACTCTCCCTCCATCTATCCATCTATTACCTATCCATTTACCTACCCATCCATTCAACCCTCCTTTCATCTACTTACCTACCTATCTATCCATCTGTCTATCTACCATCTATCTACCTATCTACCAACCTACCTACCCATCCATCCATCTGTCCATCTACCCACATACCCATCCATCCATCCGTCCATCTACCCACATACCCATCCATCCATCCATCCATCCATCTACCCTCCTACCCATCCACCCATCTATCTATTGATCAATCTAGCTACATACCTACCCATCTACCTACCTATCCCATGATCATTTTGCCCAACACCAGCAAGCCTACAAACTCCTTTGCATCTTGAACCCAAGATTTTCCCTAAGCAGACTAGATATGTAAAGAAGTAGGATGCTCTGTTAACTCCATGCTGATAAAATAAAGATAGTGATTTGCATTTATATCCTGCCTAGAATATAGACAGCACTTGCTTGTCCATTATCTATGATGCTTATCATAATTTCAAAGAAGTACAAATTGAAGCTTAAAGGATTGAATTAATACTCTTAAAGACACACAGCTAGAATATGAACTTGGCACCTAATCAGATACACTAATTATCCTACCCATGTTCATAAACTTGTTCAAAGTGTCCAGAAATCATCCTCAAGGCTTTTGATTCAGTAGATCTGGGATGGGTCCCAGGAATCGGTCTTAAATTTTTTTTTTATAATGGAAAATTTTACCCTTGTGTAAAAGTCAAGCATGGATTATAAACAAACCCCCTTAATACCCATCACTGAGCTCTAATAAGTATTAACTCATGGCCAATCTTGTTTTATCAATCTCTCTACTCAGTTCTTCCTCTCCTATATTGTTTTGAAGTAAAACTCAGACATTATCATTTCATCCTTAATTATTTCAGTATGTATCTCTCAAAGATAAAGACATAAGTGAAAGAAAAAAAATAACACATACAAAACATTGAAAACATAATACTATCATCATATCTACATTATTTTTAAATACAGGGATCCATATATTTTTTCAAAGCATCATCAGTAAATTCTGATCAGGTAGGCAGTGAGCCCCAGTGTGGGGATAGCTGCCCTGTTAATAACATTTTCAAACTATCCTGATTTTTACCCAACTGTCCACTTTAAAAGACAAATCCAAAGTACTTGATTAAACAAATCTGCATCTCTGCAAGTCCCAGTTCAGATTGGCATCTTTCCCTTTTTCCCCCCCTAAAACCTAAAAAGATTTTGAATTTTGAGGAAAACAAAACTGTGAATTATTTTCCTTGGTGGTTAGCAACAATCTTACAGTGTGGATTTAGATACAGGCTTTCTACTTGTTGAAAAGGAAAAAAAGAAAACAGTGAAATTGCAGCTCTTATGTTTTGAAGTGTCTAGGTTTTTATATTCATATATATGAAGGAGTCTGTTTATTTGTATCTGTGATCAATAAGATGCACGTTCCAGGAGAAGAGAAACCTGGTTCTGTTCACTTCTGGGTCTCAGTAGTGCAGCGCACAGTAGGTGCTCAACTCACTTTCTGTTGAGTGGAGTAAAAACCTGAACAGTCATTTAATCCCCACCAATCTTAAGTATCTGAATGCTAGAACTTTTCTAACGAGCTTGTCCAGAGAAGGCAGAAAGGAAGGAACTCTTATTGAAGTGCTTCATTCTGTAACTTTTTAACATAAAGGGAGCAGGCAATGTCAACCCTGCTGCAGTGAAATATCAGAAACCCAGCTGCAGCCGTGGGAAATCGTTGTTGTTGGGGAGGTGGCGATGGTCCCCCATTGATACTTTGAGTCTCTGGATCTCTGAGATCGGTGGCGTTTCCTTCAGGAAACGATTCGGGTATTCTACTGTAACCTCCCTCAGACAAAGAATGCTATTGACAGACACTCAGCTGGACCTATCAGGACTTGGTCAGTTCAGTTTAGTTGCTCAGTGGTGTCCAACTCGTTGCGACCCCAGGGACTGCAGCACGCCAGGCCTCCCTGTCCATCACCAACTCCCGGAGTTTACTTAAACTCATGTCCCTTGAATCAGTGATGCCATCCAACCATCTCGTCCTCTGTTGTCCCCTTCTCCTCCTGCCTTCAGTCTTTCCCAGAATTAGGGTCTTTTCAAATGAGTCAGTTCTTCGCATCAGCTGGCCAAAGTATTGGAGTTTCAGCATTAGTCCCTCCAGTGATTATTCAGGACTGATTTCCTTTAGGATGGACTGGTTGGATCTCCTTGCAGTCCAAGGGACTCTCAAGAGTCTTCTCCAACACCACAGTTCAAAAGCATCAATTCTTCAATGCTCAGCTTTCTTTATAGTCCAACTCTCACATCCATACAAGACTACTAGAAAAACCATAGCTTTGACTAGACAGACCTTTGTTGGCAAAGTAATGTCTCTGCCTTTTAATATGCTCGCTAGGTTGATCATAACTTTCCTTCCAAGGGGCAAGTGTCTTTTAATTTCATGGCAGCAGTCACCATCTGCAGTGATTTTGGAGCTCCCCAAAATAAAGTCTGTGAAACACTGTTTCCACTGTTTCCACTGTTTCTCCATCTTAGCTGGGACCTATGTTTGGGGCTCATTTGATTTTGACAGTGACCCAACTGCAAATGTATAATCTTGCTTATTAAGATAAATTGCCTGCACAAGAGATTTACCTTTTAAGATGAATCCCCCCTGAAGCCCACATTGTAAAAATCCCCAGGGAATAATTTTTCCTGCATATTTGTCCCTCCTGCTGTATAAAACAAGGTAAGCAAAGCAGAACCTCTCTCTTTAGTTCCTAGAGCAGAGTGATGCATCACGTTTACTATATTTTAGGAGTTGGGGGTAAGGGAGGAAGGTTCAGCTTTGTACAGGATGATAACATTGAGAGTCCAAGAAATTTTAGATTCATGGATTATCCGTCAGAAATGAAATGAGTTTGGGTTGATACCTACTACACCAATGGACTATTTCTTTCTGCTAGGCAGTGTGAGTGACTAGGAAAGTAATTTTAGTACAGTCTTGGGCCAAAGAGAATCCTGACCCCCAGTCCAATGAAGGTTCTAAATATAAATGCTTTTAGATCATACCCTCTTTTAGTTTGGCTAATCAAGAGTAGATGGATATATGGAGAGATATATATATATATATATATATATATATATTTTTTTTTTTTTTTTTTTTTTACGTTACTAAAAAGGCCTTTGATTGGTCTCAGTGCAAAGGGTTTGAGGAAATAGACAAAGAAGGTGCCAGATTGGGTTGCTGCAGTTTTTTGGTTTTTTTTTCTCAATTAGCTTCCCCTCATGGCCTCTTGACCCCTGATCCTGGATATGTCATCTTGGGGTGATTTTTTAAATCTTCTGAGAACTTCCTGATTTAGAAAAACTAACGTTGAAGCCTTCATATCAAGTGCTTTGGTTTGAATCCCTTGGGTTCCCTTTACCAACATCAGCTCCCATCTCCTGCTTCTTCGGACTTTGCTTCTGAACCTCATGGCTGGGAACTTCTTCAGCAGTCTGTCCTTGAGCTGCTGAAGTCCCTTCACCCAGACCTACAGACAGCAGGCAAACCAGGGAATTCACATTTCTCCTGGGTGGTCGAACAAGGACTGTCTAATGCTGGGCTATGAAGACCCAGCACCCTTGGTTAGAGACTGGAGCTCCCAGGGCATTGGGCCAAAGCCAGCACTTTACCTGACTGTCCTGTATTTCCTTCTCCATCCAATTTTCTCCATCCCTTATTTGTCTCTCCCGGGAGTACTTTTTAAATCCATCACTGGAGCAAGCATCTGCTTCTGAAAGAGCCCCCTCTAAGATACTCCTTTCTTCCTGAATCAAACGCTCCTGTTTTATCCAAAAGAATCTAGAGTCAAATAAGGATACTGCTATCTAGATGATAGATGAGAGGAAGTTTTTAAATCATTTATTTGTTTATTTTTACCCTTGGCTGTGCTGGGTTTTCTCTAGTTGCGGTGATCCAGGGCTACCCTCTAGCTCAGTGCGCAGGCTTCTCCCTGCGGCGCCTTCCCTTGCTGCGGACCACAGGCCCGGGGCACACGGGCTTCCGTAGTTGCAGTGCTCAGGGTTATTTGCCTTGCAGCATGTGGAATCTTAACGGACTGGAGGTGGAACCTGTGTCCCCTGCATTGGCAGGCAGATTCTTACCACTGGATCACCAGGAAAACCCGAGAGGAAATTTGATCTCCCTCAGATTTTATGAAAAGAATAGTAACGATGTTTACGTGTTCTATTCTTTGCGGAGTTGTAGGCTTATGTCCTGAGGTTGGTGAAAAGGGACATTTTCAGCACTGTAAGTCCAGGACGGAATGGGGGAAAGTTCAAGAAATAAATGCAGCCTTTCACTGAATGCCTCCGGGGTTCCAGGCACTGTGCAAAGTATACACACACCAACTCATTTCATCCTCAGTGTTAATCTGCAGGAGATCAATAAGGGGAAACTGAGGCATGGAGCATTTCAGTAGTATTTGTGATCATACAGCTAATAAGTGGCTCTATCACTTCAGACACAAGAATTTCCCATGGTTGGGGAGCTTCCAAACCGTGCCTGAAACTTGGGAGTAATTAGAGATGGGCCTCCAGGAGCGAATCTCCCCCGCCCCCATAAACTGCCATTTAACACAGACAGGACTTCCTCGTAGCTTGAAGGTGATCAGGACAAACACTTTGTCCCCACCGGAGCAGAGAGGAGAGCATTTTCCTGCGTCTTGCCTTGCCTGGTAAACATGGGGAGGCAGGGGTGGGCTGAAGGTGGGGACTGTCATTCACCGCTACTCTGAGAACAAAGCATGCCTGACATTGCAGGGAGAGCCCCGGGAAGCATTTCAAAAGCGCCACTGAAACTAGACAACCTTTCAATCCATTTATCAAAGTGTCTGCATTTCCCGTTTCAAGGTAGATGAAACAATAATAAATTTGCGAAGAAAGTTAATCTGTGTCCAAAGCATTTTAGTAAATTAAAAAGGCGCGGGGGCGGGGGGGAGTGCTGGCTGGAAGGGGGATCTATTGGTTCTTGCCAACTCCTGTTTGACTTACTGTCTCCTTAATAAGTCCTCTTTGGTTTGGTGTTTTGGGATGGAATAATCAGTTGGTTAATCATTTTCTGGAAGCAGGAAAATGCACTTTAGCTAATGCAGTTCTCCTTTCTGAGTCCTAATTATTTAAAAATGCATTCCAATCTGTAGCCCCATTTTCCAACCAAGAAAGCCTTTCCTACCGGTCATCTTCTTTTATTGCCCTAGAAAACCCCAGCTCAATTCTCTCTCACCCTAGTCCAACCTCTTCCTTTCCTCTAGGGTTTTTTCCCTGGCCACTTTTGAGCATCTCTCCAGGAAGAGGGAAGCACTAACCCCCGACAAGCAACTGGCCAGAACTACGCTCTGAGCACCCCGGATAGACTTTGTTATTTTTATCTAAGTGTCAGGCGAAAATGGTGGCTCTTGTCTCTCTCAAAGATAGTACTTAACAATAGCTCCATGCTCTGGCATCACGCTGAGATAAACACACTATTAGGAACCCTCACAAAGGCCCCAAGATAATTGTGAAGGGACAGTTACCGAAAATGGAGCACCCAGCCCTGAACCCTCCTCCACACCCCATCAGTAACACCATTAAAGCTGCCAGTTTGTCAGCCCACTAGAGGTATTTATAAAATCAATATACAGTCCTGCAGATAAATGGCAGTGGTACCAGTAGCCAGAGAAAAGAGGCTCCATGGAAAATAAAATTAATAAAATTTACAAGCAGATTGTCATGGGGGAACAGATAAATTCCCTACCATCTACAGTTTTGCTCAAATTGTGGCAAGAGGAAGGCATGGCAAGGAGGTGGCAAGAGCAGTGCTTTAAATGGGGCTTCTGAAAGTAGGAGCAAGACCGGGTGTGTTTACAGCCAGAGAAAAGTGAATGGAAACCCATGTAGCCGTCCCATCCCAGTGCAGGATTTTGTTTGTGTGACCACTTTCGTGGGAGATTGCCCGGCACCTCCACCAGATTTTTGTGCTTAAATAAGACTGTCCTCTCTTCATCCCACTGTACTGCAAACCAGAATACGCATACAATTGTTATTGGTTCGGTATACTGGGGTAAGTAAACCCAAAGGGTGAAGGCATTATTGGACTATGTACCACTTCATCTGGGTTTCAAATGTGCTTAGAGCTGACCATTCTAAACCTCTCTCCTGTTTCCTCTACCTGCCCCTGATTTTGATCATTAGCTGTTTGCCAAAAATGTGGCCTGAGCGGTTTCCCAGAGCGGCCAAAGCCAGCAGCCAAGCCTGAGAGAGAAGCGGGCAGGGGCTCGCTGTCCTGGAGACCAGCCTCCACTTGGCAGAAAAGACTGGGCCCTTTGTGGCTGCCAGAGCCTCGGGTTCAGCCCAGATGCCTGGTGGAAATTGCCTGAGTCGGATGACAGGACCTGGGCCCCCTTCTCTTGAAGGCTGATGGAGAGCAGGGGAGTGGCCTTGGTGACACTGCCTGACCTCTGCTGTTGTCATGGGCTTTGTTCAGCGCCCAGACTGCAGGCTGGAGCCCTGCTCATTGAATCAGGCCCAGCCTGGGGAGCCTGCAGCGGGGCGCACTCTGCATCTGAATTGACTGACATCAGTTGCAGGCAGAGGAAACTGGATTCGAGACTGGGAGCACCCTGTTACTCAGCCCCAAGACTTCCCTCTGAATTTGTCTCTGCACCTGACCCCAACACCAGACCTGGCCTCGGGGCCTAATAGTGGCCCATGTCTCCATGGATCTTGAGTTTGGCCCACCGCTCAGAGTAGGGCCACTCAGCTCAGCGGATGAGAGCAAAAAAGGGACACCTCTCTCCTGCTTCCTAGGTTTCCTCTTGCTCCTGGCAAAATGGTTAATTTAGAGGGCCCAGGTTTTAGTGGAGGATGGTGGTCTGACTTCTCTTTCCAAATATATTTGGAATCATCTATAGCTTTGGATTCGGAGAAGGCAATGGCACCCCACTCCAGTACTGTTGCCTGGAAAATCCCATGGATGGAGGAGCCTGGAAGGCTGCAGTCCATGGGGTTGCTAGGGGTCGGACACGACTGAGCGACTTCACTTTCACTTTTCACTTTCATGCATTGGAGAAGGAAATGGCAACCCACTCCAGTGTTCTTGCCTTGAGAATCCCAGGGACGGGGGAGCCTGGTGGGCTGCCGTCTCTGGGGTCACACAGAGTCAGACACGACTGAAGCGACTTAGCAGCAGCAGCATAGCTTTGGATTAGGTGCCCATGGAAAATCAGCATGGGAATGTCCAGCTGCCTCTAGGACAGCATGGCAATTTAAGACATTTTCCCTGTGACCCAGTACATCTCCTCATACAACTTTATATCAAGGAGGTAGCCAAACAAGTGTCCTCAAAATGTGTGGGCACTGGGAAAATTCATCCCAGGGTTGCCTTAAATGACAAATAAATAAATACTTGACAGCATAGGATCATAGCCATCTGTAGAATCAGACGATGTACGGCCATTAAGAAATGTTGGCATTGGCATACTGTTAATGACAGAAACAGATGTTCTCAATATAGTGGGAAAAAAAGGGTTATAGCAGACTATATACTATGAGATCATATTGGTGAAATATATATATATTACTCCTAATTGGTAACAGTGGTTGTGTCTGGGTAGGACATTTTTTACCTTAATATCTGAAAGTTATTGTGTTCTTTTCAAAATAAGGAAGATACATATTTGTATATATAGACATGATTGATACACAAATATATGCTTGATTACTCACTAAGACCCCAAGCAAGCTTTGGGGTATGAATGAAAACAGGTGCATATATTTGGTCCAGCAAAAAAGAAAACTGGAAGGCCGTGAGAACCAAAACAAACGCATGGGTCTCAGGAAAGGAAATTGAGGCTTTGGGGATTCTTAAAGAGGACGCTGATACAGACTTGTTTCTGAGCAGCTTTGAGACCCGAACTTTGTCCCTTTCCCCTCCCTGCTCAAAACAGCATGGTACGCTGCTAAATACTACATGAAGTGCAGTAGAACCCCTATTTTGGGTGGGTTTGTGGAAATGCAACTTGAATCCATCATACCTATCCCTAAGACAATCCAGGAGGCCCCCCCACCCCGAGTCTCTCCGGAGCCCCAGAAAAGCGGAGATGGCATCTCCCCCAACGTCAGAAAATCCGGATGGCCAGGCTGCATTCCCATCTCAGATGACAAAGGAGAGTCCCTGAGAAGATGGGAGAGGGAGAGGGGTTGACCCTGCCCTGGGGGAGGGGCGTAATGGGGGAGGGGAGGAAGGGGTCATCTCTGGGAGGTGGCAAAACAGAATTGGGTGCAGTGTGCAACAAATAACCCACGCTTGGCTCGCGGCCTGGAGGTGCGAGACCACCCACAGAGCCCGCCCTGGAGGCAGCCTGCCGCCTGCGAACCATTTCAGCAAGGCCGTCACCAGAAGAACAATGTGAGGGCTGCTCCCAGCCTGGGGCCTGAAACTAAACAGTTCCCCAAACACTCCTGACCGCAGACGCAGCCACCAGAGGGGTTTTGTTATCATAATGAGATGCAGATAAAACCTGGCTGGGTCCTTAACGCCTGTGCCTCTTCTCTTCTTGTTTAGAGATCTGAGCGAAAACCAGATCCTGGGAATCCCGAGGAAGGCGTTCCGCGGCATCGCCGACGTGAAGAACCTGTAAGTGATGTTTCTGCTGCTTTGCTGCAGACGGCTCTCTGGGCAAAGGCGGGGTGAGCACCGGGACAGGCAGGCAGCATCCCGCGCCTGGAGCTGCCTCCGGCCAGCTGCCTTTGGGACAGATTGAGGGGTGTGCTGAAGTGGTTTCCAGAATGCCGAGGCAGCTCTTCTTCGATCATTCGGCCCCAAGCATCAGTATAGAGTCCCAGACCCCAGTCCCACTCCTGTTCCACAGCAGCCCTGTGGCCTGAGGCTCGATGCAGCTTCTCCCAAGCTCATTGCCTTCTGTAAAACGGGGGTGATAACCTGGTGGGGTGTTGGTGCAAATGAGGAAATGCTTTTCATGCTGAGTGCCTCAACGTGGTAAGTGTTCAGCAAGTGGGAGCCTTGATGATGCTGAAGATCCTGATGGTGAAGATCTCACTGTTAATAAGTAGGAGCTTGTGAGGGAGCATCAGGCCTTGTGTGCCAGGATCCTGGGGCGACATAGCCAGACCTACTGCACTAGGCGCTTGGGGCTTTTCTTCATTTTTTATTTTGAAGTAAGTATTGATTCATAGGAAGTTTCAAAAGTAGTGGACCGGTCTGTGTACCCTTTCTGCACTCCCGTGAGTCTGTGTGCACACGTGCGCATGGGCAGGTCTGTGTCATTTTAGGATTCCCTTGCCCGTTACCGCAACTGGTGCAGAACTGTTCCATCACCCTGCTTTTGAACTTGCCAAATGGCTTTTGTCGGTTCTTGCCTGGCCCCCACTGTTTGCCGCTAATCATGGCTCCTGGGCCCTTCCTTCACCAGGAGTGTGCCTTTGGAATTTTCTGCCTACCCTCCTGAGTCCATGTGCTCAGAACCTGAGTTTGGAGAGGGGCACAGAGGGGGCGCTTCTGCCCACTGGCCTCCTGCACAGGCTTGTCTCCAACTTGAAAAGTCTTGAAGGAGATTAAAAAAACAAAACAAAACAAAACTACTGTAGCTCTGACGTTTCCCTGTAAGGACTGCGGGGACTTCGGTGTGCCAGGCAGCTGATGATGGCTTCCCAATATAGGCTATCTGCCTCCCCTTGCTGAGAACTGAGCAGAAAGCTTTAGGTGTTTAATATGCGAAGCACACCAGAGGGCACAGGCATCTGGAGTGAAGGGGGCAAGGGCCAGAGAGGACTGTGCAAGGGTCTCCAGGTAGGAGGCTGCCCACTGCTTCATCTGCCCAGCATCAGAGAAGGGCTGGGAAGAGCAGACAAAGACTGTGGAGACTGTGACTCAAGATGGAGCACAAAAGAGGTGGTGTTGAACAGCGTCCCAGAAAAGCAGGAAAGGATCAGATCCCTAAATTTCCCAGGTCAGTGAGAAAACTGAGGACCAGAGAACAGTGACTAACTCAAAGTCAACCATCTTCCTGATTGTTGAGCCCCCAATCAACATCTTACATACAGAAAGGGATATATCTATCCTGTGTCATGGCTGTACTTTTAAATGAGCCAGTTAATAAAAGTAAATCATGGTGATGGATAAGCAGGACTGTGTAATTACTAAGCACATTTTTGACTCTCAGGAAAGTGATTCATTCTTAGAGTCATCCTCAGTAGTTGCTGGGGTTTGAGGGTTTATTGTTGCTATTCTCTGTACTGTCTCTGATTTCACACAGGCCTCAGGAGCAGGTGTTAAGAGTCTGCAAACTCAAGCACTATGGACAGGGCCTCCTTTTCCACCCAGATGTGCATCCTGAACAGCAAGGGTCTAGGGGAACAGGGGAGGCAAATAAACTCACTGCTTAAAGGATGAATTAACCAACAAAGCGCAAGAGGTTGATTACTTAATGCTTCTGATCAGTCAGCATGCTCTGGGGGACCAGGACCTCTAAGGCCCAGAAGTATGAGTCATGGTCTCAGGTGACTTATGGTGTAACTGGGGACAAGAAGCATGCATCTGAGAGAAAATCAAGAGTTTTAACAGCCCACAGGAAAATGAGCTGACCAGTGGCCATGCGTTACGAAGGACTGTCAGAGCTCGAAGAAGAACACTAGCTTTAGGCAGTGTCACCTAAAGGATAGAACCATGACTCTGGTTATCTGCTAGACATGTGCCTGATACCCAGCTGTTCCCCGTACTGACTCTGTGACCCCAGGGTACAGCGTTTGACGCTCTGAGCCTTGATTTCTACTCTGTGAGAGGAGGATGAGAATTGTACTTCACCTCCAGGGCTTTTGTGAAGGTGAATGGAATAACACGTTTGAATATAATACAGTACTTTACTTGGCACTCGGAAGGTGCTTAGAAAGTTGTAGCTAATGTTACCACTGTCTTCTGTTGTTGTTGTCATTGTGAAGCTTTTCACTGAGCCCAGACAGAGTGACGACGAAATTCACAGAACGCACAGGCAAATGGTGTGTGCAGAGTGGGGAGGCAAGCCTATACAAGTTGGGTGTCAAGGGACACAAGCTGAGCCGTCTCGTGAGAGTTGGGGGATCATGAGCCAGAGTCACAGGTGATCAGGTCAGAACGAGCGCTGTAGTGTGGTTATAATTGTAAAGACTTGCACTGAGCCTGGAATCCTGATTGGAATGCACAGAGTGAACGGGCAAATATTGTGTGCAGAGTAGGGAGATTATGCGCCAGAATAATAGGTGAGCAGGTCAGAAAGAGAGGTGGAGCCAGGTGGTGGTGAGCCTTGCCTGCAAGGAGCATGCACTTTAGCTAGGTACTGAGAAGGTGGATAGCTTCCGACCTGAAAGAGGTCATGATGGAAACATTCACTCTGGAAGAGGAACCTCGGACAGGAGAAGGTGGAAGAAGGAGAGCGGATGTGGAGATGAGGCTGGTCCAACATGGGGGTCAGGGCTCGCAGGCAGGAGTGAAAGGAGGAGTCCCACAATAAGATGCCAGGGAGAACCAAGGCAGCAGGGCTGGCAATCAGTGAATTATTAGACTGAGGAAAAGAAGAGGAAAAGGATACGTTCCATATTTAGATGACACAGAGAGTGATGGCAAGTTCTGATAGTCATCCATACATGCAGGCTCAGATGTTTTCTGAGCTCCTACTAAATGCCAGTTCTAGGGAAAAACACAGGAAGTAAGATATGTACCTGTGGGCTCTGCCTTCTTGGAGCTCCTATTCCACAGAGATCAAAAGATCAGGAGGAAGATCGAGGCTGGAAGATGCTGAGTTGAGTGTAAAGTAGTGTCAAGTCTTCCACGGTGTGGGCGGAGCATCTTTTGTGCATTAGGAAATTGGTGAACTTGACCTCCCACCCTGTTCCTGCTGGTTCTCTGACTTTGGTCTGTGGTCACAGCTGCATCTCTGGTTTAACTCAGAGGGTATAAAACTCAATCATCTCCTAGCCTTAAGAGAAAATGAAGTGTAGGTAATTAGAGGCACGGGGCTTCCCAGGTGGCACAGTGATAAAGAACCTGCCTGCCGGTGCAGGAGACACGGCTTCGATCTCTGAGTCGGGAGGATCCCCTGGAGAAATAGCAACCCACTCCGGTATTCTTGCCTGGGAAATCCCATGGACAGAGAAGCCTGGCAGGCTACAGCCCATGGGGTCACAAAGAGTTGGACATGACCGAACACTCACGCATGCAGGCACGCAATTGAAGGTCTAGGACCCAAGCTGTGGAGCAAGGTCAAGAAGGAAGCATCTGAATAAAGGTTGATGGCTGTAGTTGTACATTTAAATATGCAGCACTACATGTGAAATAGGAGACAGTTTGTAAAAATTGTTTGTATAAAACCTGTTAAGGGAACACCCTACTCAGCCACACCTCAATCACCCAGTTGTAGATTGTCTTTCTTGTGAGTGACAAAGAGCAAATTTTAAACCTCGGGAATGTATATCCCTGCCGTTGATCTGAGAACCACCTGCCAGGGAACGTAACAGTCTTCTACTATTACTTAAGCAAAATAGGAGATGATAAATTATTGCAGTATCAGGCTGTCGATTCATGATACTATTAAGAGGAGAAAATCAAGGATTGGCTATTTGTGGTTTATGATTTTGTAGTCTTGATGTGGATTTTCTTCGCTTATCCTGACATTCCCCTTCAAGAAGGAAGAGACTGTTACCCCCATTTTCCAGATGACAAAACTAAGTTTCAATGAGTGTGTTGCATTTAATTTAGTAAAAGTCAGCAGACCCCGTTGGGCCTAGGCCTCTGCACTTAGTACTCACCCACCCATCTTCTGGACTCAGTCCATGGACATTTCTGTCTACCCAACTTGCTCCCCACTCAGCCCCACCAGCAGAAAGAGGAAGGGAAGTAACCCACGGGGCTGCTGGCAAGCAGAGGCCTGATTCATCAGAGCTGAAAGGGCCGTGGAGTGTTTGAACCTGGTGGGGATGAGGAGGCACCGGTGTCATGCAGGTGCTGGGGGTTTAGTGCTGCCCCCACCCAGGCAGCAGAAGGAAGCCCGGATTTGCTTCCTGCTTCTCTGGAGAAAAGAAAGAATGCGATTAGCTGGGGATATCCCTCTATGCAATTACTCAAAGCTGGTTTTATGGGCTGATCCTGCTACAGTGCCTGCCTGGGAGAGGAGAGCTTCTCTATTTAAAGAGAGACAATGGTTCTCATTAGTTGTCTATTTTATACGTAGTATCAACAGTGTATATATGTCAGTCCCAACTTCCCAATTCCTCCCGTCCTCCCCTTCCCCCTTGGTATCCATAGGTTGTTCTCTATGTCTGTGTCTCTATTTCTGCTTTGTAAATAAGATCAGCAGGGGCTTCCCTGGTGGCTTAGACAGTAAAGAATCTGCCTGCAATGGGCGAGACCTGGGTTCAATCCCTGGGATGGAAAGATCCCCTGGAGAAGGGAACAGCTACCCACTCCAGTATTCTGGCGTGGAGAATTCCATGGACAGAGGAGTCTGGCAGGCTCCAGTCCATGGAGTTGCAAACAGTCAGACATGACAGAGCAACTGACACTTTCACTCTGATACCAAGATAACTAATGAGAACCTGTTGTATAGCATGGGGGATGCTACTCAGTGCTCTGATGACTTAAATGTGGAGGAAATTGAAATAAGAGGGGATATATGTATATGTATAGCTGATTCGCCTTGCTGTACAGTAGAAACTAACACAATACCATTATAAAACAAGTGTGTGTCTGTGCACTCAGTCGCTTCAAAAACTCCAATGAAAAGTTTTAAAAAATAAAAATAAAATTTTAAAAGTAGAATCATCTTTAACACACAATAAATAAATAAATAAACAAAGAGAGATAATAAGATGGCTAGATTGCTCTGGCAAAAGAGGCATTCAGGCATACCGACCTGTAGAGAGACCAATATTTGACATGCCAATGTTCTCTGCCTTCAATATGCAAATACCATGATAGGGATCAGTGAAGACCCAGGGAGGAAAAAGAGGGGGGAAAGAGAGAAGAGAGAGAGAGAATCATAAGACATAGAAATAAGGGAGAAAATGAATTGGAACAAAAAGAGAGATGACAAGCCACAATCCAACAAAGCGTAATAAGAAAAAGACAAAACCAGCATAGATTGTTTTTTAAAAATGTCCCCTTGCTCTATCTTTCTCAGCAGTTATGTTTTCCTCTGTTTTTCAGTTTCTATTTGCGAGGACTCTGTAGGACATGCATTCCAGAAGAGAAAATCAATAACCCCTGTCTCTGCCAGCTAGCAGAATTTGGAATTGACGCTTTCAAAACAAAGCTGGGCAGGCAGCCTTTGTGTTCCCTAGTTAGTCTGAGTTGCTGCACTGCCCGAGTCTGCCCTCCCGCTTCCTGAGATTAATGAGGGCTGTCTCGGCCCCATGAGCAGGCAGTAATCTTGTGTGAGGGTGAGGGAGGGGCAGGGGCCGCCCATCGGTTGGTGGCATCTCTGTCTGCTCATCTCAGCTCAGCTCACTCTTCGCTGCACCTGGTACAGAGTTCATGCTGTTGGCCGTGCCCTGCAAGACTGCATTGTCTGGGTCCTCTCTCGCTCATCTGGTGCTTCTCACACACAGCCTGAGCTTCTTTCTGCACTGGACCTTTGCACTTGCTGCTCCCTTTTTGTGGTAGGCTAAACCCTCAGAACTCCACACAGTCGGCTCCTTCAGATGGTTTAAGTCTAAGCTCAGACATCACACCTCCTAGAGTGGCCTTACTTTACCCATCTGGAGCAGCTCTCCAGCCCCCACTGCCCTTGTTCTCTAGCCTACTACCCAGTTATATTTGTTAAGAGCATGCACTGGCCTCTGAAATGATCTTCTTCCTCTACTTGTCACCCTGTCTCTGATGTCAGACACAGTGAACATGTGCACACGGGAACCCTGCCCATCTCAATCACTGTGGAATCCCCAGTGCCTAAACAGGTCATAGCAGAGAAAAAGATTGACAAAAAATATATCAAATGAATGTGTTTGTTCTTTCATTTTTCAAGTGTTTGCAGTTGGCCTACTCCATATAAGAAATCATGCACAATTGTTGAAATACTTAATATGAAAATAATATTATAGAAAGAGAACTCACAGTGTGATGAGGAGGCAAACTAGTAAATCAGTGGGTTCAGGACAGGGGCCAGGACTCTGTTGGAGGTAAGAACAAAGATGCGGGAAGCAGACCTGATTCTGGCCTCACTCAGGAAGTGACATGAGTTGGGTCTTGAAGGATGAGTAGGAGTTCAGCTGGGGGAAGGGCATTCCAGGCCGAAGGAACAGCATATGAAAAATTACCCACCTGTGCAAAGGGACAGAAGTGTGTGAAAGAGTTGGGTCTTGTCAGAGATTCATGGCTGATGCACAGTGAGCAAGAGGAACAGTGAAGAGAGATGAGGATAGCAGGGAGGGGAGGCGGAATATGGAGGAGTGGGGGTCAGGGAGGACCTTGAATGCCTGATCAGTACAGCAACAGCAAGGGGGAGCCACTGAAAAGGTTCTAGTAGATGAGCAGCATAAGCAGAATTTCATTTCAAAAAGACAGCTCTGGTGTCAGTGGGGAGGGTGAGAAGCAGAGACTGAAGTCGGGCTGGCCAGTGAGAAGACTTGTTGAAAGCTTATGGTCCTGAATTCAAGCAGGCAAAGTGGACCTAAAGAGGCAGCAGCAACCTGCAGAGAGCTGGCAGCAACCTGGAGAAAGCTGGCAGGCCCACGGGGCGGACTGGACAGTGAACCGAGTGCCTGTCACCAGGGCTTAGTGGGTGGAGACAGAGGACATGACTGGTGCCTGCCTCTCCTGATGGAAGCCTGTTGCCTCTTGGAAGGGAGAATTGGGAAAATCTGCTCACAGGTGGCAAGCAGATGCCGATGCGTCACCTTCCCCAGGTGCAGCGGGTTCCTAGCCTCTCCTTCTTTGCATTCCTGGCTGTGTGTGTCAGGTTCAGAGGTGCCGCTGGAGGAAGTTGGACTGCACCCCAGGATGCTAAGTGCTACCCAAATAAGCTGTCTGAAGAAAAGAATCCCAGCAGCCCGCCTGCCTGCCTCCTCCCTCTCTTTCCTCCTCCCTCCCCTCCACTCCCCTCCCTTACTCCTTCCTCCCCTCCTTCCTTCTTTCTTACAGCTCTTCCATTTTTCCCTTCCTCCTTCCACAAACCATCATGGAGCCCTTACCCTCACCAGATCCAGAGCAAGTCCTGGAAAGAAAAAGATGAGTAAGCACAGCCCCTGGTTTTGAGACACACCATCACAGAAGGAGACCAACAGGTGCACAAAGAGTGTGTACAATATGATACATTCTCCCCGAGAGCACTCTGCTCCTTCTGCTCCCAGGGCCAACAATGTAAGTGCTCAATAAATACCAGTTGATTTATTAAAGTTAATCCTCTGAACCGAGGCCAATAGTAAAATAAACTGGCAAATTAGCCTCCTTTGGTCTGCAGAAGATACGATACAGTGTTATCCAAAGTGTATCCTATCTTCTCCAGACTCAAGGAGTCTAATTTGCCAGTTTATTTAAGATATGATACAGTGTTATCTAAAGGCGGGCTTCCCTGATAGCTCTCAGTTGTTAAAGAATCCTCCTGCAATGCTGGAGACCCTGTTTCGATTCCTGGGTCAAGAAGATCCGCTGGAGAAGGGATAGGCTACCCACTTCAGTATTCTTGGGCTTCCCTTGTGGCTCAGCAGGTAAATAATCCAGCTGCAATGCGGGAGACCTGGGTTCGATCCCTGGGTTGGGAAGATCCCCTGGAGAAGGGAAAGGCTACCCACTCCAGTGTTCTGGCCTGGAGAATTCCATGGACTGTAGAGTCCATGGGGTTGCAAAGAGTTGGACACAACTGAGTGACTTTCACTTTATACAAAAGCAAGGTGGTGGTAAGTGCCACTTCCCAGAAGTTGTGTCTAGAACTGGAAGCTATACAGGCAACACATAGAATCCCTTCTAGGCCAAGATTACATCATTTTATAGATTGTGTTAGAGGGCCTCCATTGGGCATTAGATATTTCACATAACCCCCCATCCTAAGTTCTAACTGCCTTCTGAGTCGTCTTTCTGCTCCAACAGCCTGCAAGCTATGCAGAGGTTGAAGGAGAATCTGTCTTACCCACTGTTTTATTTGAGTTAGTTTCATGCCTGGTTCATAGTAGATGCTCAATAAACATTGAAAATAAGTGGGTGACTTTCAGAACAAAAAGATGCCAACACTTAGAGGACTGCTAAAACCCTGAGCGAAAGAGCATGTCTATATCTTGGAACAAAGAAGGATAAAAGCAAAGCTGTAAGAATCAGCCCAGAGAAGCCTTCTTTTTTTTTTTTTTTTTTTTTTTTCTTCAGGATAACAGAGACTCTTATTCTGGATCCAGCACTAAAATTTCTCATCTGGGATATTTTTATTTGTAGGCCAAATTCTTTTTTAAAAAACCATCACGGATATTTAACTTCTCTGAGCACTAAATACACAGCAAACGGAGTTTACGACAAGCACGTGACCTAGAGTCGCATCTTTTCCTGCAGGCTGGCAAGAAGCCGCAGTGATTCTGGGCCCCTCCGAGCAGGGCTGAGCAGTCCTATGAGGCATTCACTGTTGCACCGAGCTTTTGCCTGGAGACTTGTAGATCCGAAGGGAAACGAAAGGGCCTTAAGAAGAGGGAAGATGGTTATCACAGTGGCGACCACACTTTGAGACCCTAGCACCTATTGCTGTTCTGATTCTTTACCTCATTTGGGGTCACTGTAGTGGAGTGGTTAGAAGTGTGAGTTGTGTAGCACAGGGAGCTCTATCAGTGTTATGTGGCAGCCTGGATGGGAGGGGAGTTTGGGGGAGAATGGATACATGTATTGGTATGACCCATTCCCTTCGCCTGAAACTATCACAACATTGTTATCAACTATATCCCAATACAAAATAAAAAGTCAGAAAAAAAAAGTATGAGTTATGGGGTCAGACTTGATATTCGTGTTTAATTCTCGATTTGCTGCTATGACTTATGTGACTTTAAACAGGTAACTTATGTTTCTGAGCCTCAGGCTCACAAGCTAAAATGGGGAAAATACCAGTGAGGTGTAAAGTAGGGAAACTCTGTGTCTTAAATATGTGAACACTGCTACTTTGTGGTTTGCCCAAAGCCTGCGTTGGTACTATCTTGTTTAATTAATGCAACAGCCCAGCCAGATCATTAGGGAAAGTTTTATTAGCTTCTAGATATAGGTGGGGAAGTTGAGGCTCAAAGAAATTCAGAAACTCTCTCAAGGCAACCAGGCTAGTCAGCGAAATCTAAGACAAGTCTAAACTGTTTTTGAGGGGTTAGCTAGGAAAAGGGCTGAGACTTGACAAGCACGGGGTGATGGCTTGTAGGAAGCAGCAGGCATGATTCAATGGGGAGCCTTGGAAAAGCATCTGTGGTCTGCAGCACCAGCCACGACCCCAGGCAGGAGCAAGCTGTAATGCTCACCATTGGGAAAATATTTCTGAGAAGACCGTTGAGATTGTCTAAAAGTATGAGTTCTTCTTCTTTTTTTTTTTTAATTAGTAGAAAAAAATTTAATTTATTTTTTGAAGAGCAGATTTAGGTTCATGGAAGCAGTGAGTGGGAAGTAGAGTTCCCATGTGCCCCCTGCCTGCCCCTCACACAGTCTCTGCTGTTAATAACACCTTGCTTGAGTGTGCGGTACATTTGTCACAGTTGCTGAACCAATACTGAACATTTTCACTAAGAGCCGTATTTCACCTTAGGGCTCACTTAGTGGGTTTGGGCAAATGTGTAATGACTGGTGTCCACCATGGTAGTAACACACAGAAGAGTCTCACTGCCCTGGAAATGCCCTCCTCCTTCTATTCTGCCCCTCCTCCTTCTATTCTGCCAAGCAGAGAAGGGTGAGCTTTTAAATGCCATCTAAACATCTCATCCCTTCACCGTTTATAGCCCTTCACAATAGCTTATGTTTATTCAGCTTTTCAGAGTCAACAGCATGAATCATCTTTTTTTCTTCTTGGAGAGAAGGTAGGGACACCTTGCAAGTTTAAGTGCCACAGAGCAAACCAGCAGGAAAAGTCTCATAGCCTAAGCCAGGAAGGTGACAGTTTCTTCTCCTTCAGAGAAGATCTGTGATTCAAAGAACCTGCCCATGCGTGAGTCTCAGTATAAACCACATCAACTCTGGAATGTTTAGACGGTCAAGTGTTCAGGTTCCTGAATTAGACTGCCTGGAATCAAACAAACTCTAACTTTTATCACCTATGTGATCTTAAGCAAATTATCTCTTTCTTAGCCTCAGTTTCCCCATATGTTAAGTGGAAATAATATTGCTCTCATCATGGTATTGCTATGAAGATTAATAATACTTCTGCCCTTATTCCATCTCTGAGAGTTAATTTGGCTGAGATTATCACATCTAACAGACTAAATCTTCCCTTCCTAGATAATTACATGGGACTTCCCTGGTGGCTCAGATGGGAAAGTATCTGCCTGCAGTGCAGGAGACTCGGGTTCAATTCTTGGGTCTGGAAGATCTCCTGGAAAAGGGAATGGCAACCCACTCCAGTGTTCTTGCCTGGAGAATTCCATGGACAGAGGAGCCTACATACCCAGAAACAAAGCTTATATTTATGATATTCTGCTCCCAAAGTAACCCTAACTCTGAAAATTTTAACTTCACACCTTCTCTTCTTTCTTTCAGTGGGACTGCCCTGTTCTGGTTTATGGCTTGTAATAGACCAGGAACAAGATAGTTCAGATAAAAAGATGTATCTTCCTCACCCCATTCCCTCCCCCAGTCCCCATCAAGAGCCCAGGAAGTCCGGGGTTGGTCACAGCTCTGCTATTAATTGCTGCCTATGTGAGATAGGCTGAATAATGACCCCCCGCACCCCCACAAAGGTGCACATCCTATTCCCTGAAGTATGTGACCATGTACCCTATCAGCAAAAGGGACTTTGCAGATGTGATGAAATTAAGGATGTTGAAGTAGACAGATTATCCCAGATTATTTCAATTTGTTGTTTAGTCACTAGGTTGTGTCCAGCTCTTTGTGTCTGCATGGGCTGCAGCACACCAGGCTTCTCTGTCCTCCACTATCCCCCAGAGTTTGCTCAAATTCATGTCCATTGAGTCAGTCATTGCCATCTAAACATCTCATCCTCAGCAGCCCCCTTCTCCTTTTGGCTTCAGTCTTTCTCAGCATCAGGGTCTTTTCCACTGAGTCAGCTCTTCAGTAGGCCTGGTGTAATCAGAAGGTTCTTTAAAAGAAGGAAGACATGAGCTGGAAGCAGAGGAAGAAGAGACCATGTGGGGAAAGGAATGTGAAGTGAAAGTCGCTCGGTCATGTCTGACTCCTTGTGACCCCATGGACTATATAGTCCATGGAATTCTCCAGGCCAGAATACTGGAGTGGGTAGCCTTTCCCTTCTCCAGGGGATCTTCCCAACCCAGGGATCGAATCTGGGTCTCCCGCATTGCAGGCGGATTCTTTACCAACTGAGCTAGAAGGGAAGCCCTCCTAATCCCCCAGGTCCCGCAAGGAATGTGGACCCACCTAATAATCCTGGAGGGTGCAAGGAAACAGACTGTCCCCTAAAGCCTCCAGGAGGAATATAGCCTTGCTTATGCCTTGGCACGTGCCCAGTGAAACTGATCTAGAACTTCTGACCTCCAGAATGCTAAGAAAATATGTTTGTTTTGTTTGTTGTAAACCGCTAAATTTGGGGTAATTTGTTCTGGCAGCAATAGGAAACCAATACTAACACTCCCCTCAGGGCGCCACTTAACCTCTTGGTCTCAGTTTTCACATTTGTTAAAATAAGTCATGGACACGTTATGATCAGTGGATTTCAGTGTGTGTACTGAGAAACTCTAGTGCTCCGAGAGCTGACAGATAAAAAGTAGTTTTCCAATAAGGATAATGTTTA
Source organism: Bubalus bubalis (assembly GCF_019923935.1). Lineage (NCBI taxonomy): Eukaryota > Metazoa > Chordata > Mammalia > Artiodactyla > Bovidae > Bubalus > Bubalus bubalis. Next base: position 485,323 of record NC_059175.1, on the reverse strand, counting down.
AAATTGTCTCTTTTAGACAGTAAGCTTCATAAAGAGACTTTGGTGGAATGAAGAGTCTTATTTTTTTTTTTTTTTAATTAAAAAAGGCTTAAAAAATCACTGGGGCTAGACAGACAGTCTTTTTAGGTCAGATTGTTTAGTGTGATGATTCTTTAAGACCACCTTCTATCAGAGAGGAGCAAAGCTTTATTGTTATCAAGACAGAACTCAGGAGCAGAGTCAAGAAGCCAGGCTTTGGTGAGGGACAGCAGAAAAGAGGAGTCAGATTGACAGCAGATCTTGATGCCCAGAATTTGGATATTAAGGTTGAGGTCTGGGCTGGGCTCACCTTCAGAGAAAAGGAAAAGAGGAAGTTAGATGTTGACTGAGAGATATTTTCTGGAATGAGGCTGAGGGGCTCTAGAATCTTTCCAACATCCTTCGGGCTGGCTAGTGATCTCTGCAGCAGGTCTGAGTTCAGCCAACTTTCCTGCACCATCTGGCCTTCTGCTCGCTGCACCAGATGATGCTCTGTGTCTCAAGGAAATGGCCAGTTCGGGAAAGGGAGCTCTTACTGACTCAATGGGGAAGACCTGTCAGCCACAGTGCTCAAAAATTACTCGTCGGGTAGACAAGGAGGTTGTTGGTGCAGGGTGTGGGCCCCGGTGTTCAGAGCCTGAGATAGCCTTGACACTGCTTGCGGTTCGAGCGCTTTGCTATAAGAGCTGATGTTTCAGAGCGCCGTGTCCTGAAGCTGACAAATCCGTATGCACAGCGCCTGCCATGCCTGAGTGGAGCGCTTGGTTGCCTGCCACTGGCGTTCTGCTCTGTAAATGGGCAGGGTGTTACAATGTGTCCATTTAAAACGACAGCTATTATTTGCCATTGTTAACACCTTCCTTTAAATTTCTCTATAACCAGTCTTCAGGCACAATGGCAAACCTAAATTCTTCTAAATGCCGATGACTGGCTCTCAAGAAGTAGGTCTGCCAGGAAAACTACCTTAGCCAGACAAGGAAGTTCCGGTGAGTAAGTCTGGGTTTCCACGGTGCATGGTCCAGGAGCAGTTCTGGAATTTTATAGCTAATTAACATTTTATTAGGAAGTTTGAACTTCTTTTTCTGCTCTTAGAGGCAATAGCATTTCTTGGGGGACAGTCATGAAGTATTTGTTCTGAAATCCCTCTAAAGCCCAGACTACCCAAAATGCTCCTATGTATCCCTGAACCTCTGTCCCCACACCCAGAATAAACAGAGGCTTTCTCAAGAAAGAAGGAGTAACTCTGCACAGATACACATTCTTCTTAGTAGGTAATACGTTCTTATAGAGCCCTGACCATGTACCAGACACCATCATGCTGGAGAGGTCTGACAAAACATTGTCCACTGGAGAAAGGAATGGCAAACCACTTCATTATTCTTGCCTTGAGAGCCCCATGAACAGTATAGAAAGGCAAAAAGATAGGACACTGAAAGATGAACTCCCCAGGTCGGTAGGTGCCCAATATGCTACTGGAGATCAGTGGAGAAATAATTCCAGAAAGAATGAAGAGATGGAACCAAAGCAAAAACAACACCCAATTGTGGATGAGACTGGTGATGGAAGCAAGGTCCGGTCCTGTAAAGAGCAATATTGCATAGGAACCTGGAATGTTAGCTCCATGAATCAAGGCAAATTGGAAGTGATCAAACAGGAGATGGCACAAGTGAATGTCAATATTTTAGGAATCAGCAAACTAAAATGGACTGGAATGGGTGAATTTAACTCAGATGACAATTATATCTACTACTGTGGGCAAGAATCCCTTAGGAGAAATGGAGTAGCCATCATGGTCAACAAAAGGGTCCTGAAATGCAGTACTTGGCTGTAATCTCAAAAATGATAGAATGATCTCTGTTCGTTTCCAAGGCAAACCATTCAGTATCACAGTAATCCAAGTCTATGCCCCACCAGTATGCCAAAGAAGCTGAAGTTGACCAGTTCTATGAAGAGCTACAACCTTCTAGAACTAACACTCAAAAAAGATGTCCTTTTCATTGTAGGGAACTGTAATGCAAAAGGAGGAAGTCAAGAAACACCTGGACTAACAGGTAAATTTGGCCTTGGAGTGCAGAATGAAGCAGGGCAAAGGCTAATAGAATTTTGCCAGGAGAACGCACTGGTCATAGCAAACACCCTCTTCCAACAACACAAGAGAAGACTCTACACATGGACATCACCAGATGGTCAACACTGAAATCAGATTGATTATATTCTTGGCAGCCAAAGATAGAGAGGCTCTATACAGTCAGCAAAAACAAGACGAGGAGCTGACTGTGGCTCAGATCATGAACTCCTTATTGCCAAATTCAGACTGAAATTCAAGAAAGTAGGGAAAACCACTAGACCATTCAGGTATGACCTAAATCAAATCCCTTATGATTATACAGTGGAAGTGAGAAATAGATTTATGGGACTAGATCTGATAGACAGAGTGCCTGATGAACTATGGACAGAGGTTCATGACATTGTACAGGAGACAGGAATCAAGACCATCCCCAAGAAAAAGAAATGCAAAAAAGCAAAATGGGTGTCTGAGGAGGCCTTACAAATAGCTGTGAAAAGAAGAGAAGTGAAAAGCAAAGGAGAAAAGGAAAGATATACCAATCTGAATGCAGAGTTCCAAAGAATAGCAAGGAGAGGTAAGAAAGCCTTCCTCAGTGATCATGCAAAGAAATAGAGAAAAACAATAGAATGGGAAAGACTAGAAATCTCTTCAAGAAAATTAGAGATACCAAGCGAACATTTCATGCAAAGATGGGCTCAGTAAAGGACAGAAATGGTATGGACCTAACAGAAGCAAAAGAAATTTAGAAGAGGTGGCAAGAATACACAGAAGAACTGTACCAAAAAGATCTTCACGACCCAGATAATCACAATGGTGTGATTGCTCACCTAGAGCCAGACATCCTGGAATGTGAAGTCAAGTGGGCCTTAGAAAGCATCACTACAAACAAAGCTAGTGGAGGTGATGGAATTCCAGTTGAGCTATTTCAAATCCTGAAAGATGATGCTGTGAAAGTGCTGCACTCAATATGCCAGCAAATTTGGAAAACTCAGCATTGGCCACAGGACTGGAAAAGGTCAGTTTTCATTCCAATCCCAAAGAAAGGCAATTCCAAGGAATGCTCAAGCTACTGCACAATTGCACTCATCTCATACACTAGTAAATAATGCTCAAAATTCTCCAAGCCAGGCTTGAACAATACATGAAATGTGAACTTCCAGATGTTCAAGCTGGTTTTAGAAAAGGCAGAGGAACCAGAGATCAAATTGCCAACATCCACTGGATCATCGGAAAAGCAAGAGAGTTCCAGGAACACATCTATTTCTGCTTTATTGACTATACCACAGCCTTTGACTGTGTGGATCACAGCAAACTGTGGAAAATTCTGAAAGAGATGGGAATACCAAACCACCTGACCTGCCTCTTGAGAAATCTGTAGGTCAGGAAGCAACAGTTAGAACTGGACATGGAACAACAGACTGGTTCCAAATAGGAAAAGGAGTAAGTCAAGGCTTATTGTCACCCTGTTTATTTAACTTCTATGCAGAGTACATCATGAGAAACGCTGGGCTGGAAGAAGCACAAGGTGGAATCAAGATTGCTGGGAGAAATATCAATAACCTCAGATATGCAGATTACACCACCCTTATGGCAGAAAGTGAAGAGGAACTAAAGAGCCTCTTGATGAAAGTGAAAGAGGAAAGTGAAAAAGTTGGCTTAAAGCTCTACATTCAGAAAATGAAGATCATGGCATCCGGTCCCATCACTTCATGGGAAATAGTTGGGGAAAACAGTGGAAACAGTGTCAGACTTTATTTTTTGGGGCTCCAAAATCACTGCAGATGGTGACTGCAGCCATGAAATTAAAAGACGCTTACTCCTTAGAAGAAAAGTTATGACCAACCTAGACAGCATATTAAAAAGCAGAGACATTAATTTGCCAACAAAGGTTCGTCTAGTCAAGGCTATGGTTTTTCCAGTGGTCATGTATGGATGTGAGAGTTGGACTACTGGATGCTTGGGGCTGGTGCACTGGGACGACCCAGAGGGATGGAATGGGGAGGGAGGAGGGAGGAAGGTTCAGGATGGGGAACACATGTATACCTGTGGCGGATTCATTTTGATATTTGGCAAAACTAATACAATTATGTAAAGTTTAAAAAGAAAATAAAATTAAAAAAAAAAAAAAAAGAAAGCTGAGCACCGAAGAATTGATGCTTTTGAACTGTGGTGTTGGAGAAGACTCTTGAGAGTCCATTGGACTGCAAGGAGATCCAACCAGTCCATTCTAAAGGAGATCAGTCCTGGGTTTTCATTGGAAGGACTGATGTTGAAGCTGAAACTCCAATACTTTGGCCACCTGATTTGAAGAGCTGACTCATTTGAAAAGACCCTGATTCTGGGAAAGATTGAAGGCGGCAGGAGAGGGGGACAATAGAGGATGAGATGGTGGATGGCATCACCGACCTAAAAAGAGTCGGACACGACTGAGTGACTGAACTGAACTGATCCCGTTTAAACCTTATGACAATATGATTACTGTCACCAGTTCACAGATGATAAACCTGAAGTACAGGGAAGGGCTTTAGCCACAGTCACATGCTGACAGCAAGTGGCTGAGCGGGGATTTGAACCCAGAGAGTTTAAATCTAGATCCTGTAACCACTATGCAATACTGACTAAAAGCTTAGAGGAGCATGTCATGAAGATCAAAAGCTGTGGCCCAAATCCCATATCCAGATAGATTGCGTTTCCTCTTTTTGTGCATTAAAAAAAAAAAAAAATCTGTATTTCCAGCTCCTCTGGAAAAATCATGTAGTAATAGAGTGGAGCTGAATGGCAGCTTCCTTCTTCCATGTGCCGTGTGCCCACCTGTCCCAGCAGGCCTGCTTCACTAGTCCTAATTACTAGCTTCCAGAGGATCCCATTGCTGTGTAGAGCCATCTTAAAGGAAGAGTTAGCAACCCACCTCTTACCCTGGAAAGATCCCAGTCTCTGGTACAATAGCTGGGGTTTCTTCTTTGTGCTTTGCTGGTTGGGCACTGCTGCTGCTCCCTGCGCCTCCATCCCCTTCTCAATCAAATGAAGACGATTTACCCTTAACCAAGCTATTCATTTAAAAAATATTTATTTGGTTGTGTCAAATCTTAGTTGCAGCACACAGGATCTTCAATCTTTGTTGTAGTATCCACAGTCTTTAGCCGTAGCATGTGGAATCTAGTTTCCTGACTGCGGATCAAACCAGGGACCCCTGCCTTGGGAGCACAGAGTCTTAGCCACTAGTCCACCAGGCACACACTTTCATGTATGAGGGGAAAGGATTTAAGGTGAAACATGGCACAAAGCAGATGCTTAGGACATATTAATATTCTGAACCCTAACCCCCGCACATCTTTCCACTTTCATGGATGCAAAGAGATTATTTCACAGTTGTGCTATTGGCCTGCAGGGTTGGAAGGGAAGAGAGGGTTTGGAGGGTGTGATTTGGTGGGCTTGAGGATTTTCTCTGATCCAGTATATTGAAGATAAAACCCTTCAATAAGGGATTATAAACTTAGACCCCATGAGTTGACAAAGGACAGTTGAACGCAGCCTGAGTTCTGTGTAAGGAGCAGCAGGAGGTGGTGGGAACCGCTCCCTGGAGAACGTGGGCTTCATCTAAGCTGGTCCTCTCCAGTGGATGCACAGAGGCCCGGAATTAACAATTGTTTTTCATTTTTCTGAAAGAAGCAAGAAATTTAGATTTCTGTGTGAAATCATCTGATTCTGGCATGTTGGCATCTAAACATAAAATCTTTTCTAAACACTGAGCATCCACACTGGGCAGGGCAGAGCACACCATCCGTGGGTCAGATTCAACCACAGGCTAAAGTTCCCACCCCACCCCACCCCCTACCACCAGTGAACTGGCCACAGGACTAGAAGCAAGCAAAAGGTTCTGGTGGTTTGTCCTGTAGCCCCATGTTTTAATAATCTAACCCTTGCTAATGTGCTGGCAGGTCATGGTGCCGTAATTTCTCAAACCAGTTAAAATCCACCTGTCTTAAAGGGCCCTGAAAGAGGGACTCTGGTGGTAACAATTAAGATGGCTAAAGAGGGACAAATGTGCGAGTGTAAACTCCTGACACCATATTGCATGGGCTGTTGCTCGTTGCGCTAAGCAGAGCCCTGACTCTGAACTTGAATTTCCCCTTCGGCCAACTCTCATCATGTTTTGAGGCCAAACCCTATACTCTGCCAGGAAGTGGGTTTGCTGCATCAGAGCATCTCCCTGGCCCATTCCTGAAGTGAATGCCTTTGCTCTGCTTCTTTCAAAGTCACACCCCAGCAGTCATCTTCACTGAAGCATCCCAAAGCCTCCAAGTCTCCTGGGACCAGCGCATTCTCTAGCTTGAGTCATGGTTATTTATTTAGATAGACTGTTTACTCAATTCATGCACATCTATCTCTGTGCCCCTTCCATCTCCCGTGCCATCTTGACCCTGTCATTGATCCTGTGTTCTTTGAGAAATGACCAGAGCTCACAAATCCTATAGTCCCTTTCCTTCCTCTAGTGCTCATCCACCCTGGAATGTCTCTCCTTTTGTTTTAAGTAATGATTGTAAGGTAATAATCATGTTGTTTCAATATAGCCATGTGCAACGTTTCCAAGTGTGGTTTGAAAACCACCTGCTTCTAAATCTCCTGACCTTATTAAGAAAGCAGATTCCTGAGCCCTATTAATGACCGAGTGAATCAGTTTCCAGTCAAGGCCCAAGAATCTAAATTTTTAATTCACTCTTCAGCTAATTCAGTATGTTTGAGAGCCACTGACATGCTGAATAAAGTTCTGCACTGAAGTAAAAGAAATCTGGGTGTGAGTCCCAGCTCTCCTGGCTGTCCTGAGCAAGTGGCTGACTTCTCAAGCTTGTTTCATTTTTATGGAGACTACACGTAATACTTAAGTCAGGAAATATTTATAAAGTAGTGGGGGCTTCCTTGGTGGCTCAGATAGTAAAGAATCTGCCTGCAATGTGGGAGACCCAGGTTCAATCCCTAGGTCAGGAAGATCCCCTGGATAAGGGGATGGCAATCCACTCCAGTATTCTTGCTGGAAAATTCCATAGACAGAGGACCCTGGCAGCTACAGTCACATGGGGTTGCAAAGAATCATATATGACTGAGTGAATGAACACTTTCGCACTTGTAAAGCAGTGAGCACACAGAGCAAGCACTTTAAATGTTAATTATTATCATCTCATTGAATTATTATAACAACCCAGTGGGATTCGTGGGGATATCCTTCTTTTCAGATCAGGTCAGTCACTCAGTCATGTCCAACTCTTTGCGACCCCATGAATCGCAGCACGCCAGGCCTCCCTGTCCATCACCAACTCCCGGAGTTCACCCAGACTCACGTCCATCGAGTCAGTGATGCCATCCAGCCATCTCATCCTCTGGCGTCCCCTTCTCCTCCTGCCCCCAATCCCTCCCAGCATCAGAGTCTTTTCCAACGAGTCAACTCTTCGTATGAGGTGGCGAAAGTACTGGAGTTTCAGCTTTAGCATCATTCCTTCCAAAGAAATCCCAGGGCTGATCTCCTTTAGAACGGACTGGTTGGATCTCCTTGCAGTCCAAGGGACTCTCAAGAGTCTTCTCCAACACCACAGGTCAAAAGCATCAATTCTTTGGCACTCAGCCTTCTTCACAGTCCAACTCTCACATCCATACATGACCACTGGAAAAACCATAGCCTTGACTAGACGAACCTTTGTTGGCAAATTAATGTCTCTGCTTTTGAATATGCTATCAAGGTTGGTCATAACTTTCCTTCCAAGGAGTAAGCGTCTTTTAATTTCATGGCTGCAATCACCATCTGCAGTGATTTTGGAGCCCAGAAAAATAAAATCTGACACTATTTCCACTGTTTCCCCATCTATTTCCCATGAAGTGATGGGACCAGATGCCATGATCTTCGTTTTCTGAATGTTGAGCTTTAAGCCAACTTTTTCACTCTCCACTTTCACCTTCATCAAGAGGCTTTTCAGTTCCTCTTCACTTTCTGCCATAAAGGTGGTGTAATCTGCATATCTGAGGTTATTGATATTTCTCCCAGCAATCTTGATTCCAGCTTGTGTTTCTTCCAGTCCAGCGTTTCTCATGATGTACTCTGCATGCTGCTGCTGCTGCTGCTGCTAAGTCGCTTCAGTCGTGTCCGACTCTGTGTGACCCCATAGACGGCAGCCCACCAGGCTCCCCCATCCCTGGGACTCTCCAGGCAAGAACACTGGAGTGGGTTGCCATTTCCTTCTCCAATGCATGAAAGTGAAAAGTCAAAGTGAAGTCGCTCAGTCGTGTCTGACTCTTAGTGACCCCATGGACTGCGGCCCACCAGGGTCCTCCATCCATGGGATTTTCCAGGCAAGAGTACTGGAGTGGGGTGCCACTGCATAGAAGTTAAATAAACAGGGTGACAATATACAGCCTTGACGTACTCCTTTTCCTATTTGGAACCAGTCTGTTGTTCCATGTCCAGTTCTAACTGTTGCTTCCTGACCTGCATACAAATTTCTCAAGAGGCAGATCAGGTGGTCTGGTATTCCCATCTCTTTCAGAATTTTCCACAGTTTATTGTGATCCACACAGTCAAAGGCTTTGGAATAGTCAATAAAGCAGAAATAGATGTTTTTCTGGAACTCTCTTGCTTTTTCCATGATCCAGCAGATGTTGGCAATTTGATCTCTGGTTCCTCTGCCTTTTCTAAAATCGGCTTGAACATCAGAAAGTTCACGGTTCACATATTGCTGAAGCCTGGCTTGGAAAATTTTGAGCATTACTTTACTAGCATGTGAGATGAGTGCAATTGTGTGGTAGTTTGAGCATTCTTTGGCATTGCCTTTCTTTGGGATTGGAATGAAATAAGGATGAACAAATGTACACTCAGCAAGGTTGGGTAGGTAGTTTGCCAAGATCACACAGCATTGCTGAAATTTGAACCTATGTTGATGTGACTCAAACTGTTAACTATTCTTAAAACAACTGTGGGAAATCCGTCCAAATTAAAATGATGGTTAGAAGCCTATGGAGGATTAACAGAATTGGGGGGGACCTACCCACACATGAGGCTAGGCACGCCTCTGTTGTGATGTTGGACTTTCTCTTTGTGCCTTGAGGATGAGAGAGGCCGGGATTGTGACCTGTATTGACTCCTTTTGTGTCCAAAGCCTCAGCCTTTGTTGTCCTTAATTTGCCAACCCGTAGGAAGGCTGTGGTTGAAGGAGTTTCCCTATCCTGAGGGCGCATTGGAGTGTTCACTGGAGGACCTGGGAGAGCCTCCTCTGGGGCAAAGCCAGAGAACAAAGCCTCCCTTTCGGGTCCTTTGAGGCTTTTGTTTCCCCAGATAGTGGAGGGTGCAGGGTCTCTGGTTTTCTCTGGCGCCTTTTTCAGTTTCTCGCTATGCACGTCCTCCCAGCTGTGGAGAAGCCTGGCCCAGCTTTTGGTTTCTGCTGACGGCGCTGCACCGTGAAAGCTGACCCGGTGGGCAGTGCCATCTGCCTGAGGCCAGCTTAGTCCACACATCTTGTAGGGAGAAGGAGAAAGGCATCTCAAACAGGAGATGTTGAAATTTGTAGTGCTTCCTCAAGCTTGGTTACTCTGCCAGGATGATTTTTCACCTGATGCTGGGCTGGGTGGGAAGGTGAAATTGACTACTTATTTCTGTTTGAGATGAGGAATTAAACTAGTAAAGAATCCAGCCAATATATCATAAAGTTTTTTTTTTAATCAAATTACCAAGACATATATATCCCCATTTAATTAAAAAAAATAAAATAGAAGGTACATTTTAAAAAGTGTGATTATAGTTTTATATGTGTATATATTTGCATGGGAAGTAAAGTCAGAAGGACCTAAATCAAGAGGCTATTTTATCGAAGTATAATCTGCCTACCATAAAATGCACCCATTTTAGACTATCATCAAAAAGAACACAAATAACAAATGTTGGTGAGGATGTGGAGAAAAGGGAACCCTCCTAAACTGTTGGTGGGAATGTAAATTCATGCAACCAGCATGGAAAATAGCATGGAGGTTTCTCAAAAAGCTAAAAACGGAGCTACCATATGACCCAGCAGTTCCGCTCCTGGGTATATATCCCAAAAACAAAGACACTGATTTGAAAAGATACATGCACCCCAGTGTTCATGGCAGCATTATTTACAATTGCCAGGATATGGAAGAAACCTAAGTGTCCATCAACAGATGAATGGATCAAGCTGTGGACTGTGTGTGTGTGTGTGTGTGTGCATATAGACTGCCCAGGTGGCACTAGTGGTAAAGAGCCCCCCAGGCAGTCGGGAGACGCAAGAGATGCGCGTTCAATTCCTGGGTCCGGAGGATCCCTGGAGGAGGGCATGGCAGCCCACTCCAGTATTCTTGCCCTCCAGTATTCACACACTATGTATGTATGAGTATATATATACAATGTGTGTATGTATACCTACACAATGGAATACTATTCAGCCATAAAAAGAATGAAAATCTTCCATTTGCATGGATGGACTTGGGAGGCATTATGCTAAGTGAAGTGACTCAGAAAAGGACAAGTATTGTGTGATATCACTTGTGTATGGAATCTAAAAGGTACAAAAACTAGTGAGTGTGACAAAAAAGCAGCAGCCTGGCAGAGAACAAACCAGCAGTTACCAGTGGAGAGACAGGGGCGATGTAGGGGTGGAAGAGTGGAAAGTATAAACTTCTGGGGGTAAGACAGGCTCGAGGATGTGTTGTGCAACAAGGGGAATTAGCAAATATATTGTAATAACTGCAAATGAAAAGTGACCCTTAAAAGTTCACAAAAATGTTTTAATACAGTCAACTATGCGTCAGTAAAAAAAAAAATACTAACAAAAAATACACGCATTTAAGCTGTAGAGCTCGCTGCTCTTCTGTAAGTACACTAGGACGTGATCGCCACCCGCCTCAGACTTAGCAACCACTGGTTTGTTTTCTGTCTTTCTGTGTAGCTTTATCTCGACAATTAGTTCATATAAATGGACTCACACAGTGCGCTGTGTATCTAGCTTCTTTCACACCACATAGTACTTTGAAATTCATCTTGTGTTGTCTATCAGCTTTGATTACTGAGTAATACTCCACTGTGTGGATATATTACAGCACATTTCTCCATTCCCCTGTTGTTGGGCACTTGGATTGTTTCCAAGTTTGGGTCATTGTGAACCAAGATGCATGAACATTCACTTACACTTTCATTTCTCTTGAGTATATACCTGAATGGCTTTATTTTTTTAGCTTTGTCTGGCTTTTAATATTTCTACAATGAACAACATTACTTAAAAGTGATAGCAACAAAGACCAGAGTAGAGAAAACCCGCCCTGCTTGCATTGTTGTAGGAAGCTCACATAAGGTGGCAGAGAAAGCCTTAATCAATGCATTTTAGCTACGACCATTTAATGCCAGGCCTGTGCATCCAACTTCTTCCCAGGAAATTTAGATATGATTAGAGAGATTCCTTGAGTGCTTGGTAAGAGTTCATAGGTCACTGAACTGGCAAAGGTGTGGGGCAGTATTTTACACTGATGGTAAGAGCGTCACTTGGTATAATCCCCCCAACAAGCAATCTGACAGCAGCTATCAAAATTGAAAATACATATACTCCTCAATCCATCTGTTTGAATTTTATGAATTTATTTTAAAGGTAAACTTATGCAAGTCCCCAAAAGATTTATAGGTCAATATCATTTGTATAGAAAATGTCTCAGGAGCCACCTAAAAACCATTTAGTATCACTCTAGTTAAATAAATCATGGTGTGTCATTTACTGGACTATTGAAGGGTAGTTAAGAGCAATGAGACTAATTTTTTAATTTATGTAATCATTCCTTTATTAATTGACCAAAACTTTTAGTGCTTACCAAAAGGCCAGACATATGATAAACCATGATGAAAAGAATATTTTAAAAAAGAATTTATATATATATGTGTATGTATAAAACTGAATCACTTTGCTATATAGCAGTAATTAACATAACACTGTAAATCAACTATATTTTAATTAATAAAGAGCCAAACAGAATAATGGGAGCTGTCATATGAGAGAGCCACAGTTTTATTTGGTACACAAAATGTCTTAATTTTTAATATTTAAACAGCTTGATTGTCTAGCCAGCTAGGATGCTTCCAGCTAGAAGGAGCTGAACACTAAGTTCACCTCGGCTCAAACCACAGTGGCATTTACTGGCTCACGTATCTGGAGTCCAGAGGCGTGGCAGGCTTCAGGGCTGCTCTAATCTGATGCTCCTAGTGCTGCTTCTTGTGATTCTCTAGACCGACACTGTCCAATGGAATGTCCTGTAATAACAGAAGTGTTTTATATTAGCACAGAATAACGGTAGCCGCTAGGCGTGTGTGGCTATTAAACACTTAAAAAGTGCTACTGTAATTTAGGAAATGAGTTTTTAATTTTTGTTAAGTATAGTTGATTTATGGTTCAGGTATACAACAAAGTGATTCAATTATATGTACATATATATATGTATATATAAGAACATATTCTTTTTCAGATTCTTTTCCAAGTTTTTAATTTTTTGTCAAGTATAGTTGATTTACAGTGTTTCAGGTATACAACAAAGTGATTCAATTATATTATATATAAGAATATACATATTCTTTTTCAGATTCTTTTCCATTGTAGATTATAACAAGATACTGAATATAGTTCGCAGTGCTACCCAGGAGGCCCATGCTGTTTATCTACTTTATATAGCAGTGCGTATCTGTTAATCCCCAATTCCTAATTTCTCCCTCCCCCACCCCCTTTCCCCTTTGGTAACCATAAATTTGTTTTCTGTTCTGTAAGGAGTCTGGAGGGCTACAGTCCATAGGGTGGCAAAAGAGTCAGACACAACTGAGGCGATTTAGCATGCACGCACGCAGGTCTATTTCTATTTTGTAAATAACTTCATTGTGTCATTTGTCATTTGTGTTTTAGATTCCCCATATAAGTGACATCATGATATCTTGGTCTTTGTCTGGCTTACTTCACTTAGTATGATAGTCTCTAGGTCCATCCATAGTGCTACAGATGGCATTACTTCATTCTTTTTTGTGACTGAGTAATACTCCGTTGTATAAATATGCATACATATACCGTATCTTCTTTATTCACTCATCTGTTGGAGACTGATCTTTCTATATGACACAGGACAGCGTCCAAAGCTGATTCATGAGAACACAAGAGGCAGGAGGATCAGTGCAGTTTTTCACCATTTGCGCTTTTTAGGACAGTATGCCTCTGTTCTGGAGAAGGAAATGGCAACCCACTCCAGTATTCTTGCCTGAGGAATCCCATGGACAGAGGAACCTGGCAGGCTACAGTCCATGAGGTCTCAAGGGTTGAGCACGACTTAGCGACTAAACCACCACGACCACCATGCTTCTATTTGTTCTCACAGACTTTTAGATATGTGGAATCTCTGTGGACAAATTTTAGAAAACTCTAAAAGTAATTACTACAAAGTACAAAACTGGAGGGGAGGGGGCAGGAGAGGGTGTTGCTTTTTTCTCTGGACTCTTTGAGGCTCTCTGGACTTTCCTTATCTTGTGCATATATTTACATATCAAAAATATTTCTGTGCCTTAACGAAATCCATCTGATCTCAGCCCAAAGAACGGGAGTACTTCCATTTCACTCAATTCTCTGGGACAAGATACCAGAGTGTATTTTCCTGAACAAGGACTCACAAGGACTCTGAGCCGGTCATGCCGCAGGCTGCCTGTCTCTGTCACCGCTGACCCTCTGTAACTGGAAACTGTGATCATTACTATTTGCATAAGTACAACCACATTGACCCATGGTCCTGGCTGCCAGTTTTGAATGAGAGGAATTATTTGTATTCCACTGGCATCTCTGATTGTGGCCTTGACCAGCCCTGAGATATCTTTCAACAACGAATCACCAGCAGCCAACCCCATGACCTTTGGAAAATGAATTTGCCTGCCGTTGGGCCGGCCTCAGTTTTCTTGCCCAAGGAAAATGTCAATTAGATCACTGGCTGAATATCGTTTTTGTCTACTTAAGCACATTCGGCTCACAAGCCTAAAGATGTTGGCTTGAGTCCTTCTCAAATAAGACTCCACACCCAAATTCACAGTGTGCCCTGTGTGGTCCTGAGATCAACCAGTGCGTTGGTTCACTGGGAAGATACAGACGTTGAGTTGTTACTCGGTTGTCAGGCAAAACAGACTTTGTGCCACTGTGAACAGCCTGCATTTAGTTCGGGTCTGTGAATGCTCTGGGGCTCGTAACATGGGTGCTTCCTGTGTGGCATTTTTTCCCTTCGTTCCCGGCACACACTGTTACCCAAGCCAGACAATGAAGCAGATAAAAGCCTGTTTTCTGTTATATGATCTTTAGGAGTTATAGACAAGGGAGAAATGAATGGGAAGGAGGGCGTGGCTAGGTGCTGGTGATTCAACCCAGCATAATAGAGTAAGACAACTCTGCCAGACAATAAAACCCCAGTTAACTACCATCAATTTCTGGAGTATTTTGCACTCAAAATTTAAGACATTTCACAGGGGTCCAAGCAAAAGAGGTTTTCCAAAAATTCCCTCAAGCAGGCTCTCCCTGCCCCCATTTCCTTTAATCTGCCTTTACTGCCCATGCCTTACTTCAGATATCCCAAGAGATCCCTTCGGCTCTGAGTCAGCCTTACCCAGCTAGAGAGAACACAAAGAACACACAGAACACAAAGCCAAGATTCTAAACTTTAACTCTACTTTAGGAATTGGTCCTGCTCTATTCTCTCTCAAAAGAGAAGGCCCGTCTCTCCTAGTTTTATCTCCTGAAGCCCATTAAGTGATACTCTCACTACAGCTCCTGGTGCTATTGTTAAAAAACAAAGGCCCATCTTTGCCCTAAACATAAAAACCCCAAGGTTCCCAAGGAAGGAGTTACTGCTTTGAATTTTGAGGGATTTTCTTAGTGCATGTCCCAGAGGTTGAATGGTTTAAATCAAACTTTCCTGGGACCTCTTTACACTTCTCGGGTCATTTAAAAGTGAAGGCTGGCATTCGGCTTTCTTTTGGGTCCATTGTGAAGCAGCTTCCCCAAATCCGCACATTTCTGGCAATTAAGATGGCCCTTGTGCAGTTTGGGGACCTGCTGTCAACCAGGATAATCGAGCTGTGGATGTGCGCCTCTCTGCTGGATTATCTATCACAGGGGACAAGGCATCAGAGTAGACTATCAATCCAAGACTATTTGCTAGAATCAGCTCCTTAATGTAATTAGAGTTCCTAAAATGAATTCCTTTCTTTGCCTATTCTCCTACTGAGACACGCGTGAGCTGTGCTTTTATAC
Organism: Bubalus bubalis; assembly: GCF_019923935.1. Taxonomy (NCBI): domain Eukaryota; kingdom Metazoa; phylum Chordata; class Mammalia; order Artiodactyla; family Bovidae; genus Bubalus; species Bubalus bubalis. The sequence continues at coordinate 469,936 of NC_059175.1, read as the reverse complement.
TAAGTGATTTGGCTAGCTTTGCCTTTCGTCTATTGGGGAAGGAAATGGCAACCCACTCCAGTGTTCTTGCCTGGAGAATCCCAGGCACGGGGGAGCCTGGTGGGCTGCCGTCTATGGGGTCGCACAGAGTCGGAAACGACTGAAGTGACTTAGCAGCAGCCTTTCGTCTACGGCAGCCCGCCTCGCTACCTGTTGAACAAAGGACTTGGAATTCAGGTGGCTCTACGTAGAGTCATAGACTTACGAAGCTAGGAAGAACTTGAAGAAGATACAGTCCACACTTTTCCTTTTTAAAAATACAGTGATTATACTATGTATACAAGGTAGATAACTAACAAAGACCTACTGTATAGCACAGGGAAGTCTACTCAGTATTCTGTGATAACCTATGTGAGAAAAGAATCTAAAACAGGATGAATACATGTGTATGTGTATAACTGGATCATTTTGCAGGACATCTGAAACTACACAACTCTGTAAATCAACTATACTCCAATAAAACTAAAATTTTTTTTAAATGTGATTAAACCTGTTGGAGAAGACTCTTGAGAGTCCCTTGGACTGCAAGGAGATCCAACCAGTCCATTCTGAAGGAGATCAGCCCTGGGATGACTTTGGAAGGAATGATGCTAAAGCTGAAACTCCAGTACTTTCGCCACCTCATGCGAAGAGTTGACTCATTGGAAAAGACTCGGATGCTGGGAGGGATTGGGGGCAGGAGGAGAAGGGGACGACAGAGGATGAGATGGCTGGATGGCATCACTGACTCGATGGACGTGAGTCTGAGTGAACTCCGGGAGTTTGTGATGGACAGGGGGGCCTGGCGTGCTGCGATTCATGGGGTCGCAAAGAGTCGGACACGACTGAGCAACTGATCTGATCTGATCTGAAACCTGTCTAGGATCATTCAGATAGTGCACCTGAGTTTTAACCCAAACCTGGGTCCCTTAAACCTATGTCTGGGTCTTAATTTATAAAGGTGACAGAGTGATAACACAGGGAGGTCAATGCCATTGAAAGAAAAATTCATCATTCCTCAGAGCTCTCCTAGAAATGTGAGGCACACCATGCCACGCAGGACCACACCAGGAGGCACCCGAGGAGGAAGCAGAAGTAAGAGGGCAGGACCGCAGACTGTATTGAGGATTCCTGGGAAAGCCAAGCAGGACTCTGTAAACAGCTTGGGATCAGCCAGTCTGAATAATCTCAGGCCTTGGGGCAGAGGGACTATCCTATTAGCCTGGCACCAGGTCCTGGGGTGATTTAGGGAGGGGAAATATTGTTTGATCCCTAGGTTGGGAAGATGGCCTGCAGAAGGGAGTGGCAACCCACTCCAGTATTCTTGCCTGGAGAATCCCATGGACAGAGGAGGCTGGTGGGCTGTGGTCCACGGGGTCACAAGGAGTCCAACATGACTGAGTGACTCACACACTGATACTGGCTCAGTGTGTGAGAATTAGGTAAAGAAGGTGCTTGGGGACCATTTGGTTTGTATGTGAAAGATGGGCTCACTGATCAATTGTTCATTATCTGAAGGACTTAACTAGCTCTGGGAGGGGCAGGCTCTCCCTAAAGTCTCAAGACCCCTTAAGATGTCAAATCATCATAAAATACAGAAAAAGCAAAGAACATGAATACACCCCTCAATCACTAGGATTCCTCAGTTCCTACTTACTGTCTCCCCCAACCACCTCCTTACCACACTTGAAGCCCCAAGTAGATTGAAAGAATCAAGCATATCTGAATTCCAGTGGCACTTCCGACTTGACAATGCAATTTAATCACCATTTGCTGTCTTAGTTTTTCACTGACTTAGCATATGTCACTCCTTCCGCTCCAAATAGTGTGACCTGAGGGGTTCTTGATCAGGTCCGGAGTACACTGCCTAATGCTATCCTACGATTTTAAGTAACTCTTTCTCTCTCTAATCCTCACTTTCCTCTTCTGTTAAAAATGACAGACTTGGACCTGATGATCTCTGAGATTGCTCCCAACACTGATATTCAGTGACTGTACAGTTATAATCACCCAGAGGGCTAGAATCTCCTTCAGCAGGGCTGAAGGCCATAGTAGGGTATATTGTCCATGACCTAAAAGCAAGCAGTGATGCTCTGAAGTTAGGTGAATGGATAGGTAGGTAGGTGGATGTTTCCCAAGACATCTCAGTGTTACAGTTTATAATCAGGACTCAAAAGAAACTCCAAGGAAGATAGCTCATCAGTACCAAAAGACTGGACCTCCCATCCTGTGCCTCCCCCACTTCATCCCACTCCCACTCCTGAATGAAACAAGAAGGTCATCTCCTCCTACACACACCCCCACACCTTAGATTCTCCTCTAAAATATCTGGGATGCATAAAATAGCAAATGCTGTCAGATCTCAAGTTGTACAAATACAGAGACAGCATTTTCAGTCTCATTGAAAAGTAGTTGTCAGAAATATGCCATTCATTCAGAGTCTCTAAGTGCTCTGTCAAGCTTTAACTTGATTAAAATTGAAAACCACATCGCTTGAAAACCAAATGCAAAATCGAAATCTCTTTACTCAGTGCTCTTACATTCCGAAGCCTGGGCTTATGGATTATCCACCGTTAATTTATGCCATCTTTGTGCCATACATTAATTTTGAATATATTTGTTGAAAATTTCCTGTAGCTTGCATTTATGGTTGTCAAAGGGGCTTTTATCTTGAAAAAAAATGGTGCTGGTTTTAATTACAATTCTAAATAGCTTCATAACCATCGTGAACCCTGGATTTACATCATCTTTATGACAGCCGCACAATTCCCGCTTTATTGATTTTGTCATTTGCTTCATTACAGTTAATGCAAACCTTTTGTACAGACACAATTCTAGTCCTGCACTCTTCTTGGAGGGGTCCATAGAACATCGTGACCGAAATAGACCCCATCCCTCCACCCCCCGTTTCCCCCCGCGACACTGACCAAAGGAAAACTCAGGAAGGAAATAGTTCTAAAGTGGCTATCCATCACAGACAAAGGAAATGTTAGCTCTGAGTAACCCTACCCAACCCTTTCCTCTGATCAGATGGGTTCCGATGTTTCTGTTTTCGAGTCCTGCGAGATGGCACCCTTCATTGTGGCAGGACCGCTGGGCTCAGCCCATCTCCAGTTTCACTTGCCCTCTGTCTAGAGGAGACTCGTTTGTGGCCGGGGTCACCCCCGTTCTACAGTTCACACATGAATCTCGAACCCCTGAATCCAGTCTGGCCGGGGGTAAAGGAACCAGAGTACTGGGGTGAAAATGTGCTGTGTCCTCTGCTGAGGATGTGGGTGCCTGGGACAGGATGTTCAGAACCCAGGATGGGAAGTTGGAACCTGGGATGGTGAATATGAAAACGAATTTCTTAAGGGGGAAACAAAAAGAATGGAAGAACAGGCGACATAGGGAGATGCAGGCTGTTGCATTTGTGCCTGCTGGGCTCGGGCTCCGAGGACAGCGGCAGACGCGGGAGCTCCGCACTCCGGTCGCCCGATGCTTGATGGGCTGCTTCCGGGGACTTCCTGCACGGAGAGGAGCATGCTCGGCAGGGAGAGTGTGAGAGGCTGGAAAAATAGCGCTTTGGACCTGAAAGTGAGCATTTTCCCCCTCAGGTCCAAATTTCAAGGGCTGTGAGGGAACTAACATTTAGCTGCTGCTGCTGCTAAGTCGCTTCAGTCGTGGCCGACTCTGTGCGACCCCAGAGACGGCAGCCCACCAGGCTCCCCCGTCCCTGGGATTCTCCAGGCAAGAATTCTGGAGTGGGTTGCCATTTCCTTCTCCAATGCATGAAAAGGGAAAGTGAAGTCGCTCAGTCTAGGATATAAAAATAGAGTGAACTTGCCAGAAAGAGCAGTGCCAGTCCCAAGTTTGTTTCTGGGGGTAAGGATTCCCACTGTTAATGTACTTTACTGACAAATCCTGGGAAAACCCTAGAAGGCTGGTTCTCTGCCCTGGCTCCTCCCAGCAGCTTCTCCATAAATCTACTCAACTTGAGGGTATCACCCCAGGGTGGTTTTCTCCCTTCTGCATTCAGAGGCTGTGTTCCACATTGTGTCGGCCCCCTGTGAGATGTGGGTGACTAGCCTTCATTTTCTGATGCCACTGAAAAATTATTCAGTGCTTTTCAAAAGTCATTTCTGGGACTTCCCTGGTGATCCAGAAGTTAAGATTTGACCTTCCAATGCAGGGGGTGCAGCGGGTTCAGCCCTTGGTTGGGGACCTAAGATCCCACCTGTCTCGCAGCCAAAAAACCAAAACATAAAACAGAAATAATATTGTAACAAAATTGAATAAAGACCTTAAAAATGGTCTGCATTAAAAAAAAAGTTTTAAAAACAACAACAGCAAAAATCATCTCTGTGACTAATGGGAAGAAATACTGTTTCTAAAAGGGTACACTTCAAGGAGATGAAGCAGAAGGAACCTAACCCCTTATTGCTAACCCTAGAAGCATCCAGAAGCCTGAGAGAGCTGGACTTGTCTTATCTGCAATGTGCTCCACAAATCTCTACCCCATAGGCACTGGTGAGGGCGTCTGAGCTTGGTGGGGTCCCATGAGCAGTTTGGAAGAAGTTGATAGCACGTTTCATTCATATTTGTATTTTTTTTCCCAACCTACTGTTCAGATCTCCAGTGCTTTGAAAGTTTCCTGTCTTAACTGTTCCAGACAAGAAGAAACTCATATTTGCGTTCTCGACATACTGCATTAAAATCAAATCTCACTCCTTGGATAGTATAACAACAAAATAAGGAAGTCCTCATGTGAGGATCCAGAGGCTGGAATAATATTCTGCAGCCCTGAATGTCTGCTCACAAGGTGCGCATAGAAATCATCTATTTTATGTCTTTGACTGACAGGGAAATTTTAGCCTAGAGAAGTTAGACCACGACTCAGCAAGGTCAGAGATCCTTGTCATCTGCTTCCCAAGCGAATTGTTTTTATTTTCCCCACTAAACCACAGTGTCTTAGATAAAACTGTACTACTAGCAAATGAGAAAAAGAGAACCAGTGCCCCCCCCTCACCCCACCAGTGCGGTGTTTCTTATCCTTAGTTCTGAAGTGGGAGCATGTCCTCATTTCTTTTTCCTGGAATCAGGAGAGGAATTAGAAACCTCTTTGAGGCTGTGTGTGTGTGTGTGTGTGTTTAGTTACTCAGTCGTGTCCAACTCTGCAACCCCGTAGACTGTAAACCACCAGGGTCCTCTGTCCATGGGATTTCCAGGCAAGAATACTGGAGAGGGTTGCCATTTCCTACTCCAGGGGCTCTTCCTGACCCAGGGATCGAACCTGCATCTCCTGTGTCTCCTGCGTTGCAGGCAGACTCTTTACCTGCTGAGCCATCAGGCTGGCTATGGCCAGTTAAACTAAAATGGCCACAACAGAAAGTCAGAAACAGTGGCCCCGGACATGGATGCTTGTTGGTTAACCTGGCTTTCAGCTAAGTACCCAAGTGGGAACCGTCTCAGAAGGACCCCTCTGGCTTCCGGCTCTTTCTCTCTTTTGTTTTTCTGGCCTCTTCTTTCTAATCCAAATTTTTTTGGATTTATCCAGCTCAATGAGAGCAGTGTGGCTGCCCAGAGTCCTGTGGGAATTCAGAGCCCAGCAGGCAGGAAGATGACTCACCTTTGTCACCTGGCCTCCATCCTTACTCTGCCCACAAACCTCGCCTGGGGGCTCCCACAGCCCACACAGACAGACGCCCAGCCAGGGAAGGGTTTCTAGTGAGAGGCGCTACTGTCTCTGCCTCGAAGGGAAAGCCCAAGGCCTCTTTTCCAGCCTTCTCAGAGAGGGAACCCAGAGAACCAGTCCCAAGAAGGGTGAAAACAAAGTGAGGAACTCGGCTTCTGAAATGCAGACACAATCTACTGAGTTATCTATGCTGGCTACCCATGGAGAGGAGAGAGCAGTGGTGTGGAAAATACAAAATAGTGGCTAATCCCCCAGCATTTTATATTTGCCTTGAGAATAGAGAAGGTGATTTTGGCCCTTTCCATCAAGTTTAGGATCCTCATTCTCTTGCTTAAACCAATTTTATTTTTTCTTAAGTGTAGAGTGACTGGTAGTGTGCCCAAAGCCAGCCAGGAGAGAGTTTTAAAATTTGCTGCAAATAATTCTCCCACCACCCCGCCCCCCACCCTTGTTTCTTTCCATCTTTCTCATTGCTCTACAAATGCCAAGATATTTTTTTTCCACATCAAGCCGAATTGGGTTTCCTGCCTGATTGTGCCCAATGTAAGACCTGGTCCTAGGTTTCCCTGCCTTTTCCTGTGATGTTGTTACAGGGGAATTGCTCTCACAATGGGATGCCCTCAGAAAGCTCCTCTTTTTAATTTTTTTAAATGTGAAATTCATATAACACAGAATTCGCCATCTTGGAGTATGTGGTGCAGTGGCAGTTAGTACACCCACAAGGTTACACAGCCATCATTGTGGCCTCCAGCACTCGTACCCCCAGGACACCCTGTGCCCATTAAGCAGCCCCTCCCGTCCCTCCTTCACCCCCAGTCTCCAGCAGCTGTTAATCCGTTTGCTGTTTCTGTAGATTATAGGTTCTGGATATTTCACATAAATGGAGTCATACAACATGGGTCCTTTTTTGTCTGACCCTTTGTTTTCTTTTTTTTTTTTTTTTAATTTTATTTTATTTTTAAACTTTACATAACTGTATTAGTTTTGCCAAATATCAAAATGAATCTGCCACAGGTATACATGTGTTTCCCATCCTGAACCCTCCTCCCTCCTCCCTCCCCATTCCATCCCTCTGGTGACCCTTTGTTTTCAAGGTTCATCATGTTGTAGTGTGATCGGGATTCATTCCTTTTTAACGACTGAATAATATTCCATTGTATGGATGTACCACAGTTTGTTTCTTCATTCATCCATTGGCTGTGTTTGAATTGTTTCTGCCTTTGGGCTATTATGAATAGTCCTATGAACATGAAGGAGATCAGCCCTGGGATTTCTTTGGAAGGAATGATGCTAAAGCTGAAACTCCAGTACTTTTGCCACCTCATGCGAAGAGTTGACTCATTGGAAAAGACCCTGATGCTGGGAGGGATTGGGGGCAGGAGGAGAAGGGGACGACAGAGAATGAGATGGCTGCATGGCATCACTGACTCGATGGACGTGAGTCTGAATGAACTCCGGGAGTTGGTGATGGACAGGGAGGCCTGGCGTGCAGCAATTCATGGGGTCGCAAAGAGTTGGACATGACTGAGCGACTGAACTGAACTGAACTGATGAACATTTGTGTACAAATTTTTGTTTGAACACTGTTTTCTGTTCTTTTAAGTATATCCCTCAGAGTAGAGTTGCCGGATCATTGGGTAATTCTATGTTCAAACTTTTGAGAAACCATCAAACTGTCTTTCAGAGTGGCTGTACCATTTTATATTCCCTCCAGCCATGTAGGAGGGTCCCCATTTCTCCACATCCTTGCCAACACTTGCTTTCCATCTTTTTGGAGTCTAGTTATCCTAGTGGGTGTAAAGCAGTATCTCATTGTGACCCCCTAGGGTTTTACACCAGGTACTTCCTATGTGCCAGGTGCTGTGAAGAAGGTGCAGTTGTGAGCAAGACAGATCCTGCCCCTGCTGTCCTGTTGCCAGTGAATCCAGGCATCCATTATTCATTACAAGTCCTAGTTTAGAAAAAGAAGCTGGCCTTTTCCTAGAGTATTTCAGTTCTGTGCATTTGCTGAATTGAACGTAGTTATCAGCACTGCCCATGTTGCTGAGTTTTGATGCCCCTTTTTTCAACAGTTAATTACACAGACCTTGATATCCCCTTACGCTGAGCTTACAAGACACATTTTAATTGGCTTCTGCTGCCACAAAGATACCTTTGAGTGACACCTCGCTAATGGCCACCGACCCCGTACATCCGAGTACACGACCTGCTGAGGGCTACCTAGTTCTTTCAGGACCTGTGGCGTGTATACCTTTAGAAGACAGGCCTGCGTCACCCTGGGGAAGGTCAGGCCCAGGAAAGCCTGATTAAAATCTGTGTAATTGGCCACTTGCCTGGAGCAAGGAGAGCCATTTCTCTGGATGTGCCTTGCCCCTGCTCGAGAAGCTCTAAACTGTGCCAGCCTGGTCAGGAGGCTGCCCATCTGTCTCAGTAGGTGACCTGGAATGGTGGCAGTCTCCTTAGGGTGGAGGTCCCTCCCCATTATTCCCAGAAACTGGAGCTAAAATCAGCCTGCTTTCCCCAATGCTGCTAAAAAGTCAATTGGCCTGGGACTCCCAGGTAATCTAATTCAGACACACACAAGGGAGGTGAGGGGACTGTACTGCCCTCACCTACCATCTTCTGGGTCAGAATGCTTGCAAGCCAGTGAAAGCAACTGGGACCCAGTGACATGCTGAGACCAACCTTGACATTTCTCACCAGCCTCTTTCTATGCAAAGATAGTGAGTTAAGTCATAACAGGCTCCTTGTCCCTCCACGCCAAAAGTCAGAGAGAGGCAGCATACCAGTAGGATGAAACCTAAGGCTCCCAGGCAGGAAGACAGGTATGAACCTGATTCTTCAATGCATTCTCTGAGTGGCCTTGAAAATGCTACATAACCTCTCTGAACCTTGGTTTCCTTCTGTGTTTACAGCTAGTCCTCCTGATGTGAAATAAGTGATTTACTGGAGGTTTTGGAGAGGGTGGTTCATTTTGGCTGAGTTTGCACAGGAAGGTTTCATAGAGGATGTGAGCTTTGAGGGGGGCCTTGATGGAGGGGAAGGGATTTCCCAAACAGAGGAGAGGGAAAGGACCAGCACGAGTGAGTGCATGGTACTCTTCTCTGGTGCAGAGATGAGGTAGGCAGTGCAATGCTAAGAAGTTTGGGCCGTGTACAAAAAAAAGCAGCATAGCCTGCAGTCATTGTGGGCAATGGACTGATCTGGATTCAAAGCCAAGGTGAGAGCTGGAACTCTTCCTTAGTTGCCTTTTCTGTAAATTTGGAGTACTAATGTTGTAAGACCCAACTTAATGAACATATTGAAGATGCTCAGCTCAATACTTAATGCCTAATAAATGTGAATATGTACTCTGTGCAACAATTATTGTGGTTGGATTCTTGTTGTAACAGTTTAGAGCATAGGCCACAGGGAGTTGTTCAACATTTGTGTACAGATTAAGGAATATTAAGATGAAGAAATCATACCCCATAGATGATGGTGTGGATTTCACTAGTTTAGGTGCTCCAGACGTTAGTTGATTGTTTATTAACTGCAAATGGCCACCAAAAAAAATAGGGTTAAATTTTGTATTACCCTCCTTAGTGGTTCATGCCTATGGGAGTTGTACATATGGATATCATCGTCCTGGTGAGAGAAAATTTTGTGTTGTCGTCCATGCAGGGTTTTGATGGCTTCTTGTATTTCAATCTCATATCAGCTGGAGAAGTACAAAGAGCATGTGAGTCTGAACTGCTGCCCTCAGTCCAGAAAGGATATATTGAATATCTCAATAATAGATTCTTTGGTCTGGGATGGAAGAAGGGATAAAGAGATAAGCTCAAATCACAGCAGGATCTGAGTAAGATGAGCAGGAACTTTTTCTTTAAAAATCTCATAAGAAATTGACCTCAGGCTGCACATCTTCAGAGCTGAAAGAGCCTTTAGAGATTATGTGAGTCAAATTCTTATATTTAATATTATTTATTTCAAAGCAAAGAAAATTAAGCAAGGCCACATTTTCAGAGTGCATACAGTTCATCATTTTCATACTGGAAATTTCCTTTCAGGTTAAATGTTATCTCCATTTTACAGAAGAGGAAGTTGAGACTTGGGTGCACGGACAGTGCATAGTCTGTTCAGGCTCCTGTAACAAAAACTGGGTGGCTTATAAATAGCAGAAGTGTGTTTCTCACAGTTCTGCAGGCTGGTAAGTCCCAAATCAAGGTGCCAGCAGGTTCTGTGTGTGCTGGGGGCCTGCTTCCTAAATAGCTGTCTATTTGGTGTAAGGTCACACAATGCAAGGGGCAAGGAAGCTTTCTAGGGCTTCTTTTATGAAGACATTTATCCTGTCCATGAGGGTTCTGCCTTCATGTCCTAATCACCTCTCAAAGGTCCCTCCTCCTAGTCTCTTTGGGGGATAAGCGTCAACATATGAATTGGTGGAAGGACACATTCAGTCTATAGTATTCTGCCCCTGATCCCCCCAAATTCACATCCTTCTCACATGCTAAATACATTCATTCCATCCCAGTAGATCCACACTCAGTCCAGCCTCAACTTAAAAGTCTGAAGTCCAGTGAAAGTGAAAGTCATTCAGTTGTGTCCAGCTCTTTGTGACCCCATGGATGATACAGTCCATGGAATTCTCCAGGCCAGAATACTGGAGTGGGTAGCCTTGCCCTTCTCCAGGGGATCTTCCCAACCCAGGGATTGAACCCAGGTTTCCCTCATTGCAGGTGGATTCTTTAACAGCTGAGCCACCAGGGGAGCCCAAGAATACTGGAGTGGGGAGCCTATCCCTTCTCTAGTGGATCTTCCCAACCCAGGAATCCAACTGGGGTCTAAAGTCTCCTCTAAATATCACCTAAATCAGATATGGGTGTGACTCGAGCTATTGGGTCATTCTGAGGCAAAAGCTGTGAACCTGTGAAATCATGTATATATCTGGTTCCAAAACACAATGGTGGGACAGGTAGAGGACAGATGGTCCCATTCCAAGAGGGAGAAACAGGACAGAAGAAAGGAGTGGCAAGTCCCAAGCAAACCCAAAACCTTGAGACTCAAGGCCCCCTGGGGCCTATGTGACTCTCCTTATTCACATGCCAGAAATTTACAAGAGCACTAGTCTTCCATTTTATAAAAAAGACCCAGCAAATATTGTAATTAATATGAGTTGGAAAGGTGAATAAATTCAAGAAAGTTTTTTTTTAATTTCTACATGAGAGATCCATGTGATTTTTTTTTAAAGGAAACTAGATCTTTTTGAAGTCTTAGGAAGCCACCCCTGCCCTCCTGTGATGGGGGCCAAGAGATCCTCAGCTTCAGCCCAGAAGAGTGCTGCTTAGGACTCCTGTATTTGAATGAAAACCAGCATCCTGTCTGGGGTCCGACGCCTGCAGCTGCTTCGGGCTAAGAAGAAATTCTCTGCTCTGGCTGCGCTTACGGGTCATATTCTCACGGCTGAAATAGTTTCTCTCTAGAGTCCAGAGGGAAAATTTCCAAAACCCCCACAAGGATGAAAAAAATTTAAAAACTCACTACAGTTTGTACTGGTTGATTTTAAAAAAAAAGTCAAACACAGAGATGTGGGAGATAACTCTCAGGCCTGTTAACAAAAGCACATTTCATCTTTCCAGGTTCTAACTCCCTTTCCCCTCTGCCAGGGAGGAACCCCAGATGGTTATCACTCAAGAGTGTAACTAAGGAAACCACAAACCTGCCCCCATCACTATGGAGACAGCCTTTTATTTGTTTGGCCTCTGAGTATTCACGACATCAGCAAGGATGCTTCTTACAAAGAAATTTTATCAATGATTCCTGATGAGCAAAGTTAAGAATCACATTAGAATGTATCAGCCACTTTGAGGGCTCCCATTAGCCTAGTTGCAGGAGTGTTTAAAGGAGCAGCCCGTTTTACAGTAGCTGCAGTACGGAGCCTTTTAGAGTTGATGTAACTGAAAGCTGAGTTTGTGAAACAACAGACATAAGATTTAAGTAAACTGGTGCTGAGAATAAATGTTTCCAACAGAGTCAGCTCCAGAGGTTTAATACAGTGCCTGGGACAGAAGAGTTTCCTAGAGCAGTCTCAGAAGTCTCCATACTTAAACAGGGAAGTTCCGGGCAAACGTGGTTAAGTTGCACATCCCAGCTCTAACGTGCTTTAGTCTTCAGATCAGGTTGACAGAAGAAAGGCTGGATTTGAAGCATGCCTCAAAACAAGAGAGCTCATTTTACAAACAATAGCCAAACTTCCTCTGTCCCTTGGTCTAAAAGTTGCTTAGAAAGAAAAGAAGTTCTCTCATTATAAATAGGGGGTATCTTCGTTTGATTTGCCCTTTATCTGCGTGGTTTTTGTTATTGTTTTATTTATCTAGAAAAGCCAGAAATTTGTTTCTGAAACTTGTCCAAAATAAACGAGAGCTCAGCGTCTTCCTGACAACCATCCTTCCTGCTAAATTAATTTGCAGGGATTTCTAACCACCCCCCCCTGCATTTTTCTGCACAAATTCATTTGCCAAATCCCCAACAAACCGGAAACTGTGTAAACACAGAAGTGGAGTTATTGATATTTCCCAGCGATGTGTAAAACACGCCTTTATTCTCCAAGGTCTGGCATGCTGCTTTGGTGCTAATCCATCATCTGGGTTTGCATTATTGCAGAGCTTGAGTTTGGGAGCATCTACTGGAGTGGCTGCAGTTATTTTCCTGCTGAGAAGTTGCATATGTCAAACAGCAATATGATATATACTAAATAAAAGGTATTATGCTAGCCATGTGGCAAAGTATGCATAACGCTACTTGGCAAAACAGATTCATGCTTCAGTTTTTAACTACATTCTAGGCAGAATGTTCTGATCAGAGAGCTTAATTAACGTAAGACTGTGTCCTTTGCAAAGTGGGTTTGGTTGATTGAGGTTTGGGAATGCTGACAATCACCTAATTATCTAAATTACTCTGTAAATATGACTGATGCAGGCACATTGAATTTCAGAAGTCAATACCACTTACTTTACCTGTTTTATAATATACTTTTGCCTTTATATGTATACAATAGGGAGACAGTACATGTAATTATTATGTAGGAGAAATAGGCATAAAGTTGTCAGTTCTATATATAGGAATCTCTGTGGATACATAAATAATTCATAGATCAGTAAACAAATCTATATGCATGTATTCTTGGGTCTGGTGGACAAGTGTACAAAATGTGCAAAATAATAGATAAACCTCCTTTTGCTCATTTGAGATGTTGTTTTAATGCAAAATTACAGTAGCTCCTTAATGATGAGAGGCAGTGACAATTCATTAGCAGACTGTGGCTTGGATCAAGTGTTCGATTTGCCTACAGAGTGTGACCAGTGTTCAATTATATGAAGTGTCTGCATTTCTTTTGAACGCAATTTTTTTCCTTTTGCCAGTTAAAATAACCTTGAGCTTTATTTTTTTTCTTTTGAAGACCCTACCAGCAGAAGACAAATACTTCTATAATATGTTTTTCAATAATGATTTTTTTAGAATGTTAAACTGTCATATAAAACAACCTTCAGAAATGCCACTAGATTTCTTGTTTTCTTCTTAAAGGACAATTGAATGCTGGGGAGAAAAAGAATAGCCAGTCAAAGCTACTTCGTGTTTTGTCTTCTGGATTGTTTTAAGAAAACAGGGGTTTCCCCAGGGTTTTTCTTTTCTTTTCATAGTTGCAAAATTCTATTTCTCCTTGGTGTAGAAATACACTTTGAATATATATATATTGGAGCATATCTATTTCATCAAAAAAAATGTAAGTTAGTTTAGTTTTTAGAATTCTCTTATACATTTTAAGATAGTTGAAATGTAAGCACCAAAGGTAACCTTCCAGATACTTTCAAAGGGTATCTCACACTTCATTCTCTATCCCAGTCCCTAATACAGTGTGAACATCTAATAATACTCAGTTGCTGTAACAGGATCTTTAACTGTAAGTTCATTAGCTGGATTCCAAGACCACAGACTTGCTTTGAATTTCTTATTAGGCTTCCCTTGCGAATTTCATGCAGAAGTCCTTCCATTTCTTTATTTCACACATTTCATGTAGATAGTTTTGCTTGGAAATTACCAAACTGTTCAACTGCAGAGGGTGCTAAACTTCAGCTACTTTTCGCATTTAGCATCAGAAGGACTGCAGCAAATCTAGCTGCAGTCCTAGAGCAAGGCACTGCAGCTGGATTTGAGGCCCAGACTGGCAGCGCCCTGAGGCTAACTTTAACCATCCCGGGCTGAGATGCTGGGTCCCCAGAACATCTGGATGAGAGGTGAACATCTGGGTAGGTGTACTCTGGAGTATAGAGTGTAGACACTGCATCTAGATAATTAGTTGGGAATTCTTTTCTTCCAGCTCTCCAAAAACCTGTTTCTGGAGATTTCTACTTTCAAGGTATTCCTCACAGAGTCTCAAATGTATCATTGAAATCATGAAATTTTCTTTCTTCTCTTGTTGTGTGATGGTGGTGGTTGAGAGATAGGTAGATGGTTCAAAATTGTAATCAGTTTTTTTTAAACCCTTTTAAAAGGATTTAGATATGCTTCTTTTCATTTTTGAGCCACAAAAATATTTTCCATCCTGCATCAATTATGAAATTTGAAATTGCAATCGAAAGAGATGAATTGTGATAATACTATGCTTACAAATGGGAATTCTTACAAAAGCCCACTCTCCCTGTCTGCTGTTTGTGAAGATTAAGTCCTCACTCACGCTGACTTTCCTTTCTGACTTGTTTATATTCTCAGAGTATAAAAATACAGTAGTCAGAAAGCTCCTCTTGGGGTGTCTGCCTTTAGTTCTTGTCTGAGGATTCCTTTCTAAACGGACTTTGGTATCATGTTAGCAACTCACATTGTTTGCCAAAATTGGAGCTGCCCAGGGAAATTAGAGCAGTTAATTTAATATCATGAATGTTTGGGGGCTTCTTGCCTGATTCACAGGTGGGGGAGTGTAAATCACATTAAGTATTCTGTATAAAGCAGAGGACAGTGAGAGCCGCTTCCACCCGCTGCCTTCCTGCCCCTCAGCCTCACTCTGCACCTGTGGAAATCTCCCTTTACTCCAAGCAGACTCCCCAGACGCTCGCTAGTGGAGATGTGTGAGGCAGAAAGGCCGCCTCTCACCCTGTGCTCCTGAAGGACCGCTCCATCGTCATTGCTAGTGATGGGGCCACAGGGCCGCAGCCAGAACCGTGCGGCTTGTGGCTTAGAGCTTCCGTCCACATATTTTTGAGCTCAGCCCTGCCACGGTGGCGCTGGAAGGCCTCATTCTACAACCACAGGTGACAGCTGTGAAGCCCCTGGCACTAGGCTGAGCACTGGGGGCGGTTATTTTGTGTGGCAGGCAGTCAGGGTCCGTAGCAGGGCCAGACCCACCTCTCACTGCCGAGGCAGACTAGAAAGAGAGCCGCCAGGTGCTTTCAGATGGCCAGGTTCTCAGTGCTCCCGTTCCCGGGGTTCCTTTTGCACCTGATTCTTGAGTAAACGGTGTGTGGAGGGGATGCTTGGCTTTCTGATTTGTCCTTAGAGGATCTTTGAATGAATCTTCAAAGGCGTGATATGGACCTTTGACCAGAAAGCTTAGAACACAAGTCGGCAGCCTCTGTCCACCCCTGGGAGCAAACTGCTAAGTCAGACGTTTTGTCCTTAGCTCTGGAAGGTCTCTGTGTGCCTAATTTCACTTCTCTCCCAATACCCACAGAAAGATGCTACATTTGCGTGTATTTCACCTCCCTTCTGTGCTTCAGGACTAAGTTGTGTGTGTCTGAGATGTAATTTAGAAAGAAAATGACACCTTGTCGGGACCGAGTGTGTGTTTACTTTGTTTTAGGGATCTAGCTTATTTGCAGGAAATATAAGAATTGATTGCAGATAATTAACGCGCGTATCATGAACACTCTGAGGCTCAGTGCCATGCAGATGTGATTGTTGGGAAGTGAATAACTCGGGTTTACATTTGCCTGACAAGACCCTCGCAGGCATTTACCCCGTAGACTTTCAAAATGAACAAGACATCTTGGGAAGAACTCTTTACTACCAAGGCGGGGATACTGTTTATCTGTGACTAGAATGAAAGGAGACAATCTAGATTATAATAAATGTCTTCTAGAAAAGCACATTTCAGCATAAATATTTTAAATTTTGATACATTTCATGGCTTCCAAGACACTCTATAAAATACACCCACAGAGATGCTTATATTAAAGTTCAGTTTTCCCCATTACTAATACACAACAAGGTGTCGACTTGTGCCACCCACTGAAAACTATTTAAACAGCACGTAATTGATAGCGTACTAGACATCTCTGCTTTTAGCCTTAAAATGAGCAGGGCGCTCTCAGCAACTCTTGGTCGCCACTGCTCTGTATCCTGAGCGGCAGAACCCTGATGGGAGACTGAGTAGTGGTTTTTCAAAATCTTTTGCACATATCCTTTCCCTCTACCCTTTCTCATTTCATTCAACCACTTCTCTTTTTTCCTCCGTTCTATGAGTTTTTTCCTCCCCTGAACATTACATTCTTTCCATGTAAAATGCTGTACATTTAGAGTATTCTGGTTGGTTTCTGGCACTCTTGTAAAGAAAAGGAATAGAAAATGCTTCCAAAATCCAGCAAATAAACAATATTCTAATAGCCAGGATCTCTCTAACATGTCTGTACAAAAGCAGGTGCACCACACAATGGCCATCTCTCTGCACTACCCCAGACTTCCCAATTTGATGATTTAGAGACTTTTCTACTTAGGTGGATGGTCCCGTTTTTGCCGAATTCAGCACGTTCATTGAACAATTTCTGGGAGCCAAATGCCAACTCCACTGCATTTCTGCTTGGTAAGGTTTGGTGGCCTTGTAGCAGGGCAGGAGTTGTTGATTCATCGACCCTTAAATAGATGATAAATCTAGAAGTTGGACAGTAGTACTAGACTGCCTTAATAGAACTTCTGCGGGGAATCAGTGGCTCCAACACTTACGGGAAATCTACAAAAAGGCCACTCTCTAAACTCGCGTTAAGAAAGGCTCGGGAAGAACCTGGGGTAGCAGGAACTACTCAGAGATAAAGCGTGAGTTGGCGTCAGCAAGGACTTTGAACGCTAGATGTGGAATTCATCAACTTACGGAGTGGTTCTGCTTCTTGAGACGCCCATTTCTTGCTGCTTCTTTCATTCTAAATGCCTAGTGTGTTATATCGTGAGCGTCTTTTGAGATGACTCAATTCCCCATGGGACCGCAGCAGAGCCCATCTGCTCTGATGCACTCCATCACTTTGATTGTACATATTTCATTCATGTGCATTTATGCAATCCTACATCTATATATTTTTTTCAATGATAACAGGATTATAATTGTAATTCCACCTTCCTTCAGCAGAATATAAAACACTCCAAGTGGGCTACCAAAGGCAGCTCTGACATATCTTCTGCAGAGAGTTGTCTTGGTGCAAGACAAACTCAAGTTTCAGGTGTAAATTCCAGCAGCCGGAGAACCCTCCACCTGAGAGGACTGATTCTGTCTGAGACAAAAGAAAGAAATAGGAGTCTAGACAAGAATTTGTCACTTCAGCTATACTTCTTTCTACTGCTCCTCCTCCTCCAAAGACCGTGGTGTGTTCCACACACAAAATTTAAGACAGTATGGTGATAATCACTATTTTCTGTATAAAATAGTTTTTAATTAAATGAGTTTTTTAATATATATAATAGATGATATTTAAGTTGAGGTGTGGTCATGATCAATCTCCTGACTTACACATCAGGCATATTTTGATTTGAGATAGCAGTATCTATTTGTTATCACTCAACTAGAATAACCTTAGTCCCCAACTGGAATGTATATTAGTCAAGGCGTCTTTTTAAAAGACAGGATTTTCATGCTCAAAAGATGGAAAGGGAAATAAGAAAAAAAGTCCCAAAATAGGTGCATTTAATTCTCCCCAATTTAAATTTAAGTGGTACATCTTTAAAGCGATAACGATAGTCCTTTTTTCCCCCCATCAGGAACGCTTCCATCAATGAGTTTCTTTAATGTCGATGATGCTTGATGCAGTTTGAGGGAATCTGTATTTAGTCAGAGGCTGCTTCAATAGAATGACCTACCAGATGGGCCCCATAACAAAGCACAGAGGCATCAAACCACCACAGACATTTGGTGCTTAGAATAATAAAAAGACTATAAAATTAGATTAGTTGAGTCTAATTTGGAATTGGTATATTCCCCATGCACCCTCACTGCTCTTGGGCAGATAAAGCCTAAAGATTTAGCACTGTGTCAGAGCGGAAGACTGCAACTTCCAGTAAAAGGGAGACAGAGAGAGGGAGCGAGGGGGAAGAAAGCATTCTGGGAGGTCACCGAGGGCAGAGCAGTGACCTCCAATGATTTACAGGCCTTTAGCTTAATGAAATTGTTTCAGTGACATGACGGTAAGAGCTCGTAATGGATTGGATGCCCTAATGTAATGAAATTACTCCCTTCTGCCTAAAAAAAAAAATGCGCAATTAATATTTACTGAGACCTGACAGCCTTTGGTGCGCTCGTCTGTGTAGTTCCCTCAGACAGTCAGAGAGGAGAGACAGCAGCGTGGCAGACAGGCTGGCTCTGCACGAGCTCCTGGCGGGCGAGCAGAGCCGCGAGGGTGGAGGGGCCAGTGCTCGGGGACCGGGGACGCCCGGCAGGCTCACGCACGGCCCCCGCTCAGCCCTTCATGCTCTCCCCTTGCTTTTCCACAGGCAACTGGACAACAACCACATCAGCTGCATTGAAGATGGAGCCTTCCGAGCGCTGCGTGACTTGGAGATCCTGTGAGTTGATTCTGCGATCGCTGCCTGGTGTGCGTGTGTGTGTATGTGTGTGTGTGTGTGTGAGTGTCCGTCCGGGTGAGGAAGAGACAGGGGGAGTGTGTGTGCCCAGGGGTCCGTGTGGATGCGTTTCTGTGTCTTTTGCTGCAGTGCTATTAAAATTGGGAACTGGGAGATCCCTCCAGCTCACCTTGGTCAAAGTGTTTGCGGGCAGCAAAGTGTGATTTCTCACCTCCCACAAACTGGGGTTCCTGTTAATTAAGTCTCGATTGAGTCCTTTCTCCCCCGATGCTCCCACGATATTTGTTGCTGGGTGAAACAGATGGGCTAGAGTAGACCCCCAGTGCCTGCCGGAGCATTCAGGGAGCATCTGAGTGTGGGCTTAGAGAGCAGGTTACAGGTCTGGGAGATGAGGAAGAGCTAGCGCTGTGGGGTCGAGGCTGGAATCACCCAGAATCAGAAAGGGACCTTGGCACAGAACCAGGTGGAATGCCAGACAGCTAGTAAAGTCCAGTCATGGCTGTGGCTCCTGGGATCCCATCTCAGGTTTAAATCCAAACTTTAAGCAGTAGCCTTAAAGTGACAGGGGCTGGGAGGTGAAGGAGAAGATGAGAGGAGATGAACCCCTCCCCAGAAGACCACCTTGTATACCCTGTCTAGGGAAAACGTGTAGCTGTCTTCATGTGTTCTGGATTTTCAAATGGGTCTAGCTAAGGAAACCTGATTTCCAGGGGGAGAGTCAGCTAGGAGTCATCCCCGGGTCATTCAGACTAAAATTGGATTGTGTAAGAAAACCTTCTGATTATTCTCCCCCACCCCAAACTACACCTCCAGCTGTCTCTGATTTGGGGAAACCTGAAGAGGAAGGTGACCAAGCCTAGCAGAACTTGCGCTGGGAGACGTGTGATTCAGCCCCAGCGTGGCCCCTCAATTAGCCGTGTGACCTTGGGCAAGTGCCGTCTGTGTTTGCAGCCTCCCTTCTCTCACTTGGAAAATGAAGGGGGTGCTTGCCATATCGTGGAGGGACTTCCCCTTTCCAATTTCTGTAATTGCTTGCTTCTAAAAATAATTTTGATGGTACAGTTCTAGCCAGAATGATAAGGGCAGGGTACACTCCCCTGAAAATTTAAAAAAAAAAAAAAATCACATGGTCACCAGGTTACATATCTCTGACTTCCAGAAGAATGAATAAATGTCAAACAAATGAATGAATGAGTACATTAAAATGTCCCTTTGTCCACAAGGGGAGGCCCACCTTCCTTTTCACCTGGCCCCACAGGCAGCAACAGTGGGTTGGAGACACCCTGTCCACACTGTGTGAAAGGAAGGTGATTCCAAGAGGAATCACTGGAAATCAAGGGGATGCTGATGCTGCAAGCTGCTGGAAATCGGATGAAAGCCGAGAATCCCCATACAGAAAAGGCAGAACCCACAGCCAGGAGGCCGGTCAGGTTGTCATTCCTAAGATGGGTGGTCTCTCCTCACCCAAACTCTGACCCCGGAACCAGCACCAAATGCGTGTCTGCTTGGGAAAGGATGCCAGCCCAAATTTAGTAACCCGGGACTCCTCTTATCAAGAGGCTGGAGCTGAGAAGGGTAGGCGCGATTTTCCCTGACTGCAAAAAAAAGCTTCTGTAGAAAGGGCTGCTGGGAGCATATCACCTTCTTCTTGAGAAGGATGAGAAAATTCCCTGGGAAGGGACCAAGAAATGGAAGTCGCTAGCTGCCACAAAACAGCTGTGATGACCTGACAGTCCACATATCAGTGCTCTCGGCTTGGCGGGGTGTCGTCTTGCCTCACCAGGAATGCTGTCTGGGGGGAGTGAGAAGCTTTAGTCAGACACCCCTGGGTGTGGAGTCCTGGGTGTGGTGTCCCTTTGGCCAAGTTATTCTACCTCTCTGTTTCCTTAACTTTAAGAGATGCCCTCTATACTACATAGGATTTCTAGTAGTCACTCAGTCGTGTCTGACTCTTTGCGACCCCACGGACTGTAGCCCACCAGGCTCCTCTGTCCATGGAATTCTCCAGGCAAGAATACTGGAGTGGGTAGCCGTTCCCTTCTCCAGGGGATCTTCCCAACCCAGGGGTCAAATCCAGGTCTCCTGAATTGCAGGCAGATCCTTTACCATCTGAGTCACCTGGGGTCCCCTCCACTTCCCTAACTTTCTTCCCACCATGCCCTCATCGCCATCAAACCCCTGTCCAGGACAGAATTGAACTGTCCTGTCTACTCTGATTTTATATATATATATATATATATATATATATATATATACACACACATATATATATATATAATATTCATGATGTATATATATTTTTTTATCCAGATACACCACAACTTGAAGCTTAAAAACTCACTATGAAAAAAAAAAAAGTTCTCTCTCCCCATCATTGTAAAGAGCTCAAAGGATCTGATTAGTTTATCTTCTCAATTCTAAACAAAGCTAGATCAATAGCTTTGTTTTAAAGACACTCTCATTTGGCTTCACATGGCTAAGTACTTAAAATTAATCATAATCAGGTATTCCATGGGTTTTTAATTTCCAGCAGAGGCACACAGCTTTGGAACCATCCATCTTCATGGTGAGCATACTGAAATTGGCTGGAGCTGACATCTCCATTTAAAGACCCTCTCTGCCCCACCCCCAGACCTTCCAAATCTCATCTTCACATTGACATTTTATAATATTTCTCTGTAATCACAACTTAGGCACTATAAAGAAACTTGACAATGAAGTATTAATAATAAATAGGAGCTAAGTGAGGGCATCATATAAATCCTTCAGAGAGAGACCGAGACATCAGGGGGAGGGGGAGGGAAATGCAAAACACACCCTCCCCACAAAGGCCTTCTCTACATATCTAAAGCTTTTAAAGCCTGCAAATCAAGAAGACAAAGTATAGAGACTTCCCTGGCAGTCTAGTGATTAAGACTCTGCACTTCCACTGCGTGGGCCATGGGTTCAATCCCTGGTTGGGGAAAGAAGTTTCCACATGCCACGTGGTGTGGGGAAAAAAAAGAAGACGAGATATAGTATTTTGTGTATGTTTTCTCTCCAACGTGAGGCAGAATAAAGTATAAAATAAGGAAAGAGTCCCCATTACCTCAAAGAAATCTCTCTTAAAATTAACTCAAGTTTAGGGACAAAAACTAGTATTGAAAGTATTTCACACAGGATCACCCTATTATTCCATCCTTTCTGTGGATGGAAATGCCATAAAACTTCTTTCCATCCAGGCTGAGGTTGCAAGCACTGAACATAAAGGGTGAGTCTAGGCAGGAACCCCTAGCGGTGAGGAGTAAGGAACTGTACAAGCTTTTGGAAAGACTGAAATCTGTCCACCTCAGCCTCATTTTTGACTCATGCCCAATGGGGGATGTTCAGCGCAGAGTATGGTACACGAAGGAAGAGAGCCACCAGCCTCTCCTTCTCAGGCAGCCAGGAAGGGGATGGAGAAGGAACGCGTAGTACGGGCAAGACTCCAGAGAAGGAACCCTAAGGCAAGTGATGATAGCTGGCGTTCGGCGCGTGGTTACTGCTGGTTGTGGTTGAGTCGCTCAGTTGTGTCCTACTCTGTGCGACCCATGGACTGTAGCCCGCCAGGCTCCTCTGTCCATGGGATTCTCCAGGCACGAATACCACAGTGGGTCACCATTTCCTTCTCCAGGGGATCTTCCTGACCCAGAGATCGAACCCACGTCTCCTGCACTGGCAGGTGGATTCTTTACTGCTGAGCCACCTGGGACCAGCACTGAAAGTGGTGCTTTTATATCCATTCTCTCTCTGCATTCTCACCACCCTCCGTGAAACACTGTCGCCTTCTTTTTCACAGAGGATACCTATTTCCGAGAAGCCAAGTAACTGCCTAACTGGCAAGCAGCAGAATATGTGTTACTACGGCTCTCAGGTGTTGGCCCGCTGAGGCAGGGCCAGCGTGTGCCTCGGTGGTCTGAACTGGCCCCGAGAGCTGGTCTTGGGGAGCTCCCAGGGCCTCAGGGTCCTGCTGAGGAGAACTCCGGAGCCTCCCACAGCTTCTGAGATTGTCATTCCCTTTACCCAGGGATGGGTCCCCATAAAGCTGAAGGTAACTCAACTTCACAGGGGAAAAAAACCATCCTGCTCTTTCACTGACTTACATTTGAGTCCCAGAGACAACTTCTCCTCACTGCTGGGCGTCACCAATCAATTTTGGCACTCGCTGCTGCTCCGTTTCTTAGTTGAGGGACCTCACTTTCTGTTACTTCGCCTTTAGACGCCCTTCTGTTATCCAAATCATAGACTGCTAATTTCTGCGGGTTTGTACACTTGGCCGTTCACGTCCTCGGTTTTTGGTTTTCTCTAGGTAAGGCATGTGTAAACCATGGTCGAATATGCCAAGACTGCGTTTCCCTGGCTGGCCAGGAATCATTTCTGGAGGGACTCTGAGCCTGGGTTTCTAGACCCCGCCAGCTAGGTTGAGGACAGCCAGGCATGTCACCAGTTGTACCAGGCTCCTCTCTGCCCTACATGCCATCTTATATAAAAAAAAAAAAAAAATCAGAAAAAATATTGAATGGCAAAAAAAATGAGTAGGGGAAAATGAAACAAAAACCAACGTAGCTAATCAAATATTTAAATTTTTTTTTCAATAGTATTGTGGGAGGAAAGATTCTTAGGCATTGTCTCCTAGCCAGAAGACAAACGTAGGAGATCAGAAGTTTGGTAGATATGCTGCCAAAATGCTAGGAACGCATCCCCAAGACACTTTCAGTGAGTGGTCTGCCCTTGATAAAGCAATTGTACTGGCCAAATCTCACATCGATCAGACACGTCTTTCGATAACCAGTGTGTGCTGTCTTGAAAGCCTTGCTCGCCTTTCTGTCACTTACCAATTTTGGAAGTTCAGTGATATCATCATAGGCTGGCTCTGCAAAGACCTTCGGTGTCTCCAGGATGACCTCTTACTGTTGAGATAAGGCACGGGGAGGCGGAGAGCAGGGTCAGGACTAGAGTGAGGCCCATGCCTTCTAACATTTTTACCTTGGGTGCCCCACTTCCCTCCCCCTAGTCCTAGCCCTCACCTTGGCTTGTCCAGGGCAACAGAAAGTTAGCAGTAGCAAAGGACTAGAACCTGGGTCTCCGGACCCCTGATTCCATGTTCTTTGCTCACAGTAGGCACCCCTAAGCAATTCAGCTATACAGAAGAAATCCTCTGATAAGTCTGGGGATCCTAAGCACAGTTGTCTTTTCAAAACCTATCATTAAATGTTTTATATTATGTAGCAGATTGAAGTGAAAAGTAAAAGTATTAGTCGCTCAGTCATATCTGACTCTTTGTGACCACATGGACTATAGTCTTCTCTGTCCATGGAAGTCTCCAGGCAAGAATGTTTGAGTGGGTTGCCATTTCCTTATCCAGGGGAATCTTCCTAACCCAGGGATCAAACCTGGGTCTCCTGCATTGCAGGCAGATTCTTTACCATCCAAGCCACCAGGGAAGCCCCATTTAGCAGAGCTGAAAGCAGAATCATTCTTTGATTCTATCATGGACTGAAGTTTGCCCTTCCACAATCTGCTAATCAACTCTCTTGAAACCAAAGGTTGCAAACTAGATGACAGACTACATTTTGGTCACAAATGAGGTTTTCTTTTTCATCCTAAGAGTGTTTTTAGCATTTTAAATTAGCATTTCATATTGAAAATTGATGCGATTTTTTGTAAACGTCCAGAATTCCAGCTTTGGACTTCAGTGAAGCAGAAGCATTGGCAACTCTGGCCTGGACATCTGCATTGTGACAATCAGTTGAGACTGAAAAGCACATACCCTCCTTAGATGGGGTGTGTATAGCCTCCACTTTCCTGTTGACCTCCCCCCATTTCAGTTACCTACCAGCCCAGACAGCCCCTGCTTTAATCCATCCAAAAAGCAAGGATATGTGCCAGCATTGTGCCAGATGCCAAGGACAGTAAAGCTTTAAATGAGCAGGTGCTTTAGTGGATCAAACTAAAGGTGAGAGCTTATCAGAACTGTTGATCAGACAAGCACAGACAAAGTAAGTGATGGGGAGTCCAGGACTCCCAGACTGAACAAGGGCGCCTTGGAAGCCACCTGGGATGCCTCATGCCTCATCTGCCGGGAAGTTCTTCTCAGGAGTTGAACTTGCTTCCAGACTCCCTTTGATTGTAAAGCAGTTGTAACTGGGTTTATACAGGCTTCTCAGGTGGCACTAGTGGTAAAGTGCCTGCCAATGCAGGAGCCATAAGAGATACGAGTTCAGTCCCTGGATCGGGAATATCCCCGGAGGAACACGTGGCAATCCACTCCAGTGTTCTTGCCTGGAGAATCCCATGGACAGAAGAGCCTGGTGGACGACAGTCCATAGGGTCGCAAAGAGCTGGACACGACTGAAGCAACCTAGCGTGCACATGCGAACATAGCATGAGAAGCAAGAGAGGAAAACCTCCCACTCTATTCCTTGTTCCCTAGAGCCCAGCGTCAGCCCAGGTAATGAGCTCCCGTTAGAGAAAAGAGAGTCTTTTAGCCTGGGTAATGAGCTCCCTTTAAAGAAAAGAGTTAATGCAATGATGGGAATTAACTAGACTTTTAGTGCAGTTCTAATTCAGCCATCTCTGGGCAAATATGACGTGGCCCGACCCTGAGCCCTACTTGTAGATACAGAAAGAAAGTCCTTTTTTGATATAAGAAGAAGACAGTAAAAGAAATGGACAGTAGTCCTGATACTCAGATCAGGATGTGCTCACTCTCCTAGCAGAGGGTGGTGGTCCTGGCCGAGGGGTGCTGGGCACTGGGTGTTGGGACCTCTATGGACATGGTTGGTCCAATTCCGAAAACCCAGAGCTTAATGCAAGAGGTGGTATGTCCTCCACTTCCAGTGAGCTTCCTCTGGGTGTGGAACCAGATGCTCTGATTAATGAATAATAATAATATGCTGATGCATTGTATAATGAAAGGATAGCATAGGAATTATTAGGCATTATAGCTGCTATAATTACCATGATAGTCTCCATGTTCTAACACCTGCTACCTTCCAGGCACTGTGATAAAACATTATAATGCAGCATCTTACATAACTCCTCTCTACAGCCTTCCAAGGTAGATCTTGGTAATCTCCTCATTTTACCAGTGAGGAAACTGAGGCTTAGAGAAGTTGAACAACTTGTCCCAGGGTGATGTGAACAAGTACAAGAAGGGAATTACTCTTCCAGTATCAAATCCCCTGCACTTAATTGTTCTGCTACACACAAGAAATTAGAGTTAAAAAATACATCCCAGAGCACACATACAAGAGAAACAGTTATGTGCATTAGTGAGGTTATTCTCTGTAGCCCAGAATAATTCAGGAACTGCAGACTTTCTTTTTGAGAGGTCGACTCCTAGGGTGCTCAGATCCGAACCTATGACATCACTTTATTCAGCACCACATCCCATTACATGAGACTGCCCAGACAAGGAGGCGGGAGGAAAAGGCTGCTCTTCTGGGGTTGGGGGTGGGGGGGCATTTCAGTCCTCCCACGGGACTGGTTGCCAAATCAGCTCCACTAAGTTGAGTGGTTTGGGCTTCATTTCCTTTCAAAAGAGAAGCATTAATACCAATCCTTAGGCTAGGGATTAAAGGAGATAACCTCAGGTGTGTGTCTAACAGATACCCCGTCAGGACACTCATAAAAATCATAGTTGGAGAGTATTCCTATACTGTTCACTGCCTTGCACAAGCCTGGTGGTCAGTTAAAGTTCATGGAATCAAATTGAGTTGAAATTACAGTCAGCTGTCTGTATCCCCTGGTGCCTTATCCTGTGGATCCCAGATCCCCTCGGATCAGTATGCTGTTGGTTAAACCCCAAATGCATCACCCACGGATGCAGAGGGCCAGTTGTAATTAACTGAATTTGAAGCTTACCCCACCCCAGTCTCTAGAGTCTCTGTTTTACCTGTGTCCTGAACGGAACTAAGACTGTGGTTGTCCCAGAATTATTTTAGATGTTGAACAGTGTGTTCAATAGTATTTTTTTCTGAAACAGCACACATTTCTCACATTACCTTTGGTTTTCTATTCCTTTAGCTAAGTGGGTCCCCCCCCCCTTTTTTTTTTTCTTTTTCCTAATGAACAAAATTAGAGCCACAGTGAAAATTGGTGCTTTCTAACAGAGACAAGATTCATTTTCATTTATTTGCAAACTATTTCACCTGGGTTTCTCTGGGAGATGCAAGCGCTTGTTTCAACAGCCTTAGGAATCAGGGTGTTTAGTCATGACATAGCTTTGAATATGGAACTGTCATCACTTAATCAAAGTCTTAAAATATCTCCGGAATATGATTTTTTGGTATTGTGCTGCAAATTGTGATTTGAGGAGGCAATCAGGATTAAAACTGTACCCTGATGAAAACATTGGTAACTTCTATTCAACCCCCAGGGTATTAGGAAGGGAACTGGGTTTCCCATAAATGCACTTCACCCAGCCGGGGACCTGGATCATAGTCAAGCTCTGAAAATGACAAGCTTGGTTTTGAGAACATAAGACTAAGGAAAAACTGACCCTTTCTTTGAAATGTAGAGATATTTTCCATTTAAATAAACAGCACTTTAGCAGTCCAAGTAACCAGAATCTGAGGAGTTCTTGTGGTTTCCACTTTACTTCATTTTCCTGTTCACTAAAGGCTAGTCTAGTGTCTGAATTTAAAGTGTCATGGTGTTCGTTCCTGAGGTAAGAGTCTATAGTGAAGATCATTGAGCCATTCTTTACCCACGGAGGTTCTGAGTCAGCAGGACCCCCAGTGTCAGCATCTCCTGTGAGCAGCACTTCAGTGGAATCCGGTAACGGAAGTCTCTCTGTCCTTGGGGAGTGAGAACAGTCTCTATGTCCCTGTATAATGCAGCCACCAGGTCTTGGAGCTGAAATTCTGGTTTGACAAACCAAGTTTGGGAGCAGCCTTTTGGTTTGCTTTGTCCCATCTAAAACAAAATGGGAAAATACCTTTGCATTTTTGAAAAAAGATTCCAGAGGCTTTTCTCTCAGTAGCAAGTGGCTGGTGGGGGAATGCCTCAGAGCTGCCAGATATACTTAGGAGTCAGTTCTCTCCCCAAACAGAGCTTTGCCTCTGTCTTGAAAAGGTGCTCCCATGTGGATGCTCAGACTCTGAGCTTCCTCCATGTCCCAGCTACCAACAGTGGCTTTGGTAGCCAGTGTTTGAGCATCTTTAGTATCTTTCCGCTTATCAGCTTTTGAGTCCCCTTGTAGAGTTGAACTTGCCTATGACTGATGCTACCACTTCCACCCAGGGTGTGAAAAATATTGGATGGCTTGGCTTCCCTGTGGCTGAGGGTCCGTTACTCTACAGAACGGGGTTCTAAGAGCCAAGCAGGAAATTGATCCCTCCTGTCAGTTTGTGGAGGGGAGGAGGGCATGGAGAAGACAAGGACACAGAGTAGTGGAGAATCAGAGCTCTCTCTCAGTTTTTCCCTTGTCCTGAGCTTTTGTTTCCTATTTTTGAAGGCACTTACGAGTAAGGGATGGCGAGGAGCGGGGATGGAGGGAATAATGGTCCTATTTCTCTAAGACCAGATTTGGATTCACTGTAGAAAAGCTCTGGAGCACCCATTGTCTTTTAAGGATCCCACCTATCAGCTCTATTTTATTCATCGGTTGAATCAGACCTGCTAATGTGAGCTTTCTTCTTATTTTTTCTTCTTCTTTTTTTTTTTTTTTTTTTTGGTCTTTCCAATGTTTAAAGAAAAATGGAATTAGTTCCCAACACTTAAATCTTGGGTAATTTTATTGAAATAATTTCAATTTCCCTTGAATATTTAGAAGCTGATTCCACCCTGGGTGGACATGTGGCTGTGATGGTCTGAAGCAGCATTGTCCCCTAAAGGACCCTCTGTGATGAAAGAATTGCTTCATATCTGAGCTGTCCAGTAGGTAGCCACTAGCCACATGTGACTCTTGAGCACTTGCAATGTGGCTAGTGCAACCGAGAAGCTAAGTGTTTAGCTTCACTTGATTTTCCTTGATTTCAATTTAAATTGCCAAATTTAGCTTGTGGCTACCTTATCGAAGAGTGCAGGCTTGAAGCTGAGTGGCAAGGACTGCATTTGGACAGAGCATGCCCTCTGCAGATCTCCATAGCTCCCACCATGCATGTTTTCCTGCCTGCCTGACTCAACCCCCTGGAGCCATTTCACATCCATTAATAAGCAGAATGGTTAAACGGTGTATTTTCTGAAGCTGCTGCTGCTGCTGCTGCTAAGTCGCTTCAGTCGTGTCCGACTCTGTGCGACCCCATAGATGGCAGCCCACCAGGCTCCTCCATCCATGGGATTTTCCAGGCAAGAGTACTGGAGTGGGGTGCCATTGCCTTCTCCGTTTCTGAAGCTAGATACTTTGAAATATCTACCACTTCCCTCTTCCCCCACCCCCCGCCCCCATTCTGCCCTTGCTGGTTCTTAATTTAAACATCTGGATCTTATACCCCCAAAAGACCCATTTTCACTGAAACCCAGGAGTATGGTTATGAAAACTGACTCCCACCAAAGCAAAACCCTCTCTGCATGAATTACTTCCTGGATCCCAATTATTCTCTTCTCTCCACTCTTCAAGTGACTTCCGCAAAGTCAACTGGATAGGAAAATCACTCCAGACCCATCCCTGCTCCATATGTAAGTGGAGATGTGACAGGCAAGCCCATTAACCCTGCAAAAGTTGAGCTCGGTATCTGCATAGAGAGAGAGAGAGAAAAGGAACCAACACCTCTGCCCCAACCCGTGCAACTATGTGTTTTCAAATGCTGCACAGTGGGGGCTGGTTGTGACTTTCAGAGTTTGGCCAGATGTCCTGTCTTTAGGCAGATCTGGACAGTTCTGGGTATCCACAGTCCTTCCCACTGCCTTCTAGAAATCTATTCCCATTCCAGAAATACCATTGTAGACTCAGAATCAGCTGAAGTAAATTGGAGAGTGGAACTGTAGGCTGCAAAGACCCTGGAGGTCAGCTGGTCCTACCACTTCATTTGAAGATGGGGGTGGGGGGGGGGGCCGGGGAAAACACCCCAGAATGGTTAAGCAGCTTGCCCACAGCCATGAGAAAGTTTCACAGAAGAACCAGGCCAGAAAATGGGTCTGTTGACTCTTATCTGATGCAGTGTGTTGCCATCTATCCAAGAAGCCCTTTCTCTATTTTAGCAGGCAGGAAACAAAAATTGGTGGAGCCAGCCAGTATGTCCTGTCCATCCCATCATCCCTTAATCTCCAGCATTTTGCCAGAGGAAACATTTTACCTTCAACATGGGGACCACACCCTCCCTTTCTAGAGTCTTCCAGTCCTACAGCCAGTGCTTGGGAGATGACCACCCTGGTCAGAGGCAGCCTGGGGAGACATCAAATTCTGCATTATGATCCCAGCTAGCAGGCATGCCCAGGGCCCTGTGAGTCAGCATCAGCGACCCCTACCCATCTTTGAGCCCAAATAGCTCACAGTGTACATTATCCTCAGTGAGGATAGCGGTGGGTGGAGGGGGGAGCATTGAATAAGTTTCAACCATTTAAAGATAGTTGGTTTCAAAATAGTAGGTTCCTGGAGTGTGTCTTAGCTAGTGACTGCCCTACAGGAAATGCAGTATAGGAAGAAGGCTTTAATCACACAGTACCATGATGCCGTTAAAATACATTGATAGATTGATTGATTTATATAGCCCATATGTGATCTTTAGGTGTTAAATATATATGTTTGATTAAAATTGTTGAAGTAATCTGTTTGGTTCAGAGACTGAAAACTGGCCCCTGCAAGCCAAACCCAGCCCCCAGGTATGTTTCATTTGTGACTTTTGTTCCTTAAGGAGAGTTAGTCATCAATATGGACCAACGAATAAGGAGATTTCATATACAAATTCTAGATGGCTGGCTTACTGGCAGCACTGCACCCACTTTCCAGCATGGCAGCAGTCCTTGGAAATGAGAAGTGATGGCCCTGGGTAGAAAAGTTGTGTTTACCACGGTCCCGTACAGTCCCCTTCCTCCGATGTCAAGCCTTGCTCCTGTAGGCAGCTAACTTTGTACTCTGGGATCAGCCCAGAAGGCTGTTTAGAGTGGAGATTTATTTTTTTATCAAAAGATGCTAAAAGCATGATCCTTCGCATTTGGAAACTCATCCATTCCTTCAGTAAATACTTGAGTCCTTTTTGGTGCCAAACACAGAGCTAGGTCCTGCCTACACAGCGCCGGGGGTGGGGGTGGGGAGCAGGCAGGAGGGGTAAACCAGATGCGCCCTCTGCTTTCTCTGAGTGTACATGTCTCTTACTGTACACATTCATAGATGTTGAAGGCTTTGCCCCTTCTTCCTGTCCCTGCTCAAATGCAGCTGAGGTGGAATTGTCTGCTTCTCTCCTTCTCAGCTACAAACTCACCTGTCCAGTTATGTAAGTTGGAGGTCATTTCTTCACCCCCCACAGATATCTTGCACACTGGAAACTGTGGTGTTTCTAAATAATGTAGTAGACAAGATTAATGGTCCCGGTTCCCAGTTTATAGATGATGAAATAGAATTAGGGGACTAGGGCCATCTCATTCCCAGGGTCGTTTAAGGCACATTTTACAATTCAGTAGGTCACTGGGAAGCAGTTGAATCATTCTGCATCACCACTAGGCAGGATCTGTGGTGATCTCAATAAATGAGTAAGGAGTTCTTCAGAATTCAGGGACCAAAAACACTGGAGCATCCTGATTACTTATACCACCAGCATCTGACTGAGCAGTGGTGGGATTCGAAGACTCATCTTTCTCTTTTGCTCTTCCACTTTTTCTATTTATTTTACTGGCATCTTTTTCTTCCTTTTAACACCGAGGCTCCGCTGGGTAGAAGGAGATGAGTTTCTGCTGCCATAACATGAATATATAATGAAGCCAGAAACAAAGACAAGCCCTTTTGTTCAGGAACCCCTATCATCAAAAGCCCTAATTGGAAGCTGATTGTTTTTATTTATTTTTGTAGGTTTTACATGACACCTGGAGACCATTTAAAATGTTACTTGGCGGTGAGAGCTCTGTGTTTAAAAATAACACTCACCCGGTGCCAAATCACTTTAGAGTCGGGTACAAATATTGAGACAAAAACCCCAGCTGTTATTGCTTTGGCTGCTAATTTGAGGTGTCAAATGAGAGCCCGACTGCTATACGTCAGTGAATAAGGCCCCTTGTGAGGTCATTATGTTTTCTAACAGTTGAGAGTAATGGACTAATCAGTGCAGCATCAGTTGTTTTCATTATATGCCCACACAATGGTTATGAGCTTTAATTTAAACGGTCCGCAGGGAGATGAAGGAAGTCACTAATAGGCAGCACCCAGGATAGTCCAGGAGAGGAGGTACCATAAGCAAGATAGCTTCTTACCCTCATCCCTCTTCTCTCTCCCTCCATCTCTCATTCCTCCTGCCCCATCTGCCCTCAGAGACTCCTTGTCTGCTCCTAGCAGACCAAGGATGAGCTTGGCTCAAGGAGCAAGACTGGATTCTTGGTTCTTCAGGGTGCTCTGAAAAATCTCTATTAGCCAATCCAACAGTCAGGGTGACTTTTGGCAACACTTAGACTTGTCAGCCAAGCCTGAGTCTTGGAAGGTGTTGGGCCATGATTCTCCTCTCTTCTCTGTAGCCTCTGGGCTTCCCAAGTGGTGCTAGTGGTAAAGAACATGCCTGCCAATGCAGGAGACGCAGGTTTGATCCCTGGGTCGGGAAGATCCCCCGGAGAAGAAAATGGCAACCCACTCCAGTACTTTTGCCTAAAGAATCCCATGGACAGAGGAGCCTGGCAAGGTATGGTCCATAAGATTGCAAAGAGTCGGACACGACTGAAGCAACTTAGCACGCGTGCAGACGCACTCTGAAGCCCCTACTACCGTCTTCCTTGGACCAGAGGAGAGTTAGGCAATGCTGTTGCTATGAGCAGGCTTGATAGCGAGTCAAACACCAGGGTCCCTGCCACATTGAAGCCAGGAAGGACTGAGTTTACCACTAACACGTGTGATTCATCTCCTCCTCGGGACAGCAGGGGAAATTGGGTGGCTGCTGTCTGTCGAAGACAATCCTGTAAGAGGCAGTTTTGTGTAATGATGAAAAATACAGTCTGGTCTGGTGTGATGCTTTCCTGGATTTGAATATTGGCTCCACAACTCCATACTTACATGATCAGGCAGAGTTCACTGATCTTTTTAGGATCCAAAATGGAAATGGCAAGAGGATCTCAGATTGTTGGGAGAATTAAATGAGATAATGTGTGCACAGAGCAAAAACATGATCAGTAACATCAGTATTGCTGTTACTGTGGACATCTGTATTGAAAGATCTTTGGAAGCTCACCTCAAAGCAATATCCTTTACTA
Organism: Bubalus bubalis; assembly: GCF_019923935.1. NCBI lineage: Eukaryota > Metazoa > Chordata > Mammalia > Artiodactyla > Bovidae > Bubalus > Bubalus bubalis. Next base: position 437,082 of record NC_059175.1, on the reverse strand, counting down.
GTCCAGCTCGTTGGAGGAAAGCAGAATGTTCATGGGAGAATCTGTAACATCAATTTAGATTTTTCAAATGATGTGTTATTTTATAATATTCTTCTTGATTTCTGGAATTTCCCAGAGCCTCTAGCCAAATCAGAGCAGTGGGTAGCTGGGGGAGAAAGGCGAGTTCAGACTTGATAGGAGGAAAACAGTTAAGGAGCTTCATTCAAAAATGACTGAGCCTGGGACTTTCCTGGTGGCCCAGAGGTGAAGACTCTGTGCTTCCAATCCAGGGGACTTAGGTTCAATTCCTAGTCATGGAACGAAGATCACACCTGCCATATGACACAGCCAAAAAACAAATTGAAAACAAAGAAACAAACAAAGTGATTGAGACAGTGCAGTTGGAGAGGGACCCTAGGCTGGGGGGAGAGGCTTGGGAATGCCTCTGTCAACCTCTGTAGGCCCAGTGTGTGCCTCCCAGTGAGTGCAAACATTGTGGCCATACCCTGTGCAGAAATATCTGAACAGCTGGCATGGGGCATGAAGAGCACAGAGGGGTTCCAGTAGCATGAGGGCCACAAAAGGAGGCTCTAGGGGGCTCACATCTTTCCTCTTTCTGGCTCAGGCAAGGAGAGAGGGATGAAACTGAGGCTGCTTTAGATCCTCTACGTGTTTGCACTCAGCTGCTCTTTAGGAAATGATTCTGCCTACCTTGGTTGTGCCTGTCCCTGTGAGTTCAATGTAGGCCCTGTAAGAAGTAGTTACATCTTCTGGGCTTAGAGTGCTGGCTGCTGGGCTCCCACCTTGGTAAGTACAAGTCAAGGAATCTCAAGGGTCACTTAAAAAAGATGTCCTGTGGCCATAGCTATGGCTGCTGCTGACCCACCAAAATTCTTCTTCCTAGGGATCCTTAAGGAGTAGGTGCATAGATACTAAGTCACTTCAGTTGTCTGACTCTTTACGACCCTGTGGACTGTAGCCCACCAGGTTCCTCTGTCCGTAGATTCTCCAACAAGAATACTGGAGTTGGTTGCCATGCCCTCCTTCAGGGGATCTTCCAAACCAAGGGATCGAACCTGAGTCTCCTGCAGCTCCTGCATTGCAGGGGTGGATTCTTTACTGCTGAGCCACCAGACAAGCCCTTCCTTAATGAGGGAGCCACCTTATTTATCTAGACTTAAGAAGTCAACCTGCCCCAAGACAGGAGATGAATGGACAAAGCTACCAAGAGGATCTGTCTGACTCTAGAATTCTGGATCACCTGTGCAGAGGGGAAGAGGAGGGTTTCCAGGAGCACCCCAGAAAGCTTGGTACTTACTGTGGATGCCTGATCCTGAAATTATGTGGTACATGCTTGCAGTTAATACTGCTGCATTAGAGCCAATTACATAGTATTATGGACACACAACATGCAGATTACACCCAGAGCCAGGAAAGCACAGCTTGATAAAGCAATGGCCTGATCAGAGGAGACAGAGGGAAATGTCAGCCTTATTAAGAAATTGCCAGGGTGGTGTGGCTGCAGCTGGACTGAGCTCCTCCAGATCAAAGATTGCTATCTTGCGTGATGCTGGGAGAGCCACATTTTAGCACCCAGCAGAGACCAGTGAACCTCTCTAAGAGTGATCACAGCCACCTCCGTTGAGGGCTGCATACTATTTCAGAACTTAGACTTCCTCCTAAACAGGAAGAGGCCCAGCTCCCTCATGCTGTCCACACGTGAGGCCTTTGGGCCCAGGGCAGCCACAGGCTGCCCTCCACACTCAGGTCAAGGCTCTGTCCTTAGCCTTTCCCCTAGTTCACTGGTTCTACAACTGGAGCTTATATAAGAATCCTCTTGGTCATTGAAACACACAAAGCTGGGCCTTCCCCAGAGTTTCTGATTCAGGAGGCTGGGGCAGGGCCTGAACATATACATCTCTAACAAGTTCCCAGAGATGGCAATGGCACCCCACTCCAGTACTCTTGCCTGGAAAATCCCATGGACGGAGGAGCCTGGTGGGCTGCAGTCCATGGGGTCGCTAAAAGTCGGGCACAACTAAGCGACTTCACTTTCACTTTTCACTTTCATGCACTGGAGAAGGAAATGGCAACCCACTCCAGTATTCTTGCCTGGAGAATCCCAGGGCCAGGGGAGCCTGGTGGGCTGCTGTCTCTCGGGTTGCACAGAGTCAGACACGACTGAAGCGGCTTAGCAGCAGCAGCAGCAACAAGTTCCCAGATGACGCTGCAAGTCCAGAGCCACACTTGGAGAACCACTGTCCAGGTTCATTGCACGACCACCCAGAGGTGGATCTCCCCACCCTGTCTCTTGTAAAAGGTCTTCTAGGCTCTGATTCCATCACAGCATTGCAGGCTCTGGGAGCATTGCAACCCAGCTTCCAGGTAGGATCGTGGGGGAAGGGGGAGGGAGAAGCGTAGATCTAGGGTGAGGCTGCCTGCTTATGTTTGCTTTTGTTTTTGCCCGAAGAGATGCAGCACCAGAAACCAACTCTGCTGGCGCCTTTTTTTTTTTTTTTTTTTTTTTTTAACAGCTGCACCAGGTCTTAGTTGCAGCCGTCAGAATCCTGATCTTCATCCTGGCATGCAGGACCTTTAGTTGCACATGCAGACTCTTAGTTGCACATGTGGTATCTAGTGCCCCGACCAGGGATTGAACTCATGCCCCCTGCATTGGGAGCAAGGGAGTCTTAGCCACTGAACCACCTAGACTCCTTGCTTTTGAATCCCAGCCCTACCATTTGCCACTGGGACTTTCCTACCGCTGTTTTATAGTTTTTGTTTTTGAGACCTCAAAGGCATTAACCTCACCCCCTCTTCCCACCAAGCAGTTACGTAACATCCTACTTATCACAGCTAGTCTTTGGAGAAGGCAGAACCAGAACTGCCCAGTTCTCAAGCAGCCAGAGGGCAGCAAACATGGTTTATAAAAAGCCAATTAGTAAATATTTTAGGCTTTTAGGCCATATGGTCTCTGTCGAAACTAAGCTGCTGTAATCTGAAAGCAGCCATAGATGTGACTAAACAAATGGATAGAACTGTATTCACAAATGCAGGTGGCATTAGATGGGCCTGTAGGTAGCGATTCACCAAGCCCTGGAACAGACCGGCGTGTGTACCACTGCTTCATACATACATCGTGACTCGGAGCCCCTGCGTTGCTGCAGTGCCCCGGTATCTAGCTGAGGAACCCAGGCAAATGCGGAGTTTGTGAAGGTGTGTTGTGTTAGTCGCTCAGTCATACCCTACGCTTTGCAACCCTATGGACTGTAGCCCGCCAGGCTCCTCTGTCCATGGAATTCTCTAGACAAGAATAGTGGAGTGGATTGCCAGGCCCTCCTCCAGGGGATCTTCCCCACCCAGGGATCAAACCCGTGTCTCTTACGCCTCCTGCATTGTCAGGTGGGTTCTTTACCACTAGCGCAACCTGTACTGTAGGGCTTCCCTGGAGGCTCAGTGGTAAAGAATCCATCTGCCAATGCAGGAGACCCAAGTTTGATCCCTGGGTCAGGAATTCCCCTGGAGAAGAGAATGGCGCCCACTTGAGTATTCCTGCTTGGAAAATCCCACGGACAGAGGAGCCTGGCCGTGTACAATCCATGGGGTAGCATAGAGTCAGACACAACTTAGTGGCTAACCAACAATAATAGAAGCAGTAGTAAGTGTGCAAATCTCCTAGTGACCTGGGAAAAAAGTTTTGTTTTTTTTAATCTTTATTGAATTTGTTACCATATTGCTAGTATTTTATGTTTTTATTTTTTGGCCATGAGGCATGTGGGATGTTAGCTCCCTGAGCAGGGCTTGAACCCACACTCCCTGCCTTGGGAGTCTTAATTACTGGTCTGCCAGGGAAGTCCCCAGAAAAAGTGTTTAATGTTTTCTAGTTCTCACAAGCAAGAGAGATCCATTGGTAGAAGGAGCATTGTCCAAACAGGTGACTTTGGTGTGGCCTAGGTGCTCCAACTGTGACAGAATGGAAGAGAGGCTGCAGAGAGCACAGCTAAACCTCAGCAGAAATGCTGTGTACACAGGGCTTGGTAAGTAAGGGCTGTATAAGAGAGAAAGGGGAGTTGGATGGACCAACTGACTTTTAAATCCAGCAGAGGGAAATTGCCCTATTTCTGGTTCATACTCTAATGCCCACTCAGTAGTTAGTCAGGATGCAAAAAGGGCAGACGGGGCCAGTCCTGAAGTTTCATAGAATTGATATGACCCTGCACTTGAGCTTGAAACCTGACACAAAATGAATTGACAGCATTTACCTGGAGATGGGAATGTCTACCCACTCCAGTGTTCTTGCCTAGAGAAGCCCATGGACAGAGGAGCCTGGCAGGCTACAGTCCATGGGGTCACAAGAGTCAGACATGACTGAACAACTAACACACACCTGGAGAAAAATTTCCAACTGGGGCAACTTAGGGTAAAGCATATTTTCTCAATAAGAACAAAGCAGTGAGGTTAAAGCTACATTCTAGAACTAGCAATACTCTTCCAGAAGATGGAAGTAAATAAGATGAGGCTGATGAGGTCACCATAGGTTAAGTGTGGGCAATCATATAATGGGAGTCCAGGTGGGTCATTGTCAGATCAAACCATTTATTTTTTCTGTGGTTCATTTTCAAGAAGGTTTCTAGAATAGGAGGCAATAATAGACTTGTGCAGTGAATTCTAGCTTTGGGTCCCTAAGGGGACATGGTAGAGACTATCTTTGCTGGAGAAGCAAACTAGCCCTGAAAACAGAAGGCAGTGGGAAAGTTGGGAGAAATTGTGATGTAAAGAAGAAATAGTCCTGAATCCTCTTGGAGCTTGTTGCTGTGCTGGGCAAGTCTCTTATCTCTTGTAGCCTCAAATTGCTCATTGGTAAGATGGGAATAATAATTTCAACTGCAGAGTGCTTCAAGTACCAAATAAGATGAATGTGAAAATACATAGTAAACCATAAAAGACCAAACACAGGTTACCAAAAACGTGAAAGTCACTCAGTCTTGTCTGACTCTTTGCGACCCCATGGACTGGTCCATGGAATTCTCCAGGCCAGAATACTGGAGTGGGTAGCCTTTCCCTTCTCCAGGGGATCTTCCCAACCCAGGGATTGAACCCAGATCTCCCACATTGCAATTTGTTACCAATTGAGCCACAAGGGAAGCCCAAGAATACTGGAATGGGTAGCCTATCCCTTCTCCAAAGGATCTTCCTGACCCAGGAATCGAAACGGGGTCTCCTGCGCTGTAGGTGGATTCTTTACCAACTGAGCTATCAGGGAATCCCAGGCTACAAAAATAATAGCTAATAGTTGCAGATTACTGCCTACAAGCCAGTGTGCGTATACTTTCCATGCCCAGTTTCAAGGTCATGATAGCTAGCTGGATAATGTCCCCTCAAAAGTGTCCCGTGTTCTCATCCCAGGAACTTATGTGCCAAAAGGAACTTGGAAAATATGGCCAAGAATCCTGAGCTGGATTATCCTGTCATGCTCTAAATGTCATCAGACAGGTCCTCTTAAGAGGCAGGACATTGCAGTGAACAGCAGGAGGTGTGACAACAGAAGCAAGAGGGTGGAGTGATACAAGGAAGGAACCAGGAGCCAAGGGATGAGAATCTGCCTGCAATGCAGGAGATCCTGGTTCGATTCTTGGGTCAGGAAGATACCCTGGAGAAGGGATAGGTTACCCACTCCAGTATTCTTGGGTTTCCCTTGTGGCTCAGCTGGTAAAGAATCTGCCTGCAGTGAGGGAGACCTGGGTTCGATACCTGGATTGGGAAGATCCCCTGGAGAAGGGGAAGGATACCCACTCCAGTATTCTGGCCTGGAGAATTCCATGGACTGTGTAGTCCTTGGGGTCGCAAAGAGCCAGACACGACTGAGCAACTTTCACTTTCACAGGCTGCAGAAGACAAGGAAATGAATTCTCCTCAAAGCCCTCCAGAAGAAACACAGTCCCATGAACCCATTTCAGACTTCTGATCTCGAGACTGTATGAGATAAGTCTGTGTTGCTTTAAACCGTAGAAACTGTGGTAATCTGTTACAGCAGCAATAGACAATGAAGACGGGCATCATTTCTGGAGTCAAGTTCTGATACCACTACTTGCCTCATCCTTGACATGGAGATGATAGAAAGTGCCTGCCTCATCGGGTGGTTGTAGGAATTAAGTGAGATGGTACACGTAGAACCCACAACCCAATACCTGCCTGGCCTACAATAAGCTCTCGGTTAATGTTGGCAATTATTAGAACCATCTCCTTGAACCACCAACAAAGCTCTATGAGATCAATGCTGCTAGTTTCTGCATGTTAAACGGGAGGAAACCTAGTAAGATTAAGAAAATTTATTCATGGTTGCACAGCTTATAAGTAGGAGAGTCAGAATCTTAACAAAGGCTTTGCCTTTGAGGCCATGCTCACCCACTCTTGGGCTCCCCAGGTGGCACAGTGGCAAAGAATCCATCTGCCAACACAGGAGACACGAGTTCAATCCCTGGGTCAGGAAGATCCCCTGGAGGAGGAAATGGTAACCCACTCCAGTATTCTTGTCTGAAAAATCCCAAGAACAGAGGAGTCTGGTGGGCTACAGGCCATGGAGTCACAAAGAGTCAGACACAACTGAGCAACTGAGCACACACACACCCCCACTCTGCTCCTCTGCATCAGGGTTATGATAACACCACCTTCATCAAATGCCAGCTGCTGGGCCTAAGCACAAGAACCAGAGAGTGCTGCCTGCATGGGCAAAAGCCACCAAGATTGGAAATCAAATAAATCTGGGCTCATTAGGGAAAAAGAAACTGTAGCTTCCATGGAGAACCACGTCCAAGAGGTTACCAACCCTCTGAGGTCCCTGGGCCGGCAAATCATGGAAGTCTGAATACTGTGTTTAGTCATTTTAGTTCTGGAATAATTGCTATTATCATAAATGTTTTATTGCCCTCATTATGGCTCACATTTAAATATCAGTGTAGTAATACATTAATAAGTCATCACTGCCGGACGCCTGCCGGATGCAGTTACAATTCAAGTCCTGTATATAACTGCACTGTATATTCAGCTAAATTAGGGCTGGCTGTGAACTCAGTCTGATGTCGAGTGGCTGGGCATGTTTGGAAGGCAGCCTCTTTTCTGCAAAGGCATCTTGAGCTCTTTGTTTTTGAGAGATAAGGGGGACCCAGATTTTTGTCTGATTAGTGAGTCAACGATTCTAATTAGGTCTCCCCCAGGTGTGGAGCCTGGAACTCTGGGATGGATAGAAGAAAGATGAAGGCATTGCTTCCACCCCGGAGGCATTCCTAATCTGCTGGAGAAGGGGTGGGATAGGGAGCATGACCCTCACTCCGGGGAAGCTCCCTGTCAAGGCAGGACGGCCTGGTCTGATGGGAGTGACAAGTTCTTGCGCCCTATCTGATGACGTATTCTGAACACCTCCTGGGTGGATGAAGATAGGATGGATTCACACCCCCCCAACACACACACACACATCTATAGAAAAGATAAGCCACAGGCAACAGAATAGGTTCAAGATCATAAAATGCCAGGTGTCAGAATTGATGCATTAATGAATTCCCTGAGTGGGCTGAAGCTGGCAATGTAAATTGGGTTGATTCCACTTTATCATAATACCATATGCCTAAAAGAATGCCAGAAGAATGCCAGTAGGTGCAGAAGAAGTATGGGGAGGGGGGGGAGGAAAAAGTATTAGGTTCTGTGCCTTTGTGTAAATAGATTTCCTCTGGGTCTTATTGGCCAAAGGCCTTGAGAAAAAGCCTGGGTCAAAGGGGATGTGGTCCCTGGAATCCTGCTGTGGACTAGGGTCCCCAGGGGAGAAGGCGTCTGTGCAGGGGTGGGCACAGGGGCCTCTGTGTGCAGGATAAAGCTCTGTTTATACCCCCTTGGGGTCTGGGGTTGGGTGAGGGGAACAGGAATGACCAGGACAGGGCTAGGTTCTCTCCACCAAAGTCAGTTAAATGGTAGCCTCCACCTACCAATCACATACTAACCCTAACCCTAACCAGCCTGTGAGGTAGGTACCATTGCCTGCCCTCTTCTGCCAGTGAAGAATCTATGGCTAAGTGATGGTGATAATCTGCCTGAGACCACACGACTAGGGTATACGTGACTTAATCTGAACCATGTATGGACTGTGGTAACACACAAGATGGAAAATGTTAGAGGGTATTCTAAGAGTAAGATAACGTATTCATCAAGAGCCAAGGGCAAAAGAATTCCGTTTAACCAGTGAAGCCTTTCTAGGGAAGGCTGCTTCCTGGGCTAGTGGGGTCCCATGAGAGAGTAAGAGGAGTGGGGCTGATGAGAGGAGGGTATCTGATGTGACCTTGGAGGAGCTCAGGAGCAAGGGTCCATCACCAAGGAGTATACCGTGGGCTGGATCCAACTCCTGCTCTTGGGGATCCAGAGTGAGGGAGGTGTGGGTCAGAGAGCTGAGAGCTAGGTCCAGTCTTGCCACAGATGGTTGCTTCTGTCTGCATAGCCACTGAACTCACCGACCCAGAAAGGCCCTCCTGCTCCATCACGTTTCCACCTCCAGCCACGTGATGGCTTCCTTGGCTGCCATGCTTCCCTATGATGGTGGTGGTTTAGTTGTTAAGTTGTGTCTGACTTCTTGCAACCCCATGGACTATAGCTCACCAGACTCCTCTGTCCATGAGATTTCCAGGCAAGAATCTGGAATGGGTTGCCATTTCCTTTACCATGCTTCCCTGGGCTCCCGTAGTAAGTCCTTCTAGAAGGGTAAGCCTTGGACTATAGTTACCTATAGCCTGATTTCATTCTATTTCATTTTGTTCAATTGATGGAGCTCACATCCCTCTCTTCCCTTTTCCCCCAGGCACCAAGATACTAGGGGAGTTCCTATCCATGGTCGTGGGGCTTCGCAAGAGAGACTTAATCCCTGTCTCCACAGAGCTCACAGACTCACTTAGGATGTGCTTGAAGAGTCAGCAGATGCCTGGAAACTACTCATAAAATAACCTCTGCACATAGCATCCTGTGAGGCAGTGTGTGTAATGGGCAGAGCAAGGAGTTTGGAGCAAGATAATACAGCGTTCACTCTTGCACTGTTGGTGGGAATGTAAATTGATACAGCCACTGTGGAGAGCAGTATGGAGATTCCTTTAAAAACGGGCTAAAACTACCATTAACCCAACAATCCCACTCTGGGCATATACCTTGAGAAAACCATAATTGAAAAAAACACATGTACTCGCAATGGTTCATTGCAGCACCATTTACAGTAGCTAGGGTGGGGAAGTAACCTAGATGGCCATTGACAGATGAATGGATAAAGAGGCTGTGGTACATATGTACAGTGGGATATTACTCAGCCATAAAAAGAAACACATTTAAGTCCATTTTAATGAGGTGGATGAACCTAGAGCCTATTATACAGAGTGAAATAAGTCAGAAAGAAAAATAAATATCGTGTACTAACACATATGTTTGGAATCTAGAAGATGGTGTTGATGAGCCTATTTGCAGAGCAGCAGTAGAGACACAGACATAGAGAAGAGACTTTTGGACACCATGGGGCAAGGAGACGGCGGGGTGAATTTAGAGAGTAGCGTGGAAACATTTACATTACCATAGTAAAATAGACAGCCAGCGGGAATTTGCTGTGTGAGGCAGGGAGCTCAAACCAGGGCTCTGTGTCAACCTAGAGGGCTGGGATGGAGTAGGAGGTGGGAGGGAGCTTCAAGAGGGAGGAGACTATGCACACCCTTGGCTGATTCTCGCTGGTGTATGGTAGAAGCCAACACAACATTGTAAAGCAATTATCCTCCAATTAAAAATACATTTTTTTAAAAAAAAAACAGTGCTGGGTTCAAATCCAATGTCCACAGCTTAACAGCTGTGTATCCTTGGAAGCATGATTTCACTTCTCTGAAGCTCAGCAGTCCCATCTATAATGCAAGGATAAAGGCTGCCCTGTAGGGTTATATGTAACTGAGCAAGGTGTTGGGTATCTGATTCCTTCTCTCTGAAATGAGGACAATATTTAATTGGTGTTGTATTATGTTGTGGGAATTAATGATGTTGTAATGAAACCCTCACAATAGGATTTCACAAGGGCAGCCTTATTGCTCCAGGTAGTAAGTACCAAGAGGGCAGCAGAGGGGAGGAGGGATCCACCTGTAAAAAGGAAACAGAGATTCTCTTCTCATCTGGAGCCCCATCCACTGGTTGCTGCTTGACACATGGCTGCTGAGGGATGGTCCCTCTTGCAGTTATATCCATCCTTCCCACACCATCCATAAGCATCCACCTCCCACGATGCTCCTTTGTTGACATGTTTCTCCTCTCTGTCCGCAGCACCCTCAACAACAACAACATCAGCCGCATCCTGGTCACCAGCTTCAACCACATGCCGAAGATTCGAACCTTGTGAGTAAAAGTCCCTGCTTCCTCCCCCATCTGCTCCTGCCCTTAGGAGGCCCATGGGGCAGCACTCTCGGCTGCTTGTAAAACTTCGCCCTCGGTTCCTGCATCCAAATGCCTCCTCCCTCTGCTATTGACTAAGTGGTGTGTTAGTGTTGGGGCAGGGTCACGGAGCATGCATGGTTCTCCACCATCTTGCTCTGGGCCGGCTTATTTCTCTTCACCCTGGGATCTTCCTCGACTGGGGAAATCTTTGTGTTTTCTCACTGGTTGGAAAAGTTTGTTAGTGTTACGTTGCCATTAGAATAGGGGTGTGATGGTTTGTCATTTGTTTAGCTCATGTCCTGTACTGTTGGCCGTTCTATTGTACTGTCAAGGGTTATAATGTTTTCCCCTCTGGGACTAGTGGGGGATTCCCAGGTGGCTCAGTGGCAAAGAACATGCCTGCCAATGCAGGGGACACAGGAGACATGGATTCCATTCCTGAGTCAGGAAGCTCCCCTGGAGGAGGAAATGGCAAGCCACTCCAGTATTCTTGCCTGGAGAACCCCATGGACAGAGAGCTACAGTTATGGGATCGCAGAGAGTCAGACATGACTTAGCAGTTTTGAGCACACACGCATGCACGCTGATCAATGGAGGAAAGGGAGTCTTACCTCCTCCTTCACCCCATCCTCCTAGTCCCCACCCACCGTGCTTTCCTGCTCCCTGGATGATATTCTGGTATCAGAATGCAGTTACTCAGTTCTTTATCTGTAATGAGTTGGGTGGGCTCAAGCCCTCCAAAGTATGTACTCAAGAAGCAAATCTCCGCTTAATAGCCCATACCAAGAACATGTCTAGTGCCTTTATTACCTGGGAAGGTCCCCTCACTGAGCCAGAAACTCTTTTGTAAGTTTCTCTGCAAATGGACTCTGCTGATCTGTCTAAGACATTGGTACTTGATGCTTTTCTTGTGTTGATGGAGCCTCAGCAGAATTTACATCACAGGAGTAGGGGAGAGTCAGCCCCGAGAGTCATGGTGTCCAGGTAAAAAATACTAGCTAGTATTCAGTTCAGTTACTTAGTCATGTCCGACTCTTTGTGACCCCATGAAATGCAGCACGCCAGGCCTCCCTGTCTATCACCAACTCCCAGAGTTTACCCAAACTCATGTCCATTGAGTTGGTGATGTCATCCAACCATCTCATCCTCTGTCTCCCCCTTCTCCTCCTACCCTCAATCTTTCCCAGCATCAGGGTCTTTTCAAATGAGCCAGCTCTTTGCATCAGGTGGCCAAAGTACTGGAGTTTCAGCTTCAACATAAGTCCTTCCAATGAACACCCAGGACTGATCTTCTTTAGGATGGACTGGTTGGATCTCCTTGCAGTCCAAGGGACTCTCAAGAGTCTTCTCCAACACCACAGTTGTTCAAAAGCATCAATTCTTTGGTGCTCAGCTTTCTTCACAGTCCAACTCTCACATCCATACATGACTACTGGAAAAACCATAGCCTTGACTAGACGGACCTTTGTTGGCAAAGTAACGTCTCTGCTTTTTAATATGCTGTCTAGGTTGGTCATGACTTTCCTTCCAAGGAGTAAGCGTCTTTTAATTTCATGGCTGCAGTCACCATCTGCAGTGATTTTGGAGCCCCCAAAAATAAAGTCAACCACTGTTTCCACTGTTTCCCCATCTATTTCCCATGAAGTGATGGGACCAGATGCCATGATCTTAGTTTTCTGAATGTTGAGCTCTAAGCCAACTTTTTCACTCTCCTCTTTCACTTTCATCAAGAGGCTCTTTAGTTCTTCTTCACTTTCTGCCATAAGGGTGGTGTCATCTGCATATCTGTGGTTATTGATATTTCTAATGGCAATCTTGATTCCAGCTTGTACTTCCTCCAGCCCAGTGTTTCTCATGATGTACTCTGCATATAAGTTAAATAAGCAGGGTAACAATATACAGCCTTGATGTACTCCTTTCCCTATTTGGAACCAGTCTATTGTTCCATGTCCAATTCTAACTGTTGCTTCCTGAAGCTGCATGCAGGTTTCTCAAGAGGCAGGTCAGGTGGTCTGGTATTCCCATGTCTTTCAGAATTTTCCAGTTTATTGTGATCCACACAGTCAAAGGCTTTGGCATAGTCAATAAAGCAGAAATAGATGTTTTTCTGGAACTCTCTTGCTTTTTTGATGATTCAGCAGATGTTGGCAATCTGATCTCTGGCTCCTCTGCCTTAGCTAAAACCAGCTTGAACATCTGGAAGTTCACGGTTCACGTATTGCTGAAGCCTGGCTTGAAGAATTTTGAGCATTACTTTACTAGCTTTTGAGATGAGTGCAATTGTGTGATAGTTTGAGCATTCTTTGGCATCTTTCTTTTGGATTGGAATGAACACTGACCTTTTAGTATTGTTTTAGCCAAAAAGTTCATTCAAGTTTTTCCATACCATCTTATGAAAATTCCACATGAACTTTTTGGCCACCCAATATGAAGGCGCTTCCGAGCTCAGGTTCCATCATGGTGCCCCACTTCTTCCTTTGATCCTTCCTGGGATGGCAGAATTCAGTCAAGAAAATCTGTCCTCTTCCTTCCCTTTTAAAAGGGAATGATGCCAGAGAAACCATGGGGCCTTCCAAGGCCTCTTCGGAGTCCACAGCAAACCACAAGTGAGCCACGGATGGAGCGTGGCCCAGGGCTTCCGGCCGGTAAGCAGAAGTGAGCCTTGGAGTGCATCTCCCCAGACAGTGGGTTGAGTAGAAGAAATAATGGCTTTCACCTGCAGAAACCAGCAGCCCAGCTCCTGTGGGCTGCTCCTCTGAGATGTCCGCTCCCTCTCCTGTTACTTTCGGTGGGAAAATCAGTCAGAGCTGGGAGGGGCCCTGGGAGGCAGGGAAGCTGGCCAGGTCTTGATCTTGGGCGCTCTGTGTGGGTGTTGTAGGCACTAGGGAGGAGGGCGGGAGAGTTTCTTCTGCTTGTTTCTGTGGTCATACTTTCCTGTGGTCCTGAACACTCATCTGATGAGCTCAGATCAATCAATCAATCTTGTCTGCTCTCTTTGCTCCCTGCCTGCTGCCATTTTCTCTTTAGTTTAATTTCAGAGATGGCTCTGCAAAGAACTCCCTGGAGACCTGAGCTGACTAATCCCCCTTCACTGTAATTAAAGCGTGGTGGGGATGGGGAGGAGGGGTGTGCTGGTGGTGAAGAAGGAGGGAAGAGGGGAGAGGAAGGAAGTCATAAATGGGATTTCTAAAGGAAAGCTTTTATATTGAATTCAGAAAGCCACATTTTATAGAAAATGAACACTGACCCTCTCTAAAAGGATTTGCTGGAAATTTAATTTAGCGTCTGTGGCTAAAAGGCACCTTCTACAAATTGGCATTTGTATTCATTCACCTTATCTCCTGTAAAGGTGGTTTTGCCAACATGCAATATGGTGTTTCCATCAGGAAGAGACCACAGAGCAAGTGGCAGGAACCATCTAGCTGCCTTGATGCTCTGGTGGATAAGAGGTGATAACCTTGTACAGGCAGGACCTTGGGTTGAGAAGAGCCTGAAGTCTGGAGCTAGTCTCCATACAGTAAGAATAATAATAGCAAATATGTCTTCATGAGTTTACGGTATCCCAAACTGAGCTCTAAGCACTTTTGTTTTTTAATCTTTTGGCCACACTGCATGGCATGCTGGATCTTAGTTGCCTGACCAGGGATCAAACCCACAATCCCTGCATTAGCAGCGTGGAGTCTTAGCCACTGGACCACCAGGGAAGTCCCTAAGCACTTTTCATGGATCATTTTGACCCTCACAACAGCTCTAGGAAGAAGGCACCATTAATATTCCCATTTTATAGATGATAACACTGAGCATGCATGCTTGCGTGCTCAGTCACTTTAGTCATATCTGACTCTTTGCGACCCTATGGACTGTAGCCCACCAGGCTCCTCTGTCCATGGGATTCTCCAGGCGGAAATACTGGAGTGGGTTGCCACACCCTCCTCCAGGGGATCTTCCCAACCAAGGAGTCAAACCTGTGTCTCTTACGTCTCTTGCATTGGCAGGCGGATTCTTTACCACTAGCATCATGTGGGAAGCCTGGTAACACTGAGAACCAGGGTTAAATCACTGCCCACGGTCAAAGTCAAAAAAGCACAGAGCCCATGTCAGATTCCGAAACTTTGACCTCAGAAGCTGAGCTCTTCTCAGAAGCTGACCTCCTAGAGCTAAGCTCTAGGAACAAAAGCAGAAGGGTATCAGGTGAGTTGAGAAAGGGGAGATCTGAGCTCTCACGTGGCTGAAGGGCCACAGGAGGCCACTCTCCCCTGTATTATCACCATAACAAAAGTTACTGAAAGTAATCAAAATCATTTCTTTTCTCACTCAAGAAAATTAAGAATACTCCTGGCTGTGTCTGGGCTCAAGTTTCAAGATCATCATGATTATTTTTTTCTTTTAATATTAGTGTTTGGGATGATATTGCTCAATTTGATCTCCCAAACATGACGTAAAAGGCATCTTGAAAGACTCAGCTCAGCTCAGCTCTCCAGGCAGGTATAATTCCAAGAAGGGAGGCCTGAGTCCGTCCATGCCCCTGGGCTTTTGACAAGGGCCTTCATATGGCTTCAAAGACAGTTTGGGTCTCCTCTTTTCCATGTTCCTACTTGGGAGAGGAGAAATTCCTACAGAAACAAACAAAAGGGTAAGGGCCATCTATAGCTGGCTTAAGAAGACGAGTGGCTTAGGACTGGCCAGTGGGGATTCAGGAAGAAACAGCCTAATATAATCTTCCAAAAGGAAAACCTCTGACATTTTGATTATCCCAGAAATTTATAAGCTCAATAAGGATCTGACTTACCTAAATCTCATTTGTGTTGTTTCATTGATCTCTTCCTTCTCATTGGAACTGATGGGAATTTGTTTGCATTGATCCACCTTGTTTCCTTACCTTCCATACCTCAGCGCCAAAGAGGGCAACCGCCTTTCCCAGTAAAAGCCAAATTCATTAAAAGGCACACACAAAAAAACCTCTGGTGCCTCAGCCTGTGTGTGCCACGGTAGCCCACCTCTGCTCCGCCTTGTCACCGAGAGCTGCTCCGCCATCGCCCTTTTCCTAGGCAGCCTTTAGAGCTGGTGGTGTATTCCTGGCCATTCCTCTCTCCCTCAACAGCTCACTGATGGGTCAGCAGACAGATCACTTTCCCTCATGCTGCAGTTTCCCCACAGGTCCCAGTGCAGAAAAGGGATTCCCTTCTCCCCTTCCTGCTCTTTAGGAGAGAATAAGCAACTCCAGGCCTTCCACCAAGCTCTGCTCTGTCCTTGCCACAAAGCGGAGTCATCTTTGTTGAACACACATGTGTCTTGCTTTCCTTAGCACTGAGGTCCTTCCCCCAAGCTTAGGGTTTTTCCTCCCCTCCCAATTCCCTCCTGTTGTCCCTCTCTCCTGGAGTGCCAGCCTAAGAGGAAGCCAGGCTCACTTCCACAGCATCAGGACCTGAACTTTGATGCTCAGAAGTGAGATTTGCTCTGGGCCCATTATAGGCACAGTGTCTGTCCTCGCAACTGACTGACCTTAAAGTATTGGCTCTGAAGTATGAAAAGAAAATTGTAACATCACAATTCATCACTTTTAAACAAAATCGTAAAAAAAAATTCAAATTTTTTCAGCAGAAAAAAAAATTATATTCTGGGTGGGATATGGGTTCATTTAGTCAGTCGGATACAGTGGGATCTGGGGGCCCCACCCTGAGGCTGCTGAGTTCCCCAGTGGCCCTGGCTTGCCCGAGGTTTGCACCCATGCAGTGGCAGGGAGTCTCTGCCTGCAGGCAGCACAGACGAGCTGCACTCGGCCGATGTTTAGCAGTGTTGACCTTGTCCTAAGTGGAGTGTGGTCAAGAGCCCTTCAGCTCTCTCCACATCAGGCACGGATGTAGCCCGAGCCAACTGCTTTGGGCTGCCATGCAGTATTAACTGGCATAACACAGAGTACTCAAAAGCCCCAAGATATGGCTGGCTGATTAGCATGTGCAGGATGGGGCATTGAAATTGACATCATAAAGTCAAGTGTATGATGAACTGTCGTGACTAGAACTCACCCGCGGGCTACTTGTAATGACCGAGGTTGGTAGGGAGTGTGGACACTGGAAACCCCTGATGCAGAACCTTGGAAAGAACCTTTAGAAGCCCTGGCTATCCTTAGGTTGCCCTCCAGTCAGTGGAAATGAAATTTCACTTAACCAATTGGGGTTCCCCTCAGATGTGGAATCTGCAGATCTCTCTCAGGAATCTTAGTCCAGAATGAGAAATTGACCTGGAATTATAGCTACTAGAGGGAGAAAGCCCAAGAGTCCTGAAAACAAATGGAAAGCCTTTTCAGAAGCCCTGAAGCAGTTAGAAGAGCAAATATACCGGATGGAATTGAGCTTGGGAAGGCAATAAAAGGCACTCTGGAGAGATGGCTCTGGTTTGCAGGAGTCTGTATGGATAATACCTTATTTAAATAGGAGGATGGAGAGAAGATGCTTTCTTCAGAAAGCCCCCTTCTCTTTGTGACCTGCTTACCCTGGCTAGTGCACACAGCGGTGTTTTAGGCTCACCAGTGTGACAGGAAAAGTGGAAGTCACTCAGGCGTGTCCGACTCTTTGCAACCCCATGGACTATACAGTCCTTGGAATTCTCCAGGCCAGAATACTGAAGTGGGTAGCCTTGCCCTTCTCCAGCGGATCTTCCCAACCCAGGAATCAAACTAGGGTCTCCTGTGTTGCAGGTGGATTCTTTACCAGCTGAGCCACCAGGGAAGCCCAGTGTGACATCCTGAAGGGGGTCCATTAAAGAGATTTAGAGTGGAAATGAAGGAGGGAGAGAAAAGATTGTGGCAAATCTTGGCCACAATTCACTATAGACTAGGGCATGGCCATGAGGAAGCTGTTGCGAGCCATCTGTAACTCAAGTTAGCTAAAGTACTGACATTTGCACCCGAGCCACCCTTTTGGAATTTGGACCTGAATCAGGATTGTCAGTGTGGTCATGCCACCCTCCCTCTCCTATATGCTGAGGCTTTCCCTGGTGGAAATGAAAGGGTGGAATTACTATTAAGAAATGGGAATTGCTCAGAACCCTGAAGGCCACCATTGGATGTGGCTGGCACAAGAAGATGACTGTCATTTGTGGCTTAGCAATAGGAGGGTTGAGGCCGCTGGGGCAGTTCGCAGTGCAGAGGGCAGCTCTCCCCGGGACCCCAAGGATGGTCACACTGGGCAAAGGAGCATTGAGGCTCGGCACTCCATTCTGCCAGAGGCAGCCTCCCCACTTCCTGCGGTGACAGCCTCTCCCCGCTCTCCCCCGCTCCCAGGCGCCTCCACTCCAACCACCTGTACTGTGACTGCCACCTGGCCTGGCTCTCGGACTGGCTGCGACAGCGGCGGACCATCGGCCAGTTCACTCTCTGCATGGCTCCTGTGCACCTGAGGGGCTTCAACGTGGCAGACGTGCAGAAGAAGGAGTACGTGTGCCCAGGTGAGATGGCATGGCTCCCCTCCCCTCCTGTCCTGCCGCTCGCCCACCTGTGAGCTCGTCTCAGCCATGAACACATGCCCAGCCCAGAACTTGGTGTGGAGCACTCTAGTGTGCCTCCAGGCGTGCCAGGAAAAGAAGCTCTTACTGAAGGAACTCATGGATCCCTTTCTGTTAAGCCTCAGAGTCCATCAATCCTGAGAAGCTAACATTCGTTAGGTCCTTTAACATTGGCCAAACGCATTCCTAAGCCCAGGCTAATGGAGGCTATTTCCAAATCTGCTTGCTTGGAAATCTTAGCTCTGTCCCTTAGTGGTGTGTGACTTTGGTAAGTTGCTGCATGTCTGCCAAATGGAAATAATCGTCGTCTATAACTCAAGGGACGGGTGGGAGGATCCAATGAAATAATGCATATGAAGCAGTTAGCATGATACACAGCACTTGGTGAGAGCTAATGAGTGGAGCTTAATTATTAGAGTTTAGTGGGCTCACAGAATGTGCCAAGCAAACACGAGAGTTTGATCTGTGGGTAATTGAAGTGTAATAGGACAGAAAACAGAGCGTAACTGAAGGCAGCCTAGGTCCCCAGGATGCGAGGTGACTGAGTGACCTGAGAAACGCTTCTCAGAGGAGGTTACCTTTGCCTTGGGTCCTAAACGTTATGTGCTCATTTGTTTTTACTTTCATTGACATTCTCAATCCCATCAAGTCTTCCCTTTTCTGGTGGCAAGGATGTAGAGCTAATCTCTTGATTGCCTCAAAAACAGAGAGTATTCAGTTGGAGAGATCCCCAAAGAGGCATTCCTGAAATTCAGGAGCTCAGTCCTGCAATTGGGTCCAGTGGCTTCTAAAGGCTGATCTTGGAGTGCTGATGTGTAGAAAAAGGAACTTTTTTTAAATTTTAATTTTTTTTAACACCAAAAACTTTTCGTATTGGGATCTAGCCAATTAGCAATGTTGTGATAGTTTCGGGTGAACAGTGAAGGGACTCAGCCATACATGTACATGTTTCCATTCTCCCCTAGTCCCCTGCTTCCATCCAGGCTGCCGCGTAACATTGAGCAGAAATAAGGAAAAAGGAGCGTTCTCAGTACAGAAGCCGACTACATGTTAGGGACCGCAAGTGGCCAGGAGTACAGGCTGGTCCTCTCCAGCTCTTAGGCTGCATTTGCCGTATGTAGGAATTTTCCTTGAATTTAACTTCACACTCTACTGCTTTCCCCTGTCATGTTACAGCTTCATCAAATTCCTTATTATCCAAAAACATTTTAACATGTCTCTGAGCAGTACCTCAACAATTTCCTATAGACACCCACTTAGAAATCACTTTCCATCAAACACATAATAAAACCGTTTATCACACAGGCACCAAACTCAAATATAGTGCCTGTAATTACAGTAATTATTAGGCAAAGGGTATAATATCGGCATAAGTGCCAGTGAAAGAAATAATTATAGAGTGCAGGAGTCATCTAAGAGCTAGTGAGAAAACCTAATTAGGGAAAATGGTAAAACACATCATTATAGGTGGGTGCCAAGTTTAAAGCTATGCACCAACACGAATACACTTCGTCACAAAAGCACCTTCCCATCAGAGAAGTGCCGAGACATTGCTTACCCAGCAGCAGTCAGGACCCAAAACCCAGGGCAGGAAGGCTGATCCTCCTGGATCCTGAGGGTGCTGCTGCCCCAAGTCTCCCTCCTCTGAAAAGGCTGGATCTCAGTTCAGTCCAGTTGCTCATTCGTGTCCAACTCTTTGTGACCCATGAACACTAAGCTTCCCTGTCCACCAACTCCTGGAGTTTGCTCGAACTCATGTCTATCGAGTCGGTGATGCTATCCAACCCTCTCATCCTCTGTCATCCCCTTCTCCTCCTGCCTTAAATCTTTCCCAGCATCAGGATTTTTTCCAGGCAGTCAGTTCTTCGCGTCAGGTGGCTAAAGTATTGGAGCTTCAGCTTCAGCATCAGTCCTTCCAATGAATATTCAGGACTGATTTCCTTTAGGATGGACTCACAGGTGGGTTAATAGTTACATAGGTGACTGTTACCTTTATCACATCCCCTGTTTATAGCAATCTTGTTATTGCTGTGATGGTCCTTATAGCTTCTTAATACAAAGCCAAGTGTCTTTTAAGGACATGAGAATTTAATCCACAGACTCCAGACATGAATATGCTATTGTACTCTACCCTCTTGCTCATAGTGTAAATTTAGGGGAGTGGCACATTGGAGCCCCTATGCATGGGGGATTTTTTAGATGTTTTTCCCAGGTTATGAAGAATTAAAAACAGGATGCTGTGCTGGGTTACTTTCTGAAAAGTCAATCAGATACAATGGCCAGGGGAACTGGTTAGTTGAACATCATGATGAATGAAGCATTTCATTAGTGGGGCTCAGGAGGAGCAGCCCTTCCGAAAAGTATTATATCTTTAATAATGATTCAAGGTAGTTGGTGAGACTGTTAAAAAAAAAAGGGGGGGGTGCTGGGGGAAGCAGTGTGGAGCAAGGCTCAGCCTGTGTACATGCAGGAGGTCAAAGAGATGGGCTGTTCTCATGTACCTGCCACCATAACTCGAGCCCTGTGAAGTGAAGCCCACCTCTGAGGGGGCAGGCCCGCCCCACGGCAGAGCCCAGAACGGCATCTGAAGGAGGCGGTCTGGGACAGACCTGATGGCGGTTGTTTAAAGCTGCAAAACCATCAGGGTTTCTGCCTCATCCAAGCTGTTCCTCCCATAACCTGCAAGAGACGGACTTCAGTCAAGAAAGAAGGGGCGTGAACATTTCTTTAAAAAAATGAAGCCGTCTGCTGAGGAGAGAAGGCTTAGGGCAGCAATTAGGCCGTCCCTCTGAGTATTCATCACCAGTGGTCCCTCCCCAGGCAGCCTAAGAGAAACCTCCCTGAGCCCCTATGCGGTGTCAAAAAAGTCACCTGACACAGGACCCCAGAGACAGAAATAAGCTTTATCTCTCTCAGCCTGTGAGGGCCCTGCCTGCCCGAGTCCCTGATAGCTCCCTCTGAATTATATCTGGCTGTCTTGAGCCCAGCCTCTTCTCCCCAGAAGCCCTGGCTACAGGCTTCTTATGATGCCAGGTTAACCCAGAAATTCGCTAGCAGCATACTTGGGTAAAATTCATCTCCTCTGTCAATGGTCCCCTTCAATCAAAGATGTTTAGTTTCCTCCCCTGGGGAGACAACTGGGACTTTTTCACAAGGGTGGGAGACTATTTTATTTATTATTAATGATTTTCTATGATATACAGTGGGACTGCTTGGTCTCCTTTCGCTCTTGCTGAAAGGATTTGTCTGTTAATTTCCCTTGTTTTAAGAGAAAGCTTAGGGCCATAGGACTAGAAGAGTTCCTGAATGGACTTTATGAGTTCATACGATAGATCGGAGAAAAGGTTCTGCTTTGGCCATGTTTAGGCTCATGTGAGTTGCAAGTTGCTGAATTTTGTTTCCTATCCTTACGTAAAGGGCTTGTTTTGGAGTTTAAACTCTAGGTTTTCTCTTCCTTGTGTCAGTTTCCTGGTCCCTTAATATGATCAAGGGTATTAGCTAAATATTTGACCTCTTGAGTTAATTATCTCTCTCCTCTGAACATCTTTTTTAAACTTTGTATTTTATACTGGAGTATGACCAGTTAACAATGTGACAGCTTCAGTGCACAGCCGAGCAGGTCAGCCGTACATACACGTGCGTCCATTCTCCCCCAAAGTCCCCTCCCATCCAGGCTTCGCTTAACGCTGGGCAGAGTTCCCTGTGCTGTGCAGTAGCTCCTTGTTGGTTACCCCTTTTAAATATAGTAGTGTGTGTGTGTGTATCCAAAACTCCCTAGTTAACCCTTCCCACCATCCTCTGAGCATCTTTGAACCTGTTAATGTGTCTCTGAATGTGAGATATCTCTTCATGAAGATCGATCCTGTCTCTAGTAATAAGGGGCCATGTCTTACTTTTTCCAGGTGCCCCATCACCTAGAGCTCTGCTGGTTCCTAACAGCCTCTCAACAAACTCTTTCTCAGTTATTATTAAAATGAAATAGGTATGTCTCCTTGGAAACAAGAAACTTTCTCCTTCTACTTCCTTTTTTTTAAAATTTGAGACTAGTTACTAAGTATAAAGATAATTAAGGTAAGCCATGACTAGCCGCCCATCTCCTTAGGAGGTTTTAATTAAAACACCATAATTGGACATTGCAGGAATGAGATTATTAGGTTTATTTAGTCATTCCCCAAATGATCATGCCTCTGGTATTTAAATCACGTTCATTTATATTCTCATCATAATTGCTTGAGTCCCATTGTCATTCAGTCTGTTGTTGGCTTTTGAAAGGCCAGAGGGCAACAGGGATGCTTAATTTGAATACTGGAATTAATTTATTTCTACATGCTCACCAGGCCATTGGATTTTCCAACTATATTCATTCTACTGGGTGAAGTTCTTTTTAAAGACAGACAGAAAGAAACCCGGCTCTAACACAAGCATGTCAAGCAGTCCCCAGTGTGGCTGACTCAGTTGAGTCTTGCCCCTGAGCCTTCTCTTCCTGCCGCCCAAGATTTCAAGACTTCGACGTTTTCTGTTTCAGGGCAATAGAAAAGCATGGTGGGTGTCTTCTTGGCAGAGGAGATGGTAGAAGAGCCCTTCTATTATGGGAATAAACATAATGGATCTATGTCAGGGTGTTTTTTTGTTTTTAGTTTAATTTTTTTTAATCTTCTGGCCATACTGTGCAGCATGTGGGATCTCAGTTCCCTGACCAGAGATAAAACCCAAGTCCCCTGCATTGGCAGCATGGAGTCTTAACCGCTGGACCACCACTAAAGTCCCTACATCAGGGGTTTTATGAGGGTCAAGTGAGATGACACATCCGAAGCACTTAATGCAGCGCATAGGTAGTACCCCGCCAATGTTAGCTACTCTTGTGAGAATGACACAACTGTGTCCATGGGCACGCACGCTCCTCTCTCAAGACTTCTGTTTTTACCCCATCTCCATGGCCCTCTCTGGATCTGAAGTTCAGTGACTTCAGCCCCACTCATCTGGACTTTTAGGATGATGATCACCTTCATTTGCCAACAAGGAGAAGAACGAAAATGAGGTGAGCGCTGAGCAGGAGTCAACGCTGATCACTGCCCTGGTCACGTCTCCATTTTTCCTCTCCTGTAGAACTGGAGGGCAGCTTATAGTCAGTAGAGGGAGGAGAATTTGTGCAGTGTCCATGCAGGCACCCTCAGGCTCTCACCCTGTGAGAGTTCTAGCTGGGAACGCATTCTTGCCCTTTCCCTCGCTGAGGGCTCCCAGGGCTGGGAAGCAGCTCCCTTGATGACCAGTAAGATCAGGAAGGGCCAACGTGTCTGTTCCCCCCGAGCTCTGCCCTGCCTTCCCTCCAGACAGTGGACCACAGGCCGGGAGTCTTAGGAGATCTCTGAAGGCTGGACATCGCAACTCCCTTCTTGAAGTACCTCTGAGGTAGCTTTGACTCCTTATTGAAATTCTCGAGCTTTGGTAGTGATTGAGGAAAGGTGAGATGGTACCCCAGAGCAGAGGCAGGCACCTGGGCCGCATGCCCGTCTCCCTGCTCTGATGAGCACATCCTTCCACCCCAGGGCAGTAGCGTGTTCACACTGGGCCTGAAAGAGGTCCAAGAGCAGAGGAGCCTGGGCACACACTTTCAAACGAAGAAAGGAAGAGCAAGTCCATGTGCACTGCTAAGTTTATGAGAGGATGTCTTAGAGAGTAGGTGACAGAAGGTCTACCCACTAGTCCATCGCTATGCTCTGATTTAAGGCCTTTGCTGTGCCAGGGAGGGAAGGGGGTGGTACCCATCAGCAGGCTCGCTCGAGGACCGTGAGGACTCATGTGTCCCCAGAGAACACATCATGCAATGGGAACACATGTGCATGGAGCAGGCACATACCTAGAGAGACCCTCCCATTGAAGATCTGTACACACTCCTATCCCAATGTTAAAACTCTGTTCCCATTCCTCTCTGCTTCCTAGCCTGTAGTCATAGATTTTGCTGGGTAGAAAGGTAGGTGCTTCCACGCTTAGTCCCCCTTGGAAATCGACTGTCCCCTGCACCACTCTCTTAGGCCTCCATGTGTGTGGACAGGAAAGGCTGGGAGGGGTGGCTTTGCAGACAGAGCTTGGCGCGGGGCCTGGACGTCCCTGCTGATCCGCGCGGGGGTCTCAGCTCAGATGGGGCTGCAGGAGACCGGACCAGTGGCCTTCACTGTGGTTAAAACGACCTGCGCGTCAGCGCGAGAGTCCTGTTTCTCCAGAGCCGCTCGTCTCCCCACTCTGGGACTGATCCTATGGACAAGAGCCCAGGGCACTCGGAACTCAGGGAGCCTACCCCTAGGGTCCTTCCAGAGCTTGGTGACATTCAGGCCCCACCTCTCTAAGGCTTCTGGGCCAATTTCATTCATGGATTCATCCTCTCCCTCACCTAAGTTGTGTTTATTGACTTGTATTGGGCCCTATTCTAGGCACTGAAGATGTAATCGTGAAGAAGGTGGAAAAGGTTGCTGCCCTTGTAGAATTTAACATCCATCTGTCCAGAGACACAAGGCCTAAGGGAGAGACTCCTGCCAGCACAGGATTCAGAGACCCAAAGGGAAATGGGCTTGGTCCCCTCCAGCGCTGACTCAGGGGAAGTGTTTGCAGGGAAAGTGAACTCATCTTTCAAGCCTGGCGTAGACCGTGTTTTGTTACAACAAGAGGGGAGCACCCTCACCACGTGTGAATACCTGGCTGGGGAGCTGCCAGCCCAGGATGCTGACAGAGGCTATAATTACCAGTGTTTCCCTCTGTGTAATTAAAGGTGTTGTTACTGACCTGGTTAAGGAATCTTTTCAAAGGCTTTTTTGCCTTGACAACATCCCTTACAATGCAGCACACCCTTTCTTCCGAATCAGAGCCACCCCATGAAACACCCAGCTTGTTTACAGAGGGACTCAAGGCTGCAGTCTGGATCTGCTTTAAACAGAATTCATTTCAGCCTAAAAGTCAGAAGGGGTCCCTTTGAAGAAACTCCATTTCAGAACCTCCTTTTGCCCATAGGAGTACCAGAACATGATGTCTTTCTTCCATTCTTTTCTGACACACCCCGTCTACATCACAGTTGACAGATCAAAAGAGGCACAGCCGCCAGAGACCCTGTGCCTCAGTGGATGGAAAGGCAAGTGCTCAGGCTCAGGGCGCTCCATGCAGCCCCTGACACTTGCCCTCCAGGAAGGGGCAGGGTGTGGCCTGTCTTCCTGGCTGGCCAGGCGCCCGAGCCCCTTGATGTGGAGGGCCAGGCATGGCGGTTTTCTCTGCTGGGCACCACTGCACTTCAGAAGCCCTGACATCTGAAGCCTTCCTGCTCTGTGCCTCCCTGGGAGGATGTGGGTGAGGGGACGAGAGCCCTGCCCACAATAGATCTTCTTTGCCAGCTGCGAAGAGAGGGAGCAGAGGAGGGGAGGCGGTCAGGTGCCTTAGTCCTCCTGCTTCCATTTGTCTGAAGAGCAGTGGTTGACCTTTAGGCTCAGAAGGGTGTCAGTGGTGCGGTCGAAGCTTCTTGTTCACTGAGATGGCAGCAGAAAAGTTCAGGGTGGGTACTATGACTTGCCCAACATCCTGCAGACAACTTGTGGCCGAGCCAGAACCATTGTTAATAACAATAACAAATAACACGACTGAGCTCTGTGTTCCACAAACTCTTCTAAATACCTCACATGCATTAATTTCACCTTCACAATAAAGCCATGCTATGAAGTAAGGTTTCTTGTTTTCCCCCATTTTAAAGATGGGGAAAACTGAGACAGGAGGACTTAAGGATAATAGTATAGAATCAGGGTTCAAATTGAGCCCGTACGACTCCAGAGCCCACACTTTTGGCCACGATAATCTCATTCCTGACCTGAGTTTCTTACAGGCCAGCCCTCTGGGTTTTTCATTTTCTCAGAAGTGTAAAGACTTTACCAGTTTGGAACAAAGCCAGCATCACCTCGCTCTCTAAGGGAATGCTTCACTTGGGGATTTTAATGTACATTGTCATCTCACTGGCATTTTCCATGGTCTCTGTTAGATCCACTAGTGTGATACTGGAGAGTTTGAAGTGCTTGTACCCTACACAAGAATATTTTCTTGAATGTTCCATCTAAGAGGATGTTTTGAAATTGCATGTGTGTGTGTGAAAGTGAAGCCAAGGGAAGTAAGAAGCTTTGATCACTGAGTTAGCACTTTCTAGCAAAGCAAATGTTCCTAAGTGAGCCACAGGCATCGATTTGAGTCTTGAAGAAGGACCGCCCCAGGTACAGGGACTGTTGAATGCAGCAGGGGACCTTCCACTGGAAGCCTCGCTCAGTGTCTGAACAAGGACTGGCCCCGGGCCCGGTCAGTCCTCCGATTCAACCTCTGTGGCTGGACTTGCTCTGGCTTCCCAGCCTCAGCTTCTGCAGTGAACAGGGGCCAAACCAAAATCATCTTTCTCTACAGACATTTTCCATGTTTCACCTTTTATCTTTGGCCAAGAGCCCCCGGCCAGATGGTCCGTGTCTGAACAGTGAGCGTATTTGCAGAGCTGGTCTGCATCTGCTCTCAGCCAATGGCCCTTTGCTCTGAGAGGGGGACCTGGAAAGACATTGAAATTGTCCCTGTTGGCTGGATCCCCGGGTGTGGGGTAAGGGCCTGAGGAGGCCATTGGGTTGAGTTTACCTTTTGGACCATCCTGTCCACATTTGAAAAACTAACCACAGGTTTGAGAGTCTTCACTTTGAAGAAATAGTCATAATATGAAAACTTATACACTGTCTTTTAAATTGGAATTTACTTCTGTTAGTGATTTGATGTGACCACCAGAGAAACTGACTAAGATTCTTATGACTCTCTGAATCTTGAGTTAGTTTGCCAGTGTGTATGTTTATTTTCACTTGGCTTTCTTTCTTTCTTTCTTTTTAAAAATTTTTTGGCCACACCTCACCACACGTGGGATCTTAGTTCCCCGGTCTTGCGTTGGAAGCACCGAGTCTTAACCACTGGACCACCAGGGAACTCCCCATCGGCTTTCTATTAATAAACAAACACCTTCCATACCATTTTCTTTTTTTTGTTTTGTTTTGTTTTACCACTTTGCATTACATTCACATGGGTTCTCACCTCAAGCAAAATTAAGGCCCCAAAATGTGTAGTAACTTGTTCACCTTTTTCTCTCATGAGATAAGTTTTATTTGCATAATCTCTGGACAGAAAAGCTATTTGAACAGGCCTTGAATGTTGCTGTTGATGACATTCGGTCATTAGTGCCCCCAAATGGGGAAATTCTGTCATCTTTTCTCCTCCCACTTGGGTTTGAGAAAGGAATGAAAATGTATCTAAACTCAGTAGCCAAGCCCCAGATAAAAGATCAAAACCTCGGGGTGCCATTCAGACTTTGGGCCCCTGAAAAAGCAGTCCCAGGGTATGTTATTTGCATTCCAGTGGTGTATTTCCATGTGCAGTTGACTCTGAGAGCAACTCTGTGACTGAAGAGCTGGCACGATCAGATGACAGAGCAGGTGGAAGAATCCAGAAATAGGTCAAGGTCAGGCTCTCTCCTCCTGGCTGAATATTTAGCCAGTAGCACCTGTGACTCCCAGATGAGGGGTGATGTCAGCTGGCGATCATTTTTCAGGTAGGTGATGAGGTAGCACTGCCTTCTTGGGAAGCTGGTTAAGGATCACAGAAGCCCAGGGAGCTCCTCACACTGACATGAGTTGACCACTGTGTTCTGACCCCACAGGCCCCCACTCAGAGCCTCCAGCCTGCAATGCCAACTCCATCTCCTGCCCTTCAGCCTGCACTTGCAGTAATAACATCGTGGACTGTCGAGGGAAGGGCCTGACAGAGATTCCCACCAACTTGCCAGAGGGCATCGTTGAAATGTAAGTGCCTGCCTGCCATCATCTGTCCCTGGTGAGTTCACCTCGTGGTCTCGGCCAATCCCTGCAGACTGGCAGCATGTTGGGCTGTTAGAGCTGACTGTTGAAAACGCTCAGCCATCTCTTTGCCCTCCTCCCACGCTTTCCCAGGTATTACAGCTCAGGGGTCAAAAGCATAGACTCTCAAGCACAGTCAGCACGTGACAACCCGTAGACAAAATATGTCCACCACCTATTTTTGTAAATAAAGTTTTATTGGAACACAGCCACACCCATTCATTTACATATTACGTATGGCTGTTCTTGTTGGGCATTATTGAGTAGCAATGACATAGGAACTTATGCCCCACGAAGCCTAATGTATCTTCCATCTGGTCCTTTACAGTAAAGATTCACCATTCCCTACCCTAGAGTCACTCTGTGATTATATCCTTATTCTACCATGCACTGGCTGTATAATTGTGGGCAAAATAATTGCTCTTTTTCATCTCCAGTTTTCTTATAGTAATGTGATAATTATAGTATTACTCAACAGGTCATGAAAAGTGAATGAAATACCACATGGAAAGCACTTAATAGAGCCCTTGACACAAGGGCAAGTCTTCCATAAAATGGTGGTGGTACAAAGCATATGAATAATGCACTAATTTTATAGTTACTGTTATAGAGCAAGAGACTGAGCTTTTCATCATTCTGAATCAGATTATCGTCATCCAGATTAGGCCTTTAGGTAACAAGACAAGTTTGTGTGTGTCTGTGTGTGCACTGATCTCCAAAATTCCAAGAAAATTCATTTGTCCATGTAGCTCAATCTTGTCGACTCTTCTCTCATATGTTAAACAATGGCCAGTGTCTCATTCTGGATTAGAAGGTCAATGAACACTGACCTCAAGATCACTCCTTACATGACAATAACTGATAACATATTCACCTTTACTTTTAGATGGCTTTATTAAACATCAGTTAGATGGAACCCCTCTCACTGAAAGCATCATTAGAAAAAATCCCTCCAAATAAAAGATATGGTACACATTTCCCTCACCTCTCTGCTACACCTTGGCTCCCCCTACTCCCCCTCCTTCCCGCTCCTTCTCCTTTTCCCCTCTTCTGCCACCTGTTTCTCCTCTTACGTACACCCTTCTATTGCCAATGCACTCCAGTGGGTGACCAAGTCGACCCTTTCATTCATTCACGGATTCATTCAACAAACATCTTCTGTGAGCCAACTGTGGTCCAATGGTAATTCTGTGATTAGGGAGCAGCAATGAACAAAACAGACCAAATTTCTGCCCTTATGGTGCTTGCATTGCCATAGAGAGAAGAGAGCAACGACCAGTAAACAAACCAAAGTAAGTCAGGTAATATGGTAGAAGATGGGAGGTTCTGTGGAGAAAAGCAAAGAAGTAAGCGAGAAAAAGCAAGTGGCTATCTGGAGGAGAGTGTTGCACACAGAGAGGACAGTGTGTGCAAAGGCCTTGAGGTAGGGCTGTGCCAGGTATACCAGAAGGCCAGTGTGGCTGGAGTGGAGTAAACACAAAGGAGAGTGTTAGTGGTTGAGGTCAGAGGGGTCATGAGGGGCCAGATCATGGGGGCATTTTAGGGACTTTAGTTTCACCCACTGAGACGAGAAGAAACATCTAGCTTACAACACAGGGGCCTTAGTTTCTCTTTCTTCATCTGCTTTGCTAACTTTTCTCTGATTCCTTTTGAAACATTCTCACCCAGCCCCAGTGGACACAATCTGTGCCTCCACATCCTTCCTGAGGGCAGGAACGTGTTAGCCAAGGGTGGTTTTGGCCTGACATCCATCCCTCCTGTGCCTTCCCCCACCTTGACTCAGTCTTCTTTCAGCAAGAACAACTTCCCTTTGTGCTTCACTGGGATGTGCCTTCACTCCTCATGGTCCATTGCCCCAGCCTTGGAGAACCCTTCCTTCCACGGACCTCACTTAGACCTCACCACCTGTCCCTCTCGGCCCCTCCCAGCCTCTCTGCCTCTCCTGATCCATTCCTCTGCCCTCTTATATCCTTTTCTGCACCCGTGATCTTTCCACTTCCCTTGTCAGCCAGGTCTCCTTCTCCGCCTGGTCCTCCCTGTGCTCCTCATTACGGGAGCCCGCCCCTCGTCTTCCATCCAGGCCAGAGTAGGACTCTGATCCTCCAAAGGTGGATGTCAAGACAGAATTCCTGCCAATTCATGCCTCAGTTCAGATTCACATTGAACATTCTTGTCTCTGCACTGCCTCACTTCTTTCCCCTTCCATCTGCCGGGTTTTATCTTTTTTCTTTGGCAGCCACAGAGCTTCCCTTGGCCAGGTCTCAAACCATAGCATGATGGAAAAGGCCAGTCTAATGATCACGCTGCAACCATTGACCCCCACAGCAGCCCTGGTTCAGGAGCTCAGGCCCGCTCACCCTCCTTTCCTGCTCCATGTGCCTGCACTTCCAGCTCGGGCTCGACAGGCTCACAGATCAGGCACCTGAAGGAGAGAAATCACAGACATCCACATTGGAGGGGAAGCCCATGGAGGCCAGACCATACCTAGGCCACTGGGCTCACACCCGAACATTGAATTTTAAAAGGAACATGGACAGGCTAGACTAGTTATTTCTGAAAGCCTGTCTGATTATTACTGAGTTTTTCCTTAAATGAGGTAAATTAAAAATAACAAGAACAATGTGATATTTTTCCATTGAGCAAAAAGATTCCATTTAAAGAAGCATCTTTTATTTTAACATTCTAGACTTCCTTATTCCATTACCATTATTGTCAAAAATATTCTTCATTTTATAAAATGATGGGCACTCAAGGAAGAATATGTGTGTGTAATAGAAATGTGTTTAATTATATGTGTGATTATTACATAATTATAAATATATGTCTGTATATAAATAGTATGTATAATAGACACACAGAAATTGCCTTAATTGATTAAATAAGAGGTCTAAACGACCACAGTTCAGTTCAGTTCAGTCACTATGTCATGTCCAACTCTTCACGACCCCATGGACTGCAGCACACCAGGCTTTCCTGTCCTTCACCATCTCCCGGAGCTTGTTCAAACTCATGTCCATTGACGGTGATGCCATCCAACCATCTCATCCTCTGTCATCTCCTTCTCCTCCTGCCTTCAATCTTTCCCAGCATCAGGATCTTTTATAATGAGTCAGTTCTTCACATCACATGGCCAAAGTGTTGGGGCTTCAGCTTCAGCATCAGTCCTTCCAATGAATATTCAGAGTTGATATCATTTAGGATTGACTTGTTTGATCTCCTTGCTGTCCAAGAGACTCTCAACAGTCTTCTCCAACACCATAGTTCAAAAGCATCAGTTCTTTGGCACTCACTTTTTTTATGGTCCAACTCTCAGATCCATACATGACTACTGGAAAAACCATAGCTTTAACTAGATGGACCTTTGTTGGCAAAGTATTGGCTTTACTTTTTAATATGCTGTCTAGGTTGGTCATAGCTTTTCTTCCAAGGAGCAAGTGTCTTTTAATTTCATGGCTGCAGTCACCATCTGCAGTGATTTTGGAGCCCAAGAAAATAAAGTCTGTCAGTGTTTCCATTGTTTCCCCTTATATTTGCCATGAAGTGATGGAACCAGATGCCATGATCTTCGTTTTTGAATGTTGAGTTTTAAGCCAGCTTTTTCACTCTCCTCTTTCACTTTCATTAAGAGGCTCTTTAGTTCCTCTTTGCTTTCTGCCATTAGAGTGATGTCATCTGCATATCTGAGGTTACTGATATTTCTCCCAGCAATCTTGATTCCAGCTTGGGCTTCATCCAACCCAGCGTTTCTCATGATGTACTCTGCATATAACTTAAATAAGCAGGGTGACAGTATACAGCCTTGACGTACTCCCAATTTGGAACCAGTCTGTTGTTCCATGACCAGTTCTAACTGTTGCTTCTTGACCTCCTTACAGATTTCTCAAGGTTGTCTGGTTTTCTATCTCTTTAATAATTTTCCACAGTTTGTTGTGATCCACACAAAGGCTTTAGCGTAGTTAATGAAGGAGAAATAGATGTTTTTCTGGAACTCTCTTCCTTTTTCTATGAGCCAACGAATGTTGGCAATTTGATCTCTGGTTCCTCTGCCTTTTCTAAATCCACCTTGAACATCTGTAAGTTCTCAGTTCATGTACTGTTGAAGCCTAGGTTGGAGAATTTTGAGCATTACTTTGCTAGCATGAGAGATGAGTGCAATTGTGCGATAATTTGAACATTCTTTGGCATTGCCTTTCTTTGGGATTGGAATGAAAACTGACCTTTTCCAGTCCTGTGGCCACTGCTGAGTTTTCCAAATTTGCTGGCATATTGAGTGCAGCACTTTCACAGCACTGTCTTTCAGGATTTGGAATAGCTCAACTGGAATTCCATCACCTCCACTAGCTTTGTTCGTAGTGATGCTTCCTAAGGCCCGCTTGACTTAGCACTGCAGGATATCTGGTTCTAGGTTAGTGATCACACCATTGTGGTTATCTGGGTCATTAAGATCTTTTTTGGATAGCTCTTCTGTGTTCTGGCCACCTCTTCTTAATATATTCTGCTTCTGTTAGGTCCATACCATTTCTGTCCTTTGTAAGCCCATCTTTGCATGAAATGTTCCTTTGGTATCTCTAATTTTCTTGAAGAGATCTCTAGTCCTTCCAATTCTATTGTTTTCCTCTGTTTCTTTGCATTGATCACTTAGGAAGGTTTTCTCATCTCTCCTTGCTATTCTTTGGAACTTTGCATTCAGATGGATGTATTTTTCCTTTTCTCCTTTGCCTTTAGCTTCTCTTCTTAACTGTTTGTAAGGCCTCCTCAAACAACCATTTTGTTTTTTTGCATTTTTTTTTCCTTGGGGATGGTTTTGATTACCACCTCCTATACAATGTTATGAACCTCCATCCATAATTCTTTTGGCACTCTATCAGATCTAATCCCTTGAATCTATCTTTACTCCCACTATATAATCATAAGGGATATAATTTAAGTCATAGCTGAATGGCCTAGTGGTTCTCCTCACTTTCTTCAATTTAATTCTGAATTTGGCAATAAGGAGTTTATGATCTGAGCCACAGTCAGCTCCCGGTCTTGTTTTTGCTGACCGTATAGAGCTTCTCCATCTTCGGCTGGCTAAAAAGGATATAAACAGCCTGATTTCTGTATTGACCATCTGGTGATGTCCATGTGTAGAATCGTCTCATGTCTGGTTGGAAGATCATGTTTGCTATGGCTGGTGTGTTCTTTTGGCAAAACTCTGTTAGTCTTTGCCTTGCTTGATTTTGTACTCTAAGGCCAAACTTGTCTGGTACTCCATGTATCTCTTGACTTCCTACTTTGCATTCCAGTCCCCTATGATGAAAAGGACATATTATTTTGGTGTTAGTTCTAGAAGGTCTTGTAGGTCATCATAGAATCGTTCAACTTCAGCTTCTTCAGCAATAGTGGTTGGGGCATAGGCTTGGATTACTGTGATATTGAATGGTTTGCCTTGGAAACGAACAGAGATCATTTTGACACTTTTGAGATTGCACCCAAGTACTGCATATTGGGTTGTTGTTGGGCTACTCCATTTCTTCTAAGGGATTCTTGCCCACAGTAGTAGATGTAATGGTCATCTGGATCAAATTCGCCCATGAAATCTAGAAACCTGGAAATGGCCAGCTTAGCTAGAGTACCTCTAAAAATAAGCAGCCAGAAACAACAAGCATGGTCTTAAGACTGTAGACTGTGGATTCAGACAGACCCACATTTTAGCTCTTCCCTGCCTTTTAACCATTGACAAATAACATTTCTGCATCTTGGTTTACTCAACTGAAAATGTAGAGGCTAATGGTACCTTCTTAATGGTTCATGTGAAAGTTAGATGAATATGTGCTATCAAATGCTTAGCACTGGGTCTGGCACATAAGATATACGTGTTAGCAGTGACTGGTATGATTTTGCTATGACTGCGGCTACTACTCCCACCACTTTTATCTTAGCCATGGTAAGAGGGGTTGGGAACCACATCACAGGAGCTGGAATTACCTGCATTAGATCCCTCCCTAAAGCTTGTTCAGTTCTTTGAAGATTATGGTAGAGAGAATAGGTTAAAAAACTAGGCTAGCCACTTGCATTATGAATTGAGGCTGGCAGTAGCTCATTTTCATGCAAATATATGCAGACATGAAAATAAGGCTGCCCCTGCTAACCCAGCACCCATGGCCCACCAGACAGATTGCCTGGAACTTCTCTTGTATGCTTTACTCTTTCTCCTCATGATAAAATGAAGCCGAAACATCAAAGCAGTTGAGGCAAGGCTCTCTGATTGGATACTGAGAGAACTTTGCAGAGGAAACCTGTTTGTTCCTTGAGGCAACAAAGCCTGTTGCTGGAGATCTGTGTGTTGACCTGTCTTTAGAGCAGTTAAAATTCATGTTCTTAATCAATGAGAGACCAGAAGATGGGAGAGGTCGAAAGATGGGAAAGAAGGAGCAGAGAGTGGACATCATAACATGCACCCCAAGATGCACAGGAAGTGTCTGATTTATCATCCAAAGGCATCTGAATGTAACTTCTCCTCTTACCATCAAGAATTTCACCTCAGAACTTCCCTGGTGGTTCAGTGGCTAAGACTCTGTGCTCCCAGAGTAGGCAGCCTGGGTTCAATCCCTGGTCAGGGAACTAGATCCCACATGCTGCAACTGAGACCTTGGCATAGCCAAAAAAAAAAAAAAAAAATTCCATCTTACATCCTTGGCCACTTGTATAACCCAGATATCTCCTTCTCCTTAGGGATAATTTGCACTACATCCAGTTCTCTGTTCCCTATCTGCCCAGTCTTGAGCTGGTCATGATGCTCTTAAACCTTGGGAAGGATCTGCACTCCCCAGCATTTGGGGGATGGAAGGGCTGTCTCTCATGCGGAGCAACCTGGCAGACTCTTTCCGGTTGTTTTTCAAAGCCAGAGCAGTTCACAGTGTGCGCTGGTCTCCCCACATAGCAGAGCCAATTCCTCTAAAAATAGCTTTCTTTCAGAGAACCCACAGCAAGACAGTTCACTGCAGATTTTCCTCGAAACTGAGCTCCCACCATCAGCACAGCTCTTGCTGCTCCCTGTCGTTTCTCTGAACCCGCTCCAGCCTCCAGCAGGGATGATTCTGGGAAGAGTGAGAGGCCCACACAGTCTTCTGTTCTGTGGTCCTCATTCCACCCTCCTAGGTCCTCAAGGCTTGAGAGGGACTCTCAGTGCCTAGAGCTCCTTCTTCATCTCTGTCCCATCTCCTTCCATTTTTACTCTTTTACCCCACTTAGTGTCATTCCTGTCTCATGCCCTCAGCTCTAACAAATAAATTCAGCTTCTCAAGAAAGATTATTGTTGTTTAGTTGCTAAGTCATGTCCAGTTCTTTGCAACCCCATGGACTGTAGCCTGCCAGGCTCCTCTGTCCATGGGATTTTCCAGGCAAGAATGCTAGAATGGTTGCCATTTCCTTCTCTGGGAGATCTTTCCAACCCAGGGATCAAACCCATGTCTCCTGCATTTGCAGGCAGATTGTTTTACCACCAAGCCCAGAGAAAGGTTGTGGATGGACTTAGATGCCAACTCGTAAATCAGAGCATCTAGGGAGAAAGGTAGCCCCATTCTCCACCCGGCCTCACCTCAGCCCTATTGTCTATCTGCAGTGGAGGGATAAACAGTGGTTTATCTGCTTAACAAAGCAAGTGTGCGTCTACAACACTGGTCACCAGGGAGTTTTTTAGAGAAATTTTTAAAAAAGCAGCCAGCAGAACAAAAGGGTTAGAGGACTCTGGGCATCACCAACATCTTGGATTCTTAAAACGTTCTGAGGACACTGAGTTTCTGGGGGACTGCCATGTGGAAGGAGGGGGATGGGGTGGGTGGGGACAGGCTGAGTAAAGGGGAAGCCAATCAGGCAGCAGAATAATTAACAACAGAGCCTTGAGATAAATAGCCCTGGGGTGTTTTTTATTTTATTTATTTACTTATTTATTTATATTGGATGTGCTGGGTCTTTGTTGCTTTTCAAGGACTTTCCCTAGTTGCAGCAAGCAGGTGCTAGCTCTCTAGTTGGGGTGTACAGGCTTTTCATTGTGGCGGCTTCTCTTGTTGCGGAGCATGGCCTTTAAGGAATGTGGGCTTCAGTAGCTGCAGCACATAGGCTTAGTAGTTGTGGCTAGAGGGCTCTAGAGTGAGGGATCAATATTTTCAGCACACAGGCTTAGTTGCTCCTTGGCATGTGGAATCTTCCCAGACCGGGGATTGAACCTGGACCCCCTGCATTGGCAGGCAGATTCTCAACCACTGGACCATGAGGGAAGTCCAGTCCTGGGGTTTGAATCTTGCTTCTGGCTCTTTGGGTACCTGTCTTAACAGCTTAGGGCTTCTCAAGTGGCTCAGTGGTAAAGAATCCACCTGCCAAAGCAAGAAGATGCAGGAGATGCAGGTTTAATTCCTGGGTTGGGAAGATCCCTGGAGGAGAAAATGGCAACCAGTATTCTTGCCTGGGAAATCCCGTGGACAGAGGAGCCTGAAGGGCTACAGTCCATGGGGTCACAGAAAGTCAGACACAACTGTGCGACTTAGCGCACACGCACGCTTAACAGCTCATGGTTCTCTCAGTTCCCATCTTTGCAAAGTGGGGCTCATCATCCCCACTAGAGATTCTCCATGAGGGTTAAATAGCATACTTGTGTGGGAAATTAGCACAATGTTTGAAAACTACTAAATGGAATCCGAAAGGGAAAAGCTGATTCTCGTGTCACATACGTGACGTGATGGAAGGCTTTAGTTTCAAGTTCTCTATTTTTTTCAGCATTGATGACAAAGGTTTCTCTGTTAGAGGAGTCTGAGAAAATGCATAATAATAAGGGCAGACCTGACCCTGTGTCGGCCCTCTGGTTTCTGTAGGGAATGCCAGGAACTCTGCACAGTTGGTTAGGAATGACTCATGCCACATATGCCCACGTGCTTCATCTTTGTTGTTATTTTTTAATATCTGTTTAATTTATTTGTTTATTTGGCTTCACTGGACCTTAGTTGTGACATGCAAGGTCTTTCATTGTGGCACATGGGCTCACTGGTTGGGGCGTGCAGGCTTGGTTGCTCTGTGGCATGTGGGATCTTAGTTCCCCACCCGGGGGTAAAACCCGCATCTCCTGGCATTACAAGGCAGATTCTTAACCACTGGACCACCAGGGAAGTCCCATGTTGTTTCTACTTTAGTAATACGACTTGCTTTGTAGCACTGTTGAAGGAATACAACGAGCCAGTGTGCAGAGGACGGCGTGTGATGTACAGCAGGCCCTCAGTAGATGGTAGCTGTCCATCATCATCGCAGCCAATGCTCTAACCCAACTCCAAAACCTCTTTATCAGGTGACTTGCTGCCATGGCCCTGCTCTGGCTGTGTCCCTGCCAATCCCTCTGGCATCACGTTGACTTCTGTGTTGCTAGAAATGTATTGTGCTCAGCTGAGTGTTTGCAAATGACAGATCATTAAGGAAGCACCGAGGAACTAGGGCAAATCAATACAACGCACAAATGGCTGAAATCCCCATCAGATGTTCCCATTGTTTCTGGTGCCGGAAGATGCTCAGATGTTTGATTTGTATGTTTGTTTTTATGCTAGTTCTATTAAATCAGTTTGCAGCCTGAAGAATGTTTGCCAAAGAAAGACACACGTGCCAGTTAAGAGAGACTGAAGACAGCCGCTGGCTTCAGACATCCCAAATGTGACAGTTTTTGCTGATGTTCATGCTTCTCTTTGTCTGTCACACTGAATTTTTGTCATGGGAGCATGGACCTTTGCATGCTTGTTCCAAGCTGTGTAAAACCCACCAGAGGGCACCTACTGTGTAGAGCCTGTGGCCGCGGGGCACACACACCCCCCAGAATTCCACCCTTGACCGAGGGGCCATTTTCCTGAGGATGAACAGGCAGTACTAAAGGAATGGCGATGCCTCGGCTGCAAATGGTATTCAGCAAACTTGGTGACCGAGAGTGCGGGCTTTCCAATTGGATGAACATGAGTCTGAGTCCCAGCTGTAGCTTTTCCTGGCTTTGTGAACTTGAACTAGTGACTTAAACTCTCTGAGCCTCAATGTTCTCATGTTTAAAGTGGGAACAGTGATAAGGAATAGGACCTGCCTCCAGGAGGTGTAAATATTTAGACCAACCTGTGCAAAGCTCTTAGCCCAATGCCTGACTTAACAAGTACAGGCTGATACATATTAGCTCTTATTGTTGTTATCATTCTCACCCTGGCTTTAACTTCACATATGAAGTACACTGACCAACTCTGGAGCCCCCTGAGGCAAGGCTAACCCACATCATGTCCTGGCCTTGGCACTCTATAAGGGGTTGGGTGTCCAGCTGGTACCCACAGCAGCATAAGAGGCAGAGAGACTGCAGAGATAAAGACCAGAGTGTGCAAGGGTAAAGAGTACAGGATACACAGCAATGTCCCAGCCAGGGTTAACAGACTAAGATCGGAATTCTTTGTTCTTTGTTCAAAGTCACACCTTTGCACTCTGCATACATTTTATAAACACACACACACACACACACACACACACACATATATATATACACTTTTCCCAATCCAAGGATCCAGCCCAGGTCTCCTGCATTACAGTTGGATTCTTTACCATTTGATCCACCAGGGAAATCCCAAATACACACACACACACACACACACACACACATACATCTATATTCCACCTTCCCTCAACTTCTACAGCCTTTTTTTTTTTTTACAAAATACGTACTTCAGAGGATACATGATGTCTCCAGATGACAACTGGGATCCTCACCCCTTAAACTTTTCTGGGACTTTGGGAAAGCTACCTTGGTCCCTGGGCCTCAGTTCCTCCATGTTTTCAGAGAAGGCAGAGCCTCCACTGGGTAGAAAAAGAAAGATGGCATCTCTGCCACTTAAGGCTCTGTCTCTCTGGATAGGCTATTGGGTCCCTGTAGGTTTTATTTTCCTCATCCACAAAATAGGACCAACACAGCTTTCCTCCACAGTGTAAGGACTCAAAGAGAGAAACAGACATAAGTCAACTCGATTCCATAAAGGACAGCTCTTCTTGTTATATTAGCAATAAAATCTGGCTTTGTGATGGGCCATCTTGGGTTCGTCTCTGTCACCACATTATTAAACTCCTGGGGACAGATATCACTATCACCTCCTACTCCCTGATGCACCCCTCCCTTAGCTCTGGCACCCCTCACTAAGGTGGACGTTATTTCTTACGCTCTGCGCTGGCAGCTGGCTGACCTGACTTGCATGTGCTCCTAGCCTCAGCCGGGAGCAGTGGGTCCTCTTGCAGGAGTGGAAGGGGTTGCCATCGTTACAGCGAGTGGTTCTCTCCAGAGGCATCCTCCAGCCCCCAGCCCCCTGCCAAAGTGGCAGGTGAATCCCAGGATTCCTGGAGAGCATTTGCCACCCGACTGGCCACCCCAGTGGTCCACAGAGCTGCTGCCTTGGCTGAGAAATTTCTAAACTCTGCTCAGCTGGAAAATGAGAATGTCCTTGGACCCTTTCAGTCAAGGCGGCCTGCCCAGATCTGCCGCCTCTGTGGGTGGCTGTATCCCGTAGCTCGCAACCTCTGCAACCTCGTGCCATGCTTTTTGGCTCACTGTGAGCCAACCAGGCCCCTGTCCAGCCATCCTGTGCCCACGAGCCCAACAGAGCACACCCCCACCCGCTCCAGCCCCACAAAGGCTCTCTTAATAGACTTTGGCAGTCTCATTTGTAGACTCGATTCATCCAGCAGCCAGGAATGATCTGTCCTGATGCTCTTCTCTCCTCTCACCCGCCCTTCCTCATTCTACCCCCCCACCCCTCACCCCCTTCCTTCCGCCTGGAGAGTGATTTGTCTGTGTTATGGGTAGGCCTGACAAACCATTCCACATTAGCAGCTAAGATGTTGTTTGAAATGGGAAAATTGCTGGCAAACTGCTCCATTAGTGGTTCCAGTAACAAATACTCTCTTTCCCCCAATGAAGATGAGATTGCAGGGGCACAAATTAATATGACTGTCTCCCCTTTTCTGCAGTGGGGATTACTCTTCAAGATGAATGGGTTCATCCCAGCCAGAAATGTGCTTCCTCTAGATGTAGCCTCCGAGGGAGCCAGCTCCTCCTGTCTCTTCCTTCTGCTTCCCCCAGCCCTCCCCTCCACACACACACATATCTTTTTGTGTGTCTTCCCAGCGAAGGGTTGGGGGCTCATCCATGCCAAATGAGGAGGTGATGAAAAGATCCGCACCTCGGAGAGATGGGAGATGGATGAGGAGGAGATGCTGAGTCCTCAGCCTGGACCAGGCCCTCATTCATCACCTCTAATAGAGGGCCCTGCCTCCTGCTCATGCCCGTTTCCCACCACACCTGTTCTTGGTGACGGGAAGTCATTTGAGAGATGAAAGAATAAAGAACGGAGAAGCATGCTCACTCCTCACGCTCCTTCTCTTCCAAGGAAGCTGTGGACCCTGAGCCTGCAGCTTCTCTTGTTCATTCTAGAGTAATAGAGGAGGAAGCATTTCAGCAAAGTCTGTAAGACCGTAAAGCCACAGACTGCAGGGGAATGGTCCATTCTGGGCTCCTGGGGCCCTCCAGATGTCAAGGATCCAGTTTGGGGAATGTCAGGCTGGGAGCTTAAAGACTGGTAGACTCCATCATATTAGAACAGCCAGTTAAAAACCCAGAAACAAATATTGAATCATTAGGTGTACACCTGAAATTAATATTAAGTTCTATGTCAATTATACCTCCAATAAGAAAAGAAAAGCCCAGAAATGAAGTCAGCCTTGGTCACGTC
The DNA here is from genome assembly GCF_019923935.1 of Bubalus bubalis. Classification (NCBI taxonomy): domain Eukaryota; kingdom Metazoa; phylum Chordata; class Mammalia; order Artiodactyla; family Bovidae; genus Bubalus; species Bubalus bubalis. The sequence continues at coordinate 396,509 of NC_059175.1, read as the reverse complement.
TGCCTGTGCAGCTTGCCAGCAGTAGACTACTTGAGGTTTTAACTGAATGGTGACTTGCTTCCAGGATAGACAGGCAATGCTACCTGTCCATCTCTCTCTGCTCATCCTTCTCTTTATCGCTTTGGCTTTTTCAGCCCTCTGGTTACTTCCTACAACCTTTCCTGAAGATGACAACTGCTTCCCAAAGACAGCTTGTCATCAGCAAGAACCAAATGTGCTCAAGAAGAAGTCATCTTTTCTAGCTTTCTCCCAGGGGAGTTAGACCCTGGGTTGGGCACCCCCAGACACCAGAACATGAGTCTCTGGCTTTTGACAGCGTTGACTGAGTCTCTCTTGTCCAAGAATGTGCGCCGTTGATGGGAGAAACGATCCTGTCCTCAAGGCCCCCGGCAACCACTGGTTGATTAATAAATGGTTGATCGACTCTTCTCTGCTCTGTTTCCCAGACGCCTGGAGCAGAACTCCATCAGATCCATCCCTGCTGGAGCGTTCACCCAGTACAAGAAACTGAAGCGCATGTGAGTCTCCCTGGCGAGAAAGGAGGCCGGATCTTTTCAGTTCAGGGGGTCATAGGTATAGTGGGCAATCTCCTCAGATAAGGAGCTGCATGACCATGCTCTGGAGAGCTCAGTGTTAGACCTGGAATGTCTCCCAAGACTGGGAGGTGCGGCCTGAGTGTAGCCTTCAGATGGGAAGGTGTGTGGGTTCAGGCATCTCAGAGCTTAGGCATCTCCAGCTACAATGCGGTAAAATTATCTGGGTAGGAGGTGGGACTGTGTTGGCCTAAAGAAGGTCCCATCTCGCCGCTTTACTGCCCTCTGGCTTTGGGGATGTGGACCTCAAGTAGGCGCTTCAGTAGAGATGTGACAGTGACTCCGTATCATCCCACAGCACCATCACCAACACCCGTACCACCATGCACACATGCAGCTGGCAAATGCTTAGCAGGTGTCCACTGGGTGTAGAGAGCTGTGCTGGCATCTATGGGTAGAAGACAAACTAAGATGAAGTCTGCTCTGATGATGGTGCTTACACATTCGAGTGGGAGGGCAAATATCAGAAATTGATCAGTACTAGAAAGTATTGGGTTGGCCAAAAAGTTCGTTTGGGGTTTTCTGTACCATCTTATGGAATAAAATAAAAGAAGGGACGAGAGTCATGGAGAGGCCGTCCCCAGGAGGGTTGGCCCAAGAAACCCTCTGTGTGGGTGACCTGAAGGAAGGAAGGGAGGGCGTCTAGATGAGCTCTCAGGATGGCTTGCACAATAGTGAGGCAGAATGGAGTGAATGGAAAGGAAAGTGGCGGAGATTGTGCAGGAAAGGTAGGTAAGGGCCAGGTCCTATGGACCCTTTAGACCCATGGTCAGGACTTTCTAATCTTTCTAAGTAAGATAAGAAGGTTAGATCATCACCCTCAGCCGTGATGATCCGAATCATGGCCATTAGCACCACATCCAGTATTACGCCATCACTACATCCTACCAGGACCTGGTGACACCAACGTGACTCACAGCCTCTGAGCCCCATTGCCCTCATCCCCACCATCGTGGCAACGTCATCAGCACCGCCCCTCCCCTTCACATGACTGCCATGAGCACTTCTCTGTGAGTCAGTCAGAGTGGGGCACTCTGAAGGGAGGCTAGTAGGACTCAGATACACCCGCAACCATTGCCATCATAGACATGAAGAACTGGGAGGGGGGCTCTCATCCCTTTTCCAACCTAAAAAATCATTTATGATAGCCCAGTAATCATGATGCCATTTTCATTGCGTTTGCTTCCTTCTCTGCCCTGACAAAGGAAGGAGAGAGAGCAGGTAGAAATAGGCATGGGCTTGGTTTTGTTCCCTTCCACTGCAGGCTGATTCATCAGTCTCCCTTGAGTAGGAGGGCCTACATTAAAGAGGTTAAGTGTCTGCTGGCTCCTTTTATGTTAAAAATAAATACCCCTGAGAAACAGTGGCATTGTCAAGCTTTACCCTCAGATATCAGGAAACCAACTTCCCATCTCCCTGGAAATCCAAACCAAACAAGATTTTCTCCTGGTACAGTTCCAGAAGTAGAAACCAACATAATGTGCCAGCCCTGAGCACATTCTCCTTCCCCCCACTAGGCAGCATTCCTGTTGGAGGGGCTGTATAAATATAGGCCTTAATATTTAAAATCTTAGGCCATTCATCTCCCGGTCTCCCTGCTTTTCCAGCTCATTTTCCATCCCCACCCTCCCAATTCATTTTTAAAGCCCAGCTTGATTATGCAGCCAGATAGTAATTTCACTGAAAAATGACAAATTCATTCACTGCCCCAACCTCTATCTCTTGCATGATTTAAGTGACTACTCTAATTTTTTGTGAAGTCCAGGTAATTTAGAACATGGCTATGTTTTACTGCCCTTTCTCCATCTGCTTAGAATTGCCACGATCTGTGCATTCAAAATTCATAAGACCTTCTCAGTTATGACCTGGGGAGTGAATTTCATTTTTGATCATTTTGATGCTATTGATATTTACTATGATGCTCTTTTTTTCCTTCCCAAGAGGATGGTGGTAGGAAAGAGAGAGCACTTAAAATTTTTTCTGACTAACGTCAGAAATCTAGACTGAAGTGCAAGGGCTTGGGAGATGTAGGGTCCCTGGTGAAAATAGATTTTAAAACACAAAGGGTGAATTCCTCCCAGGCGTATGTGACCAGTTTATCTCTACTATCTCACAGAAAGATGTTTTCCTTCAACAATGAATGAACCACATCCTCTTCTTATCTCCATTCCAATGACAAAAAAAAGTTTTCCTGATTGAATGTCTTTGTTCCTGAATAGAATGAATTTCAAGTGGTCAGCTTAGTGTAAAAAAAGTATTTCCAGGTAAAATCTAATATAAAGGTTGTGCTGTGGTTCACTCACTCAGTCGTGTCTGACTCTTTGTGACCCCACGGACTGCAGCATGCCAGGCTTCCCTATCCTTCACTATCTCCCAGAGTTTGCTCAAACTCACATCTGTTGAGTCAGTGATGTCATCAACCATCTCATCCTCTGTTGCCCCCTTCTCCTCCTGCCCTCGTCAGGAGAGGAAAAGACCCCAGCATCAGGGTTTTTTCCCAATGAGTTGGCTCTCGCCTCAGGTGGCCAAAGTATTGGAAGTTCAACTTCAGCATCAGTCCTTCCAGTGAATATTCAGGGTTGATTTCCTTTAGGATTGACTGGTTGAATCTCCTTGCTGTCCATGGGACTCTCAAGAGTCTGCTCCAGCACCACAGTTTGAAAGCATCAGTTCTCTGGTGCTCTGCCTTTTTTATGGTCCAACCCTCAATTCATACATGACTACTGGGAAAATCCATAGTTTTGACTATACAGACCTTTGTTGGCAAAATGATGTCTCTGTCTTTTAATATGCTGTCTGGGTTTGTCATAGCATTTCTTCCAAGGAGCAAGCATCTTTAACTTCATGGCTGTGCTCACCATCCACAGTGATTTTGGAGCCCAAGAAAATAAAGAGTAGGAGGGATTAGGGAGGATGCCAGTCTTACAGGGCTGGTTAAGCGGGAGCACTGACACTTGAAGGCCACACCTTCAAGATGTTGAGTTCTTTCCCTCCCATGCTCTTAGGCAGAGCAATATTCTACAAGTTCCACCAACTTCTAGTGTTTTAAGCTCATATTCCCCACTTGACCCTCATCAGCATTGGAAATTACCCTCTGTTCTGAACAGCTTGCAAAGGCCACTTCTTCTCCATCATCCAGGGGACTGGGGTAGGTTTGAGACTAACCATATTCTGAAATACTGATCTCAAGTACAACTCAGGGACCACCTGCCTTGGAATCACCTGGAGATTTGTTATGTATGCAGGTTTCTAACCCCAATTCCCCAGCTGGCCAAATCAGACTTTCTATGGGTGTGTTTAATTTTTTTTTTTTTAATCTTTTAGCCTCACTTCGTGGCATGTGGGATCTTAGTGCCCCAACCAGGGATCAAACCTGGGCTCCCTGCATTGGAAGCATGGAGTCTTAACCACTGAACCATCAGGGGAGCCCTTGTGGGTGCATTTTAATAAACTTCTAATGGGGTTTGAGAACCACTAGTCAAGGGTGACCCAGACACCAGGAATCAGCTCTGGGACCACCTGATGTGGACTGGGGTGGTCAGGCATGGAGATAGGTGGGCACTCAACCTTCCTAGGCTGCCTTCCTGTCCAGGGCCACCACCTTCTGCACCCAACTCGATGAAATAGAAAGGAGACTGGAGATGCCAGTTCTGTGCCCAAATTGCTGTGTCTGATCACTTGTCACTCCTGGTCCTTTACCCGCCATGGCTGCTTATTTCCTTCCTACAGAATTAAGAACCACCACAGTCAGTTCCCAGCTAAACTATCACTTCTCCAATGTCTGCGTGCATGCATGCCTGGGCACTCAGTCATGTCCGACTCTTTGCGACCCTACAGACTGTAGCCCACCAGGGTCCTCTGTCCATGGAATTTTCCAGGCAAGAATACTGGAATGAGTTGCCATGCCCTCCTCCAGGGAATCTTCTGACCCAGGAATCAAACCAAAATTGCTTGCATCTCCTGCATTAGCCAGCAAGTTCTTTACCAGCTGAGCCACTGTGGGGGCGGGGGGAGCAATCCCACGTCTACTCCCCAGCATCTTCAAATCATGAGACATCTCACCTTGTCCTTAGAGAAAAATGCTTCCAGAAGTTTAGCTGTGAACTTAAAACTAATTTGCACTGACAAGGCTAAAGAGGGCTTCTCCACTGGTCACAGAATTTTCTCTCACATGGTAAAGGGCTCAGGACCTTGAAGGGACATCCCACTAGGAATGTCACCAAAAAAAAAAAAAAAATCATCACCAAACAAAACAGGCTTTCTCACTGGAATGATCTAAATACAGACTATGCACTTGCCTGAAGTGCCTTACTAGGCAGCCACACTGAGGCCCAGCAAGATTAGGGTAATCTGGGGCATTTGCTTGTTAAGACCCTTATACAAAAAAAAAGAGCTCTGAAGAAAAGCCTGGTGTAAGCTGATGAGTTTGCGAGCACAATCTGTGGATTTGTTAGAGGCACTCTTGCCTGCTCAAGGGATAAGCCCACCAGCTGTGCCTAAGAAACGTTAACCTGAGAAGCAGCTTTCAACTCACAAGCCATGGAAACAGGGAGGGAAGGGAGCAGAGACCTAAGCACAAGTTGTCGGGCAGCCCTTCTGAAGGCTAGTTTCCCAAGTGGTGCTAGTGGTAAAGAACCCGCCTGCCAGTGCAGGAGACATAAGAGACAGGGGTTCAGTCCCTGGATCAGGAAAATCCCCTGGAGGAGGTAATAGGCAAACCGCTCCAGTATTCTTTGCCTGGAGAATCCTATGGACAGAGGAGCCTAGCAGGCTACAGTCCATAGGGTTGCAAAGAGTCAGACACAACTGAAGTGACGTAGCACACACATGCAGAAGGAGTAGAGAAACAGGCTCAAGGAATGCACTTAAGAGGCTAGGGGAGCCGGGCGTCTGACTTCAGCAGAAGCAGTTGCTTAGACATGCTTTCTTCTCAATATTCCCCTGTCTCCTCCTTGTTGACCCTCCAAGGTCCCCAACTTCCCCTCTTCTTCACAAAAGCAAAGACCCGTTGATTTATTTTGTTAAAGATGAGGCACCAGAGTTCATTGTAGCTGGAAATTGGAGCATCTCCACATCCAGGGACAGGAGCCCAGAGGCTGTCTCTGAGCTAATGACTCCTAAGAGACATCTCTGCACTCAGGGAAATGTCGTTAGTGAGAACTAGATGTGGGTGTTCAGAAGTCACTGGGGTGCTGCGGAGTGAGCAACCTCCCGATAGGGGAGATCCCAATGCCCCAAGGCTGGGTTAGCTGCCTTCTAACACACAGTATCCTTCTCACTCACATTGTTTCTGGTCTTCACCACCCTGGGCTTGCTTCCGTCCAAGGAGTATTGCCAGTGGCATTCACATGTCTCAAAGTCACCGTGAGGCTCTCATGATGTCCTTATACCACACGGCTGAAGATGCACTGAACCAGAGACTGCAGACACTGCTCAAAACCTCCATTCAGGTCAGGGAGAAGTCACTGGGGGAGGCAAAATGACTCAGGACTTTATGGGAGAAAAATAAGCATTTGCCAAGACATTACACAGGAAGGTGAGGCTCACAGGAACCCTGGGCTATGTTTGGGCGAAGCTGGCTTTTGCTTCCTTTATGCTATAATTACCTGGTTCTGCAACCTACGATAAGGCCCTCATCGAACTGGGTGCCATTTCCCACCTGCAGAGCGAAGGCTGCCATGTGCATGGCCGTATGTCAAAGTCAAGGTGCCACGAGTAAGTGTGCTTTGAAAGCCAAGAAGAGGGATACACATATGTAACGCATTTTATCATGAGGCATTTGAATTGAATGATCTTTAAGACCTGCTCTCGCACTATAAATAAATAAATTGATGAACTCATCCTCACCATTTTGCATACCTGCAATGCTTGGTCCACCCCTCAGATATGGCCATATCATACCTTTGAGCTGTGTTCTCAGACTTCCCTGTTAATTTTTCAGAGACATCAGCAAGAATCAGATCTCAGACATTGCTCCAGATGCCTTCCAGGGTCTGAAGTCGCTCACGTCACTGTAAGTGGGGAGCAGAGGCATGTGGGGTGGGAGTGGGAGAGGGATGCATTCATATTTTCCAGGCGGTGTTTATCAAGGTTTTTATGTTCCCTTACACACTTGTGGCAACCTGGTAAAAGAAACAAATATTTCTTCAGGGGAAATTGATCTTGGGGAATATTTCTACAACCCAAATGCATTATTTGTATTGATTAAGTGCCCACCAGCCTTCCCAGTTATTGGCTTCTAATTCGAATGCATCTTCTCCTCCAACCGCATTCCCCCACCTCGGCAGCACTGTCCGGGGAGATGGAGAGAGAGGATTGTAATGTATGATTAGTACCATGTGCCCGTGTTTTCCATGCATGTGGCCTTGTCTAGGGAGGATCTCATTTTCTTCCTCTGATTTTAAGGCTTTTTCTCCAAACCAATCTCATGGCTATTGTTCTGAGAAGGCATCAACCCCATCCTGTAAGCCTTCCTTTGATTTTGAAACCCGAAAGCAGGCTATTGGATGGAACCAAAGCTGTGCCTAGCAGGGGCTCAGAGACCCCCTGGGACAGGAAGGCATAGAGCTTTGTTCTGACCCTGCTGGTGACTTGCCCTGTGGCACAGGACCATCACGTGCATCTGGTGTGCATGTTCCCTCACAGGCAACATGGCACAGTGACACCTCTCCTGCCTGAAATGCGTTCATGACTGCAGTCCCGACAATCCCTGGCAGTACTTACTGAGCACTTACTGTGTACCTGGTACTCTTCTAGGAGGCTTGCAAACTTCATCCTCACAAGGACCTAAAATAGGAAACCTGTCCTCATCTGTCTTTAATGGTTCATCTAAAAACTGGGTCATCTAAACTCTATACAAACAGAGGCTTTTGTCTCTTTTGGTCCTGGCTGAACCTCTGGTACCTCAAATGGTACCTGCCATGTAGTGATTGTGCAAAAAAAAAAAGACATGTTGAATAAACAAATGTAACTTTGGATATCCAGAGTCCACAGTAACAAGTGAGAAAGGCAGGATTTAGACCCAAGCAGTCTGTCTCCAGAACCATGCTCTTGATCCCCATCTACACTGCATCCTGAGATAACGTGAAAAGTACAAGATACAGCTAAGGTGTCATCAGTTGATATTTGTATTATTTGGTGACCTGCCCTACCTGGCAAGGAAAAGGATGCTCAGAGGCGAGCTGTCCGTGCTTTGTCTCTCTGTGCAACCTATTTGTTTAATTGATGAGTGGGCAGGTAACAAGATACACATTTTCCCCCACCTGGCCCTATCCTGCTGGGAAGGGGCTGGAGACAGGGAGGTCTCTTGATTCAGCTGTTGCCTGCTGCTGGCGGAGTAAATTAGTTTCATTTATCAGGTAGAACATCTGGTTGGGATATCAAAGACAGGATTGTGCGTAAGATTAGTGTCTGCTTATTGTGCTGAAGATCACAGAGGAGGAGGGAGAGTGGCTGTCTGCCACCAGGATCCTCTCCCTGCCCCCGCCCTCCTGTCCCCTTCTGCTTTCCCTTTGCCGGGGTCTGGGAGCCTGCTGAGGTCCGTGAGACACTTCCTGTCTTACAGGAAAAGAAATTCACAATCTGGTTGCCAAATGGGAAACTGGCATGCCACTAGCCAGTTCTGAACTCCATCAGGGCATTGTTTAAATGAAGTGCTCTCATCCCCAGTACACGTATCATCCATTCAACAGATGCTTACCACGTGCTGAGCAGCCTCACAGGCTCTGAGAAAGTGGCCGTGACTGGACAGGCAAGTCTTGGCCTCAAGGGGCTTCGAACCACAACACCCCCTGCCCAGAGTGAGGAGCGGCCAAAGCAAAGGGCAAGAAGGGCTTACCCCATACCTGTGCACCGTTCTCTCAAACAGGCGTTCACCGTGTTAGATCCTGCTCAGTTTTCAGCTCTAGGGAGCCAGCCGTGAACAGTCCACATGATGTCATCACACACACGGGGTCTATTCATCTATTAAAGGGGGCTGTAGAGGAGACACAGAAAATCTTTAAAATGAATAAATGTGTAATAATATAACATGACATAATGAAAAGGGGTGAGGTAATAAAAAAATAGGTGATAGAAAGTGACTAATGTATGTAAACTGTTACTTAATTTAAAAAAAATCAAATGCAGAAAGACAGAAAATGTTGACTGAGATATTCAAGAGAACCTTCCAAGGACGAGGTGTTTAAGGCCAGATCCGAAAGGTGGGAAGGGAAGTCCAGGAAAGAGCTGAGGATACAGGCAGACAGGTCTATGCCCAGAAGCCCCCATCAGCCTCCAGAGAGTGGCTTCGACCCACTGAGGCTTAGGCACACCCCACGAGGACCTGTGATTCAAGGACCCCCTTCCCCACCCTGCCCGTCACCCACCAGCCCCTGCTGCACTGGAGGGCCTGCCATCTGCCGCCGAGCAGACAGTGATGGTACTGCATTTGCCACAGTGAGCAGGGAGACAGTCATATGAGTTACAAATGGGAGCCTGAGCCAGCATGCTGACTTTTATTTAGTCATTAATTTGTTGAAACATTAATGAAACACACCCGCAGGCTGAGCGGGACACTTATTCTCTCCTGGTGGTGTCTGGAAAATGGGGGGTGGGTTTATCACTCCCATTTACCATTTCCTCATCCAAATATTTTGCCTCCTCAAAGACACGTCACAGCCTGGATTTGCAATCGGAGCGGGAATCAAATCTTGAGTTAATTCAGTGTGCTCCAGGCCTCAAGAGGGAAACATTTTTTTAAAAGATCTTTCTTAGCTAAGTTCCCTCCATCTCAGAGGAGGCTGGACTCAAGAGATCATCAAAGTCTGTGCCACGGATGAGAGAAGAGAAGCCAGCAGTGTCTACGGAAGAGCCAGACTCAGGAGACTTCTTCCCCACACTTCTGGTGCGTCAGAAGTCACCAGAGACCAGCCCTTGAATAGGAGACCCGGTGTGAGGGACTCCGTAGGCTGGAAGACAGAAGGGTAAAAAGAATTCCTTGGTTCCTGGAGCTCAGAGAAGGGAAAAAGAGGCTGGAATATAGAAGCTGCTATTACTGCAATAACAGTTCCTTGCTCCCTAGTTTTTCCAAAGAGCCGGTTCTTGACTCCAGTCCTTGAGCCATCTGGGTAGGACCCCAGATATCCAAAGCCCAGTCTAGATGGATGATTAAAGGACTCAGTTCAGGAATTCCTTAGGATGGAACAGGATATTAAAAGGAAACATTCTGTAGGCTGGGCTCAGCCTGATCAATACCCATTGAAGACAAGAAAACACAGGGCTGGCTGGCTTCCCACACGTCTTATTTATTGCCAGGGTGTGAGTCATATTAGCAGCTCCGGGAGACACCACAAAGGGACTGTGTCTTGCTATTGTGGATTACTTATTGAGTGGGGCTGCCCAGAAGGAGATGAGGATGGAGTCCTTTCCTCCTCGCCTCTCGGGTGGCCTGCCCCTCCAGCCTCAGAGGCGCGAGCTCGCTGTCTCACTGGTGAGGAGGAGGGAAGAGGCGGGCTGGGGAAGGCGATGCTGAGATCCCACCGGAATGGGCCGAGGTGGTGACCTCCTGCGTGAAGGGGTGACAGTGGCCTCTCATCCACAGTGACCACTGTCCCCTCTGCTCTTTTCCAGGGTGCTCTACGGAAACAAGATCACGGAGATTCCCAAGGGACTATTTGATGGGCTGGTGTCCCTGCAGCTGCTGTGAGTAGGAACTTTGTCACTAATATTGTCTCTAGAACGGTTAACAGGCTCTTTTTTGCAAACTTTGAGCCATGCTCTGTAGAGTTCTTCTTTTGACTTTGTGCTCATTAAAAGGAAAAAAGAAATTGTTTTGAGCTGTCCAGCCCTCACCTCCACCGCCTCATGTTGGTGGAAAGAGAGCCGGGGAGTTGGCAGAGGAAGGCTAAAGTCAGTGTGAACAAGCTAGGTGATGCAGCTTGGGAGCCTGACCCGAGCAAGAATCACCACCCTCAGGCTTGGGGGGCTAGAAATTAAGCCAGAGTCGAATCCCACGATAATCCTCAGTATTTAGGGAACTAAAACATTCATACACTGTATTCCAATACTAAAGCTGAAACAGAGCTGACGGTAGACATGTGACCTTGAAGGAGGTAGGGGTGGGGCAGTGAAATAATTAGGAGCATAATCAGTCACTGTTGTGACTCTATCTGGGAAAGATATGGCTGAGGTGTTTATTTAATTTAAAGGAGGATTTCTTGCCTCAAATTTTAAGCTCTGGGATTATTTATTTGCATTTATTTCATTCTGGTCATTTGAGCTTAAATGTTTGAAGAAAGGAAGTGAACTCTGATGTGGAGAGACAAGGAAAGGAATTTAGCTCATCTTGTATTTTAAGATTTTATGATCAGGCTAGAATTATCCCTGGTTTGTGATCAGGTAGCCGTAGCATCTACACGCATGTACTGTGGGTGTGGGAAGTGTGTGTGTGTGTACACGTGTGTGTATACACGTACACATCCATGTCTGCACATCATAATTCCTATTGGTATTAGGAAATGATCTTGAGTATCCTGTTAGCAATGGACAGTACCAAGTTTCAGAGAGATAAATGACTTGCCCTCAATCATACAGAAAATGGGTGTGGAAGCTGGAGAAGAGCTTACATGGTCCTGTGGCTCAGAAGGCCCCCACACCTCTGAATACCACAAGAAGCATGCATCTGAGTACAGATGAGTGTGTGTGTGTGTGTGTGTGTGTGTTTGTATGTGTGTGTGTGTGTGTGTGCACGCACACACGCACTCATACATGCTCCCTTGTAAAATCACCTCCAAGTCGCAGGCCCCTTACAGAAGGGGCCTGGGCCCTTCCTGCCTCCCGTGTGCAGTTAAGTGAAGCTCCATCACAAGCTTGCTGACAATGTAGTCAAGTTTTATCTCCAGATGGGTGGGCAGTCAGGAGCAAGGGTGGATAGAAGAAGGTTCACAGTGCGTCTCACACAGGGACGCCCAAGACTCTTCAAGAAAAAGGAAGTGAGGCTTTTCCTTTAGCCTTTTCTTCCCACATCTCTGCTCTCTACCCTTTCTGTGCCCTGTAAGACTCAGCCCTGGACAGAGTCTCCTCACACAGTATCAGCACATGAATCACGCCTGGATGAGGTGGCCAGCTAGTTTTCAGACAGGGCATCCATCACAGCACTGGGCAGGCTTGTTTCAGTGAAGAGGAAAGGCAGAGAAAGAAAATTCAGTGTCTTTTTCTCTGCTTCCTCTTTGTCCAGCCCTGCACACCTCTGTCTCCGTGTCTGTCTCTCTGTGTGTGGCTCTGTGTACCTATCAGTGCTCAAGGGTCGCAGCCCTTGTTGGGCCTTTGTGGCTATTTGTTAGAATGACATGTCAGGGCTCTGCAGTGAGCTGGGGGGGTTCACAGATGGTATTCTTTGCTTGGAGCAAAGAACATGTAAGGTATAACTGCCACCAGAAGGCCAGTTGACTGTACCTATTAATCCCCTGCCAGAAGATAACAATAGGATGGCCTAGAGGGAGATTCGGAGGTGTCGTGTTTCACTGGGCTGGGGTAGATATCCTGTTACAGTCGTGTTTTGATTGTTGAAAGCTATATGCCCTTGTAGGCATTAGGGAGAAACATAGAACGCATCAAAGTGCCCAGCAGGGTGCAGGGCATACAGCAACAGTGTCACGAACGCACGCTCGGGGGCTGTTTCTTGCCGTTCGCTCTGTTTATGTATCTGCTGTTTTATCTGGCTGTGTCAGCACTCAGGTGCAGCACTAAGGAGTTTCGTTGCGGTGTTTAGGCTTCTCTCTGGTCGTGGTGCCTGAGCTTGGTTGCCCCACAGCATGTGGGGTCTTAGTTCCCTGATCACGGATCAAACCCCCGTCCCCTGCACTGGAAAGCAGATTCTTAAACATTGGACCATCAAGGAAGTCCTGAATGCATGTTTTTTAAAAAGGAAATAGATTCCAGCTCCCAGCTGACAGCAGTCATAAGATGACTAGAGCTTTGCATAGGCCAGGAAAAAACTCTGGTTGCGTCTCGTTACTTTGAGCTGATGGAGCTGAATATCTGGGAGTGAAGACAAAGCTTTTCTCTTCCCTTGAGACCAAGAGTTGACACAACTCAAGTTCCTCACTTTCCAGAAAGAACCAGCAACAGTAGCCGTCATTGGGCTCTGACCTGGTGTTGAGCAAATTAGAAAACAGATTCTGATTGGATTCTCCTTGTTAGACTGGAGACATTCTGATAAGAAGGCTCTGATTAGAATACCCTGCTAGTCTGGGAAATTTCCTTTCCTTTGACTTGAAAGCTTTCTGCAAGGGTTTTGTGTTTTTTCTTCTCTCTCCGTCTCTCAAACTATGGTCGCATCACAAAGCAACTATATTCGTTGGAAGAACTGATGCTGAAGCTGAAGCTCCATTACTTTGGCCATCTGATGTGAAGAGCCAACTCATTGGAACAGACCCTGATGCTGGGAAAGGTTGAGCGCAGGAGGAGAAAGGGGCGACAGAGGATGAGATGATTGGATAGCATCATCGACTCAGTGGACATGAGTTTGAGCAAACTCCAGGAGATAATGAAAGACAGGGAAGCCTGGCAGTACCAGTCCAGAGATCACAGGGATCACAAAGAGTCAAACACAACTTAGTGACTGAAAAACAACAGCAAAAAGCCAAGCTGTCTCTGTCACCCAAAATGATCTTGGATGTTTCCTTTCTGGAACTTAAAAAAAAACCTTTTTGTTTTATATTGGGGTCTAGCTGATTAACAATGTTGTGATAGCTTCAGGTGGACAACAAAGGGACTCAGCCATACAAATAGATGTATCCGTTCTCCCCCAAACTCCCTTTCAAACCAGGCTGCCACATAACAATGAGCAGAGTTCTCTTATATAGTATGACCTTGTTGGTTAGCCATTTTAAATATAGCTGGCACTTCTTTATAAATTCCCATGTGCCCGTACTTTTCATGTTATACACATTAAATTAGAGTAAAAAGATGACTGTAAACAAGAGACAGCCGCTCTAGTTCCATGACCAGCCCACTGTAGTACAATAAGCAGCGTTCATACTCAGCCCATAATAAAGCAGGTGTGTTGAAGCTAGTTGTCCTGCCTGCCCATCCCCTCTTTCCCCGTGTCCCCAAACTTTTCAGCTACCCTACTACACTAGGCCAGCCTGTTAGGTACCCATCCCTCCCGGGTCATCTTCATGCCCTGTTGCTTCAGGCAGATGGCCAACACTAACGGGAAACTCAGTCTTCAGGGCTTCTCAGAGGCTGCAGCCAATAGGTCTCCATGAACAAGCTTCAGCAGCCCTGGGAAGGGACTGCAAGTCCAGTACCCTGTCTTCTGGGTGTCAGCCTCGCAAGAGTCACCTCCTTTAGCTGGAGTTCCAAAATCTTCAGCGCTTCCCGGACAGCTTCTGTCCCAGCTGGTGTAGAATCATGTCCCGCACACGCTGGCACAAACCCTGCTGCTCTTGTGCAGATGGTTTCCGTGGTGAATTCTCTCGGCGTACTGAAAAGGTCAGGAAGTGCTTTCTCTTTTTTTAACTTTGCGTTTTATATTGGAGTATAATTGATTACAATGTTGTGATAGTTTCAGGTGGACAGCAAAGGGGCTCCAGCTATTTCTTATACTAACCTTCAGTCATGGCTTCTGCAAAACTCAGAAAAGGCTATTCTCATATTCTTCACGTGTTTGAAAATAGTATGTCTCCCCGTAATTAATCCTAAAAGGTTCAGTTGCTGCAGACTTCCATCTGCATAAATACTGACTACAGACTTAAAAGTACAGACTTACATCTGTATAAACACACATTTGTTGTTTAGTTCGAACAACCCTTATGATCTTTGAGGGTATGAACGAATCTGCCAGCTTTCTTCCTTGAGACAGGCTGCTAGGATGCAAGTCAGGGGCCCAGTTGGGCAAGAAGTGTGTCGAGACATTCCATTGTAAGCTGCGGGGAACTGAAACTTCCCACATGGAGACATCTCAGAATCACGGTTAGGACGGGACATGCCACTGGACGTGTACTCCCAACTCTGATCACCTGAGAAGTGACCTGTCCTCTTCTCCCAGGCTCCATCTACCCTCTTTATCACTGGAAACTTTAGTGTGAAAGCTTAGATCTTACCATTCCCCTGCCCACCGTGGTTCCTGGGCTCCTGGAGATTGTGATCCTGAGTGTGTGTCCAGCCAAAATGCCCCCAGATTTGTGAGTTTGCAGCTCAGGAATTGGCCCTCTCTAATGCAGGGAAGCAAGCAGCGAGAATGTCTCCAGAGCCATCACTTCTTCCTTGGATGGGCGGTATCAGGCTGCAATGTTACAGCTCCCCAGGGGTCAGTGCATTCAGTTAGTGCTCACTGATTGCACAGCACACATGGGAGAGACACTCAGGTGGGGTGGGCAGTCATTTGAGGTGGAAGCTTTCACATAAATCCTGGCTCCAGTAGATGTTAAACCTGCTCCAGGAGGTCTTAACCCTAGCCACACTGTCTTGGGGCTGGGAGAAGTTAAGGCAACCCAGGCACCTGTTGTTTGATTTTCTTGGAAGGCAGACAAGACCATTGAAGGGTCTTGGAGTTTTCCAAGCAACCTGCCAATTACAGGGCAGTGAGCAAAACTTAATTCCCTATAGCTCACTTTCCCTCACCAGCTATTTCACTAGTACAGCTACTGCTGCTAATAACATTTATTGAAGACTTAATATGCTCCAGAACCTGTGCTAAGCAATTTCATGTACATCTCCTCATCTAACCTTTACAACCATGCCAAGAGGAAGGTATTGATGAGAGGCTCATTTTACAGATGTAGAAACTCAGCAACTGATGATGTAGGTAGCTTGGCCATTGTCTCTCAGTGTGTAAGTGATGGAGCACTGGAACCCGAGCACTCTGAACGTGGAGTCCCTGCCAGACATCTGCGTCTGACCCAGTCGTGGGTCAATCTGCAGAGCTAGTTTGGTGATACATGAAACAAGAATTCCTCACTCTCTCAAGCCAAGGAGGAAGTACCATGGAACTGTTACTCAGCTCCTCTTGTTAGCCTCAGTCTAAAGCATGGGCTCACTGTCTCCTGTGGCACATCCTCGAGTTCACTGTCCTCATCCCCACTAGAGTTTGCCCTGAACTCAGTGAGAGGGCGGTCAAGAAGCTGCTTGTTTTAAAAGACTGGGCTAAGGTGAGATGATGAGAATTCTCTCCAGAAGTAGAAGCAGACTTACTTTGTAATGCATTCCTTCTATTATTATTTTTTTTTTTAATTTACTTGTCTGCACCAGGTCTTCGTTGCAGCGAGATCTTTGTTGCCGAGTGCAGAACCTCACTGAGGCACGTGGGATCTTTAGTTGTGGCATTCGAACTCTTAGTAGCCTAGTTCCCTGTTATTGTTGATCAGCTGTTAAGCTGTGTCCCACTCTTTGTGACCCCATGGGCTGCAGCACGCCAGGCTTTCCTGTCCTTCACTATCTCCCAGAGTTTGCTCAAACTCATGTCCATTGAGTCAGTGATGCCATCAACCACCTTGTCCTCTGTCGCCCCCTTCTCCTCCTGCCTTCAATCTGCCAGCATCAGGGTCTTTTCCAATGAGTTAACTCTTCGCATCAGGTGGCCAAAGTATTGGAGCTTCAGCTTCAGCTTCAGCATCAGTCCTTCCAGTGAATATTCAGGACTGATTTCCTTTAGGAATGACTTGTTTGATCTCCTTGCTGTCCAAAGGACTCTTAGGAGTCTTCTCTAGCATGACCAGGGATCAAACCCAGGCCTCCTTCACTGGGATTGTGGAGTCTTAGCCAGGAAAGTCCCTGTCATGCATTGTTTTTGGCTGCTCCGGGTCTTCCTTACTGCACGCAGGCTTTCTCTAGTTGTGGCGAGCAGGAACTACCTTCTAGTTCTGGTGCACAGGCTTCTGTCTGCGGTGGCTTCTCTCGTTGCAGAGCACAGGCTCTAGGGCACACAGCTTCAGTAGTTGTGCCACATGGGTTTAGTAGTTGTGTCCCACGGACTTGGTTGCTGCGAAGCATGTGGAATCTTCCTGGATCAGGGATTGAACCCGTGACTTCTGCATTGGCAGGTGGATTCTTTACCACTGAGTCATCAAGGAAGCCTTGTCATGCATTCTTGAGGGAGGAATTCTTCCCTCTCTTGTGTATCTGGAGCTCCCTAAGGGAAGCTGAGTCTCTTAGGGAGAGTTAAATTCTGGAATCATTCCATGCTTTGGTCATTGAGTGGATGGTTTATCCTTGTTAAAGGGTTTATCCCTCTTAAAGGACTGATTCAGAACCAGGTAGTAATCAGATAGGCAAGTGTGACCCTAGTAGCTGTTGGGGAAGAAAGGAGCAAGCCAGCTCACACAAGCCCTCCATCTCCTGAGAGCAGGTGCTGGCTCCCTTGTCTGATTTGTCAGTATCTCAGCTTCCCTCTGGTTGCCTTGCATGCATGCTCAGTCGTGTGACTCTTTGGGACCCCATGGACTGTAATCCGCCAGGCTTCTTTGTCCATGGGATTTCCCAGGAAAGAATCCTAGAGTGGGTTGCCATTTCCTCCTCCAGAGGATCTTCCCAACCTAGGGATTGAACCCGCATCTCCAGTGTCTCTTGCATTGCAGGCAGGTTCTTTACCCACTGAGCCACCTGGGAAGCCTCAGGAGGTTACCAAAGGTCAAAATAAATCCCTCATATTTCATATGGGAGGGATGAGAGCATGTTTATTCTAAGACAAGAGAGTGGCCCTTGTTACACTTAGTAGATAAAGAGTTTCAGGATGGCAGAGGGTTAATTCTAAAGGAAAAATTTTAAAAGAGAAGATACAAAGGGGTCAACTCTAAATACTGCAGGGGTCAACTCTAAATACTGCAGCTTAATCAGGGGTCCAGAATGGCTCCCCTAATTGGCATCCTCACTAATAGTTTATGCCAGTGCTTAATAGTGGGAAATACTCACAGGGACACACAGTGAATTTCTGTTTTCATAACAGAGCCTTTGCAACCCATTCCTTTTTTTATTGGAATAAAATAGCTTTACAATGTTGTGTTAGTTTCTTCTGTGCAACGAAGTGAATCAGCTGTATGTGTACACATGTCCCCTCCCTTTTGAACCTCACTCCCACCCACCCCATCACACCCCTCCAGGTTATCCCATCACACAGGGGCTGAGCTCTCTGTGCTTTTTAGCAGCGTTGCACTAGCTGTCTGTTGCGGTCATGCAGTGTATACATGTCCGGGGCTACCCAGGCGGCTCAGCGGTTAAGAATCCACCTGCCAATGCAGGAGACGCGGGTTTGATCCCTGAGTTGCGAAGATCCCCTGGAGGAGGGTATGACAACCCACTCCAGGATTCACGCCTGGAGAATCCTATGGACAGAGAAGCCTGGCGGGCTGCAGTTCATAAGGTCGCAGAGTCGGACGCGACTAAAGCTCGGACGTGACTAAAGTGACCTAGCATGCGTACACATAGACACGTCAATTCTAATCTCCCAATTCTTCCCACCCTCTTTTACCCCCACTGTGTCCACATATCTATCCTCTATATCTGCATCTCTTTTCCTGCCCTGGAAATAGGTTCATCTGTACCATTTTTTCTAGATTCCATTTATATGCATTAAGATGCAGTATTTGTTTTTCTCTTTCTGACTTACTTCATTCTGTATGACACACTCTAGGTCCATCCACATCTCTGTATGACCCAGCAATCCCACCACTAGGCATGTTCCCCGTAACCTATTCTTGAAGAATGATTCCCCTACTGGAGGAGGCAGAGAAAGGGTTATCCCCTGAGGTCGTCGGTACCACCTTTCCCCTCCATAGCATGATAAACATCTGAGTGTTTATGAAACAGAAGCTGACCACGCGACCCCCCCTCAGCCTCACTTAAGAAAAGGAGGTTCCATGAAGCACCCAGGTTCCTGGCAGGAAGCTGGGCTCATCCTCCTGTCCCGTGGTCTTTCCCAGGAGGGCTTCACTTACTCTCCAGGACGTGGCCGCTACCCTCTTTCTTGACAGCAGTTTCCTAAGAACACCTTGTGCATCGGGGTTTGCATTATGCTTTTGGCATTTGCAGACAAACACAGTATAAGTAGGAGGAATAGCCTTAAACTGCTGTCTTCCGCAGACCTGTGGGCAGATGTGGAGAATATAAATATCATTCAAATGAGAGCTCAGGCCACTGAATCAATGTGTGAACCACTGGCGTTGCCAAGGTGATTTTGATGCAATTTATCATTAAACCTGACTCCAGAAGTTGGTGTTTTCTCAACCTCGTGGCTAAGGCTGTAAGCTCAGGGGAATCTTAACGGAGGAGGGGATGTGGGCAAGGGCAGAGCTAGAAAGGCGGCCTCAGTGGTCTGCTGTCCCATTACTGCTCCTGTAGCCAGAGACGGGAGCAGAGCCAGTCATGAGAAAGAATAGCTGCTGCCAAGTGAACCCCGAACTTGTGGCCTCTTTAGGGTTAGGGTTAGGGTGAACCTCTCTTCCCTTCTGTGGCCCATCTCCTCCTGTTACCTGGACCCTGAGTGGAGGAGGCTACAAGCTGCTGTGAGTGATGGAAGCCCCTGGGATTCTTGCGGTCAAGCCAGGCCTGATCACGCAGCAGGCCTGGAGGCAGGGGCCCTTCCTCAGCCCAGACCCAGGACTCTGGATATTTTATTCCACCTCTCTCCACCCCACGCTCCAGCTCTGACACTCTCCATGGATTCTGTTGCCCACTTTGCTTTTTCTGAAGGCAACAACTTCTGGAAAGGATAATCTCTCAGCAGCATTGTTAGGTTGGTTAGTCAATGGGCTGAGTGCTAATACCTCTTGACATGGAACATATGTGGAAGCTGAAAATGCTCGGTGAAGAGGCGGGTAGCAGAGTGCCTCACAGAGCTAGCGGTTAGACATAAATTTAGAAGGGGATGTGCGCGTGCTCCACTCTCCTTGATCTCCTCTGAGGGGAGCATGGCTCTGTGCTTTCATTTCATTGTAGAATCATCACTAAGTCAATGGGAGTGGCTACAAAAAACCAACTTCCACCTCCTCCCAGAAGCTGCAGGCACTTCCCACAGTCGGAATAGGAGCAAAGTCTTTGAACTAAAATAGCATGAATCCAGATCTCGACCTACCACTTACTAGTTGTGCCACTTCAGGCAAAGGTACTTACGCTTTGCGTGTGCCAGAGGTATCATCTGTTGGACGGAGGGGCACTTACCTCTTGAGGCTGTCGGGAGATTCAGCAAGTTATTATTTGTAAAGGGCTGGGAGAGCGCCTGGCCACACGCAGTGTTTATTACCTGTTAGGTCATGTGGCCCCAGGTTCACCTGACAGGATCCTCTCGAACCCTCATCCCCACCAACCTCCATCTCTTTTCTGTTTATATGGCCTCTGAGTTTCCTTTGGGAGGTGGGTCTGGGAGCAGATGGCCCCGATAGATGGTTGGATCTGCTTCCGGGGAAATATTTATGAACAGAATATACCTCCAAGCCCTTCCCCCTCACTGGATCCACCAGGCCGTCAAGCTGAGACCTAGTTGGGGATCAAAGTTTGGACCCTGAGTACCAGGCTGTCTCTTGTGCGAGGTGGACTGGAGCGTCCCGTCTTGCATAAGGGAAGCTGTTGTCTCTGCTTCCTCGCTCTCCCCTGGTCTGCCTCGTGTGAGAATCCAGGTTGAGGGGAGTACAGGGCTGAGTGTACCAGCTCCGCAGTCAGCATTTAGTCAGTGGGCTCTGGAGGTTGAGACCCTGCTTTGCACAGGTGCAGGCCACTCAGGGAAGAGCCTGCCATCGTGCCCATGGAAGTTTAGTGAGCATTTCAGAGGGCATCCCATCCCACCCACCTGGTGCCGGGCACTCGCTAAGAGCCAGCGGGACTCCTGATGCCTCTTCACAGCCAAGAGGCAAGCAGTCTTCCAGACCCAGCCAGACCTCCATCAACCTGAAGTGTGCCCAGGTGCGTTCCCAAGCTAGCAAAAATAGCTCCCCAGGGACAGGGAATACCTTCCACCAAGTACAGGGGCAGAATACGGATTTTTCTCTCCATATGGTGGGTGAGAGATGAACTTTGCACTCAGGTAGACTGGAGCTTCACTATCACCTTGGTTAAATCCACCACCGTTCTGACCCTCAATTTCTTCATCCCCCAAAATGAGGACGATCGCAGTGCTACTGTGAGGGTGAAAGGAGACACTACGTGAAAAGCGCTTTGGAAAACCTTTCACACAGGGCTGCTCACAAAGCTGCAGTCTCTCGAGACAATGCTACATTATTATTAATTCGCACAGCCGTTATACCACTGCTCCTCAAAGGGGGATGAATGGCGACAGAATCAATCCCTCCATTGAAAGAGGGAGAAGGCTTGTGTTCCGAACTTCTTACAGAATTGCTGAACCCTATTTCAAATAGTTAGTTACTGTCTCTTTGCTCCATCATAGGGTAGGGTTTTTTAATTTAGTGTTTTTAGGGTGTTTGTTGTTTTTTTTTTAATTCCCCTGCAGCTCTTGTCCTCTTGTACCAGATAGCTGAGAGATCCTTTTATGGAAGCCAGACTGAGCTGAGTAGCTGCCAACCTTCCTCCCAGAGGAGATGGGACAGAAGGACAGGCTGTTGGATGCTGCCGGTGCTGGGGATCAGTGAGGCGGTCCTGGGCATCTAAATCTGGATAAGCAGCTTAGCTTTATCTCTCCCTGCACCTACGTGTCTTGCCTTAGGGAGCCAAGCATTCCTGGGGAGAATAAGTGACCCCGAGGCGCTGCCCTTTTGTGTTTCTTTCTGCTCCTGCTGCTCGCGCTATCTTTGCCTCATAATCGTGCCAGCCTGGGTTGTTTTGATGCCTTCCATCTTTGCGATAGCATCCCATGCTGAGAGGTCTAGGAGCAATGGGGAACAAGAAAGCATCTGGATCAAAACAAGAAGCCTCGATAGTCCTGATGGGTGAGGAGCATTGCCAGAGTGGCCTGCGATCTGGATGCCCTTTCAAGGCGGATCGGAGCGCCATTCCACTCTCCCCGTGGCCACCCTCCTTATCTGGTGTCTAGCATTCCCCAGAACCCAGTTCTGCAGTTTGTCTTTGTGAATCTGCCCTCAGGTCTCAAATTTCAGTTCCTACTCAGACAAGGTCGGAGAAGGCAATGGCACCCCACTCCAGTACTCCTGCCTGGAAAATCCCATGGATGGAAGAGCCTGGTAGGCTGCAATCCATGGGGTCACTAAGGGTCGGAGACGACTGAGCAACTTCACTTTCACTCTTCACTTCCATGCATTGGAGAAGAAAATGGCAACCCACTCCAGTGTTCTTGCCTGGAGAATCCCAGGGACAGGGGAGCCTGGTGGGCTGCCATCTATGGGGTCACACAGAGTCGGACCCGACTGAAGTGACTTAGCAGCAGCAGCAGTCAGACAAGGTAGGGAGAATAAGCTTGAGTTGTTGCTGCTGTTGTTGTTCAGCTGCTAAGTCATGTCCAGCTCTTTGAGACCCCATGGACTGCAGCACGCCCGACTCCTCTGTCCTCCACTATCTCCCAGAGTTGGCTCAAATTCATGTCCATTGAGTCCATGATGCTATGTAACCGTCTCATCCTCTGCCTGCCTCTTTTTCTGCCTTCAGTCTTTCCCAGCATGAGGGTCTTTTCCAATGAGTCAGCTCCTCACATCACGTGGCCAGAGTCTCAGAGCTTCAGCTTCGGCATCAGTCCCCTTGAGAGGGGCAGGCACTAGGGAACGATGAGGACGGTGGCCCACGGGGCGCACGTCTTATCTAAAGAGGGCAGCTGCTCCGTGACCGCCCCCAGGAGACCCAGTGTGACTAGGACAGCTGGTTTGTTTTTTTTTCCAGGAGAAAATAAAAATCTTTTATGGTCTGTGTGTGTATGTGTGACAGAGAGAGACAGACAGAAATATCCAGATTTTTTAAATTAAAGTATAGTTAGTTTACAGTGTTGTATTGGTTTCTGTTGTCCAGCAGAGCGATTCAGTCACACATGTATGTGCATATGTATGTGTGTATGTGCATAAGGTCTTTTTCATATTCTTTTCCATTATAAGTTGTTACAAGATATTGAATATAGTTCCCTGTGCTATGTGGTAGGACCTTGCTGTTTATCTGTTTTATATGCAGTAGTTGGTATCTGCTAATCCCAAACTCTTAATTTATCAGTCCACACCCCGCTTTCTCTTTTTATAACCATGAGTTTGCTCTCTCTGTCTGTGGGTCTGTTTCTGTCTTGTAAATAAGTTCATTTGTATATATTTTAGATTCCACATATAAGTAATATCATGTTTTTAATCTTTCTCTGTCCGACTAATGTCACTTAGTATGATCATCGTTAGGTCCATCCATGTTGCTACAAATGGCATTATTTCATTCTTTTTATGACTGAGTAATATTTCACTGTGTACATATATGTATACTCCACATCTTCTTTATCCATTCATCTGCTGATGCACATTTAGGTTGCTTCCATGTGTTGGCTGATGTAAAGAACGCCTCATGAACATTAAGGGGCATGCATCTTTTCAAGTTTTGTCTGGATATATGTCCAGGAGTGGGATTGCTGGATCATATGGTAGTTCTATTTTTAGATTTTTGAGGACCCTACCTGCTGTTCCCCATAGTTGCTGCACCAATTTACGTTCCCACCAACAGTGTAGGAAGGTGCCCTCTTCTCCACACTCTCTCCAGCATTTGCTGTTCATAGACTTTTTAATGATGGCCATTCTGACTGGTGTGAGGTGACACCTCAGGGTAGCTTTGTCCCCACCTTCAGCACACTGGGAGGGCTGGATGAAAAGAGTTGCATGTGGCATGTTGCAGGATGCTGCAGAGAGGGTCTGTCCTTAGGTCATGAGATAGCACCTCAGACCTGGTCTCTTTACCTCATTCAGTTTTTCCCTCAAAAGGCCCTGAACATCAAGCTTGGAACAAATCATTTACCACTTACTTTATTTTTCTTTTTAACAAGAAAACCAAAAAATAGTTGTGTGAAGCATCTATTCCTGACTCATAGGGGTTTAGCCCTATTGGACTCTTTCTCTTTTCTCCCCGTTTCTGTGTTCCATAGCATCTTCCTTGGAATGCTCCTCACCCCGACAAATGGAGTGACTTTGAGTAAAATTTAATATACAAAGCATAGGATATTCTTGGGGGGAAATTGCTGCAAAGGGATAGACATATGGGCAGGGTAGATGAAGCACTCATAAAGAAGAAGGAAATCCTCCAGAGACTTCAGTTACCATAACTGCTTCCAGCATACTCCTTGGAAATGCATGACGTTGTACAACTCCCCTCTCTTTCCCCCAACTCTCAGCCTCAGTTTCCTCGCCTTTAACATGTGAGGCTGGCTCTGCCCCTCTGCCCAGGTGACTGTGAGAATGACGGGATGTCAGGAAAGCACGTTGGAAAACGTGAAAAGTCTTCTAGTAACGTGAGCTTTTTGTTCCACCGCGAGGCAGGAGGCCACCTGTGTGAACCCTTGGGACCCCTGCCCATCATTAGCCAGATTAAACAGGCAGCGCTTCCTCTTGTCACCAGCGCGGCCGCCTGCCTCGCACAGGATGCTCAGGGGCCCCTGTGAGGACGGAGCTGCAGCCATGGAGAGGTGGCATGGATGGCTGAGCTCCCATGGCAGTCCCTCCATTACCAGTTCCAGTCTTGTGGACCTTGGCACCAGGAACTCTAGAGGCAAGCCAGCCATGATGTATCTCTCGGGTCCTTCCCCGGGAGGGAAGCTCTGAGCCAGTGTTAAAAAGAGAAAATTTTACAATTCAAGATTTTTGCTGGTTAGTTTAGTAGCCCCTCACTTTCATTCAAGAGCAAGTGAGAAATAGAAATAGTTTCACATGAGTTTGAAGGGCACAGCTCATCGGTCTAGGATCATAAAGGGTTTTTAGGACCCAAAGTGCTTGCCTTGGCAGCCACATCCTGGAAACACTCCTGTAACCCTCCTTCACTCTTGCTGGGCCAGCCTTTCACCAGAAAGCTTTCTTTTACAGCTTTGTTTTTGGTGGGGGCAGGGTTCTGAAGAATTAAAGCCACAGCCCTCGTGGATAGGAAGGCTGACCCTGGGGGATGGGTGTCACCTTAGATGAGTGTGATCCCCTGGACTCAGAGCTGGAGCCAGGTGTATTTCTTAATAAACGCTTGGGCTAAGTACTAGGAATAAAGGCAAGAATAAAATATATATCATTTGTGTACTGTCTTGAGTAGGAGGCAAATATCTTCTGATCACAAGTTGAGAGAAGGGCTATGAGGGGAGTAAACGGGGGTTATGACGGGCAATCGTGGGGCTGCACTGGAAATGAGGTGGTCAGGGTAGGCCTGTCTGAGGGGGTGGCATCTGAGCTGAGATACAGAGGAGGAGAAGGAGTCTCCAGATGAAAGGGGTACAGAGTATGTTCAGAAGGCCTGGACCAAAGCTCGTGGCATATTTGCACAATCACGAGGGCTCCTTCCGTGTTTGTGTGTGAGAGACTGAGACTGCATGTGTGTGTGCACTCATGCCTTCCCGTGGCTGAATTTTTTCTGGGAGAATGACCTACGGCTTTCAGCAGGTTCCCAATGGGATCAGTGATCCAGAAGAATTCTGAGGAATTTTCTGAATCAAAATTACCTCTTAGTCAGCTACAGCTTCCAAGCAATTGTGCCAAAGATTTCTTTCTTTCTTTCTTTCTTTTGAGACCTGGAGGCTCTGCCTTCTACAGTAGAAAGTGGAACACGCAGGGTGCGATTTCCAGTCTTCCTCCAAGGGCGTGGGTGCAGGGGAAGGCTCAAGGGGCTGGTGTGCCACACGGCATCTGTGCTGCGCGGCTGCCAGTGCCCGGGTGTGGTAGGAGATTGCGCGGCCAGAGGCCCGCAGGTCCCCTCTTTCTCTGGTGGGGGGGCCTGGCCGTCAGGAGGGTGCTGGGAGGCCGGCAGCCCTGCCCCTGCTCTGCAGGCCTCACTGGGATGAGGCAGTCAGCGGCCTCTCTTCTGTCTGCAGCCTCCTCAATGCCAACAAGATCAACTGCCTGCGGGTGAACACGTTCCAGGATCTGCAGAGCCTCAGCCTGCTCTCCCTGTACGACAACAAGCTACAGACCATCAGCAAGGGGCTCTTTGCCCCTCTGCAGGCCATCCAGACACTGTGAGTATGTCAGGAGTGCCAGCACAGGCCACCGCCGGCGGTCCCAGAGAGCACTCACAACCCAGGCAGAGCGGGCACGTCCCAGAGGAGCCCCGGAGCCTGCAGCCCGAGCAGAGCACCAGTCACAGCGCTAGCGGGCCTGTCCTGAGCACTCATGCCATGCTCACTGCTCCACGGGATGGTTTCCCTGTATCCAAACCACTAAGCCTCACAGCAACCCTAGGAGGTAGGTGCTACTATGATGCCCCATTTTTGGTAGGAAACCAAGGCACAGAGAGGTGAGGCAACTTATTCAAGGTTGCACAGCTACTAAGCAGCAGGATTTGAATCCAGCCCAAGTGGCTGGTTCACCTGCTGTCTTAACCACTCTGGGTGCTGTATTCTCTCTGAGCAGGCTCCGTCTCTGCTGAAAACTCATTCCTGCCCGCTAATACCTGTCCCTCTCCACACCACAAAGCCAAGTCTCTGGGACAGGCACCTTGTACCAGAATGCAGGGGTATTTCACCTCCCTCTTTTGAGAGGAGTTCCTCACTTCCAAGCATGGCATACGTGCGTGCTAGGTTGCTTTAGTCATGTCTGACTGTTTGCGACCCTATGGACCACAGCCCACCAGACTCCTCCACCCACGGAATTCTCCAGGCAAGCATATCAGATGTTCATAAACAGTTCCATTAGACAGATGACACCTGAGGACAGATCTCAGCCTGTGTTTCTGATGGCTCCCCCCCTCAGCTTAGACCCTCGCCCCAGCGCCAGGCCTGACCGCGATCCTGGGGGTTTCTGGAGGCCTTTTGAGTCATCTAGCGCTCACTGCCCGTGGAGCCAGAGACAGGAGCCACAGAGAGTAAGGACAGCTGCCGCACACTGAAGCCCGACCGTGTGCTGAGCACCGCGCGGCGCTGTGGGGGGTTTTCTGAGTGAGCCCACGGGGCTGACGCCCCCGTGATGCTGAGGATAATAAAAGCAAAACTTGCTACTGTAAATGGAACAGCCGCCCTGTGCCCGATGCCACACCAGCTGCTTTATGCACCGGGTGTTCCTGAGCTTGGAAAACAAAATTCAGCCTGCTCTCCGCATAAACCCTAAGCCCGCAGCTTACTCTGCCCGTCAGCAGTGTCATGGGTGAGGTTCGAGACCTGGGTCCTGCCCCAGGTGGGGAGGGTTTGGAAGGCTGATGCCCCAGACTGGGTGCCAGCTGCACCTTGACTGGCTTTTGCCAACAGCAGGCCTCAGGCCCCCATCCAGGTCTTGTCTGGAGGTCTTGTCTTAGCAGCCCCGGCACCCACCGAGGCCTCCTGGGGCACTGAGGGTGGGAGCCTGGAGCTGTACTGTCAGCGCCCGTGCCAGGGGGGCGGTGGCGGAACAGAGCCCCGAGGGCCCCCCTAATGAACTCCCATCCCTCTCGCAGCCACTTGGCCCAAAACCCGTTCGTGTGCGACTGCCACTTGAGGTGGCTGGCTGACTACCTGCAGGACAACCCCATTGAGACCAGCGGGGCCCGCTGCAGCAGCCCACGCCGGCTGGCCAACAAGCGCATCAGCCAGATCAAGAGCAAGAAGTTCCGCTGCTCAGGTAATCAGGTTACGGGGCTGGGCCCCACCTTCCGACTCAGTACAGCAGCCCCGGAGAGGCCGATAATCCAATCTGGAGGACATCGCATGCTGTAATGGCTCCTGGGGAGCATCTCTGCAAATTAAATTGGGGAAATTCAGTTAGCCCTGCAGAAAACCAATTAGCTTATGGATTTAAAATAAAACACACACACACAATACAAGCACTGGGGGGAGGAGGGGCACAGTTTTGGAGATACAGAACCCAGGCAGCCACAGATCTCCAGAGCCAGGTGGAAGCGAGGCCATGAGGCAGCATGGACACATGTGCTCTTAGAGGATATGATTGATTTCCTTGGCTTTTAGTTTCCTAACCATGCTCCCCAAGTGGCAGATAGAGAAATTAAATCTACCCCAGGCCAGGCTGCGGGAAACATGCAGTCCTGGGGGCTTCCTCTTGCCCTCGAAAGCCACCTTCGGAACAGCCCTTAACCCAGAGTGTAGGTTTCACAGACATGTCTGCTCTCCCCTCCAAACTAGACGGGTGCTTACTGATCCCAGAGAGAACCACAGAGAGTGTTGCTCAGGAAGAAAGCACAGCCTTGCTCTCTAGTTTTCAAGCTCTCTCTAGAAACCTTCCTCCCTGCTGTACCCGGAAATGAAGCAGGGGGTGAGTGGCAGGCGAATTCTCAGCTCATCTTGGAGACAGAACTTGTTCTCCTTGACCCACGAGCTGAATGAACAGGCTGTTAGAAATGGCTGTCATTTGTCCTGTTTGCTACTGCAGAAAAAAAAATCGCCAAGCTGCTCTGTGCTCCCAGTGGTGAGATGTCGATAGTATGACGTGGTGAGGAGGGGTGAAGCCAAGCCTGGCCACCTGTGTGTCATCAGGAACGGGTCTTCTTCCCCTGCCTAAGCGCCGTGTGTAGGTGGGTTTTCCTGGGGAGAAAGCCGCATGGATCCTAGTCGCCAGGAGGAGAGCAGCAGGCCAGCCTCCGCCTCTTCTTGTTGTTCTTATCCTCTAAGTCAGATTCTTCAGTCTGTGTCTCCAGAATGATAAACTTGGGCTGTCTTATTTTTTTCAGCAGAAGCCAATACCTCGAGAGGGCTTGGAGGGACCCCAAGGACTCTGTGGCAGTCTGAGACACTGATCTCAGTTTGTCTTCCCCAGAATAAGTGTTGATTACAGAGCAGTCTCTCACCCCTGAGGAGCACTGTGCTCAGGGCTCCTTGTTGGGCTTGCTTCTTCCAGGAGTCACGTGAGATTGTTCTAGGAGGGACAGGGGTCTTGAAGCAGGATTTTATTTCCCTGTCCAGGGATTGAACCTACCTGCCAGTCCACCAGGGGCTAGAGTCCAGAAGCCAAGTTCCCTGATTCTTACCCCAGTTTGAAAGCAAAACTGTTTCAAGGAGGTAAAAACTGCAAAACAGGTACAAAGTTTATTATTAGAGACAGCACAACATATGGGAGAACACACAGAGAAACAGTTTATTTATTTAAGTTGGAAGCAAGACAGAAATACATACCCGGAAAGGAGTGCAGGTGTCCTGAGTGAGGAGCTAAGTAAAGAAAGGATTTAAATCACTTACATCAGACAGTCTTTCCAGGTCTTTGTTTACCTTTGGCTCATTATCTTGTTTCTTTCTCCACACCGAACTCGTTCTTGGACCAAGATGTGTGTGCAAATTTTTGCCTAGATGGATCCCTCCACAGAGGTCTATGGATGGGTATCCACACTAATTATGGGGTGGTGACCCCTCCATTTTTGACCCCAAAGGAACCTTCCTGTGCATGTGCAGACAGGGGAGTCCTCCTTGACCTCAGGACTGGGCACTTTATCTCTTTTCTTTAGCAGAGCTCAGCTTCTGCCACTAGCTTTGTCCTTGGTGTGTCTAGGTGAGAATAAAGCTTCGATTTTACTCTGCTAGACAAACATCAGGTGTCCAGCCCAGGGGCCCATCCGTCTCCTCCCTCAAAAGCAGCAAGAGCGGTCCCCTTGCTGCAGCAGCAGGAGCTGAGTGCTCAGAGGTGAAGGGGCAGGCTGTGGTCTCAGCAAGCAAACAGTAGGGGCAGGCTCGAACCCAGGGCTGGCTCGCCCCGCCACACCGTGGAGCACATGGCAGGGCAGGGCCTTTGGGAAGGAGGCCCCACTGCTGCGGTGACTACCTCCCCCAGCCTGTGGCCCCAGCCCCAGGCCCTGAACTCCTTCCTTAGGTCCCTCCTTGGGGCCCACAGCGAGTCGGGGGGAGTGTGCTCTCTGTCTCTGCGCCCTGAGGCACAGCCATCTTTTCCCCAGGCCCCTTCCTCATGACTTACGCCCCTCATCCCTCCCACCCACTCTGTTCCTACCCATGTCTGGCCAGGGCTGAGCTAATTAGCTCTGACAAGCAGTTGTGCCCAAGAAGAGAGGTGATAAGATGCCAAGGAGGCAGGGTGCGGTCTACCCACCCCAATCCCTCAGTCTCACGGGGGTCCGGTCCTGATTTCAACATCCTGATTGACGCCAAGACCCTGGGGCATAGAGCAGGGTGGAACCAGCCCAGGGGTCAGCCATTGGCTCAGAATGACTGTAGGCTGGGACTGGGGATGAGGTACAGACAGAACTAATTAGGAGAAAGAGGAATCAGCCGGCAGACCTAGAAACAGTAGAGCTTAGTTCTAACTCGAGCTCTGCCACCAGCTACCTGCGTTCACACTGGACACAGGGATCCCCAACTTCCAGGTCGCAGACCTGTACTTCCTATCAGACCAGCAGCGGCATGAGATTAGAAATAAAGTGCACAATACATGTGATGCCCTTGAATCATCCTGGAATCATCCACCCTGTCCCAGTCAGTGGGAAAACTGTCTTCCACGAAACCAGTCCCTGGTGCCAAAAAGGTTGGGGACCGCTGTGAGGAACGCTGTCTTCTTTTCCTATGTGGGGTAGGAATGATCTGGAATTTTAAAAAGGAACAATTAGGGAAGGCTTCTCTGGTGGCTCAGGGGTAAGAATCTACCTGCTGATGTGGAAGACATGGGTTCTATCCCTGATCCAGGAAGATCCCATGTGTCTCGGAGAAACTGAGCCTGGGAGCCATGACTCCTGAGCCTGCGCTCTAAAGCCCAGGAGCCACAACTACTGAAAAAAAAGATTTTTAATTAAAAAAAAAAGAAATAGGAGAAAGGGACAGGGTTTTTTGACTCACCTTGTCTAAAATATTTTTGTTCATCAATACTAAGCAGAAAGATGATTCCTATAAAGGTAGAGAAAGAGCAGTGGTAATCCTGACAGCTACAGACAAGAGAGGCTGAGAAAGCTGGGTCCTGGTGAACTCCGAAGGCCTTGGCTTTGAGAGACACTGGGACCCAGACATGCTCAGCCTTGAGGGACGCAGCAGCCGTGGCTCTGAAGCTCTGTTGCCTGGAAGCTCAAGAAGAAAGAAGGGAGGGGCAGGTGATATGTACTGAATTTGACAGATAACAAGTCTGCATTTTACTTTCCCCTAAAAGCACCCCCATTGCAAAAACAGCTGATGTAATTAGGAGCCAATTTGAGGGCTGCTATTGCAATGCGTAAAGCCCCTCCTTAGGCTGGGCCGTCTGGCTTCCCAGCTGCCCTGTGTCTGCCTCCATCAGCCGCATCCGATGCCCTAGGCAGCAAGATCGGGTTAGAGGTGAGTGCTGCCTGCTGCGGTAATCTGACCATCAGATTAAGTCTTCAGAAGGCACCGTCTGGCTGCCTGAGACCCCACGCCCATCCTCAGGGGAGCATTTGGAGGTTGGAAAATGCTGTCTGTCTTCTGACCTGCCTCCTCCACTTTGTGTGTGGAGATTCAGTGGGCAAGAAACTCCTGGTGAAAAGTACAGAGTGGCATCCTCTGTGTCCTTGTCTGCGCAGAAATGGCACAGAGCAGGACACTTCTCAGGGCACCACAGAGCTTTGGAGCCCCTGGGGGCCATTCAGGCCATGCTAGAGAGCTGAAGCCAGCAGCGGAAAGTCTTATCTGAGATTATAGAGTAGGACTCTCAGGATAGCGCAGCGGTAGAGAATCTGCCTGCCAGTGTAGAGATGCGGGTTCAATCCCTGGGTCAGGAAGATCCCCTGGAGGAGGAAATGGCAACCCATCCCAGTATTCTTGCCTCAGAAATCCCTTGGACAGAGGAACCCGGCAGGCTATAGTGCATCAGGTCGCAAAGGGTCAGACACGACTGAGCAACTAAACAAATAACAGCATTCTCAGGACAAGATCTGTAACCCAGGCCTTCTAATGTTGAGAAGATTCTTGATTACTTTTCTCCTGGGTCCCTCCATTTCCTTCTGTTGAGGGAAACCAAGATAATCAAACCAAACCAATCTGAGGGCTGCTGTTGCAAAGCATAGAGGCCCTCCTTAGGCTGGGTGTCTGGCTTCCCAGCTGTGTCCGGGAGGAGAAGCAGAAGGAGATTTTAAGGCTTGGGGGCAGGGGCGTGAACGGATGGGTTTTCCCTTCTCGGGCACTGAGGGCCTGATCAAACTTGAGTATGAAATCCTCAGACCAGAGTGTTTGCAGAGCTCTGCCTGACTGGCGGAGGGGAGAGGGAGGGACAAAAGCAGAGCTGAGTCTAAATGACAGTGGCCACCTCCAGAGAGGGCTTAGCAAGAGGCGGAACCAGGTGCGGAGCTGTAGAGTGACTTGGACTAACCAGTCAGTCAATGCAGATGACCTCTACGCTGTCAAGATATTGCCGCCATCTTTCCTACAATCATACTGTGGAGGAGCGGTGACCCTGTCCCTCCTGTCAGAGGGCAGGACACGGAGGGTCCCAGTCACGTAGCCCTGACTCTGGCCTCTTCAGGATGCACGCATCTCCTCCCCGTGGCTTGGGCGGGAGTTCATGAACACCACCCCCAATCTAGTGCAGACAAGGATATAAAGGCTGAGCACCCTCATCTGGGCCATGGCAAACAAAGCGATTTGTTGTTGGTCTCTCCAACCCACTTCCTGATTCACAGTCAAGGAGGAAATCAGGAAGGACCCTCGAGTCTGGTACCTCGCACTTCCTTTCCTTCTCTCCGTCTGAGAGAGGCACCCCGCCATAATGGTTGGGCTGTGGGTTTCTCAGCCCCAGACCCAAGGCCCCGGATTGGCCCTGACTCCCCCTGCTGGGAACATACACCGTGTCTCCGTGCCACACCCGAGTGATCTGGGATGAAGGTCCGGACGCCAGAGAGCTTCTGGGGCCTTAAAGGATACTGAGGAGACGGCAGAGGGACTTGTACTAAAGAAGAGCATTGCAGCTCTGCTGGACCACTGGGAAGCGTGGCCTGTGTCTTTACTGAAGGCGCCAGGGGAAAAGGTTACAGAGGCACCCGGCCGAGGGGCGGGCCCGCGGCAGCAGAGAACAGAGAAGATGATTGAGTGGGGTGCAGAGTCTCAGTTCAGGCCTGTGACGTGATCACAGATGTTTGCGGTCTTAGTTCCCTTGGGAAGGATGTGTCCTGCCCGGAAACTCCGGAGTTAGGGGTGTCCAGTGGCCTCCCGTCGGTTTTCCTCCCTTCCTCCTGTCTCCCCTGTGGGCGGGGTGAGAGGGCAGCGAGCTCCCGGTCTCTGGACATGCTCCTGTGGAATCCCACCCCCGGTACTAATCACCCTCGGTGGGGGCCTGCTCTGCCTTCCGCTGCTCCACGCTGCTTCCTCTGAGCGCTCCTGTCCTCTCTCTGACGCTGCTTCCTGACCTTGACTCTGACCAGTCGCCGCGGGGCTTTCCTTTGTGCTTGATCTAACCATGTGGTGGAACGATGGAAACGGAACATGGTTCTGTCAAGCACCGCGGAAAGCACCGCGCTCTCCTGCAGCATGGCCCGCCACGCCGGACACCTCTTCTCTGCTCTGGAGCACCGCACCCGCCTCCGCCAGACCCACCTCTCCCGGGCCAGCCTCACCATGGGCGGGGGTCCAGGGGCGGGGAGCAGTCGCGAAGGACTCACAGAGTGCCCCCCACCCCCTCCAGCTAGCAGATCCGGGCTGAAAGGGGGGCTGCAGAAGCCCACCGGGGCGGGGCGGGCCCAGATCTGCCTCCATGTCTCTGTCACAAGGGAGTTGCTCTTCCCCAAGTCTAGTCCCAAGTGCCAGCCAAGGGGAAGGTCTTTAAGTCTAGTCCGAGTGCCAGCCAAGGGGAAGGTCTTTAGATCTGAGACCACTGCTTTTCTTCTTCCATTTGAAGGGAAAATGTATACCCAAGGCATATGCCATTTGCTTCATCGAAGAGCCCCAGACCAAGGTCATCTTCTCAACTGGTTTAACCTGAACGTCATACTGGAGGTGACCCACCCCTCACCCACCATCTTTACCAGGAGCATTAGGAATTAATGTGAGCATGAGAATGATGAAACATCCGTGAGTCTGAGACACTGGGTGTAGCCTGAGGCTTCTCCTGGAACTGACCCCGCTCCTCATGAGGACTTTGACCCTGGTCCCCTCACAACCTAAGGTCCAGGCTGTTTCCTTGAGCTGTCAAGCACAGTTAACATGAGACCAAAGTGCTGGGCTGCTCAGTGGTTCTAGTTGACTACCATGTAGACCCTCCTGCCTCTGATAATAAAGAGAGGGGTCTTGGGGCCTCCCATTCTGTTTATTTCTTGATAAACCCTAGACCCAGCATAACCAGAAGATGGTGTTGTTGGTTCATACCCTGCAGTCTGTATCCTGGCCCACATGCGAGACAGCTCGGGCTTGAGCCAGGAGCTGAGTTCTGGGCTCCCGTGGCAACGTGCGGCTCTTACTGTCTTTTCTCTCTCAAGTTACCCCCAGAGCCAGGGCCCAGCATTGCTGAGCCATGGAGAATCCTGTTTAAATCTAGATTCCTTTACTATGGGTTGAGTGCTTACTCTAGACCCAGTGCTGAGCTATTTTACATCATCACCTTGTTCAGTCTTCACAACAGCCCTATAAATCCCATTTTGCAGATTAAGTATCCCCTAGAGAAAGGAATGGCTACCCACTCCAGTATTCTTGCCTGGAGAATCTCATGGACAGAGGAGCCTGGCGGGCTACAGGGGTCGCATGAGTTGGACACGACTGAGTGACTAACACTTTCTTTTTTTTATATTGAGGCACAGAGAGGTTAACTCACTTGCCCAGGGTCATCAGAGTCCAACATGAATGCTGTTTACAGCTGTAATCCTCAGCCTTCCCAGCTATGGACAAGGCCCTTTGCCTTGAATTACAAAATCAAAAAGACATTGACTTGACTTGATAGGATATTGAAAAAATCTTTTAACACCCCCTTTCAAGCTTCCTCTGTTAACCGTAAAAGGCTTGAGCAAGAAAGAGAGCAAACACCCCTGTTTACACGGCTCCTCCCCTCCAGCATGAATACCATACCAAGACCCATTTGGAACAGAACAAGTCCTCGGGCCCAGAGAAACTCCCTTTCCCTCTGAACAGAGGGGGCATGCCGAGTTTTCCTGGCCCTCAGCTGGCTATGACCAGGAAGTACCCAGCTGCAGGCTGTGGCCATTTCCCTCTGCTGCCAGGCAGATGGCTGACTCATGTCTGACTCTGAGGGGCAGAGCTCACTAGGACAGCTGTCTGCCCAACCAATCTCCAAGTTCCTGGTGAACAGTTGGTGTTTCCTGGTGACCAGGCAACTGATATCTGGTCCCCCAGCCTTTGCCCATGAGTGAATAACTGTATGCCTAGCAGTGTTCTCTTGATTCCATTCATTACCTCTGACCTCTGCTTGTCCTTTCAAGCCGAAGAGCCCCAGCAAGCCTCCTGCTCCCCCTAGTTCCTCTTTCTGCTCCTTTCCTTCTTCTTTCATCCCACCCACCTTAGGGAGCTAGAAGAGGATAGTTGTGTGTGTTGGCCTTTCCTTGGTCCTCTGATAATGGTGCATCCATGACTTCTGTTCAACCAACTCATTGCCCAGAGGATGGTGCGGAATGCAGACTGTTCATGACAGCAGCCACCCTGGGCCCAGCGCCAGCCTCAGAGCCGAGTCCGTCCAAAGAGTGGGAGCTCTGGCTCCTCACCTGCCCCAGGCCCAAACCATGCCAGCGTGGCACACATTCTCTCCTGGGAAGTGGCAGCAGGGCAGGGGTTCATAATAAAGTCACATTGCTGTGCATCCACTCCCCTGGTCTCTTAGAGTTTCTCTGTGCTCATGTTCTAAGTGTCGTCGTTCTGAACTGCCTGCCAAGGGGGAGGAGGGCTCCGGGGGCAGAAGCTGGTGAAATGCCAGTTGACGTCAGTTCCCCCAAAAGCCCGTTTCAGCCAGGGTCTAGTTTTATGGCCCTTCTTCAAATCCTCTGAGATCTCTCCTCTCTGAACTCTCCCAAAGAGAAGAAATGACAGCCTATTTAAGTTACTCCTCTCCTACTAAGTATTTCTGTCAGTGACGAATAGGCATGGAGATTGAAATTGACTTTTAAAGCTCTAGAAAAGTTAAAAATACTTTTGGGTAGTTATGAACATTAGGCATAACAAATGGCTCTGAGAAACCCTGGGTAATTTGGGTAATGAAATATGAAGTGATGGAGGTGGCATTTCAGGCTGGCCCTGGCTGGGGCACGCACCCTTTCGGTCTCGGGCGTACACCGTTATTAACATTTCTGGCTCCCGCTCATAGGAAATATCACACTCCGACCCCCTCGTTATTACAAACCAGGGCAATAACAAAAACAGCAGGGGAAAAAATGTTGGGAAGAACATATTAGTCTATCGAATCTAATTGCAAAATCATTTCATTAAAATGGGTCGGCGGCTCCATTGCAGAGGTCGGCCAGTTGTAGTCTAAGTATACTACAGAGAGCGATTCCCGCTAAGCACACATGCTCTCACCTTGATTAAAACGAAAACGCATTTAATCAGTGGCTGTCCCTGGCCGCGGCCCAGCCGTGCACATCTTCAGGCTCATTGTGTTGGCGAGCAAACTGTCCTCCCTCCTGTCTTTCTGGCTTTGATCACACAGGGCTCCTCCATTTGCAATGATCCCACTGTAGACACCCTCTCAAGGAAAAATACACAAAAAGCTTCTTTACAACTATGGGGAACCCCCGTCAGGGAATAAGAGAGTGCTGTCATTCGGCAGGGTCTGCACGATGCGATTTACCCAAGACTCAGCACACTGATGTGTCTGGGAGGAAATGGCTCAGGTCAGAGTTATTCAGTGGGATGGCTGCTGGCAAGCCAAGGGCAAGAGATTTGCATAATACATTGTACCAGGAAGCCATCCAAATAACCGGGGATACCTGCATGAATTTTGCTTATACAAGCCTGGGATGAAATGGGGTGAAGGAGGTGGATGGGGAAGGAGCAGAGAGGGAAAGGAAACAGGTCCAAGCCTTGACCTTCTGTTTTAGGTAGATGATGTCCCTTCAGAATCAGAGACCCCCTCAGTCTCTCCCTAATCAGGCATTACCATGGGCAGAAAATGTGAGGAGTGAAAAATAAAGCAGTCAGTGGAGACATTTCCTTCCTCCTGTCTCCCCAAGGCCCACTGGCAGAAAATGCCATTCAGTTCACCTCCACTTGACCGTATTATCATTTGCAGGACTGAGGTTAAGATTTTGTCCAAAAGCAGATCTGCAGTAAGCATGGTGTTAGTCACACAGACCCTGGCGGCAGTCTGCCTGGGTTTGTTTCTCTGCCACGTCCTGAATGACCTGCAGCCCTCAGTGTCCTTATCTGTAACATGGAGTCATAATAGTCCCAGAGTGTGGGACGGATTTAATAGAGTCATCTGTTTGAAGTGCCCAGAATAGTGCCCGGCTCGTGATTCATGCTCCATACGTGTCAGCTATTATCACTCGCTATGCTGATTGGGCTTCCCTGGTGGCTCAGAGGTTAAAGTGTCTGCCTCCAATGCAGGAGACCTGGGGTTCAATCCCTGGGTCGGGAAGATCCCCTGGAGAAGGAAATGGTAACCCACTCCAGTATTCTTTCCTGGAGAATCCCATGGACAGGGGAGCCTGGCGGGCTACAGTCCACGGGGTCGCAAAGAGTCGGACACGACTGAGCGACTTGACTTCACATGCTGATGGTAATGGCCTCTGACATGTCACATGTTCCACTACGTCCTAGGGGGAAAAAAAACAGAATCACAAACATCTGTAGAACTCTTGACCCTTTTGACCCTTGCCCAGAAGCTCTCCACCATCTTGATCTTCCTTGAATCTTCATGACAACCCCTGTGAGATAGGGGCAACTATATAATTCCCATTTTACAGGCAGAGAGATTGAGGTTTAAGTAGCGAAGCCTGGGCAAACCTGCGCCCTCTACTGCCCAAATCTCTGTACTGCAGGTGCCCCATTCTACTACTAATATACGTAAGTTGGCGAAGGCCCACCTCAGCTAGCCAGGCAAACAAGTGACATTCACATTCCCTGAAGCACTGTGGACAGTTTATGTGCCGACAGCCCATTTATGCACTGGACAAATGTGAGCCAAGCTCTTGTGCCTGTCATTGTGCTGATGATATGTTGAAGGTGAAAATAAGAGACTCAACCCCAATCAGCTGGCTCATGTCTGATAGGAGAATCAGAACTTCCCTTTTATCTCAGGCAAGATTTGTGGTCTTACAGAGGTTCGCCCAGGTGCCAGGGGATCATTTTGATCATTAAAGCAGCTCCTAAGGGCATGTCTCAAGACAGTGCATCACTGACCCTGTTACCATCGCTGTGCAACCTGAAGAAAAACTCAACTCCAAACATTAATCTTAGCTCCAACTACTTTTAGCTGATTGTAAGTGGCTTTTGACTGTAGTTAAACAGAGCTTCCTTTCAAAGGCAGCAGGTACATTTAACCCTCACAAGAGTTGTGCTTGATGTCACAGTGTTTTAAGTATGAATTCATTACCAGTATTTTTTTTAAAGAATTGTCAGGCAACCCTGAGCCAAATTCCCAAGCATTAGGGCAGCAGGCATCAATTCCCCAGTACCCCGACTCTCATGATTACTTCCCAATAATAAAATCGCGCGTCAGTGGTATTGATTGCCGTGTGCTGGGCCCCTTTATCGTTCAGTCCCTGCTTTGTCCCTGAAGACAGCTGAGTCTGTTACCCGCTTCCCTGACCTCATTCCCACCCTTGGTATAGCTTTCATCAAAACCCCTTCAAAATGTCTTCAGAATGTATTTAGAATGTCCATAGATGGTGGGCATCACGGACTAAGACACCCCTAAATTGTACACCAAATTCCCAATGTGGAAAAAGGTCTGCGTGACCCACCGAAGCTTAAGAACACATAGAGTTTGTGCTGTTAGACCTGAAAGTGTTGAATGACAAAGACCAAAGGGAAGCAAGCAGCCTGGAGGCTGAGGGGCGGGAGGCACGGCCGGGTGCCCATAACCTGAGGGCAGTGCTGCCTCTGGCTCTGGACAACCCCCCCATCCATATCCCCCGTCCCCACAGCCCTGCCCCGGCCCGGGCTGGTGATGCTGACGCCCCTCTTTGGCCCCCCAGGCTCGGAGGATTACCGCAGCAGGTTCAGCAGCGAGTGCTTCATGGACCTCGTGTGCCCAGACAGGTGCCGCTGCGAGGGCACCATCGTGGACTGCTCCAACCAGAAGCTGGCCCGCGTCCCCAGCCACCTCCCCGAATACGTCACCGACCTGTGAGTGCTCCGGGGGCAGGACCCCCGCACATCCCCACACCCATCTCCCTGAGCCAGTCAGGGCAGGGGTGGGCTTCTAGAGGCCACCGCCCCCCCCCACCTCAGTCACCTGGGTGCTCCTTGCTGTCTGCTACTTCCCAGCTGAGTGCAGACCCTCACGCCTCCACTGGGGACTGTTTACTTGCAAATAAAGACCATTCATTCTTTCTACAAAGATTCTCTGAACACTCGCTGGGAGCCAGGCACTGCCAGGCCCACCCGTTTCCACATGAATAAGGCAGACCACCCTTCCTGGCCCTTAGGACACTTACAACATAACCAGAAAGATGGATACGACCTGAAGTGAGAAAACAGCGAGAACCATCAGATGTATCTGAGCCTCCGGCTATCTCTGCTAATAAAAAGGCGTTTATCCAGAAATGAGAGAGCTCAAAATTCCAGCGTGGGGTGATGAGGGTGCTGCGGTGGGGGCTGACACACCTGGGCCTGACTCCTGCCTTTTCCAGTTCTCCTGAGATTGCGCAAGTTGCTTCTTAGATCTGAGCGCCAGATCTGAGCTGTAAAATGGAGGTGATGATACCTCACTCCCACAGGGGTGAGAAAGATGAGGTGAGAGGAGGCGAGCACAGGCTTCATCTTGAATGTGCGCGTGGAGTAAGCCCTGTGTAAATGGTTGTTGTTATTATTCTCTTTGACTTTACAAATCATAGTGGGGCCTTTCTTTGTCTTCTGCTCTCCCTGGGTTTGTATGAACATTGAGCGTGGAGTCCCTGAGCTGCCCTTAGCAGAGGGACGTGGTCTGGAAAGTGCTGAGTGGCTTGCAGAGTTGGAGAATCTGGGGAGCCCTCCCAGGAAGTTTAAGTGGTCATTGGTACCCCTACAAAATTAAGGCAAATCTCTGGCCCTTGATTGTTCAAGTGCTGAGTGTTCAGCAAGTTGCACAGGCCCTTATCACAGGGGCTCCTCCACGCAGAGGAGCCTGGCCTCCCTTCCCACCCTTCGCACACCCCTCCTCTCACTGCTGGGCGCCCCGTGCTGAGGAGTCAATACAGACGGTTTCTGCAGTGCTATGGACCTGGGCTGAGTGAGGTCCGGGCGTCAGCTCAGCTGAAGGCCTGGGAGGACGGGGGGCCGGTGAGGGAGGTGTCCCTTCCACAGCTCACCCACCCCCTCATCCGCTTGCTTTCCACACAGGCGACTAAACGACAATGAGATATCTGTTCTTGAGGCCACTGGCATCTTCAAGAAGTTGCCCAACCTGCGGAAAATGTAAGTCAGCTTCAGGACCTTGGTAGACTGGAGCAGAGCATCAGGGCAGTGGTGCCTTCATCTCCCTCTGCTCTGGCCCATCTCAGTCTCCCCCATCACACCCCAGGAAGCAGGACACTGAGACAGGGCCATGCAGAGCCAGAGCATGCGTTCTGCACAAGCCCTGAGCCTCAGCCCCTCTCCCCTCTGCTCATCCCTGCCCCCTACTCTGCTCTCATCATCTACCCCCAAGGGGTGGTGGGAGGGACTCTACTGAGCACCAGCAGTGAGATAAGGGGACCTAGGCTACATGTGTTAGTGTCTGTCATGTCTGACTCTTTGCAACCCCATGGGCTGTAGTAATTTTTATGAGATGACACTTGGAAGGTCTGCTTTTAGACAGACTCTAAAGGCCTCCATGTGGGTGTGACCCATTGGAGCAGAAACACCAGCTGCCTCACCTCCTTCATCCATAATCACACTGGTACACAGCTGGACGCACTCCCCCCGCCTTCCCTTCCCCAGGTGCCCCAGTAGACGTGCCAGCATGGACAGGGGCCCCTTCACCATCTAATTCCCTTCTCCTTGACCCTGCTCCCCACCTGCACCACATCCTCCACATCTCCCAGCCCGAGTTTGGGTCTGCATCTGGAACAAAGGAAATACGGTCGTAGCCTCATTATTCACAGACCCTGTATTTGCTAACATTTATTTGTAATCTCAAAATCCATACTCAGGTGTTTTCATGGTCTTCCTAAACACAGAGCAGCAAAAAATTTGAGTCACCCTACACGCATGCCCTCAGCTGACACAGAACAAGGCCACGCTCTGAGTTCTTGTTTCAGCTCCCAGACTGTAAACAAGTGTCCAATCCACAGTGTATTTCGTGCCACATTTTTTTGCATATTCGTGCTTTTGTAGGTGATTTCACTGTTTAAAATGGACCTAAAGCATAGTCCAGAAGGGCTGTGTGCTGTACGGAGAAAATACTTGTTACATAAGCTTTGTTCAGGCAAGACTTACAGTACTGCTGTTTGTGAGCACAGTGTAACAATCAACAATATATCCAACAGGATGTCTTTAAACAGAAGCACGCATCAAACAAGGTTATGCATTGATCAACTACCAAAAAGATCATAACCAGGGGCTCACAGGGACCTAACCCTCAATTTCCCCTGGAAGCGATGGTTTAGCATTCACTAATTCATCTTGCCTAGTGACTTTGTAGAACTGAAGCACAATGAATAATGAGAATTAATTGTAACCCTTATTTTATGTTGCTCTCCACCCATCACATCAGTCCCCTTCAGGTAAGAAGGAAAGAGCCTTTCCCTGCCCTGTGCAGCATCTGAGTCCCATCAGAGCTGGTCAGGCTTTGTCCCTCCCTCCCTGCCTGAAGTTGCACCACGTGGCTTCAGGACCGCCCTCTGACTGGG
The DNA here is from genome assembly GCF_019923935.1 of Bubalus bubalis. Classification (NCBI taxonomy): domain Eukaryota; kingdom Metazoa; phylum Chordata; class Mammalia; order Artiodactyla; family Bovidae; genus Bubalus; species Bubalus bubalis. The sequence goes on along the minus strand of NC_059175.1, from coordinate 355,062 downwards.
AGCACTGGCGAGCACAGGAACTGAAGGGGCAGAGGAGGGAGGGCTCACGCAGGTCCTGGGGAGGACCGTGGCTGTCCAGGTGGTCAGGCCCGCCTCTAGCTTCAGGAACACAGCACAGACATCACCCATCGCTTGCCAGGACATGTCCTTTCAAATTCAACCGCAAACTTCCTGCTCGTCTTGTGGCTAAGACTGCGTGCTCCCAATGCTGGGGACCCAGGTTCGATCCCTGCTTGTGGAACTAGATCCCACATACTGCAACAAAGAGTTTACGTGACACAAGTAAGACACGGCACAGCCTCAGTGTCCAAGCAGCAAAAGGGAGGGGTGGGGACTGTGGCTTCATGTGAGCTGAGCTCTCATCAGAGGAGACAGGTGGCACGCAGCTCATCCTGGCATTTCCCATGCTGAGAGGAGGGTCAGGGCTGCCAAATATTCCCTTCCTGAGAGCAGCCAGAAATCCAGGTGTAGGGGAAGAGCAGGCAGACCTGCGTTTGTTCTGAGTTCAACTGCCCCTCCCCTGCTATGTCACTCCAGGAATGCCCTTAGCCTTTCTGTACTTTAATGTATTTATTTGCATAATAGAAATAAATCCAGTTTCCTTGTAAGTTATGTTGAGGATCAGAAGTGCAAGGCTGCTATGTATAAAATAGTTAACTAATGAGAACCTGCTATATAGCACAAAGAACTCTTCTCAGTATTCTGTGGTGACCTAAATGCAAAAAAAGAGGGGATATATGTATACATTGAGCTGATTCACTTTGCTGTACAGCAGAAATGAACATAACATTGTAAAGCAACTATACTCCAATAAAAACTAATTTTAAAAAAAGAAGTGTAAAAGATAAGGGGAAAGACATGTCCTCTGTCCATGGGACTGTGGTGAGAAGGTGCTGAGAGACAGAAAGAGGACATCTGGGTTGAGTGACCTGGAGCACATGGTTAAAACAGGAGTTGCAAACTCGAGTACTTAAGACCCCCTGTGAAAAGGCGGTGGGTGCAAGGCAACAATGATAATAATGGCCGATCGCGGTTACCAATCACTGTACTCTGTGCCAAACTGTACTGATATTCATGCGTTTACCCCTCATGGGAAAAACACAACAGCTTTGAGATTGCTTCATTTCCCAAACGAGGAAGCTGAAACACAGAAGGAAACTTGTCCAAGTTTAAAAGTCAAGCCGGGAGCCAAGAGTGGTGACAGCGCAGGCCGGCTGGGATTGGAGCTCGAGGCGGCAAACGCCCGTGTGCGCATGCGTGCGGGCCTAAACCCATGTACGCCTAAGTGCCAGCCAACCAAGCGAATGTCCCAGTAGGGACATTATGTGTGATGGGTATTGTATTTTCTTTTCTTTGGATCTTAGTTGTGGTGCATGGGACCTTTTAGTTGAGGCCTGTAGGATCTTTAGTTGAGGCCTGAGAACTCCTAGTTGCAGCATATAGGATCTAGTTCCCTGATGAGGAATCAAACCCAGGCCCCTTGCATTGAGAGTGTGGAGTCTCAGCCACTGGATCACCAGGCAAGTCCTGATGGCAACTCTTTTTAAGTAAACAGACCTCATCTGCTGGGACCCATCACCACGCCGACACCCCAATGAGGCGATGGGTCAGCTGGAATCTTGCCCATCAGAGTGGCTGCACCCAGCTGTGTCTGTGACTGAGTCTGCTTGGCTTCCCCAAGGTCTGTGGGACCAGTACCCTCAGGTTACGGTCTGGACGGGAGCATCCTGACAGGGCACGAGGGCAAAGGAGGGTCGACACAGAGCCAGGACTTTGGACTCTGCTGTGCCTTTCCAAACTATTCTGAACCTCTGTGTCCTTTCCTATCTTGTGGGGAAAAAGATTTCGTAAGGATCACTTGTGCTAAGGGATGCAGAGAAAAGCTGTGAGCTGTTCCCCACAAGGGTTATCAGGACTGTGGAAACTCAAAGAAGCTTTTCAAGTGACCTCCCCTTCCGAGCAGGGTCACGGCTTCTCTCAGGTGAATTTCAGGTCAGTTCTTATACCGAAGGGACATCTCAAGCAGAGACTGAAACCTAGCACCCCTCTAGCCAAAATCAGTTCCCCATGGGTGGACTTGGTGATGCTGATTGTATTTTTAATAAGAAGTAATTGCTAGGCTTCCCAGGTGGTGCTGGTGGTAAAGATCATGCCTGACAGTGCAGGAGATGCTAGAGCCGTGGGCTCAATCCCTGGATTGGGAAGATTCCCCTGGAGGAGGGCGTGGCTACCCACTCCAGTATTCTTGCCTGGAGAATCACATGGACAGAGGAGCCTGGCAGGCTACTGTCCATAGGGTCGCAAAGAGTTGGACACAACTGAAGTGACTTAGCATACATGCACACCCTCTTTTAAAAATCAAGAGTTTCCGCAGAAAAATAAATGTGGATTTCTAGCATCCTTTGGGAAACCAGAAGATCTGGCAAAACAGCCCATGTTCCCAAATGGCTCCAGTTGAGCTGAGTTGAGGAGCGGCTGCCCCCTTAGCTGGGGCACATGCTTTCTTGATCATTGCTGTCCCCACAGGGCTTGTTTCTGACTTTACACCACTTGCCTGGACCCTGGGACATTTGAGCTTGTAACCTCAGCTTGAAGTAGAGTTTCCACATCAGGGGAAGGGAGATATCCCTAAGGAGGTGGACAGGACCTCACCAACCCAGCACAGTGCCAATGTACTGCTCAATCATGACCCGGCATACTCACCTTCCAGAAAAATCCACGTAGCACTCTCCCTACTGCTTTTCCATGGAGGACTGGACTTTACAATAGGATTGCAGATGCTTTGTGGAAAAGGGAATGGCAATCCACTCCAGTATTCTTGCCTGGAGAATTCCATAGACAGAGGAGACTGGTGGGCTACAGTCCAAAGAGTCAGACACGGCTGAGCGACTAACATACTCCATGTTACCATGGTTTATGGGATGTCCTACAGACCTGAAGAGACAGGGTCCTAGAAGAAGCCTGAGCTTTCCTTCCCAGACACGGGCTTTCCAGAGTGAATCCCTCAGCCTGGAATGGCCTCGGTGTCTCTGGGGTTAAAAGTGCACCCAGCAGTTTGCAGAGGCAGTGCAGCCTGGCACTCGCTGTGTCCTGAACCCCCTGGCCTGCGGCAGGGATTTCTGGGGCTGGGTCCTTTCAGGTGTGAGACCCCCATCCTCGGTGCAGTCAAAGCCGCGATGAAGCAGTCATCCTTCAGGTGGTCTGCAGAGATGAAATGGGGAGAGGCTTCCTCAGTGGCCTGAGTTTTGCATCTGGGGGTTTGCTGGGATCAGAGGTGTCTTCAGGAAGATATTCCTGAGAATAAGATGATGATGATGATGTGTGTGTGTGTGTGTGTGTGTGTAAGAATTGCTCAGTCGTGTCTGACTCTACGACCCCATGGACTGTAACCCGCCAGGCTCCTCTGTCCATGGTATTTCCCAGGCAAGAATGTTGTAGTGGGTAGCCATTTCCTTCTCCAGGGGACCTTCCTGACCCAGGGATCGAATCCCGGTCTCCCACCTTGGGGGTAGATCTTTACTGTCTGGGCCACCAGGGAAGATGGAGCTCTTACAAAGCCCCGAGGCGCTGGCTGACTGCGGCGCTTGCCCTGCGTTGCTCTGTCTCTGTCCCTCAGCCCAAGCTGCCTGGATGGAGAGAGGGCAGCATCCAGGTCTTTTGGAAAATTCTATCCTCCTTTTTTGCCCTTATGTTTTCCATTCTCCCAGCCTGAGGAAATCATATTCTCAAACCTTACAGTAGCGTGATATTAATTCTGCTCATTTAAAGAAACAAACGTCAGGAAGCGGGAACCTCCCGCTTGCTAGCTGCCCAAACTCATCTCCACTGCCCGCCCTGTCTGCTTCAGTTCTCCAAGAAACCGAACTCTCTCGAGCTGGAGGAGAAGCTCCAGCATTTGGATGAGTTATAGCTGCTGGGAGAGCCTTTCTCTCTCCTCCCATGTCAAATTTGGGGGTAATTTGAAGTCTCCCCTGTGTGTGACTTTTACTTCTGTGTTCTTGTGGACCAAGACTACCAGGATTTATAAGGAATCCAGCTGAGTTTCAGAAGAGTCAGGCAGGGAGCAAAAATCTACTCTGAGAATCTCCCAGCTCGCTCAGATCTTGGGGGAGGGGTTAGAGGAGCACTGGAACCTGTTTTCTCAGCAGGATGGAAGAGGGGACGTGAGGAAGGCCTTGACTGGGAGCACGGAGGAAGCAGATGCTGCCATGGTGGGAATTGTGTCCTCGATGCCTGTGCACGGCTGTGGGCACTGCCACCCCTGGCAAACCCAGGGCCTACGTGCAAAGGGGGCAAGCAGCCTGCACTGAGCCCCGGGGTGCCCAGTTGAATTTCAGTTGCCCTGAACCATCCCCATGGGGCTTCCCAGGTGGTGCCAGTGGTAAAGACCCTGCCTGCCAGTGCAGGAGACAAAAGAGATGCGGGTTCAACCCCTGGGTCGGGAAGATTCCCTGGAGGAGGCATGGCTACCCACTCCTGTATTCTTGTCTGAAGAATCCCATGGGCAGAGGAGCCTGGCGGGCCACCGTCCACAGTGTCGCAAAGAGTCAGACACAACAGCGCGACTTAGCTTGCACTCACACATCCTTGTAGGGTGGGGGGCCGTGAGTCCGCCCCAGGCTCTGCGAGGAGAGCTCTTGAGAGAAGCAGTAGTACCAGGGATGCATGGAGTGCTATCTACCCTTCGGTGCTCTGGGCCCAGGAGCAGTGCCCTCCCTGCCCTGGGCCTCAGTGCATCCAGCAAGACAGTGGGCCAGCTGTCTCTCTCATGAGCCCTCGGTTCTAATAAGCTCAAGGCACTCAGCCAGTCAGCAACTCCACGTCCACCTACGAGGCTCCCGGTCATAGAATAAGGTCCCCCAGGCTGTTTGCTGAGGAGGCTGGATTCTTCATTCGGCTCCTATAAACCCATCCCTTTCCATTCCAGCCAGCCAGCCAGGGCTGCCGTTCAGGCCTGAGCATTTGAGTGGTCTGTGGAGACCCCTGCCCCTCACAGCACCTACAGCTCTGCGGCACCTGCTGCCACTCAGCTCCCATACAGCCTGCCACGTGGTGTTGGCCCTGGCAGGGAAGAGCCTGCTGTCTGACCTCCAAAGCGGAATCGGAAGTGGCTTAATAGGACTGAGCCCGCTTAGGAAAACATGGTGTCCCAAACCCTGAATCCTTCAGAGCCCTGATAGAAGGGGTGGGCACCCACATCTCCAGAGGAATATCCAGTTAGGAAAAGCAGTTCGCTGGAGGCTTTTCTACGTGCTTAAAAGCCTGGGCTTCAATCCCAGCTCTCTCAGCTGTGTGACTGTGGGCAAGGTACCTAACCTCTCTGAATCTCAGTCACCTCATCCATAAAACAAGACAATGATAAAAATAATATCTATCTGATGGCTGTTGTTTTGAGGATTTGATGTGATTCTGTTGGCCAAAGCCCTCACATGGTGCCTAGTACATAATAAGTGCGCAAGAAGTAGTAACTAGAAAGGGTCCGTTTATATCGGGAATCTCCCATGATGAAGAGCGGAAGGTTCTACAAATGCCTCACCCCCATAGAGAGTAGGCACGTTTGAAATTTTTCTCCTGCCCTCCTCTTGAGCATCACTACTTAGTGAGAGGATCTTTTAAAGAGGGAAAACAAGTTTGAGAACCATTTTAAATCTGCCAGTCCCCAGGGCACAGAAAGGAGAATTGTACTGAAAGACTTCAAACACTACACAGTCTGTTCCACGAAGGTAACCTCCCCACCCACCCCATGTGGGTCTGGGCTCCCTGCTTCCTGGGGCACGGGTGCTGAAGACCGAAGGTCAGGAAGCCCAAGATGGAGCCTCCCCGAGGCAGTCCTCAGTCCTGGGGGCTCCCCACAGTCACCACGTGGCTGCAGAGCTGGCCATTCCCGCCCTGAGTCCTGACCTGTCCTGTCCCTCCCTCCAGAAACCTGAGTAACAACAGAATCAAGGAGGTGAGAGAGGGCGCGTTTGACGGTGCGGCCAGCGTGCAGGAGCTGGTGCTGACGGGGAACCAGCTGGAGACCACCCACGGGCGCGCGTTCCGCGGCCTCAGCGGCCTCAAGACCTTGTGAGTCCCTGGGGCCTGGGCCACGGCCGGAGGGAGGGGCTGGGGAGGCAGGGAGGGGGCTGGGGAGGCAGGGAGGGGGCTAGGGAGGCAGGGAGGGGGCTGGGCCACGGCCGCAGGGAGGGACTGGGGAGGCAGTAGCAGGGGCTGGGGAGGCAGGGAGGGGCCAGTGAGGGCTGGCGGGGGCGGGTGGGGCTGGTCGCAGGCCTGGGCAGCAGAATCCTTTCCTTCCTTTCCCCAGGGAGATGTCAGGCATTTCCCAGCCCTGAATGGGAAGGAACTTAGCATGCACCCCCAACACACACACACACACACACACACTAGCCCTCACATATACACTGATGCAGATTCATACCCGAAACAGGCACACATTTACACAAACATAGGCGTGACACAAGTACATAAAATGACATAGAGACATACATGCAAAACGCAGATAAACACATACACAAACAGGCACGTGTGTATCAGCACACACACACACACAAACTGATGTCCAGAGCCACGTCTTGATTCTCCTCTCCTCCCCAAAATATCCACACATACACTAACCACCGTACAATACGCATGTGTATACGTATACACACATGACACCTGCTTCTACTATAAATCACCCACAGCCAAGAATGTGCGCACATATTTACAGGCAGCCCCAGGTCCAGCCATGGCAAACCTCAGCATCATGACAGGTCTGAGCATGGAGTTGGCAAAAAGAGCACCCCACACTCACACACACACCCTTGGGGCAGGAAAAAGGAGCGCCCTACACTCACAGACACACACGGAAAGGATGGGAGGGAAGAGACGACACCTGTGCTTGCTGCCTGCACCCCTCTCCCTGCAGGATGCTAAGAAGTAACCTGATCAGCTGTGTGAGCAATGACACCTTTGCTGGCCTGAGCTCAGTGAGGCTGCTCTCTCTCTACGACAATCGGATCACCACCATTACCCCCGGAGCCTTCACCACGCTTGTCTCCCTATCCACCATGTAAGTCCCCCTGGACCCACCACACACTCACTCTGGGTACCTCTCCTGCAGCCCTCTGCCCTCTCAGCGCCTGACTGTCTTTGACCCAAAGTCATCTCTCCATCTGTCAGTTTAAACATGTGTCAGGCTCCCTCCATGTGCCAGGCACCATTAAATGCTAAGGAGGCACAGACGTGGGCCCCGCTTCCTGGAGCTCAGAGCATAGCGAGCTGCCACAGAACAGAGGCCCACAGTGATATGAAAACCTAATATGGGCCTTGTCAAGGAACACTGGAGCTGTGTTCTGGAAGGTGAGGGCGAATTAGCTTGTTCAAGAAAGTGGAAAGTGCATTCCTTCACTGGGAAGAGCATGTGCAAAGGCCCTGGGTTAAAGCAGGGCAGAGATGCAGGACGAGCAGTGCCTAACGTGGTCATACACAGAGCGCGCAAGGCTGGAGGGGGCCAGGGCCAGGCTGCAGGACAGCCGTGGGCCGTTCGGTTTCTAACCAGAGCATGTTAGGAACGCACAAAGGTTTTAAGCAGGCCAGTGGGGATTTTTTTAAGCAATGTCACTGACTGCTTAAATGTGTATCAGAACCAGTTAGAATCTAGCTCTCTGGACGAGTGTTCCTGCCCACAAAATTCACTGCGTTGCGAAGGGAGGCTGTCTAGAATAATGGTGAAAACTTTGGGCTCTAGAGCCAAATTTTCTGGCCTCAAATCCTAGCTGTACCTCGTGTTAGCTGTGTGGCCTTGGAAAGTTGCTTCACCTCTCTGTGCTTTTGCTGTCACTTCTCATAATCCTCATGGGATTGTTTGAGGACTGAATCTGTTAATATTTGCAAAGTGCACAGCAGGGGCCTGAGAGGGAAAGTGCTCAGCGTGTGTCAGCCTTTACGGCTGTCGATCATATTTCCGTGTGGCTCTGTTACCCTTAGTTACTCGCTCTTTTTTTCCCCTCTCTTCTTTTCTCCAAAGACCCTTTGGTAGACAGAAGCGAAAGCTATTCCTGCATCTCCTGTAGGTGCCCATGTTCATGATCCCAGACACTGACCTCGCTGGGAATAAAAGCCAAAGTTCCAGAATGTGCTAAAGTCCCCACTCCATCGAGTCCCTCAGTCCCATCAGCCTTCTTGTTCTGCGCATGCCCCAGGCCCACTCCCCCCTGAGAACTCTGCACCGCTGCACCCACTGCCTGCAAAGCCCTTCTCCCACTCCCTCCCCAACTCCCGAAGTTGTCTCCAGTGTCAGTTGCCTCGCCCATTCCACCTCAGCAGTCACCCCCAGTTCTTCCAGCCCTGCTTTTCTAGTTGTTTTCCATAGCACTGACCATTCCCTAACATACTACACTTTTTGCTTGTTGGGCTTCCCTGGCGGCTCTGAGGGTAAAGAATCTACCTGCAATGCAGGAGACACGGGTTCAATCCCTGGGTCAGGAAGATCCCTTGAAAAAGGTAATGGCTACCCACTTCAGTATTCTTAATTAGAAACTATCTGCCTCCCATCAGCTGGAATATAAGTTCCAGAAGGAAGAAGAACAGGGATATATGACTGCTTTGTTCACTGCTCTATCCTTACTACATACATCTGAGCCTGGCACTCAGTGAAAGAAAGTGAAAGTGAAGTTGCTCAGTTGTGTCCAACTCTTTGCAACCCCGTGAACTGGGGCCTACCAGGCTCCTCTGTCTATGGAATTTTCCAGGCAAGAGTACAGGAGTGGGTTGCCATTGCCTTCTCCAGGGTATCTTCCCGACCCAGGCATTGAACCCAGGTCTCCGGCATTGTAGGCAGATGCTTTACCATCTGAGCCACCAGGGAAGTCCCACCTTTATATAATTGCTGAACAAGTGGATGAGTTGAATGAATGAGTGACATCAACATGGAGGACAATGGGTAAGGAACTAGCAGTGTGGGTGGGTCGGTTTATCTCAGCCCACTTCTTACCTCTCCTGGATGCCTCCACCCTGGAAATCCAAAACCCAGAGGGCTAGAGCCACAGAGCATGTAGGGAACCGACTCCGTCAGGAGGAGGAGCTTACTCGCCTTCTCACAGTTGCTGACTCTCAGAGCCAGAGTCGACCCCAGGAAGGACTCCCAAGCCCTCAACTGCCATGTCAAACCACAGCCCCTCGTGGGCTCTCTGGCCCTGTTCTTCAACCTTCCTACGCTCTGTGCCCCTCATTTGTGAAGTGGGAATCATGTCACATCCTTCCTAGGGTTGCTATGACAAGTCTGAATAAGAGAATGGGTTTATAAAGCTCTCGGCCCCATTCCAGCCCTCTGGGAAACTCCCGTATCCGTCCATCATCGCATCTGACGGATATGTGTCAAGTGCCGTGCCGACGCCCTGCTGGTTCCTGAGGCTCAGAGCAGGAGGACAGGCCTGGTCCCTCCTCACAGCGAGTCCGAGGAGGGAGGCATTAGCAGCTCCGACGTGTGCTGCGGAGGAACTGCGGGCGACTGAAGCAAGAACAGAACAGAGCAGCTGCTCCTGCTGCTGCTGCTAAGCCGCTTCAGTCGTGTCTGACTCTGTGCGACCCATGGACTGTAGCCCACTAGGCTCCTCTGTCCATGGGATTTCCCAGGCAAGAGTACTGGAGTGGGTTGCCATGCTCTCCTTCAGGCGATCTTCCAAACCCAGAGATCAAACCCACGTCTCCTGCATTGTAGATGGATTCTTTATCACTCCCACCTCCTGGGAAGCCCAGGGCTTCTTTGGGGAGGGGTCATTTAAGCTGAGAGACCAGCCAGGCACACGGTAAAGAACTTCATTCCAGACTGGAGGGACAGCTTTGAGTGAAGGCTCTGAGTTTGAGAAATTGAGTCAGTTCACACAGGTAGAGCCCATTGAACAAGGGAGGGCGTGGCAGGATGGGGTCCTGTCTGTCGGCAGAGGTCTAGCATAAGATCCTTGCAAAGACCGCCCCTGGGATGTAGAAGAGGGTCCGGCTTCCTTTTCCAGACTTTCTTCCTCTTTCCTCATTCCCCTGCACTGGAAGCAGACCTTTCTGGAGAGCCAGGTTCTAGGCTTGCAGACCTGGATCCCAGGACCAACCCCCCTGGGACCAGGAGACACGCTGAGCACTCAGAGGGGGCCCTTTTCTCCTCCCAGAAACCTGCTCTCCAACCCCTTCAACTGCAACTGCCACCTGGCCTGGCTCGGGAAGTGGCTGAGGAAGAGACGGATAGTCAGCGGGAACCCCCGGTGCCAGAAGCCCTTCTTCCTCAAAGAGATTCCCATCCAGGACGTGGCCATCCAGGACTTCACCTGTGACGGTGAGGAGGCTGGGGGCAGGGCCGGGCCAGGCAAGGAAGCGAGGAGAGACGGGAGGCGCGGGCAGGGGTAACTGCAGGTCAGGACCCCTTAAACCTGAGTCTCCTCTGCCCTCGGCGGGCAGCCGGAGCTCCGAAGGACTCTGCAGGCCTGCTTGCTGGCCCACACAGTTCCATCATGCAAATTAAAAACAGTTGCCTCTTTCTAAAGACCTTAAGGCTTCCATCAGTTAGAAATCTGTTGTAAGATACTGCTTTTGTTAAAGCAAGATAGTTTGTGGCCATCTCTGAAGACACTCTTGAACCAGATATCCTAATCTGCTGTATCCACAGCGAGTTTGGTGCCCGTTGGGTGATGGGGCACCCTTGAGCAGTACGCCACCTACACAGCTGAACATGGGAGCCCTGGCCTGCAGTTTTCCTGCCTGTATCATCATGAGGCTCAGAGCAGGTGCTCATGAGAAACAGACTTCCAGATGAGCTTCTGGGAAATTCCTGTCCTGGGCTAGGCAGTACACACCTGCAGATCCAAGGCTTTGAGCGTTAGGATTAGAGACACGTGTTTCTTTGCGTAAATTCAGGCCAGCATGGTTTTTACTGGGTCAACTTTAGGTAACTAGAGATGGACAACCTGGTTTGTAAATTAACAGAAGTTCAGGTATAACGGGGGCTGGGGACACAGTCGCCACCCCAGGGGGATTGTGTAGTAGAAGATGTGGAGAACAGGAGGAGTTGGACACAGGCCCGCCCCACCAGGACCACCCCTCCGGTCAGGTTGGCTTACTCCTTTGGTCACCCTACCAGGGATCTGACCCGCGGCCCTGCAGTAGAAACACGGAGTCCTAACCACGGGCCTGCCAGGGAAGTCCCCATTTGGCTTACTCCTGAACTGGTTAACAGTGACCGCTTCCCTTCCTAGTATCTGATTAATCGAGTTTTTAGCATCTTTGTTTTATGATAAATGTGGGAGAAGATAGACAGCCCTATTTCCCTCCAAGGCGCCTCTCCTTTCCCTTCAGCCACAGAGGAGACCAGCAAGCTCCTTATCCCGTTCTGGCTCAAAGCTGAGGCTCCCCTGTCACATTAGCAGCTGGGTCAGGGAGCGGGCTGAGCTCACCCGGGCAGGCGGGGCCCTCTCCTGCCTCGCTCACTGCCGGCTCTCCGCAGGCAACGATGAGAGCAGCTGCCAGCTGGGCCCGCGCTGCCCCGAGCAGTGCACCTGTGTGGAGACTGTGGTGCGCTGCAGCAACCGGGGGCTCCGTGCCCTTCCCAAAGGCATCCCCAAGGACGTGACGGAGCTGTGAGTACCCTGCCACCAGCACGACCTGGAGATGCCCTCCCCGAAGGCGTCCCCGCAAAGCGGGAGCCTTGGCCAGGGTCAGGTGGCGTCCTGCACGTGGCACAGGAAGCTCTCCCACCCAAACCTCTGCCTGGCGGTGACGACCCTCTAGAATACAAGTGGGAGGGCTGTTGTCTCGTGTTCTCTGACACCCCCGGGCCCCCTGGTCTGCAGTCTGTAGTTGTTGTTGAGTCACTAAGTCGCGTCCTACTCTTCTCAACCCCATGGACTGCAGCACACCAGGCCTCCATCCCTCGGAGTTTGCCCAAGTTCATGTCCACGGAATCAGTGATGGCTTCCAACCATCTCATCGTCTATCGTCCCCTTCTCCTCCTGCCTTCTATCTTTTCCAGCATCAGGGTCTTTTCCAGTGAGTCAGCTCTTCACATCTTCACGATGGCCAAAGTATTGGAGCTTTAGCTTCATCATCAGTCCTTCCAGTGAATATTCAAGGTTGATTTCCTTTAGGATTGACTAGTTCGATCTCCTTGTTGTCCAAGGGACTCTCACGAGCTTCTCTGGCACCACAGTTTGAAAGCATCAGTTCTTCGGTGCTCATTCTTCTTTTTGGTCACAACCCCCCACAATTTCTCAGTCTGACCCCAGAAATAGCACGTAATGGTCAAAACACAGCCCAGCAGGCATTACGGCTTAGCAAGCACATCTTCGAATATGGTCCTATTTTAACTTAAAACCACCCATTTTACAGAGGAAATCTTAGTTCTGAGTTCCGCTTAGTCTCCACCCAGGAGCCTTCTTACTCTGCACCCCACCTCCTGACACTAAGTCTCTGGGGGTTGCTCCTTCGTCAGAAGCTCCCAGTTAAATGAAAGTGAGGCCGTTCCCCTCATGAAGGGTTTTACTATTGTGGGAAAAAGCCTTCTGTCTGCCCTCTGGGAAGCTGAGAGGGTCTCACAGGCAGGAAGGCCTCGTGGGCACGGCCACGTCGCAGCGCAGGCACGGCCAGGCAGGCAGCCTCGTGCCGTCTCCCATCCCTTCGTCATTGCCTCCACGCATGTTTGCTGGGTGCCTCGTGTGTCAGGTACTCTGCTCACACCAAGGAGGTGATGGTGCACGAAACAGGTGCGACCCCTACCCGCGTGGCTCCTGGTTTCATGGGGAAGGTTGACATTTGCTCAGTCATCTCAGACACACATGTGACGTGACAACCATGAAAAGTGCTACAAAGAAGAGGAACCAGATTCTTATGACATCCAAAAGTAGGGAGATTTAACTTGGATGTGAAGATTGGAGAAAGCTGCTCTGGGGGTGGGAGGTAAGGATAGGGGCTGGAGCTGGACTCTAAAGGGGAAGGGGCTGATAAAGAGAAGGGGGGCTGCCCGAGCTGAGGCCATCGTGGCGGGTAGGCAGAGCTGGGAGAGGGGCTGGTGGAAGCCCAGCGGGCCCACTGGGGTCACTGTACCACCCACAGGTCAGGCTGGCTGTCCCTGCCCAGGGCCCCAGGCACACCCGGTCCTGAGGCTGAGCTTAGCAAATGCCCTTGAGGGGATGTTTCTCTGCTGGGTTCTGCCAGCGCCTCGCGGGGTGGAGCCTGAGTGTGCACTGCTCTAGAGTAGCTGAGCGGTTCCTGTGTGTGTTGTGGCTCCTGGCATGTCCTGAGACTCAGTGAGACTGTCCCCGCACTGCCAGCCCAATGGAGGAAGGTTGGGATAGTCACAAAAAGCCCGTGTCAGTCCTGGGTTTGAGCAGGAGATGTGCCTGTGGAGATGTGTGTGTGCGCGTGTTCAGTCGCTCAGTGGTGTCCAACTCTGACCGTAGCCCGCCAGGCTCCTCTGTCCACGGGATTGCCCATGCCAGAATACAGCAGTGGGTTGCCATTTTCTACTCCAGGGGATCTTCCCAACCCAGGGATCAAATCTACGTCTCTTGCATCTCCTGCATCGGCCAGCCGGTTCTTTACCATTGTGCCACCTGGGAAGCACCCTTGGAGATGCACATGAGCAATGGGAAGAGCTCCATGCTTTCCTGGCTGGGCTACTTGGGGGGGTGGGGGCTGCAGAAAATGACCCAGGTTTACGCCTCCTCCCTGAGCTAATTAAGTGCCAAGTAGCACATGTCAAAGAGAAGAAAATGCCATGAAAACAGGCCCTCAAATGTTTTTCCCCAAAAGCTCACGAAACAGAGATTGAAATAACAAACATAATTGGTCGTAATTATAAACTTCAGAGCTTTGGAAGGAGACCTGATTTCCTGCTTTGGAAATGACGGCACTGCTCTCTGCCAGACGTGGGATCCAAAGCTCACCAACGAGGGCAGCCCTCACCTCCCCCTCACCTCCGTCACCAGCCATCTCCTGGAGGGGGAAGAGAGTGGGGAGGAGCGGGGAGGGGAGGCAGGGGAACAGCCTCAGGAGAAAGGGAAAGCTGGCAGGCCCAGAACACCGGGTCTCGGAGGGCTCTTGTCAGGGACATTGGCTGAGTCCAGAGTCAGTGTTTCCAAGGTTGGCTTTTCAGCTCCCTCGGCATCTTTAGTTATATTGGGCAGAGCTGCCAACTTACAAAACAAAAATAAGCTTAATTCACTGAGAAAGAGAAAAAAACAAGTTATACAGTGTTTCTCCAAAGGTCACAGTGTAGGAGTCTGCAACCAGCACAAGAGAGCAAGGCAGGCACCCCATGGCCCTGCTCTCTGTGGGTCTCCTCTGTCCTCTCCTCTTGGGTGAGTCGGGCTAAACAGAGGCCTCTCTGCCCCACCCACACCTGTTCATTCAGTGCCCCCATGTTGTCGTTGAAATAGGCCGTTTGCAACAGTGTGAATGGACGTGAAGAGTGTTATGCTTAGTGAAGTAAGTCAGAGAAAAACAATAGCATATGAGCTCACTTGTATGTAGAATCTAAAAATCAAAATGAATGTATATATATGTAACAGAACAGAAACAGACTCACACAAACAGAGAACAAACTGGTGGTCACCACTGGGGAGAGAAAAGCAGGGGAAGGGGCCAGGTGGGGGAAGGGGCTTCAGAGGCACAAGCTACTATGTGCAAAATAAGTAAGTTACGAGCATATACTGTACAGCACAGGGAATATAGCCGACAGTTTGTAATAACTTTAAATGAAGTGTAAGCTATGGCATCACTGACTTAATGGACATGAGTTTGAGTAAACTCCAGGAGTTGGTGATGGACCGGGAGGCCTGGCGTGCTGCGGTCCATGGGATAGCAAAGAGTCAGACACGACTAAGTGACTGAACTGAACTGAAGCTATAATGTTGAATCACTGTGTTGTACACCTGAACCTAATACACTATTGTACATCAGTTCAGATCAGTCGCTCAGTCGTGTCCGACTCTTCGCGACTCCATGAATCGCAGCACGCCAGGCCTCCCTGTTCATCACCAACTCCCAGAGTTCACCCAGACTTACGTCCATCGAGTCGGTGATGCCATCCAGCCATCTCATCCTCTGTCGTCCCCTTCTCCTCCTGCCCCCAATCCCTCCCAGCATCAGAGTCTTTTCCAATGAGTCAACTCTTTACCTGAGGTGCCAAAGTACTGGAGTTTCAGCTTTAGCATCATTCCTTCCAAAGAACACCCAGGACTGATGTCCTTTAGAGTGGACTGGTTGGATCTCCTTGCAGTCCAAGGGACTCTCAAGAGTCTTCTCCAACGCCACAGTTCAAAAGCATCAATTCTTGAGCATTCAGCTTTCTTCACAGTCCAACTCTCACATCCACACATGACTACTGGAAAAACCATAGCCTTGACTAGATGGACCTTTGTTGGCAAAGTAACGTCTCTGCTTTTGAATATGCTGTCTAGGTTGGTCATAACTTTCCTTCCAAGGAGTAAGCGTCTCTTAATTTCATGGCTGCAGTCACCATCTGCAGTGATTTTGGAGCCCCCAAAAATAAAGTCTGACACTGTTTCCACAGTTTCCCCATCTATTTCCCATGAAGTGATGGGACCAGATCCCATGATCTCAGTTTTCTGAATGTTGAGCTTTAAGGCAACTTTTTCACTCTCCTCCTTCACTTTCATCAAGAGACGTTTTAGTTCCTCTTCACTTTCTGCCATAAGGGTGGTGTCACTGCATATCTGAGGTTATTGATATTTCTCCAGGCAATCTTGATTCCAGCTTGTGCTTCTTCCAGCCCAGTGTTTCTCATGATGTACTCTGCATAGAAGTTAAATAAGCAGGGTGACAATATACAGCCTTGATGTACTCCTTTCCCTATTTGGAACTAGTCTGTTGTTCCATGTCCAGTTCTAACTGTTGCTTCCTGACCTGCATATAGGTTTCTCAAGAGGCAGGTCAGGTGGTCTGGTAGTCCCATCTCTTGAAGAATTGTCCACAGTTTATTGTGATCCACACAGTGAAAGGCTTTGGCATAGTCAATAAAGAAGAAATAGATGTTTTTCTGGAACTCTCTTGCTTTTTCCATGATCCAGCGATGTTGGCAATTTGATCTCTGGTTCCTCTGCCTTTTCTAAAACCAGCTTGATCATCTGGAAGTTCACGGTTCACGTATTGCTGAAGCCTGGCTTGGAGAATTTTGAGCATTACTTTACTAGCGTGTGAGATGAGTGCAGTTGTGCAGTAGTTTGAGCATTTTTTGGCATTGCCTTTCTTTGGATTGGAATGAAAACTGACCTTTTCCAGTCCTGTGGCCACTGCTTTTCTGTCCATGGGATTTCCCAGGCAAGAATACTGGAGTGGGTTGCCTTTTCCTCCTCCAGGGGATCTTCCCAACTCAGGGATCAAATCCACCTCTCCTGCCTTGGCAGGCAGATTCTTCACCACCATCAAGACCCATTTACATTTTTCAGAAGCCTCCAGGACTCTAAGAACTGGTGTTTCTATGTGGGTTTTAATCTATTGATATGTACCATATTGGAAACTACAACTGAGTAGTTGTAGTTTAAATTATATTTTAAAATATTTATTTTAATTTCATTTAAAAATGACAACAATATACCATCACATGTTTCTATAAAAATCATACTTTTGTGAAAACAAACTAAAAGAAATTTCATTGTGAGGAATGACATTATGTTTTATAAATGTCATAGAAGAAACTGGATTATTATATCTGCTTCAGCATTCACTATGTTGTGATATGTTCTGGGTGAACTATAAGAAGAAAATCTGACTTCACACAGATGTGTAGTTAGAAAAAGAATTTTGGTAGCTTTCTCAAATAATTGTGAACATTCTTCTCTGATAATATATCAAAACAGCATAGTAGTCATTTCTTTTTTCTTTTGAATTTCATTGAAGCATAGTTGATTACAGTGTTGTGTTAATTTCTGCTGCTGCTAAGTCGCTTCAGTCGTGTCCGACTCTGTGCGACCCCATAGACAGCAGCCCACCAGGCTCCCCTGTCCCTGGGAGTCTCCAGGCAAGAACACTGGAGTGGGTTGCCATTTCCTTCTCCAATGCATGAAAGTGAAAAGTGAAAGTGAAGTCACTCAGTTCTACTGTACATCAAAGTGATTCAGTTATACATATATATATATATATATATATATATTCTTTTTCATATTCTTTTCCATTATGGTTATCACAAGATATTGACTATAGTTTCCTATGCTACATAGTAGGACCATGTTGCTTATCCAGTCCATTTATACTAGTCTACATCTGCTAATGCCAACCTCATATTCCTTCTCTTCCCCACGCCCACCTGGGCACCCACGAATCTGTTCTCTGTGCCTGTGCGTCTGTTTCTGTGTCATGGACATGTTGTTCCGTGTACTATTTCAGATCCCATGTATAGGTGACATCACATGGTGTTTGTCTCCCTTGTGACGCACTCAGTGTGCTGATCCCTAGGTTCATCCATGCTGCTACAGGTGCCGTGGTTTCATTCCTTTGAATGACTGAGTAGTAATCCATTGGATACATGTGCCACATCTTCTTTATCCATTCATCTGTCAGTGGACACTTAGGCTGTCTCCATGCCTTGGCTATTGTAAATAGTCCTGCTATGAACACAGAAGCACGTATCTTTTTGAATTATAGTTTTGTCTGGGTATATGCCCAGGAGTGGGATTGCTGGTAATTCTATTTTTAGTTTTCTGAGGGAACTCCATACTGTGGTTCATAGTGGCTGCACCCGGAGAAGGCGATGGCACCCCACTCCAGTACTCTTGCCTGGAAAATCCCATGGACGGAGCAGCCTGGTGGGCTGCAGTCCATGGCGTCGCTAAGAGTTGGACACAACTGATGGACTTCACTTTCACTTTTCACTTTCATGCATTGGAGAAGGAAATGGCAACCCACTCCAGTGTTCTTGCCTGGAGAATCCCAGGGACAGAGAAGCCTGGTTGAAGGCCGTCCATGGGGTTGCACAGAGTCGGACACGACTGAAGCGACTTAGCAGCAGCAGCACTAGCTGCACCAATTTACGTTCCCACAACAGTGTAGGAGGCTCCCTTTTCTGCACACCCTCTGTGCTGCTGCTGCTGCTAAGTTACTTCAGTCGTGTCCGAACCTCAGCAACCCCTTGGACTGCAGCCTTCCAGGCTCCTCCGTCCATGGGATTTTCCAGGCAAGAGTACTGGAGTGGGGTGCCATCGCCTTCTCCACCACGCCCTCTCTAGCATTCATTATTTATACACTTTCTACTGATGGCCATTCTGACTCGTGTGAGGTGGTAACTCATAGTAGTTTTGATTTGCATTTCTCTAACAACTAGAGATGATGGACACCTTTCCATGCGTCTCTCGGCCATCTGTGTGTCCTCTTTGGAGAAATGTCTGTTTAGGTCTTCTGTCCATATTTCAATTGAGTTGTTTGGGTTTTTGCTATTGAATTATAGGAACCGTTTGTATATTTTGGAAATTAAGTCCTTGTCAGTCACATCATTGGCAAATATCTTCTCCCCATTATTTTCTCCCAGTCCTTAGGTTGTCTTTTCATTCTGTTTGTGGTTTCCTTTGCTGTGCAAAAGTTTATAAATTTGATTAGATCCCACTTGTTTATTTTTATTCTTATTTCTATTGCCTTGGGAGACAGACCTGAGAAAACATTGGTACAATCTATGTCAGGGAATGTTTTGCCTGTGATCTCTTTTAGGAGTTTGGCGGTGTCTTGTCTTATATGTAAGCCTGTAAGCCATTCTGAGTTTATTTTTGTGTACGGGGTGAGCGTGTGTTCTAACTTCATTGGTTTACATGTACCCAGTACATGGTGGTCATTTCTTAAATGCTGGTTGTAGTGTGAAACTCGAAACTGTATCAATGGGCTCTTTATACTCTTACTTTAAAATCCACTGATCTGTCTTGCATTTTGAATGTGACTTTCCCCCTGATTCATGTTCTTATAATGCACTCGTCATTTGGAAAATATTGCTTTGCTCAGTTTTGAAGATTTTTCTCAATGTTGACACATGGCATTATACAATATTTAAAAAAAAATGTGATAGCCATTAATGGTCACCACTGACCTCATCAGGAAAGTCTTTAATTAAGGGAACCCTCTCAAGTCCTGGGTGACAGTTACAAGCTTTCTAAATTTTTAATTTTCATGTGGAAGCTCAGATTTTCTCATCTTCCACAAAGTCTTGTCAGTTGTTCTACCTGAAGTGCCAGGCTCACTCTCTTCATTGTCAAGAAACTGTCTACTAAATACCCAACTCTGAATCATCTGTTTGCTAGTCATTCGTTTAAGTTAAAATGGTGTTTTATGAAAGAAAAAAAAAAAAAAAGCAGTTCTGCTTGTAACTCAGTTTCCCAGGCCCTTTTCCTCAAGACAACTAATGTCCTTCCTACAGCACAGAAAGGCCTTCGGCACACTTCCCATTTGGCCACAAAGAACACTAAAACGTTGTGTGCTCAAGAGTCAAGGTTTAATTCAATTATTAACTTTTTACTGCTTTGAAAAGGGCGTTCTTAAGTGAAACTTGCCTTGTTTTTTAACCTTCAAATGGCGTGGAGGTGTAGAATCAGTTCAGTTCAGTCGTTCAGTCATGTCCAACTCTTTGCGACCCCATGAATCGCAGCACGCCAGGCCTCCCTGTCCATCACCAACTCCCGGAGGTGTAGAATAGTGACTACTAATATCATTTGGTGCTGCTGCCTTAGTTCATCCTGATGTGCCAACACTTTTACTCACACAACATAAAAGGAAAATGTTTTAATCTTATTGCAAAAGTTGTTTTAGCCTCATAGACCCCTGCAGCAGGATCCACATAGGCGTCTAGGGACTACACTTTGAGAACCACTCAGCTTGTTACATACTATCAGGCAAAGAATGCAGACAGCCACCCATTAGAAGTCAGCATCGAGTTCCTGATTTAAAAGCACGCCTGAGAAGTCTTATTAAAAGTAGAGCAGGGAAATTTCCCGGCAGGCCAGTGGTTAGGACTTGGTGCTTTCACTGCCAGAGCCCAGGTTCAATCCCTGATCTGAGAACTAAAATCCCACAAGCCATGCGGTGCTGCTGAAAACAAACAAGCAGAGCAGAAACAAGCGTGGGACATCTGAGCTGCCAAGGTCACTGACTCAAATACTCTCTGCAAAGGTGGAGCCTCATTGGCTTCAGAAATTTTTGCTACTCCATCCATGGACTTTTTAGACTCAGACTTACCAGTCTGAAAAAACTTATACCTAAAATCGGCTTGCTTCCACTTAAGGGAATGCTACTGACATCAGGCCTTCTTGGTTCTGGAAACAAACTTTGCAAGCCTACATCTTCCTAAGGGCTAGAGAGGAGGATGGGAATCTAGTGCTGGTAGAGGGAGTTTTTGCATGGTCCACTCCTGGTCAGTATCAAGGAAGTGTTGTTAATAATTTTGGTAGGAGGACCTGATTTTTTTCTTGGTGTCCGACCGCTGACATCCCACAGAGAGAGGAAGGGAGGGATGATCTACCTCCCCCATCTCAACTGTGGAAAGAAAGGATTTCTATAGGGAGATGGGATCTGAGGGATCATGGGAAGCAGGACAGCAGTGCAGAAGCACACGCACGCACACACACGCACTCGCACACACACACTGACAGGAGACTTAAAAGGGCCTGGGCTCGACCAGGAGGGCACAGGCTAAGACACAGCTCTGTGGGAGTGAATGCAGCAGGAGGTGATGACAAGAATGCATTGATTGAAGGACCTAGCCCAGTACTGGTCAACTCCAAGGGGTTAGAGGATGGGGGTCTGGGGTACAGCAGGTAGCTCAGATGAAACTTTCTCCTCATCTCCAACCTAATTAGGTAATGGATATGCATACAAAACCAGGAGAAAAGGGACTTCCATGGCATGGCGGTCCAGTGGCTAAGAATCCACCTTCCAATGCAGGGGGCGCAGTTTCAATCCCTGGTCAGGGAAGTAAGATCCCAACTGCTGCATGGTATGGCCAAAACAAAAAAAAAGAAGAAGGAGGAGGAGGAGGAGGAGGAGCCAAGTGGTGAGCACAGATGAGTAGCGTGGACAGATGTGCTTTGGACCAGGGAGAAATCCAGGAAGTTTTGCCCACTGAAACCATTAGGAAAGCAAGGAAAAATGCCCTGACTGTGTGAAATCCACCAGGGCTATCATTTATAGAGCTTTACTTGTGCCAGATTTTTCAGATGTGATCTCGTTTAATCCTCCCCATAGTCCGACAAGGCAGCATGTAGGACTTATTTCCATTTTGCGGATGAGGTAACTGAGACACAGCAGGGCTGAATAATTTCTTGCTTTTTCTGTTTCTCTAATTTGGCTATGCTGAATCTTAGTTGCAGGACGCAGGAACTTCATTGCCACATGTGGACTCTTAGTGGCAGCACGTGGGATCTAGTTCCCCAACCAGGGATGGAACCCAGACCCCCTGCATTAGGAGCACAGCATCTTAGCCATTGGACCACTAGGGAAGTCCCTGAATAATTTTGTAAAATGATGCTGCCAAGAAGCAGCAGAACATAAACACAAGTCCAGGTCTATCTGATCCACAGGCCCATCCTTGAGCCACTATACTCCTGCATAGCAGAAGCACAGGTCCCTGTGTGCCCAGCCCAGTGGCCCAGCTTATTGGGCATTTGCAGAAGATAGCCACAGTCTTCTGGGGACCTGCTACCTGCATTCAAACAGGGAGAGGGCAGGCACAGCACTCCCGCTATGAGGCAGTAGGGACCTGTCAATGATTCCAGCTGGGTCTGTCCTGACAGCTGGACCCGCGCTAGCAATGCCAGCTGCTGCCCAAGAAGAGGCTGCTGCTTTCTGTGACCCCCTGTCCTGGGCAGGTTCCTCTGAGCACTTTCTAAAGCAGCTGCTCAGCTCTGACTGCGTCCTTGCCTTTACTTGGCCCAGCAAGAGGGGCAGAAATTGCCTACAGCCAGCTGGAGGGAGCTGACTGCATCTTTGGAGAGCGGACTGGCTGTGGGCACAGCGGCACTCAGGAGTCCTGGCACAGACCCTGGCCTGGAGGAGACCTCAGCAGATGACTGCAGGAGAAGACGCTTCTCAGCCGGCAGGCAGGCACGGCCATCTGAGAGGGGGACTGAGGGAGGCCTGAGCAAGCCCCCTTTGCTCAGTCACGTGGTCGTGGAGTTTCTCATGCCAGATCCCATTGCAGAAGCTAGGAACACAGCAGCTTCCACGACGGATAAGACCCCTGATGTCAGAAACTTAGCAGTGGGCAGAGAAACAGTGCAGAAGCTCCCCAGGGAATCAGGCTTTCAGGTATGGGGGTAGCATTTCCCAGGAAAGCAAAGGACAGGAAGGAGTGGGAAGAAAGTGTTCCATGAAGACCCCCAAGGAGGAAAGATCTTAAAGTCAGGAAACTGAGAAGACCAAGGGATGCCGCAGACAGAGTGGTTCAGGGGTTGGTGCGTCCTGGAAACTTGAGCAGGGCCATGTGCGTGCTTGTAGACTGTGTGGAGGGGTGCCTCTTTATCCCAGGAGAAACGTGAGAGCCAAGGAGCAATTTTTAAACAGGAAAGTGACATGATATGATTCTCGTTTTAGAAATATTACTCTGGAAGCAGACTCTGGAGAATAGGCAGCCAGGGGATCATTATCTATCTTTCAGTAATCAAATGTATTGTCGGACGGGGAGACAGACGTGTGTATGTATGTGTATGAATGTATCTGCATGTGTAAACAGATGAAATGCAAGCTCGGAGAGGTGACGTATATACATATGTAATCAGATGGTAGAGAATCTGCTTGCAATGCAGGAGACCTGGGTTCAATCCCTGGGTCAGCAGGATCCCCTGGAGGAGGAAATGGCTACCCACTCAGTATTCTAGCCTGAAGAATTCCATGGACAAAGGAGCCTGGCAGGTTACAGTCTATGGGGTTGCAAAGAGTTGGACACAACTGAGCAACTAACACTTCTATCTTTTTCTCTATATATACAAAATGTACTGAACAATTCAAAGGTATTGGAGGCAGGCACTGCTCCAAGGCTTTCCACAAAAACTCTCATCTAATCATCATAATCAGTTCAAGGTGAAATAGTTATCAACCCCATTTTACAGATGAGGCGACACAAACTCAGAGAGGGTAAGTAAATTGTCCAGGGTCACACAGCTATTAGCTAGTGGAGCCAGGATATGAGCCTCAGCTTCCTGACTCCTGAGTTGCCTATGCTCACTCAGAGGCCCCCTATGGACTCCTGGTCTGGAGTTGGGGTTCCTGGAAGGTGGCCGCCCTCCTCATCCTCCACCATTCAGTAGGTCCGAGAGTTCTCCGAGGAGCCCTTATCAGCACCACAAAGCTCAGAGTAGAGATGGGGAACCATCCATTTGACAGAGCTCCGTGCGGATTTTCATGCAAGGCAGATGTATGCTCTCACTAGTGCTGGGGCTGAAACAGAGCATTTAAATGCAGATCAATGCAGAGGTTGACCCGCTGGAAATGCTCTGGTAGTTCTAAGGCTGGCAGGGCAAGAGTGCAGTCTTCTAAAGGGTCCCTCTGGGGCCCAGGCTGCAGGCTACAGGCAACTTTGGAGTTCAGAGTGTTCATGAAGGGCTTCCTACAAAGAGTGCTTTCCCACACAACCGCATCTGCATTTCTTAGGGGAAACCTTTTGATTCTGCATCTTCTGAGCCTCAGTGCCAGATCACCAGGGATATTCTGTACTTAAAACAGCTCCCTCCCAGCTCCCACTGAGCTCCACAGTGCCAACTGCAGTGACGCCTTGGGAGTTCTGGGGCCTTCGTCACACAGACGACATGTCCTGAGCGCCTACTGTTGCCTGCCAGCATGCGGGACACTGCAGTGCGTGCGAGAGACTGCGTTCTGCCCCATCTTCACAGTCACCCAAGGGACAGTGCCAGTCAGCGTGGGGGTGGTGTCGGGGAAGCAGGGCCTGAGCCGCGGTCTTAGCGGCAGTGTGAATTCACCAGACGGGGGGAGAAGAAGGACCAGCAGGTGCAAAGACCTGACTGCCCCGCCAGACAGAGCAGGGGGTGTTCCAGGAGGGGTAAGGTCAGCGGAGGTCGAACCAGAGGTCAAAGGAGAGTTTGCTGTAAGCTGAACCAGAGAGGCGGGCGGGAGCTACAGGGGTGAATTTCATGTGTTAATGTGGCCGGGCTGTGGTGCCTAGTTGTTTGGGCAAACATGAGCTAGATGGTGCTATGAAGACAGTTTGTAGATACAATCAACATCTACAATCAGTGTACTTTGTAAGTAAAGGAGGCTATTTTAATTTTTTTTTAATTTTTTTATTATTATTATTTTTTGTTACTTTACAATATTGTATTGGTTTTTCCATACATCAACATGCATCCACCACGGGTGTACACGTGTTCCCCATCCTGAACCCCCCTCCCACCTCCCTCCCCATACCATCCCTCTGGGTCATCCCAGTGCACCAGCCCCAAGCTTCCTGTATCCTGCATCGAACCTGGACTGGTGATTCGTTTCGTATATGATATTATACATGTTTTAATGCCATTCTTATTTTTCTAATGTGGAGGTGGGCCTCATAAAATCAGCTGAAGGCCTTAAGAAAGGAAAACTGAGGTTTTCTGGAAAGGAGAGAATTCTGCCTCAAGATTATAGCATAAAAATCCTGCTTTAAGTCTGCTTGCCTGACCTTCCTTAAAATAACTTCTCTCATCCCCCTCTCCCTCCACGTATGTGTATGTGTGCATATAATATGGTCATATTCCCTATTGGTCACTTTCTCTGGATAATCCTGACTGACACAGGACAGACCATAGAAGGCCTTGCAGGATTTGGCTAAGTTGGGTAGCTCTTCTCCAACAAGCTATGGGAGACAGAGGACTTTAAGCAGGGAGAGAGGCTGAAACAATCAACACAGTCCTGCCCAGAGCCAGGATGGAACCCAGGGGCCAGGCGTGGTGGGCTCCAGGGGCCCCAGCATCATCTGTGTCATGTTGCCCATCCTGCAGGGTCCTGAACCTCTCTCAGACAGGTGAGGATACTGTCGGCACCCCCGGATCCCAGTGGTCGTTCATGCGTTTCTTCAGCTGTTTGGCAGATGCGCGTGTTTATGGAGCGTGGCCTGCCCTACCCACCGAAATGGGCTGGGCTCAGGGCATTCCTTGACTATGGTCCTATCGACAGCCTTTCTCTACATTCATTCATTCAACAAATATTGGAGGCTCTGCCATGAGCTGAACACTACACTATGGGATATAGCAGGAAACAAAATTGGCAAAACCCCGCTTCGTGCAACGTACGGACACCACCAGGGCCGCTGACCGAGCTGACATGTTGAGCATAGCCTGTTGGGCTGAGGTGGCCAAAACTGAAAATAAGAGAACAGAGTGGAGAGGTCAAGTAGCACAGCGCAACTTCTCAGGCTCCAGAGTCCAGCAGATCCTGGTTTCTGCACTTCCTGCTCACCTCTCTGAGCCTTCATGTTCTCACCAACAAAATGGACAAAAGTACGCAGCAAGACACACATTCACACGCCCAGCTTCAGAGGACAAGTGAGATAATAGACCAGAGTCTCTATCCCAAAGCACTGTGGTGCACATCTCAGCAAATGTTGGTGAGATTTGTTTTGGTTTTGCTAGTCTTCTTGTCACTGTGTTACCTGTGACAAGATAACACAGGTTAAGTAATTTTCCTGGAGCCACACAGCAAACCCAAGCCATAGGCCCACCCTCCAATGTGTCAGCCCCAGGGCCTACTGTAAAGACCCCAGCAAGGAGGCTTAGAGTATTTGGGTATCTTAATCTGGGTTTCATCTTAGATGCCTCAAGTTTGCTAAGTAATTGTAGCAAAACAACTGAGGAGAGTGAGAGAATGAGCTGAAGAAGAGGGTGGGAGATCACTGCCAGGCGAGGCCAGACTCCCCCCAGCCTCGCCCTACCTGGGGGCTCATTAGTCTCCCTCCAGCAGACATGGCCTCTAGCCCAGCACCTCCAGCAGCCTTGCTCACTTACCCAGCTCCTGCCTCCCAGCTTCCCTCTGTGCCACACTTGTCCACAAAACACTGCCTGCAAGTGAGCAGGCGGCAGCCCAGTGCAGCCTGTCTCCCCTCCTTCAGCGTGAGCAGACCCCAGAATCCCACAACCCCACAGCCTCCCTGCCCAGCAGAGAAAGCTGGAAGCCTCATCTCACCTGCCTGCCTCTCCGCTGCCATCACCTGATGAGGGGCAGGGTCAGTGTCCACAGACTGTAAATGCCTTGCAGGTGATGCTGGGGAAGAGGCATTCGGGAAGTTTCCCCAAATACCAGCCCCTGCACCTGTCTGCAATCATGGTCTCTCCTTGCACTTTGGATTTTAACTGTCTTCAGTCAGTCGGTTCAGTCGCTCAGTCATGTCCGACTCTTTGCAACCTCATGGACTGCAGCACGCCAGGCTTCCCTGTCCATCACCAGCTGCCGGAGTCCACCCAAACCCATGTCCATTGAGTCGGTGATGCTATCCAACCATCTCATCCTCTGTCGCCCCCTTCTCCTCCTGCCCTCAATCTTTCCCAGCATCAGGGTCCTTTCAGATGAGTCAGCTCTTTGCATCAGGTGGCCAAAGTATTGGAGTTTCAGCTTCAGCATCAGTCCTTCCAAAGACTATTCAGGACTGATTTCCTTTCAGATTGACTGGACTCTCACGCATCTCTCTTTAGCCATCTCGGGGCTCCTGTCTGGGGTGGAGGGTGGTTTTACGTTTTGTTTCTTGACCGCGCTGGGTCTTTGTTGCAGCACTCAGTATCTTCACTGTGGCATGTGGGATCTAGATCTCTGACCAGGGACCGAACCTGAGCCCTCTGCTTGATCTGAGTCTGGAGTTTCTTTTTATATAAACTTTTTATTTTGCTTTAGGGTAGAGCTGATTAACAATGCTGTGATAGCTTCAGGTGAACAGCAAAGGGACTCAGTCACACATGTCCACGTATCCATTCTTCCCCAAAGGGAATGTGGAGTACTAACCACTGAACCATCAGGGAAGTCCCAGGCTTGGATTTTTTTTTTTTTTAATTAAGTGATAATTAAAATACTGTTATTAGTTTCAGGTGTATACCACAGTGATTCAGTATTTTTATACATTATGAAATGATCACCCCAGCAAGGCCACTTACAGTCCATCCTCATATACAATATTATTGACTATGTTCTTTATGCTGTGCATCTCCTTCCCGTGACTTTTTATTTATAGTCAGAAATGTGTGTCCCCTAATCCCCTTCGCTTACTTCATCTAGCTTCCCTCCCCTCTGGCAGCCACCAATTCTCTGCATCTCTAAGTCTGTTTCTATTTTGTTTGTTTGGGTTTTTAGATTCCACATTTAAGTGAAATCATAGTTTTTGGCCTTCTCTGTGTGACTTCTTTTAATTACATAATATCTATTGGGTCCATCCATGCTGCTCAGATGGCAGAATTTCACCCTTTTATGGTTGAGTAGTATCCCTTGCGGAGAAGGCGATGGCACCCCACTCCAGTACTCTTGCCTGGAAAATCCCATGGAAGGAGGAGCCTGGCAGGCTGCAGTCCATGGGGTCACGAAGAGTCGGACACGACTGAGCGACTTCACTTTCACTTTTCACTTTCACGCATTTGAGAAGGAAATGGCAACCCACCCCAGTGTTCTTGCCTGGAGAATCCCAGGGACGGCGGAGCCTGGTGGGCTGCCATCTATGGGGTCGCACAGAGTCGGACTTGACTGAAGCAACTTAGCAGCAGCAGCAGCAGTGTCCCTTGTGTATGCGCACCCCCTCTTCTTCATCCATCACCAGTCAGTGGCACCTGGTTTGCTTCCGTGTCTTCGCTGTGGTAAAGAAGGCATCTGTGCCCATCGGGATGCCCATATCTTTTCAAATCAGTGTTTCTCTTTTCTTTCGATAACTATTCAGAAGTGGAGTTGCTGAACGTATGGTAGTTCTATTTTTAATTTGGCTCAATGGTAAAGTTCCTGCCTGATAATGCAGGGGATTCAGGTTTGATCCCTGGGTCGGGAAGATCCATTTGAGAAGGAAACGGCAACTCACTCCAGTATTCTTGAGTGAAAAAATCCCATGAACAGAGAAACCTGGCATGCTACAGTCCATGATGGCAAAGAGCTGGATACAACTGAGCAACTGGGCACACACGAGTGACCCCTGTTCTCCACATCCTTTCTGACCCTTGTTGTTTCTTGACTTTTTTCTTTACAATTTTTAATTAATTAATTTCTGACTGCTCCGGGTCTCTGTTGCCGCGTATAGGTTTTCTCTAGTTGCAGCACGCAGGGGCTGTTCTCTGGCTGCGGTGCACAGACTTACTGCCGTGGCTGCTCTTGTTGCAGAGCACAGGCAGAGCGCTCTCAGTCGTTGCAGTGCTTCAACTCAGCAGTTGTAGCACATGGGCTTCGTTGCCCTGTGGTATGTGGAATCTTCCAGCACCAGAGATTGAACCCACGTCCCCTGCATTGGCAGAAGGATTCTTAACCACTGGGCCACCAGGGAAGTCCCTGGCCTGTTTGGTAGCGGCTGTTCTGACAGGTGGATGAACTGACTGCCTTGTGATCTGCCCCACCGCAGACTGTCCTCCCCCACCTTCTTCCCTTCAGCTTCAGGGCCCTCCCCAGGCTTCACGCTCCTGTGGGCACCGCATCCTTGGCTGCATCTTTCTGCAGTAAGCCGGCGGCATTCTCTACTGTAGCATCTTGTTCCTTTCCTTCAGAGCACACATTGCAGCTTGTAATCTTCGTTACTTTGTGTGTGTGTGTCTTTCTCTCTCTCCTTCAACCCCTTCACCTCTCCCATGACCCCATACACATGTTAAATTTTTAAATGCCAGAAAATAGGCACCATCTCAGCCTTATTCCCCAGTATATACAGTACCTGATACATTTCAGTTTCCCAGTAAATATTTCTGCCTGAATAAATAACGACATCAGTGAATACGTTTGTCTTAGCTCCTCTGCCTGAGGGCGCAATCTAAATGTGTGTGTGCATGTGCACACATGTGTGTGTGCACATGTGTGTGTGTGGAGGGGCTGAATTTTAAGTAGATGGTCAAGCTTCCAGAGGCAGAAATGGGGTCTGGTTCATGTTTGTATCTCCCCAGCATCTAGTGGAGTTCTCAGCACAGAATAAGTACACAGCAGAAACTGAGGATCAAAGGGACATTAACCCAACATGCCGCGGCGACCAGAGACCACGGGGGGCCCTCCCTAGTGTTCTGTGCCTTGAGGATCCCTTGGGGCAAGTCAGGGGGATAAAGTCACTTGGCCTTAAATTATGGTACTACCCATTTCAACTTGTCCTTAAAGCTAAGCCCCGTTTGGTCATTGACAAACTGGCATGTGCATGCTGCTTGCTCAGTTGTGTCCAACTATTTGTGACCCCATGGACCATAGCCCACGAGGCTCTTCTGTCCATGGGATTCTCCAGGCAAGAATACTGGAGTGGGTTGCCATGCCTTCCCTGCAGGGGATCTTCCTGACCCAGGGATCAATCCTGCATCCCCTGCATCTCCAGCATTGCAGGTGGATTCTTTACCCACTGAGCCACCTGGGAAGCACTGACAAACTTACCCATACCTATTTTACCCATTTTGTCCCATTCACTCATTTTGTGATGGGTCTACTGGAAGCCTGGCAGCGTGCTAGCACCTCATTACTCAAGATGTGGTCTGTAGACCAGGAGCTCTGCCATCTCCCAGGAGCCTATCAGAAACACAGACTCTCCAACCTAATGGCAGACTTACTAGATCAGAATCTGCCTTTTAGGAAGATTCCAGGTGATTTACGTGTACACTGCAGGTTGAGAAGTCCTGGTCTAGAAAAAGATAGACACAATGTTTGCCTTCATGGAGCCCGAGGCAGGCAGAGCATCAGTGAACAGCAGCAGCTGGAGGTATTAATGAGAGAAGAAAAAACTCTGAGAGCTTTATATCAAGGGAAACTCACCCAGGAGATCAGTTCAGTCAGTTCAGTTCAGTCACTCAGTCGTGTCCGACTCTCTGCAACCCCATGAATCACAGCACGCCAGGCCTCCCTGTCCATCACCAACTCCTGGACTTCACTCAAACTCATGTCCATTGAGTCGGTGATGCCATCCAGCCATTTCATCCTCTGTCATCCCCTTCTCCTCCTGCGCCCAATCCCTCCCAGCATCACAGTCTTTTCCAATGAGTCAACTCTTCGCATGAGGTGGCCAAAGTACTACAGTTTCAGCTTTAGCATCAGTCCTTCCTAAGAAGAGATAAGAAAGCCTTCTTCAGCGATCAATGCAAAGAAATAGAGGAAAACAATAGAATGGGAAAGACTAGCGATCTCTTTAAGAAAATCAGAGATACCAAAGGAACATTTCATGCAAAGATGGGCTCGATAAAGGACAGAAATGGTATGGACCTAACAGAAGCAGAAGATACTAAGAAGAGATGGCAAGAATACACAGAAGAACTGTACAAAAAAGATCTTCACGACCCAGATAATCATGATGGTGTGATCACTCACCTAGCGCCAGACATCCTGGAATGTGAAGTCAAGTGGGCCTTAGAAAGCATCATGAGGAACAAAGCTAGTGGAGGTGATGGAATTCCAGTTGAGCTATTCCAAATCCTGAAAGACAGTGCTGTGAAAGTGCTGCACTCAATATGCCAGCACATTTGGAAAACTCAGCAGTGGCCACAGGACTGGAAAAGGTCAGTTTTCATCCCAATCCCAAAGAAAGGCAATGCAAAAGAATGTTCAAACTACCGCACAGTTACACTCATCTCACACGCTAGTAAAGTAATGCTCAAAATTCTCCAAGCCAGGCTTCTTCAGCAATATGTGAACCGTGAACTTCCTGATGTTCAAGCTGGTTTTAGAAAAGGCAGAGGAACCAGAGATCAAATTGCCAACATCCGCTGAATCATAGAAAAAGCAAGAGAGTTCCAGAAAAACATTTATTTCTGCTTTATTGACTAGCCAAAGCCTTTGACTGTGTGGATCACAATAAACTGTGGAAAATTCTTCAAGAGATGGGAATACCAGACCACCTGACCTGCCTCTTGAGAAATTTGTATGCAGGTCAGGAAGCAACAGTTAGAACTGGACATGGAATAACCGACTGGTTCCAAATAGGAAAAGGAGTTCATCAAGGCTGTATATTGTCACCCTGTTTATTTAACTTATATGCAGAGTACATTATGAGAAACACTGGGCTGGAAGAAGCACAAGCTGGAATCAAGATTGCTGGGAGAAATATCAATAACCTCAGATATGCAGATGACACCACCCTTATGGCAGAAAGTGAAGAGGAACTCAAAAGCCTCTTGATGAAAGTGAAAGAGGAGAGTGAAAAAGTTGGCTTAAAGCTCAACATTCAGAAAACGAAGATCATGGCATCCGGTCCCATTACTTCATGGGAAATAGATGGGGAAACAGTGGAAACAGTGTCAGACTTTCTTTTTGGGGGCTCCAAAATCACTGCAGATGGTGACTGCAGCCATGAAATTAAAAGACGCTTACTCCTTGGAAGGAAAGTTATGACCAACCTAGATAACATGTTACTTTGCCAACAAAGGTCCATCTAGTCAAGGCTGTGGTTTTTCCAGTGGTCATGTATGGATGTGAGAGTTGGACTGTGAAGAAAGCTGAGTGCCGAAGAATTGATGCTTTTGAACTGTGGTGTTGGAGAAGACTCTTGAGAGTCCCTTGGACTGCAAGGAGATCCAACCAGTCCATTCTGAAGGAGATAAGCCCTGGGATTTCTTTGGAAGGAATGATGCTGAAGCTGAAACTCCAGTACTTTGGCCACCTCATGCAAAGAGTTGACTCATTGGAAAAGACTCTGATGCTGGGAGGGATTGGGGG
Source organism: Bubalus bubalis (assembly GCF_019923935.1). Taxonomy (NCBI): domain Eukaryota; kingdom Metazoa; phylum Chordata; class Mammalia; order Artiodactyla; family Bovidae; genus Bubalus; species Bubalus bubalis. The sequence continues at coordinate 323,280 of NC_059175.1, read as the reverse complement.
CAGGAGGAGAAGGGGACGACAGAGGATGAGATGGCTGGATGGCATCACTGACTATATGGACGTGAGTCTGAGTGAACTCCGGGAGTTGGTGATGGACAGGGAGGCCTGGCGTGCTGCGATTCATGGGGTCGCAAAGAGTTGGACACGACTGAGCGACTGATCTGATCTTCCAAAGAACACCCAGGACTGATCTCCTTTAAATGGACTGATTGTATCTCCTTGCAGTCCAAGGGACTGTCAACAGTCTTCTCCAACACCACAGTTCAAAAGCATCAAATCTTCGGTGCTCCGGTTTCTTTATAGTCCAACTCTCACATCCATACATGACCACTGGAAAAACCACAGCCTTGACTAGATGGTCCTTTGTTGGCAAAGTAATGTCTCTGCTTTTGAAAATGCTGTCTAGGTTGGTCATAACTTTCCTTCCAAGGAGTAAGCGTCTTTTAATTTCATGGCTACAGTCACCATCTGCAGTGATTTTGGAGCCCCCAAAAAGAAAGTCTGACACTGTTTCCACTGTTTCCCCATCTATTTCCCATGAAGTGATGGGACCGGATGCCATGATCTTCGTTTTCCTAATGTTGAATTTTAAGCCAACTTTTTCACTCTCCTCTTTCACTTTCATCAAGAGGCTTTTGAGTTCCTCTTCACTTTCTGCCATAAGGGTGGTGTCATCTGCATATCTGAGGTTATTGATATTTCTCCCAGCAATCTTGATTCCAGCTTGTGCTTCTTCCAGCCCAGCGTTTCTCATGATGTACTCTGCATAGAAGTTAATAAGCAGGGTGACAATATACAACCTTGACATACTCCTTTTCCTATTTGGAACCAGTCTGTTGTTCCATGTCCAGTTCTAACTGTTGCTTCCTGACCTGCATACAAATATCTCAAGAGGCAGGTCAGGTGGTCTGGTATTCCCATCTCTTGAAGAATTTTCCACAGTTTATTGTGATCCACACAGTCAAAGGCTTTGGCTAGTCAATAAAGCAGAAATAAATGTTTTTCTGGAACTCTCTTGCTTTTTCTATGATTCAGCGGATGTTGGCAATTTGATCTCTGATTCCTCTGCCTTCTCTAAAACCAGCTTGAACATCTGGAATTTCACGGTTCACGTATTGCTGAAGCCTGGCTTGGAGAATTTTGAGCATTACTTTACTAGCGTGTGAGATGAGTATAACTGTGCAGTAGTTTGACATTCTTTTGCATTGCCTTTCTTTGGGATTGGAATGAAAACTGACCTTTTCCAGTCCTGTGGCCACTGCTGAGTTTTCCAAATTTGCTGGCATATTGAGGGCAGCACTTTCACAGCACTGTCTTTCAGGATTTGGAATAGCTCAACTGGAATTCCATCACCTCCACTAGCTTTGTTCCTAGTGATGCTTTCTAAGGCCCACTTGACTTCACATTCCAGGATGTCTGGCGCTAGGTGAGTGATCACACCATCATGATTATCTGGGTCGTGAAGATCTTTTTTGTACAGTTCTTCTGTGTATTCTTGCCATCTCTTCTTAATATCTTCTGCTTCTGTTAGGTCCATACCATTTCTGTCCTTTATCGAGCCCATCTTTGCATGAAATGTTCCTTTGGTATCTCTGATTTTCTTAAAGAGATCGCTAGTCTTTCCCATTCTATTGTTTTCCTCTATTTCTTTGCATTGATCGCTGAGGAAGGCTTTCTTATCTCTTCTTGCTATTCTTTGGAACTCTGCATTCAGATGCTTATATCTTTCCTTTTCTCCTTCACTTTTCACTTCTCTTCTTTTCACAGCTATTTGTAAGGCCTCCCCACAGCTATTTGTAAAGCCATTTTGCTTTTTTGCATTTCTTTTCCATGGGGATGGTCTTGATCCCTGTCTCCTGTACAGTGTCACGAAACTCATTCCATAGTTCATCAGGCACTCTATCTATCAGATCTAGGCCCTTAAATCTATTTCTCACTTCTGCTGTATAATCATAAGGGATTTGATTTAGGTCATACCTGAATGGTCTAGTGATTTTCCCTACTTTCTTCAATTTAAGTCTGAATTTGGCAATAAGGAGTTCATGATCTGAGCCACAGTCAGCTCCCGGTCTTGTTTTTGTTGACTGTATAGAGCTTCTCTATATTTGGCTGCAAAGAGATCAGAGCAGGCATTAAAAACCACCTGAAAAATTTTGCTATTTTGTACTTAAAGCAGCAGGAATCTCAAGGAAAAGGATTTGCAGCAAGGGTGGGAATGAATGAATTGGCCCATGTCTCCTGTCACGGGTAGTGAGAGGGGACGTGGGCCCTTTGTGATTCATCCTCAAACAAGACTGCCTTCTCTGTCTTCAGCCACACTCATGTGTCTGATGAGCAGGGCGGTACAGACCCCAAAGTCCAGGCAGGTCTAGGCTCAGCCTCTGTCTGTCCAGGAGGAGTCTCCTGCTGATGCGCCCTCATTCTGAACCCTGGCCCTTCCTGTGTGGTCATCCTGCTGCGGGCCATGCCCAGGGTTTCAGGTACATGCCTGTTCCCTCAGTTTTGAGATGCATATCAGAGATGCTCAACATGGAATTAGGGTTCTGAAGGTGAATCCTGACTCAGCTCTCCACACCCTCCAGTAGCTAAGGAGAGGCCAGAGGGAACTGTGGGAAAGACTGGAGTCAGAGAGGCCTGGGTTCAAGTCCTAGCTCAGCCATTGCTCACGTTGTGACCTTGGGCAAGTGTTTTAACCTCTCTGAACTTCTGTCAGAATCTGTGAATCCCTGCCACGTAAGGATATTGTGAGGGCCAGGTACAATGTGCATGCTTTATTCAACAAATGATTTCTTGAACACCTACTGTGTGCCACTCTGTATACTGTCTGGGGCCTCCAGTCCAGTCCAGTTCAGTTGCTCAGTTGTGTCCGACTCTTTGCAACCCCATGAACCGCAGCATACCAGGCCTCCCTGTCCATCGCCAACTCCCGGAGTCCACTCAAACTCATGTCCATTGAGTCGGTGATGCCATCCAACCATCTCATCCTCTGTCATCCCCTTCTTCTCCTGCCCTCAATCTTTCCCAGCATCAGGGTCTTTTCCAATGAGTCAACTCTTCGCGTCAGGTGGCCAAAGTACTGGAGTTTCAGCTTCAGCATCAGTCCTTCCAATGAATATTCAGGACTGATCTCCTTCAGAATGGACTGGTTGGATCTCCTTGCAGTCCAAGGGACTCTCAAGAGTCTTCTCCAACACCACAGTTCAAAAGCATCAGTTCTTCGGTGCTCAGCTTTCTTTTGGTCCAACTCTCACGTCCACACATGACAACTGGAAAAACCATAGCTTTGTCTAGACAGACCTTTGTTGACAAATTAATGTCTCTGCTTTTTAATATGCTGTCTAGGTTGGTCATAACTTTTCTTCCAAGGAGTAAGCGTCTTTTAATTTCATGGCTGCAGTCACCATCTGCAGTGATTTTGGAGCCCAAGAAAATAAAGTCAGCAACTGTTTTCACTGTTTTCCCATCTATTTGCCATGAAGTGATGGGACCAGATGCCATGATCCTAGATTTCTGAATGTTGAGTTTTAAGCCAACTTTTTCACTCTCCACTTTCACTTTCATCAAGAGGCTCTTTAGTTATTCTTCTCTTTCTGCCATAGGGGTGGTGTCATCTGCATATCTGAGATTACTGATATTGCTCCTGGAAATCTTGATTCCAGCTTGTGCTTCATCCAGCCCAGCATTTCTCATGATGTAATCTGCATATAAGTTAAATAAGCAGGGTGACAATATGCAGCCTTGATGTACTCCTTTTCCTATTTAGAACCAGTCTGTTGTTCCATGTCTAGTTCTAACTGTTGCTTTCTGACCTGCATACAGATTTCTCAAGAGGCAGATCAGGTGGTCTGGTATTCCCATCTCTTTAAGAGTTTTCCAGAGTTTGTTGTGGTCCATACAATCAAATGCTTTGGCATAGTCAATAAAGCAGAAATAGATATTTTTCTGGAACTCTGTTGCTTTTTCAATGATCCAGCGGATATTGGCAATTTGATCTCTGGTTCGTCTGCCTTTTCTAAATCCAGCTTGAAGTTCACGGTTCACATACTGTTGAAGCCTGGCTTGGAGAATTTTGAGCATTACTTTACTAGCGTGTGAGATGAGTGCAATTGTGTGATAGTTTGAGCATTGTTTGGCATTGCCTTTCTTTGGGATTGGAATGAAAACAGACCTTTTCCAGTCCTGTGGCCACTGCTGAGTTTTCCAAATTTTCTGGCATATTGAGTGCAGCACTTTCACAGCATCATCTTTCAGGATTTGAAGTAGCTCAACTGGAATTCCATCACATCCACTAGCTTTGTTCATAGTGATGCTTCCTAAGGCCCACTTGACTTTGCATTCCAAAATGTCTGGCTCTAGCTTGGTGATCACACCATCATGGTTATCTGGGTCGTGAAGATCTTTTTTTGTACAGTTCTTCTGTTGTATTCTTGCCACCTCTTCTTAATATCTTCTGCTTCTGTTAGGTCCATACCATTTCTGTCCTTTATTGTGCCCTTCTTTGCATGAAATGTTCCCTTGTTACCTCTAATTTTCTTGAAGAGATCTAGACAAGAGCCCTGCCATCATGGAGGTTAGCAGCCCAGTGGAAAAGCATCCTGAGTTGAACAATCACGCAAATAAATATTAGATGACAAATGTAGTTTGTGCTTTGAAGTGGGTGGGATATAACTATGAGAGAGCAAAACAGAGACCCAGTGCAGCCTGGGAAATCACAGCAGGCATCTCTTTGCCCAGCATGACTCTGCACCTCTCTTTCAGGTACCTGGAAGGAAACCACTTAACGGCCGTGCCCAGGGAGCTATCCAGCTTCCGACATCTGACACTCATGTAAGGAGCCCAGCATCAGTGGGACATCAGTGGGATGTTTAGTTTTCTCTCCTACGGGAGCTTAAGAAACGGGTGCGGAGGAAGGGGAGGATGGCACTGCAGCCGTTGGGGCGTTCCTGCCCTTCTCCCCCTGGGTGGAGCAGCAGGAGACAGCTAGGAAGAACAGGCCAACCAGAGAGGCCAGGCCTCACCCAGTGAGGACTGCGCACAGAAGCACCCAGAGCCCAGCCTCGGTAGCCACCTGCGTCACCTCCCTCCTTGCCTTCTGAGCCTCTGACCTTCCGGGCTCCCAGTTAAATTCCTGAGATCCCTTAGTCTTCAGTTTCTTGCAAGCAGTGGCTGCACTCAGGATGGCCAAAAGCATAAATTTGCCTTTTCTTCTTCCTACTTCTTTAGTTACTCAGTAAATGTTCTCAGGTGTTTGTTGTATAGTCGCTAAATCATGTCTATCTCTTTTGCGACTTCATGGACTGTAGCCCTTCAGGCTCCTCTGTCCATGGGATTTTCCAGGCAAGAATACTGGAGTGGGTTGCCATTTCCTTCTCCAGGGCATCTTCCCGACCCAGGGAGATAGTTCAAATTGAGACTCCTTCAGGTGGGAGTTGCCACTGTCTCCAAGTCTGCCAAAACCCAGGAAAACCCCTGAGTGAGGAGCAGGGCTGCTAGGCGTGAGTGGGGCTCAGGAAGCTGACTGGTCCATGAGCTTTGTCTCTCAACAGCCTCACTGCCTTGCCAAGAGGGCAAGCGGGATCCTTGGGCAAGTGGTAGTTGAAAGATGCCCCATGTGCTAAGGGGGCAGGGAGCCCTGGAGCAATGGCCCTGGACTTCAGCTGATTATAGTACTTTAGGTTTTGTTTTAAATACTGATGCTCAAGCCCACCCTGGACTAATTAAATCAGAATATCTGGCCATGAAACTCAGGTCTTAGAGGACACAAAGCCCCCCAGGTGATGCTAATGTACAGCTGATGCTGAAAACTGCTGCTCTGGATATGTATCCCTGGTGAGAAGCTGGAGCTTGCAGTTGGCAGAGCATTATACTCCACCAACCTCATTCCCTCTAAGAAAGAATGTGATAAGATGGGAAAAAATGAATGCTGGGAGAGAGGGAAGGTGGAGGGACTGTGAAAGCAAGAATTGATCAAGGGGAATAAAAAGCTCTAGAACAAGAAGAAATTGTTATCTTGTGTATTATGTTTTGCTGGTAGAATAAATTTGATGAGTAGACAGCTGTATAAATGGATGAATGAATAAATGGCAGTTTCCTGAATGACTGATTGAATAAATCTACAATTAAAAATGAACATTTGTACTAATGAGGTGAATAGATGGATGGGTGGATAGATGGATGGATGGGCAGGGAAGTGGACAGGTAGATGGACAGATGAATGGGCTGATGGACAGATGGGAGGATGCATAGATGGGTGGGTGGATGGGTTGGGTAGATGGATGGATAGGCAGACAGAAGGTTGGACTGATGGACAGCTCGATGAATGAGCAGATGGGTGGACAGACAGTTGGGCAGATGGGTGGATGAATGGGCAGATGGACACATGGATGGATGAGCTGATGGACATATAGGAAGATGGAGGAATGGATGGATGGCTGGATACATGGATGGATTGGAAGATAAGTGGATAGACAGATGGAAAGGTAGGTGGATGGATGGGTGGATAAACATGGGATGAGATGGGAAGATGGGTGGGTGGACATATGGACAGGTGGGTGGATGGAGAGATGGGTGAGTGGGTGAATGAATGAATGGGTGGATGCTTAGGAAGCACATGTGCATGTGTGGAAGTATGAAGACCCCTTCACACGCAACTAACAGTACAATGTGACCCTTCTGTTTTCTTTTCCTAGTGACCTGAGCAACAACAGCATTGGCATGCTGACCAACTACACCTTCAGCAACATGTCTCACCTCTCCACCCTGTGAGTACAGAGAGCTACTGTGTTTAACATGGGCTTGGCACAAAGTGTGTCCTTCCCCTGTCCCTCAGGCTTACGTGCCCTGCTCCAGTGACCCTCAGGACAGTGGCTGACCCAGCACAGGGCAGACCTTCATCATCAGAAGGGAAGCAACACAGGTCATAACTGTGGGCAGGTAGAAAGGGGTTGGCACCTAATTACTTCTGAAGTCCATGTCTGGAATACCTTCTGTGATTTGTGAACTTTCCCTACTCAATTATATTTAGCTCAGACCCATTTGGACTTCCCTCATGGCTCAGACAGTAAAGCGTCTGCCTACAATGTGGGAGACCTGGGTTCAATCCCTGGGTCGGGAAGATCTCCTGGAGAAGGAAATGGCAACCCACTCCAGTATTCTTGCCTGGAAAATGCCATCATGGATGGAGGAGCCTGGTAGGCTACAGTCCACGGGGTCGCAAAGAGTCAGACACAACTGAGCAGCTTCACTTTCAGACCCATTTATTGCCCATTAGCTCTGTGCACTGTGGGCACTCACCATTCGACAATAGAGGGAGATGACAGCAAAGTTGGCCAGGGAGCCAGCCTGCAAAGGAGCCTCTGAGGAAATGGGGAGATGAAACCATGAGCTTCCTGGAGTGGCAGGGGATGTTTCTCTTCCCTTTATCCTTAGGGTGCTTTCTGCCAGTTTATTAAATTGGAGAAGGTAAAGAAACCGTTTGCTTTGGCTGGTGCACAGTGTGGACTCATGCGCGCCAATAGCTGAGACTAGGAGGGGCCAATAGAGCCTGTGTGTCCTTTTCCACAGGATCCTGAGCTACAACCGGCTTCGGTGCATCCCCGTCCACTCCTTCAACGGGCTGCGGTCCCTCCGAGTGCTGTGAGTACCCCAGTGAGCCGCCTTTGACTTATACTTTGCTGGTAACGGCAGACAGGACTGAGCACTCCTATTCCCTGCTTGCCTTTACTCAAAGCCCACGTCCCTCCCCACCCAACACTCGTAATTTGCTCCATGGGGCAGAGGGAGCTCATGCTTAGGAGTCAGTCATTCCTGGTTCCAGCCCACTTCCTCTTGAGCAACCTGGTGCACATCACTAACCCCTCTTGAGTTCCTACTTCTTTATGTGCAAAACGGGATCCATAGCACCTCCCTTGCGAGGATTAGGATCTGTAGTTACATGTGATTATACTCCGCATCCCAGCAGAGCCCAGTAGCCAGCACTTGGCCTCTCTTCTGATGGTCATTATTTCAGTCAGTCCCCTTGGCTTCAGAAGGGCCATGTTAACAATGCAAACCTCCACAAGGAAACTGAGCTCCTGCCTCAGAGAGCCCAAGCTGGGAGCCAGTGCCCAGGGCCCGTGCACACACAGCTGTCTGTTTGGAATGGAGTCGACTCACAGAGTTCTTCAAAGTTTTAATCAGTTGTTAACATTGAAATATCATGAAGTTTTTTCCTATCAATTCTGACTTCTATATACGCTCTTGGAAAATGGAGAGACCTGGCCCTCCCAGCTTCCCCTCTGCGTTCCTGCAGGGCTGAGCAGTCTCGCCCCTTTGAACCGAGCTTTGCAGTCAGCAGCCTCCTCACCAATGCCCCCTCTCCGCCCACTTAGCTCCGTAGCCTGGCCGGGCTACGCACGGGTAGGGGACAGCCAGCTGAGGCAGGTGACCTCTGAGCAAAGGCGAGATGGCCGTAGGGTCCCTTGCTTTTCAGGCATGCTCTGCCCCTCCCCAGATGTGTGTCTTCTCATCCGTGAAATCAGATAATGAGGGCAATTGCCTCACAGTCTTATGAGGATTAAATGAGATACTGTGTGTAAGGCACCCAGCACAGCTCCGTCCATGAGAAACACTTTATATGCATTTGTTATGGCTGTTTTCACATCAACACTTGCAACAGCAGGAGTGGCACTTCACTGCCACCCCTCACCCTGGCCCTTTGTTGCCTGATTTTTGTGCTTTGCCATATTGCAACTGTTTTCTTGGCAAGGGAGGATCCTTTGAATGATATTCCTGTGAGAAGAGAGATGCCAAACACTCTGCTCCTAAACCTATCAACTTCTTACCCTTTTGGACTATTAACTATAATAGTCAGAGCCATATTTTACAGGGCTTTTTGTGGTCATTGCCTCACGGAATCTTCTGCAAACAATGTTGTGAGAGTGAGGGAATTATACCCATTTTAAAGACAGGAAAACTGAGGCCCAGATTGGTAACATCACTGGACCAAAATTCAGCGGTCAGGAGGTTGCAGAATCAAGCCTTCTGACTCAGAGCCCCAGGATCCTTCCCAGGACCCAGTGATGATCAGCAGACAGCACCCAACAAGTGGGTCCGTTCATGAGCCTCCAAGCTGATGCGATTTATTGAGGCCCACAAAACACCCGTGTCAGCGACAAGTCCCACCACATGTCATCTGTGCTGTTATTAAAGATCAATTCTCTAGGGGCAAAAAAGTACCCGCGCTGACAATGTGCAATCTGTTATTGTCACTTATTTATTATCCAGCTTCTCAGGGGAGCTGGAGAATACAAACATCAGCAAAACCATTTCCCTGTTTCGACTTGAATACAGTGGGGCTTGTCTCACTGGCCGGGGCTACGGCTGGACCTACTCCCCCACCACCCTTCAATCCCAGCTTATTGACCCCCCCCCCCACCAGTCTTCTAGTTCTGGGCATAGATGGGCTGCCAGGGGTGGAACCCACCATCTCAGTGGGGTCTGTGTACATGTGTTCATAATTAGAGCCATTCTGGTTGGGGCAGCTCAACGTGTGGAAGGGAGAAAGAGGCTTGCCTGTCCATCTGTCTGTCGACCAGCGTGGTGGGGTGCACAGCACCCCCTGCCCGGGATTTCCTGCTTCCTCGGCACCTCGTTGGTGTCATTCCAGGAGCAGAGCTGTCGTTAGCTCACCAGGAGTCCACAGACACGTCCAACACACTTATGCTTGTCTCTTGAATTCAGAACGCGTAGGCTTTTCGCAGCATCATTTTAGAATGATGGGCTCTCGTACAGAAAAGGGGATCTTAGAGGCTCTCACTCAAACTGTCTACCTCAGTGGGGAGCAACCATTCTCTGCATAAGGGCCAAAGCAGGAAAAATTAAAATGTTTATGGGCTACATTTCTTTTACAATATTTGTATCCTTTCTTGCAGTAATTGGGCACCTAGGATTTTTTTACAAAAAAATAATCCAAAAAGAGGGAAAGGTTCTCTGCCTGAAGATCTTAGTTGCACTGTTATTTTTAACCTAAATTTTAAATATTACTCAGAAGGGCCATAGTGGGAATATATAAGGAAAGCATGGTGCAACCGGTCGATGAAGTACAATTATTAAAAGAGGTAAAGAGGAAAACTAGGGAGCAGAGTGGGAGCCTGTTTACTACACAGTATTATGTGAAAAAATAAGCCTAATTTGTGTATATGTTACAATTATAACTGATAAATGTTGATAACCACAAAGGACTATACCGGAGCATGGGTGAATGAAGAGAACCATCGAAGGCTAACTTGGTAACATCGAGTCATTTCCGGGCTCTAGGGTGCACAGGCTCCAGTAGCTGCAGCACATGGGCTCAGCAGTTGCGGCTCACAGACTCTAGAGTGCGGGCTCAGAAGCTGTGGTGCACAGGCTTAGTTGCTCCAAGGCACGTGGAGTCTTCCCAGACCAGGTATCAAATCTGTGTCCCTTGCATTGGCAGATAGATTCTTATCTACTGTGCCACCAGGGAAGTCCCAGATAGGGTTTTTAAAATAAGTAATTATAGTATCAGTAGCTGTTTGTGGACATTTGTATATTCCTTTTTCATATCTAAAGGATTTCATTAATTTGATTAAAATTTCAGAAATGATCCGAGACCCAGGGATACTGGCAGTTTGGGATGAATAAGGAGGATGAGCAGCAAGGTCTAGTTGTATAAAAAGGCCAAAAAGTGTTCTGGAAAGCAGGAAGAAAGACCTGACATTTATGAGAGACGGGGAGAGAGAGAGAGGCGAGGTGAGAGACAGAGTTTGTGTGTGTGTTGGCAGGTGGATATGAATATATTTCAGATAGTACATTGGTCAAGGAGCTTTGGAGTACAAAATATTGTGTGAAAATATGCTTTTCCTACCTGACTCCTAATCTAAAAATAGCTGGAAGCGAGCTTCCCCCCAGACATTCTAGACCTTGGGGGATCCGCCTGTTCCCTGATCTTTGCCCCACGCCGAGCCACACGCGTTGCGTGCGTGTGGTCCCAGCTGTCATCCCCAGTCACAGGAGGGCCACCTGGAATCAGCACCAGGAGGACTGTGTTGGTGTGGGCTTGTGAGGGAGCAAGCGGGCTATTGTCATTCATCATCCTCTGTATTTTTAGCTCCTAGTCCCTGAAGTAAGTCCCTGTGCTTGCTGCGTATGCACCCAGGGCTGTTCTTCACTGTCAGTATGGACCCTCCCTGCAACATCTCTGTGAAGGGCCCCATTTGCCCTCTGCTTGTTTACCCTCGGAGACCAAGAACTCACTCCCTTCCCAGACAACCATATTCCTAGTTTTTGGCCACGTGACATGTGGGATCTTAGTTCCCTTTGCCCCCTGCAGTAGAAGTGTGCAGTCTTAACCACTGGACCACCAGGGAAGTCCCCGGCTGGTGACCAGATATTGAATATCAGACAGTCCTGGAGAGCCAAAAGGTGACTCCTTGTGACCTTCAAACCATGGTCCTAGTTTGGCCCTTTATGGTGCCACAAAAAAAAAAAGAAAGAAGTTTAATTATGAGTTTTAGAAATCAGGAGTGAGTCTCAGAAATTATCCTGTCCAAACCATTCATTTATAAGACAAGGAGACAGATTCAGAAAGGTTGGATGCCTTGCTCAAGTTCATTCATTTATTCATTCTTTCCTGAACGCCCACTGTGAGTTAATGCTATGCTAAACACTGGGAGGAAAGGGGTGGAAATAGTGAAGGTAGCAGTTTATGCTTTCAGAGAACACATAGTCTAAAGGGGAAGCAGAGCAGCTGCAGTCCTGGGTGATGCCTGTAAGAGAGCCACAGGAGTACAAGAGAGGCACGCAGCCGGTGCTGGTCACCAGCGAGACTTTCTGATTTAAAAATACTTCTCACTGCTGACATTTGCTAAACCCTGACTATGTACTGCACACTGGGGTAGACGCTTCTGTTACATTGTCATATTCACTCTTCCCATCAACTCTAGGAAGAATATACCACTATTATCCCCATTTTCCAGATGGGGAAACACAGGCTTGGCAAGATTGAGTAGCTTTTCCAAAGTGACAGAACCAGGAGAGTCAAGTTGGGATTTGAACCCAAGACTGTTTGCTGTCTGAATCACTGCTGTTAACTTCTGTCCTGAAGGCTGAGTCTGAAATGTCAGAGGGAGTTACCTAAATCGGGATGGAGTAAAGAACATTCTAGGCAAGAGAAATATAAATTCTCTGGACAAGCCCGGAAGTCAGGAAGGGCATGTGTGTGAGGAGTGTATACAGGAAGCTCCATGCACAGCTGGAATGGGGCTTCTGGGGATGGGGGCAGGGGTGGAGACTGCTGATTAGTTATAAAGTGGGAGCAGGACCAAGGCTGGAACCCGTGTCTCCTGGCTTCTAGTCTAGTGCTTTGTCCACCACCTTCCGTCCTGCTCCATTGTAGGTTACCATCTATTTATTTATTTGGCCACACGGGGTCTTAGTTGTGGTGTGTGGAATCTTTGGTCACAGCATGTGGGATCTAGTTCCCTGACCAGGGATCAGGCCCGGGCCCCCTAGATTGGGAGCACGGCATCTTAGCCACTGGACCACCAGGGAAGTCCTGGTTATCATCGATTTTTATGGCCTCTCAATTCAGACTGTTCTTGAAGAATGGGGGCGGGGGAGGGTACGTGGCCTCTTTAAAAATAGATTTTTTTTTTCCTACCCAGAGAGGGCTGGGATAAGAATTAAAGAGTGGGGTGGCATGAAAGATATGGGCAGAGAGGTAAGACACCCGGGGCGGCTCTGCCAGAAGTCACCGTGTCTGCTGGAACCCCACACGGGGCCCCTTGGGAACAATAGGCTGCAAGGCTTCAGGCTTCCACCCTGGGTGAGTAATGCCTTGAGAGGAATGGCCCCAGTGTGACCGGGAACAGGGAAGGGAGGAATTGGGAGAATGTTTGCAGTAATCCTGGCTGACGTAAAGGAGGGCTCGCCGCGTGCCGGCCCTGCATCAGCTGAACCATCCGTAAATCCTAGCTTAGGAAGCAGTATATGAGATCCCTTCCCGAATGAAGGCAAAGACAACCAGTTCAAACTACCTTAGACAGAAATAGAGACTGTATCAATGCAGGGAACTGAAAAATGCAATAGTAGGTATTAGGTTCTCAGGCTGGATGCCAGTACCCCGGGGGTACTGTCAGAAATGCGACTCTCTCTGCCTCACTGACTAAAACTGCCACTGTCCTCATAATTCCAAGGAAAACCCCAGAAATGTCTCTCATTGACTTGCTTAGGTCACATGCTCAACCTCAGAGCAATCACCATGACTCCGATTGGGCAGACCTGGCCCATAGCTCTGCCCACAAGGCCAAACCGCTTGGACTCAGAAGTGGGGAGGGGTGAGTCCCCATGGAAGAGGGAGGAGCTGTTAACAGAAAAGAGGTGTTTGATGTTGATCAACCCATACCCCAGAAAAGTATCTACTACAAATTGTTTAGTCGCTAAGTCATGTCCAACTCTTTTGCGACGCTGTAGACTGTAGCCCGCCAGGCTCCTCTGTCCATGAGGTTCTCCAGGCAAGAATACTGGAGTGGGTTGCCATTTCCTCCTCCAGGGGATCTTCCCAACCCAGGGATCAAACCTGTGTTGTTGCAGGCAGATTCTTTATCACTGAGCCACCAGGGAAGTAGATATTAAGAACTCCTCCATTTTAGAGATGAGAAAACGGAGGCACAGAAAGAATACGTCAGTTGTCTAAGTTACACAGGCGTTGATTATCAGAATAAGGATTTGAACCCATGTTTTCTGGCTCTAGACAGCCCCCAGATCACCTGGGAATTGCCTAGTTTGCTCAGAAGAGAATTCACCCAACCCATCCCACATTTAGGACGAGGGCAGTTCATGCAATGTATTGTACAAGCCGTGAGCAACACCTAGTTATTCAGATCCAGGTTCAGGCAACCGAGAACTGACAGGGAATGGTTACGCCCTCCTGCTGCTCTCATGATCTTCTCACATGCATCCTGGAGTTCCCTAGGCTGCTTGAACAGCAACTGAGAGTCAGGTGGAGAAAAGGAGTACCAGCACTTGAAGATGAGTCATGTCCAGCTCAGAGTTGCTTGCCTGCACCCACCCGCATCACCCTCTCCCTGCCCTACCCACGTCCATCAGGTATAAAGGAGAACAAGAGAGAAAAGTGCTTCCCAGGAGGGTGCATTGGTCCCACTCCCCTGGCATCTTTTAAGAGGGTGACTGGACATGCGAGAGTGCTTCTTTGGGGGCCAAACCAGAAGCCAGAACCTGCAGCGTAGGCAGATTTCTGTAGCATCATCCCAGTAAATTACAGCCCCATTACTTGGCAGTTTATAGAGATCTCAGTGGCTCAGCTCATAATAAATGGGAGTGTGACTTGCAGGAGTCACAGGACCAAAGCTGCCTTTGGGTCATTTGGTGTTTTTAAATTAGAGCTTTGTGCCTCTCCAGGGGCCCAAGCCGCATTTGGAAATGATTAACAACGGGGTTGGGTGCATTTGCTTGCAAACAGCAAGCAGCCATGAAGTCATCCAAGTTAATAGCAGTCGGGAGCCACTCTGATTCATAAGTGACCACATGGATTAGAGACTAAATGATACTGATAAATGTGTGAGGGAGGGCTTCAGCCCCTTCTTATCCGGGAAGGTGAGAAGCTAGCACGAACACTGGTTAGAGGACTGGGCACTTTCATCCTGTTCTCCTGGCCGCCTAAGCATCGAGGACCGCTACTCAGGGAGACCAGGGATGGAGGGGAAGGGGCTTATGGTAATGAGGAGAGCAACGCAGGACAACCACGTGTGGTCTGGAGGACCAGGGCAGCAGCATCACCTGGGAGCGTGTTAGAAACGCAGAATCCACGGAATCAGAATTTCTGGAAATGGGGTTCAGAAACATGCATGTGTGTTAGCCCCAATGCTCAGTCAGCTCAAGATGCTTTACTTGTTATTAAGTGTAATTAAGCTCACATCTATATTCCAGCTGAAGACCCAGGGCAGGCTAACATCAGCTAACAGGAAAACAAAAGAGCAGGTTCTTAAGTTATTATCCTGTTTACACTTCCACAGTCAATGTTAATCACCCCTTCGTTTAACTAGGGCTCCCTTTGCAGCCCAGGGGATGGTGCCCAGCAGTCACTAAGGAAACCTTAGAGTTTCTGTGAATATCCTCCACCTTGCATTTCCCAGGCCAGACCCTAAGTGAGTCATCAGCATGGGGATTTTTTTTCTTTGCAGTGGATGACGCATCCCTCCATGGGGAGATAGCCCATGAATTGGGGATTCACTCGTGTTGTTACTTGAGCAGCAAAACCATGTTCCTTCAGCTTTTTCACAGACCTGTTCTCTGGGAATTTATTAAAAGCTCAGTGTGTGTCCCCACCCTGCAAGTGAGAATAGCTCTCAGTTACTGCACCACAGAGTGGACAGAGGTATGTTTAATGCCAAGCAGGTTGCCTGGCCCCTCAGACATAGTGTCAGATAATGCACGTAAGAGTGAGACCCACGTATGTGTGTGGTTGATGCCAAACCCTTTCCCATAAAGATGAATGTCCAGCTCCAGGGAACCTCTCCAGGGGCCGAGTGCCCTCTTCCCTCTGTCTCCTCAGCTGGGGTTGACAGCAGTTCTCAGTTCAGTTCAGTCGCTCAGTGGTGTCTGACTCTTTGTGACCCCATGGATGCAGCACGCCAGGCATCCCTGTTCATCACCAACTCTTGGAGCTTGCTCAAACTCATGTCCATCATGTCGGTGATGCCATCCAACCATCACATCCTCTGTCGTCCCCTTCTCCTCCTGCCGTCAATCTTTCCCAGCATCAGGGTCTTTTCCAGTGAGTCAGTTCTTCGCATCAGGTAGCCAAAGATTTGGAGTTTCAACTTCAGCAGCAGTCTTTCCAATGTGTATTCAGGACTGATTTCCTTTGGGATTGACTGGTTTGATCTCCTTGCAGTCCAAGGGACTCTTAAGAGTCTTATCCAACACCACAGTTCAATTCTTCAGTGCTCAGCTTTCTTTAAGTCCAACTCCATACATGACTAATGGAAAAACCATAGCCTTGACTAGATGGACCTTTGTTGAAAAAATAATGTCTCTGCTTTTTAATATGCCATCTAGGTTGATCCTAGCTTTTCTTCCAAGGAGCAAGCGTCTTTTAATTTCATGGCTGCAGTTACCATCTGCAGTGATTTTGGAGCCCCCCAAAATAAAGTCTGTCACTGTTTCCACTGTTTCCCCATCGATTTGCCATGAAATGATGGGACCAGATGCCATGATTTTGTTTTTTGAATGCTGAGTTTTAAGCCAAATTTTTCACTCTCCTCTTTCACTTTCATCAAGAGGCTCCTTAGTTCTTCTTTGCATTCTGCCATAAGGGTGGTGTCATCTGTGTATCTGAGGTTATTGATATTTCTCCGGACAATCTTGATTCCAGCTTGTGCTTCATCAAGCCCAGCATTTCTCATGATGTACTCTGCATATAAGTTAAATAAGTTAAATATACAGCCCTTCCTTCTGTCTCCTGAGCTGGGGTTGATAGCATTTCTCAATCCCCCTTAAATCTCTCTAGGTAAATATGAAGGGAACCAGTTTCGTGATCTGTACCAGACATTGTTCAAGACCTTTTATGAATATTAATAATGGTTAACCATTTAGTACTTAGAAAATGCCAGGCTCCACATGGACTAATGCATCCACAGCTACCTGCTATGCCAAATCTCCTTACTTTCTGTCATTCCTGTTTTACAGTAGGAAACCACGGCACAGAGAGCATGAGTAACTGTGCCCACAGTCATACAGCTGGTAGGTGGTGGAGTCAGAGTTTGAATACAGGCAGCTCAGCTCCAGAACGTCCCATCTCAACCACAGTTCTTCCCATTATCTCTGAAACTCCAGTGTCTTCTTTAGATCGCTCTCTCTCTCCATTTTTCAGGTGTAAAAATGGAGGCCCTGAAAAGGAAAATAACTCACCCAGTGTTCCACAGCTGAAAGGGACTGATTTCTGATTCCATCCCACGTCTAATCCATCTTGGTCTTCCCCAAACCCTCTACCCACTGCATTCCTGCTTCTGAGCTGGGTGTGGAAGCATCCATGCTCGTGACTTAAAGGAGATGCCCCCTCCCGCTGCCGGTGGCGGGGCTCTGTGTGCTCAGAGCCTGGGACACCAGGAGAGGGTAGTGAGCTCAAAGCTCCTGCTGCAGGTTGACCTTCTGACCTGTGCTTCTGCTTCAGCACCCTCCACGGCAACGACATCTCCAGTGTTCCTGAAGGCTCCTTCAATGACCTGATGTCTCTTTCCCATCTGTAAGTAGCCCTGTTTCTCCCCCTCATGCATCACTCAAAACAGAAAAGACTGTAATGCCAGGGGTGATGGTGTCACTGTTACCAGCTCGGTGTGATTCTTCCCGTATGTATGGAACATGTTTTATTTACAGAAACATACCCACGCTGAGTACCTTGTGTGTTCCCAGCTTCAGATGCCTTCATGGGCATCATCAGCAATTATGTAAACAATATAAATGTTTAATAAGAATGCACATAAAACTCTTACTATGTGCTCAACACTTTAAATGAATTATCTCATGTATTTCTTATAGCAAATAAGGCATTTTTATCCCATTATGAGACATGGTGAAACTGAAGTTAAGAAAGCTGAAGACTTGGTCCAGGGGTTGCACAGCTAGTAGGTGGCAAAGACCTGGTTCAATCCAGGTTTGCCTTGATGCCAAAACACAGATGCTCTCTGAACCCAGTATCAGGTAGCCCCTCCCATTTCACACAGGGGGCACTGAGGCCCCTGAATATTAGGTATTGCATATCTCTCCCCGTGCACATGTTTGAGTTTGTATATCGACTCTCTGTATATTTAATTATTTTGATATTGTGCATATATACTACAATACTGATATATTATACATGCATATTATAAAATATTCAAAAACTAGAAAATTAAAAGTGAAAGCCACTCAGTCGTGTCTAACTCTTTGCGACCCCATGGGCTATATAGTCCATGGAATTCTCCAGGCCCAAATACTGGAGTGGGTAGCCTTTCCCTTCTCCATGGGAACTTCCCAACCCAGGGCTCAAACCCAGATCTCCCACATTACAAGCGGATTCTTTACCAGCTGAGCCACAAGGGAAGCCCAAGAATACTGGAGTGGGTAGCCTGTCCCTTCTCCAGCAGATCTTCCCAACCCAGGAATCAAACCAGGGTCTCTGCATTGCAGGCGGATTCTTTACCAACTGAGCTATCAGGGAAGCCCAGAAAAGGCTATGATTAAAACTCAGTGGAAGTTTTCATGTTTTCTTCCCAGACAGCACTTTGGAGGTATCTGCACTGGAGGTGTCTTTCTTTGGAGGCTTCCCTCCCCTACATTTTAAAGCTGAGTGCTATAGGGGAGGAAAAATTTCCTTATACCCTCTTTGGTTCTGTGGCCAGCCTGACATAAGACACATTAACAGGAGAAAAGCATACAAATCATTTAATATTTTTATGTGTACATGGGAGTCTTCAAAAGGAAATTGAAAATCCAAAGATACCATTGAGCCCCAAAGTTGATAGACGTTATCTGTTTTTGATTTTTTTCTTGTCCGTGTTCTGCGGTTTGTGGGATTTTTAGTTTTATAGTTGCCCAGCTAGGGATTGACCCTGGGCCCACAGCAGTGAGAACGCAGAGCCCTAACCAGTGGATCACCAGGGAATTCCTATATATGTTTTTACAGAAAGAATGATACAGTGTGGGGCTAAGGGCTTCCCTGGTGGCTCAGTGGTAAAGAATCCACCTGCCAGTGCAGGAGATGCAGGAGATGGGGATTCGATCCCTGGGTTGGAAAGATCCCCTGGAGGAGGGCCTGGCAATTCACCCAGTATTCTTGCCTGGAAATTCCTATGGACAGAGGAGCCTGATGGGCTATAGTCCAAGGTGTCGCAAAGAGTCAAACACAGCTAAGTTACTCTGCACCCACGTAACAAGACAGAGGGGCCTGGGCGAGAGGCAGTAAGTCATGGGACAGTGACTAGGAAATATTTTAGTAGGTTTATTTGTACAGATCCATTCTGGTGTCAACTCCCAGTCTCTGGTGATAAAAATGTTCTTTTCTTTCTAGTGCTGGGAGGGTACCTTTCTCATAGGAAATATGACCTGCTTTTAGGCAGAAACAGCATCTCATGTTTCTTAAGTGCCTTCAACTCAAAACAGTCACTAGCCAGCACAGCATATTTGAAACTGGCATCCTCTGAGCCCCTTTTGGTGGTCTGAAGCTGCTTCCTAGGTTGCTGGGTATCAAAACCTCTCTGAGTATATCCTCTAGTGCACTCTTTAGTGGGGCAAGAGAGCCAGGTAATCAGTGGCAGAAGGCCCAGGAAGCCTCCCGGAGGGGCTGGAGTTGGGGATGAGTTGAGGATGGGATCTCACCAGGGTAGGTGAGACCACGCCACAGAGAGGGGAGAGGCTTCTGTGGGGTTGGAACATCTTCAGGGATTGGAGATAGAGTCTGGAGTCATTGACCTCACCCCAGTGGGAATAATGTCTTTGCTGGTCCTCCTGTTGGACACCCCCAATCTAGGCAAAGTCTAGTCTACTTTTTCAAGGGACTTTGGAGCCTATGGGCCAGGCTGGGCAGGGGACCCTGATTTCCTGCTCTGCCTCCTAGGGCACTGGGAACCAACCCGCTCCACTGTGACTGCAGCCTCCGTTGGCTGTCAGAGTGGGTGAAAGCTGGGTACAAGGAGCCTGGCATTGCCCGCTGCAGTAGCCCTGAGCCCATGGCTGACCGGCTCCTGCTCACCACGCCCACCCACCGCTTCCAGTGCAAAGGTAGGTGCTGACCCACCCCTCCACCCATCTCTGCGTGTGCCTGCCCCCCCGCCCCCCCCCCCACGCCCGCAGGGTCTGCTCTGTCTCCAACAGCCCGTCAGAGCTAGGCATCTCAACAAGTGTGACTTCTAAAACCATTGTCCCATTTCTTCCATGGGCCACACAAAGACTCAGATGCTGAAACCAATGTAGACCTGCACCTAAGTGTCCATTTGTCCTTTGTTCCCCTAAGTCCCTTGCTGCTGTTTCTATGTATTCCTCATTGACTTCTTACTCTACCTATTTTTGCATAGTTGGGAAAATCTTTAACCTTAATTTTTAACCCAACATTCTTAGAGCATAAGCATTTTTACCATTTTACTATAGCATACTTTGATCTCATGAGATTTTGATGGACTGCATGGTTATCATAACAAACTACTGCTAGGTTCTTATTCTGTGGCAGGCATTCTGTTAAGCAGTTTTTCATGTATTATTCATTTAATTCTCACTTTCCACGGAGTCATTTAATTCCCCAAAATGAGAAACCTGAGACTTACTGAGGTTAGTTGACTTCTCAAGATTACAGTTAAGAGAATCCCAGGTCTTTCTGATCCCAGAGCATGGTCTTGATCACCAAGCCGTGCCACTCCACCATAACTCCACAGGAGCTTTAGCCAGTTCCTGAGTTGGAACTTTTAGAGTATTTCCCATTTTTTCCTTACCATGGCTGTTTAAAATTACATCCTTAGATAAGATTCAGAGAACAGAAATTACTGAGCCAAAGTATATGATCATTACAAAGGTCTTCACATTTATTGCCAAATTGATTTCCAGAAAGGGTTGTAACCGATTTTCACTCCCAGGAGCATCGTTGGAGTACATTTTTCATCAGACCCTTGCATTATTTTATCTTATTTTGTAATTATTTTGTAATTATTGCTAATTCAATAGTTAAAATATTATATACGTTTATATTTTGCCTTTGGTTATTGGGGGAACTTTTTTTTTTTTTTCAAAAACTTACTTTTTTACTTTACTTTACATTTGTACTACAGATTTGTTTCTTAAAGTCCTTTGCTTATATCCTAAGGTCTCAATGTTTATTTCGATTTACAGATATACTTTACCTCTAAAACTTCATTATGTCCCTGGAACACACTGTCCCAAGAACAGACAATGTCCCTGTTCTTCAGTGAAGCCAAGATTGAGCCAACTGGCACTGGTTCTCAGTCAGGCCATTCTGTTCACTCCACCCACAAATGGTCAGACTCACCCTGGGGTCAATCTCAAACCAGTCTCCAAACTGATGACTGTTACCCCAGGATAAGTGAAAGTCCTGACATGAAACATGGCGTGACTATCCAGGGTTCTATCAATATGGCCTCCTTGCTTCCAGCCCTGATGGCCAAGTAGAACAGGGGGCATGGTTGAAACTGTCATGGATGCAAAATATACTTGAGCCCAGTTGGCCACCGTCAGCACGTTGCTGTGTCTTCCAGGGCCATTTCTTACCTCTTGCTGCCGACTCAAGGGCTCCGTAAGGAGGACTTCCTATGTGTGCCTTTGGCCCAGGGTCTGTGCCCTCTTTAGCCTGGCACAGACTGTTCCGTGGGGAGAGGTGTTTGGGGAAGGAGGAATGGTAGGTCCCAGTGGAGCCTGGGCCTGGAGCTTCCCGAATATAAAAAGATACACAAGGGGTTTCTAATTATGGTGCATTGTTTGCAGATTAGCACCAAAATCGGATCAGGCTAATTACAGTAATTGATTTGACTGAGAAGTGCTTCTGAATGATGTCCTGCTGTGACTTTTTTCCTCTCTGGACGATGACTGAATTAATGGGACTCTAGCTGGACTGGATGTGCTGGCTGGAGAGGGCCAGCCGCCGTCTGGACAGATGAGGAGAGCCTGTGGCTGACCGAGGAAGGAGCCAGGGCAGAGAAGGGAGGGGTGGCAGTGAGCCTACGGGGCCCGCCTGCCAACTCTCTGTGGTTTGCCGCCAGGGCCAGTGGACATTGGCATCGTGGCCAAGTGCGACCCCTGCCTCTCCAGCCCGTGCAAGAACAACGGCACATGCAGCCAGGACCCGGTGGAGGGGCACCGCTGCGCCTGCCCCCACGGCTACAAGGTACGCAGGCCGCCCCCACGTTCCGGCCGCTGGGGGGCGCTGCACCCCGCTGACCACCCCTTCTCCAAGGGCAGTGCATAAGTCCACTTTACAGCGCACCCCAAAGCCGTGTTGTCAGCAAACCCCGGAACTGGTGGGGCCTTCCCAGTGGTATCACATCCACGCCAGTCACAGAGGACCCCACATAGTCTTTTCTTTTTTTTCCTTCAGTTTTTTTGGATTTTTTTCTCCAAAGTTTAAACTTTTTATTTTGTATAGGGGTATAGCCAATTAACAATGTGATAATTTCAGGTGAACAGCAAAGGGACTCACCCATACATATACGTGTATCCATTCTCCCCCAAACCCCCCCTCCTATCCAGGCTGGTACATAACAGTGAGCAGAGACCCCTGTGCTGTGCAGTGGAGGACCCCTGTAGTCTTGATTGTGATGCAGGAGGAAATGTAATACTTGTATTTTCTTGCTCGAACGTGGACAGATTAAGTCTCAAGAGCTAATTTTCCTCCAATGAGAGACATCCCTTGAACCCACCACCATCCTGACTTCCTTACAGGGGGACTCCTGAGTCTCCCCCACCCCTGACCCCTCTCTGCTCTCAGAACAACCAGTCCTGAAAGCACTGGTTCCAGCTTGAGGAGGTTCAGGGATGGGGATTAACAGGCCTACGGGCTGCCGAGCCAGCCTTCCCTGTTGACAGGCTCAGCTCAGCCAAGCCGGGGATGGACATTCCAGCTCTCCTGTCCTCCCTGGAGACCCAGGCTAATTCCAGAATAACCCTTGCCTCCTTCCTCCTCTCCCTGCCATATCTAGAGCACATTAATCTCTGGAGAAAATGGAAGAGGTCCTACGCACTCCGCTTGGCACTTTATTCATCTTTTCCTCTGTGAGGAAGGATTTATGAATTCTCATTTTACAGACATGGAAACTGAGCCTCAGACTTGTTGAAAGGGCTTGACTCAATGTCCCAAGCTTGTAAGCAGTCGAGTTGGGTTAGGACCCAGGGCTACATGATTCCTGAGCCCGCCCCCTTTCCCCTGGAGGGTTTCCTGGATAACTGAGCCCTTCAGCATGCCTCACAGAGGCCAGCAAAGCCATGACTGGGTCCTCTTCCCCACAACACTGCCAGCTTCCCAGATTCCAGCATCCCAGGGCCCCCATCGGAAGGCTCTAGGTGAGCCGAGAGTCTGTAGACATGCCCAACCCATCTGATGCCCACACCTGGTCCGAGCTGAGTGGGAGGGAGCTGGCAGCCCTGGTCTTCTGTCCCCATGGGGGTCTCTGGATATGGTGACAAGCTTGACAGGCAGACTGGCTCTGGGCAGCAGGCCTCTGGGGTGACTTTCTCTGCTGTATCCATGCCTCCGGTAGACAGTGTCAGAGTGCCATCTATGGGCTTGAGATAAGACAGCCAAAGGATTTCTTTGAAGCTGGGCAGACAGCCCTCCCTGCCCAGGCAGCCAACCCCAGACACACACACACACATACACACATATATAAGGTGATCCCAGACACACACATATGCACATAAGGTGGTCCCAGACACACACACACACTTACATACATGTGCTCAGTTGCCCAGTTGTGCAGCCACTTCCAGGACCTCAAACTCAGGGTGGTCCCAGACTCATGCCCCCCCACACACACACATACATAGTTATATACATGTGCTTCGGAGAAGGCAATGGCACCCCACTCCAGTACTCTTGCCTGGAAAATCCCATGGACGGAGAAGCCTGGAAGGCTGCAGCCCATGGGGTCGCGAAGAGTCAGACTCAACTGAGCCACTTCACTTTCACTTTTCACTTTCATGCACTGGAGAAGGCAATGGCAACCCACTCCAGTGTTCTTGCCTGGAGAATCCCAGGGATGGAGGAGCCTGATGGGCTGCCATCTATGGGGTCACACAGAGTCGGACACGACTGAAGTGACTTAGCAGCAGTAGCAGCAGCGTACATGTGCTTAGTCACTCAGTCATGTCCAGCTCTTTGTGACCCCATAGACTGTAGCCTTCCAGGCTCCTCTGTCCACTGAATTTTTCAAGCAAGAAGACTGGGGTGGGTTACCATGCCCTCCTCCAGGGGATCTTCCCAACCCAGGGATCAAACCCATGTATCTTATGTCTCCTTCGTTGGCAGGCAGGTTCTTTACCACGGCACCACATATGTATACATATTGTAGGGGAAGACGAGAAGTTAAGCAGACATGCTCCAGAGACCTGGATTCTCAAATTCCCTTATGTTCAATGGAGAAAACGCAGGCTATGGATTTACACTGCTCAGCAGGTGTGGATCCCGGCTTTGTCATTTCCTAGTTGTGTGGTGATAACCCTAGGCTTCCCATCTGCACACTAGGATAGGACCCGTCCCAAAGTCTTGCTGTGAGAATCAGATGTACAGTAACACATGCAGTGTACCTAGAACAGTACCCAGCATTCAGTAAGTACTCAAGAGCTGAAATATGGCTGTCTTTTACCTTCACCCTACATGCCGGTCCCTAATGCCAGGGTGGTGGCTGTCGGGAACAGGTGATTTCACTGGGGATTCTCAGTCTGTGACACTGAACTCCCAAGGAGTGTCTGCTGCTTTCCTAGAGCTGTGACATGTATATTTATACATCCCCAGTTCCGTACATGCATAGTCATCTTTTTGAGCATCAACTGTGCACCAAGCACCTGGACCTCATGCATTTATTCCTTCCTCTGCTGTTTATAATCACCTTGTGAGCTGGGTGGTGTCATCCCTATGTTAAAGATAACTACTTCACACTCTTGAGTCTCACTTCCCTCACTTTAAAGTTGGCCTGAGTCTGACAGCACTGGAGCCAGGTTCAAAGCCCCAGGCTTCTTCCCATCACACTTGAGGACAATGTGAAGCTTGCCTGGCCCTCGGTGTCAGAGCAAGGAGTGCACCCCTGGGGTTCCTGCAGGATACTGCTATGCATTTGGGTTTTGCTTATAAGATCCTGAACATCTTGTCGATTTTGGAAGAATTTGAACAGAGATTTTGATGTTTAGGAAGTTGAAGGGTCCAGGCAGGTATAGAGTACATTGCTGCTGCTACTGCTCATGGTGCTGGTGGTGGTGATGATTCCGGTGATAGCATGATGCTGTGGTGGCCGTGACAGTAGTTAGCGGCTGGCATTTACTGAGCGCTTACTGACTGCTGGCAGCATCCCAGACAAGCTGCATGCATTATCCTGCATCAGGTCAGTTCAGCTCAGTTCAGTCGCTCAGTCGTGTCCGACTCTTTGCGACCCCATGAATTGCAGCACGCCAGGCCTCCCTGTCCATCACTAACTCCCAGAGTTCACTCAAACTCATATCCATCTAGTCGGTGATGCCATCCAGCCATCTCATCCTCTGTCGTCCCCTTCTCCTCCTGCCCCCAATCCCTCCCAGCATCAGGGTCTTTTCCAATGAGTCAACTCTTCACATGAAGTGGCCAAAGTATTGGCGTTTCAGCCTCAACATCAGTCCTTCCAGTGAACATCCAGGACTGGTCTCCTTTAGAATGGACTGGCTGGATCTCCTTGCAGTCCAAGGGATTCT
This sequence comes from Bubalus bubalis, assembly GCF_019923935.1. NCBI lineage: Eukaryota > Metazoa > Chordata > Mammalia > Artiodactyla > Bovidae > Bubalus > Bubalus bubalis. The sequence continues at coordinate 297,846 of NC_059175.1, read as the reverse complement.
CAAGAGTCTTCTCCAACACCACAGTTCAAAAGCATCAATTCTTCGGCACTCGGCTTTCTTCACAGTCCAACTCTCACATCCATACATGACCACTGGAAAAACCATAGCCTTGACTAGACAGACCTTTGTTGGCAAAGTAATGTCTCTGCTTTTGCATATGCTATATAGGTTGGTCATAACTTTCCTTCCAAGGAGTAAGCGTCTTTTGATTTGCATAGTCCTCATCAAAGCCTTAGGAGGCCACTCCTAAAGTGACCCTCATTTTACAGTTGAGGAAACAGGACACAGGAGGTGAGCAAGCCAGAATTCAAAGCTCAAAGTCAACTGGTTCCAGAATCCATGCCCTCAGCCAGTGCATTCACTGTCCATTGGCAAGCACCATGACAGGGCTGCAGATGAGGGGCCCTGGCCATTTATAATCTGCCTAAATCTCCAGGACCGGGAAATACACAGGGCGGTGGTGAAAAGAACACCACTGGGACCCTCTGGAGCCTGCCTCTACCTGACATGACCTTGGACAGCTCTGGTTCTCCTCCCCGCTCGTTTCAGGCTCCTCAACAGTGAAATGCAGCAGACTGAACCAGAGGGGTCCCTTAATCACATACTGATCACACTCTTTTTCGTTACGCCTGTCCTTTCTGCCAGTAGAGTGACCGGCATAGTAGTTCTGGGTGAATTGCTAAGATGACAACGGTTACCAGACAGCTGCAAAACACAGCTCAAAGTTCAAGCATTTATCTAGCTGTTCCCAGAGATCTCCATGTTTCCAGTGACTAGTGAGTGGCCTTGAGAAGCCACAGTATTATAGAAATAGCATGGCAGCCACTGCTGAATGTTTACTAGCAGCTACTGTACATCTGTTATAATGCCAGGTCCCTGAGAAGCAATTGAAGTGCACTATCTCACTTAATACTCCTCCAAAAGAAGGACGATCTCTTTTGATAGATGAGGAAACCGAGGGTTCAGAAAAATTGAAAAACATACCCAAGCTCACACACCCCGGGGGCACATTCACTAAACCCAGAACCCAGCTCTCTCTTGCTGCAGAGACTATACTAAGCCCTCCACTAGTAACTGACTCTCTGTAGCCCCACTTTTATCACCTGTAAATGGGAATAACCATACTGACTGCAGAGCTGTTGTAAGGACTAAAAGGGGTCACATGTGTCTTGGCCTGCCTCAGTACCAGCATTCAGTAGACACTTAACAAAGAGTAACTCTTACCATGATTCTAAGATTGGAGAACATAAAATCGAAATTTTGGCTGATTTTTTTGCAGCCATTTAGCTTCATGCACATATGTCCAGTGTCTCAGAACAGTGCTTCTCACACTTTAAAGTGTACAGGAACTACCTGAAGACCTTGTTAAAGTGCAGGCTCTGATTCATTAGATCTGAGATCGGGTCTGAGATTGTGCATGTCTAACAAGCTTCCCGGGGACACCAGGCTGGTAGTCCAAGGACCACACTTGGAGTAGCAAGGTCTTAGAGCCACCCTGCTGGTCCCATCTCAGAAACAGGATCCCAGTGGGGTTACCTGTTTCCAAGGTCCTGTAAAGGAACCTAGAAGGCCTGGCCAAGTCCCAGTCCCCCCTCTTCCACACACACACACCGTAGGGAGGGGGTCACGGGAGACAACCAAGGAGCATTACAGATCAAGTGGGTTGAGCAAAATGAGGCTCAAGAGCATGGAACTATGCTAACTGGCCAGGTGCTAACAATGGTGATTGTTTCTGAAGAGCCTGTGAATGATAGAAACCCCACCTCTGGGCCCAGGCACCGCATTACCAAATGCAGGCTCTGCTTCCTGGATTCCAGTGCCCTGTGGCATCCAGGGCTAGAGGAGACACCACCTCCACCCCTGCCCCCACCCCAGGGGAGGAACCCCCACCAGGGAGCCCCAGGTGCTTGCAAGTCCCCGGAGCAAAGACCCTGGCCCAGGCGGGGAGCAGGGAGGCCATGCCTTGACCTGCTCAGGGTTCTCCTGTCCTGCACTCCAGGCCCATTTATCCACCAACACACAGACGCAGACACGCACACAACACATGCCTGGACTATTTCGCTGTTGTTGCTGTTTAGGCGCTAGGTGGTGTCCTACCCTTTGCGACCCCAGGGACTGTAGCCCACCAGGCTCCTCTGTCCATGGGATTCTCCAAGCAAGAATGCTAGAGTGGGGTGCCATTCCCCTCTCCAGGGGATCTTCCCAGCCCAGGGAGTGAACTCAGGTCTCCTGCATGGCAGGTGGATTCTTTACCATCTGAGTCACCAGGGAGACCCAAAAATCTATCTCAGACCCCCATAATCATCATGATCTGTATCTGAATAGCTCTTATTTATGGAGCTACCGTTACCTGCCAGGGTCAGGTACCTTAGATGAGTGTGATTTCTAATTATTTGTTAAATCCATACAATAGGTATTATTACTGCCATTTTACAGATAATGAAAACAAGTCTCAGAGAGAACTGGTAATTTCCTCAATTTAGCAGCAGCAGCCAGACCAGCATGTGCGCTCAGATCTGCGTACCTGCGGAGCCTGTGCTTTGAGAGAGGCAGAGTAAGCGCCCAGCAAGCGGTTCCCAGAATTGGCTTTGGACTGGATGTCTGGGTTCAACTGTGCTGGTTCCACATACTGCTGTGCGATGGTGGACATATTGCCTCACTTTCCAAGTCCATCTTCCCTCTCAGTAAGAATGAGGGTAATAACAACCACACCCATATGGTAGGGGTGTTATGAACATTATACACCATTGTGAATGTGAAACTCAGCATGAGTCCTGGAACAGAAACCATACTCCGAATATGGGAGTGAGGATGAGCACTGCAGTTTCCATCGACACACCGGCTTGCCAAAAGGGATCTTATGTTGCTGTGGTTTAGGATAAGCCCAGCTCACACCCCAGATCTCCTCCCCTCCGAGAAACCTCTGACGGGCCCTTTAACTGTGCCAGGCTCAAAAAGCAGCGGACAGACACAGCCCTGCCTTCTGGCTGCTGGAGGCGGGACCTGAGGCTGCAGCGCTGAGGCGGTGGGAGAAGGCAGAGCGCAGCAGGGTCCAGCCAGGAAGCCCAGTGCCTCTTGTTGCGGGCGCGGGCAGCAGTGGCAGAGCGGGAAGGAGGGTTTTCTCAGGCAGATGGTGAGCAGGTGGTGTGGCAGTGGGAGGGCACCCATGATGGCCCCGCCTGGCCCCGCGCCCACACTGAGCACACAGACCAGAAGCAAACGCAGAGACATCCCCCCAGGATCGCGCAGGTTGTCCAGGGAACCGGCTGCCAAAACCTGGGTGCAGTGCTGGTCCGTCGGTGCCACGGGAGAAGCTGGTGGCAGAGGACCAAGCCAGGGGCGACTCCCTGGGACGGAGGCCTGGCTCTGTGGTGCCTTGCCCTCACTGTTCTCCTCCCTGGCATGCTCCCCCCACCTGCACAGAGTTGGCACCTTCTTAGCTCACACATCCCCTGCAGGGCGCCTGGTACAGAGGAATCCCACTCTGCCCAAAATTTCTCTCACAGGGGGTCTCAGGGTAGCCTACCATCAGGATCACCCACAGAACTTAAGAGCAAATAGCAACACCCATGCTCATGTCTGGACCAATCAGAGACAAGCTTGTCACTTTAGGGGGCGAAGGTCTGCTAACCACACTTCAGCCATAGTCTACCCTCCAAGTTGTAGATTACAGTTATGCTTCAGTGAGGTTAGAGGTAATATCATCTACTGGCATTTACAGAGTGCCTACTATGTGCTAGATGTGTTATGTCGTATTTTAAGCACTTCCTTATTGAAAGGTCTAGTTCAACTCTGGTAACAGCTCTATGAGGTAGGCGTGTAGAAGTTAAAAAGCGAATACAAAGTAAAGGTCAGCCAACCAGGAAGAGGTGAAGCTGGGAGGTGAACCAGCTCTTCCTGGCTCCAGAGCCCCTGCTCTCGGCCCATGGGTTAGGACGGTGGGGAGGGGCTGAAGTCTGGGCAGTAGTGAGGCTGGGGGCCGCGGTCCTGAGCTCGGCGCTCCTCCCCGCGCCACGCACCATGGAGCAACCCAAGGCAGGGGCTCCCTTGGGCTTTCCCCAGGGCACACAGCCAGCTCACTGGTCCCAGAGCCCCAGGCGACCTCCCCCGCCCTCATCGCAGAGGGAGCTGGGAGCCCACAGGGCCTCCTCTTCACTGCGGCCGTGGAGAGCCTCCCTCACCATGTGCTTCTCTGTCTCTCCTCAGGGCAGAGACTGCACCGTGCCCATCAACACCTGCATTCAGAACCCCTGTCTGCACGGAGGCACCTGCCACCTGAGCGAGACCCACAAGGGTGGGTTCAGGTAACAGCTCGCCCTGGGCCTCCCTCCTCAGTCTGCCCCACGACTCTGTGGCAGGCGGAGGAAACCCAGCTCCGCGCCTCCTGCGGGCCGCACTCCACCCAGCCCTCGATGTGAAGGACTTTCAGGCTTTGCCTTCCCTATAAGGCAGCTACTGCTATCCCTCTTGTACAGATAAGGAAGTTAGGGCATCAAAGGGATAAATTGTTCATCTGCAGTTACACAGAAAGTGTTCAGACTGGCATCTGAATTCAGGGAGTCTGTCTCCAGAGCCAGGAGGTCTCCAAGGGAAGCTACAGTTGCTGGCTGAAGTCAGAGCAGACTAGGATAATCAATAGCTCAAAAAACCTGCCAGCCTGGAAATTCCACTATTCTTTCCTGTGTTGATTACATGTTCATATGTGCCAGGCACTTAACTCTAAATCTCATTTAAATCCTCCCAAGGACCGTATCCAGTACAGGTAGTTCCTGTCCCTGCTTAATAGATGGGGAAACTGGGGCACAGAGATTGATTTGCTCTGGGTCACATATCCTGACACTCAGGAGGAAAAAAGGTAAAAGCCACTTAGATATTTTTCTCATCCCTGTCTTTGGAGCTGGCCCTCTGGGCCTCTGCCAAACCTCTGGCCCCTTCCTGCTTCCCACCCACCCCTTGCTGCCTGCTGATGCCGTTTCCTGGGCCCTATCCTGGCAAGAGCAGATCAGGGGGGGCGGGCCCATAGGGCACCCCCAAAGAGCCAGGGGCCAGGCAGCAAAGGAAGGGGCACTGGGTGCCGTGCTGTGTGAGGAGGTCAGAGCACTCAGGGAACAAACAATGAACAACCACAGGCCCCCTGGCCGAGTTACTATGTGGTCTGTGAAAGAAATTCAGCTTCTGGGCTCCGGGTTCTCCCTGGGGAAAACAGCCGCCCACATATCCATCCGCCAAGTCAGCCCCATCAAATTCAACTCTGGAAAAGCAAAATTCAAGGCAGAGCTCATCTTCCTGCCTGCAGTGGGCCAAGCTCTCCCCCACTGAGAGTGGACGTGAGGAGAAGCCACCCAGAGCTCGCACAGCAGTGGCCACGTGGCCTCAGTCAGGAAGCACTCCTCCAGGCCTGGGGAGCCTGGCCCCATCCCCACCCCCAGCCCCGGGACCCACGTCATCGTCCACAAGAGGCAGGGGCGCCCCTGCAGGTGTTACTGCCCTCTTTGCAGGGATGCGGAAGGGTCTGTCTGCACTCTCCATCACTGAGGAAATCCAAATGAACTGGATTGTTTAGGACTTAATTTTCAAGGAAAACAGCCCAGACCTACAGGATTTGGAAAATGGGATGCAGGGCTCAGGCAATGAGGCCCTCATCCTGGGATGGCATAGCTTGTGTGGGATCCCCCACCTCACCCCACCGCCCAGGGCAGCACCTGGTAGGCTGGCACAGGGAGGGCCCCTGTCGGGCGGCTTTGCTCTCGTGTCCCTCTATTCAGTGACCTAGAGTTGCCATAACAGAGGACCACAGGCTCGAGGGCCTGGAACCAAAGAATGGCTTCTCACACGGCTCAGGCAGTAGGGGCACACTCCCTCTGAAACCGGGCGGGGGCTCCTCTCTTGCCTTCTAGCTGCTGATGGTTGCTGGCCGTTTCTGGCGTTTCTTGACCTGCAGCTGTGTCACTCTAGTCTCTGCCTTCAGCTGCACACACATCCTTCTCCCTGGGTCTGTGTCCACATGACTGGCTTCTTATAAGGACACCAGTCATGTGAGATTAGGGGCCCATGCCACTCCAATGTCACCTCGTCTTCAATTATGAGGTCACATTCCAAGGCTCGGGGGAGGGGGGTTAAGATGTCAACATATCTTTTTGAGGGGACACAATTCAATCCATGACACCTCTGACTAGTCAGAATTCTGGAAGCATCACCCACCTCTTAATCCAGATGCTTCTCCAGTCTTGACGCTTTGACTGTCTGCTCACAAAACAGGCAAAGGCTGGCAGGGCTGGCTGCACAGGAGATGTGACTTGCTGTCTGTCCACACAGCCAACACTGCTCTTGAGATATCTTTGACATCCCCTCCTCCTTCCTCCCCCCACCTCCCACCAGGTTTCCAGTGAGGACAAAAGAGACTTGAACCTCTTTTCCACCCTTGGTCCAGTCCATGAGCAACCTCCGCTCCCTGGACCAGCCCCTTCTTACCCCACTTTCACGCAGTCCTAAGAGTCCTAAGTCCTCTCTGGGGAAAGTCAGAGGGAAATAACTCATATCAGGAAAATAGACAACACTATGGTTTAAGATCTTTGGAAACCCACCCCCGTGTGGCTCTGAAGAAATGACCTTCTTCATGAATGCCCAGGGTCCCTAAGAGAAAAAAGAAGAAGAAAAAGAGAGGAGTTAGAGTCATTTATTTTGCTCCATGAAGAGCTCAGACCCAAGAATCCTCTGCCTGCCTTTTGTAGGAAATGTGACCCACTTTTCAGGTCATGGAAAAAAGGATGTTAATTTGGATTCTAAGGGAATTCCCTGGTGGTCCAGTGACTAAGACTTGGGCTTTCACTGCCATGGACCTGGGTTCAATCCCTGCTCAGGGAACTAAGAGCCCACAAGCCACATGATGCAGGGAAAAAACAAAAAAAATAAGACCACAAAAATCCACTTTCTATTAGTTTAGTTTCAAATGGAGAGAGGCCTGGGATTCTTGGTCTGAGCTGGAACACAGGACTCTGGTCCCTGACGAGAGGGGTAGCCTGCAGGAAGAATGAGATTCCTACATCGTTCATTTAATTTCATTTAATCAGACTCTCATCTTCCACCTGCACCCTCTCAACTCCCCTCACCCCTTGTCATCTGCCCAGCCTTCATCAATATTGACTTTTTTTCTGACTTATTATCGGACAATGCAGCCTGACCCTGGGGCTGTGGCCAAGGCCAGGCAGAGGAGAGGGAATGAGGTTTGTATCCAAGAGGTTTAACACTTCAGAGACACGTTAAGGAATTGTGTCATGCTGGTCTATGGTGTTTTTAACCAGAAAGTGTTGGCAGGAAAGGTGTCCTCCCACCCAACCCCCTCATCTTCCAGAAGCAGGAGGGGGCTCAGAAGTAGCAGGGATACATGAGAAGGAGCAATGGCATCCCCGAGGGAAGGTTAAGGAGGTGTGTGGTTTTGTCTAGAACAAAATCTAGCTGACATGCTTTCTGTGCTGTGTACCCCTCTAAGTGTTTTCCTTGTATAATCTCATTTAATGCCTACAACCACCCTGGAGGTAGATAGTTCCACCAGTCAACAGATGATGAAACAGATACGGAAATTAACCCAGGAAACCTGGTTGCAAAGCCTGATCTTGGCCACTAAGTCCTGCTCCCAATTAAAAAGCTGCCCTTGAGTCACAAAAAAAAGTACAGAGTTTGTTACGCTGTTTCTCTCTTTGTCTACAAAAGAGACTACCCATAGAACATAGCTGAAGGGTCGCTTAGGAGACAGGGAGGAATTAAAGCTCTACCACTGCAGCTGGGGGAGCCGTGAAGGAGGCATTGCCGTAGGATTGCCCCCAGGCAAGGCAGCCACCCAGGGCCAGGAGAGACTGGAGGCAGGGGGCTATCAGAAATGCCCCGAAGGCTCCTAAAGGTCTTCCTGCTCAGAACGCCAGGCCTTGTGTGCCCCAAGAACGGCCTCAGACTGCCAGCCAGAGGAGAAACCTGACTGACTGTGTTTCCCACCCCCGCCTTCCCCTCTGCCGCTCCCTGACCCTTGACCCCACCCACGCATCCCCAAAGCTGCTCCTGCCCTCTGGGCTTCGAGGGGCAGCGGTGTGAGATCAACCCAGACGACTGCGAGGACAACGACTGCGAGAACAACGCCACCTGTGTGGACGGGGTCAACAACTACGTGTGTGTGTGCCCGCCAAATTTCACGGGTGAGCCCCCGACGCCCAGGGGCGGGCTGCCATGCGGGCCCTGGGTGGGCTTGGCGTGAGCCCCCGACGCCCAGGGGCGGGCTGCCGTGCGGGGCCCTGGGTGGGCTTGGCGCGCATTAGAGGAGACCGCTGTGTGCTCGGCCAAGTCTGACTCTGCAGACCCCACAGACTGTAGCCTGCCAGCTTCTGTCCGTGGGACTCTCCAGGCAAGAATACTGGAGTGGGTGGCCATTTCCTCCTCCAGGGATCTGCCCCACCCAGGGATCAAACCTGCGTCTCTGGCATCTCCTGCGTTGGCCAGCAGGTTCTTTACCGCTGCACCCCCTGGGAAGCCCACCACTTTCTAGGCTTCTTCCAAAAACTCCACCTCCTTTCCCCCTCTGGACAAAAACTTGAATCCAAAAAAATAAAAAACCCATAATATGCCCTGAGGGGCTTCCCAAAGACCCTCTCCCTTCGTTTGTCCACCCCTCCCCCACCCACCCCCACAAAACACTCACTCCTCCCCACTTTGAGCAGGTCCCCGGCTTTCAGCTCTCTGTTCATTTAGTTCATGTTCATCCCCTCCTTCGGGAGCCCTGGGCTCCCCAGTGGTGTCTGAGGCCAACTGAGAGGCACTTGCCTTGCGCTCAGCTCATGCTTCATTCAGGTCTGAACTGAGGTGGGAGAATGGACGGGGGCAGGGGGGGAGGCGTGCCGAGCAAACACTTAGAAAGGCAGTTTCCTGCCTGCCTCTTCCATTGACCCGATGCAGTTCTGATTCATTGTACTTTGTTCCTAAGAATGGGACATCGAGGTTTTGTCTGTGCCAGAAAATGTCAGAAGTGTCCCACAGAGAATACACCTCTCTCAGTGTCACGGGCGGAGAAGAAGCAGAAGAGGCTTAGAAGGCACACAGGCACCCTCTGTGGTCTCGAGAGGCTGGGGACACGGTGACGGCAGGGTGGGGTCCGCTTGCCCCCACCACAGCAGAGAGCCAACTCTGGGGCTGTGTCTGCCACGCTTTTCCACCTAGCCACCCTCGGACCCTCCTTCACCCTGCCCCGGACACACCTGCCCCACGCCTCTCTGGCTGCAAGCTTGTTTCTCTCCATCACTCTCCACGTGGCCTGACTGGGTGGAATGCAAGGAAGTTATCAGTGGTGTGTCTTCCAGGAACCTGACCCCTGCAGGCTGGTCTGACCTCCCACGTTCTGCTTTCTGGTGGTGTGAGTTTTCCAGGGCTTATTGGCAGGGCTTATATCTTTGGGTATTTATGACCTGTTAGGCATTTTTCTGGCCCTGTGAATTTCAAAGGGGATGTAGCCAGAGACCAGAACTTCAAATTCTTTCCATGTTTTCTTCTCTGAGAAAACCCACGGGGCTTACTTATCTGTAACAGGTGGACTGCACTGCTAAGCCCTGGCTGCCCCTCCAGGAAACCCCTGAGTTTCCACCAGGTTTTCCCATCATCGTGCTGATAGCTGTGTGTTATAATTGCCTGGTTATTTGTAGATCCACGCCCCCAACCCAACACACACACCACGGGGGAGGTTGGGACTGGATCACTGCGGTGTCCCTGGCCCCTGGCAGAGTGCTACCACACAGGAGATGCTCCATAAATGAGTGTAGAATGAAAGATAAGCATAGCCCACAGTCGGGCGGGCTTCCCAGCGGCTCAGGCAGCAAAGAATCCGCCCGCAGTGCGGGAGACCTGGGTTCAGCCCCTCAGTTGGGAAGATGCCCTGGAGAAGGAAACAGCTACCCACTCCAGTATTCTGGCCTGGAGAATTCCATGGGCTGAATAGTCCATGGGGTCACAAAGAGTCAGACACAACTGAGCGACTTTGACCAAGTCAGGGGTGATTTCGGCTACTGCAGCCCCTGGATAATCAAGTGAAACAGCCAAATGGCAAAGCTCTAACAGTGCCCAAGAGAGGTCCTGGGGTCTTCTTGTGGTCACTGCCAGGGAAATTGAGACAGAGGTGCAGAAGAAAGGAGATGCCTAGAGAATAAATGGCAGGCTCCTGACCGGGGACTGGATGAACCTGACCTAGCCGGGGTATCCCCCCGTCTCCTCCCTGACGCCTGGGCTCTCTACCCGCCCCACCAGGTGAGCTGTGCGACGAGGTCATTGACCACTGTGTGCCGGGGATGAACCTCTGTCAGCATGAGGCCAAGTGCATCTCCCTGGACAGAGGATTCAGGTGAGGCTCATTCATGCCTGGCACCAGGTCCCAAGGATTTGGCTCCAGTAGCCTGGGTTTGCAGCAGAAACTCTGGGGTTCTTTCCATATTTTTTTTTCACTCTCTCTTTTTCTATTAGTTTGCTAGCATGTGCTTTTCTGTACCCCTGACTAGTCACGGTCTGATTCTCTCTTTGTCAGTGTCTTTCTTTATGAGTCTCTGTGTCTGCCCTCCCTGTTCTCTCCTCTCTTGAGAGAGCGAGTGAGCCCCTTTCTTTGACCCCTCCCTAGTCTTCCTTCTCTTCCCTCCCTCCCTCTCTCCCAGCACATGTTTTCTTTTTCCTGTTAGAACACTTGAGTTTTATGCATTTATTTATTTTAACGCCAAAAGCAGCTAATTAACAGTGTTGTGATAGTCTCAGGTGAACAGTGGAGGGACTCGGTCATACGTGCACGTGTATCCATTCTCCCAGATTCCCCTCCCATCCAGGCTGACACATAAGAGTGAGCAGAGCGCCATGTGGTCTCTACAGCAGGTCCTTGTTGGTTATCCTTTGTAAATATAGCCTATATATTCCCAAAGTCCTGAACTGTCCCTTCCCCGTGACAACCACAAGCTCGTTTTCTAAGTCTGTGAGTCTCTGTTTTATAAGTTCATTTGTATCATTTCTTTTTAGATTCCACATATGACAGATGGCATATGATATTTATCCTTCTCTGTCTGATTTACTTTACCCAGTATGACACTCTCGAGGTCTATCCATGTTGCCGCAAATAGCCTTATGTCATTCTTTTTAACGGCTGGATGGTATCCCACGGTATATGTAGCACACCTTCATGCATTCCTCTGCCGGTGGGCGTTTAGCTTGCTTCCGTGCCTTGGCTGTTGTAAACAGTGCTGCCGTCCGCGTTGGGCTGCATGTGTCTTTTAGGGCCAGTTCTCTGGATGTATGCCCAGGAGTGGGATTTCAGGGTCATATGGTATCTCTATTTTTAATTTTTTACGGAACCTTCATACTGTTCTCTATAGTGGCTGTACCAGTATAACATTGCAAGAGGGTTCCCTTCTCTCCACATCACCCTCAGCAGTTATTGTTTGTGGATTTTTTGATGCTAGCCATTCTGACTGGTGTGAGGTGGTATCTCATTATGGTTTTGATTTGCGTTCCTCTAATAACTAGTGATGTTGAACATCTTTTCATGTGCCTATGGACACATGTGTCCTCTTTAGAGAAATGTCTGTTCAGGTCTTCTGCCCGTTTTTTGAGTGGGTTGTTTTGTTTTGATGCTATTGAGTATCATAAGCTGTTTGTAAATTTGAGAGACCAGTCCCTTATCAGTCACATCATTTGCAAGTATTTTCTCCCAATCTGTGTGTTGTCTTTTTGTTTTGTTTATTGTTTCCTTTCTATACAAAAGCTTTTGAGGTTAAGTAGGTCCCATTTATTATTTTTGCTTTTATTTCCATTATTCTGGGAAATGAATTGAAAACGACATTGTGGTCACCACATCTTTTCTTTCCAGAGCTAGTGCGGCGGAGCCACCCCACAGAGGAAGCAGAGGCCAGAGGGCATCTGGTGCCATTCCCCAGATGCAGCCCGCCCTGCCCCCTGGCTCCAGCAAGTCCGCCAGCTTGTGTGCCTGCGCATGGTGGGGGTGGGCAGGGAGGAGGCAGGCTGTGGGCTCTGACAGGCCCAGCGATGTGGCCTCTGGGGCGGTGTCTCCGGGGGAGCAGGGGCACGCTCAGGCTGTTCTAAGGGAACACAAGAGGCCGCCTCAGGAGGAGCCTGCAGACCAAAGGGCGCCCCTGGGGACTCCTGGGCACTGTCCCCACCTCCTCCCTCCACACTCCTTTGTGAAAGTGTGCCGTTGCCTCTTCTGGAGAAGATCCTGAGGCCTTCAGGTCTTGGGATTTTCTGATATTGGGAGGGACACCTCAGAACCCTTTGGTCAAGAGCACTCTCCTATCCCTGACCGCACACCTGCCTCCCCTTCAGGTCTTGGGATTTTCTGATATTGGGAGGGACACCTCAGAACCCTTTGGTCAAGAGCACTCTCCTATCCCTGACCGCACACCTGCCTCCCCTCCTTCCAGTAGGCTCTGTCTGCACTGAGTGGGGAAAGTGAGGTCCTCTAACACCAAGGAATCAGGGTTGGGGGATCTGACAGAGACCAGAGCAGCTGTGGGGGAACCCCAAACAAGCCCTCAGCAAAGACACCCCACATGACCCTCACAGCCACCTGCAGAGATAAGGGATGTGGGTCTGGAGCTCGGTGCCTGTGCTTACGAGCCTTGAAAGAGAATTCTGGCCAGCCTGTCACCCAGTGGCATCCCCAGCCACTTCAGGACACAAGCTCAGACTGTGGTCTAGATGTCCCCAGGAGCTGTCACCACTCAGAGTCTGTTCAGCTCTCAACCACGTGACAGAGAGTTCTCAGACCTGGGGGTGTTGAGACTCTGATTCTGTACTGCAAGCTCAGGACTTCATGCAAACCCATGATCTTAGAAGGCCCCCGACATCATGAGATCACAGGGTCTTAGAACTGTGGACTCTTAGATTCATGGATTCTCCAAAACTTGAACTTGTAAACTCTTAGAATCCTAGAATGTAAGAACGATGGGTTCCAGTTGCTGTCCTCCCACCAACCCACCGCAGTCCCCAAATCCTCATTGCAGTGAGGGTGGTGGGTAGTGTAGGAGGTTTCTTATTTCCTCCATCCGAGGCTCTTGCCATGGACCTGGGGGAGGGAATTTGACACCACACAGAGGTTTAGAAAAGAAGGAATTCCTGGGGCCCTAGTTTCGGGCCCTGGGTGCTGCTGGCATTCTGAGGAGGGGGAAGAACCTCCTGGAGTAGAGAGGGAAGCCCTCTACTCTAGGAGGTGAGACTGGAGGTGACCACCAAAGGATGGGTGGCATTGGGATGGGCTGAGAGAAGCAGGACCGTGCAGGCGGGGCAGAGTCTATGTACATAAGGGTGACCGAGGGCCATGAGCAGGCCTGCTTGAGTTTTCCTTTTCCATCTGGACATATGAAGCCTAGAGCCCGTGACCACGAAAATGTAAGAGGAGTGCAGGGCTCTGGCTCAGAGGGAACAGAGGAAGCTGAGGTCCTTCAGGTCTGCCTTGCCAACTCCGTCCCTTCCAGATGTGCCAGGTAGGCTCTCGGGTAACCAGTTACCTAAGCATAAGGAAGAGCGAGAGATGCCTCTGCTGCCTTGCCCCTGCTTCTCCCACTCCAGGATCGGACTTCAGACCAGGGCTACTCTTTAACTGAGGGGCGAGCAAAGGGCTGGAAGGAGAGGCTTAAAGCACAGACTTGAACCCAAAGCTGCGGCGGCTGGACTGACAGGCAGAGTGCTTTGGGTATGCCTAGGAAGGGGTAGTGGTGGTCGCTGAGCTAGGAAGACTGGGTAGAATATCCATGGACGGAAGGACATCAGTGGTGTTCCCAGCCAAGTGGACAGCAGGCTCAGAGGAGGCTGGCTTGGATGAGCACAGCGAGCATGGAGACTGGTCAGAAGTGGTCCAGGGTGCTGGGCTGGAGCTGGGGTGTTAGGGAGTTAGGACCACAGATCTTGATTCTCTGCTCCCTGTCCCTGGAAACTCTCTGTACTGTAACCAAGACCTCCTTGAGTTCAAGGACAAAATAGAAAGAAACCAGTCTAGCTTTCAAAATCTTGAGATAATATATTTATGCACAGTGTCTCTTAGAATCTTGATGAAGTCTACAGGCCAACTCAATAATGTTGATTTTTTTTGAATTAAGATGCATTTAAATCAAAAGCCCCTTCTCCCAGTGCAACATTTTTCACTTTATCCCACAATGCCCCCCCACCCCCCACCATCACCATAATGACTCACATCCCCAGGCAGGCCACAGGGACGTTAGCAAAAGAGACGTGCAGTCCCTGCAGCCTTTGCCCAAGTTTGAAGGTGTTTATCCTCGGGGGTTTCCTTGTATGCTGTTCTAATGAGGCCTCAACTCAACAAAGCAGATAGGACTATATCAGTATCTGTGACGTGAACGCTGAAATAATATACTGAAGGCCTGAAAGTAACTGCCGCTACACCCTGAAAGCGACAGAACCAGAAACAGACGGCAGTGGCCAGCACTCCCTCTGTGTCAGGCGCTGGGTATGACCACGTTTGACACTCAGCACCCTTAGGATGTAGAAACTGTTACCACTTTCTATGTGGGCTGAAGCACAGCGAGGTGGAGCGAGTGGCCGACATGTGTGCATGGAAGGGGATGAGAGCTGACCCAGGTCTGGCTGATTCCTCAGCTCAGTCCGGAGATTCCTGATGTCCTGAAACCAAGGATGTCACTTGGTTACTCCTCTTTGTCCAGAATCAGTAGGTTAAATGCGTATCAAAATGGCATAAACCTTATGCCTTAGAAAAAAAAGGCAAAACATTTGAAAACAGGGAATGCGGGGTATACCACCGGTTGCTTGTCTTTAGCCGATAAAGAACTGTAGGGATCCTTGCCATTAGAGATGAGGTCCATGAACCAGTGGCGCCAGCATCCCATGGGAGCTTATTGGGAATGCTCATTCCCAGGCCCCACCCAGACTCCCTGAATCAGAAGCTCTACTTTTACAAGACTCTGGGGGTTTTGTTTAGGAAGCACATGTGTAGAGAGGGCTGTAGCATTGGAAAGAAAAGAAGGCCGTAACCACATCTGCCTCCAGACCTCTACTGCTTCATGTGCAAGAGAGCATGGCTTCCCTCATTTCTCCTGAAGACTTCAGCAGCCCTGAACTCCGTGCTTACCAGGCTGGGTTTGCCCCTGTAAGTAGTGAGTAGCTATCGTTGCCTCGGAGAAGCTCATACAGCTTGAGTTGCTCTGCAGGTACTTAGAATTCAGGAGACACAGCCACATGTACCTACCGGGGCCAGGTTTAACCCTCGCAGAGGCCTGGCCTGCAGTATGTGCAGCATGCACTCCCACGAAGTCATCCCCAGGATGTCGCTTTCAAAGACTGGGCTGAGGTGGGGGCGAGGTTGTGAAAGTTTGCTCTAGCTGCTGCAGCACTAGGTCACGTGTTTCAAATTTATCCATCATACAAGTAAGGGTGAATAGGTCAGCTCTTAGAGATGTCGCAGCTTTTGGGTGCAGGCCCAGTAAATCCTCACATTCTAGAACTTGCCGGCCTCCAGGGACATCCAGGCCCCCTGAGTATCGTACCTTACCACGAATCCACAGCACGCAGCAACCCCAGCAGCACCAGGATCTACTTGCGATTCCAGCCCACTTTTCTCCATCCTAGTAGGGGGTGGAGCAAGGAAAGTGGGGAGGGAGGACCGTCCCTTTGTCCTGATGCTTCCCCAGTTGGGCTCCCTCATCATGTAAGTGTTCCAAGGTCTCACTTCCTACCTCACCACCTATTGCACAGCTTCCTCTGTACCAGCTTCCTCCTCTGACTTGCACAGGCTGTGTTTATTTTTCATAGTCAGTCCAGTAAAATTCAGCCAGGGACCCCAGAGAGGTGTGCAGGCTCAAGGCCCTGCAGGAGGGAGAGGAGCTAGGAAGGATCTGTGTTCATAAGTGCCTGTGTGTGTGCTTGAGCCCCTGTGAGTAAGGTGGTACCTGTGGTCTGTTTCTTGCTGGGACTTTGACACATTGTCACCTCAGAGAGAGGAGCCCATAGATGCATGTTTCTGGCCCACGTTCAGGGAGGCTGGCCATAGCAGCTGCCTCTGGCCATGTTGAAGCCTGAGCCTGCAGGGACACCATGGAGCTGCCGACACTGTGCTCCTCTGGGAGAGGCGGGGCAGGCCCGCAAGGCCTGAGTTGAACCACAGCTCCATACTCTCCCCTGGAGACCAGAGGCATCTATCGAAAGCAAAGGGATTCACCCTTCTCTCTCTTTTTTTTTTCCAGCTTAGTGTTGTTTTTTTCTTTTCTTTCTTTTTTTTTTTTTTTTTTGAGTATAATTGCTTTACAATGTTGTGTTGGTTTCTGCTTTCACTTTCCTCCCTCCCACCCCACCCAATCCCACCCATCTGAGTCATCACAGAGTGCCAGGCTGAGCTCCCTGTGCTGCACCCCAGCTCCCCGCTAGCATCTGTCTCACACACGGTAGCGCATATATGTCAGTGCTTCTCTCCTCCACTGTGTCCACACGTCTGTTTTCACGTCTGCGCCTTTATTCTTGCCCTTTTTCTAGATTCAAATAAGTTCATCTTCACCCTTTTTCTAGATTCTACATATACACATTAATATATAATATTTGTCTTTCTCCTTCTACTTCACTCTTTATGACAGACTCTAGGTCCATTCACATCTCTCAAAATGACCCAATTTCATTCCTTTTCATGGCTGAGTAACGTTTCATTGCATATACGTACCACATCTTCTTCATCTATCCCAGTTCTTATATCAGCCTGAATCTCTGGGGGAGAAAAGGAATAAACAATAGAGAAGAATCAAAGGCAGTGCCGAGAGCATCATTTCTTCACCATGCTTACCAGCTCCTTCTGCATATCACACTTTTATTCAATGTGGATCTAGTGCCCCGCACAGAGTGGATCGCTTAGTTTCTTAAGCTGCCATAAGAGGTGAAGGTACTGATCATCAGCCACATTTAAGGGTGGAGACGCTGAAACAGGCACCGAGTAGCAGACACATGCAGAACAGCATCTGACACACGTACGCGTAGACGAAACATCGTTACACTGGGGGGGCCTCGGGGAAGTCCAGTCTGCTCTCCCAGAGCCCGGTCTCCTCCTGATCCTGGAGGGGACAGACCCTCCCTCACTGGGTGCTGAGAGACCTCAGCAAGGTGCTCTGTGAGAGGTGCGTGAAGGAGGGCTAAGCTGAATACTAGTTCTACGTAGACAGTGGCAGATCTGAGCCAAAACCTGTCTGACCACAACGTGAGCCCCCAGCCAGCTGCTGACAAGGTTTTAACTGGGATCTACCACTGTCTTCATAGAACTAGTTCCTAGGGTGCCCGTGTAAAACAGGCAGACACCGACTCGCAGGCTGTGGGCCGGGCTTTGGGGAGCTCGTGGGGGCTGAGGGGCCTTGAGGACACAAGAAGATACAGGAGAGGCTGCCTGGAAGCTAGCCGGGCCTGGAGCAGCCTCGCTCTGACATGTTGCAGGTGCGAATGCCCCCCTGGCTACAGCGGGAAGCTCTGCGAGGTGAACAATGATGACTGCACCGCCCACCGGTGCCGCCACGGGGCCCAGTGTGTGGACGCGGCCAATGGCTACACGTGCATCTGCCCCCAGGGCTTCAGGTAGGGCTGAGGGGCTGCGGGGCAGGCAGCAGAGGGTGGGGGGCTGGGGGGCCCAGGCGACCCTAGCCCTGCATGTCCATGGTGTCTTTATTTCCCAAAGCTTCCTCACGCCCTCCAAGTCCCAGAGTAGACATTGTTAACCCCGTGTTGTAGATGGAAAAAGGAGGTACCCAGGGCAACCCCCTGGCAGTTGGACTTAGGGTCAAACTTGGGCATGATTCCATGTAACGAAAGATGATTCCATTTTGGAGCCCAGCTTGCAGGGTGGAGGTAACCACATGGCCACGCTGGCAGGATCTTCTTTCTAGGCTGGAGAATAAACCATTATGGATTCCCTAGTGACAGGAAGATGGAGGTGGATGGGAGGATTTGGGGAAGTCACTGAAGCCGGGCGAGAAAAGGGAGACAGGAGGTGCTGGCCAGGTGGTCAGATGTCTGTGGGGTGTATGGACGGAGTATATGGGTGGCAGCTCCAGCTCCCACACTGACCAGAAGGGAAGGGCACAGGGGATCCCGGAGGGGAGGCTGGGGACTGCAGTCAAGGGGATCAGCCTGGGGGATGTGTTCTGTATACACGTCAGGTCTCATGGAAGCATAGAGCCAACTGTGCAGACGAGCCCTGGTCATAGACTGGGAACATGAGCCTGGAAGGAACCATGAGTTCTCAAGGCGGTTGGTTCCAAAGGCTGACTGAGGCCCTTTGCAAGCGAGGCTTATGAAAATATAAGTTTCAGGGCCCCACATCAGGGCTATGAAATGAGAATCGGGGGTGGGGAGAAGGAGCTGGAAACCCACACTTATAAAAAAAATGTTTTTAATTGTGGCAAAATGCACATAACACAAAATTTACCATCTTAAGCGTTTTTCAATGTACAGTGAGTACATTCATTGCCGTGCAGCTATCACCACCGTCCGTCTCCAGAAACCTTTTTATTTCACCGACTGAAACCGTACCTCCCAATTCCCCCTTCTCTAGCCCCAGCAGTCACCACTCTACTTTCTGTTTGCATGAGTTTGACCCCTCTGAGTACCTCATATGAATGGAATCAGACAGTGTTTGTCTCATTGTAACTGCTGCTTTGGCTCAGTATCATCTCAAGGTCCATCCGTATTGTCGCATACGTCAGAATGCCCTTCCTTTTCAAGGCTGAATAGTGTTGCATAGTGTGCACATGCCATGCTGCTTATCTGCTCATTCATGGCTAGAAGAGAGTCTGCACCGTTAACAAATGTATCGCAGGTGATTCTGATGACACAGAAACTGAGGACCTGCACTCTAGTCCAACCGCATTATTTTAAAAGTGGGAAATCTGTGGCTTAGAGAAGGCACCGTCCTCCCCCCATCTCTGGCAGGGCTGGAACCAGTCCCCATTCCCTTTCATGCCACCCTCTCCCCAGGCAGCTCTTTGGCCTCATTGACCTGGCATCTCCTCTCACCTTCCCCTGTCCTCTCTCCCCACCGTCCTCTCTGCCCTCCCAGTGGGCTCCACTGTGAACACCCCCCGCCCATGGTCCTGCTGCAGACCAGCCCCTGTGACCAGTACGAGTGCCAGAATGGGGCCCAGTGCATTGTGGTGCAGCAGGAGCCCACCTGCCGCTGCCCCCCCGGCTTCGCTGGCCCGAGGTGCGAGAAGCTCATCACCGTCAACTTCGTGGGCAAGGACTCCTACGTGGAGCTGGCCTCAGCCAAGGTCCGGCCCCAGGCCAACATCTCTCTGCAGGTGCGCCCCGCCCGACTCAGCCTGGAAGGACCCTGAGCTGACGCTAAGCTCTGACTGTTCTGGAAACAGCTGGGGTGGGGGGTATTGGCCAACTCCATGGCTTCTACAGACAGCTCCTGACTCCTCTAGGGAACAGTCATTCAACTACTACGTGCCAAGCAGGCAGTGGGGATTCAGTGGGGGATAAGACAGCCAAGCCCCTTGCCCAGGGCAGGAGAACAAGAAAATTGTCAATGATAATCCTTGGTGATGTGGGAGCACGCAGGTGGGGCTGTGATCCCAGCCTGCCTGGAAGAATCAGGGAAGACTTCCCAGAGGCAGTGATAACTAAGGGATGAGTAGGAGTTGGCATGGAGAAGGGTGGAAGGGCTGATAATGCAGGGTGAAGAGGGGTGCATTCGAACCTGGGAGATCAGCATGTGCAAAGGCCCAGAGGCAGGAGGGAGCAGGGCATCTTTCAGGGAGCAGGAAACTGTTTAGCATGAACCAGATTCTTTTCCATCTAACTTCTGTCAGGCTCCTTAACCTGTGGATCTGAGTAGTTCTTCCAAACCACATTTCCAGATGCTGTCAGTGCTGTTGGGGGCAGAGGGGAAGGCAAGGGATATGGTATAGAGAGACCCAGATAGCACTCATGGTAAAGAACTCACCTGCCAATGCAGGAAATGTAAGAGATGTGGGTTTGATCCCTCAGTTGGGAAGATCCCCTGGAGAAGAGGGGGCATGATAACCCACTCCAGTATTCTTGCCTGGAGGATCCAATGGACAGAGGAGCCTGGCGGGCTACCGTCCACGGGCTCACAAAGAGTCAGACACAGCTGACTGAGCATGCACGCACGTGACATAGAGTAGGACCCTGCCTATAGAGCAGGCTTGGTGAGCAGTGGGAACCCAGAGGCACAGCTAGAGGGTGCAGGCCAGTTAGCAGCCCTGCCATGTGGCATCCACCGAGGCCCTTTCTTCCTTCTGGCTATGGCTACACTAGCCTGGGTTTAAGCTTATGGAGAAAAATATTCATTCAACAAAGATCCACTGGCCATCTATACCTGCCAGGTACCATTCTAGAGACTGGGGCTGCAGAGATGCACAAATGCTCCCATGGCCTCACCTCGCGGAGCCTCCAGTCCATAAGCAGACCTCTGAGATGGGGGTGGACCACTGGCACATACAAGACAGAAGCTCTGGGTGCCATCATCCCTTGTCCCGGTCACTTCATTGCCCTCCTGCCTTCCTCTCTTAGTCCTACTCACCCAGAGACCCAAGCATTACATCCCAACTAATGGGGCCCCGGGCCCCAAACACCCCAGTGTTCTATCCAACCAGCTGCCCCACACCCCCTCTTGCCACTGCCCCTGTGCCTGGCAGTGGGCACTGACTGACTGTCCGAGAGCCCAGCCCTGAGCCCAGTGCCTGGCGAACATGCCCTCTGAGCAGCGGCTTCTGAAACCAGGGCTTCTCAGCCTTGGCAACACATTAGAATCTCCCGGGGCACCTTATCTTTGCCTGGGTCTCACCTCTAGAGATTTGCATGTAATCGGTTTGGGGTGAAGCCCAGACACTGGTGTTTTAAAAAATTCCTGAGTTCATAGTCAACACTGAATTAAATAGTAGTGGTTAGTCTTTTGTTTATAATTATTACTATATACAAAGAGATGAAGGCCCCGAGAGGCTAGATCAGAGCTCATGGTTCCTGGCATTTTTATATATGTGTTCACTTACACACACACGCACACACACACACACCCCATAAAAACAATAGCCACGCATATTGAATACCCCATAAGTATTTGGAATTGATCGATCGGCATTTGCTTGAGTATTAAGCACAGGCCTTCCTTATGGAAATATACAGACTAGACGGAAGAGGAAACAAGGACATGATTTCAGACCCAGGGTTCGTTCAGGATATGCCACCTGGAAGAGGGCTCTGGGCAGGGGGCGGGGGGGCGGGCCTCGGGGCGGCCCTGACTCTCGCGCCTCCCTCCAGGTGGCCACGGACAAGGACAACGGCCTCCTCCTCTACAAGGGGGACAACGACCCCCTGGCGCTAGAGCTGTACCAGGGCCACGTGAGGCTCGTCTACGACAGCCTGAGCTCGCCGCCGACCACAGTGTACAGGTGAGGACCGCGGTCCCGCCCCTGCTGCACGAGCGCCCCCCACCCCAGCACCTTCCGGCCTGCATCCAGCGCTGCAGAAGCTGCTGGCGGCTCTGGGTCTGCTTCTCCCCCCTCCCCACCCCCAACACACACACACACACAGTCACACATAGTCACAGAGTGGCGGGTGGGAGCCAGAGAGGCGGTCTTGGAGGAAGGGAGGAAGGCAGACCCACGGGGAGATGACACCTCATTACCATAAGATAAATGGCCAGCTGGCTCCTGGGCAGGAGCCTCTGCTCCAATGGAGACGAGGCTGCTTAATGAGATGCCCTTTTAAAAATGTCATCCCAATCTTTGATTAGTTTAAGAAAGAAAACAGAGGGAGATGAGCTTGGAACTCAAGGGGAAGAAATTCCAGAGCATGGAGAGAGCAGGACTTCTCCTTAAGTGACTTTCAAACTGTATTTCCTAAACTTCGGTCTTTCCAACCATCACCCTGATTTTTACATTATCTGTATGTTGGCTGGGCTATTACTCAATGCCCTCCCTTGCATCAGCTTTAAATCTGCTCACTTTTTAAACTTAGCTTCCTCCTGAGTGATAGCATCTGTGACATTGCAGCTCTGCTAGTTCGCCATGCCTTACTTTTTTCCTCAGTCAAATGAATTCTCAACTAGGAACGTTTAAAAACTATTTTAGTTACAAATATTTTTATAATAGGTATAAAAGGAACTACTCAAACGAGACATGTTTGTCTGTGTTACACTTAAAATCACATAAAACCTCCCCGTGGAAGGAGAGCCGTTCCTTGGGGAAAGCACAGGATGTAAGAGCAAATCCCGTCCAGAGGCCGGCCCTTCGCCTCTGGAAGCAAGAGCACGTCTGGTCGCGATGAGTGAAGGGCAACGTTTTTCCCAGTAACTAAATCCTTTCTTCAATCAAAACTGTACGTGGAATTCAATCATGCTAAACACACAGGAGCACAGCCACCCTGCAGAGCTGGAGGGAGCAGCCTCCTCCTTCACACACACCCTCGTGGAGCCCCAGCCCGCCTCCCACGAATCCCATGAAAACCATTGGCACAAACCAGTCGTTCTTTTTTAAAAACTTATGTATTTGTTCGGAGAAGGCAATGGCACCCCACTCCAGTACTCTTGCCTGGAAAATCCCATGGATGGAGGAGCCTAGTAGGCTGCAGTCCATGGGGTCGCTAGGAGTCAGACACAACTGAGCAACTTCGCTTTCACTTTCCACTTTCATGCATTGGAGAAGGAAATGGCAACCCGCTCCGGTGTTCTTGCCTTGAGAATCCCAGGGCCAGGGGAGCCTGGTGGGCTGCCGTCTATGGGGTCTCACAGAGTCGGACACGACTGAAGTGGCTTAGCAGCATGTATTTGTTTGGCTGCGTAGGTCTCAGTTGTGGCATGTGGGATCTTCACTGTGTCAGGTGGGATATTTCATTCTGGCGCCTGTGCTCAGCAGTTGCAGAGCCGGGACTTCGTTGCCCCATGACATGTGGGATCATAGCCCCCCATCTAGGGATTGAACCTGTGTCCCTCTCATTGCAAGGCGGATTTTTTTCTTTTAAGCTTTATTTATTTGCTTTTACTTTTGGTTGTGCCGCATCTTTGTTGCTACACACAGGCTTTCCCTGTGGCAGAGAGCAGGGGCTTCTCTTGCAGTGGCGCACAGCCTCGAGGCCTGGGGGCTTCAGTCGTCAGGCCCGTGGGCTCTACAGTGCGGGCTCAGTGGTTTGGTGCACTGGAGTAGTTGTTCTGCGGCATGTGGGATCTTCCTGCACCCAGGATTGAACCCGTGTCCCTACACTGGTAAGGCAGATTCTTAACCACTGGACTACCACCAGGGACGTCCGAAAGCAGTCGTTCTTGAGGTAAAGTCCCAGAGCAGCTGCAGAGCTGGAAGCTTGTCAGAAATGCACGTTTTCAGACCCCACCCTGGACCTGCCAACCCAACCTGAAGCTCTCTGGGGTCCGACCCAGCCACCAGTTTTAAGGAACCTGTAGGAGATTCTGAGAAGTGCTTGCTTACCCATGAAGGCTTCCTGGAGGAGGAACCATTTGCAGTGGGTCCTGAAGAAGGTGTGTGAGCAGGGAAAGCAGTGGGCCAGCAGGCCGGGAGAACAGCAGCCACCAGCCTGAGGGACCATGAAAAGGCAGTGGCCATGAAGAGTCACAGCAGAGGGGGTGGCTGGAGAAGAGACCAGGCAGGTTTGGCCAGCAGGTTCAGTGAACGTCCCCGTGGCCTCAGAGTTCCCTGGAGCCAGGGACTGCTACCATCTGTGTTCCTAGGGCCGCTGGCTATGGGTGAAGTCCCGGGGACAGAGACCAGGTCCAGGGCTGCCTGACCAAAGCCTGAAGTGTCAGACGCATGTAGGTGTGGCTGGGTCCCCCGTGTCTCGCACAGCGTTCTCCCGCGTGTTGCGGATGACAGGACTGCGTCCCTCCAGGTGTTGCTGGCGGCCTGGACGTGGGTGGGGCAATGACAGAAGGTGACAGCCAGACTGCGGAGCGGCTAGGCTGCTCCAAAGCGTAGGGACTCCCTGCCCTTCCCACACTGAGGTCAGCTGCTGGTTTGGGCAAGCGGTGTGCTGTTGATACAAATGTTGAAATACTCTGCTGGTGTCTTAGGGCAGGAATGAATCAGGAACCCGTAGAATGGCTACTCGCTTGTCAGGGAGTCAGGTGAGAGTTAGCAGGTGGCCCTTGGGAGACCCCAGGGCCCTTTTCTTACCTCTGGGAGGAACCAAGTAAAGGATGTCCCTACCAGGATCCTCATGCCAAGTCTGGTGACATATTTTTTGCCCTTCAACCCCCAATCCTAAAGGCCCAAGACTCTAAGAATCTCGTATTAAAAAATGGTTTTGCTGGAACTTCCCCAGCAGTCCAGTGGTTAGGACTCCATGCTTCCTGTGCAAGGGACATAGGTTTGATCCCTGGTCGGGGGTCTGAGATCCCATATACCATGAGGCGTGGCCAAAACAAGTGGTCTTGCTTCCAAATACTTTTCTCTAGGTAGCCCTGGTTTTTCCCCAGTAGTGCATTCACTCAGGAACATCTCTCAGGCACTGTTACTGAATCAGGTCTGACTGATTCAACTCAAGAGAAAGGCAAATGTTGATAGAAAGGGAAGTTGCTTTTAATCAGAATGCTGGCAATCTGGGGAGATGGTGGACTCAGTGTCCCCCAGAAACCACCTCCGAAGATTCTGTACTGCCATGAAAGCTTTTAAAGAGGAAAGAGAAGTCTGAGTTAATCACTGAGACAGGGACTCAGAGTCGTCACCTCTCCCACTCTGTGCAGACCTGTCAACTTCTTGTGACTCTTCTTTAGACGCTGTCTTGCTCACAGAGTTTGTCTGTGAGATGACTGAAGGGGAAGCTGGGGAAGAGATCTGGTCATCTGTTAATTACTTACTCATTTGTTCTACTTTGATCTATAGAAAGAACTAACAGATCAGGCGAAGTATTGTGCAATCCAAAGATCTGAGTAGAGCATGGGGGTTCCTGATGTAAGGTTAGTGAAAAGACACAAGAGCCTCCTGCAGGGAGCTCTTTCCTGCCAAAAACTGCTTACAATACCTCGCCTTGGACCTGTGCTAGGGGTTGGAGCCACAGTGTTCAGAAGAACACAGTCCAGGGAGGAAGGCAGATGTGTAAATAAGCAAGTGTTGTAGGAGCAGGATAAAAGAGGTCTCACAGAAGACGCCAGTGCCTGCTATAGGGGCAATGAAGAAGGAACAGATAGTTGATTCTGCTTAGAGAACCAGGGAAGGCTCCCTGGAGGAGGAGGTGATGCCTGAGCTGAGACATGAGCTATGGCTGATGAGTGTTTCCACAGGCTGAGAAACGAGGAGACTCTGGGGAAGGGGAGACCCCATCTGTATGCATGGAAGCCAGGCTGGGAGGAGCTGAACAGCAGCTACGGAACCAGGAAGCCATACCAGCCTCAGAAAGATCTCCTCCCCCGAATCACAGCAGTAAACTCTGACCTGCTCAGCCTCAGAGCCAGGGCCCACTAAGTTGCTTCAATCATGTCCCGACTCTTTGCAACCCCATGGGCTGCAGCCTACCAGACTTCTCTGTCCATGGGGATTCTCCAGGCAAGAATGCAGGAGTGGGTTGCCATGGCTCCTCCAGCCTCCTCACAGGAAGGCAAACCACAGCTGATCTGATCCGGGAGGGGGCAGCTGCAGACCGCATTAGGGAAGTACAGCCCCAGAGCAGCTGGGTTCCGTGCAGGTTCCCAGCTGAAGTTGCAAGTAGAAAGATTCTGTTCCAGGCCCAGATATATAATACCCAATCTACAAAAACTCACCCAAGTCCTCCCTGCCCCAGAATGGAGGCAGACTGCACTATTCCTCTGTTCTAAGACTTGTCTGAGGAGCAAACTCACCTGCATGCAAGGTCCAAGGGACCTAGTAAGGTGACAGACTTGGGGGAAGTGGGTCCCAGCAGGGAGTGTTGGAGACCGTGGTAGCCTGGAGGGTACAATGCCAACAGATGCAGCTGTGTGGGGAGGCAGAGTCTCAGAGTTAGTTAGTGAAGTCGCTCAGTCATGTCTTTGCGACCCTGTGGACTATAGCCCACCAGGCTCCTCCATCCATGGGATTCTCCAGGCAAGAATACTGGAGTGGGTTGCCATTTCCTTCTCCGGGGATCTTCCTGACCCAGGGATCGAACCCAGGTCTCCCACATTGCAGGCAGACGCTTTAACCTCTGAGCCACCAGGGAAGCCCCAGAGTCTCAAAAGAAGCTAGCAATTCAGGGTTTCCACGGGAATTCAAAGTTTAAAACAGCCCCTGAGATCCCTCTTTGGTGACCAGTGCATGCTCCCTCCAGTCTTAATTACCACAGACCCATCCACTGCTAAGTCTTTGTCTCATCCAGTCCTCACTGCAGGCCACAGGCGAGCATCATCCCCCCTGTTTTAGAGGTGAGAACTTTGATGCTCAGATGAAGCCTTGGCCCAGAGGCCAGTAAGTGGCAGAGCTGGGACTCGAAGCCAGAACAGCCTCCTATCAGAACCCCCTGTCCAACATCCTAGGGAGAAAGGTGGGCCAAGAGACAGCGTGTGGTCCCGCTCTGATGGTCTGGGAGCCTAGGGTTGCTACAGAGCAGGCTGAGGTCTCAGGCTGCTGCCTAGCTGGAGTCCCAGGAACTCTTTGTGAGGCTCTGTCGCCACCTAGTGGCCATGCCTCAGCATCCAGGTGCATGCTTCCAGCACAGAAGAGGGATGACCATTCACCCACTGTGGTGTATGGTCCTGTGCCTTGGGAACTTGGATTTGAGTCCTGCTTCCACCACCCACACTTTAAGATTTCAATCTGGACACCTTCGATCTCTGAGCCTTAGGTCTCACTTCTAAAATGGAGAAAAATTGTACATCCCATGTACAAGTGTTAGGGTTAAATGAGACAATACAAGTGCTTTAGCATAGTTAACCACTCCACACAAGCTTTCTCCTCTTCCACCCCTCTCCCCTGCCACAGCTGTTACTAAAAGGAGAGAGCACTATGGGCCCCTCTTTGCCAACACAAGTTCTCATGCTAGTCCCGACAGGAACCTCCCAGCCTGGCTCTGATGCAGCCAGGGCTTCCCACCTCCTACTCCGTGCCATTTCACTGGGCTTGGTGGATAATGAGGAAGAATGTCAGAGCCCCTTTCTCCTCTGAAATTCCTAAATAGATGACCAGGAAACTACTCACTAGGCCTCAGACCCATAGTAGGATTATCTCTTTTAGAGTTCACAGCAAGTTGTTTGGGGTTTGACTTTGTTTTTTTCCAATTTTTTTCTCATCTTTTGTAGCAGCAGAGCCATTTTTCCCATCTGTGTTTTACTTCAAAGTCCACGATTTGAAAAAAAGAAGTAGAAATGGAACCATTGTGATTCACAAGGTGGTGCCAAAAAATCAGAACCTGTGGCACTGCCAATCCCAAACCTTCAGGGACCCACTGTTTCAAAACCACCAGCTTCAGGCATTATTTCCAGGAGACCGTGGTTAGGATGTGCAGGAAGAAGGTTGCGTATTAACTGATGAGTACCTACTGGCACAGGCAAGGTTATGGGAGGTTTGATTTGGAGTGAATCCTTACTTTTTTTTTTTAATTGAGATATTAACATCACATATATGTTATATATAACATATAGCATTATATTGTTTTAGGTGTACAACATAATGATTTTATATTTGTATATATTGTAAAATGATCACCACAATATGTCTAGTTAAGATTCATCACCACACCGAGTTATAATTCTTTTAACTTCATGATGAGAAATTTTAAGGCTTACTCTCTTAGCAACTTCCAAAAATAGAATATTATTAACCATAGTCACCATGCTGTACATAGCACCCCCAGGACTGACTTAGCTTGTAACTGGAAGTTTGTACCTCCTGACCCACTTCCATGGTCACCCACCCATCCCCCACCCCTGGTAACAACCAGACTTCTCTCTGGATCTGCAAGCTCAGGTTTTTTTCATTTTGCTTTGTTTTAGATTCCACATATAAGTTAGTCATATTGTATGACCTTCTTTTTTTTAACTTTTTATTTTGTATTGGGAAGTGAAAGTGAAAATCACTCAGTTGTGTCCAACTCTTTGCGACCCCATGGACTATACAGTCCATGGAATTCTCCAGGCCAGAATACTGGAGTGGGTAGCCTTTCCCTTCTCCAGGGGATCTTCCCAACCCAGGGATCAAACCCAGGTCTCCCGCATTGCAGGCAGATTCTTTACCAGCTGAGCCACAAGGGAAGCCCTTTGTATTGGGGATATAGACAATTAACAATGTTGTGATAATTTCAGGTGTATAGCGAAGGAGCTCAGCCATGCATATACATGTAGCCACTGTCCCCCAAACTCCCCTCCCATCCAGGCTGCCACATAACCCTGGGCAGAGTTCCATGTGCTGTACAATAAGTGTGTGACCTTCATTCTCATGGCTGAATAATATTACACTGTACATACATACACCACATTTATCCATTCATCCGTAGATAGACATTTAGGTTGCTTCCATGTCTTGGCTACTGTAAATAACGTTGCAGTGGATGTGAGATCATAGATATTTCACAAGAATTTTTGTTTCTTTCAAATAAATATCTCAAAGTGGACCTGCTGGATCATATGGTAGTTGTAACTATTTGAAGAACCTTTATATTGTTTTCCATAGTGGCTGCACCAATTTATATTCTAATAATGCACAAGAGTCCCCTTTAGTCCACATGAACACTTGTTATCTGTCTTTTTTATACTAGCCATTCCAACAAGTGTGAGGCAACATATTGTGGTAGTTGTTTATATTTCCCCAACAATTAGTGATGCTGAACACCTTTTCATGTACATGTTGGACATCTTATGAATTCTTTGGGAAACTGTTTATTCAAATTTCCTGCCCATTTTTAAATCAGATTGTTTGGGTTTTTGCTATTGAGATGTATGCGTTCTTTGTATATTTTAGATATTAACCCCTTATCAAATATATGATTTACAAATATTTTCTCCCATTTCAGTAACCTACTTTTTCATTGCCTTTTCATTGTGTTGATGATTTCCTTTGCTGCCCAGAAGCTTTTCAGCGTGATGTGGTCTCATTTATTTTTTGTTTCTTGTGCTCTTGGTGTCGAATCCAGAGAATCATCACCGAGATGATGTCAAGGAGATCACCACCTTTGTGCTCGTCTAGGGGTTTTACGTTTCAGGTTTTATGTTCGAGTCCTTAATCCATTTTGAGTTAATTTTTGTGTATGGTGTAAGACAGTGGTGCAGTTGCATACCTTTGTATGCCCACTCTTCTTAGCACCATTTGTCAAAGAGACTGTCCTTTCCCCATTTTATATTGGTGGTTCCTCTTTTGGAAATTCATTGACCACATGTACATGAGTTTATTTCTGGACTTTCCGTTTAGTTCTGAAAGGTTGTTGCTGAACCACAAAAGGACGCCGAGATTCTTGGCCTCCAGAGGAGAAGAATTCAATCCAGGGCCAGAGACGAGGCTTGATCGCTCAGAGCTTTTGTGTAATAAAGTTTTATTAAAATATAAAGGAGATAGAGATAGCTTCTGACATAGACATCAGAAGGGGGCAGAAAGAATACCCGCCTGCTAGTTTTTAGCTGGATGTTATATAGTCACTAGCAGTCTGTCAATGAAAGAAAGGAATGTCTTAAAACTCAGAGAGTGGCACCAGGCCCCTCACCCATAAGATGTATTTTTTTTTTTTTTAAACTTTACATAACTGTATTAGATTTGCCAAATATCAAAATGAATCCTCCACAGGTATACATGTGTTCCCCATCCTGAACCCTCCTCCCTCCTCCCTCCCCATTCCATCCCTCTGGGTCGTCCCAGTGCACCAGCCCCAAGCATGCAGTATCGTGCATCGAACCTGGACTGGCAACTCATTTCATACATGATATTTTACATGTTTCAATGCCATTCTCCCAAATCTTCCCACCCTCTCCCTCTCCCACAGAGTCCATAAGACTGTTCTATACATCAGTGTCTCTTTTGCTGTCTCGTACACAGGGTTATTGTTACCTTCTTTCTAAATTCCATATATATGCGTTAGTATACTGTATTGGTGTTTTTCTTTCTGGCTTACTTCACTCTGTATAATAGGCTCCAGTTTCATCCACCTCATTAGAACTCATTCAAATGTATTCTTTTTAATGGCTGAATAATACTCCATTGTGTATATGTACCACAGCTTTCTTATCCATTCATCTGCTGATGGACATCTAGGTTGCTTCCATGTCCTGGCTATTATAAACAGTGCTGCGATGAACATTGGGGTACTCGTGTCTCTTTCCCTTCTGGTTTTCTCAGTGTGTATGCCCAGCAGTGGGATTGCTGGATCATAAGGCATGTCTATTTCCAGTTTTTTAAGGAATCTCCACACTGTTCTCCATAGTGGCTGTACTAGTTTGCATTCCCACCAACAGTGTAAGAGGGTTCCCTTTTCTCCACACCCTCTCCAGCATTTATTACTTGTAGACTTTTGGATTGCAGCCATTCTGACTGGTGTGAAATGGTACCTCATAGTGGTTTTGATTTGCATTTCTCTGATAATGAGTGATGTTGAGCATCTTTTCATGTGTTTGTTAGCCATCTGTATGTCTTCTTTGGAGAAATGTCTATTTAGTTCTTTATTTTTGCGATAATCTTGGCACCAGAGGAGTCATCCCGGGCTGTAAAATGATTGACTTGAGTCTTGTAGAAAGGCAGATTACCATACAAATAGTTTCATTTACATAGATTAGGGGAACAGTGTTTGAATATAACATACTGGTTTGTCAAGTCAGTTCTGAGCCATTAGGTGGAACTGACTTGAAGACAGAGACTGGGGTAAATTCGTGGTACATTAGCATAGCTTAAGACAAACATTTCCATATGAAAAATGCATTGGTTAACTCAAGATTTGAGAAAAGGTAAATTCAGGTGAAACCAGGTGTCATTATGACAACACAGTATTTTAAGAGCCACCAGGGAAGCCCCCTAAATTTGTATAGAGAAGGGGAAAAAAAATATCCCCAGTTTGTTTCCTCCTGCCGCTTAAGAGAGAAAAAAGTCTGACACTTGCAGCCTATTTCCTCCGTTTGGAGACCGCTGGCCTTCCTGCCTGTTACCCTCTCAGTTCCATTTATTGATGTGTCTGTTTTTATGCCAATATCTTACTATGTTGATTACTATGGTTTTGTAATACAGTTTCAAATCAGGAAGAGCGATGGCTCCAGCCTTTTCTTCCTCAAGATTGCTTTGGCTATTCACAGTCCTTTATGGTATCACATAAATTCGATGACTACTCGATTTCTGTGGAAAATGCCATTGAGATTGCATTGTATCTGTAGATGACTTTGGGTGGTATGGACATTTTAACAATATTAATTCTTCCAGTCCCTGAGCACTGAACATCTTTCTATTTATTTTTGTCTTCTTCAGTTTCTTTCATCAGTGGCTTGCAGTTTTGAGTGTACAGGTGTTTTACCTCCTTAATTATTTTTTTCTAGGTATTTTATTCTTTTTGATGAAGTGTAAATGGGATTGTTTTCTTATTTCTCTTTATTTTTAAATGAATTTTTATTGGCATATAGTTGACTTACAATGTTCTGTTAGTTTCTGCTGTACAGCAGCGTGAGTCAGTTATAGATATATCTACTCTTTTTTGGATTCTGTTCCCATATAGGTCATTACAGAGTATTGTGTAGAATTCTCCATGCTGTACAATAGATTCTTATCAGTTATCTATTTCATGTATGCTGCTGCTAAGTCGCTTCAGTCATGTCCGATTCTATGCGACCCCCATAGACAGCAGCCCACCAGGCTTCCCCGTCCCTGGGATTCTCCAGGCAAGAACACTGGAGTGGGTTGCCATTTCCTTCTCCAATGCATGAAAGTGAAAAGTGGAAGTGAAGTCGCTCAGTCATGTCTGACTCTAGCAACCCCATGGACTGCAGCCTACCAGGCTCCTCCTTCCGTGGGATTTTCCAGGCAAGAGTACTGGAGTGGGGTGCCATTGCCTTTTCTGATTTCATGTATAGTAGTGTTTATATGTCAGTCCCAACCTCTCATCTTATTCCTCCCCTTCTTTATTTCTCTGATAGAAATTATTAGTGTATAGAAATGAAACTGATTTTTTTTTGCTTTTTTTATTGACGTATAGTTGAATATAGTTTACGGTGTTATGTTAGTTTCTGGTGTACAGCAAAGTATTTATATATATATTCTTTTTCAGATTCTTGTCCCATGTAGGTTATTACAAAAGACTGAGTATAGCCCCCTATGCTATCCAGTAGGTCCTTGTTGTTTATTTTATATATAGTAATGTGTTTATGTTACTCTCTAACTCCTAATTTATGCCTCCCTCCACTTTTCCCCTTTGGTAACATGTCTGTGACTCTATTTCTGTTTTGTCAAAAAGTTCATTTGTATTATTTCGTTGCTCCTACATATGAATGATATCATATGATATTTGGCTTTCTCTGATTTACTTCACTTTGTGTGATAATCTCTAGGTCCATCAGTGTTGCTGCAAATGGCATTGTTTCATCTCTTTCTGGCTGAGTGGTGGTGTATTGCAGTATTTGCGTGCCACGTCTATTGATGGACATTTAGGTTGCTTCGTGTCTTGGCTATTGTGAGCAGTGCTGCAGTGAACATTGGGGTGCAGATGTCTTTTGAAGTATGGTTTTCTCTGGATATATGCCCAGGAGTGGGATTGCAATATCATATGGTAACTCTATTTCTAGTTTTTTATCGAACTACCATACTGTTCTCCATAATAGCTATACCAATTTACATTCCCACTGGCAGTGTATGAGGGTTCCCTTTTCTCCAAACCATCTCTAGCATTTATTATTTGTAGACTTTTTGATGATGGCCATTCTGACCAGTGTGATGTGATACATTGTGGTTTTGATTTGCACTTCTCTAATATTTAGTAATGTTGGGCATCTTTTCATGTGCCTGTTGGCCATTTGTGTATCTTTTATGAAGAAATATCTGTTTAGATCTTGTTTTTGGAGTGTGATTGCTTCACAATGTTGTGTTGGTTTCTGCTGTACAATGAATTGAATCATCTATACATACATATGTATCCCCTCCCTCCTGAGCCTCTCTCCCGCCCACCCCCAACCCACCCCACTAAGTCACAGATCTCCGGGCTGAGCTCCTTGTGCCGACAGTAACTTCCCACTAGCTATCTGTTTTACACGTTGTAGTGTATATATGTCAGCTGCTCTCCCAGTTCATCCCACCCTCCTCTAATCCCCATGTCCACCTGTTTTCTACATCTGCATCTCTATTCCTGCCCTGCATATAGGTTCATCTGTACCATTTTGCTAGATTCTATATATATGCATTATTATGTGATATTTTTCTCTTTCTGACTTATTCACTCTGTATGACAGACTCTGGGTCCATCCACATCACTACAGATGACCCAATTTTGTTCTTTTGTATGGCTGAGTAATAGTTCATTGAATATATGTACCACATATTCTTTACCCCTTCATCTGTCAACGGGCATCTAGGTTGCTCCATGTCCTGGCTACTGTAAATACTGCTGCAATGAATATTGGGGTACATGCATTAACCTCAAACTCCTAATTTGTCCCCACCCCCCTTTCCCCTTTGGTAACCATTAGTTTGTTTCCTGTGTCTGCAGATCTGTTTCTATTATATATTTGTTTCATATATATGTTTTATAATCTTAATTCAAAAAGACACATTCAATTTCTTTTTCTTTCCTGATTGCTGTGACTAGGACTTCCAGAACTATGTTGAATGAAAGTGGTGAGAGTGGACTTCCCTTATCTTGTTCTGATCTTAGAGGAAATGCTTTCAGCTTTTCACTGTTGAATATGATATTAGCTGTGGGTTTGTGACACATGCTTTTGTAATATTGAGGTTGGTTCCCTCTATGCCCACTTTCTAGAAAGCTTTTATCATAAATGGATACTGAATTTTGTCAGAAGCTTCAAATCTATTGGGATGACCATATGGTTTTTTCCCTCAATTTGTTAATATAGTGTATCAGCTGACTTGCAAATATTAAAAAATCCTTGCATCCCTGAAATAAATCCCACTTTATCATAGTATATGATCTTTTTAAGGTATTGTTGGATTTGGTTTGCTAATATTTTCTTAAGAATTTTTTGTGTCTATGCTCATCAGTGATCTGATCTGCGATTTTCTTTTTTGTGATATCTTTGTCTGGTTTTGGTATTGCGTTGATAGTGGCTTCACAAAATGAGTTTGCAAGTGCTCCTTCCTCTGCAAGTTTTTAGAATCGTTTCAGAAGGGTATGTGTTAGTTCTTCTCTAAACGTTTGATGGAATTCTCCTACGAAGCCATCTGGTCCTGGACTTTTGTTTGTTGGGAGTTTTTTAAAAAACCTTGTTTTTGGCTGCATGGGTTTTCTCTGGTTGTAGAGAGTGGGAGCTACTCTTCATTGCAATGTGCAAGCTTCTCATTGCAGTGGCTTCTCTTGTCACAGAGCACAGGTTCTAGGCATATGGACTTCAGTAGTTGTGGTGCATGGGTTTAGTCAGCAGAATGTGGGATCTTAGTTCCCTGATCAGGGATCAAACCCATGTCACCTGCATTGGGAAGCAGATTCTTAACCATTGAGCATCAGGCAAGTCCCTACTGGGAGTCTTTTAATCACAGATAGAAGTTAAGCATTTATAACTGGTATGCTCACATCATCTATTTCTTCCGTGTTCAATCTTGGAAGGTTGTCCTCTCTAAGCTTTTGTCCATCTCTTCTAGGCTGTCCGTTTATTGGCACACAGCTACCTATAGTGGTCTCTTATGGTGTTCTGTATTTCTGCAGTGTTGGTTTTAAGTTCTCCTTTTACATTTCTGATTTTATTGATTTAGGCCCTCTCCCTTTTTTTCTTGATGAGTTTTCCTCAAGGTTTATCAATTTTGTTTATCTTTTCAAAGACCAGCTTTTAGCTTCATTGATCTTTTGTATTTTCTTTTTTTGTTGTTGTTCTTCTGCTCTTTGATTTTTTTTCCTTCTGTTAAACTTGGATTTTGTTTGTTCTTCTTTCTCTAGTTGCTTTAGGTATAAAGTTAGGTTGTTTGAGGTTTTTCTTGTTTCCTGAGGTAGGCTTGTATTGCTATAAACGTCCCTATAAAAGCAAAATTGCTTTTGCTGCATCTCAGAGGTTTTGGATAGTCATGCTTTCATTTTCATTTGTCTTTAAGCATTTTTTATTTCCTTTCTGATTTCTTTAGTGATCCATTGGTTGATTGTTTAGCCTTCATGTATTTGTGGGGTTTTTTGCAGTTTCGCCTTACAGTTGGTTTCTAATCTCACTGTGTTGTGGTCAGAAAAGATGCTTGATATGATTTCAGTTTTCTTACATTTACCAAAGCTTGCTTTGTGGCCCAGCATGTGATCTATCCTGGAGAATGTTCCATGTGCACTTGAGAAGAATGTGTGGTGTTCTGCTTTTGGATGGAACTCTCTATAGGTATGAATTAGGTCTGTCTAGTCTAAATGTGTCATTTAAGGCCTGTGTTTCCCTATTTTCTGTCTGGATGATCTGTCCATTGATGTAAGTGGAGTAATGCAACTGATGTTTATAATTTTATGTCTAGCAACTTCATTGAATTTGTTAGTTCTGACAGTTTTTCAGTGGAAACTTTAGATTTTTCTGTATATATCATCTCATTGCAAGTAGTGACGGTTCTACTTCTTTGTGCTGTGTATACCTTTTGGGGCTTCCCTGGTGGCTCAGTTGGTAAAGAATCTCCTGCAATGCAGGAGACCTGGGTTCGATCCCTGGGTCAGGAAGATCCCCTGGAGAAGGAAATGGCAACCCACTCCAGGACTCTTGTCTGGAGAATCCCATGGACAGAGGAGCTGGGAAGGCTGCAGTCCATGAGATCGCCAAGAGTTGGACAGACTATGCGGCTTTCACTTTCACTTTTTTTCATACCTTTTTTCTTTCTTTCTTAGTTGCTCAGGCTGGGACTTCCAATACTATGTTGAATATAAGTGGCTAGAGCGGACGTCCTTGTTTTGTTTCCAATTTTAAAGGAAAAGCTTTCCGCTTTTCACTACTAAGTATAATGTTAGTTGTGGGTTTGCCATATGTGGCCTTTGTTATGTTGAGGAATGTTCCCTCTACACGCACTTTGTTGAGGGTTTTTATCATAAATAGATGGTTGAATTTTGTCAAATTCTTTTTCTGCATTTATTGAGCTGATTATTTGATTTTGATCCTTTGTTAATGTGGTATATCACACTGATTGATCCACTTGATCATGCTGTCTGATCCTTTTAATGTACTGTTGAATTAGGTTTGCTAATATTTTATTAAGAATGTTTGCATCTGTTTTCATCAGGGATATTGGCCTGTAATTTTCATTTTTTATGGTATTCCTGTTTTTCAGTATCAGGGTGATGCGGGCCTTGTAAAAAGAGCTTGGAAGTGTTCGTTCCTATTCTACTTTTGGAAGAGTTTGAGAAGGATTATTATGAAGTCTTCTTTAAATGTTTGGTAGAAAAAAAGTAAAACGAATTTTTTTGGTAGAATTCATTTATGAAGCCATCTGGTCCTAGACTTCTATTTGTTGGGAAGTTTTTGATAACTGATTCAATACCCTTAAAGGCACCCCTCGTTTTGTTGTACTTTGCTCTGTTGTGCTTCACAGATATTATATTGTTTACAAATTGAAGGTTTGTGGCAGCCCTGTGTTGAGCAAGTCTATTGGTGCCATTTTTCCAGCAGTTGCTCACTTCATGCCTGTGTGTCACATTTTGGTGATTCTAACAATATTCAGACTTTTTCACTTTTGTATTTGTTATGGTGATCAGTGATGTTTGACGTTATTACTGCAAAAATTGACTCCCTGTAGGCTCAAGTGACAGCATTTTTTTTGGCAATAAAGTATTTTTAGGGTACATACATTGCTTTTTAGACAAAATGCTATTGACACTTAATGGAGTATTTAATAAACATAACTTTTATATGCACTGGGAAACTAGAAAAGTGACTCACTTTACTGAGGTGATCTGGAACTGAACCTGCATTCTCTCTGAGGTATATCTATATAGATAGATAAGACAGATGAAATGAATAAGTGGAGAAGCTATAGGTGTAACAGGTATTAAGAATTCTATGTACTGTTTTTATTTTTGTGATTTATGTTGTTTGGAATTACTCCAAGATAAAACGCAAGGAATCCCAGTCAAGTTCACACATGGTACAGGCTGTGGAAGGCATTCCGCAAACCTTCTGTCTCTCCCCCTTCTCTCCTGCCCAGCGTGGAGACTGTGAATGATGGGCAGTTTCACAGCGTGGAGCTAGTGATGCTAAACCAGACCCTGAACCTGGTGGTGGACAAAGGAGCCCCCAAAAGCCTGGGGAAGCTCCAGAAGCAGCCAGCAGTGAGCATCAACAGCCCCCTCTACCTTGGAGGTAAACCCCATCTCCTCCCACCTGTCCCTTGTACTCTGGTACCCACACCCAGGCCCACTGGTGGGGCTCACAGCTCTCATCTCAGCACCCACTGTCAAAGCCAATCAAGGGAGGCTTCCTGCAGGAAGTGATGGCCAAGCTGCTTCCTAAAGGGTGAACAGTTAGCCAGGTCATGGGGAAGAGAAGAGAAAAGGAGAGAGGGCAGGGCTCCTTCTGAGAAACTACAAGTTGTTCAGGGGCTGGGAGAAGGTGAAGATGAAATGGGGAGGGAGGAGATGCAGACAGGGTGCAGGCCCTCCAATATGGAGGCTCACCTCGGCTCTGCCACCTCCTCTGATGCTTTGAGGCTCAGCTGATGTGTATGGAGGAGCATGTTTAAAATTAAGGGCATTCAAAGGCCAAAGAGAGAAGAAGCGACCAGCCTGGCAGAGCCTGGGCCTGAAGCACAGCCTTGTGCTCGTAGTTCTCAAAGGGTTATGTACAAAAAAACCCAAAAAGGACCAGAGTAGGCTGTTCAACACTGAGATTCCCAAGGCTTGTCCCCAAGAGTCCACCTCCGAGGGCTGGGATGTGGGCGTGCAGGGTGGGCAGGGCGAGTCTTCAGGTTGCCGTCTGGTGCCCCTCCTGCAGGCATCCCCACCTCCACCGGCCTCTCAGCCTTGCGCCAGGGCATGGACCGGCAGCTGGGAGGTTTCCACGGCTGCATCCATGAGGTGCGCATCAACAATGAGCTCCAGGACTTCAAGGCCCTCCCCCCACAGGCCCTGGGTGTCTCGCCGGGCTGCAAGTCCTGCAGCGTGTGCAGGCACGGTCTGTGCCGAGCCGTGGAGAAGGACAGCGTGGTGTGTGAGTGCCACCCGGGCTGGACCGGCCCGCTGTGTGACCAGGAGGCCCGCAACCCCTGCCTTGGCCACAGGTCTGTGTTCTGTGCCCTCCCCGCTCCCCCGTCACCCCCGCCCCAGCAGGAAGTGAGCACAGATGGAAGCTGGAAGGACTGCAGTCAGACTGTAGGCAGGACCTGTGGGGGTGCTGCTCAGAAGGTCAGGCACTTACACAAAGAGCAGGTTTTGCTCAGAAGGGACGTCAGTGTGCAAGGGCCTGGCTGAAAAGTGCTTGTCAGATGACCGTCAGAGCCTGCCTAGAGTTGCAGCAGCCCCCACGTGCCTCTGAGCCAAGTGGAATGGGGCACCAGTGCACACATGCCATGGCAGGTGGGTGCATTTCAGCCCCAACTCAGCTCCCCTCTCAGCAGTGCCCCCCCATGCAGGCACCAGGGGTGTATAGCCAGACAGAGATGAATCATGGCATAGCTCTGGCATTCATTATGCATTCAAATACTGAGGGTCTATGATGTGTCGGACCTTGTACCAAACCTAAGACGCCCAGCGTCCTCAGTGTTCAGAGATCTGAATCAACCGAAACCAACACTGGAGCCATGCCTGGTAACTGGCGTGGCTGAGCAAGCTGGGACATGATATTGTGAATCGGAAGCGAAGGACAGCTGGAAGGGGGCAGGGTCTCCTGGGTCGCTCTGAAGTGTGTGTGCATGTTTGACTCTACAGTGAATATGTCCACAATGAACCCTGGCTCTGAACGTCATCCCAGGAGGGAGAATGCTGCAGCATGATTAAGAACCCAGCTGTGGCATCACTTTGTCCTCTGTGAGGTGTAGATAAGACTGTCTACTACGCAGGTATACAGAGGAGAGGCGATGGTAGAAAATAAGACTGATGTTGGGGGTCAAGTATGTGCTCTAATGCCTGACACAGGGCAGGTGGTAGCTGGTGGTGGTGTAGTAATAGTCATGTTAACAGTTAAGACGGCAGAACAGTTGGACTGGTTGGAGACTGCTTAGGTTTCTCTGAGCAGTGACTTGCCACCAAGACTGGTGGGCTCTGATGTCTGGGTATGAAACAGCCAATAAGCCAGCCTTGTTGCACTCACAGCTGACAGTGGTCTTTGGGTGATACTCACGAGCTCCAGCTGATTGATACTGGGCCACTGGGCTGGCAGAGGACGGACCATGTGATGGAGCAGGCCTAGGATCCCGCGGCTCCAAGACCCCTGGTCCGAGCCCAGGAGTGGCTGGGGTGGACAGAGGAAGCCTGCAGCTGCTCTGCCTCCTGGTTCCCCTCTCACCCTTCCTCTGCCCCCAGCTGCATCCAGGGGAAGTGTGTGGCATCCGGAACCTCCTACGTGTGCAGATGCACCGAAGGCTATGGAGGGGCCTTGTGCGACCAAAAGAATGACTCCAGCAGCGCCTGCTCAACCTTCAAATGTCACCAGGGACAGTGCCACATCTCAGACCGAGGGGAGCCCTACTGCCTGTGCCAGCCTGGCTTTAGTGGGGAGCACTGTGAAGAAGGTGAGTCCACTGTGCGCAGGGGAGGGGGCCCTCAGAGGGATGCAGGGGTCAGAGTCAGACTCCACCTTCATCCCGTGGCCTGAGTTCCAGGTCCAGCTGTGCTACTTAGAGGCTGTGCGACCCTCATTGAGTCACCTACTGAGCCTCAAGTTCCTTCACTTTGAATATGGGAGCAACGCTGTACCTTCCTGTATGAGCTATCCATTGCTGCATAATAAATTAGCACCAGAACATAGCAGTTCAGAACTGCACTAAACATGCTCTATCCCACATGGTTCCTGTAGGTCAAAGATTCAGAAACAGCTTGGCAACCTTGAGAGACCCAAACTGAAACTATCTAGCGAACAGCCAGGACTAGGTGAGCTGTCTGGGCACCCTTTCTCCCCTCTGCCCTCCCTTCATCCTGCTGCAGCTGCCAGCCCTCGAGCTGCCAGCGTGGCCCTCTAAGCAGCGCCACTGGCTCACCAGGGAGCTTATTAGCAAAGCAGACACCCGGGTCCTGCCCAGCCCTTTCGAAGCAGAACCTGCATCTTAACAAGAGCCCGTGCTGACTCTTACACACACTGACATTTCAGCTGTTGCTCTGCAGTCTCCTTCCAATCCTCCTGCCGTTATTGGGTCAACAGAAGACAGCTCCTTGGTCTGATCCCATTTTGAAAACATCAAATTACTTACCTCCCTTAGTGGCCCCTTTAGTGCGTTAATCAAAAAAGCAAAGTTGAAATTATGTTACAGTTGAAATGGTTCTGTCTCCTCTTGGAGGCTTTTCTCTGGCACAGAACCTGAGTCTTTGTTTCCCTCCCTGTCACCAGAATCCCAGGCAGTTCACCCCCCATCACTAGAGGACTCTTTCACATTTTATACCTTGTTAAAATACCATTCTTAACTAACTTTGTTAAATAATGTATTTTGAAATAATTTCAGATCTACCAGAAAAGTTGCCAGAACAATACAAACAGCACTCCTGTTCCCTTCAACTCGACGGCCCAGCGTGCGGGGTTTGCGTTCCACCCCTCCCCACATCACACACACCTGTGATCATGAGTCTCTTTTCTATCCTTTTAACAATCTCATAATTTTGAAAAACTACATCAAGCTTAACAAAATTCACATGACATCACATTAACCACCTAAAGCTTTAAAATGCACTCACAATCCCTCTGATGCTCATAAGAGCCCATGAAGAAGCGGGAAGGACCAGGAAATGAGTCACTATTTTCCAGACAAGGAAACTGAGGGTCAGGGATGGCAAGGGACTGGTCCAAGGCTGAGAGGCCAAAGATCCCATGTGGCCAAGGTCCATTACTCCCTTTTTCACTGCCTTGCTCCACATGCTCTCCCGGTGGACTGAGGACAGTAGCAGGGTCAAGGTGAGAAGCTGGGTCAGGAACCAGAGGATTAAGCAGATCCACAGGGTTCCCACCTCTCATTTCTACAACTTGTACAAAAGCTCACACACATACCTTTGGCTCATTGACTCCTCTTCCTCTTTCACAACTCAACTCCAGCATCACTTCCCAGAAAGACAATATCTGGCCCCTAGGCTAGTCAGGCTCCTTTACTATGTATTTTGTGTAAACCTGTCCTGTTTCTTCACCTCAGTTTATCATTACAAATATATGTATTTAAATGACTATATAGTGTCTAGACCCTACACCAATGGAGACAGGCTACTGTGAATAGTGAGGACTGGGGCAAACTGGATGTCTCCTGTCCTGTCTAAAGCTCTCAGCTTCAGCCCATCACTGCCATGCAGGGATGCAGGCTTGGCTTCCCAGACCCCTTGGTTTTCAAAGAAACCAGATATCCCAACGTTTAGATGAAATATTCAGGGTTTTTTTTTTATGTTGGCATTTAATTTGGTTGTTAATCACCTGTGGTGCAATCAACATATGCGTGGGATGGGGTGTGAGATGGGGTTGAGCCCTCGGTCCACCAACTTGCCACATTTACTTTGGTCTTTAAGTTCCCTGAAGGAAGGGACCAAGCCTGATCTTGTCACTTTTATATCCTCAGGGCTTAGTTTTAAACTGGGCGCTAGTGGTAAAGAATCTGCCTGCCACTGCAGGAAGCGTCTGATCCCCGGGTCAGAAAGATCCCCTGGAGGAGGGTAGGGCAACCCCCTCCATATTCCTGCCTGGAGAATCC
The DNA here is from genome assembly GCF_019923935.1 of Bubalus bubalis. Taxonomy (NCBI): domain Eukaryota; kingdom Metazoa; phylum Chordata; class Mammalia; order Artiodactyla; family Bovidae; genus Bubalus; species Bubalus bubalis. Next base: position 255,955 of record NC_059175.1, on the reverse strand, counting down.
TATGGACAGAGGAGCCTGGAAGGCTACAGTCCATGGGGTTGCAAAGAGTTGGACACGACTGAGCAACTGAGCACGCACGCACACACAGAGCCTGGCACAGAAAAGGCACTAAACTTTCATGAAATAGATGTGTTAATGGAGAGGTTCCTAACCCCTGCGCCATGGACAGGGTGTTTTGTGGCATGTTAGGAACCAGGCACAGCAGGAGGTGAGCAGCAGGCAAAACCAAAACCATCTCCCCACCTACCCCATCCATAGAAAAATTGTCCTCCATGAAACTGGTCCCTAGTGCCAAAAAGGTTGGGGACCTCTGGGATAATGGGTGGACAGATGGACGGAAGGAGGAGAGAATGTGTAAGTATGGTCCTCAGACTACAAGTGTTTTGGAGCAGCCTGCCCTGGCCCGCCACCTGTACCACCAATGCCCTGTCCTTGCCTCTTGTGCCCTCTGCAGAAACGCCTTGCCTCGGAGAGGTGGTCCGAGAGGTGATCCGCCGCCAGAAGGGTTATGCATCATGTGCCACGGCCTCCAAGATACCTGTCATGGAGTGTCGTGGGGGCTGCGGGCCCCAGTGCTGCCAGCCCACCCGCAGCAAGCGGCGGAAGTACGTCTTTCAGTGCACAGACGGCTCCTCATTCGTGGAAGAGCTGGAGAGACACTTAGAGTGCGCCTGCCGCCCGTGTTCCTAAGGCCCCTGCACCCACTCTGCCTCCTGGGCTCCGGCCGGGCGGATGGGGACGGCCACCGGTCTCCCGCCGGCGAGGCCTGGAGTGAAGAAGTGGGAACCGGAGAGGAAGCAAAAGAAGAAAAGAATATTAAGTATATTGTAAAATAAACAAAAAATAGAACTTATTTTTATTATGGAAAGTGACTATTTTCATCTTTTATTATATAAATACATCACACCGTCTGAGTATATGTACCGTATAGGGAGTTCTTTTTACCAGAGTTTTTGTTCCATGTTGTGTAATTGTCATGTTTTTATAAACAGCTGTTAAAAGTTTTAAGGGAAAAAAAGAACTAATAAAAATGTTTTAAAACAAAAGGATGAACACAAAGAAGTGACAGCCTGACTGAGGCAGAAGGAGGAGGCTTAAATGTTTAGGTAACACTATTGTGTCAGCAGAAAGGAGGACCTGCTTACGGAGCTCAGGAAACGGAATGAGAAGAGGAAGACAGTAAAGGAAGAGATTTTCCTTTGTTTCTTCTGACCTTTACTGACTTTTCTTCCTTCCCTGGAAGCACTCAGCTTTTCAGCCCTGGTGGTTGAGGCCCAGGGTGTGCACTTCTTCCAGGAAAAACCGCTGAGCCCTGGGTCCTGCAGGGTCAGAGCTCACAGCCCCCACCCCTTCCTGGCTGCCCTTGACTCCATTCTGGGACTGTCTGAATGTGCCACAGGCTTAGTCTGAGCCTGTTTGGCCAAATCTGAAAATAGTGCCCCTTCTCCTGCCTGTCCCCAGAAAGGCAGTCCCCCTGCGGCTCCCCCAGGGGCACAGTGCTCACCCGTCTCCTCGGGCCCTAGCCCTGGCCCTTCCTCTGGAGGTTCTGAGCCACTCTCCTCCCTCGGTCCACCTCATATTGGAAGGCGAAATCAGGAGAACAGGCAGCCAGGGCTCCTGGGAATGAGGAGGGTCAGGGGCCAAGCCTGCCCACAGCTCTGGAAAGTTCTGGAAGGCTCCTGCCATGGGACAGATAGGCCTCTGAGACCTCATCCTCCAGTTCGTTATCTTTATGACAAAGACGCCGTGCCCATCTGCAACACTTTTCCACGCATAGCCATAATGCACCCTACTCTGTCCACATATCCCCTGCCCCTGAGAACGTATTCCTGTTTCATAGATGAGGAAACTGAGGCCTTTTTTACCCCAGTAACTCACCTTATGTCTCATCTATGATAAGTGGAAGACCAAAGCCCAAACTCTAAACTCTGGGTTCCGTCTCCAGAGTAGCATAAATGCAGGAGGATCAGGCAGCTAAAGTCATCAGAGAAGCCCTGCCAGGAAGGGAAAGTCAGTTTTTTCTGGTATTTTTCCTGTTCTCGTTTTGCTTCCTTAATATCCAGAAAGACTCTAGACTGAGAGACTTAGGTATCAGGGAACGTGAGCAAGGCCAGCCCACTCAGCCCAGACTGCTGAAGGAGACTTGTCCCTGCCCCATCCCTGTCCACCCCCTTCCACCCCCATCAGGCCAGACGGCCCAGGGGCCAGCCACTCACACCAACCTCTGGGCCCACAACCATTGCTCCCTCCCCCAGGAGCCTCCCCCTGCAGAAGCATCAGGGAAGAGACAGCGGGGTGCAGTGGACCATCCAGCACTTAGCATTCCCAGAAGAGCCTCGAGGTTCTTGCAAGCCAAAGGCTCAAAGAGTCAAATGGGAGAAAGAAAAGAAAGGAAGATGGAAGAAAAATATGAGGAGGGAGGAGGAGTAGGAAGGAAGGAGAAAAGGGAAGGAAGGGGGACTGAGGGAGAAAGAGAACAAAGAAGAGATGATGAAGAGGAGAGAGGGATAAGATGGGGCATTTTCTTTAAAATATGTATATATAATATACATCATGTTCCAGGTACTTACTGTACCTTATGATGACTGTTTTACATATTAATGGCTAGGTTGGCTTAGTGCTTCCTACATTATACATCAGGTACCACTCTAATTTATATATATTAACATATAATATACATTTAATTCTCTAAACAACTCTGTAGTAAAGACACTGCTAACCCATCTTACAGTTCAATAAATTGAATCATGGAAAAGTTAACTTGCACAAGAACAGATGCCTAATAAATTACAGAGCCAGGATTTAGGCCCAGTCTGACTCCAGGACTTTCTCTTCATGGGAAGGAGACAGGTCCTGCTTCTAAGGATTCTATAGTTTGAGGCAGAAACAATCATGGAAATAGATAATTGCTTTATTATATGGAAGTAGCTGTCCCGAGTAAGGAATTTCCAAATCTTGAGTCTTCAAGAATGAATAGGAGTTTGCCAGGACACAGGGAAGGGAGTTGAAATGTCCATGATTCTCTGTTAAAAAGCAGGGAAATGTGAAAAGACCTGGCATGTTTGGGGGGCAGTCAGAGGTCTGGAGTGGCGGGAGTATGGCTGCATACTGGGGAGCAGAGATAAATGGGGAAGACGTGAAGGCAGGAGTTTGACCACAAAAAGCCACGTGTAGCAGGCTTAGACCACAGGGCTCCAGCAGGTTTTTGAGCAGGGGAAGTAGAACAAGCTCTGTTTTAGGAAAAGAGCTGGTGGCAAAGTAGAGAAAGGTCTGGGAGAAGAAGACAGGGCTTTGCCACCCAAAATGGCCTTTGGGTTCCCCCTAGTTGCTGACTTTGGTTTATTGAGGCTAGACAACACTCATTTCCAAATGGGTCACAAAGTCCTTGTGGTGGTTCAGAAGCTCTGCCCTGGGAGGGGTCTCCCCAGTACCCCTCCCACCCCCCCACACTCCCAGCCCTCCTCATGCATGCAGGTGGTCCTGAGCCTTATTCTACCACCGACATTCCTACCCAGCTCTCCCCACCCAGCACAAAGCCCACCCAGCTTGCCATCTTGAGAGCCCCACCCAGGGTCCCTGACTTTCTCAGAGGACTCGCCAAGCTCACAGCTTTCCCTTCATCTGCCCTAAGCATTCTGAGGCCTTTCTCTGCCAGCCACCCCCTGGGACCAACACCTAATCAGTCACAGTCAGCCAAGACAGCCAAAAGGACAAGATTCTTTCAGGGTGGCTGCTGGGGTAGGGGGCAATTTTGAGCCTTCCCTCCTCAATTTTGGAAGCCCTGACTTTATGAAATGCCAAACTCAGTACCATTAAGAAAATTCTCCCCAAATGAAGTTTCTCTAACAAATGGAGGTTAAAACTCTCTTAGTGGAGCAGGCAAATTCTAGAAAGTCCCATGGGGCAGAAACAGTTCAGTTAACCTGCACAGTCAATGGCTCAGTGCTTGTGTGTGAGGATGCACATGTGCAGAAGCAGCAGCTCAGGCTATGTTTCCCCCCGAGCAGGGCTCAGGGGGAGTGGAGGGAAACATCCCCTTTTAACTCAACCAAGGGACCCTAACGAGAGAATGTACTTAAAAGTTCTTTGTAAAGTATATTCTAAAAACTTTAAATGTAAGATGCTACTGTTATTATTACTGTTGTTGTTGCTATTAATGACATGCCAAAAGGTCCTTTACACAAGATGGCTTTGCCTTTTCAATTTCATTGAAAAGAAACTGAGTCTGAAACTTCAGAAAGATGACAGAGAGGAGGAAAAGTGGGAAAGAGGCAAGGAAAGGGAGGGAGATCCCCGAGGGCCAGGGAAAGAGGCAAAAATCCCCAGGACAACCCTCAGGAACATAGAGGTGGCCAGAAAGGGAACTGAGCCAACCTTGCCCTTCACCAGATACAAAGCTATCAACAGACTGAACCCTTAGGCTGAGCAGCCAGCCACTGCCTTTGCTAGGAGCAGAAGCCCCTGGCATAAGTGGACCTGCCCTCAAAAACAAAGGATCCCAGATATCAGAGTGGGAGGAACCCATAGGGGCCCTTGGTGGCTAGAACACCGAAAATCAGAGAAATGGCACTTCTAGACCAGAGACCAAGATCATCCAGGAAATCAACGCCAGGAGCAGGTAGAGACTACCCAGGCTAAAGTTCTTCCTGCGACTCCCCAGGGGCATCCAGGCAGCGCAAAGCCTGAAATAGACTCTCCAATTAGTGGCCAGGAAAGTGTCTACAGTTTCCCTCACAGCCGTCTCCCGGTGTCCTCAGGTGGTCCGCAAGCTGGGGCGTGATCTGGTATGGTAACGCTTAACCACACTTCCCAGTCTGGGTTAGACAGTGCCATAGGAAACACTTGGGGAAAGTTGACAAGAGATGCCAGCTAGCAGGGCCAGCAAAGACAGAATGGGGCATTTGGCAAAGCTTATTTCTCTAACTCAATAAGTTTCTAAAAAGAAAAATTTTAAGATTTTTTTTTAAAAAAACAATGTAATAGTGCCACTTCACCAGTACAGGATAAATAATGTGTTTTTTTTTTTTTCAACAGACTGTCATATGCTGATATCATTAAAATAAATGGATGAGAGCCATCAGATGCTCTTGTGAATACCAGAAGCTTAGCCCTCCTCTGTGATGTGTGTTTTATTTTTACTCCTGACCTTTGCACTCCCTGGGGCAAAGATTACTGCATTCATGGTTGGGGCAAGTCTGGTGTGGAATAAGTGAAAAAAATTGGCTTCTTGCACCATGACGTGGGAAAAACGGATCCAGAGTTCCCCAGAGATACGGAAGAGAAAACGGAACACATGGCCACATGGCATAGGGTCTGCAGGGCATGTGGTCACATACTGGATGCCAAGGGTCACAGAAGAGGAAGCCACTCCAGCACAGAGAACATGATATGAAGGAAGATTTCCTCCCGGGCACTCCAATTAATTAAATCCCCTCCTTTGTCATTTCTTCCATAAGCATTTACTGAAGATCTGCTTTGTGCCAGGTTCTGATCTAGGCAGTAAGGACTACAAAGATGACCAAGATAAATTCCTTCCTCTCCTGGAGCTTAACTTTTAACTGAGTGTCAATCAACAATCAAAAAGGGACTTCCCTGGTGGTCCAGTGGCTAAGATGCTGAGCTCCCAATGCATGGAGTCCAGGTTCAGTCCCTGGTCAGGGAACTAGATCCCACATCCCACAACTAGAAGTTTGCAAGCCACAACTAAAGATCAAAGATCCCACATGCTACAACTAAGACTCAGTGCAAACAGACAAGTAAATAAATAAACATATAAAACAAGCAATCAACCAAAGAAAACATCAGATAATATTTAAAAAGTAGAGTTGGCCTGGCACATTAGCTGGTGGGTACTTTACACAACAAATTTGAGGAAGGCCTCTCTGAAGAATGTGAACTCAGGGTGGGGTAAAGAAGAAATGGAAGAAGCCTGGCCCTGCAGCCCTCCCTACCTGTCTGCCCTCACACAGGTCTCATTTGAGGGAGGTGGATAGCCCAAGATCCTTAGGAGGCCAGAACTGATGCCGTAGCAAGAGAGCACTAGGAGAGGACTAGTGAGTGAGGGGAGGGGGCAGACCCCACCCTCGGCTTCCAGCCAACAGGCTTCCTTGGGGGCCCAGGGCCTCTCTGAATGAGAAATGCCAAGGGTCTGGAGGCCACCACTGGCTGGATGCAGGTCACCTTCACTTCCCTGGAAGATGGCTTTTATCTCCCCTGTGACGAACCCCACTGGGAAAAAGACTCTGGTGGGCAGCAGATTCACCAAGCGTCAGCAAATAACCCAGGCACTCCTTTGCCTGCTATTTCCTGAGCAAGAGAGAGCTGCACAGGCCAGGTGCCCCGAGCCCCCATCAACACTCCTTTGACATGAGCGTCCCACCTCTCAGCACGAAAGAAAGAAATTGGGGGTGGGGGTGGGGGATGGGGGAGGAGGTAGGTTTTGTGTGGCACGCACTGTCACACAGCCCAAAACACACAAATCATGTCACATAGCCTGACACACAGCCTCACACACACACACACACAGTCACACAGCCTCACACACACACACACACACACACACACACACACTGTGTCACACATCCTGGGCATCCCTGCCAGGAGGAGCTGCTGGCCAGGAGCCCATAACCTCCATTTTCCATGGTTAAAACAAAGAGCCCCTCCTTCCAAGTTTGGAACTGATAGATCTATTATTCCCTCTCAAGTTCCTGTTTGTATCCGTCCATTGCAGAGCTTCTCAGCTGGGAAGGACTCTGCCTGCCCCCCCACCCCAGGAGACATTTGGAGATGTCTAGACACATTTAGATTGTGTGACCAGGGCAGGGGGTGCCACTGGCACAGAGCAGGTGGAGGTCAGAAATGCTGTTCAACATCCTAAAATGCACAGCACAGCCTCCACAACTGAGAATTATCCTGCCCAACATATCAGTAGTCCTAAGACTGAGAAACCCTGGCTTGGACTAATTGGATCTTTCACTGAACAGTTGGCTGGAATCATGGAGAAAGGAAGAAGGATGTAGGAGTGCTAAATAGATACAAATAGTGGCCTCTTCAGGGGAGGATGGTCTCTCTGTCGGGACACATAGCAGGCTAATGGTCATACTTGCATTTATAACGTCATTATTGATGGTGGATGGGGAATCCCAGCTGAGCTATTTCAAATCCTGAAAGATGATACTGTCAAAGTGCTGCACTCAATATGCCAGCAAATTTGGAAAACTCAGCAGTGGCCAAAGGACTGGAAAAGTTCAGTTTCATTCCAACCCCAAAGAAGGGCAATGCCAAAGAATGTTCAATCTACCACACAATTGCACTCATCTCCCATGCTAGCAAAGTAATGCTCAAAATTCTCCAAGCTAGGGTTCAACAGTACATGAACCAAAAACTTCCAGATGTTCAAGCTGGATTCAGAAAAGGTGGATTCTTTACCAACTGAGCTATGAGGGAAGCCCTTTGACTGTGTGGATCACAACAAACTATGGAAAATGAAAATTCTGAAAGAGATGGGAATACCAGACCACCTTACCTGCCTCCTGTGAAACCTGTATGCAGGTCAAGAAGCAACAGTTAAAACTGGATATGGAACAAGAAACTGGTTAAAAATTGGGAAAGGAGTACATTGAGGCTGTATACTGTCACCCTGCTTATCTAACTTTTATGTAGAATACACCATGCAAAACGCTGAGCTGGATGAAGTACAAGCTGGAATTAAGATTGCAGGAAGAAATATCAACAAACTCAGACATGCAGATGACACCACCTTAATGGCAAAAAGCAAAGAGGAACTAGAGAGCCTCTAGATGAAAATGAAAAAGGAGGGGTGAAAAAGCTGGCTTAATACGCAACATTTGAAGGTGGAAGAAGATGGTGGAGGAGTAAGACAGGGAGATCGTCAACCTCCCCACAAATACATCAAAAACTCATCAAGATATGAAACAACTCCTTCAAAGCAACCTCTAGGCGACAGCAGAAGACCCCAGGCCTCCAGGAGGGCAGGCTAAGCTCCCTGGAATGAGGTTGGAGAGAGGATGGAGACGCAAAAACGGAAGAGACCAAGAACTTCAGGACGGAGCCTGTGCCCCCAGGCAGTTGTGGGAGCTGTGCAAAAGGAGGAGGCCCGGTGCACTGGGAGGCTCCCTCACAGGTGGGACTAAGTGGGGAGCTGGAGAATCTTAGCTGTTGTGGCAGAGCAGGGACCCAGAGGGCAGAAAACAGAGAAAGCTGCACTTCTCAACCTATAAGCAGCTCACAGACCATGACCCCAACCAGATGGCAGGCTTGGAGAACCCAGAAAAGCACACAGAAGCCCCACAGTGCGGAGAGAGGAGCGCACAAGCCCCGCAACACAGAGGACGAGCTCAGGGTGTTGAGGGAGATCCACACAAGTCTCCACAACACAGAGGGCAGGGCTGGGGAGCTGAGAAAAGATCCACACAAAGCCCCCCCCTAGCAAGCTTCGACCTGCAGTGCAGAGCGAGACCAGGGGACAGAAGCACCAGCAAAGATCCCAGGGACAGGGGGCGCATGCAGTGAGGGTATGCTGAGAGGGCCGCCCCGACGCGGCTGCAGAAACAGACGCGCCCACCACTGCGGAGCCAGGAGGACTGCCCACAGACATGCCGAACGCACAGAAAGCCCAAACCTACTACTGGACACTGTGCTGCCCTTCGGAGATGAGATCCACTCCACCAACCAGAACACAGGCACAAGCTGCCCCAACCAGGAAAACACCACAGGACACTAATCCAAACCCATCCCCAGGGCAGACTCCACAGGCCAAGAAAACTACGTTTTGTCTTCTCTTTTAAATCACACTGTTCATACCCCCTACATATTTCTACCTTTGCATTAACCTTTTGCAGTGCTGCAGCATTTTCCTTTTTTTAAGAATTTTTTTTTCCTTTGTAATTTCTTTTATTTTGTTTTTGTTATGTTTGACTGCTTTTATAGTTCTTTACTGGGTGTAGCTATTCCTGAATATATATAAATCTTTTTTACATACATCTATTTATCTTTGCTTTTCTATTTTTTCTTTTCTCTCTCTCTCTCTTTTTTTTTACCTTCTCTTCCACCCCTTCCTTTTCTCCCCCTTCTCTTTTTTTTCTTTTTTTCCTTCACTCTTTTTTCACCATGTAAGTTAAACTGTGATGCTCTCTTTGCTATATTCTCCAGTTGGCACTCTGCTCAGTCTCTGTTTTCCACATTGAGCATTAGTTAGCTCTGCTTTTAATTGGTTGACATAACTTTTGGTTTCCTTTGCTCACCAAGTCAATCTCCTGTACTCTGTTCTTTAGAATACTTTGGTTATACCTGTGTGTGTGGAAGTGTGTGTATATGTCCTATTATTTCTATAATTTCCTGTCTGATCTTGTATTTACCATCTATATGGGTTCATCTTTTATTTCATGTCATGTTTTGCTTTTTGTCTTGGTGTGTTTGCTTTAACCCGCTCTAATGCCAGAACAAATGACGTATGGAGCCCCAATCTCCTGACCAAGGATCACACCTGAACCATTGAGGTGGGAACATTAAGTCCAAGATCCCAGACTGCCAAATAACTCCTAACCCCAGGGGATATTGATTACTGAGAACTTTGACACGACTGAGCAACTGAACTGACTGAACTTGACACTTGTACACAGAGCCTAGCTGTTGACAGCATCCACTCAAGGACACTTTACCCAAACAAGCTAGACAAAAACACAAAAACAATCATCAACAGATGGGAGTTCCACAGACTCCAAAATATACAACCTCACACAGCCCTGCGCATCAGACGAAAAAGAAAAAAAAAAAAAAAAACCTCATCTCTTCCTACTAGCATGCAGGCACAGCTCACCCCTTAACAAGAAGTCAGCACAAACCAATGAACCAACCTTTCCCTCCAAGGGCAAAAAACCGAAAGGAAGAAGGAATACAACCCTAAAGCCTGGGAAAAGGAGACCTCAAACAGAGTAAGTTTGGGAAAAAAAAAAAAAATGAAAAGACAGAGAAATACAGCACAAATGAAAGAACAAGGTAGAAACCAAGACCAAATAAATGAAGAGGAAATAAGCAATCTACCTGAAAAGGAATTCAGAATAATGATAGTAAAGATGTTTCAAAGCCTTGAAAATAGAATGGAGAAAATGCAAGAAACACAGTTAACACACTTACCAAGGACATAGAAGAAATAAAGACAAAGCAAACAGAGATGAGAGATGAATAACACAAATACTGAAATTAAAAATACTCTGTGCTGTGCTAAGTTGTTCAGTCATGTCTGACTCTTTGCAACCCCATGGACGGGCTCCTCTGTCTTTGCAACCCCAGGCTACCGCCTGCCAGGCTCCTCTGTCTATGGGGATTCTCCAGGCAAGAATATCGGAGTGGGTTGCCATGCCCTCCTCCAGGGGATCTTCCCAACCCAGGGATCGAACTCAAGTCTCCCACATTGCAGGCAGATTCTTTACCATCTGAGCCACCAGGGAAGCTTTTTCTAGGCAGGCCTTTTTTAACAAGTTAGATGTTTTTAATTGCTTATGCAAAAAGAGCCAGTTTTGCAGTTTCAAAGGAAAGACAAATTCATTTAACCAGTTTTCTGTGGAGTCTAAAGAATATCATGGCCATCCTATGTCAAAAAAGTCATCTCACATCAAATCTTGCCATAAACCTCACACCCCATGTGGTGATCCACAATCAGGAGGGAACTCAAACCCTGAGCTTCTCCATCAAAAGCAAAGGGCTTGAAGCCTACATCTGGCACTCCAGCTTTTAAGATCTGCACCTGACATACATGACCCCAAAACATCTAGCTTTGAAAAGCCAGTGAGGTTTGTGTCCTCAAGACCAGTGAGGCTGTGGCAAAATGAGAAAATCAGTGGTACAAAGGCCACAGGGTACAAAGTGCTATCTTTCTGTGAAAGAGGCCTATTTGTTTATTTTTAAAAGTTTGGGATTTCCCTGGTGGTGTAATGGATAATAAACACCTGCCAGTGTAGGGGACATGTGTTTGATCCCTGGTCTGAGAAGATTCCACATGCCATGGTCAATGAAAGTCCAAGTACCACAACGATTGAGCCCACATGCTGTAACCACTGAAGCCCATGCGCCTAGTGCCTGTGCCCTGAAACAAAAGAAGCCACCACAGTGAGAAGCCCATGAACCACAACAAAGAGCAGTCCCCACTCACCCTAACCAGAGGAAGCCCACACACAGCAATGAAGACCCAGCACACCCAAAAATAAAAAAAATAAATTTAAAAAAGAATTTTAATTACAAAAATAAAATTAAAAAGCTGCAGCCTGAGGGGAAAGCATCGAATTTAACACACATCTAGGGACCTACTAGAATAGTCTCCCAAAACAAAGCCATATTTGGGTTTTCCCTCTTCCGCACTCCAGGTTGCTGGCATCTCCTGGAAAGGAGCTTGTGCACTCAGCTGGCAGCCCGATTTTTGCTGCTGCCACCCAGGGAACACCCCTTGATGAGCTGGTTCTGGAGGCCAGTAGGGCTTGTGTTTGTGAGTCCCACAGGACTGAAACGAGAGGGAGAGTTCTTAACCAGCCACACCCGAGACCAAAGCACAAGGCAACAGATGGAGGTGCCCAGTCGTTCTGGGAAAAGCTCCTATGAGTTTATCTTTATAGCTGCAGACAGAGGGGCAGGCTTCTGATTGAACACACATCTAAGGACCAACCACAATCCTATATAGAAGCCTCAGAGGAACAGGTGCTATCTTTGTGTTCTTCCTCTGTCATCCTCCCAGCATCTCCCAGAAAGGAGTTTGTCCATACATCTAGTGTCCCAGTTCTAGGAGCTGCTGCCCAAGGGACATTCCTTAGTTTTTAAATTAGAGGAAGTCCCCTACATATGAACCAGTTCCATTCCAAGACTGTATTTGTAAGTTCAATTTGTTCATAAGTCCAACAAAGTTAGTCTAGGTACCCAACTAACACAATCAGCTATATAGCAATGTACTGTAACAGGCTTATAGTACTTTTCACATAGATAATACATGACAAACAAACACAAAAATAAACATTTTTAATCTTATAGTACAGTACTTTGAAAAGTACAGTAGTACAGTATAACAGCTGGCATACAGGGGCTGGCATTGAGTGAACAGGCAAGAAGAGTTACTGACTGGAAGAGGGAGAGGAGGTGGGAGATGGTAGAGCTGAAGGACCATCAGAAATAGGAGATGGAGGGCAAAATGAAATTTCATTCACACCTGATGAAAGAATGCATGTTTGCATCAAGTTGATAACTTGAAGGTTTGTACACAGGGGACTTACTCTACCTAGGTCTGGTGGCCAGCCAGGGCTCACATTCATGGGTCCTATGGGATCATCACAAAAATAACAACAGTTCTTTTCTGGCTACCCTGACCCCAGGACACTGTGCAGAGCCAGCAGACTGAAACATAACTCCGGCATTTCTTTGAAAGAGGCCTATTGGCTTACATCCACAGTCAGAAACTGAGGGGAGGCTTTTCTTTAAACAGGCATCAAGGACCTGACTACAGCCCTCTCCAAAGACCCAGGAGACCTGGCAGGTGCCATCTTCATATTCTCCTTATGCTCTGCCCCAGATCATTGGTGACTCCAAGAAAGAAGTTAGCATATGCCCAGGACCCTGGCTTTTGGGGCTGCCACCAAGAGTAAATACCCCTTGACAGCCCAGCTCTGCTGGCAGATGGTGCTTGTGCGCATGGGTTAAACATAACGGTAGCAAAGTAAGAAGCAGTTCTCAACTGGCCATCACTGCAGGGCTCAGTGCACAGGGATTGGACAGAAATGTCAACCTTCCAGTCTTCCCTGAAAAAGGTGTATGAGCATACTTTAAAAGCTGTTGCCTGAAGATGCGGCTTCCAATCAGCCTGAATCCAGGTACTAACTACAATCCTCCCCTTTGTGACACTGACTCTCTGAACTACTGGAAGCCACAAAAATATATAGTCCTGTCTTGCACGGTTGTTGTAGGGAATAGATGAGATAATGTAAGCAAAGCACCTTTCATAAACTAGCATTAAATGATGATAGTCTATTGTATGTTAGGTGTATAGCTAACACCACCTTCAGTTTTATTTATGGTTTAACTGATTCTCAGTGTGAAAAAGAATCACCACATATCTTATCAGCAGCTTATACACTGAATCAACTGGGTCAATCAGATCTTCACAGCAATGAATCTTAGAACTGGAAAATCAGGAATCCACAGACTGAGAATGGTCTATAGACATGCTTTGTTTGGTTTGTCTAATTTTTTTCTTAATTGAAACAACATTTAAAATTTGGAGAAACCAGACTTCCCTCGTGGTGCAGTAGATAAGAATCTGCCTGCCGATGCAAGGGACACAGGTTCTATTCCACATGCTGAGGAGCATCTGTGCTTACGGGCCATAACTATTGACACTGTTCACCTAGAGCCTATGCTCCACAAGAGAAGCCACTGCAGTGAGAAGCCCATGGACCACAACAAAGAGTAGCCTTCACTCACTGAAACTAGAGAGAGCCCACCCGCAGCAAAGAAGACCCAGAACAACCAAAAATAAATAAGATAAATTACTTTAAAAAAAAGAATGCCTAAAGGGTGCCCACTCTTGACACTGTAATTCAACATAGTTTTGGAAGTCCTAGCTATAGCAATCAGAGAAGAAAAAGAAATAAAAGAAATGCAGGTTGGAAAAGAAGTAAAACTCTCACTGTTTGCAGATGACATGATACTACACATAGAAAACCCTAAAGATACTATCAGAAATAACTAGAGCTCATCAGTAAATTTATAAATTTAGTAAAGTTGCAGAATACAAAATCCATACACAGAAATCATTCGCATTCCTATACACTAACAACAAAGCATTAGAAAGAGACATTAAGGAATTAATGCCATTTACCACTGCAACAAAAAGAACAAAATACTTAGGAATGAACCTACCTAAGGAGACAATAGAGGTATATGCAGAAAGCTATAAGACACTGATGAAAGAAATCAAAGAGAACAAAACAGATAGAGAGATATTTCATGTTCTTGGGTTAGATGAATCATTACTGTGAAAATGACTATACTGCCAAATACAATCTACAGATTCAGTGCCATCTCTATCAAATTATCAACGGCATTTTTCACAGAACTAGAACCCAAAAAAAAAAAAAAATTCACACTTAGTATGAAAACACAAAAGACCCCAAAGAGCCCAAGCAAACTGTAGAAAGAAGAATGGAGCTCAAGGAATCAACCTTCCTGACTTCAGACTATACCTCAATGCTACAGTCATCAAGATAGTATAGTATTGGCACAAAAAAAGAAATATAAGCCAATGAAGCAAGATAGAAAGTCCAGAGATTAACCCACAAACCTATGGTTACCTTACCTTTGACAAAGGAGGCAAGTATATACATGGGACAAAGATAGTCTCTTCAGTAAGTGATGCTGGGGAAACTGGGCAGCTACATATAAAAGAATGAAATGACAATGCTTCCTAAAACCATACACAAATATAAACTCAAAATGGATTAAAGACCAAAGTGTAAGATCAGAAACCATAAACTCTTAGAGGAAAACATAGGTAGAACACTCTCTGACATAAATCACAGAAAGATCTATGATCCACCTCCAAGAGTAATGGAAATAAAAACAAAAATAAACAAGTTGGACCTAATTAAACTTAAAGGCATTTGCACAGCAAAGGAAACTATAAACAAGGTAAAAAGACAACTCTCAGAATGGAGGACAATGCTGCTACTGCTGCTGCTGCTAAGTCGCTTCAGTCGTGTCCGACTCTGTGCGACCTCATAGACAGCAGCCCACTAGACTTCCCCGCCCCTGGGATTCTCCAGGCAAGAACACTGGAGTGGGTTGCCATTTCCTTCTCCAATGAATGAAAGTGAAAAGTGAAAGTGAAGTCGCTCAGTTGTGCCAGACTCTTAGCAACCCCATGGACGGCAGCCTACCAGGCTCCTCTGTCCATGGATTTTCTGGGCAAGAGTACTGGAGTGGGGTGCCATTGTCTTCTCTGGAAGACAGTAAGAGCAAATAAAACAATTGACATAGGATTAATTTCCAAAATATACAAGCAGCTTTTGCAACTCAAAGCCAGAAAAACAAACAACCTAACCAAAAAGTGGGCAAAGACCTTAAACATTTCTCCAAAGAAGACATACATACAGATGGCTAGTAAACACATGAAAAAATGCTCATTTAACATCACTCATTATTAGAGAAATGCAAAACAAAACTACAATGAGATTATCACCTCACCCTGGTCAGATTGGCCATCATTAAAAAAATATATAAACAATAAATGCTGGAGAGGGGGTGGAGAAAAGGGAACCCTCTTACACTGTTGGTGGGAATGTAAACTAATATAGCCACTAGAGAAGACAGTACGGAGAGTCCTTAAAAAACTAGGAATAAAACTACCATGTGGCCCAACAATCCCACCACTGGGCACATATCCTGAGAAAACCAAAACTAAAAAAGTCACGTGTATTCCAATGTTCATTGCAGCACTGTTTACAATAGCTAGGACATGGAAGTAACCTAGATGTCCATCGACAGATGAATGGATAAAGAAGCTGTAGTATATATATACAATGAAATATTACTCAGCCATGGAAAGGAACATGAATGAGTCAGTGCTAATGAGAAAGATGAACCCAGAGCTTATTATACAGAGTGAAGTAAGTCAGAAAGACAAATATCATACATTAACACATATATATGGAATCAAGAAAGATGGTACTGATGAGCTGATTTGAAGGGCAGCAATGCAGATACAGACATAGAGAACAGACTTATGGACACAGGGAGGGCGGTAGGAAGGAGAGGGTGGGACTAATGGAGAGAGTAGCATGGAAACATATACACTAATATAAATAAAATAGATAGCCAGTGGGACTGAATGCCTCAGGGCTCTGTGACAACCTGGAGGGATGCGATGCAGTGGGAGGTGGGAGGGACACTCAAGGGAGGGGACATATGTATACCTATGACTGATCCATGTTAATGTATGGCAGAAACCAACACAATTTTTAATTATCCTTCCATTAAAAATAAAGAAAAATATTTTAAAAGAATGTCTAATTATGAGCTTATTAAAATAACATGGTTATAAAAAATTACTAAAAAAAAAAAAAAAGAATGTCTGTTTAAAAAGAAAATTGGAGAAACCACT
The DNA here is from genome assembly GCF_019923935.1 of Bubalus bubalis. NCBI lineage: Eukaryota > Metazoa > Chordata > Mammalia > Artiodactyla > Bovidae > Bubalus > Bubalus bubalis. The sequence goes on along the minus strand of NC_059175.1, from coordinate 239,799 downwards.
TTTTGAAAACATAGTCAGAGATCAGCTAAGATGGCAGAGTATGAAGACCCTGACTGAGCTTGCTTCCTATCATGGGCACACCAAAATCACAAGTATTTGCAGAACCTACCAAAAAAGAACGTCTACAACTAGAGACATAAAGAAGGAACCACAACGAGACAGGTAGGAGGGAGGAGCTCACAATACAATGAAGTCCCATACCCCCTGGTGGGTGGCCCAAAAACTGGAGAATAATTATATTAGACAGGTTCCCCCACAGCAGTGAATTCTGAGACCCATGTCAGGCTCCCGAGCCTGGGGGTCCTGTGCCAGGAAGACAAGCAAACAGAGCAATTGACTTTTATGGAGAGCAAAGCTTTGGGAGTCCCAAAAGGACAGCAGGAAATAGACTTCACTCTTAAAGGATGCACAAAAATCTCACACACCCAAGACCTAGGGCAAAAGCAGTAATTTGATAGGAGACAGCCAGACCTATCTGTTGGTCTTGTAGAGTCCCCCAGAAAGGCAGTGAGTGGCTGTGGCTTGCCCTGGGAATAGACACTGGTGGCAGCCATACTTTGGAGCTCCTTCTATCTCATGGACACTGGTATGTGTGGGCAACATTGTGGAATCCTCACTCTAGCTCTTTAGTGCCAAGACCTAGCCCCACACAACAGTGTGTAGGTGCCAGTGCTGGGATATCTCAGGCCAAATAACTAATTATTTATATCCCCACCCATCAGCAACAGGATGCCTAAAAACTTTCTGAATGCACAGCCTTATTCACTAGAGGGCCAAGACCCAACTCAACTCACCAATGGGCAGGCTTCAGCCTGCATTAGCCTCTAGACCAGCCTCACCCACGGGGGGAGACACCAGGTGCAAGGAAAGCACAACCCTGCAGCCTGGAGACCAGGTTACCTAGCAGGCCAGACCTTTCCCTGGGACCAGCTGGGCCTCATCCCTGCCCACTGGCAGGTCAACATATGCTTCAGAATATCCTAGACACCCCAAAACCACCTATATCAGAACACCCACACCAGCAATCTGACACTGGGCCCTGGGATCACTGGGCCCTAAAGTCAGACTCCAGGACGCAGCTCTGCCTGTCAACAGTCTAGCACTAACTCTAGGACTAGGTGGGCAACAGCCCTCGAGCCTTCTGGACATTGACTCCACCCACCAGGGAGCCAGCACTAGCCCCTGGGCCCTGGGTTTCTGCAGTCAGCTGCCAGGTGATCATGTACTACTAACCAGCAGCCTCTGCAAAAGGCAGGGTCTGGCGTCCAAGCAGGCTAGGGGCCAGCAAAGCCTATCACATCACCCACACAGTCAGCCTGACACTAGAGAAGGACCCATGCAGACCTTATGGGGGAACATCTATAGCATACAGCTTTAGTGATAAGGGGGCAGTGCAATGCTGGGATGCATAGAATGTCTCCTACAGAAGGCCATTTTTACAAGGTTGGAAAATGTAACTAACCTAATAGATACGTAAAAATACAGATAGCAACTTAGACAAAATGAGGTGGCAGAGGTTCCAGATGAAGGAACAATGTAAAACCTCAGAAGAGGAACAAAATGAAGTAATATAAGAAAGCCTTCTTCAGCGATCAGTGCAAAGAAATAGAGGAAAACAACAGAATGGGAAAGACTAGAGATCTCTTCAAGAAAATCAGAGATACCAACGGAACATTTCATGCAAAGATGGGCTCGATAAAGGACAGAAATGGTATGGACCTAACAGAAGCAGAAGATATTAGGAAGAGATGTCAAGAATACACAGAAGAACTGTACAAAAAAGATCTTCATGACCCAGATAATCACGATGGTGTGATCACTCACCTAGAGCCAGATATCCTGGAATGTGAAGTCAAGTGGGCCTTAGAAAGCATCACTACAACAAAGCTAGTGAGGTGATAGAATTCCAGTTGAGCTATTCCAAATCCTGAAAGATGATGCTGTGAAAGTGCTGCCCTCAATATGCCAGCAAATTTGGAAAACTCAGCAGTGGCCACAGGACTGGAAAAGGTCAGTTTTCATTCCAGTCCCAAATAAAGGCAATACCAAAGAATGCTCAAACTACCTCACAATTGTACTCATCTCACACGCTAGTAAAGTAATGCTCAAAATTCTCCAAGCCAGGCTTCAGCAATACGTGAACCGTGAACTTCCAGATGTTCAAGCTGGTTTTAGAAAAGACAAAGGAACCAGAGATCAAATTGCCAACATCCGCTGGATCATGGAAAAAGCAAGAGAGTTCCAGAAAAACATCTATTTCTGCTTTATTGACTTTGCCAAGCCTTTGACTGTGTGTATCACAATAAACTGTGGGAAATCCTGAAAGAGATGGGAATACCAGACCACCTGATCTGCCTCTTGAGAAATTTGTATGCAGGTCAGGAAGCAACAGTTAGAACTGGACATGGAACAACATACTGGTTCCAAATAGGAAAAGGAGTACGTAAAGGCTGTATATTGTCACCCTGTTTATTTAACGTCTATGCAGAGTACATCATGAGAAACGCTGGGCTGGAAGAAGCACAAGCTGGAATCAAGATTGCCGGGAGAAATATCAATGACCTCAGATATGCAGATGACACCACCCTTATGGCAGAAAGTGAAGAAGAACTAAACAGCATCTTGATGAAAGTGAAAGGGGAGAGTGAAAAAGTTGGCTTAAAGCTCAACATTCAGAAAACGAAGATCATGGCATCCGGTCCCATCACTTCATGGGAAATAGATGGGGAAACAGTGGAAACAGTGTCAGACTTTATTTTTCTGGGCTCCAAAATCACTGCAGATGGTGACTGCAGCCATGAAATTAAAAGACGCTTACTCCTTGGAAGGAAAATTATGACCAACCCAGATAGCATGTTCAAAAGCAGAGACATTGCCAACAAAGGTCCATCTAGTCAAGGCTATGGTTTTTCCTGTGGTCATGTATGGATGTGAGAGTTGGACTGTGAAGAAGGCTGAGTGCCGAAGAATTGATGCTTTTGAACTGTGGTGTTGGAGAAGACTCTTGCAAGTCCCTTGGACTGCAAGGAGATCCAACCAGTCCATTCTGAAGGAGATCAGCCCTGGGGTTCTTTGGCAGGAATGATGCTGAAGCTGAAACTCCAGTACTTTGGCCACCTCATGCGAAGAGTTGACTCATTAGAAAAGATTCTGATGCTGGGAGGGATTGGGGGCAGGAGGAGAAGGGGACGACAGAGGATGAGATGGCTGGATGGCATCACTGACTCGATGGACGTGAGTCTGAGTGAACTCCAGGAATCGGTGATGGACAGGGAGGCCTGGTGTGCTGCGATTCATGGGGTTGCAAAGAGTTGGACATGTCTGAGCGACTGATCTGATCTGAAGACAAGTTATCTTATTTTACATAAGTAACAAAGATAAGTAATCTACCCTGGAAAGAGTTTGGCTAATGATTGTAAAATGATCAAAGAACTTAGGAGAAGAATGGGTACACATAACAAGAAGCTAGAAGTTTTTTTAACAAAGATTTGGAAAATATAAAGAACAACCATATACAGATGAAGACTACAGTAACTGAAATGGAAGATTAATAGAAGAAATCAACAGTAGACTAAATGATACAGAGGAACAGACTAGTGAGATGGAAGCCAAAGTAGTTGAAATCATTGACAGTGAACAGGAAAAAAAAGAAAAAGGATGAAAAGAAATGAGGACAGTTCAAGAGACCTCTGGGACAACACCAAGCACACTAATATGTACATTAGAGGGGCCCCAGAAGGAAAAAAGAAACAGGCAGAAAGCAGACTTGATGACATAATGGTTGAAAAATTCCCTAACCTGGGAAAGGAAACAGTCACCTAAGACCAAGAAGCTCAGAGTTCCATACAGAATTAAAACAAAGAGGAACATAAAGACACATTGTAATTGAAATGACAAAAATTAAAACTAAAGAGAGAATATTAATGCAGTAAGGGGAAAAATGTACACAAAAGGACTCCCATAAGGGCATCAGCTGATTTTCTTCTCTGCAGGCCAAAAAGGAATGGCACAATATATTTAAAGTGATGAAAGGAAAAACCTACAATCAAGAATACTCTACCCAGCAAGACTCTCATTCAGATTTGACAGAGAGCTCAACAGCTTTACAGACAAGCAAAACCTAAAAGAGTTCAGCACCAGTTTTACAGCAAATGCTTTGTGTGTTTTGGCTGTACCTCTTGGTTTGTGGGACCTTAGTTCCTTGACCAGGGATTGAACCGAAGCCCTTGGCAGTGAGAGTGAAGAGGCCTAACCATTAGAATGCGAGGGAATTCCTTACAAAAAATGTTAAAGAAACTTCCCTAGATGAAAAAGATGAGGCCACAAGGAGAAACAAGAAAATTATGAAATGAAAAAACTCACCAGTAAAGGCAAACATATGGTAAAGTCTGGAACATCCAGTCTCCACATTCAAAGTTAGCAGAAAACTTAAAAGACAAAAGTAGCAAAATCATCTATATCTACAAGAAACAGTTAAGGGATACACAGAAATGCAAAATATAATACCAAAAACAAGTATGAAAATTGCAAAAGGGAGAAGAGTAGAAATACAGGATTTTTTAAATGCATTTGAAATTAAGAGATCAGCAACTCAAAATAATTACATATATGTACAGACTGCTATATAGAAACTTCATGGTAACCACAAACCAAAAATCTGTAATAGGTATACATACACAAAGGAATCCAAACACTAAAGATAGTCATCAGATCACAAGACAGCAAAAAGAAGGGGAAAAAAATACCTACAAAAACCACCCTCAAAGAATTCACAAAATAAAAGAACATACATATCAATAATTACCTTAAATATAAATGGATTAAATGCTCCAATCAAAAGACACACTGGGCTAACAGATACAAAAACAAGATCCATATATATGCTTCCTGCAAGAGACTCACCTAAGATCTAAAGACACACCAGACTGAAAGTGAAGGGAGTGGAAAAACGTATCCCACGCAAATGGAAATCAAAGTCAGAGCAGCCGCACTCATATCAGACAAAATAGGCTTTACAATAAAGAGACAGACAAGAGACAAAGACACTTCATAATGATCAAGGGTTTAGTCCAAGATATAATTGTAAATATATATGCACCTAACACAGCAGCATCTAAATACAGAAAGCAAATGCTAACAGACATAAAAGGAGAAACTGACAGTAACAAAATAATATTAGGGGGCTTCAACACCACATTTACATCAATAGACAGATAATCCAGACAGAAAACCAATAAGAAAACACTGAACTTAAAAGATACATTAGACCCAGACAAAATTAGCTGATCTATAGAGAGCATTTCATCTGGAAGCAGAATATAGTCTTTTCAAGTGCACATAGAACATTCTTCAGGATACACAACATACAAGGCCACAAAAGAAGCCTCAGTAAATTTAAGAAAACTGAAATCATATCAAGCATCTTTTCTGACCATAATGCTATGAAGTAGAAATCAACTCTAAGAAGAAAACTGAAAAACATAAACACATGGAGGTTAGCTACTACGCTACTACATAACCAAGGAATCACTGAAGAAATTAAAGAGGAAAATTTTTAAATCTAGAAACAAATGAAAATAAAAAACAGGATGGTCCAAAACCTAGGTAATGCAACAAAAGCAGTTCTAAATGGGAGGTTTATAGCGATAGAAGCTTACCGCAGGAAACAAGAAAAATCTCAAATAAAAACCCTAAACTTACACTTAAGTGAAGTGAAGTGAAGTCGCTCAGTCATATCCAATTCTTTGCGACCACATGGACTGTAGCCTACCAGGCTCCTCCGTCCATGGGATTTTCCAGGCAAGAGAACTGGAGTGGGTTGCCATTTCCTTCTCCAGGGGATTTTCCCGACCCAGGGATCAAACCCGGGTCTCCCGCATTGTAGGCAGACGCTTTACCATCTGAGCCAGCAGGGAAGACCTAAAGCTTACACTTAAGGTAACTAGAAAAAGAAAACACTGAAAGCCAAAGAAATAAATCATAAATATCAGAACAGAAACAAATGAAGAGAGACCAAAAAGCAATAAAAAAGATCAATGAAACTAAAAGAAGGTTCTTTGAAAAGATAAAGCTGTTAAATCTTTAGCCAGGCTCATCAAGAAAAAATGGGAGAGGGCCCAAATCAATAAAATCAGAAATGAAAAAAGAGAAGTTACAACCAACACCACAGGAATACAGAGGATCATTTGACAACTATGAACAATTACATGCCAATAAAATGGCCAGCCTTGAAGAAATAGAGAAATTCTAGGAGAAGCTCTTAGAAAAGTACAATCTCCCAAAACTGAACCAGGAAGAAATAGAAAATATGATCAGGCCAATTATCAGCAATAAAACGGAATCAGTAACTCTAAAACTTCAAACAAACAGAAGTCCAGGGCCAGATGGCTTCACATGAGAGTTCTACCAAATACTTATTAAAGAATTAACACCTATAGTTTTCAAACTATTTCAAAAAAATGCAGAGGAAGAAATATATCCAGACTCATTCCATGAGGCCAGCATCATTCTGATACCAAAATCAGACAAAGATATCACCTAAAAAAGGAAATTACAGACCAATATCACTTATAAACATAGATGCAAAAATCCTCAACAAAATACCAACAAATGAAATTGCAATTATTGGGAACTGGAATGCAAAAGTAGGAAGTCAAGAAATACCTGGAGTAACAGGCAAATTTGGCCTTGGAATACGGAATGAAGCAGGGCAAAGACTAATAGAGTTTTGCCAAGAAAATGCACTGGTCATAGCAAACACCCTCTTCCAACAACACAAGAGAAGACTCTGCACCTGGACATCACCAGATGGTCAACACCGAAATCAGATTGATTATATTCCTCTGTATTCCTGTGGTGTTGGTTGTAACTTCTCTTTTTTCATTTCTGATTTTATTGATTTGGGCCCTCTCCCATTTTTTCTTGATGAGCCTGGCTAAAGATTTAACAGCTTTATCTTTTCAAAGAATCATCTTTTAGTTTCATTGATCTTTTTTATTGCTTTTTGGTCTCTCTTCATTTGTTTCTGTTCTGATATTTATGATTTATTTCTTTGGCTTTCAGTGTTTTCTTTTTCTAGTTACCTTAAGTGTAAGCTTTAGGTCTTCCCTGCTGGCTCAGATGGTAAAGTAAATCTATACAGTCAGCAAAAACAAGACCAGGAGCTGACTGTGGCTCGGATCATGAACTCCTTATTACCAAATTCAGACTTAAATTGAAGAAAGTAGGGAAAACCACTAGACCATTCAGGTATGACCTAAATCAAATCCCTTATGATTATACAGTGGAAGTGAGAAATCGATTTAAGGGCCTAGATCTGATAGATAGAGTGCCTGATGAACTATGGAATGAGGTTTGTGACATTGTACAGGAGACAGGGATCAAGACCATCCCCATGGAAAAGAAATGCAAAAAAGCAAAATGGCTGTCTGAGGAGGTCTTACAAATAGCTGTGAAAAGAAGAGAAGCAAAAAGCAAAGGAAAAAAAGGAAAGATATAAGCATCTGAATGCAGAGTTCCAAAGAATAGCAAGAAGAGATAAAAAAAAAGCCTTCCTCAGCAATCAATGCAAAGAAATGGAGGAAAACAACAGAATGGGAAAGACTAGAGATCTCTTCAAGAAAATTAGAGATACCAAGGGAACATTTCATGCAAAGATGGGCTCGATAAAGGACAGAAATGGTATGGACCTAACAGAAGCAGAAGATATTAAGAAGAGGTGGCAAGAATACACAGAAGAACTGTACAAAAAAGATCTTCACGACCCAGATAATCATGATGGTGTGATCACTCACCTAAAGCCAGACATCCTGGAATGTCAAGTCAAGTGGGCTTTAGAAAGCACCACTACGAACAAAGCTAGTGAGGTGATGGAATTCCAGTTGAGCTATTTCAAATCCTGAAAGATGATGCTGTGAAAGTGCTGCACTCAATATGCCAGCAAATTTGGAAAACTCAGCAGTGGCCACAGGACTGGAAAAGGTCAGTTTTCATTCCAATCACAAATAAAGGCAATGCTAAAGAATGTTACATGTTCTTCTTGTTACATGTTCTTCTTGGATTGATCCTTTGATGATTAAGTAGTGTCCTTCTTTGTCTCTTTTCACAGCCTTTTAAAGTCTATTTTATGTGATATGAGTATTGCTACTCCTGCTTTCTTTTGGTCTCTATTTGCGTGGAATATCTTTTTCCACTCCTTCACTTTCAGTCTGTATATGTCCCTTGTTTTGAGGTGGGTCTCTTGTAGACAACATATATAGGGGTCAAACTACTGCACAACTGCACTCATCTCACATGCTAGTAAAGTAATGCTCAAAATTCTCCAAGCCAGGTTTCAGCAATATGTGAACCGTGAACTTCCTGATGTTCAAGCTGGTTTTAGAAAAGGCAGAGGAACCAGAGATCAAATTGCCAACATCCATTGGATCATGGAAAAAGCAAGAGAGTTCCAGAAAAACATCTATTTCTGCTTTATTGACTATGCCAAAGCCTTTGACTGTGTGGATCACAATAAACTGTGGGAAATCCTGAAAGAGATGGGAATACCAGACCACCTGATCTGCCTCTTGAGAAATTTGTATGCAGGTCAGGAAGCAACAGTTAGAACTGGACATGGAACAACAGACTGGTTCCAAATAGGAAAAGGAGTACGTCAGGGCTGTATATTGTCACCCTGTTTATTTAACTTATACTTATCAATAATTACCTTAAATGCAAATGGATTGAATGCCCCAACCAAAAGACAAAGACTGGCTGAATGGATACAAAAACAAGACCCCTATATATGTTGTCTACAAGAGACCCACCTCAAAACAAGGGACACATACAGACTGAAAGTGAAGGAGTGGAAAAAGATATTCCATGCAAATAGAGACCAAAAGAAAGCAGGAGTAGCAATACTCATATCACATAAAATAGACTTTAAAAGGCTGTGAAAAGAGACAAAGAAGGACACTACATAATCATCAAAGGATCAATCCAAGAAGAACATGTAAAAATTATAAATATATACTCACCCAACATAGGAGCACCACAATATGTAAGACAAATGCTAACAAGTATGAAAGGGGAAATTAACAATAACACAATAATAGTGGGAGACTTAAATACCCCACTCACACCTATGGATAGATCAACTAAACAGAAAATTAACAAGAAAACTCAAACTTTAAATGATACAATAAACCAGTTAGACCTAATTGATATCTATAAGACATTTCACCCCAAAACAATGAATTTCACCTTTTTCTCAAGTGCACATGGAACCTTCTCCAGGATAGATCACATCCTGGGCCATAAATCTAGCCTTGGTAAATTCAAAAAAATTGAAATCATTCCAAGCATCTTTTCTGACCACAATGCAGTAAGATTAGATGTCAATTACAGGAGAAAAAATATTAAAAATTCCAACATATGGAGGCTGAACAACACACTGCTGAATAACCAACAAATCACAGAGGAAATCAAAAAAGAAATCAAAGTATGCATAGAAATCAATGAAAATGAAAACACAACAACCCAAAACCTATGGAACACTAAAAGCAGTGCTAAGGGGAAGGTTCATAGCAATACAGGTTTACCTCAAGAGACAAGAAAAAAGTCAAATAAATAACCTAGATCTACACCTAAAGCAACTAGAAAAGGAAGAAATTAAGAACCCCAGGGTTAGTAGAAGGAAAGAAATCTTAAAAATTAGGGCAGAAATATTTATGACCCAGCAATCCCACTGCTGGGCATACACACTGAGGAAACCAGAAGTGAAACAGACACATGTACCCCAATGTTCATCACAGCACTGTTTATAATAGCCAGGACATGGAAGCAACCTAGATGTCCATCAGCAGATGAATAGATAAGAAAGCTGTGGTACATATACACAATGGAGTATTACTCAGCCATTAAAAAGAATACATTTGAATCAGTTCTAATGAGGTGGATGAAACTGGAGCCTATTACACAGAGTGAAGTAAGCCAGATAGAAAAACACCAATACAGTATACTAATGCATATATATGGAATTTAGAAAGCTGGTAACAATAACCCTGTATACGAGACAGCAAAAGAGACACTGATGTATAGAACAGTGTTTCGGACTCTGTGGGAGAGGGGGAGGGTGGGATGATTTGGGAGAATGGCATTGAAACATGTAAAATATCATGTATGAAACGAGTCACCAGTCCAGGTTCGATGCACGATACTGGATGCTTGGGGCTGGTGCACTGGGACGACCCAGAGGGATGGTATGGGGAGGGAGGAGGGAGGAGGGTTCAGGATGGGGAACACGTGTATACCTGTGGCAGATTCATGTTGATATATGTCAAAACCAATACAATATTGTAAAGTTAAAAAATAAAATAAAATAAAATTAGGGCAGAAATAAATGCAAAAGAAACAAAAGAGACTATAGCAAAAATCAACAAAGCCAAAAGCTGGTTCTTTGCGAAGTTAAATAAAATTGACAAACCTTTAGCCAGACTCATCAAGAAACAAAAGGAGAAAAATCAAATCAACAAAATTAGAAATGAAAGTGGAGAGATCACAACAGACAACACAGAAATACAAAGGATCATAGACTACTATCAGCAACTACATGCCAATAAAATGGACAACTTGGAAGAAATGGACAAATTCTTAGAAAAGTACAACTTTCCAAAACTGAACCAGGAAGAAATGGAAAATCTTAACAGACCCATCACAAGCACAGAAATTGAAACTGGAATCATAAATCTTCCAGCAAACAAAAGCCCAGGTCCAGACGGCTTCACAGCTGAGTTCTACCAAAAATTTAGAGAAGAGCTAACACCTATCCTACTCAAAGTCTTCCGGAAAACTGCAGAGGAAGGTAAACTTCCAAATTCATTCTATGAGGCCACCATCACCCTAATACCAAAACCTGACAAAGTTGCCACAAAAAAAGAAAACTAGAGGCCAATATCACTGATGAACATAGATGCAAAAATCCTTAACAAAATTCTAGCAATCAGAATCCAACAACATATTAAAGAGATCATACATCATGAGCAAGTGGGCTTTATCCCAGAGATACAAGAATTCTTCAATATCCACAAATCAATCAATGTAATACACCACATTAACAAATTGAAAAATAAAAACCATATGATTATCTCAATAGATGCAGAGAAAGCCTGTGACAAAATTCAACATCCATTTATGATAAAAACCCTCCAGAAAGCAGGAATAGAAGGAACATACCTCAACATATTAAAAGCTATACATGACAAACCCAGAACAAACATTATCCTCAACAGTGAAAAATTGAAAGCATTTCCCCTAAAGTCAGGAACAAGACAAGGGTGCCCACTCTCACCACTACTATTCAGCATAGCTTTGGAAGTTTTTGCCACAGCAATCAGAGCAGAAAAAAAATAATAATAAAAGGAATCCAGATTGGAAAAGAAGAAGTAAAACTCTCACTGTTTGCAGATGACATGATCCTCTAAATAGAAAACCCTAAAGACTCCACCAGAAAATTACTAGAGCTAATTAATGAATATAGTAAAGTTGCAGGATATAAAATCAACACACAGAAATCCCTTGCCTTCCTATACACTAACAATAAGAAAACAGAAAGAAAAATTAAGGAAACAATTCCATTCACCATTGCAATGAAAAGAATCATATACTTAGGAATATATCTACCCAAAGAAACAAAAGACCTATATATAGAAAAACTATAAAACACTGGTGAAAGAAATCAAAGAGGACACAAATAGATGGAGAAATATACTGTGTTCATGGATCAGAAGAATGAATATAGTGAAAATGAGTATACTACCCAAAGCAATCTATAGATTCAATGCAATCCCTATCAAGCTACCAATGGTATTTTTCACAGAACTAGATCAAATAATTTCACAATTTGTATGGAAATACAAAAAAATCTCAAATAGCCAAAGCAATATTGAGAAAGAAGAATGGAACTGGAGGTATCAACCTGCCTGACTTCAGGCTCTTCTACAAAGCCACAGTCATCAAGGCAGTATGGTACTGGCACAAAGACAGAAATATAGATCAATGGAACAAAATAGAAAGCCCAGAGATAAATCCATGCACCTATGGTCACCTTATCTTTGGCAAAGGAGGCAAGAATATACAATGGAGAAAAGACAATCTCTTTAACAAGTGGTGCTGGGAAAACTGGTCAACCACTTGTAAAAGAATGAAACTAGGACACTTTCTAACACCATACACAAAAATAAACTCAAAATGGATTAAAGATCTAAACATAAGGCCAGAAACTATAAAACTCCTAGAGGAAGACATAGGCAAAACACTCTCCGACATAAATCACAGCAGGACCCTCTATGACCCACTTCCCAGAATATTGGAAATAAAAGCAAAAATAAACAAATGGGACCTAATTAAAATTAAAGTTTTGCACAACAAAGGAAACTATAAGTAAGGTGAAAAGAATGCCTTCAGAATGGGAGAAAATAATAGCAAACGAAGCAACTGACAAAGAATTAATCTCAAAAATATACAAGCAACTCCTGCAGCTCAATTCCAGAAAAATAAGTGACCCAATCAAAAAATGGGCCAAAGAACTAAACAGACATTTCTGCAAAGAAGACATACAGATGGCTAACAAGCACATGAAAAGATGCTCAACATCACTCATTAATAGAGAAATGCGAATTAAAACCACAATGAGGTACCATTTCACGCCAGTCAGAATGGCTGCTATCCAAAAGTCTACAAGCAATAAATGCTGGAGAGGGTGTGGAGAAAAGGGAACCCTCTTACACTGTTGGTGGGAATGTAAACTAGTATAACCACTATGGAGAACAGTATGGAGATTCCTTAAAAAACTGGAAATAGAACTTCCATATGACCCAGCAATCCCACTGGTGGGCATATACATCAAAGAAACCAGAATTGAAAGAGACACATGTACCCCAATCGGAGAAGGCAATGGCACCCCACTCCAGTACTCTTGCCTGGAAAATCCCATGGATGGAGGAGCCTGGTAGGCTGTAGTCCATGGGGTCATGCATTGGAGAAGGAAATAGCAACCCATTCCTGTGTTCTTGCCTGGAGAATCCCAGGGATGGGGGAGACTGGTGGGCTTCCATCTATGGGGTCACACAGAGTTGGACACGACTGAAGCAACTTAGCAGCAGCAGCAGTACCCCAATGTTCATCACAGCACTGTTTATAATAGCCAGGACATGGAAGCAACCTAGATGTCCATCAGCAGACAAATGGATAAGAAAGCTGTGGTATATATACACAATGGAATATTACTCAGCCACTAAAAAGAATACATTTGAATCAGTTCTAATGAGGTGGATGAAACTGGAGCCTATTATACAGAGTAAAGTAAGCCAGAAAGAAAAACACCAATACAGTATACTAATGCATATATATGGAATTTAGAAAGATGGTAATGATAATCTGTATGCAAGACAGCAAGAGACACAGATGTATAGAACAGTCTTTTGGACTCTGTGGGAGAGGGTGATATGGGAGGATGGCATTGAAACATGTATATTATCATATGTGAAATGGATTGCCAATCCAGGTTCAATGCATGAGACAGGGTGCTTGGGGCTGGTGCACTGGGATGACCCAGAGGGATGGGATGGGGAGGGAGGTGGGAGGGGGGTTCAGGATGGGGAACACGTGTACACCCGTGGTGGATTCATGTCAATGGATGGCAAAACCAATACAATATTGTAAAGTAATTAGCCTCCCCCAAAAAATTAATTAATTAATTAAAAATAAAAAAATAAAAACTTCTTCACAGTAAAGGAAACCATCAGCAAAATAAAAAGGCAATCTACCAAATGTAAAAACATATTTCCAAATAATTTATCTAATATGGGATTAATATCCAAAATTTATAAAGAACTCATAAAATTCAATAGCAAAAAAAAAAACATTGATTAAAAAAAAAAAAGGCAGAACTCTATAGAGAACGGCATGAAAGTGTTAGTCACTCAGTCATGTCCAATTCTTTGTGACCCCATGGACTATAGCCCGCCAGGCTCCTCTGTCCATGGGATTCTCCAGACAAGAATACTGGAGCGAGTAGCCATTCCCTTCTCCAAGGAATCTTCCAAACGCATGGATTGAACTCAAGGCTCCCTCATTCCAGGCAGATCCTTTACCAGCTGAGCCACTGGGGAAGCCCAGAGAATGGTACAGAGGTTCCTTAAAAGCCTAAAAATAGAGTTACCATATGATCCAGCAATCCCACTTCTGCATATATATCCAGAAAAGACAAAAACTTTAATTCAACAAAGAAACATGTACCTCCGATGTTCACTGCACCACTATTTACAACAGCCAAAATCAAGATTGCCGGGAGAAATATCAATAACCTCAGATATGCAGATGACACCACCCTTATGGCAGAAAGTGAAGAGGAACTAAAAAGCCTCTTGATGAAAGTGAAAGAGGAGAGTGGAAAAAGCTGGCTTAAAGCTCAACATTCAGAAAATGAAGATCATGGCATCTGGTCCCATCACTTCATGGGAAATAGATGGGGAAACAGTGGAAACAGTGTCAGACTTTATTTTTTTGGGCTCCAAAATCACTGTAGATGGTGATTGCAGCCATGAAATTAAAAGACACTTACTCTTTGGAAGAAAAGTTATGACCAACCTAGATAGCATATTGAAAAGCAGAGACATTACTTTGCCAACAAAGGTCCATCTAGTCAAGGCTATGGTTTTTCCAGTGGTCACGTATGGATGTGAGAGTTGGACTGTGAAGAAAGCTGAGTGCCAAAGAATTGATGCTTTTGAACTGTGGTGTTGGAGAAGACTGTTGACAGTCCCTTGGACTGCAAGGAGATCCAATCAGTCCATTCTAAAGGAGATCAGTCCTGGGTGTTCTTTGGAAGGACTGATGCTAAAGCTGAAACTCCAGTACTTTGGCCACCTCATGCGAAGAGTTGACTCATTGGAAAAGACTCTGATGCTGGGAGGGATTAGTGGCAGGAGAAAAAGGGGATGACAGAGGATGAGATGGCTGGATGGCATCACCGAGTCGATGGACATGGGTTTGAATGAACTCCAGGAGATGGTGATGGACAGGGAGGCCTGGCATGCTGCAATTCATGGGGTCGCAAAGAGTCGGACACGACTGAGCGACTGAACTGAACTGAAGACTTGGAAGCAACTTATCATTAGATGAATGAATAAAGGTGTGGTGTATATACACAATAGAATACTACTCATCCATAAAAAAGAGTGAAATAATGCCATTTGTAGCAACACAGATGGGTCTAGAGATCATACTAAGTGAAGCACATCAGATAAAGACAAACATCATATGATATCACTTACATGTAGAATCTAACACAATGGTATAACTGAACTTATTTACAAAAAAGAAATAGACTCTTGACATAGAAAACAATCTTACGGTTACCAAAGGGGAAAGGGGCAGAGGGATAAATTAAGAGTTTGGGATTAACATAAACACACTATATGAAATAGATCAACATGGACCTACTGTATAGCAAGGGGCTTCCCTGATGGCTCAGCAGCGAAGAATCAGCCTCCAATGCAAGAGACTCAGGTTCAATCCCTGGGTCGAAAAGATCCCCTGGAGAAGGAAACAACAACCCACTCCAGTGTTCTTGCTTGGGAAATCCCATGGAGAGAGGAGTCTGGTGGACTACAGTCCATGGGATCACAAAAGAGTCAGACATGACTTGGGGACTAAATGACAACAACAACGAGGAGGGACTGCAACAGGTGTTGTAAAGATAGGAGGAAGGGTGACTCATGGAAGCTGAAGTCTGAGTCTCACAGGCAGACCTTAGGAAGGATAGCACAGGAATAGCTGAAGAGGCTGGCCCTTCCGCAAGTGGCCTTCAACCCATGCCTATGAGGGTCATTTTCCATCATACATATTCTTGTGGATTCAGAACTTTTTAGCTGATGGGGGCCATTGCAATGTTATCACCAACATCCTCTATTCACTCCTGCACTAGAGAGAAAAGCACATGAACTAGGGTCCTAGGATTGCCCCTAATTTGCTAGGTCACATGGGTTAATATGCATCTCTCTTGAGCATCTGCACACACACACACACACACACACACACAAGAAAAGGAATGGGGTACTTGCCTGGTGGTCCACATGTTAGGACTTGGGATTTCACTGATGTGGGCCCGGGTTTAGTCCCTGGTGAAATTAGGGGAAACACAATGACCAAAACTGCCCACACTGGCCAAGCACCATAGTAACAATTTCCATGAGTTATTTTACAACAGGAGGTCCTAGTAAGGAGCAGGTAACTAAAAAGCCAGCACTAGCTGCAAAAGTTTGGGAAAGGTCAAAAGGAGATGCTACGTGTTCTACCACCTCCCAGAATCCTCCTTGCTGGCATTCATCTTGACTGAGCAATGCATGCACCACCAGGAAAGACCCTGAGTCAGAATGATTGGCCAGAGACAACCTGGAAACTAATCCCATTACTATAAAACCTGAGACTACGAGCCATGTGGCAGAGCAGTCCACCTGGGTTCCCTCACTCTCCTGCTCTCTGCCCAGGTGCCTCTTCCCAATAAAGTCTCTTGCTCTTGCAGCACATGTGTCTCCTTGACAATTCATTTCTGAGTGTCAGACAAGAGTCCCCTTCCTGCAACATGAAGGAACTAATTTTCCAGAAGCTGCACAGTGCCATCAAGAGAAAAATAAACTTCAAGGGACTTCCTTGGTAGTTAAGAATCTGCCTGCCAATGCAGTGGTCATGGGTTCAATCTCTGGTTTGCAACTAAGCCTGTGGGCCACAACTACTGACGCCCAAGTACTCTAGATCTTGTGCTCCACAACAAGAAAAGTCACGGCAGTAAGAAGCCCATGCACCACAATAAAGCCTGTACGCAGTAACAGACTCAGCACAGACAAAAATAAATAAAATTTTTAAAAAAAGAAAGAAATAGGCTGATAAAATTCACTTGCAGTCCAGAAAAGTTAGCTGGTTAAAAGAGCCTGCATTAACCTAATTTTCAGAGCAGGGGGTGGGGGGAGGGGTGTGCTTCTCCATATACTATGAAGCAAGTCTCAGACACCAGCTGGGTGACCTAGAATCTAACTCAGTTCTGACACTATCCAGAGAAAACATCAAATTTCACAGGATAAAGATTCAGTCCTTCAGGAAGCCAACTGCAAGCCCAAGTTGTTGTGCGTACTTCTGATTGACAAGCTGTAGATTGTAGGTTCTCATGACCCCTCCTCCTTGGATTCAAATGATTTGCTAGAGTGGCTCACAAAACTCAGAGATACATTTTACTTGCTAGAGTATCAGTTTATTACAAAAAGATAAAACTCAGAAATAGCCAGAAGGAAAAGACAGGTAGGGCAAGTTATGAGAACTTGCTCTTGGAGCTCAACAACCAGGAAGCTCTCTGAATCCAGTCTTACTGGTAAGTGAGCTCAATCTCCAGCCCCTCTCCCCTCCCCATGCCAGCGGGTAGGACTGAAAGTTCCCACCTTCTAATCACGAGTTTGGCTCCAAGAGCAACCAGCCCCCATCCTTAGGTGCTTTCCAGAAATCATCTCATTGACACAATAAACTACATCTTTATGGCACTTATCACAGGAAACTTCAAGGTTTTTAGGAGCTCTGTGCCAGGAAAAGGGAGGAGGACCAAATATATATTTTATTGCAAATCACAGTATCACATTTGGCAAGAATTTACCATAAGATATAAACTATGTGAGTACATTTTGTTAAAACTATAAACATTATGAAAATATGAATGAATCCCAGAAACAGTGTCTAATCTGTATTAGGTTCCTGGAGTCACTGTAACAAAGTACCATAAACTGGCTTAAAATAAGAGAAATCTATTCTCTCACAGTTCAGGAGGCCAGAAGTACAAAATCAGTGTGTCAGCGAAACTGATTCTTACTGGAGGCTATGAGAGAGAAGCTTTCTCCCCTCTGGCTTCTGGTATTTGCCATCAATCCTTGGTATTCCCTGGCTCACAGATTCATCACTTCAATTTCTGCCTATCTCATCAGGAGAGGGCAATGGCACCCCACTCCGGTACTCTTGCCTGGAAAATCCCATAGACGGAGGAGCCTGGTAGGCTGCAGTCCATGGGGTCACGAAGAGTCGGACATGACTGAGCGACTTCACTTTGACTTTTCACTTTCATGCATTGGAGAAGGAAATGGCAACCCACTCCAGTGTTCTTGCCTGGAGAATCCCAGGGATGGGGGAGCCTGGTGGGCTGCCGTCTATGGGGTCATACAGAGTTGGACATGACTGAAGCGACTTAGCAGCAGCAGCAGCAGCATCCTCACATGACCTTCCCTGTGTGTCTATTTGTCCTGAATTCTGTTTAGCCCCCATCCTGCTGTGGAGCAGAAACTTCATTTTGCTCAGTTCGGCCTCTGCCAGTTTCTTTCTCCAGGACTGTAACATAAATTCTATGTGAATGTGAGCTCTGTGTGGAGATGTCTGCCCTTGCTGTCCTTGTGTATTCCTGCAAGTTGCCGAATGTCCTGATGCTTGCCTGGACCTCTGGACATCTGTCTTGGCTACTTGTGCCTCATCTATCCAACAGGTCTTCTCAAGGTCTGCAGGTTCTCTATTACACGTCTCTGTTCTCCCAGATGTCTGGGAGCCCTTAGTGGCCCCTAGGCCATGCTGAGACCATCAGAAATGGGTGGGCGGGTGGGGGGGGACATAGAAAAGCTTTTGGATACATATATATAAATATGTATATTATATAAATTTTAGAAAACTTCTGAATTTTTGCCTAACTAAAAAAATTGACATTTTAATTCCACTTGTTTGACCTGGTTTGAATAGAATGCTAGATCTGTTTTCTTTTGCTTTTTATTTTTGTTGTTGTTGTTGTTTTTGGAATGCTAGGTTTTTAATTAAAAAACAGATATGCAACAAGCAACAAAGGTTTACTGTATAGAACAGGGAACTATGGGCTTCCCTGGTGGCTCAGCTGGTAAAGAATCCACCTACAATGCAGGAGACCTGGGTACAATCCCTGGGTTGGGAAGATCCCCTGGAGAAGGAAAAGGCTACCCACTCCAGTATTCTTGCCTGGAGAATTCCATGAACTATATAGTCCATGGGGTGCCAAAGAGTCAGACACGACTGAATGACTTTCACTTTCACAAGGAACTATAGTCAATATCTTGTAATAACCTGTAATGGAAAATAATTTCAAAAATAACATATGTGTATATGTATAACTGAATCACCTTGCTGTGCACCTGGAACACTATAAGTCAACTATACCTCAATAAAATATATATATTAAGAGAGAAAATTTTTTTTAAAAATGGAGGGGGAGGACTACCCTGGCAATCCAGTGGTTAAGACACCACACTTCTAGTGCAGGGGGTGCAGGTTCAATCCCTAGTAGGGAGCTAAAACCCCACATGCCCACCAGCAAAAAAAGAAATGAGGGGAGCTAAGTCTGTCCCCCCACTTGCTTCCCACCCTTAGGCCACAGAAAAGTCATCTTGCACTACCACCACACAGAACTGACATAGGCCTGGCGCACAGCAGCTGTTTCTACTGTGCTCCTCTCATGCCACGTTATGGCTCAGGTTATCTCTGGGCATGTGCCCTTTCCCCAGTTCTGCTGCAAAATGGACACAGGTCTCCTCTACTCTGGTATTCCCAGAGTCTATATGTAGTCTTTAAAGTGGGATTCAAAGCCACATCTGATGTTAAAACACAAGAACTTTTTCCTAAACAGCATTGCTTCATTGCATTTAAATGGGCACCTCAGAAAGACGTCGGCCTTTTGACTGTGGTCCCAGATGAGGGGATTTTCTGCTAGGAAAACAGAGATGGTCCTACAGGAGAGCATTGTTAACAGGGTGCAGAAACAGAGAGCTACAGACAGAAGGGTGTAGCATGCCCCACACACTCTGCACCCCGCCCCTCATTCCTTATTTCTTCAAGATTCCCTGTTCCCCATAGGAAACCCCTGAGGTGAAATTAACTTGGAAAAGTCCAAAAGACACAGAAATTTACACAAAAATGCGTATCTAAAAATTCCAGGCAATGGACAAACCGCAAAAACATATGCTAGATGAAAAGAATCCCAACACCAAAAACCATCTATTGTATGATTCCATTGAAATAAATTGTACAGACTGCTGCTGCTGCTGCTAAGTCGCTTCAGTCGCGTCCGACTCTGTGCGACCCCATAGACGGCAGCCCACCAGGCTCCCCCGTCCCTGGGATTCTCCAGGCAAGAACACTGGAGTGGGTTGCCATTTCCTTCTCCAATGCATGAAAGTGAAAAGTCAAAATGAAGTTGCTCAGTCGTGTCCGACTCCTAGCGACCCCATGGACTGCAGCCCACCAGGCTCCTCCGTCCATGGGATTTTCCAGGCAAGAGTACTGGAGTGGGGTGCCATTGCCTTCTCTGTTGTACAGACTAGGTGAATCTAAAATGTAGATGGTATTTGGTATGGGCTAGGAGAGACTATTTAATGGGTATGGGATTTCCATTGGGGGTGATGAAAATGTTCTAGAATTAGATACTGATGATGGTTGTACAACATCATGAATGTACTAGAATTCACTTAATTATACACATTAAACGGAGAAAGCAATGGCACCCCTCTCCAGTACTCTTGCCTGGAAAATCCCATGGACAGAGGAGCCTGGTAGGCTGCAGTCCATGGGGTTGCTAAGAGTCGGACATGACTGGGTGACTTCACTTTTACTTTTCACTTTCATGCATTGGAGAAGGAAATGGCAACTCACTCCAGTGTTCTTGCCTGGAGACTCCCAGGGACGGTGGAGCCTGTTGGGCTTCTGTCTATGGGGTCGCACAGAGTCGGACACGACTGAAGCGACTTAGCAGCAGCAGCAGCAGCATACACGTTAAAATGCCTAAAATGGGAATTTTCTATTATACGAACTTTACCTCCAAAAAAATTTTTCCAGAGATGCTTGAGTTTGTTAAGAAAGACCACTTTATGTCTAGTTAGAGAGCTAAGGAAAGGGATCTGCATTGGAGCAGGGGTCGGGGAAAGATGTCATCTCCTAGCCTTTACCTTTGATATCCACTTCCAGACGGCTTCTTGCTGAACTCCATCACCTTTGTCCCTTTATTCTAAAATTCCTGCTGGATCTGGTCCAGATCCTCCAGCTGTTGATAAACCTTTCCTGGAACAATAAGAAAACCCTGAAGTTTGGGATTTTGCTTATTTCCAAACAACTGCACTGTTGTAGACAGAGACTTCTAGTCCCAATAGTCCCACCAGAAGGCACCCACCTATTCCCTGGAAAAGAGTGTTTTCTTGCTCTGTCTTCTCCTGTAAGCCCACAGTTAAAGAATACATCATTCTCAAATTAATGGTAGTAACTACCTTTGCTTATAGTCTTATTGTGTAGCATCCCTGGTGCTAAGCACTTCATTTAACCCTCACCACCCCCCCACCCGCCCCCCACCCCCGCCAAAAAGTATGAAAAGGTATTACCAGGGACTTCCCTGGTGGTCCAATGGTTAAGAATTCAACTTTCAGGGACTTCCCTCAGTGGTCCAGTGGCTGAGACTGCATATTTCCAATGCTACAGCCAAGGTTCAACCCCTGGTCAGGGAACTAGACCCCACATGCCACAACTAAGACCCAGTGCAGCCAAAATATTTAAAAGAAGAAGAAGAATCTGACTTACAATGCAGGGGACACAGGTTCAATTCCTGATCAGGGAACTAAGAGCCCACATGCCATGGGGCAACTAAGCCCATATACCACAACTACTGAGCCTTTGAGCTCTAGAGCCTGTGCTGCTCAGGAAGAGAAGCCTGCATGCCCCAACTAGAGAAAGTCCAAGCATCACAATGAGGATCCAGAGCAGTAAAAAAAAAAAGTATTTCCAAACCCATTTTGTAGACAGGAATACAGGATCCCAACTGGTTGAGCATCTTGCATAAGCTCATAAGCTGCATAAGCTCATGTACTTACTCATCTTGTAAGTGGCAGAATTAAGATTCAAACCCAACCCAAGACTACCTCCCCAGTCTATAGAGTTAGCCATTCCATTATACTGTCTCTTTCTTATTAGCCCTTGTAAATCTCTCTTGGAACATTTTGTCATTGCTTCCTTGACATCTTAGTTCTCTCATAGTCATGGTGTTGAGATGACAGGGGGAAGGAAAGTGAGGAAGATGTGCTGGTTCTGGTAATAGCAGAAGGCATGCTTGCTGTGCTAAATCGTTTGTCATGTCCAACTATGCAATGCTATGGACCGTAGCCTGATAGGCTCCTCTGTCCATGGGATTCTCCAGGCAAGAATACTGGAGTGGGTTGCCATGCCCTCCTCCAGGGGATCTTCCTGATCCAGGGATCAAACCTGTGTCTCTTACATCTCCTGCATTGGCAGGTGGGTTCTTTACCACCAGTGCCACTTGGGAGACCCAATAGCAGAATAGCTCATATCAAACTAATCCTCCCACATGTAACAATTCTATATTCTGGAAAAACAATTGCCTTAAGACACAGGACAGCAACCAAAGCAGGGAAGGATGGCGGGGCTTTGACTCTTGAGAGAAAGGAAGCAAGTTGGGTGAGAGATCTTCCACTAAAGGCACATCCCTCTTTACACTATGTACAAGAGATGGAGTGACTGGGAGCTGAAGGGAGAAATCCTGTAAGTGAAGGAAGCACAGAAAGGCACCTTGAAATTCATGTACAACACTCCTCAAACCCTAGGCTGACTGCTCAACAGTTCACACACATGGTGCCACTCTATGTTTCTTGGAAAGCAACTTCAGGGAGACTAAAGAGTTGAGCAGAGTTTGAAGTTCAAGTTCTGCCATGTCAGAGAGGTTTAATAAACACTATGGTCTTTCCACTGACACTCTTCTGGGACTACACACTAGGAGTAAAGATCACATTCCAGATCTATGCCTTAGGAATAAGACAGAACTAAAAGAAACAAACTCCCCAAAAAGCTAAAATTAAGCTTCTACAGATTACAGTGATCTGTCAGCAACTGACCCATCTACTAAGACAAAGTACTTTCTAAAGAAAGATAACAGAATCAAGACACTCTAGAGTAAATTACATATAACAAACATACAATAATAAATTACTTGGCATACAAAGAACCCCAAAAATGTGACAATCAGGAGAACAAGTAGTCAACAGTAACAGATCTAAAGATGAAACCTATATTGGATTAGCAGATAATAATCTTGAAATAATAAACACATTTAAAATATTTTATATAAAAAAATTAGTGCAACATTGAGGACCTGGTGAAATTCAAGATAAATAAGAAAAGTCTAAAAATTAAGCTAAATATAAACCCTAAAACTAAAAAATACAATATTTGAAATTAAAAATTCACTAGATAAGACAACAGCATACTTGATATCCTGAAAGTGAGGGCAGATCAAACTGAACCACAGAGGAAAGAATTTTTTTTTTTTTTACATGAACAGAATATTGATGGAAAACATTAAGTAGACTGACATTTGTGTTATTGGAGTCTAAGAAGAAGGGAGAGAAAAGTGGACAGAAAGCAAATATCTGCAGAAATAATGTCTGAAATTTTTGCAAATTCAATAAGAAAAAATTTCAATCTGTTAGGTAGTTAGAATAGGAAAAAACAGTTCAGAATAGTGGTGGCTAAAAGACAAGGAAGGGAAAAGCCTGCAAAAATGGAACAAAGGAAGGTTCGAGGACTGGAGTGAGGACCTCAGGTAGAACAAATGGCACTCCTGGCTAGCCCAGTTTACATAGGGCAGGCCCAGGGGAGGGAAAAAAACATATAAACAGAGGAGCCAAGGGGCCAGAGGGTCTCTTCCATGCACACTCGTGCGCTCTCGCTCTCTGTCTCTCCTCTTTGCGTCTTTTGGGTCGGCATGTCCTCAGGCCTCGAGGATGTATTTTCCTTTATTTTCTAAATAAAATTGAGCTATAACACGGAGCTGTAACACTGTCCAAGAGCTGTGATGCACTGAGGGCTTTAATGTCCGTCACTTCAAATTTTTGTTGTGACAAGACAGAACCGAGGAAATTACACACTCCCCTGACAAATCCACAATTCAAGAAGTTAAAAAAACTCCAAACATGATAAATACAAAGAAAACCATGCCTAGGCACATCATAATAAAATTACTGATGAGTAAGGATAAGAAGAAAATCTGTAAAATACCGAGAAAATAAAAGACACAACACATACTATTGTTGTTGTTGAGTCAGTCCCTAAATCGTATCTGACTCTTTGTGACCCCATGGACTGTAGCCCTCTAGGCACCTCTGTCTCTGGGATTATCTAAGCAAGAATACTACAGCAGATTGCCATTTCCTCCTCCAGGGGATCTTCCTGACCTAATGTCTTCTGCATTGGCAGGTGGACTCTACCACTGAGCCACCAGGGAAACCCAACACATCCTATACAGAAGAGCAAATATAATCATAGCTCACTATGCCTTAGAAACAATGGAGACCAGAAGACAACAGAATAACATCTTTAAAATGTTTCAAGAAAAGTAAAGGAGCCACTCATGCAACACCTGTGAAAAGCCTACTCATACATTTCTTTAAGCATCTAATCTCAACAGAGGAAAAGTTCAATGTTTTATCATTGATACAAAGGCAGCCCTGAGCTTTGAGTCTAAGTTTCAGCTCTCGAATACATTTGCTGTGTGCTGTTCAATTTCTTTGAACCCAAGTTCTCATCTCTAAAACAGGGATGATAATAGTAACTTCACCTCATAGTGCAACAGGGAAGACCTAATTCTGACTCCATGATGTATCTGTGTCTATGATTTTAGCCTTTGTTTTTTGTTGCTTTTGTTATTATAATCATATATACTGACCTGCCTCAGGGAATCCTGCCCCTCTGCCTGAATGTTAAACTAAAGTGGCTTTGTTCAGCAGGGAGACAATCTGATCCTGCCTACCTCTGAATGACTGCAGAAAAGAAGAAATTAACACATCCCCTCCTATTTTGCAAGATAAACAGCCTTTTTATTTACTTCTTCACCTCCTCTCTCTCTCTGCTCTATTAAAAAAAAAATACAAAACAGCATCTAGACCCCATAAGGTTATTTTGAGACATTAGTCTGCCATTTTCTTGTTCTGCCAGCTTTCTGGGAAAAAAAAAAGTAGATCATAACTTGCTTTATTCCTTGCCTCAACCACTTGTCTGTAGACGTACTGATTTGTTATACAGTGAGCAGAGTGAGCTTGGAGTCAGTAACAATAGGGCTTCTGCTGCTGCTGCTGCTGCTGCTGCTAAGTTTCTTCAGTCATGTCCGACTCTATGCGACCCCATAGACAGACTGCCACCAGGCTCCTCTGTTCTAAATGTAAAGCACTTGGCACAGTGCCTAGTAAACAAGGGGCTAATGACTACAGGGTGTGCAGGGAATGGCGAAGACATAGACAGCATGGTCCATGATCCCCTAGAGCTCTTTCCAACCAGCTAGGCAACCAAGTGCTATGACACAGGTGCAAAGACACAAGATGTGCAGAGGGACCAAGACCAGGATTCCAAGCATATCTTTGATACCAGGGGAATGGGACCACTTCTGACCTGCCTGAACAGAGAGTGCAGAAAAGGTATCTCCCTGGATTAAAACTCGAGGCTGTTAGCAAAAGGAGGGGTGGTGGAGAAAGGGGGGCAAAGAACAAATGTTCACCATAGATTCTAATGGTGGATCACAGTTTCTCCCTCAAGGATCTCATGTATAATGAAATAGTTTGGTAGGAGATAAAATACCAGGCAGTAAGCACTATGATAGGAGAATGGACAGATTCTAAAGGAGCAAAAAGGGAGAGAAGAAAGGGGTGAACAGAGGCAATTTCCTAGAAGAAAATTAATTTGAAGTGAATATTCAGGGACAAGTAGGAGTCTACAAACAAAAAAAGAGGGAAAAGATCTTTCAGGCAGTTGAAGAGCTGGAAGGGTGGGTGGGAGACAAGGCAGGAAACATTTTTAAAAAAGAGATGTAAGCGTGCTAAGGAATATGACTTTTTCCTCATATGAGTACTTTTCAATGTGTTTCTCTTACTAAGAACAACGATAATAAAATCATTTCACATGGCAACCTGGACCATATGTACATACATATATATGCCATATACATAGATGTAGACATGTAGATATGAATCTCAAACATAATTACTTTAGAAAACCATTTGGCCGTTTAAGTAGTCATCATAGATCTACCCTGTGATCCAAAATTTTTACTTCTGGTAATATGCCCACAAAAAGACATGCACAAAAATATTCCAGGAGCTTTGTTCCTAATAGCCAGAAACTAGAAACAGCCTAAAAGTCCATCAATAGGAGAACTGGATAATTAAACTGCAGTATATTCATACAATGGAATACAATAATGGATACAGTACAGCTACATGTGACTTCACGAATGTATCTCAGATATAATATTGAGCTAATGAAGCCAAGCCCCAAAACAGTACATATTCTTTAATTACATTTAGTTCAAGAACAGGCAGAATTGAAGAGTATAACAGTAAGAATGGCGATTACCTTGCGGGAAAGAGGGGTACAGGAAGGAGAGTAGTTTTGACAGAGAATGGGCATGAGGGAGCTTTCTGAGGTGCTAGATATGCTCTATCTCTTGATCTGCTGCTGCTGCTGCTGCTGCTAAGTTGCTTCAGTCGTGTCCAACTCTGTGCAACCCCATAGACGGTAGCCCACCAGGCTTCCCCGTCCCTGGGATTCTCCAGGCAAGAACACTGGAGTGGGTTGCCATTTCCTTCTCCAATGCATGAAAGTGAAAAGTGAAAGTGAAGTCACTCAGTCCTGTCTGACTCTAGCAACCCCACAGACTGCAGCCTACCAGGCTCCTCTGTCCATGGGATTTTCCAGGCAAGAGTACTGGAGTGGGGTGTCATTGCCTTCTCCATCTCTTGATCTGAGTGGTGACTAAATGAGAATAGGCTTATATAAAAATCCATCAAGATGCACACTTAAGACCCTGAATTTTACTCAAATATATGTTACACTTCAGTGCAAAGTTTTTAAAAAATTATTCCACACTATCATAAATACATGTAAAATATGTGGGACTCAAATTCCCATTAAAATAAATGCTCACATTTATAACAATCTGAAATAATACTGAAATAGGAGGGTGGGAATGAACTGGGAAATTGGAACTGACATATTTACACTATTATGTATAAAACAGATAACTAATTAGAACATGCTGTTATAGCACAGGGAACTCTGCTCAGTGCTCTGTGATGCCCTAAATGGGAAGGAAATCCACAAAAGGGGATATATTTGTATATATGGCTGATACACTTTGCTGTACAGCAGAACTGCTGTACAGCAGTGTAAAGCAGCTGTACTCCAGTTTTCTTAAAAATGAAAAAAACAGACTGTGAAAAAAGAGTACTTCCTTCTGAAGAATAACTATCCAAAGAATGTTAGTTCATTTTGTAATATACAGAAAGTGCTGTTTCAACCTAATTAAATCCAGTGCATTTTATAATTAACCACATGTGGTTAATTATTATGGAGCATTTGCTATACAGCATCAATTTTGATGGACTCAATTGGCTTTTTAAAAAATAGAAAATGTGCTGTTTTGAGAAACAAAATGCTTTCAATGTTTTATTAAGTTAAACTTTAATAAACTTTAGAATTGTAAAGATATGCTAAAATAAACAATCGCTTCAGAAAACAATACATGCAATTGAGGCTGACATTTAGTCTATTTAATTTTTTTTAATGCTGATTATAACTCACTACATTGATTTTGTGACCCATTAAAGGTTATAATCCATTATTTGAAAATCAAAGTTCTAAACAATAGGGATGCACTTAGGGTTTGAAGTGGAAGAGTGACATGAACAGACTAGGGTTTCAGAAAGCTCCCTCTGGGGCAGCATGGAAGATGGATTCAAGGTGTCAGACTGGAACTAGAAGATCAGGTGGGGAGGCCATTACGGTTGGGGACAGGCCCTGGAGAAGGGCCATGAGTCAGGTGTTTCTTTCCAATTGTGCATTTCTGTCTGCACTCTGCATTGACCCCACCCTGTATCACGGTTGGCTGCTTGTGCCCCATGTGGATCCATCGCGTGCATGCTACAGGTGGATGGCATTCCCCATGGGGAGTGGCTGGCTGAGAGAAAACATACCCATCCTTCCCACCAGCACAGCAGCATTACAAGGACAGGGGCAGAAACCCTCTCTCCCTCTGTCTTCCCAATAAGCAGTGGCTGCCCATCAATATGATTAGAGACAGGGGTCGAGGTCAAAGCTGACAAGGAAAGAAAGCAATTTGTGTGTCCCTGCTCTTTCACATCGGAGAAGGCAATGGCAACCCACTCCAGTACTCTTGCCTGGCAAATCCCATGGACAGGGGAGCCTGGTGGGCTGCAGTCCGTGGGGTCACTAGAGTCGGACACGACTGAGCGACTTCACTTTCACTTTTCACTTTCATTCATTGGAGAAGGAAATGGCAACCCACTCCAGTGTTCTTGCCTGGAGAATCCCAGGGATGGGGGAGCCTGGTGGGCTGCCGTCTATGGGGTCGCACAAAGTTGGACACGACTGAAGTGACTTAGCAGCAGCAGCTCTTTCACATGTGTTATCTCAGTTCATTTGTACAACAACCCTTTAGAATAGGCATGATCATCTCCAAGCATGAAAAAAAGTGAGGAGGCTTGGCGTAGGGAAGAGACACAGCCATCCAAAGTCCCGAAGCTGGTAAAGTGATAAAACCAGGCTTAGAATCCAAATCTGCTGATAGAAGGTCCAAGCTCTTTCTGAACAAAAGGCCTAATAATGTGAGTGCATCCCACCTTGACTTGAGGTGCTGGCTAGAGAAAGGGGGCCTAGGGACTTTCTTGGTGGTCCAGTAGTTAAGAATCTGCATTCTAAGGCAGGGGACATGGGTTTGATTCTGGGACAGGGAAACTAAGATCCCACCTGCTCCATTGCAACCAGAGAATACTGGTGCACTAGTATTCTGAGTGTGTGAATTCCTCACACTCTAGTGTCCAGGCTCCACAACAAGAGAAGCCTGTGCACCTCAGTGGAGATGCTGAGCAACAAGAAGAGAGAGAGAAGAGGAGCCGTGCTGTGAGCAGGCACCCGTGGGATCTGTGAGGGCGGAGAAATCTTCAATGAGTGGCCTGCTCTCTGGGATTTCATGATCTCTGTTTCAACTAGGGTAACTTATGACTTTTCTTGCCTCTTTAACTCTGGCTACAGCTCAGCCAGGGGTTCTGACTGTAGCAGACTTCACAGCTCCAGGACCCAGCACTGGGCAGCTTTGGCAATTGCTCCATCTCTCTGGCCAAGGGTAACAGGCTATGAAACTGGTGGTGGACTGCAAGAATTCTGGAGTTTCCAGGAGAGTGAAGGTCAGGAAGGCCCAGGTCCCTGGATACTAGGCTCAGGCTGACCCAACAACCACCCCCATAGTTCTACATGAGTGCTGCAACATGAGGAAAAGCTGCTGAAATGTCCTGGCTCTGAGACATCATGTTTCCTTTAAGTCACTGGGGCCTCCCTGGTGTCTCAGTCAGTAAAGAATCTGCCTACAATGTGGGAGATCTGGGTTTGATTCCTGGGTCAGAAAGATGCCTTGGAGAAGGGAATGGCTACCCACCAGTATTCCTGCCTGGAGAATCCCATGAACAGAGGAGCCTGGCAGGCTACAGTTCATGGGTCAAAAAGAGTCAGACATGACTGAGCAACTACCACTTACTTACTTAGAGGCTTCTAGGAGCAGAAAAGGATTCTAGTGGGAAGTCTGAAGGTGATTCCAAACTGGAGCTCTTCAAAGGAGAAACTGAGATGGATGAGTATCTCCCAAAAGATCTCACTGTGGTGCCTGCTCAGGATGAATTTCCAGATCACACACAAGAAAGCGAGTGCATCGGCGTATACACACACGCACACGTCAGCCAACTCAATCCCTGCTGTCTGCTCTGTGCCCAGCAAGGCCAATCTGGTGTGGCCAGCTAGTGCGGGTTCCATAGCCAGCTGGTGTGGTGAGCTCCCATGGTAGCCTTGCCTCCTCAGGTGGGTTCTAGCCAATCTCTTGCCTCCAGTTTTAGGAAGGAAGAGGTGTCTGCTCCAGACTGACCCCTGAACTCTGGGAGACACTTGTGACATTCACAGTGGTCCTCAGGGAGTCCCTTCACTTCACTCAACGTGAGGATGGGCAGGGAGAGAAAATATACAGCACCTCTCAAAGACAGTACAAGTCTTGGTCACTCTTCCTTCACCATTTACTGCCCCTTTGGTTCATTTTATTTCTGTTTTTGCTTTCTTGCTTATCTTTTGGCCACACCCTGCAGCATGTGGGATCTTAGTTCCCCAACCAGGGATTGAACCCCCATTCCCTGCATTCACAGCAGGGGTCTTAACCACTGGACCACCAGGGACGTCTCCACTTGCCTCTTTTATAGTCTCAAGGAAGCAAAGAGGCCATGTTTTCTGATCCCCGTTTATATGTTCTGCATAGTTGGTCTAGCATCTCCCTCAGATGTAGAGGGCTCTGTTGGGCTGCACCCCACAGACCTGCAAGCCCAACACTTGCTCAGCTTCAAGACCAAAGAAACAGCCTGGAGTCAACAACAGAGACATCAGTGATTTCACGGATGGGGGAGCTTTCACATCTGAAGCAAGGTCCATGGGCAGCAGATGCCGGGTGGGATGTGGCAGCATCTTCACTCACTGGGGTCCAGCCCCGGTTGGATCCAGGGATTCCCTCTGGAGGATGGCGTTGGCGAAAGGATAGCAAAGCGGAGAGACACAGGCTTGAACTAGCTGGTTTACGCAGACAGCCAATAAAACCTGTGACATCAGTCTTGCACTGTCCACGGAGGCCACAGGCGCCCTCTCAAATTGCGGAAAGTGCCCCACCTTAGGCACCTTCTCGAGTGGGTCTTAGAAGCCCGGGCAAATAAGTGGTCTCAGAGGGCCCCCGTGCTCCAAATTAGTCATCCTGAAGGAAGAACAGAGAAGAAAAGGAGAGAAAAGGAAGCAAGAATGACACGGGGAGACCAAGCCTGTTGAGCAAGGTCCACAACTTTATTTTCCAAAGTAGCTTTTATACATTAAGTTGTGTGTAGAGGATAATAGGGGGTGTAGAGTCATGCAAGGTCAGCAGTCGTTGACTCTATATTGAAGCCAGGCTTTCTTTCTGCAAACTTATCATATGCAAAGGCTTTAGGTGATTTACATCATCTTCTGGCCAGGAGGCCTGTTAACATTTTATGACCCTTTCTTCTGAATAATGGTTAGTCAATCAGAAAACTTATTTTCTCTAAAGGTGATTATTCTAAAGTCAGGTGCCACCCTCTGAAAGCATTAGATAAAGTTGCATTCCTATAGGGCAAAAGTGCGGTGCGTTATAACAAGAAAAGAATTAACTCAAGGGTTCAAGGTGAGAGAGTCAGTTCCTAGGCAAGTTAATAGGGAGTCTAGGGGTCCCCAAGGAGAGAGGGGTCTGGAATTCTCAAGGAGGAAGAAAGGACAAGCTTTTTTTCTTTCTCCGCATTCCTTAGGATTATTTAACAATAATGTATCCTGCCTAAGGACAGTCTTTGGATTCAACCTTTTGTTATCTTACAATGTTAATTATGGGAGTAGACCTGGTCTTTACAAGGATGTATCTTGCCTGAGGACAGTGTTACCTTAAGATGTAAATTATGGGAGAGGGTCTGATGAGGTCTTTGCAACCTCCAGACATTCTTTGGATTATATAACCTCATTGTTAACACTAGCAAGCAGGTACTCTTTCTGCCCCCTTCTGATGCCTATGTCAGAAGCTTTCTCTATCTCCTTTACACTTTAATAAAACTTTATTACACAAAAGTTCTGAGCGATCAAGCCTCGTCTCTGGCCCCGGATTGAATTCTTCTCCTCCGGGGGCCAAGAATCCCGGTGTATTCGCGTGATTCAACAACAACCTTTCAAAGGTTACAAACAGTAAAGCTACTACTTACATTTCTATATACCAACTATATTAATCAATACACTCCCAGGGACACAGTAGGTAAGGGATATGGAAACTTGGCAGCAAGCATTAGCTCAACAAAGAAATCCTCTACTAGTGCTATTCTAACAATTTTAACTCTCTGAGAAGCTCTGCATTGTTAGAATATCTTAAGCTTCCCATGCCTCTCGTGGTTGGGAGGCTGTGAACAATCACATGCGTAGCTGCAGGAGTCCGAACAAACCTGTCAGGCAAGCTAGAAAGTCATCAGAGTGGTTTGAATTGAAACACTCCTATTATGCCCAGGAGACTTATTAACTAGAGCTCTAAGTTGATTTTCTTCAGAGAAAGGTGGTCGGTGATAGCCCCCCGTTAATTTGGTGAAAGTCGTGATAGTAAAACAGACAGATTTTGGTTCTGGGGTAGATGCTCGGGCAGGTCCAGGGGGTCTCTCGAGTTCTGATTTGCCTTTGCATGTCAGATCCTCTCCGCATGACCTTTGTCATGGGTGGGAACTCCCATGCTGGCTCCTGGCGTTCACTCCTAGGAGGAAGAAGGGGAGAGTACCAGTTATTGGGGAACTGATCTCAGGTGGGCTCTTTAGTTTCCAGAGGGAACGCTGCTCACCACCTCTCAGATGAGAACAATCGCCAGCTATGGCCTGGGGCATGCACAGAGAAAGGCTAGTTGGGTACCCATGGTATGGATGAAGCTGGCACTGGCCAGGCAGGAGATGGGCAGAGGAAAGAGAGCAACCAGCTTCAGTGGCCTGAACATACAGGCTCTTAACCTTTCGTTGTCAGCTCTATGGGCATTTCTGAGCAAGACAACCAGAATATTAGAAAATCAAGGGTGCCTGGGGGTGGGGCAGGGGCAAGATAGGGGTAAGAGATTAAGAGATACAAACTACTGTGATGAAAATAAATAAGCTACAAGAATATATTGTATAGCATAGTGAATACAACCAACATTTTACAACAACTTTAAAGAGTATAATCTATAATAATTTTGAGTCACTACACCTGAAATTAATATTAATATTGTAAATAACTATACGTCAAGTAAAAGTAAAGAATACATATAAAAACAAATTAATTTTTAAAAATGCTATACACTGTCTTCCTTCCTTCTTTCCTTCCTTCCTCTTTTTTGCACACCTGCATATAATGAGTAAATTCTAACCCTACTTGTACGTGTACATGCATGCACATACACACACACCCCTCCCATACACACACAAATACAAGCAGCTGAAAACAGAGTCTCAACAGTCAAAAAACTAAGATCATGGCATCTAGTCCCATCACTTCATGGCAAATAGAGGGAGAAACAATGGAAACAGTGACAGACTTTATTTTCTTGGGCTCCAAAGTCACTGCAAATGGTGACTGCAGCCATGAAATTGGAAGAAAAGCTATGATAAACATAGACAGCATATTAAAAAGCAGAGGCACTACTTTGCTGACAAAGGTCCATATAGTCAAAGCTATGGCTTCCCTGATAGCTCAGCTGGTAAAGAATCTGCTTGCAATGCAGGAGACCCTGGTTCGATTCCTGGGTTGGGAAGATCCACTGGAGAAGGGAAACGCTATGCACTCCAGTATTCTGGCCTGGAAAATTCCATGGACTATATAGTCCATGGGGTCACAAAGAATTGGACACAACTGAGTGACCTTCACATTGTTTTTCCAGTAGTCATGTATAGATGTAAGAGTTGGACCATAAAGAAAGCTGAGCGCAGAAGAACTGATGGTTTTGAAATGTAGTGTTGAAGACTCTTTAGAGTCCCTTGGACTGCAAGGAGATCCAACCACTCAATCCTCAAGGAAATAAGTCCTGAATATTCATTGGAAAGACTGATGCTGAAGCTGAAGCTCCAATACTTTGGCCACCTGATGTGAAGAACTGACTCATTGGAAAAGACCCTGATGCTGAGAAAGACTGAAGGCAGGAGGAGAAGGGAATGACAGAGGATGAGATGGTTGGATGGCATCACCAACTCGACGGACATGAGTTTGAGCAAGCTCTGGGAGTTGGTGATGGACAGGGAGGAAGCCTGGCATGCTGCAGTCCTCTTTGCATGGGGTCACAAAGAGTTGGACACAACTGAGTGACTGAACTGAACTGAACTGAAAACAGGGTCTGAGACCTAGGTGATAGAAGTATTATCCCCACAAGCATCATCTAGGCCCCAAACACCTAGTCACACGTCACTCTGTTAAGTCATTTGGTTCACCTGTGGAGAAGTTTTGCAGGCCTAGGGTCCATTCAGCGCCCTCCAGTTGCATTTCTATGTGTTCATTTTGAAATAGGAGGGAAGGGGACAGGGCACAAACTTTAAAAGAATGACATAGCCCCAAGGACATGACAGAAACTGATTAGAGTCCCTTAAGTAAAACATGGTAAACCAGTCAACTTCCACTAGACTTTGAGCCTTAGTATATGCTGGCTGTAAAACATCAGCAGGACTTCCCAGGTGGCTCAGACCTTAAAGAATCTGCCTGCAGTGCAGGAGACCCAGGTTCAATCCCTGGGTTGGGAAGATCCCCTAGAGAATGGAATGGCAACCTA
Source organism: Bubalus bubalis (assembly GCF_019923935.1). NCBI lineage: Eukaryota > Metazoa > Chordata > Mammalia > Artiodactyla > Bovidae > Bubalus > Bubalus bubalis. The sequence goes on along the minus strand of NC_059175.1, from coordinate 205,313 downwards.
CTCTAGTAGCCCAGTAGGCTATAGTCCACGGGGTTGCAAAGAGTCAGACATGACTGAGACTAACAGTTTCACTTTCAACACATCAGCAAGCTAAATGACATACCAAGGCTCCGCAGCAGTTCTGAGACCAACCTAAAATGTGGGCAGTGGCCCAGTCTCTGCTCTTTCCCCAAACAGTTGGAATAATCCTCCCTCTCACTAACCTATGAAATTACCCAGCCCGTAAAAACTAACCACACCATATTCCGAGGCCACTCTCACCTTCTGAGATAGCCCACGCTCTGTCTGTGGAGTGTGTGTTTCTCTCTAAATAAATCTGCTTCTTCTCTATTACTTTGCTGTGCTGAAACATAAAGAACCTGAGCTTCTTTACTTCCTGAGACCAGATGTGGGCGCAAGTTCCAATCTGAGTTGTAAGGTCTCAGCTCTAAATAAACCAAAGTAAATTCAGTAGAAGAAATCCTGATTACTTTCTTCTCCCTCCCCATCTTCTGCCATTGCAAACTTAACTACATTGATACCTCTCCTCCCCATCTGGGCTCTGGATCCCATCCTACTGCCTTCTCAGGAGAAATCCCATGGACATTTACTCCATCCCTCCTCAAGTAAGTGCAATCTCTCCCCCTCTCTCTCTCTTGGACCTTCCAGTCTAAGATTCATTTCTAGCATGATAGAAATTTAGGCTTATAGAAGAAAATTAGGAAGAGAAGAGGGAAAGGATCAAGGAGAAGAGAAGAGGAAGGAAGAGGAGAAAGATATGAGCAAGGGAGCTGGCTATTTGCCATCAAGAAACAAACACACTAGCAAGTCTTCTGATTTGACACTTCCACCTACTGTTGCCTTATCACGCTCCTCTTCACAGCCAAACATTTCAGGGGAAAAGGTCTATATCTGTGTCTACTTCATCACCTCCTGTTTATTTTGCAACTGGCCGCAATGTGGCTCCCCTATGCTCCACTAAAACTGATTTAAATTCACCAGGGAGAATCTAAGTGCAAAATCCAACAGACTAAAAAAGTTTCTCCTGAACATGTGGTCTTGAGGATGACACTTCCCCACAAACTATGCACCTCTGGTGGGACTTGAACCCATGAACCAGGACTCAACCCCAACCAGAAACCACAGACTTTTAACTGAGATCATATACCTAGTCACAGGATTTAATGAAGCTCAGTTTCTTTATGTCTCATCACAGAAATAATTTAATGAGAACAAAGTGATATGTAAGAAGTGGATTTATTTAGAGAGATACAGATTCCAGAGACGGAATGAGGTGTGAGAATGGCTTTGGGAGAAACACATTCCACAGACAGAGCGTGGGCCATCTCAGAAGGCGAGAGGCACTGAAATATTGGGTGGTTAGTTTTTGTGGGCTGGGTAATTTCTAGGCTAATGAGTGGGAGGATTATTCCAATGGTTTTGAGAAAGGAGCAGGGATTTCCAGGAATTTGGTCACTGCCCACTTTTGGGGCTTCCCTGGGGCTCAGACAGTAAAGAATCCACCTGCAATGTGGGAGACCTGGGTTTGATCCCTGGGTTGGGATCCCTTGGAGTGGGGCATGGCAACCTGTAGGGAATATGCTATGCACAGGCCTGTACTATAATTAACAGGGCTTCTTTGAAAAATAAGAATGACTTTCTCATCAGCTCCAGGAGAAGGGCTGGGAGCAGTAAAAAGTACATTGTGGAAAGACATCTTGAAAACAAGATGTTGAAGTACTGATGTGACTGATGGAAAACCATTAGTGGCTGTTCCCGTGACCAGAGCCTTGAGGGAGTTGCTGAGAAAGGGCGTCACTAGCTGAAGGGCTAAACAAAGTCATGAAAGGCCTGAAGGTTTGACATTGAGGACTGTGCATGATATATCTTTATCCCTGATCTGAGATCGTAAAGAACAGATATCTCTAGAGCACGAACAATGAAGTAGATGTTAACAATAACAGGCAAGCAAGGATTAGGATCTGGGCTTTTGCCTTCGAATGGCATCAGCTCTCTAATCCCCACCTTATTTCTGAGTCTTATTTTTCTTTATTCTTCTGCAGCACCACTCCCTCTGTTCGTTTCCAAGGCAAACCATTCAAAATCACAGTAATCCAAGTCTATACCCTGATCAGTACCACTGAAGAAGCTGAAGTTGAACAGTTCTACAAGACCTTCTATAACCAATACCCCAAAATGATGTCCTTTTCATTATAGAGGGCTGGAATGCAAAAGTAGGAAGTCAAGAAACACCTAACAGGCAAATTTGGCCTTGGAGTACAGAATGAAGAAGGGCAAAGGCTTCTGCCAAGAGAATGCACTGGTCATAGCAAACACCCTCTTCCAACAACACAAGAGAAGACTCTACACATGGACATCATCAGATAGTCGACACCGAAATCAGATTGATTATATTCTCTGCAGCCAAAAATGGAGAAGCTCTATACAGTCAGCAAAAACAAGAATGGGAGCTGACTGTGGCTCAGATCATGAACTCCTTATTGCAAAATTCAGACTGAAATTGAAGAAAGTGAAGAAAACCACTACACCATTCAAGTGAAAGTGAAAATGAAGTCGCTCAATCGTGTAAAACTTTTTGTGACCCGTGGACTGTAGCCCACCAAGCTCTTCTGTCCATGGGATTCTCCAGGCAAGAATACTGGAGTGGGTTGCCATTTTGACCTAAATCAAATCCCTTATGACTATACAGTGGAAGTGACAAATCGATTTAAGGGGACAAGGTCTGATAGACAGAATGCCTGATGAACTATGGAGTTCAAGCTGGATTTAGAAAAGGCAGAGGAACCAGAGATCAAATTGCCAACATCCAATGGATCATTGAAAAAAACAAGAGAGTTCCAGAAAAGCATCTATTTCTGCTTTACTGACTATGCCAAAGCCTTTGATTGTGTGGATCACAATAAACTGTGGGAAATTCTTCAAGAGATGAGAATACCAGACCACCTGACCTGCCTCTTGAGAGACCTGTATGCAGGCCAGGAAGCAACAGTTAGAACTGGACATGGAACAGCAGACTGGTTCCAAATAGGAAAAGGAGTACATCAAGGCTGTACATTGTCACCCTGCTTATTTAACTTATATGCAGAGTACATCATGAGAAACGCTGGGCTGGAAGAAGCACAAGCTGGAATCAAGATTACTGGGAGAAATATAAGTAACCTCAGATATGCAGATGACACCACCCTTATGGCAGAAAGTGAAGAAGAACTAAAAAGCCTCTTGATGAAAGTGAAAGAGGAGAGTGAAAAAGTTGGCTTAAAGCTCAACATTCAGAAAATGAAGATCATGGCATCTGGTCCCATCACTTCTTGGGAAATGATGGGGAAACAGTGGAAACAGTGTCAGACTTTATTTTTTGGGGCTCCAAAATCATTGTAGATGGTGATTGCAGCCATGAAATTAAAAGACGCTTACTCCTTGGAAGGAAAGTTATGACCAACCTGGATAGTATATTGAAAAGCAGAGACATTACTTTGTCAACAAAGGTCCATCTAGTCAAGGCTATGGTTTTCCCAGTGGTCATGTATGGATGTGAGAGTTGGACTGTGAAGAAAGCTGAGTGCCGAAGAATTGATGCTTTTGAACTGTGGTGCTGGAGAAGACTCTTGAGAGTCCCCTGGACTGCAAAAAATCCAACCAGTCCATCCTAAAGGAGATCAGTCCTGGGTGTTCATTGGAAGGACTGATGCTGAGGCTGAAACTCCATTACTTTGGCCACCTGATGCAAAGCGTTGACTCATTGGAAAAGACCCTGATGCTGGAAGGGATTTGGGGATAGGAGGAGAAGGGGACAACAGAGGATGAGATGGCTGGATAGCATCACCGACTCAATGCACATGAGTTTGGGTGAACCCCAGGAGTTGGTGATGGACAGGGAGGCCTGGCATGCTGGGATTCATGGGGTTGCAAAGAGTCGGACACAACTGAGGGAGTGAAGTGAACTGAACTGACTGAATGAATGTATTACAATGAGCACATAATAAGGCTCAAGGTCTACTGAAAATTTAATCTTCCATCATCTTCGAACTAGTTGGTTCTAACCAGTTTATTTTGTGTCCTCAAGGGCTATGTCACTATGTCATTCTTTTAAATTCTGTGCCTTGCTTCTTCCTTCCTGTTTCACCCCCATGTTTCTTGAGGCTCTGCTTTCTCCTAGCCTATGAGACCCTAATTTTTCCTGACATGCACCCTCCATCTCCATCTCCTTTTCTATTTTTCCCCATTCACCCTTAAATGCCAGGGCTACTTCCGAAGCCTTCGTCATCCCTTTTTTACTCACTCCCACAGGGACATGCCATTCAAATCCTCAAGTCCAACCACCAGTATCCGCTCCCAGGGATGACTACATGAACCATGTCATAACAACAATAATAAATACTTACTAACAGATAACATGTGCCAGTGTTGTACCAACCCACAAACAATTACCTGCTGGAGCAGGTATCCTTATCAGTCAGAGTTCACAGATAAGCAAACTGAAGTAACTAGGCTGAGGTCATATGGTTTTTAAGAGTCTACTTTTCAAGTCCACTCATTACTATTTCTGGTTTCCGGCAAGATGAGAAATCAGCAGAGGCTGCTGGCTCCCTCTCCCCAATTTGACCCTGGAGAAAGCATGAAGGTGAAAGGGAGAAGCTGAAGTTGGTTGATGAATCTGACAGTAACCTAGGAAATAAGAGGACAGCCGAGTGACAACCAGGTAATAGGTTCTGAAGGGGATCTTAGAGCCACTTTATTCTTTCCCTTGTGTTTCCCTGGGGACTGGAGTGGAACTGCCTGCCAGCCAGTGCTTTGGGGCAGAACAGCAGCGGCAGGGCTCTGGCTGGGCTGGGAACAGAGAAGAGCAGGTGCACACAGAGGTCTGGCTCCAGGCACTCCTCCTTGCCCCACAGCCTGAGGACAAGGGAAGTACAGCCAAAGAAAATAACTCTTGGAAAGAACAGTGCCCAAGGGTGAGGAACAGCCAGGTTCCTCCAGGACAGGGCAAGGAAAGCAGTGGTTATGTAACTGAGCAGGACCCTGGGGGGCCCTAATGGGCAGACCCTTCCCCCATATCCCTTGCTTTAGCTCCCATCTCAGAATCTAGATAATAGTATCTGATGCACACTCCTTGAATTGGTTTACAGATGTGAAAACCCCACCAAGGTTGCCAAGGGAAAGGAAGAGTGGGAGAGAGTTGGACTGGGAATATGGGATTAGCAGATGCGAACTGGTATATATATATAATGGATACACAAGGTCCTACTGTACAGCCCAGAGAACTATATTCAATATCCTGTGGTAAGCCATAAATGGAAAAGAATATGAAAAAGAATGTGTGTGTGTGTATGTGTGTGTATAAAATCAAGTCACTTTGCTGTACAGCAGTAATTAACACAACATTGTAACTCAACAATACTTCAATAAAAAAATTAATTAATTAAGGGACTTCCCTAGTGGTCTAGTGGCTAAGACTCTGCGTTCCCCAGGCAGGGGCCTGGGTTTAATCCCTAGTCAAGGCACCAGATCCCACAGACTGTGACTAAAGTTCACAGGCCACAACTAAAAATCTTGCATGCTACAACAAGGCCTGGTGCAGTCAGATACATAAATAAATAATTTTTAAAATAATACATTTTAAAAAAAACCAATTGATGACCATGAACACATAGCCCCTAGGCCTCCTGGAGCCTAAGGATTGATAAATAAACCTGTGACACTGCCCTGTTACCTTAATATCAACCAATCACTGGATTGTACACCAGTTGATCACATCTGAAACCCCCTTCCCTCATCCAGACTTTAAAAATGCTTTGCTGAAACCCTTCATGGAGTTCAGGGCCTTTTGGGCATAAGCCACTGTCTCCTTGACTGGCCCTGCAATAAACTTTTCTCTGCTCCAAAGTCCAACGTTTTCGTACTGTTTGGCCTCACTGTGCGTTAGGCACATGAACTTGTATTTGATAACAGTTCGTTCCAGGATGTTATTCCAGAGCACTCATCCTGAAGTGTACACCTCCACACACATACTTACATTTCTAACACTTGGCAGAACACAAGCCATTGACAGGCCTTTCAGGCCTCCCTCTGGACATACACTACCTGCCAAGTCAAAGGGGGTTAGTGTGTGTGAACTCACACAGTGAAATAACTAGTGGGGCAACACCATAGAAGAAAGTCAAAAGGGTATTCCATGAAAATCAGACAAAGAACAGCAAATAACATAGACAATTCGAATATGAACAACAATATCTTCAAAACCACAGAAGAGGATCAGAGTTCATAAAACCATTCAGAAACAAACACTTGTATTGGAACACCATAAAAACAAGGAGTCCTGGCAGTTCACTGGCTGGGACTCCGTGTTCTCGTGCAGGGGGCTCAGGTCAGATCCCTGGTCAGGGAACTAGAACCCATGTGTTGCAGCTTACAGTTCGCATGCCACAACTAAAAGTGCCACAACGAAGACTTGACACAACCAAATAGATAAATAAATATTTCTAAAAAGGAATAAAAAGCATAAAACAATAAGGAACACTGAGTTTTGAAATATTATAAAAACTATTATGGTAAAAAAAAAAAATGAACTTTAACAGACTGGTTGAAGAGCAGAATGAATAGAGCTGAAAAAAGAATTAGTAAGATTGGAAATTCTAGTCCAGATAATTACCCACAGAATAACTGGGAAGAGATCAAAGAAGTATACAATTTTAAAATTAAAAAAAAAAAAAAAAGAAGTTAGGGCATATGCACAAAAGAAGTAGATCTGTCAGTAAATCCCAGTAGGGGAAAAAAATAAACAAGTAAGAAAATATCTGAAGAAACTATAACCAAAATTTGTTCCTAAGATTAGAAAGAAATGAAACACTTTAGATTAAAAGATCTAATAGAGTGACAGATAGGTATGACTAAACCCACTTATGGGGGCATTAAAATGATAGCTCAGAACATCAAAAGCAAAGAGAAAATGTAAATGCTCCCAAGGAGGAGGAACAGATCATATCTTAAAATGAGGCAATGAAACTTTGAAAAATATTTACTCAAATAACATATATTAATAAAATATATGTAAAATTATTATTATTAAAAGCATATATATATAGAGAGAGAGCATACCAATTATAACACACAGTTTGCTTTTTACAATGTGAACATATCTGTGTAACTGACCCATGTATCAAAAAAGAGAATATTACCCACCACCAAGCAAGTCTTCTTGGCCCTTATCAATCATCACTTGCTGCCTAAAGACAACCCTATCCTGACAGCTAGCATCATATCATATTTTTGAATTTTATATAAACAGATGCACACTGTATATACTCATTTATAGCTAGCTTCTTTTGTTCAACATTGTTTGTAGGAGTTACCATGTAGTTGCACCCATGTAGCAGTCATTCATTTATTCTCACTGACGAAAGCAGAGTTTCTTAACCTCAGCACTATTGACCTGTATGGGCCAGATAACTCTTTGTTATGGGGAGGCTGTCCTATGCATTATAGGATGTTTAGCAACATCCACAATCTCTACCCACTAGATACCAGTAACAATCTTCTCTTCCTGCCCCAACAAGTTGTGATAACAAAAAGAATATTTCCAGACATTGCCAAATGTCTCCACGGAGGCAACCTCATCTTCTCTTAGCTCTGCTCTTAGCTCTGCTGTATAGTACTCCATTGTATGAGCATGTCAAAGTTTATTTATCTACTCTACTGCTGATGGACTTTTAGCTTCTTTCCAATTTGGGACCTCAAGGAATAATACTATCATAAAGAGAAACAACATTTTCAAATGATTAAAGGAAAAGAACATAAAACCCAGAATTTTTATCTATATAAAAAGTCTCAGTTTATCACTCAAGGATCATCTTTGAAAATACTTTGCAAGTAATAGTCCAGCAAAAAGAGAAATAAATCCACAGGAAAGCTTCACACCGTATGTGAAATAAACATGAGTAAACAGCACCGCAAAGATTCTGTCATCTAAAATGGACAGGACTTTCTTGGTGGCACAGTGGATAGGAATCCACCTGCCAATGCAGGGAACATGGGTTTGATCCCTGGTCTGGGGAGATTCCACATGCTGTGGAGCAACTAAGCCCATGCAGCACAACTACTGAGCCTGTACTCCAGAGCCCATTAGCCACAACTACTGAGCCTGTGCACCACAACTATTGAAGCCCATGCACCTAGAGCTTGTGCTTGACAAAGAGAAAGCTACCTCAATGAGAAGCCTGTGCACCTAAATGAAGAATAACTCCTCCTTGCTGCAACTAGAGAAGGCCCATGCAAAGCAAAGAAGACCTAGTACAACCAAAAATAAACAAATTTTAAAAATTCAAAGCTTTAAGAAAAAAAATAAGATAGGTCAAACAACTTCTACTTCTGGGTAGGACGGAGGTTGAAACAGGCCAACATTGTCACTAACAGCAACTATTAAAATCTAGACAGGACTTCCCTGGTGGTCCACTGGTTAAGAACTTGCCTGCCAATGCAGGGGACAACGGTTCCATCCCTTGTCTGGGAGGATTCCACATGCTTCAGGGCAACTAAGCCCATGTGCCACAACTACGAAGCTCACGTACCACAACTACTGAGCCCAAGCACCCTAAAGCCCAGGAGCTGCAACTACTGAGTCCAGCTGCTGCAACTGTTGAAAGCCGAGCCTCAATGAGACGCTCACATACCACAACTAGAGAAAGCCAGTGCACAACAACAAAGACTTAGCCCAGCCAAAAACAAACAAACAAAAAAACAAAACTAGACAAATTACCAATATGCAAAATCACATTTTAAAGACATCAAAGGGCTGCAGCAGTAATGAAGACTGGACGGACCAAAAAAATCTCAGAGAAGACAGACTATTTTAGAAGAGACCTGTCAGATTGGCAGCTGAAATTTGCCAAAGCCAGCCATGGGTTGTGGATCAGGACTTGGCCCAGGCAGATAAACACTAGGCAGGGAAAGGGCAACTGTCAAATCTTTCTACTGCTCCTTAGAGCTGGAACGACAAAATCCGAGTAAGGAGCCTCAAACACATCTGATTTTCCTGACTATGCTGCACTGACTCCAAAGGTTAGGAGTACAGGAAGATAAATGAGCTAGGCTAAAAGCTTTTGAAAGTCAAATAAAATCTGATGCATATGCTAGGTCAAAAAACAAGTCTTAATAAAGGTAACAAGGCTGAAATGATATTAAGTGTGTTTTCCAACCACAATGGAATTAAATTAGAAATCAGAAATATGGGACTTCCCTGGTGGTCCAGTGGCTAAGATGCCATGCTCCCAAAGCAGGGGGCCTAGGTTCAATCCTTGGTCAGGAAACTAGACCCCGACAAGCCATAACTAAAGAACCCACATGTTGCAACTAAGACTAAAAATAAATTTTTTTAAAAAGTCAGTAACAGAAAGAAATCTGAAAATTCCTCAAATATCTTGAAATTAAACAACATATCTCCAAATAACCCATGGGTCAAAGAAGAAATCACAAGAGAATAAGAAAACATCCTAAACTGACATAAAAGGTCAAAATTCCTGGGATGTAGCTAAAAAAAAAAAATTGCTTTGATAGAAATGTACACCTTTAAATACCTATATCAGAAAAGAAGAAAGACCTCAATCAATAGCCTAACCTTCTACCTTAATAAACTAGAAAGAGACAAACAATGCAATAGAAAGAGGTATCATAGGTCACTTTGAAAAAGAGCATAACCAAATGTCTGATAAAGATATGGAGGACCCTCAGCTTTCTCAGTTGTTAGGAAAATGCAAATGAAATCCACAATGTGACACAAACCCAGAATGGCTAAAATAAAAAAGATGGAAAACTCTACATACAGGTGATAATGCAGAACAACTAGAATGCTCACACATTGGTGATGGGATGTAAATCGGAATGCCTACTTCAGAGATCTGTTTAGTCCTATTGACTAAAGCTGAAATACATATACCTGATGAACCAGCAATTCCACCTCTAGTGACATGCTAAACAGGAATGCCGACTATGCTCACCAAAAGCCATGCACTAGAACACTTCGAAATAGAGAGCAGAACAAGAAACTGAAAATTTAGCCAAATGCTCATCAACATTAAAATCAATAAATAAAATGCAGTGTGTCATATCATGAAATACTATTCAAGATACTACATGGCAATGAACAAACTACAACAACACACAACCACACAAATGAATGTTGCCTCCAAAAGGTTGAGCATAAGAAGATAGAGACAACAACAAAAATACATACTCTATGACTGTTTGCATATAAAATACAAAACCTGACAAGATATATTCATTCTTTTAGCAGTCAGAATTGTGGTTTCTGTTAGTGAGGGTATAGATAGTGACTGGAAACAGGAATAAGGGAATTTTCTTTTTTTAATTATGTATTTATTTTTGGCTATACTGGATCTTCGTTGCTGCCAGGGGAGGGTTCTCCAATAGTTGGGGCTCACAGGCTAACTGCCCCAAGGCAGGTGGAATCTCCCTGGACCAGGGATTGAACCCATGTCTCCTGCACTAACAGGCTGATTCTTTTTGTTTTCCTTTCTCTCTCTCTCTTATTTTTATTTATTTATTTATTTATTTGGCTGCATTGGGTGTTAGTTGCGGGCTGGGTCTTAGTTGCGGTATGTGTGCATGCCCTGTGGCATATGGGATCTTAGTTCACTGATCAGAGATAGAACACACTTCCCCTCCATTGCAAGATGGATTCTTAACCACTGGACCACCAGGGAAGTCTGGGAAGTTTCTTGAGTGTTAATAATGTTCTGGTTTTATTGTGCTAGTTACACTTGTGTATCTATTTTCTGAAAATCCATTGAGCTATATCCTTAGTATACATTTGTATTTCTATATGCATATAATACAATCAATTAAAGTTTTCAAAAGATTGTGCAGCAAGTGAAGGATAGGATTCATATCCAGCAGGTCAGACTGAAGAGGTTGAATCCTAAGTCTTAAATTTAGAGTCAGGTTACACCATTCTGTAGAATAGTTGAGGGGAAATAAATTAAGTATATCCGTACACTAGTCAGGGTTCTCCAGACACATGGGAAACAGAACATTAGGATGTATGTGTGTATGTATATATATATACACACATATATACACAGAGACAGAGAGAGGGTTTTTTTTAATTTTTTATTTTTTAAGAAATCGTCTCATGCAGTTCTGGGGGCTAGCTAGCTGGAACTCTGCAGGGCAGGCCAGCAGGTTGCACACTCAGGGAGGAGTTGAGTTGAGTCTGAAATCTGAAGTCCATCTGGAGGCAGAATTCCATCTTCCTCAAGGGACCTCTGTCTTTTTTCTCGGAAGGCTTTCAACTCACTGGATGGTGTCCACCCACATTACATGGTGCAATCTGCTTTACTCAAAGCCAACTGATTTAAATGATAATTTCATCATTTAAAAAAAGTCTTCACAGAAACCTTTATATTGGCTTTTGACCAAATATCTGAGTACTGTGGTCTGGCCAGGTTGATGCATAAATTAACCATAACAATCCCTGACAATTCAAAACTATCTAGACAATATCACTATAAGAGGGGTTGGGGAGGGAACAGTGTGGACAAGAGAAAAAATAAGGGAAGGAGAGCATGCTAACATGTTTGTTTTGTTCAGGAGGAAGATGGAGATAGTAATAAGTTTAAGAAAATATTAGGGAAGATACCTACCAATATTTGTCTTAGTTAAAACAGAACACATGTATTTCAAGCCAACAGAACAAAATTCAATTTAATGGAAGACAGGAAAAGAAAAAAAAAATTATTAAACATTAAATAAGATAGAAATAAATCTATATTTAATAGTAATTTTAGTTTCAATGATGGTAAACTCACTGCTCAAAAGACAGACTACAAGACATGATTTTTAAAATATCAAGCAAATATATTTTCTGTAAGTGACTGATAGAACTTATGTCTATAAATAGCTATAAAAATTTTGAAAAATAAGAGCAAAGAAGAGGTATTCAAGAAGCAATCATTAAGCCATATATTTAAAGACAATACTAAATCCAGTATGTTGGTATTAAGGAACCAGTGAAATGGAATTGAGAGCTTAGAAACAGACCCATATACACATGGGAATTTGTTAGTTAATAGTAAATGGAAATGGATGGATTTGCTTGGAGATTATGTTGGGAAAATCCAGTTTACTGTATAATGAAAATTAAGATTGGATCTGTACATTAGACCATATGCAATGGTGAATTATGGAAAAATTAAAGCATAAATATGAAAGGTAAAACCACAAAGTTAATAGAAAATAATACCTGTGTGATCTGTAAGGAAGGTCCAGTTAAAATTCTAAAAGCAGATATCATGTGGGGAAAAGTATCTCATTTGACTCTACAAAAATCATAGATTCTATAGACGAGATATACAGATGACAAATTGAAAAAAGACACTCAACAATAACTAAAGTTGATAAGAAATTAATATCTAAAACACTCAAAAACTGCTTCAAAATGAAGAACAGGAAACCCAAAAGAGAACTGAACAAATGATATACTCAGAAATTTACAGAAGAGGAAACTTAAGTGGCTAATACTCAAAAAAAGGGGGCGGGGGGGAGGAAAATAAATTTATTAGTGAACAGTGAAATGCAAACTATAACTAGTTATCTCATCAGATTAGCAAAATTTAGAACGTGAAAAAATACAAAGTGTTGACAAGGCTATAAGCAAACAACCATCAAATAGTCTTGCACTGCTGAAGGGAGAGAAAGCCAGAACAGCAAAAGTAGAGAGTGATCTGGCAGAACTTCCATCCTTCATCAATTCTAAAATATATATTTTTGTGTGTGCAATCCTGAAAGGTTGTTGCTGAACAAAAAGATGCCAGGATTCTTGGCCTCCAGAGGAGAATTCAATCCGGGGCCAGAGACAAGGCTTGATCGCTCAGAGCTTTTGTGTAATAAAGTTTTATTAAAGTATAAAGGAGATAGAGAAAACTTCTGACATAGGGCATCAGAAGGGGGCAGAAAGAGCACCCACTGCTAGTCTTCAGCTGGATGTTATATAGTCACTAGCAGTCTGTTAATGAAAGAAAGGAATGTCTTAAAACTCAGAATGGCACCAGGCCCCTCATCCATAAGATGTATTTTGGGATAATCTTGGCACCAGATGATTCATCCCAGGCCATAAAACGATTGACTTGAATCTTGTAGAAGGACAGATTACCATACAAATTGTTTCACTTACATAGATTAGGGGAACAATATCTGAGTAGAACATACTGGTTTGTCAAGTAGGTTCTGAGCCATTCAGATCAGATCAGATCAGATCAGTCGCTCAGTCGTGTCCGACTCTTTGTGACCCCATGAATCGCAGCACGCCAGGCCTCCCTGTGCATCACCAACTCCCAGAGTTCACTCAGACTCACGTCTATCGAGTCAGTGATGCCATCCAGCCATCTCATCCTCTGGCGTCCCCTTCTCTTCTTGCCCCCAATCCCTCCCAGCATCAGAGTCTTTTCCAGTGAGTCAGCTCTTCGCATGAGGTGGCCAAAGTACTGGAGTTTCAGCTTTAGCATCATTCCTTCCAAAGAAATCCCAGGGCTGATCTCCTTCAGAATGGACTGGTTGGATCTCCTTGCAGTCTAAGGGACTCTCAAGAGTCTTCTCCAACACCACAGTTCAAAAGCATCAATTCTTCGGTGCTCAGCCTTCTTCACAGTCCAACTCTCACATCCATACGTGACCACAGGAAAAACCATAGCCTTGACTAGACGAACCTTTGTTGGCAAAGTAATGTCTCTGCTTTTGAATATACTATCTAGGTTGGTCATAACTTTCCTTCCAAGGAGTAAGCGTCTTTTAATTTCATGGCTGCAGTCACCATCTGCAGTGGTTTTGGAGCCCCAAAAAATAAAGTCTGACACTGTTTCCACTGTTTCCACATCTATTTCCCAGGAAGTGATGGGACCGGATGCCATGATCTTCGTTTTCTGAATGTTGAGCTTTAAGCCAGCTTTTTCACTCTCCACTTTCACCTTCATCAAGAGGCTTTTTAGTTCCTCTTCACTTTCTGCCATAAGGGTGGTGTCATCTGCATATCTGAGGTTATTGATATTTCTCCCGGCAATCTTGATTCCAGCTTGTGTTTCTTCCAGTCCAGCATTTCTCATGATGTACTCTGCCATTAGGAGGAACCAACTTGAAGACAGAGTCTGGGGTAAATGCATAATACATTAACATAGCTTAAGACAAACATTTCCATAAGAAAAATGCATTGGTTAACTCAATGTTTGAGAAGAGTTAACTGCAGGTGAAACCAGGTGTCATTATGGCAACACAGTATATTAAGAGAAACCTTTTAAATTTGTATAGCGAAGGAAAAAAAATAATGCTAGTTTGTTTCCTCCTAGTGCTTACCAGAGATAAAAATGTCTGACACTTGCAGCCTATTTCTTCCATTTGGAGACCCCTGGCCTTCCTGCCTGTTACTCTCTCAATCCTGCAGTTGAGTCCATGTCCATTCATTTGATTCTCAAAGGAACTTAAAATCATCATCTTATTGAAGCCATCCTCTTGCCCTACCCACTCATTCCACCCCTACTCTTTTCTTCCAGTGAAGTCCCTACCAGGTTAGACATCACCATATACTCAGTCACCCCCTAAGAAGGTAACTTGAGAGTCAAATTGTACTGTTCCCACGCCCTCACTGTGTATGTGTGTTAGTTGCTCAGTCATGTTCGACTCTCTGCGACCCCATGGACTGTAGCCCACCAGGCTCCTCTGTCCATGGGATTCTTCAGGCAAGAATACCGGAATGGGTTGCCATGCCCTTCTCCAGGGGATCTTCCCGACCCAGGGATCTAGCCCAGGTCTCCTACATTGCAGGCAGATTCTTTGCTGTCTGAGCCATGGTAATTTGAGAGTCAACTTGTACTGTTTCCACTCCCTCACTGTCACTCTTCAGTCCGTTACCAGAACAACATTAACATTAACCTTTTTTTAGGTGACTATTTTTCTCATTGTTGAGATCTTACTATTATCGATACCATTGTGTGTCTATTTTATTAATCATAGGAAATAAAGCATTTCTCTAATCATTAAAAATGTCTTACAAGCAATATGAAATATAGTTTCAAAATTATTCCCTTTAGAGGAGAATTTTAGCTGCTAGGTGAGCACCTTTATATAAAAGTGTGAGGGATTCAGAGGACAAGAGAATGATATAGATAAGATGGGACTGGCCATGTGTTTGATAATTCTTGAAGCTAAACGATGGATTTATGGGGATTATTATACTATTTCTTCTACTTCTGTGTATGTTTGAAATTTTCCAGAATAAAAAAGTTTTTAAAAAGTGTAATGGATTTGATATTTCTCAGAGAAGCCCGTATAAGGGCATTTCCTCAGCATGCTGACTCTTGGGAAGGTCCTGTGATGTAAGGGGTGTTGTTTACCATCTGGGGCTGTGTATTCAGATTCTAATACCAGTGTGCCCTTTACCAGCTCATAACCTTGGAAGTTTCCTTCTCTGAGATTCAACTTTCCCTATCTGTAAGGTGAGGACAATATCTCCCTTACAGGAATATTAAGAAGATTAAAAAGAGCCAGACACCTTAAAAATAAAAAAAATTTAAAAAACGAATGCATCCCATCTGTACAAAACTAAATGCAAACTACTTTAAAATGACAGAAAGCCAATCGTTGGTTACAAGGGCTGGGAGGGTAAGACGGTGGGATTGCTAAGGGGCATGAAGAAACTTTGGGGGGCTGATAGACATGCTGTCTATGCTGTGACGATGGCTTCATGCACAAACCATACATTAAAACTTTTCTAATTGTACACTTAAAAAAAGAGAAGATTAAAAGTAATATGAGGTGTCAAGGGGAATTCCCTGCCTTTTCAGTGCCTGGGATTCTGAGCTTTCACTGCCAGGGCCCAGGTTTGAGCCCCGGTGGCTCCCCACTCCAGTAGTCTTGCCTAGAGAATTCCATGGACAGAGGACCCTGGCAGGCTACAGTCCAAGAGGTCACAAAGAGTCGGACACGACTGAAAGACTAAGATTTTCACTACTTTTTTTACACTTGGGGAACTAAGATCCCTCAGGCCATGAGGTAGGGCAAAAAAAAAAAAAAAGCTATTGTGAACTTAATAGAAATAGTCTACCACTTAGCTCTATACTCTAGGAAACTGTAAGGGCTCCATGAATACCAATCACCATCACCATCCTCCTTTCATCATCATGGTAATTAAGGGTTAAGAAAAGCAGACACTCCTAAAGACTGGTTACATCTCCCGCTGTTAAAATGGCATCTCAGAGCTTGCTGTCTTGGCTTATTTGATCCTGCATATTTCTTTTCCAATTAATCCTTAACTGTTTTTTGAAATGCAGGGCTATTTTGCTTTCCAAAGTGAGTATTTTTTAAATATATTTATTTATTTATCTGGCTGTGCCAAGTCTTAGTTGCAACACGTGGGATCTTCAGTCTTCATTGCAGCACATGGGATCTTTAGTTGCATCATGCAAATGCTTAATTGTGGCATGTGGGAGCTAGTTCCCTGACCAGGGATCAAGCCTGGGCCCCTGTATCAGGAGTAGAATCTCAGCCACTGGACCACCAGGGAAGTCACCAAAGGGAGCATTAAATTAATGTTTTCACACGTTCTGCTTCCTACCCATCTAATCCTTGAGAAACTTTAAAAATCTAATCACCAACTGTGGTCTCAAGTCACATGTGAGAAAATAATGGTGTGGGCTAAATACTATACTATAAAATGGTTACCAGAAGCTTGGCCTCTCTGTACACCGGTGTCAAATCAAATCTCCGAGACAGAGTTTTGGGTGAAGTAGAAAAGGATAGTATTATTGCTTTGCCAAGCAAAGGGGACATACTGGGCTTCTGCTTTGAAAAGCTTTGTGTCCGAACCCAGGATAATTTGATGAGGGGTTTTATAACAATGATTCAAAGGTGGGTCGCTGGCAAAATTAGGGTGTGAATAGGGCTTGCACTCCCTTAATCTCAGATACTCTCAGGTCTCCTAGTCTTGATGAGCTTCTCATCCCTTTACTCTTGCCTCAAATGGTTTCTTGGCTGCTCCTCCCTTAAATAGCAACTGTTGGAATCTTCTATCTAGAAATCAGGGAAGGTCCTGAAGCCTGGAATCTTGCCTACAAGAAATGGGGAGAGAAAGAACTCAGAACCAGGGAGCCCCACAGGGCCCTGCTCTATTTCAAGATGAGAAGAAAGCGAACTGGATTAGCTGAGTACCAACTGTGAGCCACAATTGGGGCTAGATGATTTTTTCACCAAAATTCTGCAATGTAGGTACATTTCTCCTTCCTGGCAGATGAGGTAAACTTGGCTCAAAGAGGGGAAGAAAGTTGTCCACAGTCACACAGCCAGGAAGTGACAAAGTGAGAAATGGAAGTGAATTCTCTCAGATTTCAAAGCCCTGGCTTTTTCTATTCTATCATGCTGCTTTCAGAACACCCATTACCCAGAAAAGCTCAGATAATAGTATTTATTCAGCACTCACTGGATGCCCAGTGCTAAATCTATTCCCTGCATTATCTCATTTAATCCACATATCAACCTGTGAAGTGGCTAAGGGTGTCATTTCCATTTAACAGAAGAGGAAACTGAGGCTCAGAGAAGCCAAGGTCCCTGCTCAAGGTTGCACTGCTGTGAAGTGTCATGATTGTGAAACAAGAAGAAAAGAGGCAGTGTACAACCTTTAAAAGAAAGACATAGTCATCAGATCAGATCAGATCAGTCACTCAGTCATGTCCGACTCTTTGCGACCCCATGAATCGCAGCATGCCAGGCTTCCCTGTCCATCACCAACTCCCAGAGTTCACTCAAACTCATGTCCATCGAGTCAGTGATGCCATCCAGCCATCTCATCCTCTGTTGTCCCCTTCTCCTCTTGCCCCCAATCCCTCCCAGCATCAGAGTCTTTTCCAATGAGTCAACTTCGCATGAGGTGGCCAAAGTACTGGAGTTTCAGCTTTAGCATCATTCCTTCCAAAGAAATCCCAGGGCTGATCTCCTTCAGAATGGACTGGTTGGATCTCCTTGCAGTCCAAGGGACTCTCAAGAGTCTTCTCCAACACCACAGTTCAAAAGCATCAATTCTTTGGTGCTCAGCCTTCTTCACAGTCCAACTCTCACATCCATACATGACCACTGCAAAAACCATAGCCTTGACTAGACGAACCTTTGTTGGCAAAGTAATGTCTCTGCTTTTGAATATGCTATCTAGGTTGGTCATAACTTTCCTTCCAAGGAGTAAGCATCTTTTAATATCATGGCTGCAGTCACCATCTGCAGTGATTTTGGAGCCCAAAAAAATAAAGTTTGACACTGTTTCCACTGTTTCCCCATCTATTTTCCATGAAGTGATGGGACCAGATGCCATGATCTTCATTTTCTGAATGTTGAGCTTTAAGCCAACTTTTTCACTCTCCACTTTCACTTTCATCAAGGGGCTTTTTAGTTCCTCTTCACTTTCTGCCATAAGGGTGGTGTCATCTGCATATCTGAGGTTTTTGATATTTCTCCCGGCAATCTCTATTCCAGCTTGTGTTTCTTCCAGTCCATAGGACATGACAAAAACTGGTTAGAACTAAATAGATCCAAGATGGCAGAAGATTTGACTTCCAATGAACCTTGGGTTTCATTCAGTTCAGTTCAGTCTCTCAGTCGTGTCTGACTCTTTGTGACCCCATGAATCACAGCACGCCAGGCCTCCCTGTCCATCACCAACTCCCAGAGTTCACTCAAACTCTTGTCCATCGAGTCGGTGATGCCATCCAGCCATCTCATCCTCTGTTGTCCCCTTCTCCTCCTGCCCCCAATCCCTCCCAGCATCAGAGTCTTTTCCAATGAGTCAACTCTTCACATGAGGTGGCCAAAGTACTGGAGTTTCAGCTTCAGCATCAGTCCTTCCAATGAACATCCAGGACTGATCCCCTTTAGAATGGACTGGTTGGATCCCCTTGCAGTTCAAGGGACTCTCAAGAGTCTTCTCCAACACCACAGTTCAAAAACATCAATACTTCAGTGCTCAGCTTTCTTCACAGTCAAACTCTCACATCCATACATGACCACTGCAAAAACCATAGTCTTGACTAGACGGACCTTTGTTGGCAAAGTAATGTCTCTGCTTTTGAATATGCTATCTAGGTTGGTCATAACTTTCCTTCCAAGGAGTAAGCATCTTTTAATTTCATGGCTGCAATCACCATCTGCAGTGGTTTTGGAGCCCCCCAAAATAAAGTCTGACACTGTTTCCACTGTTTCCCCATCTACTTCCCATGAAGTGATGGGACCAGATGCCATGATCTTTATTTTCTGAATGTTGAGCTTTAAGCCAACTTTTTCACTCTCCTCTTTCACTTTCATCAAGATGCTGTTTAGTTCCTCTTCACTTTCTGCCATAAGAGTGGTGTCATTTGCATGTCTGAGGTTATTGATATTTCTCCCGGCAATCTTGATTCCAGCTTGTGTTTCTTCCAGTCCAGCGTTTCTTGTGATGTACTCTGCATATGAGTTAAATAAGCAGGGTGACAATATACAGCCTGACATACTTCTTTTCCTATTTGGAACCAGTCTGTTGTTCCATGTCCAGTTCTAATTGTTGCTTCCTGACTCCTGCATATAGGTTTCTCAAGAGGCAGGTCAGGTGGTCTGGTATTCCCATCTCTTGGAGAATTGTCCACAGTTTATTGTGATCCACAGAGTCAAAGTCTTTGGCATAGTCAATAAAGCAGAAATAGATGTTTTTCTGGAACTCTCTTGCTTTTTCCATGATCCAGCGGATGTTGGCAATTTGATCTCTGGTTCCCCTGTCTTTTCTAAAACCAGCTTGAACATCTGGAAGTTCACGGTTCACATATTGCTGAAGCCTGGCTTGGAGAATTTTGAGCATTACTTTACTAACATGTGAGATGAGTGCAATTGTGTGGTAGTTTGAGCATTCTTTGGCATTGCCTTTCTTTGGAATTGGAATGAAAACTGAGTTTTCCAGTCCTGTGGCCACTGCTGAGTTTTCCAAATTTGCTGGCATACTGAGTGCAGCACTTTCACAGCATCATCTTTCAGGATTTGAAATAGCTCAACTGGAATTCCATCACATCCACTAGCTTTGTTCCTAGTGATACTTTCTAAGGCCTACTTGACTTCACATTCCAGGATGTCTGGCTCTAGGTGAGTGATCACACCATCGTGATTATATTGGTTGTGAAGCTCTTTTCTGTACAGTTCTTCTATGTATTCTTGCCACTTCTTCTTAATATCCTCTGCTTCTGTTAGGTCCATACCATTTCTGTCCTTTATTGAGCCCATCTTTGTATGAAATGTTCCCTTGGTATCTCTAATTTTCTTGAAGAGATCTCTAGTCTTTCCCATTCTGTTGCTTTCCTCATTTCTTTGCATTGATCGCTGAGGAAGGCCTCATTATACACTGGTAATACATTAACCTAAAGTAAGTGACACACCCACTGGCACCATGACAGTTCTGAGGCTGACCATCAAAGGTCAAAAAGTAGGTGGTGGCCCAATTCCTGGAAATCCCCATCCCATTTCCAAAATAGTTAATATAATCCTCCTGCTCATTAGCCTTTGAGGTTACCCAGCCCATAAAAATGAACCACCCATATTTCAGTGCCTCTCACCTTCTGAGATGGCCCACACTCTCTCTCTGGAGTGTGTTTCTCTCTAAATAAATCCACTTCTTACCTATCACTTTGTCTCTCACTGAATTCTTTCTACAATGAGACATCAAGAACCTGGGCTTCATTAAGTCATAAGACCAGATGTGTGAGCTCAGTTGAAAGACTGTGTGTTCAAGCCCCAATCTGAGCTGCACATTTGCAGTTGGGGTTCTAACCCAGGCCTGCTGGATACCAAACAGCAAGCACGGAACCACCTCATGCCATCCTCTTGTCATCTCTACCTCTCACATTTCACTGGAAACACCTGGTTGAAAAAAAGAAAATAGATTCTTATATCCCAAGTTATTCAGATTTCATATTGATTCCTTTGCTTAGTCCATAGTTAGTGAATTTGTAGTGAACACTCTAGGAATCAAGAGGACACAAAGATGAAGGCCTTTGCAATACAAACACCGTGGTGACCATCATTATCCAACTACAGAATCCCAGAAGCCAAACCTGGCTGCACAGTCACATTTTCTAGGCTTCCTCATTGCCCCCATGCCAACAGCCATCCAGCAGAGACGGTATCAGTGACTTGCATTACAATGAAATAAAATGTCTTCAAGCCTGAAATTGTTTTCCGGAAATATTGGGCAAAAGGCTAAATCTTTTCTCCAAGCTTCTCTCCTCTAAGCTTACGAACTACTTTCATCTCTAAGACCAGTTTCTGAGAAGCAGGACAGAATAACACCATCTGTGCCCCCAGCTAGGAGAGGAGGTCAATGACTGGCTGGTCAGGGACATAACAGGCAGGTTGCCTTGCCCTAAGGTGGGGACAGCTCTGTGATCCCATGTGTGCTGCAGAGTACCCGGGAAGGTAAAGCTAAAGGAGATGCCCACTGAGACCACATTCTGACTAGGCTTTTTGCCATCTTGGTCTGGCTTTCTCATTCACGTTTTTTGTTGTTGTTGTTGTTGTTGTTCCCTCAAAAAATGGCTTAATCAACGAATACCATCTCAGGTTTGGCTTCTGGTGAAAACAACCTGAACAGTTGGTACCAGAAGTGGTCCTAAGAAACAAACTGTATGTTGCTTTCCTGTGATTGCTGATTTTCACTTTCAGTGAACACGATGCAGTAAAAGTTGGAGGAGGTGCATGCACTGAAAAAGTATCTGTAGCATCTGAGGTCTGGGGGAAATAGTCACCAAATAGACCTCAGAATCAGGAGGCTCTTGCTCAGTATTGCTGATTTGTTAAAGAGAGAAAATGCGAGATTCACTGATCAACAAATTCAGAAGGTCTGCTCGTGTGTGTATGTTTAGTCGCTCAGTCGTGTCTGACTCTGTGACCTTGTGGATTATAGCCCAGCAGGTTCCTCTGTCTAAGGAATTTTCCAGGTAAGAATAATGGAGTGAGTTGCCATTTCCTACTCCAGGGGATCTTCTCGACCCAGGGATCGAACCCGAGTCTCCTGCATTGGCAGAAGGATGCTTTACCTCTGTGGCATGTAGGAAGCTCCAGAGTCTGCTTGGCAGGGAGGGCACACGGTGCAGGCAAGGGACCAAGTTCTAAGAGTGCAAGAACTTCAAAGAAGGCCAGTTCTTGGCTAGCTGCATCCTCTTATACTAAAGACAGAGCCCCAGAAGGGAAGGAGAGGGTCCTGTTTCTTGAGAGGGGCTACCCGAAGAGATCAGTGCAAACAAATAGAGGAAAACAATAGATTGGGAAAGACTAGAGATCTCTTCAAAAAAATTAGAGATGCCAAGCAAACATTTCATGCAAAGATGGGTACAATAAAGGACATAAATGGCATAGATCTAACAGAAGGAGAAGATATTAAGAAGAGGTGGCAAGAATAAACAGAAGAACTATATAAAAAAGATCTTAATGACCCATATAACCATGATGGTGTGATCACTCACCTAGAGCCAGACATCCTGGAATGTGAAGTAAAGCAGGAAGCATCACTATGAACAAAGCTATGGGAGGTGAAGCAATTCCAGTTGAGCTATTTCAAATCCTAAAAGATGATGCTGTGAAAGTGCTGCACTCAATATGCCAGCAAATCTGGAAAACTCAGCAGTGGCAAAAGACTGGAAAAGGTCAGTTTTCATTCCAATCCCAAAGAAAGGCAATGACAAAGAATGTTCAAACTACCACACACTTGCACTCATCTCAGACTCAAGTAAAGTAATGCTCAAAATTCTCCAAGCCAGGCTTCAACAATATGTGAACCGTGAGCTTCCAGATGTTCAAGCTGGTTTTAGAAAAGGCAGAGGAACCAGAGATCAAATTGCCAACATCTGCTGGATCATTGGAAAAGCAAGAGAGCTCCAGAAAAACATCTACTTCTCCTTTATTAACTATTTCTCCTTTATTAACTATGCCAAAGCCTTTGCTGTGAGGATAACAACAAACTGTGGAAAATTCTGAAAGAGATGGGAATACCAGACCACCTGACTTGCCTCTTGAGAAATCTGTATGCAGGCCAAGAAGCAGCAGTTAGAACTGGACATGGAACAACAGACTGGTTCCAAATAGGGAAAGGAGTATGCTGTGTGTTGTCACCCTGCTTATTTAAATTATATGCAGGGTACATCATGAGAAATGCTGGGCTGGAGGAAGCTCAAGCTGGAATCAAGGTTGCCAGGAGAAATATCAATAACATCAGATATGCAGATGACACCACCCTTATGGCCGAAAGCAAAAAGGAACTAAAGAGCCTCCTGATGAAAATGAAAGAGGAGAATGAAAAAGCTGGCTTAAAACTCAACATTCAAAAATTTAAGATCATGGCATCCAGAGGCAAATAGAGGACAAAACAGTGTAAACAGTGAAGGCCTTTATTCTCTTGGACTCCAAAATCACTGCAGGGCTTTCCTCATAGCTCAGTTGGTTAAAAAATCCACCTGCAATGCAGGAGACCCTTGTTCAATTCCTGGGTCAGGAAGATCCACTGGAGAAGGGATCAGCTACCCATTTCAGTATTCTGGCCTGGAGAATTCCATAGACTGTATAGTCCATGGGGTTGCAAAGAGTCAGACACGATTGAGCAACTTTCACTTCACTTCAAAATCACTGCTGACGGTGACTGCAGCCATGAAATTAAAAGATGCTTTCTCCTTGGTAAAAAAGCTATGACCAACCTAGACAGCAAATTGAAAAGCAAAGACATTACTTTTCCAACAAAGGTCCATCTAGTTACAGTTATGGTTTTTCTACTAGTCACGTATGGATGTAAGGGTTGGACCATAAAGAAGGCTGAGCGCTGAAGAAGTGATGCTTTTGAACTGTGGTGCTGGAGAAGACTCTCGAGAGTCTCTTGGACTGCAAGAAGATCAAACCAGTCAATTCTAAAGGAAATCAGTCTTGAATATTCATTGGAAGGTCTGATGCTGAAGCTGAAGTTCTAATACTTTGGCCACCTGATGCAAGGAACTGATTCATTGGAAAAGATCCTGGTGCTGGGAAAGATTGAAGGCAAGAGGGGATGGGGACGACAGAGGATGAGATTGTTGGATGGCACCACCGAGTCAACGGACATGAGTTTGAGCAAGCTCTGGGAGTTGGCGATGGACAGGGAAATCTGGCATGTTGCAGTGACTGAACTGAACTGAACCTGAATAGATATACCCAGATACTCTTGAACCCTCCAGGCCTGCAGACAACTCCCTGTTTCCTTGGTGGAAGACAGAGCCTCTCCCCACCCTATTTTGCTTGAAAACTGAATTTGGGAAAAAGAATTCAGGAAAGATCGAAAGCAGAATCCAGTCCATATGTCCTACCAACCTCCCAGAATCCTCCCCGATGGATTCCATCTTGGCTGAGCAAAACAAGCACCACCAGGAAGGACCTTAAGTTAGAGTGATTGGCCAGAGATAATCTGGAAACTAACCCCACCACCATAAAACCAGAGGTTGTAAGCCACATGGCAGAGCAGTCCTCCTGGTTTCCCTTACCCTGCTGCTCTCTGCCCAGGCACCCTTTCCCAATAAAGTCTCTTGCTTTGTCAGCATGTGTGTCTCCTTGGACAAATCATTTCCAGAGTGTTAGACAAGAGCCCATTCTCAGGCCCTGGAATCAGTCCCCCTTCCTGTAGCAAAATGAGGCAAGTGCTTGACAAAGCAATATTGCCCTCCTAGGGCTCTGCCCCACCTCCTTTCCTAGCCATCAGCCTGATAACCAGAGTAAAACCTTAGCAAGGACCAACTCAGGAAATGCGAGGCCTGCTGAGAAAAGAAAGGGATTATACACCAGACCTGGCCAATATACATAAGCCCAAACTGTCTGTGGAAGATTCCAAGAATGATGGATCAAGGTGGGGGCTGAGATATAAACTGGATAAGTAGTTTGCTGATGTGGAAGAGTTCTCCCCAGTGATATAGGATTTAACACCCTAGCAAGGGCCCCTGCTTCCCTGGTGGTAAATATCTGCCTGCAATGCAGAGACCCATATTTGATCCCTGGGTTGGGAAGATCCCCTAGAGAAGGGAATGGCAACCCACTCCATTATTCTTGTCTGGAGAATCACATAGACAGAGAAGCCTGGCGGGCTACAGTCTAGGGTGTCGCAGAGAGTCAGACACTACTGAGTGACTAATATAACATATAAAGCGCCCCAGAGGATGGTTCCAATATGTTGATGGGACAGCACTTGAAAGATTGGGAAAAGCAATGATACAAACTGAACAATGTAGAGAGACCAGCCCACTGCAAACTGGAGGGAAGAACAGAAAGGCTCAGAGGAGTGAGCATGCTAGAACATGCCTACTGTATAAGACAGGAAGACCCACCAGCTGTCCATGCTCCTTAGGAAGGCCTGGAGGACTCTCCATTCATCAGAGAGATAAGAACTGGGTTAGTGAGGAGGCAAGAGTATCATGAGAAGCCTAATAGTGGCTGCTCCAGAAATGCAGAACTTGGAGAATAAAATTCTAGAGTAGCAAAGACCAGTGGAAGCACTCAACTCTAAGAAACAAGATGGTGCAATTACCATAATGGTCAGCAAGGCAGAAGAGCAGCCAGGAGGCTTGCCCTGCCAGGTTCCCCCAGTAGGGACCCAGGCAAGTGACTCCTCAAACATGGTAATCTTGGGGACAAATTAGGACTCCAACTAGGTTCTGCTTAATATATCCAACCAAAAGACATTAAGAATGGAACTTTCCTCATGATCCAGTAAGGAATCTGCCTGTTGATGCAGGAGACACAGGTTCAATCCCTGGTCTGGGAAGATTCCACATAATGTGAGGCAACTAAGTCTGTGTGCCCCAACTAGTAAAGCCAATGAGCTCTAGAGCCCACACACCACAACTACTGAGCCCAAGTGCTGCAACTACTGAAGTCCACCTGCCTGAAACCTGTGCTCCACAGCAAGAGAAGCCACTGCCGTAAGAAGCCCAGGCACCACCAGGAAGGGTAACCCCCACTCATCACAATAAGAGAAAGCCCTCACGCAATGACAAAGACCCCGTGCAACCAAAAATAAATAAATGAAATTTTTAAAGGAAAAAAAAGAGGAATTAGGTTTGTTGGTTTAAGTACTTAAAAATCCAAACCTGACATGGGAGGAACTCAAATGTCATAATGAGCACAGGGGTCTCCA
This sequence comes from Bubalus bubalis, assembly GCF_019923935.1. NCBI lineage: Eukaryota > Metazoa > Chordata > Mammalia > Artiodactyla > Bovidae > Bubalus > Bubalus bubalis. The sequence goes on along the minus strand of NC_059175.1, from coordinate 179,116 downwards.
GTCACGCTGGCTCCACTCTGTAGTAAATTCTCTTTAGAGGGTTAAGGCAGAAGTAGGTTTATATCCCCAGAGCTTACCATCCCTGGGGGAAAAAAGGCAAATGAAAGCACCAACATAGAGACTTGCGGCCCAGCACTGAATTGTATTGTCATTCTGACCAGAGGGATGGAACATGCTGATTGCCAGGCCTGACTACACACCTGGCTGGACCTGAAACAGAGACTGAGAGCAGGAGAAGATTTGTTTCTTAAAGAAAAAAAGTCTTATTGGGCATGCAAAACCCGTAGATGTCTTCCAAATACTCACAGCCCAAAGCATGGTACCTTGTGGTACCATGGTACCATGACAAGCCCAATGATCAGATTCCTCTTGTCCTGCCCAAGGCAGGAAGATGGTTTCTGCAGCTCCAGTGAGAACTAGGTATGACTTGGGTTCAAGTTCAACATTTTCCTTTTTCCTTCTTCTTACTTCTTCCTTCCCCAATCCACTAACACTGACCCAGACTCTATCCTGTTGAAACAAGAGGCAAACAGAAAGGAAACCCAAGGTATCTTATGGGACCTGATTCCTTTGACTTTCCAGGACTTGAAGAACTGCCAGTACCAAAGATCCTCTTTTTAGAGGAAAAGGAATTGGGGACTAAGATGATTATTTTGAGGTACTTAGGGAAACTGATGGAGAAGGAGCCATTTCCAAGAACTGTTTTGTACCACTCACTTTATATAATACAGGTGCTTCTTACTAAAAGATTAGGTTAGTAATCTTTTAAAAAATCATCATAGGGACTTCCCCGGTGGCCCAGTGGCTAACACTTCATGCTCCCAATGCAGGAGGTCTGGGTTTGATCCCTGGTCGGGGAACTAGATCTAACTAAGAGTTCGCATGCTGCAACTAAAGACCTGTCATGCCACACTGAAGATCAAAGCTCCTGGGTGCTGCAAATAAGATCCAGAACAACCAAATAAATATTTTTTAAATCAATTTAGAATTTAAATGCACTGTGAAAAAGATACTATAATAAAAACTAGCTACCATTTGGGGTTTCCCAGGTGGCTCAGATGGTAAAAGAATCCGCCTCCGATGCAGGAAACTCAGGTTCGATCCCTGGGTCAGGAAGATGCCCTGGAGAAGGGAATGGTAATCCACCCCAGTATTCTTGCCTGGAGAATCCCATGAACAGAAGAGCCTGGCGGGCTACAGTCTATGGAGTCACAAAGAGTTGGATACAACTGAGCATACACACACCATTTATTCAGTTCAGTTCAGTTCAGCCGCTCAGTCGAGTCCGATTCTTTGCGACCCCATGAATCGAAGCATGCCAGGCCTCCCTGTCCATCACTAACTCCCGGAGTTCACCCAAGCTCATGTGCATCGAGTCGGTGATGCCATCCAGCCATCTCATCCTCTGTTGTCCCCTTCTCCTCCTGCCTCCAATCCCTCCCAGCATCAGGGTCTTTTCCAATGAGTCAACTCTTCGCATGAAGTGGCCAAAGTATTGGAGTTTCAGCTTCAACATCAGTCCTTCCAATGAACATCCAGTACTGGTCTCCTTTAGGATGGACTGGTTGGATCTCCTTGCAGTCCAAGGGACTCTCAAGAGTCTTCTCCGGCACCACAGTTCAAAAGCATCAATTCTTTGGCACTCAGCTTTCTTCACAGTCCAATTCTCACATCCATACATGACCACTGGAAAAACCATAGCCTTGACTAGACGGACCTTTGTTGGCAAAGTAATATCTTTGCTTTTTAATATGCCATCTAGGTAGGTCATAACTTTCCTTCCAAGGAGTAAGCATCTTTTAATTTCATGGCTGCAATCACCATCTGCAGTGATTTTGGAGCCCCAGAAAATAAAGTCTGACATTGTTTCCACTGTTCCCCCATCTATTTCCCATGAAGTGATGGGACCGGATGCCATGATCTTCGTTTTCTGAATGTTGAGCTTTAAGCCAACTTTTTCCACTCTCCTCTTTCACTTTCATCAAGAGGTTTTTTAGTTCCTCTTCACTTTCTGCCATAGGGGTGTTGTCATCTGCATATCTGAGGTTATTGATATTTCTCCCGGCAATCTTGATTCCAGCCTGGGCTTCTTCCAGCCCAGCATTTCTCATGATGTACTCTGCATATAAGTTAAATAAGCAGGGTGACAATGTACAGCCTTGACGTACTCCTTTTCCTATTTGGAACCAGTCAGTTGTTCCATGTCCAGTTCTAACTGTTGCTTCCTGACCTGCATATAGGTTTCTCAAGAGGCAGGTCAAATGGTCTGGTATTCCCATCCCTTTCAGAATTTTCCACAGTTTATTATGATCCACACAGTCAAAGAGGATATTTATTAAATATCCTCTATTCCCAGGAATATTTTAAAATTCTATGAAGTACATATTATTATCCTCATTTTACAAGTAAGAAAAATGAGACTCAGAACCTACCCTAGGTTCCAATGTCAGTAAGTAACAGATAAGAATTTGGACTAAGGTCTGTTTCCAAAGCCACTATAGTGTTTTGTATCACACACTCTAAAGGAAAGGAATCCCATGGAATGATTTTTATACTATTACTGATAATGCCTCAGAATATTAATCTTATACATGAAGTTTTTATATCCAGATTTGTTTACAATGAAGTGTGCCCTTGGGTTATTCTGATAGTTACTGGGAATAATCAGTATTAAATTCTTTCAACACTGAGCTTATAGCCAAACATGACTTTGTTCATTCCCTTGAATGTGTCCTGTGCTCCACTGAGCCTTCCATGTACAGTTTGGCATAGTGTTCAAGAGCACTGGCTATGGTGTCAGACTGCAAGACCCAGCTCCAAGGAGCTGAATGACCCTAAAATGTAGCTTATTCAGTTAGGGCCTTAGTTTTCCCTTCCATAAAATCAGTGCAATAAGAGGATCCATGTCATGAGATTTTTATGATAATCAAACAAAGTCATCTAAGTAGAACTCTCACCACCATACTGGGTACATAAAAAGTATTCCATAAGCACTCCTACCAGACTGTAAGCAACTTGAAGGCAGGAAGCGTGTGTGATTTTCTTGACCATTGCAACCCTAGAACCTAGTTCAGGACCGTGCACCTGAATGGTTATAGGTACTCAATAAACATTTGTTGAGTAAATGTTTCATTTAAGTCAGTTCACTTAACCCTGAACAAATCTATGAAGTCGGGACAGACAATTGACCCAATTGTTTTAAATGTAAAATCCATTTCGGTAGTGCTAAGTTCTAGGAAGAAAAACAAAGAGAAACACAGAAAGTAACAGGAAAAAGAGGGCAAAATATGTTGTAGAGAGCCAAGAGCTAAATCAAGGGAGGGACAAAGCCAACAGGGGAGTTTTGGGGACAAACTGTTTGTACTCCCCCCAAAATCTGCAGATTGAGGCCCTACCCCTTCACGTGCTGTATTTGGAGATAAGGCCACTAGGGAAGCAATTAAGGTGAAATGAGGTCATAAGGTTGGGGCTCTGATGCAATAGGGTTAGCGTCCTTGTGAGAAGAAACACAAGAGAGGAGGAAAGGCCACATCAGCACACAGTGAGATGGAGGCCACGTACAAGCCCAGAGAAGGGGCCTCAGAATGAAACTTACCTCGTCAGCAGCTTAATCTTGCACTTCTCAGCCTCCAGACTTGTGAGACATAAGTATCTAAGTTACCCAGACTGTGGTGTTTTACTATGACTGTCCAAGCTAAAATAGAGCATGTTCTAGGAAAAGGGAACATCAAGTGCAAAGGCCCTAAAGAAAACAGTAAGCACCTACAGTATAGTACAGGGAACTATATTCAATATCTTGAGGTGAACCATAACGGAAAAGAATATTAAAACAGAGACTCCCCTGGTGATCCAGGAGTTAAGAATTCCCCTTGCAATGCAAGGGACAAGGGCTTGATCCCTGGTCAGGGAAACCACATGCCCCAGGGTAACGAAAATCCTACTTGCTACAAGTAAGACCTGATGCAGCCAAATCAATAAATTTTTAAAGAATATAAAAAAGAATGTAGATATAACTGAGGCACTCTGCTATACAGCAGAAATTAACACATTATAAATCAACTATGCTTCAATTAAAAATAAATTTAAAAATAAATAAACAAAATAGATAATTAACAAGAACTACAGTATAGCACAAGGAACTATACTTAATATGTTGTAATAACCTATATGGGGAAAAAGTCATATATGTGTATATGAACATACACATATATATATATATATATGAATCACTTTGCTCTATACCTGAAACTAACACAATACAGTAAATCAACTGTACTCTGTATGATAGCTTACAGGTTAACGGTGTTGGATTCATGATCTCTGAAGAAGATTTAGCTTTGGGACCAGGGACCAGGCTTGATCACTCAAGACCTTTCGTGTGGCAGAGTTTTATTAAAGTATAAAAAAGGGACAGAGAAAGCTTCTGAAACAGACATCAGAAGGGGGACGGAGAGTGCCCCCCCCCCCCCCCCGATAAATCTTAGCAGGGGAGCTACATACTTTTTCCAGACCCACTCCTACAACATACATCTTAAATTAACAAGGTTAGAACTAATAATAGAATAATAATAGAAAGATCTTACCAGACCCACTCCCACAACATAAATCTTAAGATAACAAGATTAGTCAGAAGGTTCTTGTTAAGGAAAAACATGTCCTCAAGCGAGATACACTGTTATATTTCTACATTGATAAAGCAATGCACAAAAAAAAAAGTTTGCCCTTTTCTCCTCCTTGAGAGCCCCTTTCTCCTTCTCAAGGGCTCCAGATCCTTTTCTCCTCCTCAAGGGCCCCAGACTCCTTATCAACCTACCTAAGAATTAATTCTCTCATATATTTCAATTAAAAAAAAAAAAAGGTCCTGTAGGAGATTGGAGATCTAGGAACAGCAGAAGTCAGGTAAATGAGCAAGAGAGAAAGTAATAAGGTCAGGGAGCCAGGCCAGTCCTGCTGCATAGGTTCTGACAGCAGAGGCCAGAAGAAAGCCACTACCCCAGATAAAATGATTATCATCACCATAATATTCAACAAGAATAACTCACTTTTCCCTCAAGCTTACATAAAGTATAAACAAAGGTCTTTTTGGAAAACTAAGATATTTTTATAGTTCTCTGGATAAATCATACTCTCGCCATGTAAATTTAGTTTCTATACAAAGCAGACTGCTATGCGCGTGACCCCTCTATTGTGAAATTCTGGTATAACAGCTGGAAATAGAATCCCTTCCTCTCCCTCAGGCAATAGCAGTGCCAAATGTGTTCCAGCTCTGAGCCACCAGAGCCGTGACCCTCTGTCCCCAGCTGGGGCCCACGTGAAGGGCACAGGGAAAGGATCTGATTTCCCTGCACTATCAGATCTGGCCAAAACTGCTGTTTTCATGCCAGGATGGATCTGCAGACCTGGTGAATGCTACAATCACTGGAGATAATTAAACTGGCAGGACTGCACTTGGCCTCAAAGAAGGAAGGAAGGAGCTATGCAGGATTTCCTTTCTTCAATGCCAGTATTATAAAATTGGCAATGAGGGACTTTCTGGTGGTCCATTGGCTAAGATTCCATGTTCCCAATGCAGGGGGCCTGGGTTCCATTCCTGGTCAGGAAACTAAAACCCCAAATCCGATGGATCAACTAAGCCCAAGTGCCACAATGAAGACCCAGCGAGGCCAAATTTTTTTTTTTTTTAATTAAATGAAAAAATAAATAAATAAATGAAGTTGGCATTGGTATCTACTTCCTCCTGATGCCATTTAGTTTTGCAGGCAAAAATGCAGCAGGGGAAGGGAGTCAAGTGGATTGGAAAGTCAGATGCAGAGGTCAAAGTTGGGAAACATAGTTTTATGCATAAATGTCTGCCTTTTATCTAAAGTGGTGATTTGCAGGATGTCAACTACAAACTCTTAAAGAGATGGGAATATCAGACCACCTGACCTACTTCCTCAGAAATCCATATGCAGCTCAAGAAGTAACAGTTTGAACTGGACATGGAACAACAGACTGGTTCCAAATAGGGAAAGGAGTATGTCAAGGCTGTATATTGTCACCCTGCTTATTTAAATTATATGCAGAGTACATCATGAGAAATGCTGGACTGGATGAAGCACAAGCTGGAATGAAGATTGCTGGGAGAAATATCAATAACCTCAGATATGCAGATGACACCACTCTTATGGCAGAAAGCAGAGAACTAAAGAGTCTCTTGATGAACGTGAAAGAGGAGAGTGAAGTTGGCTTAAAACTCAACATTCAGAAAACTAAGATTTTGGCATCTGGTCCCATCACTTCATGGCAAATAGAGGGGGAAACAGTGGAAACAGTGACAGACTTTATTTTGTGGGGCTCCAAAATCACTGCAGATGGTGACTGCAGTCATGAATTTAAAAGACACTTGCTCCTTGGAAGAAAAGTTGTGACCAACCTAGACAGCATATTAAAAAGCAGAGACATTACTTTGCTAACAAAGGTCCACCTAGTCAAAGCTATGGTTTTTCCAGTGGTCATGTATGGATGTGAGAGTTGGACTATAAAGAAAGCTGAGCACCAAAGAACTGATGCTTTTGAACTGTGGTGTTGGAGAAGACTCTTGAGAGTCCCTTGGACAACAAGGAGATCCAACCAGTCCATCCTAAAGGAGACCAGTCCTGAATATTCATTGGAAGGACTGATGTTGAAGCTGAAACTCCAATACTTTGGCCACCTGATGCAAAGAACTGACTCACTGGAAAAGACCCTGATGCTGGGAAAGATTGAAGGCAGGAGAAGAAGGGGACGACAGAGGATGAGATGGTTGGATGGCATCACCGACGTGATGGACATGAGTTTGAGTAGGTTCCGGAAGTTGGTGACGGACAGGGAGGCCTGACGTGCTACAGCCCACAAAGAGTCACAAAGAGTTGGACACAACTGAGCTATTGAACTGAGCTAAAGTACAAATCGGCACTTTCCAAGAGCATTGCCAATGACTAAACAACAAGGGCATTTGCCATCTCTCTCTGAGGAGACTGAACCCCTGCTGATGCAGCTGTTGACCTTCAACACCTGCTAAGGGAGTGCAGGGTGGAGTGAGGCACCCTGTGCTCGAGGGAATCTGGTGGGACAAATCTTTAGATAGTTGGATATTTTCAGGAACAGATTTTATGATCCCAATCCTTGCATCTCCTCATATCCAGAAAAGCACTAAATCGCTTCATGATGACACCATATACTGGTGACTAGCAGAAAACCTCTTGTAATGTAGGCACTTGATTGCACTGAACTCGCACTTTACTATATCTTATATATTGACCTTCCCTGACTGTCTCATTGGAGCAGTCTCTCAGAGCTATCAGAAGTGCTGCCTCCCCAGCTGCAGTCCTCATTTGGTCGCAAATAAAATTAACTCACAACTCTCAAGTTGCGCATCTTTTTAGGCAACAAGGGCTGTCCTGGTAATTCACTGGTTAAAAATACACTTTACAATGCAGGAGACATGAGTTTGATCCCTGGTCTGGGAAGATCCAACATCCCATGGGGTAACAGAGCCCATGCACATCTACTGAAGCACATGAGCCCTAGGGCCTGTGCTCCACAATAAGAAAAGCCACTGATGTCAAGCAGGGCCCTGTGGCACTCCAGGACATGGAGATGTTTCTGTCCCCCATTACTTGTAGGCAGGACTCCTGTCTCCATGAACTTCTCTGAGTTCCAAAGGGCAGTATCATTTCAGTGCAGTCGCTCACTCATGTCTGACTCTCTGTGACCCCATGGACTGTAGTATGTCAGGCCTCCCTGAGCATCACCAACTCCTGGGGCTTACTCAAACTCACGTCCATCACGTTGGTGATGCCATCCAACCATCTCATCCTCTGCCGTCCCCTTCTCCTCTTGCCTTCAATCTTTCCCAGCATAAGGGTCTTTTCCAGTGAGTCAGTTCTTTGCATCAGGTGGCCAAAGTATTGGAGTTTAGTTCAGTATCAGTCCTTCCAATGAATATTCAGGACTGATTTCCTTTAGGATAGACTGGTTGGATCCCTCACAGTCCAAGGGACTCTCAAGAGTCTTTTTAAACACCACAGTTCAAAAGCATTAATTCTTCAGTGCTCAGCCTTCTTTATAATCCAACTCACATCCAGACAGGACTACTGGAAAAACCGTAGCTTTGACCAGATAGACCTTTGTTGGCAAAGTAATGTCTCTGCTTTTTAACATGCTGTCTAGTTTGTTCATAGCTTTTCTTCCAAGGAGCAAGTGTCTTTTAATTTCATGGCTGCAGTCACCATCTGCTGTAATTTGGGAGCCTCCCAAAATAGTCTGTTACTGTTTCCATTGTTTCCCCATCTAATTCCCATGAAGAGATGGGACCAGATGCCATGATCTTAGCTTTCTGAATGTTGAGCTTTAAGCCAACTTTTTCACTCTCCTCTTTCACTTTCAATAGGCTCTTTAGTTCTTCTTCACTTTCTGTCATAAGGGTGGTGTCATCTGTATATCTGAGGTTACTGATATTTCTCCTGGCAATCTTGATTCCAGCTTGTGCATCTTCCAGCCCAGCATTTCACATACATAAAAGTTAAATAAGCAGGGTGACAATATACAGCCTTGATGTACTCCTTTCCCGATTTGGAACCAGTCGGTTGTTCCATGTCCAGTTCTAACTGTTGCTTCTGGACCTACACACAGATTTCTCAGGAGGCAGGTCAGATGGTCTGGTATTCCCATCTCTTGAAGAATTTTCCACAGTTTGTTGTGATCCACACAATCAAAGGCTTTGGCGTAGTCAATAAAGGGGAAGTGTATGTTTTTCTGGAACTCGCTTGCTTTTTTGATGATCCAGAGGATGTTGGTAATTTTATCTCTGGATCCTCTGCCTTTTCTAAAACCAGCTTGAACATCTGGAAGTTCATGGTTCACATACTGTTGAAGCCTGGCTTGGAGAATTTTGAGCATTACTTTGCTAACCTGTGAGATGAGTGGAATTGTGCGGTAGTTTGATCATTTTTTGGCATTGCCTTTCTTTGGGATTGGAATGAAAACTGAACTTTTCCAGTCCTGTGGCCACTGTTGAGTTTTCCAGATTTGCTGGTATGTTGAGTGCAGCACTTTCACAGCATCATCTTTTAGATTTGAAATAGCTCAGCTGGAATTATATCACCTCCACTAGTTTTTATTGTAGTGATGTTTTCTAAGGCCCACATGACTTCACATTCCAGAATGTCTGGCTCTAGGGACAGATCACACCATCATGGTTATCTGGTTTTCGTGGTTACCTTTTTTGTACAGTTCTTCTGTGTATTCTTGCCACCTCTTCTTTATATCTTCTGCTTCTGTTAGGCCCATACTATTTCTGTCCTTTATTGTGATCATCTTTGCTTGAAATATTCCCTTGGTATCTCTAACTTTCTTGAGGAGATCTCTAGACTTTCCTATTCTATTGTTTCCCTCTATTTCTTTGCACTGATCACTGAGGAAGGCTTTCTTATCTCTCCTTGCTATTCTTTGGAACCCTGCATTCAAACGGGTATATTTTTCCTTTTCTCCTCTGCCTTTAGCTTCTCTTTTCTCAGCCATTTGCAAGGCCTCCTCAGACAACCATTTTGCCTTTCTGCTTTTCTTTTTTGGGGGATGGTCTTGATCACTGCCTCCTGTACAATGTCACAAACCTCTGTCCATATTTCTCCAGGCACACTGTCTATCAGATTGAATCCCTTGAATCTATTTGTCACTTCCATTGTATAATGCTAAGGGATTTGATTTAGGTCGTACCTGAATGGTCTAGTGGTTTTCCCTACTTTCTTCAATTTAAGTCTGAATTTTGCAATAAGGAGGTCATGATCTGAGGCACAGTCAGCTCCCAGTCTTCATTCTGCTGACTATATAGAGCTTCTCCATCTTTGGCTGCAAAGAATATAATCAATCTGATTTTAGTAGTGACCGCCTAGTGATGTCCATGTGTAGAGTCTGCTCTTATGTTGTTGGAGGAGGGTTTTTGCTATGACTAGTGCGTCCTCTTAGCAAAACTCTGTTAGCCTTTGCCCTGCTTCATTCTGTACTCCAAGGCCAAATTTGCCTGTTACTCCAGGTGTTTCTTGTCTTCCTACTTTTGCATTCCAGTCCCCTGTGATGAAAAGGACATCTTTTTGGGTGTTAGTTCTAAAAGGTCTTGTAGGTCTTCATAGAACTGTTCAACTTCAGCTTCTTCAGCATTACTGGTTGGGGCATAGACTTGGATTACCGTGATATTGAACTGTTTGCCTTTGAAACGAACAGAGATCATTCTGTTGTTTTTGAGATTGCATCCAAGTACTGCATTTCAGACTCTTTTGTTGACTATGATGGTTACTCCATTTCTTCTAAGGTATTCTTTCCCACAGTAGTAGATATAATGGTCATCTGAGTTAAAATTCACCCATTCTGGTCCATTTTAGTTCACTGATTCCTAGAATGTCAACGTTCACTCTTGCCATCTCCTGTTTGACCACTTCAAATTTGCCTTGATTCATGGACCTAACAGTCCAAGTTTCTATGCAATATTGCTGTTTACAGCATGGGACCTTGCTTCTATCACCAGTCACATCCACAGTTGGGTGTTGTTTTTGCTTTGGCTCCATCTCTTCATTCTTTCTGGAGTTATTTCTCTGCTGATCTCCAGTAGAATATACTAAGAAGAGGTGGCAATAATACACAGAAGAACTGTACAAAAAAGAGCTTCACGACCCAGATAATCACGATGGTGTGATCACTCACCTAGAGCCAGACATCCTGGAATGTGAAGTCAAGTGGGCCTTAGAAAGCATCACTATGGACAAAGCTAGTGGAGGTGATGGAATTCCAGTTGAACTATTCCAAATCCTGAAAGATGATGCTGTGAAAGTGCTGCCCTCAATATGCCAGCAAATTTGGAAAATTCAGCAGTAGCCACAGGACTGGAAAAGGTCAGTTTTAATTCCAGTCCCAAAGAAAGGCAATGCCAAAGAATGCTCAAACTACCACACAACTGCACTCATCTTACATGCTAGTAAAGTAATGCTCAAAATTCTCCAAGCCAGGCTTCAGCAATTGTGAACTGTGAACTTCCAGATGTTCAAGCTGGTTTTAGAAAAGGCAGAGGAACCAGAGACCAAATTGCCAACATCCACTGGATCATGGAAAAAGCAAGAGAGTTCCAGAAAAACATCTATTTCTGCTTTATTGACTATACCAAAGCCTTTGACTGTGTGGATCACAATAAATTGTGGAAAATTCTTCAAGAGATGGGAATACCAGACCACCTGACCTTCCTCTTGAGAAACCTATATGCAGGTCAGGAAGCAACAGTTAGAACTGGACATAGAACAACAGACTGGTTCCAAATAGGAAAAGGAGAACGTCAAGGCTGTATATTGTCACCCTGCTTATTTAACTTATATGCAGAGTACATCATGAGAAACGCTGGGCTGGAAGAAGCACAAGCTGGAATCAAGATTGCCAGGAGAAATATCAATAACCTCAGATATGCAGATGACACCACCCTTATGGCAGAAAGTGAAGAGGAACTGAAAAGCCTCTTGATGAAAGTGAAAGTGGAGAGTGGAAAAAGTTGGCTTAAAGCTCAACATTCAGAAAACGAAGATCATGGCATCCGGTCCCATCACTTCATGGGAAATAGATGTGGAAACAGTGGAAACAGTGTCAGACTTTATTAATTGGGGCTCCAAAATCACTGCAGATGGTGATTGCAGCCATGAAATTAAAAGACGCTTACTCCTTGCAAGAAAAGTTATGATCAACCTAGATAGCATATTAAAAAGCAGAGACATTACTTTGCCAACAAAGGTCCGTCTAGTCAAGGCTATGGTTTTTCCTGTGGTCATGTATGGATGTGAGAGTTGGACTGTGAAGAAAGCTGAGCGCCAAAGAATTGATGCTTTTGAACTGTGGTGTTGGAGAAGACTCTGAGAGTCCCTTGGACTGCAAGGAGATCCAACCAGTCCATTCTGAAGGAGATTAGCCCTGGGATGACTTTGGAAGGACTGATGCTGAGGCTGAAACTCCAATACTTTGGCCACCTCATGCAAAGGGTTGACTCTTTGGAAAAGACTCTGATGCTGGGAGGGATTGGGGCAGGAGGAGAAGGGGACGACAGAGGATGAGATGGCTGGATGGCATCACTGACTCAATGGACGTGAGTCTGAGTGAACTCCCGGAGTTGGTGATGGACAGGGAGGCCCTGCGTGCTGTGATTCATGGGGTCGCAAAGAGTTGGACATGACTTAGCGACTGAACTGAACTGAACTGACCGACCTGAGGAGTTCATCTTTCAGTATCCTATCTTTTTGCCTTTTCATAGTGTTCATGGCATTCTCAAGGCAAGAATATTGAAGTGGTTTGTCATTCCCTTCTCCAGTGGACCACATTTTGTAGGAACTCTCCACCGTAACCCGTCCATCTTGGGTGGCCCTACGTGGTATGGTTCATAGTTTCATGAGTTAGACAAGGCTGTGGTCCATGTGATCGGTTTCGTTAGTTTTCTGTGATTGTGGTTACATTCTGTCTGCCCTCTGATGGATAAGGATAAGAGGCTTATGGAAGCTTCCTGAAGGGAGAGACTGACTGAGGCAGAACTTGGTCTTGTTCTGATGGGTAGGGTCATGATCAGTAAATCTTTAATCCAATTTTCTGTTGATGGGTGGGGCTATGTTCTCTCCTTGTTGTTTGACCTGAGGCTAAAGTATGGTGGAGGTAATGAAGATAATGGCAACCTCCTTCAAAAAGTCCCCTGCACACACTGCTGCACTCAGTGTCCCTGAACCTGCCTCCAGCCACTGCCAATCCATGCCTCTGCCAGAGACTCCTGGACACTCACTCCTGGGCAAGTCTGGGTCAGTCTCTTGTGGGATCACTGCTCCTTTCTTCTGAGTCCTGGTGTGTACAAGGCTTTGTTTGTACCCTCAAGAGTCTGTTTCCCCAGTCCTGAGTAAGTTCCGATGGCTCTGTGGTGGGATTAATGGCGACCTCATTCAAGAAGGCTGATACCATACCCAGGTCTGAACCCAGAGACCCTGCCCCTGTGGCAGGCTATTGCTGACCAGTACCTCCACAGGAGACAAACACAGTTCTGGCCTAGTCTCTGTGGGGTCTCTGGGTCCTGGTGCACACAAGGTTTGTTTGAGCCCTCCAAGCATCTCTGGCGGGTATGGGGTTTGATTCTAAACGTGATTTTGCCCCTCCTACTGTCTTGTTGAGGCTTCTCCTTTGCCCTTAGACATGGGGTATCTTTTTTTGGTGGGATCTAAAATTCTCCTGTCTGTCGTGGTTTGTGCATGGGTTGGAAAAGAATTTCCAGACATGAGACAGAATGAGAGGGAAATACATTATATTAGACTGGGAGACACTGTTAGAACAGCAGGCCAGCTCAAGGGAGAACCAACATTGGACAGGAGTCCTTAGTCCACTTTTATAGCCAGAGTACAAGGAGTGGGATAGGGGTCTTGCCAGTCATTTTCTGATTGGGTGAGGCATGTATACTGGGTGGGGGGAAGAGTAAGGTAAATACCTTTTCTCTATGGGGTACGACAGGAGACAGGTTATACTGGTCAGGAGGACCTGAAATTCCTTAGTAGTTACAACATTGGGGATGGGAGGGAAGGTTAATAAGGGTCTGGTTTTTCCATTCTTTTGTCCTTGGGTCACGACACTGTTGATGGTTGTTCAACAGCGAGTTGTAATTTTGGAGTTCTCACAGGAGAAGATGAGCCCAAGTCCTTCTACTCTGCCATCTTATAGTCAACACAATCAAAGTAGAGGCAGCAAGGAAACCACCTGAGGCAGAAGTTCATCAAGGTTAGGAGACAGACCACCCAGAATCCTTCATACACCCTAATCTTGTCAGCAACCCCATCCTTTTAAAACTGCAGAAGATTTAACTGCTTTTATCATTATCACGTACTCCTGCCTGACCATATAAGTTTCCCTACTCACAGTGGGGGCTGGGGGAGGGCACTAGTTGGTGCTTACTGTGTTCCTCCTTTGCTGGTAAAATAATGAAGCCACACTTTTTTTCTTCACCATTATTCTGTCTGCTTATCTCTGTTTGGCATTGGTGCACAGAGAGCCAAGATTCTGGTAATATCACCAATGAGAAGGAGCAATGGCTGCGTGGCACAGGAGCAGCTGAGAGGAGATACCCCACATCCAAGGTCAGGAGCAGCGGCTGAGAGGAGATACCCCACGTCCAAGGTAAGGAGCAGTGGCCGGGCTTTGCTGGAGCAGCCATGAAGAGATACCCCATGTCCAAGGTAAGAGAAACCTAAGTAAGACGGTAGGTGCTGAGAGGGCATCAGAGGGCAGACGGACTGAAACCAAAATCACAGAAAACTAGCCAGTCTGATCACATGGACCACAGCCTTGTCTAACTCAATGAAACTAAGCCATGCTATGTGGGGCACTCAAGATGGACAGGTTATGGTGGAGAGGTCTGACAGAATGTGGTCAACTGGAGAAGGGAATGGCAAACCACTTCAATATTCTTGCCTTGAGAACGCCATAAACACTATGAAAAGGCAAAAAGATAGGACACTGACAGATGAACTCCCCAGGTCGGTAGGTGCCCAATATTCTACTGGAGATCAGCAGAGAAATAACTCCAGAAAGAATGAAGAGATGGAGCCAAAGCAAAAACAACACCCAACTGTGGATGTGACTGGTGATAGAAGCAAGGTCCCATGCTGTAAACAGCAATATTGCATAGAAACTTGGACTGTTAGGTCCATGAATCAAGGCAAATTTGAAGTGGTCAAACAGGAGATGGCAAGAGTGAGCACTGACATTTTAGGAATCAGTGAACTAAAATGGACCAGAATGGGTGAATTTTAACTCAGATGACCATTGTATCTACTACTGTGGGAAAGAATACCTTAGAAGAAATGGAGTAGCCATCATAGTCAACAAAAGAGTCTGAAATGCAGTACTTGGATGCAATCTCAAAAACAACAGAATGATCTCTGTTCGTTTCAAAGGCAAACAGTTCAATATCACGGTAATCCAAGTCTATGCCCCAACCAGTAATGCTGAAGAAGCTGAAGTTGAATGGTTCTATGAAGACCTACAAGACCTTTTAGAACTAACACCCAAAAAGATGTCCTTTTCATCACAGGGGACTGGAATGCAAAAGTAGGAAGACAAGAAACACCTGGAGTAACAGGCAAATTTGGCCTTGGAGTACAGAATGAAGCAGGGCAAAGGGTAATAGAGTTTTGCCAAGAGAATACATAGCAAACACCCCTTCCAATAATACAAGAGAAGACTCTACACATGGACATCATTCAGATGGCCAACACCAAAATCAGATTGATTATATTCTTTGCAGCCAAGATGGAGAAGCTATATAGTCAGCAAAAAAAGACCGGGAGCTGACTGTGCCTCAGATCATGACCTCCTTATTGCAAAATTCAGACTTAAATTGAAGAAAGTAGGGAAGACCACTAGACCATTCAGGTATAACCCAAATCAAATCCCTACAATTATACAGTGGGAATGAGAAATAGATTTAAGGGACTAGATCTGATAGACAGAGTGCCTGATGAAGTATGGATGGAGGTTCATGACATTGTACAGGAGACAGGGATCAAGACCATCCCCAAGAAAATAAATGCAAAAAAGCAAAATGGCTGTCTGAGGAGGCCTTACAAACAACTGTGAGAAGAAAGCGAAAAGCAAAGGAGAAACAGAAAGATATACCCATTTGAATGCAGAGTTCCAGAGAAAAGCAAGGAGAGATAAGAAAGCCTTAATCAGTGATCAACGCAAAGAAATAGGAAAACAATAGAATGGGAAAGACTAGAGATCTCTTCAAGAAAATTAGAGCTACCAAGGGAACATTTCATGCAAAGGTGGGCTCAATAAAAGACAGAAATGGTATGGAACTAATAGAAGCAGAAGATATTAAGAAGAGGTGGCAAGAATACACAGAACTGTACAAAAAGAGATGTTCATGACCCAGATAATCACGATGGTGTAATCACTCACCTAGAGCCAGACATCCTGGAATGTGAAGTCCAGTGAGCCATAGGAAGCATCACTACAAACAAAGCTAGGAGAGGTGATGGAATTCCAGTTGAGCTCTTTCAAACACTAAAGGATGATGCTGTGAAAAGCAGCACTTTCACATAGGTAGAAATCAGCAATTTTTCTCACCCCAATCTGGCATGGCTCACCATGCCAGCAAATCTGGAAAACTCAGCAGTGGCCACAGGACTGGAAAAGGTCAGTTTCCATTCCAATGCCAAAGAAAGGCAATGTCGAAAAATGTTCGAACTACCACACAATTGCACTCATCTCACATGCTAGTAAAGTAATGCTCAAAATTCTCCAAGCCAGGCTTCAGCAATATGTGAACCATGAAATTCCAGATGTTCAAGCTGGTTTTAGAAAAGGCAGAGGAACCAGAGATAAAATTGCCAACATCTGCTGGATCATTAAAAAAGCATGAGAGTTCCAGAAAAACATCTATTTGTTCTTTATTGACTATGCCAAAGCCTTTGACTGTGTGGATCACAACAAATTGTGGAAAATTCTTCAAGAGATGGGAATACCAGACCATCTGACCTGCCTCCTGAGAAATCTGTGTGTAAGTCAAGAAGCAACAGTTAGAACTGGACGTAGAACAACAGACTGGTTCCAAATAGGAAAAGGAGTACGTCAAGGCTGTATATTGTTACCCCGCTTATTTAACTTGTTTGCAGAGTTCATCATGAGAAACGCTGGTCTGGAAGAAGCCCAAGCTGGAATCAGGATTGCCAGGAGAAATATCAATAACCTCAGATATGCAGATGACACCACCCTTATGGCAGAAAGTGAGGAGGAACTAAAGAGTCTGTTGATGAAAGTGAAAGAGGAGAGAGAAAATGGTGGCTTAAAGCTCAACATTCAGAAAACTAAGATCATGGCATCTGGTCCCATCGCTTCATGGAAAATAGATGGGGAAACAGTGTCAGACTTTATTTTGGGGGGCTCCAAAATCACTGCAGATGGTGATTGCAGCCATGAAATTAAAATACACTTACTCCTTGGAAGGAAAGTTATGGCCAACCTAGACAGCATATTAAAAGCAGAGACATTTCTTTGCCAACAAAGGTCCATCTAGTCAAAGCTATGGTGTTTCCAGTAGGCATGTATGGATGTGAGAGTTGGACTGTGAAGAAAGCTGAGCACCGAAGAATTGATGCTTTTGAACTGTGGTGTTGGAGAAGACTCTTGAGAGTCCCTTGGACTGCAAGGAGATCCAACCAGTCCATCTTAAAGGAGATCAGTCCTGGCTGTTCACTGGAAGGACTGATGTTGAAGCTGATACTCTAATACTTTGGCTACCTGATGCAAAGAGCTGACTCACTGGAAAAGACCCTGATGCTGGGAAAGATTGAGGACAGGAGGAGAAGGGGACAACAGAGGATCAGATGGTTAGATGGCATCACCGACGTGATGGACATGAATTTGAGCAAGCTCCGGGAGTTGGTGAAGGACAGGTAGGCCTGGCGTGCTGTGGTTCACGTGGTCACAAAGAGTCGGACATGCCCTATCGACTGAACTGTACTGAATTGAACCAATGAGAAGCCTGAGCACAGCAACTAGAGAGTAGGCCCCATTCACTGCAACTAGAGAAAGTTTATATTCAGCAATGAAGACCCAGCACAGATAAAAACGGATATATATTATTAAAAAAAAAAATTCAGTGGTGATTTGCAAGTGGGAGCAATTTTTCTCACCCCAATCTGCCTGGGCTCAGGGCACAACTTTTGAAAGAATGACATAGCCCAAGGATACAACGTAAACCAATTAGAATCAAATGGGACTGACATGGCAGACAAGCCTAGACATTGATCTTCAATCAGCAAGTGAAGTGACATACCCAGAGGTGCCATGACAGTTCCAAGGCATTGTTACAAGACCAAGGAGCGGGCAGTGGCCCAAATCCTGGTATTCTTTGCCCCTTCCCCAAAATAGTTAGAATAATCTTCCCACTCATTAGCATATGAAATTACCCAGCCTATAAAAACTAACCTTGACAAATTTTGGGCCTCAAACACCCTCTGTGATGGCCACACTCTGTCTGTGGAGTGTGCTTCTCTCCAAATCTGAATAAATCTACTTCTTACCTATCACTTTGTCTCTCACTGAATTCTTTCTGCAATGAGATATCAAGAACCTGAGCTTCGTTAGGTCCTGAAACCAGGTACCATGGATTTTGGCAGAGTTTGAGTCCCAGCCACGTGGGTTCAAGTCCAAAGCAGGGTTTTGACTGGGTTTGAGTCCCAGCCACGTGGGTTCAAGTACCAAGCAGAGTTTTTGCTGGGTTTGAGTCCCAGCCATGTGGGTTCAAGTTCCAATCTGTGGTAAACGGTTTCACTACTACCATATTTTAAGTAGAAATTAGGGATACTGCTAGGTAGAAATCAGGAAGGCATCCTACAATGCCTTCCACAAAGAAACATCCAGCCCAGAATGTCAACTCTGAGTTCATTGGAAGGACTGATGTTGAAGCTGAAACTCCAATACTTTGGCCACCTGATGTGAAGAGCTGACTCATTGGAAAAGACCCTGATGCTGGGAAAGATTGAGGGCAGGAGGAGAAGGGGACAACAGAGGATGAGATGGTTGGATGGCATCACTGACTCAATGGACATGGGTTTCAGTGGACTTCGGGAGTTGGTAATGGACAGGGAGGCCTGGCGTGCTGCAGTTCATGGGGTCGCAGAGTCGGATATGACTGAGCGACTGAACTGAACTGAAAGGATTTCTTTACCACCTGAACCACAGTGAAATCCCATGGACAGAAGAGCCAAGTCCAGGGGGTCGCAAAGGGTTGTACATGACTGAGCACAAATGAACCTTGGAGTTAAGGGCCCTGAAGCACACACTGGATTCTTCCCACTGCTCCTAGAGTGACAATAAAGAACCTCACCATATCCCTCCAGGCTACCTGTTAGGGCAGTATGTCACCTGTTGGAAACAGCAATATCCCCAGGCTAAATCAAGTCAAAATGGAAGTTTATGGTGAGAATGCAAAGGTATTATGGAAAGTGTAATGGGGAAGAGCAAAACCTGACTCCACTTGGATCTACCTCTTACTCTTTAACCTTTGTCTTTCCTTGCTTTTGTTATTATAATCACTAAACAGATGCTATCCCTAGCTGGAAGCATACATAATGGCCTGCCTCAGGGAACCTGCCTTTCTGCCTGAATGTTAAAGTGCCTTTGTTCAACTCACAGGGAGACTTTATGACCCTGCCCACCTGTGAATGGCTGCAGAAAAGAAATTAACACACCCCCTCCTCAATGCTGGACTAGCCAAGAGATATTTTGCAAGACTTATGGCCTCCTGATACAAAGAGCCAACTTACTGAAAAAGACCTGATGCTGGGAAAGATTGAGGGCAGGAGGAGAAGGAGTGACAGAGGATGAGATAGTTGGATGGCATCATCAACTCAATGGACATGAGTTTTAGTGAAGGACAGGGAAGCCTGACATAGTGCAGTCCATGGGGGAGCAAAGAGTCAGACACAACTGACCAACTGAACAACAACAATGGCCTTTTTATTTTACTTCCTCACCTCCTCCCCTACTCAGTAAATGAAACTAGCATCCAGACCCCGATAGGATGGTACTTGGTACTCTAGGGTACTAGCCCTCCATCTTCTCCAAGCCCCAGCTTTTCAGATGAAGTTGCTGTTCCTTGCTTCAACACCTCTTCTCTTGATTATTGGCCTGTTGTGAGGCAAGCAGGAGAAGGGAATGGCAACCCACTCCAGTATTCTAGCCTGGAGAATCCCATGGTCAGAGGAGCCTGGTGGGCTGCTGTCCATAGGGTCACACAGAGTCAAACATGACTGAAGCGACTGAGCATGCATGCATGCTTTGGAGAAGGAATGGCAACCCACTCCAGTATTCTTGCCTGGAGAATCCCAGATACAGAGGAGCCTGGTGGGGTGCTGTCTATGGGTTTGCACAGAGTCAGACACGACTGAAGCGACTTAGCAGTAGCAGCAGTGAGGCAAGCAGACTGAGCTTGGATTCTCTAACAGAAACACACAATGTATAGGTTTAGAAAGTCACCAGGGGGACTTCCCTGGTGGTTCAATGGTTAAGACTCTGCACTCCCAATGTGGGGCTTCCCTGGTGGCTTAGTGCTAAAGACTCCACCTGCAAGCAGGGGCCCTGGGTTTGATCCCTGGGTCATGAAGATCCCCTGGAGAAGGAAATGACTACCCACTCCAGTATTCTTGCCTGGAGAATCCAAGGGACAGAGAAGCCTGGTGGGCTACAGTCCATGGGGTTGCAAAAGAGTTGGACACAACTGAGCAACCAAGCACACACTTCCAATGCAGGGGGCCCAGTTTTG
This sequence comes from Bubalus bubalis, assembly GCF_019923935.1. Taxonomy (NCBI): domain Eukaryota; kingdom Metazoa; phylum Chordata; class Mammalia; order Artiodactyla; family Bovidae; genus Bubalus; species Bubalus bubalis. Next base: position 158,769 of record NC_059175.1, on the reverse strand, counting down.
AGCCCTGGTCAGGGAACTAGATCCCACATGACACAACTAAGAGTTCGCATGTTGCAATTAAAACCTGGTGCAGCCAAATTAAAAAAAAACAAACAATGACCTTTAATTTAAAAAAATAGAGAAAGCCACCAGGAGTCAGTGTGGCCAGTGTTCTCAGCCATCTCTACATCCCAGTTTTCTCTCCCAACAAATGCCTTTCTTTATGACTATCTTGCATATGGTCCAATATACTAGTCTTGGCTCCACTTTGACTCTAAAACTCCCCATGGCCTTTCAGCTTGACTGCCCTTAGTTAATTGGCTTCATCTGACAACAACCCTGTGATTCCCAGATGGATTAGATGCATGTAGCCTGGGCTAGTATTCAAGCTGACTTTGGCTACAGCCAGACAACTGCAATTGCCTGAGAGACCAGGATTGAGAACTGGCTAAATGAGATCAAGCCTGAGCTCCATGAGCAATAAAAAATAATTATTGCTGTTTTAAGCCATTATGTTTGGGTGACTTATTACACAGCAATAATTGGAACATATTTTGGTATTGGAAGCAAGTTGCTGCTATGACAAAAACCTAAACAGCATTACAATTCTGCTCCCAACATCTAAAGACCAAACACAGATTTCTTATTATAAATCACAGTATCACAATCATCCTTGGGTTTGATCAGCAGGCAGAAGCTGGAGGGGCCACAAAGAGCATGTCAGTGATCATCTAAAGTGGCTTTAGAGAGGAAAATGCTAGTGGGAGCTGGAGAAAACGGGACCCTTACAGGTGGTGGAAAGTTTGGAGACACTACTGTCTGTTGTAATATAGAAAAGTAGGGAACATATTTCTTAAACACGATTGTTACCAAGTCCAAGTTTGCTCTGCTTGCCCCAAGACAGGTCATTAAACTGAGAGGCGAGGTGGTGAGGCAAGGAACATGACTATTTGGAAAGCCCAGCAGACTGAGAAAATGGCAGACTAGTGTCTCCCAAAAAAAAAAAAAAAAAATCTTATTGGGTCTGGATGCTGGTTTATTTTATACAATCTGAGGGGGAGAGGTGGTGAGAAAATAAGGTAAAAAGGTCAATGATCTTGCAAACTATCTCCTTTATTAGCCAGCATCAGGGAAGGGATGTGTTCATTTCTTTTCTGCAGCCATTCACAGGTGATGGTTCCCTGTGGCAGGCCATTTTGTATGCTCACAGCTATAGACAGAGGTTATAATAATAAAAGCAAAGGTTAAAGTAAAAAGAAACAGATCCAACATGGAGTCAGAATTTGCTATTCCCTGTTACATGATGATCTGACCAACCTGCCTATTGTTATTGCTCCATTGCTAAGTCATGCCTGACTCTTTGTGACCCCAATGCAAAGAAGAGACAGCAGCTAAAAAAGGAACATTTTTGGCTTTCAGTTAAAATGTAGAGGGTATGTAAAAGAGCCAGAGTTTTCTGGGTTTGAAAATAAAAGTACTTCTCACTCTTAGCTTCTCCATAGGGCAAAATATTCTCAAATTAAAATGGCTTTCCAGCAAAGGATGAGCACAGTGTCTTTCATTAAGAGCTCAGAAATATCTAAAAAGGCACCTAGCTAACAGTTCCAAACAGATAAAATGCTTCTAAAGAGCATTATGCTGTATCTCCCTATCTCTCTTCATAAACAGTAAGAAAAAAAGATCACTTTTTTTGGTTGTTGTTATTATTTAGAAAACCTCTTAGAAAAAAGACGTCTAAGATTCTTAAGGGCAGCCTGAAAAGGCATTCATGATAGAAAAGGACATACAGGGGCCAAAGAGTTCTGTGGCCATGGCTTTTTTTCCCATGTAAGGAACTCTAGGAAATCATTTAAAAATCCTATTTTTTAGAATCAGTTTGAAGGGGAAAAAAGGAGATACATAACAATATACATCGGAGAAGGCAATGGCACCCCACTCCAGTACTCTTGCCTGGAAAATCCCATGGACGGGAGCCTGGTAGGCTGCAGTCCATGGGGTCGCTAAGAGTCAGATATGACTGAGCGACTTCACTTTCACCTTTGACTTTCATGCATTAGAGAAGGAAATGGCAACCCACTCCAGTGTTCTTGCCTGGAGAATCCCAGGGACGGGGGAACCTGGTGGGCTGCCGTCTACGGGGTCGCACAGAGTTGGACACGACTGATGCAACTTAGCAGTAGCAACAATATACATAACAATCTGATCTATATCTTTGAGTTCTGTAGGAATTAAGGCAGCCACTCAGGTGGAGGATGGTAATGGGATGCTAAGATCCCAGACTGCTCAGAACCTAAGGAATACTGACTTTCCCTGACTCTTGTGACTTCAATCAACCAAAACTTGAGCTCTGTCAACCTCTGCCCCATTTCTCTGCTCAAGCCCCTTCATGAATATGCATGTACCCTAAGCTTAAAACTTCCCCAGTTTTGCTTTGGGGAAGATCCCTGGTGTTCTCCTTGCTGCTGCAAGTAATAAGTCTTTCCTTCTCCCACTCTTTGATTTGCGTATGTCATTTGGTTTCCACACTCACTATGAAGTAAACCCAGATTTCAGATAACAGGCAGAGCTGCAAAGAAACACTGAATAGAACTAGACCCTGATCAAGGAACCCTCAATACATTTACTGCAGTGTTCAGATGCCTAGCCCACAGTTGGATATTGGATGTGGAAGACAGGTGGATTGTTTTTTTAATCCACAGATACTCAGATTGAGAAGACTCATTCTTTAAGAAGACTCATTCTTAAATAGCTGTAACTAAGAAAGCACAGGCAATGCATCTCAGTCATACCTGGAAGCCAAAGACAAAATCCTGGACTTCAAGCCTGAACCCGAATGGCATGAGATGATTGTGAGAATCTTGGGATGGAATGACCACACAGTCAGAAGCAGATTGTGGCAGTTTTAAATATGACTTTCAAAATCTTTGACATTCCTGGCATTCCCTCCTTCTCCTCAGTTTTGGCTTGATCAACTGAACATAGCAGAAGTGGCCCTGGGTCAGTTTTCAGCCCAGATCTTAAGAAATGAACAGCTTCTACTTGTTTCTGTTTCCTTTTAGATCCCACACATCAGATTTAGAGGAAGCCCCAGGCCACAGGGAGAAGTCAAGTGTATCTTACAGCAGATACCCCAAGTAAGATCTCAGCATCAGGGGCTAGACATGAAAGTAAGAAGGCTTTAAGATGATTCCAGCTCAGTTGATATCCAGTCATAACCAGATGACAGAAAATGAGAGAGACACAACTAGCTAAGCCCAGTTAGGACCCCAAAATATGTGAGGTAAGAACTAAATGAGTGTTTTTAAGCCACTAAGCTTGGAGTGATTTGTTACACAGCAAGGATATCAAACCAGTCAATCCTAAAGGAAATCACCCCTTAAATACCCACTGGAAGGACTAATGCTGAAGCTGAAGCTCTAATACTTTGGCCACTTGGTGCAAACAGGTGATTCATTGGAAAAGACCCTGATGCTGGGAAAGATTGAGGGTAGGAGGAGAAGGGGGCAACAGAGGATGAGATGGTTGGATGGCATTACTGCCTCAATGGATCTGAGTTTGAGCACACTCCAGGAGATAGTGAAGGGCAGGGGAGTCTGGTGTGCTGCAGTTCACGGAGTCACAGAGTCAGACACAACTTAGCAAGTGAACAACAGTAACAATCTATAACCAGAACAAATAATTTCAGTAGTTTATATAATACCAAATTTTTGAATGTGTGACAATGAGCATAAATAACTTTAAAAATTATAAGAAGTCACTAAAAATTAAATTAAAATGTACTAATATGATACGCTTTGGAATCAGAAAGAATTAGGTTCAAATCTTGGTTGGCAGGCTTCCCTGGTGGCTCAGTGGTAAAGAATTTGCCAGCCAATGCAGGAGACACAGGCTTGATCCCCGATCCGAGATCCCACATGCCCTGAAGCAACTAAGCCCATGCGCCTCAACTACTGAGCCTATGCTCCAGAGCCCAGGAGCTGCAACTGATGAGCCCACAGGTGTCAACTTATGCGCCACAGAGCCCGTGCTCCACAGGAGAAACTAAGGCAGGATGGAGATGGGCCGCCCCAGGGTAAAGTGATTAGAGATTCATTCCCTGTGGACTGAAACTCCAAGGGGAGAACAGCAGGACAATTAAGGAGAGGAGGCTGGGCCCTGCCAGGACCACATATTTTTCATTCTTGAATTCAGGAAGACCTCGCTGACCACACATGTGCAGAAAAGCACCTTGGATGCCAAAAGGGGGTTATTATGTTCTACCTAGACTCCTTTTCAGTAAAATCCATCTTGGCTAAGAGATGCATGCACACACATGGAAGGATCATGATATACACCAAATATGGATTGTGAACTAGGCAAATCAAAATGATCGGCCAAAGGAAAACCAGAAGAAATACCCCATAAAAGTAATTCAAACTGCCATGAGGGTGTGACTCAGTGACTCTTTCTCTCCCTGAGTCTGCCCATGTGCCTATCTACACTTACTGCACCTTTTTTCTCTAAATAAATACTTTACTTATTTCACTACTTTTCATCTTTTTGGAAATTCTTTTCTGCAAAGCCGAGGGCCAGGGCCCTTCTCACTACCACTGGTCTAGTGGCTAGGATCTGGTGCTTTCACCACCGTGACCCAGCCCAATCTCTGGCTGGGAATCCAAGCTTCCCTCCCAGCTGTTGCAGGCTGGAGCCATCTGAGATCAAAACCGCCACAATGAGAAGCACCCACAACACAGCAACTAGAGAACAGTTCACACAGCAACAAAGACCCAGCACAGCCAAAACTAAATAAGTAAATAAAATTACTCAAAAAAAACCTAGTTGGCATCCTGTTAGACGTATAACATTAGATAAGTTACTTAGCCTCTATGATTTCCAGTTTCTTTCTCATTAAAATAGTTTAAAACAAGAACACCTATTGTCTAAGGTCATTGTGAGCTTTAAAATCAGAATAAAGGTAAATCCCTTAGCCCAGTATATGGTACATAGTTGCTCAATACACAGCTATTTACAGTAGGCAGGTAGCTAGGTATGAACAGAGAAATGGGGGCAGAGGCCAGGCTGCAGGAAAGCACACATCTTGTAAGGGGGATGGGGAGGTCCTTAGGCTAACAAATGAAAGCAGAAACTTTTAAACTGACAGGAAACCATACATTTTGTGTGATAAGGCAAGAGGAGAAGGGGATGACAGAGGACGAGATGGTTGGATGGCATCACGGACTCAATGGACATGAGTTTGAGCAAACTCTGGGAGATAGCGAAGGACAGGGAGGCCTGGAGTGCTGCAGTCCATGGGGCTGCAAAGACGATGGACAGGACTGAGGGGCTGAACAACAACAACAACAAAGGGTGAAAACAATGAAAACAGTAACAGACTTTATTTCCCTGGGCTCCAAAATCACTACAGATGGTGACTGCAGCCATGAAATTAAAAGACGTTTACTCCTTGGAAGAAAAGCTATGACCAACCTAGATAGCATATTAAAAAGCAGAGACATTACTTTGTCAACAAAGGTCCATCTAGTCAAAGCTATGGTGTTTCCAGTAGTCATGTATGGATGTGAGAGTTGGACTATAAAGAAAACTGAGCACCGAAGAATTGATGCTTTTGAACTGTGGTGTTGGACAAGACTCTTAAGAGTCCCTTGGACTGCAAGGAGATCCAACCAGTCAATCCTAAAGGAAATTAGTCCTGAATATTCATTGGAAGGACTGATGCTGAAGCTGAAACTCCAAAACTTTGGCCACCTGATGCAAAGAACTGACTCATTAGAAAAGACCCAGATACTGGGAAAGATTGAAGGCGGAGGAGAAGGGGACAACAGAGGATGAGATGGTTGGATGGCATCACTGACTCGATTGACATGAGTTTGTGCAAGCTCTGGGAGATGGGGAAGGACAGGGAAGCCTGGCATGCTGCCGTCGATGGGGTTGCAAAGAGTCGAACATGACTGAGACTGAACAACAACAACAAGCCTTCAGGAGAGAAGTACCCGTCATGCACCAAGGCCATGACACTTCTGATTTAAGCTAAATAAGGACAAAAATCCCTCTTCCCCTTGGAAAAATGGAGCTGGGATGAAAATCAAGGAAGATGGCCCCCAAACTCCTCCTTCCCCAGGAATATTTTACCCCTTCATTTGTATGCCCCTCATAACTAGTTTGCAAAAGAAACAGGATGGCAGCTCCTCACATGTCTGCCCACTCTACCTCTGAGAGTGTTATCTTTGCTTAAATAAGCTCTCACTTTCTCTTTTTTTTTTCCACTTTACTTTCTTAACCTCTCTGCACTGTCTCTGAATTCCTTTCCACAAAGAAAGAACTTTACATTCACTGGGAATATCACCATTGTTACCAACATGATGGATAGACAGGCCTCTGGTAATTGTGAACTACAAACTGGCACTTGCCAAGAGCATTGCCAATGACTGAACAAGGGATTTGCCATTTGCCTCTGTGGAGACTGAACCCTGTGCTTCTGCAGCTGTTGACCTTCAGCACCCCTGAGGGAGTTGAGGGTGGAGTGAGGCACTCTGTGACCCAGGGAATATGGTGGGACAGGTCTTAGATAGTTGGATATTTTTAGGGAAAGATTTTATGATCCCAATCCCTGCATCTCCTCATATCTAGAAAAGCACTAAGGGATGAAGGGATTCTTCATGATAACATCAGATCCTTGTGACTAGGAGAAAACCTCTTATAACATAAATGCTTGATTGCATTGACATTCCCCTTCACCAAATCCTTATATATTGACTTCCCCCCACTATCTTTTCAGAGCAGTCTCTCAGAACTCTCTCAGGTGCTGCCTCCTGGGCTGCAGTCCTCATTTTTCCCCAAATAAAACTTAACAATTCTCAAGTTGTGCATCTTTTTCAGTCGACATAGTGAACAGGCCTTCTCTCATATAAGAGCTCTAACAATTCTTTTAAGTGGGCTGGCCAAGTGCCAATTTGCCTTGTGCAACACTGGTTGGAAGACTCTGGAAATACACAGTCCAAACAGGGCCTAGCCATTTGTTTGGGTCCAGATGGAAATCACTCCTGAACAGTTACTACTGGAAATAAACACACTTTCTGAACTTGAGCATTGGTGGGTATGAAAGTAAACAGGTGAGAAGCGAGCAAGGTAAAGGAGACAGACTTCTATACCACAGACAAGATCAACACTGTACAAATGGAGTCAGTTTCTAAAGAGCAGATGGAGGATCTAGTGTGATTTTTACATTAGCTACCCAATTCAGCTGTTACTGAGTCCAAGCTCACCCTGCTTGCTTCACGACAGACCAATAAATCAGAAACGAGGTGCTAAGGAGATGAATCCAACTAACCAAGAAGATGGTAGACTAATGTCTCAAAATAACCATCCTATGAGGTCTGGATGCCAGGTTCTTTTATTGATCAGAGATGCAGGGAGGTAAGGAAATAAAGTAAAAAGCCATTAATTTTGCAAATATCTCAGAATGGCAGGCCTCAGGCAGTGTATAGTGTTAGTCACTCAGTTGTACTAGACTCTTTGAGACCCCATGGACTGCAGCATGCCAGGCTCCTCTGTCCATGCAATTTTTCAGGCAAGAATACTGGAGTGGGTTGCCATTTCCTTCTTCAGGAGATCTTCCTGACCCTGGGATCAAACCCAGGTCTCGCACGATTGAAGGCAAATTCTTTACCATCTGAGCCACCAGGGGAGCTTCAGGCAGGGGATATGTTAATTTCTCCTTTCCTGCTGTCTACAGTGGACAGGGTTATGAACAAAGGCACTTTAGCTTAACAGTCAGGCAAAGGGGCAGGATTCTCTGACGTGTACCATTATGTATGATTAAATTAGAAAAGCAAGTCAAAGAAACAGTTCCAACAGGGAGTCATAATTGGCTCTTTCCTTAAACAAGCTAGTAGAACTTCAATTAAATATTGAATTTTCACAAAGTCCTGAAGTTTATGTCACAGAACATCCAAAGCAAGAAGCAGTGGGGCTCATAACATAAGGAAGCATACGATCCAGTTCGATGTTAATTTAGTCATTCTTAACATTTCTTCACTCATTCCACTTCCAGAATGTGTTCCCTTGCTGGTTTCTTTGTCTCAAGTCCCACCTAAGCTGTTACCTTTACCTCTGCCCAAGTAGAGTTTATAAAATATGATTCTAATCCTGACACTCCCAAGCTTTTAAATCTCTGGTGGGTCCCTGTTTTTTGGACAAAGTCCAAACTCTTTAACACAGTTCAGAAAAAAACTTTACAGTCTGGGCTTCAAACCCTCCAATGGTATCACATTGCTTTGAGTATGTGTTTGTGTGTTCAGTTGCTAAGTGGAGTCAGACTCTTTTTGGCCCCATGGACTGTAGCCTGCCAGGCTCCTCTGTCCATGGGATTTCCAAGGCAAGAATACTGGAGTGAGTTGTCATGCCCCTCTTCAGGTGACCTTTCTAACCCAGAGATCAAACTCACATCTCCTGTGTCTCCTGTATTGCGGGTGGATTCTTTACTGCTGAGCCACTGGGGAAGCCCTTGCTTCTAGAATGGAATACAAATTATTCCCAGCATCCTGCTAAGTCACTTCAGTCATGTCCGACTCTGTGCAACCCCACAGATGGCAGACCACCAGGCTCTGCTGTCCCTGGGATTCTCCAGGCAAGAACACTGGAGTGGGTTGCCATTTCCTTCTCCAAAGCATGAAAGTCAAAAGTGAAAGTGAAGTCACTCAGTCGTGTCCAACTCCTAGTGACCCCATGGACTGCAGCCCCCCAGGCTCCTCCGCCCATGGGATTTTCCAGGCAAGAGTACTGGAGTGGGGTGCCATTGCACTCTCCGTCCCTGCATCCTACCAGGTCCCAAATGAACTGGATCCTCTCTGACCTCACCTCTCCCCACGTTCTTTCTCCCCTCCCTCATTCAATTCCAGACACACTGACCATCTTCTTTCCCTAACATGCCTCAGAGCCTTTGCACTGGCTCTCATCTCTGCTTAGAGAATTTTTCTTGAGTTCTTTGCATAGCTGATTCCTTCTTAAACCTTCCGAACCACGCAATCTGTTACACACACATCAAAGAGTCAGCTGACTTTCTTAACTGTGTTGCACAGGAGCCATTTCTGACTCTGCTCCAGAGAAGACAATTCTGACTCCATGTTGGAAACTGTTTCTTGAACTTGCTTTTCATCACGTTTGTTACTATAATCCTCCATAATGGCTTGCCTCAAAGGACCCTGCCCCTTTGCCTGACTGTAAACTGAAGTGCTTTGTTCACCTCATAGAGAGATAATCTGACCCTACCCACCTGTGTACAGCTACAACAACAACAACAAAAAAAGAGATTAACACACCCCTTTCAATGGCTAACCCTTCTTAGAGATGTTTTGCAAGACTAAAGACCCTTTTTACTTTACTTCTTCACTGTTTCTCCCTCTCTATTCTGCCTTTTCACTTTGGTTCCTCATTGCTTTTCTCTCTAAGACTCTGTAACAGAAACTAGTATCCAGACCCCAACAAGATGGTTACTCTGAGACATTAGTCTGCCATCTTCTTGGTCAGCAGGCTTTCTGAATAAAGTCATATTCTTTGTCTCAACAGCTCACCTCTCGGATTCACTGGCTTGTGGTGCAGCAAGCAGAGTGAAATTGGACTCAGTAACAAAAGCACTTATTATAAGCTGTAATTATCTCACTTCTTTATCTGCAGGCCCCATGAATGCAGGAATCCTATCAGCCAGGGTCACTGCATTATCCTCAACTCAGGAACAGTGCTTAGCATACAGTATGTGCTCAAAAATTTTGTTGGGCATGAATGAATTTCCATTTTCTAGACTTGAAATCAGACAGCTTAGGAGATTCACTTAAAGCAGCAGTGAGCCAAGTCTGATTTTGAAATCCAGGATCTAGACCAGTGCTGCTCAAAGCAGCAGGTCAACAAACAACTTGTTACTGGTATAAGCCTAAGGCAGTGACAGATTGTGCCCAAATGGGGAACAATACAATGCTGCCTTCATCAAGCTTGTGCGTGATTGTTCAGTCGCTCAGTCATGTCTGACTCTTTGCAACTCTCTGCACTGTAGCCTTCCAGGTTCCTCTGTCCATGGGATTCTTCAGGCAAGAATACCGGAGTGGTTTGCCATTCCCTCCTCCAGAGAATCTTCTCGACCTAGGGATGGAACCCACATCTCCTGTGTCTCCTGCATTGCCGGCAGATTCTTTGCCATGGAGCTGTCACACGAGTGTATGTTCCTCGGTTCTTTGTCTCATCACAACAAAGATTTGGAGCAACGGACATTAAAGCCCTAGGCGCATCACAGCTCTCGGGTCTTGGACAAACCGTGTTACAGCTCTTAGGCAAATCAGTGTTACAGCTCCATTTTATTTATGAGATAGCAGGAGAATCCAAGACTCGAAGAGAAGAGAGTGGAGGAGTGCGTGGGGAGGGAGAAAGAGAGAGAGACAGCGAGCGAGAGCGCGCGCATGCACGCGGGAGAGAGAGTCCCAGAAAAAGCACTTTGGCTCCTTCTTTTATATGTTTTTTCTTCCACCTGGGCCTGCCCTATGCAAATTGGGCTTAGCCAGGAGTGCTGTTTGTTCTGTTTGTTCTGCCTGAAGTCTTCACTCTGGTCCTCGGACCTTCCTTTGACCTTCCTTGTCTTTTAGCCACCGCCATTTTGGACTCCTTTTCCCTATTCTACCTACCTAACAGAGCCATCAGGGAAGCATGTTGAGCACGTCTTGCTATGAAAAAAAATATCCACTGAACCAGAAACAGTGTGCCTAGCAGTGTAGCTGATGTACATTCTGCAGTAAGCTCCTATCACATTGGGAATTCATCACAGACAGGTGGGGCTGGCACCCACCTGTGCCCCACACTTAGATTAGCATTAGTCTGGTGACCACACTGAACTCCTTACTCTTCACGTCTTAGCCAATAACTTCCTATGAAGCACCTGGTTTATTCCTTGCTCCTGCTTCCTCTCATCTGTGGGCTTGTGCACAGGAAGTGCCTGATCATTTGTATTGCAGATGAAGAGAATATTGAGAAGGTTTTTTCTTTCTTCTTTTAATCCTGCTTTTCAAAGACAGCAAATAAACCTTTTTTTTTTTTTTTAATAATTCCCCAGTTTTGGAATTTTCACGAGGCTCCAATCTTCAGAAAGCTATTCTTGCTGGCTAGCTGGCTAAGCTCTCAGTCAGAGCTCTGATTTCTGAAGCAGAACTGTGCAAACTATTCTTATTATACACACTGGCCTCACAGCCTAAGGCAGTGACAGCTTTAAAAATCTTGTGATGCTGGGGCCTGTCCTTAAGTGCTCTTAATCTCTCATTATACTGGTGCAGAGCTCCCTAACCAGAGCCTGCCCCTCCTTTTGATCACTGTGGACTTTCTACACATGCTTTCTCTTCTAAAACACACACACACACACATACACACACACTCCATGTCAAGGTAGCGTGCCAGTAAGAAAGATTTGCTCATTCAAATATTCAGTGAGAGCTTCCTCTGTGTGAGGAATCGTCTTAAGGATTAAAAGATATAGTCCTTGCCCTCTGGGATCTTTCTGAGCTGAGTGAAGAAGTCAGATGAAATATGACGCAAATAGTATCATGATGCATGCTATGAACAAGGATCCTAAAGTTTTCTAAGATAGCCAAACAGGCACCCTAGTCTAGTTTGCTTGTGTTCACCAGTAAGAGCAACGTGACTGCTAAACCACAGTTGTTTCCCACTCTTGGCGACCCTACAGACTATAGCTTACCAGGCTCCCCTATCCATGGGATTCTCCAGGCAAGAATACCAAAGTGGGTTGCCATGCCCTCCTCCACGGGATCTTCCTGACCCAGGGATCGAACCCGAGTCTCTTATGTCTTCTGCTTTAGTGGGCAGATTCTTTACCACTAGGCCACCTGGGAAGTCAGAAGAGACATTTAAACAAAGACTTAACTATCAGCATGAATGCTCTGTCCTTCTAATAGTCACCAACAAAGCTCTCATGTGTCAAGCACTTTAGATGTAGGAAGTCACTTCATTTTCACAAAGGCTGAAGAACCATTTATTTTTGGGCTTGCCTCCCAGCTTGTGGGATCTTAGTTCCCTGACCAGGGATTGAACTTGCACCTCTGACAGTAAAAGGGCAGCAGAGTCCTAACCCAGAGATTTGAGAGTCATTTTTATCCTCATTTTACAGATGAGGAAACCAAGACATTGAGAGGAAAAACTGCCACTCCAAAGTTTCACAACCAATTAGAGATCAGGACCTAGCCCTGTTGGATTGTGATATCTAGATTTTAACCATTGCACTCTGCTCTAATTTTGAAAAAGCTTTGATGAATACCCCTGCGTAGGTGTCCCAGGCGTGGAAGAGACCCATCTGTAATTAGAGTTGGCCCTGATTAAACACAGTGTTAGGAAATACATGATGGCTCCCAGGCCATATGTTCTTCTCCCTCATAAAGTACAATGATTCACTCCTACTAAATTGCCTTCGTTGCCAATAACTCTTGGTTGCTGGAAGTTTCTAGAAGAATGAGAGTTGCCAGGTTGCATCTGAAGGACTTAAACCCAAACTCATCCAGTCTAATTATTTGTGAGCCAACTTTCTGGATGAGACTCCATGTTAGGCTTGTGGATACTAAGCAGGATAAGCCACAACCCAAGCCCTTGAAGAGTTCATCAGGTATTAAATAGACAGGAGAGTAAATGGATCACTATATTATTATGCAATGAGTAGTGAAGACTGAAGCCTGTACAGGGACTGGAAGTAGCAAAGAGGAAGTCTTTCCAAAGGAGGGGATTTCTGGGTTGGGTTTTAAAGTATAAATAGGTGGTCAATAGGAACTCAAGAAGAGAGGCTATACATGCAGAGCGTTGGGCAGCAGCATGTACTCGGTTTGCTACAAGCAGTTTTGTCTTATCAGAGTATATAGCGAGGGTTGCGCAGATGCAAGAGATACAGCTAAAGAGGTTCCCAGCATCACGATGTGTCTTATGCCCTAGGATGGGATTTTATCCAGAGGAATGCACCATGGGACAGGCAAGGTTCTAAGCCCCGAAGATAAAACTGTCTGGTGTGCTTTGGAGAAAACTCATTCTGGCATCTCTAAGGAGGGCAGATGGGATAAAGCCAGCCAAGAGGCAGGAAGGACCTTTAAGAGTATAAATGTGAGACGCAGAGGCTGGTGCTCAGGCGAGAGCATTGAGGTTAGACAGGAAGGAATAGATATGAGGATAACAGCAAAAGGACGGGCTGAGTGGCTGATGCGGACTGTGTGGGAGAGAGAGGAGTCCAGGATGACTCCCAACTCTCTGTGTTGGGCGAGCGGGTGGAAGCTGGTACCACCAACTGAGGCAGGGCCTTCAGGAAAGTGAACAGGCAAGAAAGGAGGTGGTAGGAGGATGATGAGCTCCTATCTGAACTTGTTGAGGTTAATGAGCCAGGGGGTGGGGATCAGCAGGCAGAGCAGAGCTCCAGAGAAAGGCACTTCCCTGTTCCCACAAGGAAATACACAGGAGGACCTGTCCCTGGGCAGGGCAGGAGTATGTGACACCCTAGCTGGGGAAGCCTCTAAAATGCAAACCATCAACTACTGAAACCTATGACAAAGCCTGCATTACATCTCCCATCTGAGGAGAGGATGATCCTGGAGGATCAACAGGCCAAGGCAGAACTCCTAATTTTTCATCCATTTACTCCTCATGACCCTTTTCTTTGAAAGTGACACTACATACACCCCAGAGCTCAAGCCCAAACCATAAAACTTACCCTTCAAGCCTCCCTTTTCCTTCTCCCTATCCACTTCCATCTAATTTATCCTCAACTACCACTCTGTCTCAAACAGCCCATCATTCTCGATCCCTCATACTGTGTTAGTATTTTCATAGCATTTATACTATCTAAAATGAAAGTCACTCAGTCATGTCCAACTCTACACAGTCCATGGATTTCTCCAGGCCAGAATACTGGAGTGGGTAGCCATTTCCTTCTCCAAGGTATCTTCCCAACCCAGGGGTCCAATCCAGGTCTCCCACATTCCAGGCGGATTCTTTACCATCTGAGCCACCAGAGAAGCCCAAGAGTACTGGAGTGGGTTGGCCTATCCCTTCTTCGGCAGATTTTCCTGACCCAGGGATCGAACCAGAGTCTCCTGCATTGCAAGTGGATTCTTTACAAGCTGAATTATCAGGGAAGATCCATACTATTTAAATATACTTTCAAAGTTATATTCTCGAACATACTACTATATAGCAGCCTCCTTGTTTACCGTCTATGTCCCCCAGTAGAGTATAAGCTCCAGGACAGTGGGGGCTTTGTCCTGATCTTCACTGTATCCCTCACTGCTAGAACTGTGCCTGGCACACTGTAGGAGCTCCATAAGCATTGGTTAAATGAAGTTGTTGATTGGAGCACTTCTCTCCCTCTTTGCTGCCACCACAGATTCAAGCTTATCCTCCCCTACAGTTCCCAGAGTGCTCTGGGAGCTCCCTACTTCACTATAGACTTGGTAACTGATTCCATGATTCCAGAAGCTTGAGGTGACCAGTCTTTACAAGTCATGGCACGTCTCCAATCCACCCATTTTTCACAAAGCAGCCCTCAGAGTAGCCTTCTATAATCATAGGTCATGTGACTCCCCTGCTTAAAGTCCTCCAGAGGTCCTCCAAGCCCAGCACACCCATGTCTCCAACTCCACTTCTAATCACTTTACTTCTTGCTCTCTACTCCCCACATTCTGCTTCTGTCTCTCCAACCAAAACTACCTTTAGCAGCATCTACAACTCTGTCCTCCGGAGCAATTTACAGGAATCTCAGCTCATATGCCATCTCCTCAGAGAAGCCTTCTCTGACAATCCAAACTAAAATGCAGCCCTCCTCTTCTCCTGAAACCCCAGGCACCCTCCAGCACATTATCCTGGTTATTTCCTTCACATCACTTATCACAGCATATTCCTGTTTGCTGATTTAACTTATTGTTTCTCTCTTTCTTACCTCCCCCTCAGCCAGCATGTACTGCAGTATTCAGAACATAGTCAAAACTCAATTAATATTTGTTGGACAGAACTGTGTTTCCACTATCATGATGGTGATTATGGTGATGCCGATGACGCTCATACAAATGATGCTCCGCATGGTGAGATGCTGGTTTGATTCTGTAGATTCAAGGACTGACTGGAGCTTGTTCTTAACCATCTAATTAGAGACAGAATCCATTGTTACAAGCTTGGTCTGGGCTTTGAAGCTAGAATGTGTGTGTATTTGTGTGTGTGTGTGTGTTTTCTTCATACCAGGAGACCCCATAATCATCACTAGGTACCACCTACCACCTGTCTCCATGGAGACACACTCATTAAAGCAGGATGAGGGTGTGTCAGGTCACCTCTATCATGGTGCATGATGGGGTGGATTGTTTTCAGGAGACAATACATATTGAGACAGGAAGTGCTCAGGTCAAGGACTTCTCTTGGGGGCTTCCCTGGTGGTCCAGTGGTTAAGAATCTGCCTTGTAATGTAGCGGACACCAGTTCAATCTCTAGTCTGGGAATATCCCACATGCTGCAGGGCAACTGAGCCCTTGTTCCACAATTACTGAGCCCAGGCTCTGGAGCCTGGGAGCCACAACTACTGAAACCCATGAGCGCTACAGCCTGTGCTCTGCAACAAGAGAAGCCACCACGATGAGAAGCCTGTGAAACATAAGTAAAGAGTAGCCCCTGCTTGCCACAACTACAGAAAGCCTGCTCACAGCAACAAAGACCCAGCACAGCCAAATTAAATAAACAAATATTAAAAAAAAAAAAAAAAAAAAGAACTTCTCTTGGACCCTTTAGATTTTCCTTGCAGCTCCTGCACTTACTCTGCCAGGATGGGTGCTGAGGACATGCTAGGGAAAAGAGAAAAATGCAGTGAACCCAAAAACCTGAGGGAGGGATTGGGGCCGACAGCCGAAGGGGCTGCAGAAGATTCTGGCCAGAAACTGAAGCAACATGACCTGTCAGTTTCAGTAACACTGGAGAAAACTTAAAAGAAAAACATAGTGGAACTTACCTCCTATTAGTCCTAAAAAAGGGATATATGTTAATGAACTTTAATTCAGAGAGGGAAGAAATCTCAAACAATTGTTTCATTTTGCGGATGAGTAACTTGAACCCAGAGAGGAGAAAGGACTTTCCCAGGGTCATACAGAAATTCCAAGGCTGATCTAAGACTAGAATTCTACTTGTATTTGAAAGTCAAGTGTTTTTCTCACACGTGAGTGACATCACAAATGTAAGCCTAATGTTAAAGCTAAATTAAACTAAGCCATTCATGTATGGCCACAGAAACTAGCAAAAGCCTGTATCCAAATTCCTATGACTCTCATTTCCAGCTCGCTTTCCTTCTGGTCCATGGGCAGCCTATCACAAGGCAAAGGTGTCACTTCCCCTTTGACTTCCAAGCTGATGCCACGAAATAAGGCCTGAACCAACGAAAGATGTCTGTTGGTAGACAACAGAGTATGCACACTAGGCTTAAGCAGACAGTGAATCATATTAGATAGTGAACACTCCTTGGAACCATGTCAACCCGAAGTCATGGCTCTCACTTAAAAAAAAAAAAAAAAGTGGGAAAACAGGACTATTCAAGCGTAAGAGAATTCTAGATAGAATTCTGCATTGCAGGTGGATTCTTTACAAGCTGAATTATCAGGGAAGATCACCTCAGGGGTGTGTGTGTGTGATGGGGGGTGGGGGAGGTTAAAGTCTACTACTCAAGGTTCTAAGTTACCAGGTCACATATCTGGGAGCTCAGAAAAATGTATCTACTAAAAATACACATAAAAATATATTTCTAAATAATAAACGTGGAAACAGGGATCAAAATAACAAAAGATAAGGAACTGCAAAGCACCAATCAGACCTGGAATCCAATTCTAAGTAATTACCTTGGACAAAGAGTCTAGATATTTAACCTTTCTCCCTTATCTTTACAATAAGCATAATGATGGCAATAAAAACACAGTCATCCTTTGCCGATCACTTCCTATTGGACAGATAATGAGGTAAGCATTTTACATGCGTTCTTCCATCTCAGTCCTCATCCCTATCCTATTTTTTAGGCATCATTATTCCCAAGGAGCGGAGAAGGCAATGGCACCCCAGTCCAGCACTCTTGCCTGGAAAATCCCATGGACAGGGGAGCCTGGTGGGCTGCAGTCCATGGGGTCGCTAAGAGTCGGACACGACTGAGCGACTTCACTTTCACTTTTCACTTTCATGCACTGGAGAAGGAAATGGCAACCCACTCCAGTGTTCTTGCCTGGAGAATCCCAGGGACGGGGGAGCCTGGTGGGCTGCCGTGTATCGGGTCGCACAGAGTCCGACACAACTGAAGCGACTTAGCAGCAGCAGCAGCAGCATTCCCAAGGAGAATCAAAGAGATGAAGTAACTTGCCCAAATTTATAATCAATTTGTAGAACCAAGAAGTGAACAAGTTTGAATTTTTAATCATTATATTTCAAAGGGTGATGAGGATTAAACTTAAGTTAAAATTTAAGAAAAGCAACTTGTAAAGTGCTAGCTCTTCGTATCTGCTCCCTAAATGATGGTTTGTGTCCCTTCCAGTTCTTATTCACAATCCTTGTCATAATCTCCACAAAGAAGGTGCAGTAAGGCTCAGTCCTCCATTGCCAACTCTCAAACCATTTACTGCCACAGTCACTAAATTCCTGATCAGCTAATTGGGGAAGGGGAGGCCAGGAGAAGACCCTCCCCCGCAAGCTGTCCCTTCCCATTCCAGAGGACTCAGAACCTAGAAGGCACAGGGGAAGGAGTGCAAACAAGGGCACTTTTTTCCCTGGGAGTTAGTCTTCCCTTTGGAAGAAGGGAGCTGAGGGGACTTGGAACCGCAGCAAAGGGCGCGTTTTCTGCAAGTGACAACTTCTCAGATCCTGTCTCTTCTTCAAAATGAGTGATAAATAATTGCACACACTTCACAAAGATACTGAATTAAATAATTCCCCAAAAGTGCTTAGCAGAGTGCGCATGACTGTTGGTAGAATGGTTACTGAATGGTAAACATTCAGTAAATGGTACTTATTGTTATTGCCATTACTATGACTATTATCATCATCCCAACTCCAGCATTCGAAGTGTCTATTAAGCCAGCGGATTTCTTCGTGAATAACTTTAATTAACAAATGTATTCACCAGCACTTTTTAAAGAGCGACTCTAGAGCCCTGTACTTATAGCGTTTTTTCTGGCACACTGACCACATTTTCTGCCTCCAGGGGAAGTCTGCAACTTGCAGGACAGCCATGACAGCACCAGCAAAGAGTTCCTTCCCCTTCTCTCGCCACTGCCGGGCGAGGCTAGCGAGTTGGACTTCCGAAGCCCGCCCACATCAGTCTCCATTGGTTGCCTCGTCGCTGGCGTGATTAAAGCCCCGCCCCCTTCTCTCTGGGCCCACTCTGAGGCCACCTACGGAAGCACAGGGGCCTCGGAGGACGGCCCGCCATGCATCCTGGGTTTTGTAGTACATCTACAGGACTGTAGCCTGAGAGTGGGTCCTCGCCACTTGGGAAACTACAATCCCCAGCAGCCGGGCGGAGAGCGGAGGGAGGGGGGGCTTGCATCACGTGGGAGCTGGGCCTGGGCGGGCTGGTTCTCGGTGCGGCGGCGGCGGCTCAGGGGACCGGGGCCTTTTGTTTGGAGCGGCGGCGGGGGCCCCGGATTGGCGAGGCCGGCGGCCTGCCCCTGCTTGCTCGGTCCCGGCCGCCCCTCGAGGGGGTGGGGGGGCCGCCCCTTGGGCCGGGCCTAGCTTTAGGCGCCGCCGCCCCGCCCTTGGCCCGCCCAGCCCGGCCCGAGGGGAGGAACCGGCCCGGCCTCCCCGCGCGGCCCAGAGCCACCTCTGGAGTCGTAGCTACTGCCCTCCGCGCGCCGGACTAGAGGCTACCCCTCGCCCCTCAGGCAGACGCCATGAAGATCAAGGATGCCAAGAAACCCTGTAAGATGGGGGTTTGGGTTCGTCGGGTTGGGAGAGCACATCAGGCCGCGTCTCGAAAGCCCTTGGCCGGGCGGCCTGCTTCGAAACGGGTTGCTCCCGCCGGCACCGCGCGGGATGGGGGCGGAGGGACGTTTTCAGCACCAGGTTCCAGGCTCTCTTCCCATCCCCCTAAGCTCGACTGGCGAGCGCTTGCCGCCCCCCTGGCATTTTCTCGCACTTCCTCCCTGAGATCTGGGAGGTGCAAGCGGGAATTTTTGTTTCGGGGTTTGGCAGGCAAGATTAGAGCTACCAGTCCGCGCTCCCAGCTTCCTCTGAAGTAAAGCTGCAAACTGGTGGTCACGGCTGTCAAATTGCGCGGGGACATTTATAACTTTTTTTTTTTTAATCTCTGAGTTTTTTGCTTGTGTCCTTGAAATCCACGGTTCCCGGGAGTTGTCACTGTTGTTATAATTAGAGCTTTTAAACACACGCGCGTGTAACCTACCGGTGGGTGATTACCATAGTGTGCTTTTATTTAGAATGACAAATAGTTCTTCGTTGTTAAAAGAGCAAAACTACCGGTATTCCCGCCACTCAGAGCAGACCTCTAAGAATGTTTTGGTGACTACTCATATAGAGATTTTTTAAGACTATAGAGCATGTACTTAAAATTTTTTTCCCCATATTTAAAGAGAGTAGGTCGCTTTTATTTGCTTCCTTTTATTTTTAGACTATTTAAAACTTCTATAAATGCCTAATTTAATCACTCAGCCATTGTCATACTTGAAATCCATTCTTCAGGGCCACTAGGAATACGGGATGCATGCCTCTGTCTTAGAAATGTATTGGTATTTTGCCATTTTACAGTGTCATGTGATTCTCTTAACAGTTCTAGGAAATCTCTTGCTGTAAAAACGGAGCGCGATCTTGCCTTTTACCGCCCCTCCGGTTTTTTGAAAACCTCCGTGGAGAGTCAACATACCAAAGCACTCTGAAATCTGCTTATTGTCATTTAAATGTGAGATAATTTAGTTTTAATTTAATGCTGAGGAAATTGAACTTACTGGGCACCAGAGTAACTTTTCCGAGGCTGCACCGACCTACTCTATGCTAAATGAGGTTCGATGCCCTCGGGCTCCTGACTCGTAGTCCTGCGGTTTTTTTTTTTGTTTGTTTGTTTTTTTGTTTTTTTGCACCTGTAGGGCATAGTCTGAATACTTAGGGAAGCACAAACCTTTCTGATCTAGTAGTTTTATCTGCCAACTAAAACACGTTGGGTTTTTTTGTTTTTTTTTTTTTAAATGTTTATTTGGCTGCTTTGGGTCATCATTGCAGCTGGGTCTTAAGTTTCCCAAGCAGGGGTTGGACCCTGGCCTGCTGCATTGTGGGTGCAGAGTCTTAACCACTGAGCCACCAGCGAAGTCCCCTAAAACATTTTTTAAACAATGATTTTTTTAAAAGCATGGTAGATAAAGAGTTCTCCTTCATCAGTGTATACAATAGTGATGTGAAGGCTTTAATGACAGTAATATAGAAACACTTCTAATTTAACATTTGCTAAATCAAATGAATCTTAAACAGATGCTGTAAAGTAGAACAGTTGGACATCTTCCTTCAACACATACGTTTTCTCAGCCTGTTTTAGAATTTCCATTTAGGAAAGTGAGTTTAGCCATGACAAGCATATATTCTGACCCCGTGGTATTTTATTTTTGCCACAACAACAGTTTGATTACTTAGATTGGGCAAACTTGTAATCAGGTGTGGATACCATCTCTGTCAAAGGTGTTTCATATTTAGCAAAGATGATAATTTAGAGTTTATAAAATAAACAGGTTTGAGGACTAATACCTATTTTTATGTGTTTATTTTTTATCTTTTAATTTTTTTGTAGTGGGGTATAACCCTCTGACAAAGTTGTGGTAGTTTCTGGTGCACAGCAGAGCAGCTCGGCCATTCTCCCCCAAACCCACCTCCCATCTAGGCTGCCGCATAACGTTGAGCAGAATTCCATGCCCTGTACAGTAGATCCTTGTTGGTTATCCATTTTAAATACAGCAGTGTGTATGTGTCCATCCCAAACTCCCTAGGAATCCCTCTCCCCCTTCCCTGGCAACCATAAGATCACCTAGTTTTTTAGAAGTAATTTACTTATTACTACGTTGTGGTACATTGTGAGACCATTA
Organism: Bubalus bubalis; assembly: GCF_019923935.1. Classification (NCBI taxonomy): domain Eukaryota; kingdom Metazoa; phylum Chordata; class Mammalia; order Artiodactyla; family Bovidae; genus Bubalus; species Bubalus bubalis. Next base: position 137,674 of record NC_059175.1, on the reverse strand, counting down.
ATTATGCTGAAAAAGTCAGTTAATATGATTTAGAAGCCTGAAATAACATTTCCAGTTTCTAATATGCGGAAGATGACTTTACTGTCTACTCAGTTCTTTACAATAAAAATAAAGAACGTCTTGTTTTTGTGCCGTGGTAAAGAAAGTATTTCAACTATGAACTGTTGTGGATAAATACATACATACATACATACATACATATATATATCTGGAACGTATTATTTCTTTTCTTTGTTTTTTGGCCCAAGCTGCACAGCATGTGGAATCTTAGTTCCCAGACCAGGGATGGAACCCTTGCCTCCTGCATTGGGAGCTTCGAGTCTTAAGCACTGGACGCCCAGGGAAATCCCTGGACAGTATATCTGATGTTTCAAACCACTTGGGTTAGCTAAAGAAATATTTATTTTGTTTTGTTTTGAGTTCCTGTGTAGGGCTTCTTTCTTTGATTATAACTTTAGTGAGCACCTGGTATGTAAGGCATGTGTCCATGCGTTGCGTTGTTTACTCCTTAGAGGGGCACTAATAACTCATGGGGTGTGTCTCATACTAGGTAAGCAAGCGACTTTGGTGTGGCACACTTCCTTAACAGTTAGATAAGTGTTAGAAAACATTGGTTTTTTGATGCATCACTAATAATATACCAGCTTATAAACCACATGCATGTATTTAAGCAGAAAAGAAGAAAAGGAATTCATCTTCTAGATTGTATAACTAAAGGGTGAGCATTTGATATTGTGTATTAATTTAACTCCAGGGGAAGGATGAAGTGAAACATTAATGAAAATTTTTTGCTAAAACCAAAACGATGGCAATATTTGCTTTACCTTTACTTGTGTTCTTCACTCTACTTAAATAATAGGTAATAAAGGTCTAAACAGTGGTGGTCCTCTGTATCTCAGCTCATGTAACTTTCTAAGTTAAGGGTCAGCCTTTGTTTTGGTTACCTGTATGGCATGCAACATGATTAACAAGGTGATAATAAAAGTTTTATATATAAAGGAATTCCCTGGCTGTCCAATGGTTAAGATTCTGAGCTTTCACTGCTGTGGGCCCAGGTTCTGTCCCTGGTTGGGGAACTTAAGAGCCCACCTGCTGCAGGACAACTAATCCCACACCCCGCAGAGAAGACCCAGTACAGTACATCCCCCCTGCCCCCGCCCCGTTTATATACATATTATAATGTGGTGCGGTATAGGTTTGTATGCGTGCTTTGCGGATCCAAGCAGTCAGATACCTGAAGGTTCTGTCGAGACCAGAGAGAAGTATGTAGCATATGTGTGCTGTTTGCTTCTGTGTAATTTGGCCTGTTTATAAACTGAGTCACTACTTAGGAAGAATCACTTCAAATGGATGGTAAGGTGCAGTTGAAGGTGATAGTTTCTGATATCCCCTGAGATGTCACTAATTTATCAAAATGGGGAATATCTTCTGAAGCTTGTCTGAGGAATTATAATACTGAAGGTGTGAAAATGGCTTATTTTCTTAGTCTGTCTTAAAACAGCACTTTTATTTGGAATGATTCTTGGGAAGAGTGAAATGCCTTTTATTCAAGAACTTGAGCCATATCTGGAATTTACTAGTGCATGTGTCCAGTTTAGAATTTTGTTCCTTAAAACAATCCACTAATGCTTTGAACATTTTCAGCTTTTGCCTTCTCTTTCTGCTAAAGAACAATTAAATCTAGTTTGGCATAGTATCCCTTTGGGCTAAAATCTGCATGGGGCCAGTCGCAATTAAATAGCTCTTTAAGGCTTCTCCCCTACCCTTACCAACACTTAAGGAAAGACCAAACTTTTATTTAGTTAGTTAGTTTTGGCCACACCAAGCAGCTTTTTGCTTTGCTTTGGTTCCCCAACCAGGAATTGAACCCTGACCATGGCAGTGAAAGCTGGGAATCCTAACCATTTGGCCACTAGGAAACTCCTGCACAGCTTGTTGGAAATGAACAGTCTGCCCTTGTAGCTAGAATATCTTCTGTTTAATTATCTGAAAAGACATTCAGTTTTCTTCTTTTGCATACATAATCTGCCTGGTAGGTAGCACTCTGCTTAAGGTGGTTCTGGATATTTTTGTTACTTATGGGGGACTGATAGAGCAGTTCTCTTGGGCTTAGGTCAGAAATAGAGTAGAAGCTCCTGTTTTTTGGAGGGTCACAAATAGATCTTGAGAAATTCTAGGAAATGCTCAAAAGACTGGAGAAGGTAATGTTTATTTGCCATCATCAGAGGAGTGATTTATATTTATAGATTGTGTATTTTGTTCATTAGATGTGTATTTTGGTTCCTCCCCCCCCACCCACCCCCCCCACCCCCCGACAGTGGAGAGTTTTATTCCCAAAAGAATGAGAAATGCTTAGGCTATATGTAGGAAGTAGGATGCTTTTGCACTGTAACCTACTTTTAACCTGTCTCTAGGCTAGAAGCAACAAAGCTATTGATAGATTTGCCTGATTTCTTTAGAAAGTGATATTTTTCTTACCTCTTGGAGCTATCAGTAGGCCTGTGGTTGTACTTAACTTTGTAGTTTTATTGCAAGTAAAGAAACTTTAATTTCGTGGCCATTCTCCCTCTCCCTTTGGTTAATGACAAAATAACCAGCTTAAATATTTGCTTTAATGGCACTGGCAGTTAGATCACTTGCTAGAATGAAAGGAGTGGATCATAATTAAGAACATGTATTTTCTGTATTCTGATGGCCTCCTCCATACTTTTTGAATGGTGATTGCTTCTTTGGCATAAGGAAATAAATTCTAGAACTCTGCTGAACTGAAGGGATCTCTGTGCAGGAAAGCAGGGAGCTATCATGTTCTAGTTTGTATGTTATGGTTACTAAAACGTCATGATCTGCATTATAGCGTCTCCAGTTACCCCTCCTTTAAGAGCTGACTTTATTTTTTTTACTTATTTAAGATGGCCTCCATTGCTAGCCACCTGACAAAACTGAGAAAATTTAGTTTCTTCAGCATCTTAGTTGTTTATACAAATCTATAGGTGACAAGAGCATAGTGCCTGAACAGAGAAATGTACAGAATCCTTTCTCATTGAGTTGATGTTCCCAGTTTCTAACGGTACACTCATATCAAGTAAATATGAATGCTGAAGAAACAGTAGAATTTTAGAGGGAACTACTTATCCTTGACAACTTATGCATAATGAACTGTTAAATACCTGCTGTTAGGCATTTTGTAATCTATGTATCTTAACTATGAAATTAGTTTTCGTTCACTGTCATGATGATTAAGATTCCAGAGAAGAGAAAGAGACCTTAAGGAAACTAAGGTTTTGACAGGTTAGTGGTTTCTCCAGTGTCATACAGCCCAGTTAGTAAGAGTACCAAGTCCCAAATCCAGATGATGCTCCCTACCCAAGTGTGCCTGTCTCCAGGTAGGTTTGCCTTCAACGTTATCAACAGCTAATTTTTATTAACCAGAGGCCCTTAAAGAAGCCTAGTAAGTTTAATGGGCAAAGGAAAAAGTTTCTTATAAGGAGGTTCTTTTCTCTTGGGTTACTTGACATGATTCTAGACCAATTTTATTACATTAAAATCTTTTTACAAACATTTTCAAAAGGTGATGACATACTACTAAGACAAAATTGGTCCTATTTTTTGTCTTAATCTCCTGGAGCACATGATAAGTATATAATAAATGAAAAGAAATGCCTACTTGTGACAGGTGTGTGATGTATGGTTTCTGCCATACATCAGCATGGATTACCCATAGGTATACATATGTCCACTCCCTCTTGAGCCTCCCTCCCACCCCTCTAGATTGTCACAGAGCAAGAATTAAAAGGTCCTTGGGATCCAGGAATCCTAGGTTTCAGGGTTTTTAGAAAATGCACAGAGTAACACTTTAAAGGGAAAAGGGTGAGTTGCATATGGAAGATGTGTCTTACCTCATAAGTTGACTGAGTGCGTGGTTCGCAGTAAATAAAGTTTGTGGCTAATTAACTAGTTCCTCATTTGTATTTCCAAAATCAAGATATATATTTTAATTTTTTATCCACAGCTTTCCCGTGGTTTGGCATGGACATCGGGGGAACTCTGGTAAAGCTATCATATTTTGAACCTATTGATATCACAGCAGAGGAAGAACAAGAAGAAGTTGAGAGCTTAAAAAGTATCCGGAAATATTTGACTTCTAATGTAGCATATGGATCCACTGGTATTCGGGATGTACACCTTGAACTGAAAGATTTAACACTTTTTGGCCGGAGAGGGAACTTGCACTTTATCAGATTTCCAACCCAGGACCTGCCTACTTTTATCCAAATGGGAAGAGATAAAAACTTCTCAACATTACACACGGTGCTATGTGCTACAGGAGGTGGTGCTTACAAGTTTGAAAAAGATTTTCGCACAGTAGGTATTTCACTCAGAGGCAAAAATTGATACCCGTTCTCTTCAATTTTTAAAATATGAGGCTTGGTTTCTGTCTGGTATGTTCCTTGGACTGGTTCTCTGTGCTGATGCAGAGGAAGTATATATTCTTGACTTGCCCTTTTTTTTTTTTTTTTTTTTTAAATTTTTAATAGGATATTTGCTTTACAATGTTGTGTTGTTTTCTGTCATACATGAGCATGGATTCCCCATAGGTGTACATATGTCCACTCCTTCTTGAGCCTCCCTCCCACCCCTCTAGGTTGTCACAGAGCACCAGGTTGAGCTCGTGTTGTAGAGCAAATTCCTGCTGGCTATCTGTTTTACATTGGCATGGTAAAGAATCCGCCTGCCAGTGGAAGTGATGCAAGAGATATGGGTTCAATCCCTGGGTTGGGAAGATCCCCTGGAGTAGGAAATGGCAACCCACTCCAGTATTCTTGCCTGGAAAATCCCAGGGACAGGAGCCTGGCAGGCTGTGGTCCATAGAGCTGCAGAGGCAGAGGCGACAGCACGCACACAGTGCACGTGTTTCATTGGAGCTCTCTCAGTTCTTCCCAGCCTCTCCTTCCCCAGCTGTGTGCACAAGTCTGCTCTATCTGTGTCTGTATTGCTACCCTGCAAATAGATACATCAGTACCATTTTTCTCGATTCCATATATATATGTTAATACATGATATTTGTCTTTCTCTTTTTGACTTAGTTCACTCTGTAAAACAGGCTCTAGGTTCATCTGCCTCACTCAGTTCAGTCGCTCAGTTGTGTCCGACTTTTTGCGACCCCATGAACTGCAGCACGCCAGGCTTCCCTGTCCATCACCAACTTCCGTGTCCATTGAGTCGGTGATGCCATCCAACCATCTCACCCTCTGTCATCCCCTTCTCCTCCTGCCCTAAATCTTTCCCAGCGTCAGGGTCTTTTCCAATGAGTCAGCTCTTCGCATCAAGTGGCCAAAGTATTAGAGTTTCAGCTTCAACATCAGTCCTTCCAATGAACACCCAGGACTGATCTCCTTTAGAATGGACTGATTGGATCTCCTTACAGTCCAAGGGATTCTCAAGAGTCTTCTCCAACACCACGGTTCAAAAGCATCAATTCTTCGGTGCTCAGCTTTCTTTATAGTCCAACTCTCACATCTGTACATGACCACTGGAAAAACCATAGCCTTGACTAGGCGGACCTTTGTTGACAAAGCGCTTTTCAATATGCTGTTTAGGTTGATCATAACTTTCCTTCCAAGGAGTAAGCAATTTCATGGCTGCAATCACCACCTGCAGTGATTTTGGAGCCCAGAAAAATAAAGTCTGACACTGTTTCCACTGTTTGCCCATCTATTTCCCATGAAGTGATGGGACCAGATGCCATGATCTTAGTTTTCTGAATGTTGAGCTTTAAGCCAACTTTTTCACTCTCCTCTTTTACTTTCATCAAGAGGCTCTTTAGTTCCTCTTCACTTTCTGCCATATGGGTGGTATCATCTGCATATCTGAGGTTATTGATATTTCTCCTGGCAATCTTGATTCCAGCTTGTGCTTCCTCCACTGATCAAATTCTTCCTTCTTGTGACTGAGTAATATTCCATTGTAAATATGTACAACTTAATTTATCCATTCATCTACATGACTTACTTTTGATTAGACCATTTAAAAACCTTTATACAGTGAGTAAAAATTGGCCAGAGTTAGGCCTGTTATACATAATATTTGGTAAAATCTGGTAAGTTTAGGAACTGCTACAAAGTTACAGTAGACATAGACTCCAGTGAATTTGGTAGTGTGCAAAGCCAGATATAAATGGGGCTTGAAATATTTGCATATTATTATTCTGTGTTTGCCTGGTTTTTTGAGTATTGATCTAGTCATCTCTCCTAAGGACACCCATCTTCCCAGACTCCAGCTGAAGTCTGTATGTTTTGATTAATAGACACCTGAATGAAGTTCCTATTACCCCTTTTTTTCTTGGGTTTTATATCATCAACCCCACCACATTTGAATCTTGAAGTGGGGGGAGGGGGTCATTTGGATGTGGCAAGAGGATTATGCAAGCATTGATTTCTGTGCTAGTAGGGGTTTGCCAAGCTTCCAGTCCTTCCCATTAGAACAAAGATTAACAAGTTGATACTTAGATTTACTGAAATTTGTTTTTCTTGAAAATATGCACGCTGCTGCTGCTGCTAAGTTGCTTCAGTTGTGTCCGACTATGCGACCCCATAGACGGCAGCCCACCAGGTTCCCCCGTCCCTGGGATTCTCCAGTCAAGAACACTGGAGTGGGTTGCCATTTCCTTCTCCAACGCATGAAAGTGAAATGTGAAAGAGGACCATTTAAATATGCCTGTGATTTTCTCAAAGTCATGTAAGAAAAATCTATTAATAGAGCATAAGTGATCACTTATATGGCTCACAGAAGTGAATACCTTGTAATTTGGGGTAGCTTAAAAGTCTATAAGTTTTTACTAAAAATTTTTATGATGAGTAGTACTGATTTGTATTCAGTTTATTGAGTAATCTGACCATAAATTTCATGAATTTGAAACCAGTTTGTTTGGATGTGTGATACTTAATGGTTGCCAGTGTTCTTGCCAAAAGGAGTGTCCTTGAATCCACCTCTTGTCAAGCCATTGGAAATACTGGTATTCAAATTGGAGAGTTCTAATTTTTCTTAAAAGAAATATAAGTATTTTCTAGTGATGAGGTTTTATAATATTTGTTTTTGTTGGTGTTCAGTCATTTATTAAGTTAATATTTGAGCATCTAGTATTTATTAGGTTATTGTGCTAGACACTGAGAACTCAGCTAGGAATAAGACACAGACTAGGCTGTCAAAGAGTACAGTTTCCTAGACCACATGGTTAAGTGAATTACAAATAGAAGTATAGTGCATTATAGTTAATACTATTGCTATGAAAAGAGATGCCATGGGAACTCAAGGAGGATACCTGATAAGTATCCTCAGGAGTGATACCTGATAAGTCCTTAGAGAATGGGAAAGCATTATCAAAGCTGAGATCTTTTATAGCAAATATAATCTACTCTTTACTAACCAAATAATAATTTCACATTAGTACTGAAACTATAATATAAACATAGGAAATTAAGGTATAACTGATTAATTTTGTATATCGGTAAGTAGAAGTAGGTAGATTCTCTGGTAGGGTTACACGGGAGGGCATAATGAAGTAGTTAGATTTAGATGCTTGTATGGACATAGATTAGGGCTTTCCAGGTGGCTCAGTGGTAAAGAATCCTGCCAGTGCAAGAGATGCAGTTCGGGAAGATCCCTTGGAGAAGGTAATGGCAACCCACGCCAGTATTCTCACCTGGAAAATTGCCTGGGTAGAGGAGCCTGGCGGGCTGTAGTCCGTGGCATCACAAAGAGTCGGACAGGACTGAGCAACTGAGCACCCACTTATGCGTGTACATAGATCTTAATTTCTAAAGCCACACATGCTAGATTGATACAGTAAATTTTATTGGAGAATCAAATATGTAAGTGGTGTTGCTATTGTGATATTACACAAGATAAAGTTCCAAACAAAAGTGCAACACTTCTTAGTTTATATGATGGTTGCATTCCTTGCAAATTTAGGATGTATTTAAAACCGTGTAAAAAATACCTTGTATTTATACACATACATAGATAAAACACTTGTTTACATAGGCTCAGGTTATTAAAAACATTTTCCTACTACTGTCTAAACAAAAATATCTGTCAGAATGTTCAAAGATAATGCAGAAAAAGGGTTAATTCTTTGTTTTGCACAGCTGCCCACCCACTCCAGATATCTGGTACCCCACCCAAGTCCCTGCCCACTAAGTGTTAGTTTGATTCTTCCCTCCTCCCCATCTTGGTGAAAACTAAAATGTCCCGACAGATTTTCAGAATGCCTCTGGAAGTAATACTACCACTCCTGAGAACCACTGGGCTAAATGAAGCCCCTGAGAGATTTGGGGGCTTCAAAATCAAGCAAGTAAAAATGCAGGGGTTGTAGCTGGTTTTGAAGTTTTGTGAAGTACATGAAAATTATATAGTTAAGTATTTTGAGTGCTATTCTTTGTTCACTTTATAAAACTTGTTTTGGGGTTTGTTTACAGATTGGAAACCTCCACCTGCACAAACTGGATGAACTTGACTGCCTTGTGAAGGGCTTGCTGTATATAGACTCTGTCAGTTTCAATGGACAAGCAGAGTGCTATTATTTTGCTAATGCCTCAGAACCTGAGAGGTGCCAAAAGATGCCTTTTAACCTGGACGACCCCTATCCGCTCCTGGTAGTGAACATTGGTTCGGGAGTCAGCATGTTAGCAGTCCATTCCAAAGACAACTATAAACGAGTAACCGGAACAAGGTGGTAGCATTTTTGTTCTTAGAGCAGCATTCATATTGTTTTATTCTTAGAAATTGTGAAATCTATCTATCTATCTATCTATACGGTAGCTTCATCAGAAAAAGTGTATTGTGCAATAGCTAGAAATGTAGATATGTAAGTAAAAGTTGTAGTGTTGCAGATAGTACTGTTTTATACGGCATGTGTGTAGACTCAAACTAAAATCATGAAATGTTTGTATTGGGTAGTGTCAGTTGTCATTAAAATTTCCATAATGAAGCGTGAATTTTTATCTGGAACAATTCCAATAATACTTTTATTTTCCAAAACATTTTTCTCATTTTTATATAGATATATTTAAGCCTAAAGCTTACCATCTGCTTATTTGATTCATATTTAAAGTGCAGAGTATTTGGGGTTTCCCTGATGGCTCTGTGGTAAAGAATCCACCTGCCAATGCAGGAAACATGGGTTTGATCCCTGATCTGGGAAAATCCCACATTCTGCTGAGCAACTAAGCCCACGCACCACATTATTGAACCTGTGCTCGAGAGCGTGGGAGCCACAGCTACCGGAGCCTGCGCGCTAGAGCCGGCGCTCCGCATCAGGAGAGGCCAGCACTGGGAACAGCCTGTGCCACAGCTAGAGAGTAGATCCCGCTGTCCCCTCTGTGAAGTTGCCCATGCAGCAACAAAGACCCAGTGTAGCCAGAAATAATAGTTGTGTTTTGTTTTTAAGTTGAAGTATTTAGCAACCTTGTAATTAATTCAATAGGATGAATTTAACATGAGTTCTTACCTGGTGGCTCAGATAGTAAAGAATCCGCCTGCAATGCAATTTAGAAGAACCAGTTCAATCCCTGGGTTGGGAAAAATCCCCTGGAGAAGGGAATGGCTACCCACTTCAGTATTCTTTCCTGGAGAATTCCATGGACAGAGGAGCTTGGCAGGCTACAGTCCACAGGGTCACAGTCGGACATGACTGAGCAACTTTCTTTTTTTCTATAATACCTGAAATACAGATGTGAAATGAGATTTTTAAATTTACCTTATGATTCTAATATGTACTTTATCAACTTTTAAGGAAACTTGATGAGGATAGATTTTAGGATTCTTAAATTAGGTTGTTTTGTGGCAGCGAGGGTGTGGGAGTGGAAAACACTTTATTTTTTGGCCTCTCGGTGTAATGTGAAATCTTAGCTCCTAGACCAGGGAACAAACCCACAGCCCCTGCTTTGGCAGCACAGAGTCTTAACCACTGGACTGCCAGGGAAGTCCCCAGAAAAACTTTTAATTTCAGTATAGTATGCCTATTTGAATGGTACTTAAATTTAATTAGTATTCTATTTCTATGGTGACTGAAAATCTACCTCCATTGTAACTCTATGCCAGAGAATTACAGGGAAGTATTACCTACTTAAGTCAGTTCAAAAAGATAGAAATTCAGTCTGTTAACTAGATTCCAACAGTGATTCAGGAGTAGAACCTGTTCAAAGTTCAGGTGAGATTAAAGGAGCAAAGGTTTTGATTTTCAGGATTAGAGAAACATGATTTCATTTTATGAGCATATTCAAAGAGTATTAGAACCAAGTTAATTTCTGTCTTTAAATGATCTCACTGTATTCATTTGAGAGTCATGTAAATGTTTATGTGTTGACTTAGAGTTACAGTTTTCCTCCGTTTAATTTGTGTGGTGCTAACTTTTTTTTAAACACTCGTCTTTCACGCACACAGTGACATGCATTTTCAGCAGTTACAGTGTGCAGTACCAGGTGAGGACAGGAGACACAGAAGGTCTCCTGTGTCATGTTGTTTCCGCAACAGGATTTTTTTCCTTTGGTTTATTCTTTGACCTGATAAGTTTGGTTTTGCTTTGCATTTTTCTTAGGTTTAGTAAATGTTTTCTATTCATGTGTTTAATTGAATAAGTGAGTGCTCCATCCTTTTACATTGGAGAAAGAATGCAGTGTGTAAATGCAACTTACCACATTTTGTTTGTTTTCTTTAGCCTTGGAGGGGGTACCTTTCTGGGTTTATGTAGCTTGTTGACTGGCTGTGAAAGTTTTGAAGAGGCTCTTGAAATGGCATCGAAAGGTGACAGCACACAAGCTGACAAACTCGTCCGTGATATTTACGGGGGAGATTATGAAAGATTTGGTCTGCCTGGCTGGGCTGTGGCATCTAGGTAAGTTTAACATTTACACTGTAATTAAGCTTGCTTACTTAGGTTTTAGAAAGCAGTGTATCAGGAAGTTGTAAGGGGGCTTCCTTTTACCCAGTTCAGTTATAAGTTTTGAACATCTGTGTGATTTCAAAATTAAATTTACATTACGAAGTCTCCCCTCAGTGCACTGTAGGAAACTTCTATTCATTCTTGAGTATCCGTCCAGTGTTTCTCTATGCAAATACAAATACATATCCTTATCCTCCTCTTATAAAAGGTAACTTTTAGAAGATAACATTAAAATGCCATTCTGTAGCATTTTATAGCATACAGTATACAGTTCGCTCCCCTTACCACGGTCCTGCACCTACACAGTCAGCCATCCTCAGGTTAAAAATATGTCCCGAAAGTTGCAAAAGCAAAATTTGAATCTGCTGTGCCTGGGCAGCTATTTACATAGTGCTTATATTGTATTAAGTAATATGGAGATGATGTATATATATATATAGGTTATATGGAAATACTATATCATTTTGTACAAGGGACCTGAGCATCTATTGATGTTGGTGTCCAGGGAGGGTCCTGGAGCCAGTCCTTCATGGATAAGAGGGGTGGTTGTATCGTCTGTAACAGCAGTATTTGCTAGTCTGTTTGCCTGCTCCCTTACCTCTCTCTCTTTTTCCCTCTTTTTCTGCCTCCATCTTCCTCTTTGTCCTCCCTTTTCTGCGTCCCCTCCTTCCTTCTCTCTCTTTCATGAATAGTTTCATGGTGTTTCATGGCGTGACAATCAGTTTGATGTGTGTTTGGGTTGTTCCCAGTGTCTGCTATGTGCAGGTCCTTGGGTCATTAAGTAACTTTGTACATGTATACCTTATTTTGCACATGTGTAGATGTATCTGTAGGCTATAGTTGCAAAATGTATGAGATGTTGCTTGTTAATCAGCAGATTTGATTTTGTTTTTCATTTCTCTGCAGTTTTGGGAATATGATTTATAAGGAGAAGCGAGAATCTGTTAGTAAAGAAGATCTAGCAAGAGCTACTTTAGTTACTATCACCAATAACATTGGTTCTATAGCACGAATGTGTGCTGTTAATGAGGTAAATTTTTTTAATTACATGAAAAATGTGAGTTGGAGTTTTCTGTACATGTAGCAGGATTCTTAAGGAGGCCTCTAGGATTTAGATCTCTTAGTCCATTAAATCCAAAGGTACACTAATATATATGTTACCTACCCAACTGTGATAGTTCATTTAAAGAAAGGAGCAGATCATTCAAATCGGAAATTAGGACAAAGAGATATTTACATTTATCCAGCAACCTTTTCGGAAATGTATGGCCTAAATATCTTGAAATCGTAAAAGAGAGATTCCCCCTAAACAGTAAAACATTTTGAGGTAACTAAATACTGAAAGTGTGCGTGCTTTGTGGTTTTTCTTCCTGTTAATGTTGCACTTGATTAGAACTTGGAGGTTTCCTTGCCGCCCTCGGCTTCTTTACAGTGCTGCCTTGTTGCATATGGATCAAGCAGCATTGTACAGGGCTATGAGGGCACTGAGGCCTGCTCTTCACACGACGTTTGAGTGGTGGACACTTACAGAATTCATGTACTGCTGGGTTTACCTCATAATTGGTTATGTTTATTAAAGAAGATTCTACAGTTCTGCCTTCATGTAGTAGGTATATGTGCCCATTTAGTTTTTGTAAATATAGTTGGAAATTGTACTTTATAAAGGACTTCTTCATTTGTTCACTCTTTCGTTTATTCATTGAATAAATATTTGCAGAGTATCATTTGCCAGGTATTATTCTGGGCACTTGAGGTAAATTAGTGAAGAAAACAAAAATCCCTGACTTTGTGAAGCTTACAGCTGTTCTAGTGATACAGTAAATAAGTAAATTGTTTAGTATTAGGTAGGAAATGCTATTTTTTAAAAAGGGAAAATTACGGACTTTCCTCGCGGGTCAGGTGGTTAAGACTCTGAGCTTCCATTTCAGGGAGTGTGGGTTCAATCCCTGGTCAGGGAACTAAGATCCTATATGCCAGGTGCAGCAAAAAAAAAAGAGAGAGAGAAAATGAAACAGGTTAAACAGAATTCTGAGTAGACCAAAGACTGGCAGAGGAAAAATTAAGTAATTAGGTAGTTAAAGGAAGCCTTTGTTGAAAATGTGACTCTTAGGCAAAGATTTGAATAAGGTGAGAGAATCATGGGTGCAGATCTTTGGGGATAGGGAGGCTCCAGGAGAGAGAACAACTATGCAAAGGCTTGAATTAATGCTCTGAATTATTCCAAATTTAAAATCAGAATTCTGTCTTTTAAGTTTCTTTATAACAGTGTAGTAAGTTAGTTGAGGGAGCTACTAGCAGGTGTTTTAACCTAAAGTTGGGAAATATTTCACTTTGGGGGGCTGACAGTAATCTGGGACCTTTTTTATTAGCTCTTACAAGTCCATTTTCACTGACGAATTAACAGTAATTAAGGCAATAAACCACAAGACACCAAGTCACAGGTTCCGAAATACTGTGTTTAGTTGCTCTGTTACGTCCAACTCCTGTGACCCCATGGCCTATAGCCCACCAGCTCCTCTGTCCATGGGATTTTCAGGCAAGAATGTTGGAGTGGGTTGCCATTTCTGACCCAGGGCTTAAACCCTTGTCTCCTGCATTATACGCACATTCTTTACCACTGAGCCATTTACCACTTTACTACTGAGTTCAGTTCAGTTGCTTAGTCGTGTCCGACTCTTTGTGACCCCGTGGACTGTGGCATACTGCACCTCCCTGTCCATCACCGACTCCTGGAGTTTACTCACACTCATCTCCATTGAGTCAGTGATGCCATCCAACCATCTCATCCTCTGTCTTCCCCTTCTCTTCCTGCCCTCAACCTTTCCCAGCATCAGGGTCTTTTCCAATGAGTCAGTTCTTCGTATCAGGTGGCCAACGTATTGGAGTTTCAGCTTCAACATCAGACCTTCCAATGAACACTCAGGACTGAGCTCCTTTAGGATGGACTAGTTGGATCTCCTTGCAGTTCAAGGGACTCTCAAGAGTCTTCTCCAAAACCACAGTTTAAAAGCATCAATTCTTTGGCGCTCAGCTTTCTGTGTAGCACAACTCTCACATCCATACATGACCACTGGAAAAACCATAGCCTTGACTAGACAGAGCTTTGTTGGCAAAGTAATGTCTCTGCTTTTGAATATGCTGTCTAGGTTGGTCGTAACTTTCCTTCCAAGGAATAAGTGTCTTTTAATTTCATGGCTGCAATCACCATCTGCAGTGATTTTGGAGCCCCCAAAAATAAAGTCAGCCACTATTTCGCCATGAAGTTATGCAACTGGATGCCATGATCTTAGTTTTCTGAATGTTGAGCTTTAAGCCAACTTTTTCACTCTCCTCTTTCACTTTCATCAAGAGGTTCTTTAGTTCTTCACTTTCTGCCATAAGGGTGGTGTCATCTACATATCTGAGGTTATTAATATATCTCCTGGCCATGTTGATTCCACCTTGTGCTTCCTCAGCCCAGGATTTCTCATGGTGTACTCTGCAAACAAGTTAAATAAGCAGGGTGACGATTTACAGCCTTGACGTACTCCTTTACCTATTTGGAACCAGTCTGTTGTTCCATGTCCAGTTCTAACTGTTGCTTCCTGACCTGCATACACGTTTCTCAAGAAGAAGGTCAGGTGGTCTGATATTCCCATCTCTTTCAGAATTTTCCACAGTTTATTGTGATCCACACAGTCAAAGGCTTTGGCATAGTCAATAAAGCAGAAATAGATGTTTTTCTGGAATTCTCATGCTTTTTCAATGATCCATTGGATGTTGGCAATTTGATCTCTGGTTCCTCTGCCTTTTCTAAAACCAGCTCGAACATCAGGAAGTTCACCGTTCACATATTGCTGAAGCCTGGCATGGAGAATTTTGAGCATTACTTTACTAGCACGTGAGATGAGTGCAATTGTGCGGTAGTTTGAGCATTCTTTGGCATTGCCTTTCTTTGGCATTGGAATGAAGACTGACCTTTTCCAGTCTTCTGGCCACTGCTGAGTTTTCTAGATTTGCTGGCATATTGAGTGCAGCACTTTCACAGCATCATCTTTTAGGATTTGAAATAGCTCCACTGGAATTCTATTACCTCCACTAGCTTTGTTTGTAGTGATGGTTCCTTAGGCCCACTTGACTTCACATTCCAGGATGTCTGGCTCTAGGTGAGTGATCATACCGTTGTGATTATCTGGGTCATGAAGATCTTTTTGTACAGTTCTGTGTATTCTTGCCACCTCTTCTTAATATCTTCTGCTTCCGTTAGGTCCATACCATTTCTGTCCTTTATTGAGCCCATCTTTGCATGAAATGTTCCCTTGGTATCTCTAATTTTTTTGAAGAGATCTCTAGTTTGCCCATTCTGTTGTTTTCCTCTGATCAGTTCTTTGCACTGATCACTGAGGGAGGCTTTCTTATCTCCTTGCTATTCTTTGGAACTCTGCATTCAAATGGGTATATCTTTCGTTTTGTCTTTTGCTTTTCGCTTCGCTTCTTTTCACAGCTATTTGTAAGGCCTCCTCAGACAGCCATTTTGCTTTTTTGCATTTCTTTTTCTTGGGGATGATCTGATCCCTATCTCCTGTACAGTGTCATGAACCTCCATCCATAGTTCATCAGGCACTCTGTCTATCAGATCTAGTCCCTTATATCTATTTTTCACTGCCACAGTATAATCATAAGGGATTTGATTTAGGTCATACCTGTATGCTCTAGTGGTTTTCCCTACTTTCTTCAATTTAAGTCTGAATTTGGCAATAAGGAGTTCATGATCTGAGCCACAGTCAGTTCCTGGTCTTGTTTTTGCTGACTGTATAGAGACTGTACTGAGCCATTGGGGAAGCCAATCAAGGGCATAGTTTTCACTATTCACAAATTCAGTATGCAAAAATGTATACTCTATTATTGTGAGAGTAGATACAGATTTTTCTGGAAATTCAAACATTGCTTTCTCCATCAGTGATTTTCTAATCTTAGAGGTACCTAAGGAACCAAATTAAAGAGTGACTTGATGGGTTAGGCTGGGTACAGAGAATGCTGGAACCCTGGGAATTGGATGGCTATGCGAGTATTCCAGTCCGTGTTATCTCCAGTGCTAAAGATAAAGTTCTCATATTGCTGAGCATAAGCTGCAACATGCTGACCAAGTTTACAGCTTTTTTAAAAAATTAAACACCTCTGACATACTTTCTTTGGTTTGTCTCCTTTTATCTCATCAGTAATGTTTCTCCAAATTACTTTCTTTGCTAAATGTATTATTTATAGCCATTTTCAAAAACAAGTCTGTCTCTAGATCATTTAGCTAGAGACTTTCTAAACCATTTCTCTTTTGATTAGGCTTTAGTTTTTAGAGCAGGTTTAGGTTCATAGCAAAACCGAGTGGAAAGTCCAGAGTTCGCATGCAGCCTTGGCCCTGCGGATGCGCAGCCTCCCCCGCTCTCAGTGTCCAGCCCAGTTCGGTCCGTTGTTGCAGTTGGTGAACCTCACTGAGAGTCCATAGTTCACTTTTGAGGTCACTCTTAGTGTACATTCTGTGAATTTTGGCAAGTGTAATGACTTGTCCTGAAATAATTTTTTAAGTGTTCAGGATTATGAAGGCATATAGCAGGAATGTAGAAGGCACTAATAAAAGGTAGTAATTGTTTATATTTGTAAATAGAGCTCTCATCTGTATTGTATTGTAAAATCTACCTGATAATTCTTTTTTCAAGTTACCTTCCGTCTTGTTTTCTTTTAGAAAATAAACAGAGTTGTCTTTGTTGGAAACTTTTTGCGTGTCAATACTCTCTCAATGAAACTTTTGGCATATGCACTGGACTATTGGTCAAAAGGTCAACTGAAAGCATTATTTCTGGAGCATGAGGTATGATATGAAGAATCAAGTTTTGTGAATTTTAATAGCATGCTTTTGTATACAGGTGTCGTATATTGTTCCTTGCCTGGTACTTTTAAAGTAAAGTATAAAAATGTGATTTACCTGAATAATGTATGGTTCCCGCACTTCAGTTGTGTTCGGGGGTGGGGGTCACTGAAACCTTGCAGGCTTCCCTTTAGGATGAGAATCTCACAGTTCTGACCAAGAGAGAGCAGTGTCAGATCTGTGAGCTCATTAAATTCTGGGGCTGCTTTTATACTTAGTGGATTTGTTAAATTGTTTTGTTTTTTTCTCCCTGAGAGAACAAATGTTAAATATAAACAGTAAAAATATATATATAATTTAGTAATGAAAATCTCTTTATTCCTCCCACCACAACCTCACCCCTACCTCCAGAGGTAACCTCAACCACTGTTAACATTTTTGGAGTTCATTCTTCAAGATTTTTTTTTTTTCTTTCACTATATCCAGTTACTTTCTGACCTGGCCAAATATCAGTTCACAAAATGTTTTGAATTATGTAAACTTACCTTGAATTGGTTTGTTTCTGATCAGTTAGATACTTTATTAACCATCTTAATAATACAGATTCTGAGTGTCTGTTCTGCTCTCAGGAGCTCCCATGTGTTGTTGCCGTAGCTCTTGCTGTACAGGTGAGAACGGGCACTTCTGTGCAGGTCCACCTGGCATGCCCTGTGCTGTCGGCAAGCAGAGCCCCAGGAGCTTTGTTCAGGAAAAGCAAGGAGAGCACAGAATTGCCGTAATAGTACAGGAAGCTTTAGTATCTAGAAGTCACTGTTTATATATTTCAGAGGTCTATATCTTGAGAATACAGGCTTGAAGAAAAATTTTTTTTCAATAGCTGATAACAGATTGGTAGCTTTCTTCTTTTTTTTTTCTTTATTTTTTTTCTTTAAGTGTATAAAAATTTGTTAGAAAGTTAGGGAATTCCCTGGTGGTTCAGTGGTTAGGCTTCTGAGCTTCCATTGCTACAGGCACAGGTTTGATCCTGATCAAGGAACTGGGATCCCACAAGCTGTGTGGAGCAGCAGCCAATAAATAAGCTTTAAAAAAAATAAGTTGTCTGTTCTTTTATCCCAAGCATCCATCCAGCTGCCTGTCAGCTGTTAAGATGTTTGATTACTGTCATAAATGCCCTTGAAATCTTCAGGATAACAGAACATACACCTTTGCTTAAAACCCCTTGTTCCTTGCATTATAGCCACTACCTTTCTTCACACCCCGAGGAAGCCATCCGTTCTGAATTGATGTTCTTAAATAGATTATACCAAATATGTGTTTATAATAATGGTAATAGTACATGCTAACTTAAAGCTGCACGACATGAACAATTGTTTTTAAATTATACAGGGATATTTTGGAGCAGTCGGTGCACTTCTTGGTCTGCCAAATTTCAGCTAAAGTATCAGGTTTATCTCTGCTAATGTCATTCAAGAGGAACTGAAAACCAGAGGCATTATTACTGAGTTATTTTTCACTGGGAACCAAAGGATAAAAGAGTAGCACTCTTCCTGTTGATTTTTAAATGTCAGAATGGTAAGCTGCTAAATGTTGCCATGTTAAAAAGAGAGCTCCAGTAACATGAAATATTTCTAATTGGATTGCTTTTCTTTCTGTATATAGCCAGTGTTAAATCCTTAAATGCAATACAGCCTCTGATGATTGAGCTTCCTCTCAAAAAGACTTTCTATTTATTTTATGTAGCCAGCATTGCAGTACTGTATGTTCAAACATGAATTTTAAAGTCTCAGAAATGTTTCACTCATGAAAATAATTGATTCTGAATATTTGTTACAAATCTGTTCTGTGTGTGTTTTGGTTACTAATACATGGATAGTAACATACCCTGTGTGGAATCTTACTGAAATGGCAATTAGAAATGATTGTTTTTATGTGATTTTAGAAATGTTAAAGAAATATTAATTATTCATTATTGTTTTCCAAAAACATATCTTCTCCCAAAAAGGGTGTTTATGTGATCTACCCCCAGAAGTATAAGCTCTTTCAAATGCCATAATTTAATAGAAATACTATTGTTAAACATTACCTGGAATTTCAGAGTGAACCCTAGGAAATCACCACATAGTTGGCGATACTGCATTTTTTGTATTTTGATTATCAGTACATTTATATGTTTATCAGTACATTTAAAAATGTTTTTTAATTGGAGGCTTAATTACTTACTTGAAAATCTGTTCGTTGAGGTCCCAGGATGCTTCAAATGGGGCGTAGTTAGTTGATGTGTATTGGTAGGGTTCTGTGCTCTTTCTACACCACATCTATCTTAGGTCCAGAGTTAGCCATTTCTGTTTACTTACATCTGAAGCATCAAAGCTAAAGACTTTCTTCTTTTATGAGCAGCAACAAAATCATTTATTCTAAATGGATGTTAAGGAAATCTAAAGGACAATGGTTTTGAAACAGGGAATCTGAGGCAGTATTGCAGAATTATGAAAGGATCATTGTATATTCTGGTAATAAAAACATTATAGTTCCAAAATTTGTATATCTGTTTGCCTTGGAATTCTATATTTTGAAGTCATTTTTAAATAATGCTATAAATTTTTTCAGATGTTTACTTTTGCAGTAACGTTTTGGAGATCCAATAATAGTTCAGCGAAGTTTTCTGAGACTGTTAGTGATGATTTTAGGTAGTTGAAAGACTTGGGGAAATTAGGAAAAAATAATTCACTTCCTTAAATTACATCTGGATGTAATCTGGATGTATTTTGAAAATCTGGATGTACTTTGAAGAGCTTAAAACTTGTTTACAGAAAGGAAGAAGTGTTACAGTATGTTTTTACAGTACAGTTTTGCTCCATAAAGAACAATTTTCAGCTGACTCTCAAGAGCTGCTTGATAAAGATATTTCTCAAGTTTTGCGTTCAAATACTTAAAATTCAGTTTTTCTTTCTCTGTAGACATGAATATATGAATAAGAGTAATGTTCAGAGGGGAAAGCATGTGAAGGTAATTTTTTAGAATTTAGAATGTTTGGAACTTTGAATTCATTTCAGTCAGTGGTCATTTTGAAAATCTACAATGATTAAACATTTTCTGCTTAAATGTTTGCATTTTGTGACTAGATATTTCAGCCAAAAGCTATCTGTTTATTTTAGAATTTTGTGATTTGGGCATCTGTACAAAAAGATTTTGCTTTAAAATGATAGCTTTAAGTTTTACACTTGTGACAAATCATATGTTAGCAGTTATAGGTTTGGGGCTGTCTTTAAAAGAAATGGAATGGTAAAAGTATATAAAATTTAGTTTGATCAATACTTTGGTTAATTTGGGACTATGATTCATACTTTTTGTCTTTTGAACCTGAAGCTCTGCCTGCTAAAATGCATATAAAGTGAACGACTTGGCTTTTCTCTTGTACAGTCTAGAATGACTGGAATAACTAATAAGTATTTTCTAATAAGAACATAGAGTTGTGATGAAGGCTGCCAAGATTCTAGTTTTTTATTACAATCCCAAGAAAATGCTTGTAAGCATACAGTGGTAAATTAGGTTTGGTTCTAATCCCAGTCAACTTAATGCTGCAGAGCTCCTAAGTACTTGAACAGTGCGAATAGAAATCAATATGAGAAATCAATGTCTAGTAGACACATTTAAAAAATAAAAAGAAACAGATGAGATTCTTTTAAATTAAATATTTTTATTTAATGCAGTGTATGTTACCATTTCAACATGTAAAACATTTAAAAAGTTACCTAGGAGTTTTTTAAAGGATTGTTGCTCCTTAGTCTTCAAAGTCAGCATATACTTCACACTTAGAGCACAACTCGGTTTAACCTATTTCAAGTTTTCAGTAACCACAGTTGAGTAGTGGTTACTGTACTAGTGCAGTTTCTGGAACTAGCTCTTAGAACTATGAATATGGGAACCTAATTTTTAAAAAAACAAAAAGAGGGAAAAGAAGTACCTTGTTTGGCCTAGTTTATTTTACTCAGGCTGTATTTCTGACCATTCCAAAAATTATCTTACATTGTATCCTGCCATCTCATTATAGTATGTATCAGTCTTCTAATGATACTAATAAAATTACCCAAGACACATGCTGACCATCCTCATCAGTCTGTCAAAATGTGTATTTCCTTCACTGAAGTAAATGTGATGATTCCAGTGTCTTAAACTCCCCTCGCCCCCCCCCCCCCGCCACCCCTGACATCTTGTCTAACTGAACTTTGAGGAGCCAATTCTAAAGAACTAAAAACAGACCCTTTTAGTTCTTCACTGAGTTCCGTACACACAAAGAGAATCGCGTTTATAACTTTTGTCTTTGATTTTTGTTTTTAAACCCCGGCAATAACATTTTCAAATGCAGGGGGCACTGCCAGTTTGTTTTGGGGCTGGGTAAAGAGCACAAGGTCTTGAACCTTCCACCCCCACTACCACCATCCTTTCCCACAGAAGATTACCTTTTAACTCGACTTGGAGAATTAATGGCCTTCTCTTCTACACCCTAACTTCTCCCAAGACAGCGTACTTGTAGACCTCCTTGTTTCTTGACATGGGTGTCCCCTACTCGGCTGCTGTAGTTTAAATAGGTGGACTGTGCCAGTGATATATGTGGTGTCTTGACAGTCCTTCTAGAAGTTCAGATTGTTTGCCAAATGTTAGACTTTATAAAGATTGCTGAGTTTTTTTACCTTTGTGTGCAAATGTGTTTGTTGTACTTTAAGTACCAGTTCCTAAAAGACCATTTCTGTAAGAAAAATTCTGTAGCTCAAAGGGAAGAGGTTTCTTCTATGTTCAGCGGTACTCTTGCCTTCTAAGAGCAGTCTACCACATCTTGCCTTGATTTCTAAGATTACATTCTTAGGTGGAAAGCTTAGCGAGGCAATAGTTTCCAAATGTCCTTTATAACCACTCTGCTGATTATATGCAAAGTTTTTTATATCTTGTTTATTTTTTTTCTGTTGAGCACTTTATGCTTTTTAGTCTGTTGCATTTGAGAGTGGTTTAGAAATTTTTTCTCTTCTAAAAGCCATGTAAAAACTGATAAAGGATTATCACTAGAAAAATGAGTATGTATTATTTTGTATTTAACTTATTTGTTTTGTGGTATGTATAAGCAAAATATTAGAAATGTACTGCATTTTTGTAATAATACTTTTGACCTTAATTTAACATGATTTGTCATGAAATGTCTCTGATGTCCTATTTTCCCAATAAGGTTGATTAGGGTGTTTTATTGTAATATGGAAGGAATTCAGCCAACTTTGTTTCTGTCATGAGATAATAATCTCAGAAAATAATGTGCTTTATCTATATTACTGCCTGTTTTCAGTATTGGAGACAGTTGCTTTATATTTCTACTGAGCCTAGTAAAAGATTAGCAAAGGCCTCAAAAAATGAGTAATTTTTTTAAAGATATTTTAATAACCTATTGAAAATAATGGTTCCATGAAAAGTAAACCACCACATCTTTTCAGACATAAAATTTTGTTTTAATTTATTGTAATTGGGGGCTAATTACTTTACAATATTATGGTGTTTTTTGCCATACATTGACTTGAATCCACCACGGGTGTACATGTGTCCCCCATCCTGAACCCTCCTCCCACGTCCCTCCCCACCCCATCCCTCAGGGTCATCCCAGTGCACTAGCCCTGAGCACCCTGTCTCATGCATTGAACCTGGACTGGCAATCTGTTTCACATATGGTAATATACATGTTTAAATGCTATTCTCCCAAATCATCCCACCCTTGCCTTATCCCACAGAGTCCAAAAGACTGTTCTTTACATCTGTGTCTCTTTTGCTGTCTCACATACAGGGTCATCATTACCATCTTTCTAAATTCCATATATATGTGTTAATATACTGTATTGGTGTTTTTCTGACTTACTTCACTCTGTATAATAGGCTCCAGTTTCATCCACCTCATTAGACCTGATTCAAATGTATTCTTTTTAATGGCTGAGTAATACTCCATTGTGTATATGTACCACAGCTTTCTTATCCATTCGTCTGCTGATGGGCATCTAGGTTGCTCCCATGCCCTGGCTATTATAAACAGTGCTGCGATGAACATTGGGGTACACGTCAGACACATATACATTTTCAGTGAGTTCCACTTCCACAAAGTTTAAATCCGTTATCTGTCTCGTGTCTTCAGTGGGTGTGGGATCATAACTTGGCATTGTATTAGAAATAGCACCAGGAGCTGATGTAACGTCTTTGAATGTTATCTTATTTGTGAAATGAAGGTTTAATTTGTTAACACTGGGGAATGACTGGATAATCATCAGGATCCTGAGAAAGATAGTTAGTTGCTCCATTCATGGAAGCATTTGAGATGACAGCATTTGAGATTGTTCAGCTATGTGGCATCATGTTTTATAAAGTTCATTTTATTTCTGTCTGTTAAGAGATACTAACTTTTGGATTCTCACCAACAGAATGATATTAGTTTTGTTATCGCCTGTAATGGCCAAGTAATAGATACACCTTAAAGTACTATCAAGGGTTTATATATATATATATATAAACTTGTGTATATGTGTCTGTGTGTGTGTGTGTGCTTTAATCTGTTAAGCTATCTGGGATTTTGTTGTGCTATAACTTCAAAATTATATGGGCATTATTAGAACTTTTACATTGTACAAAAAGAAACATACCACTAAATTTATGGATGTTTGAATGTTAAATACATTTGGGATTTTCTTCAGTAATCCTTTTCTTTAGTGTTGACCCCCTGGACTGTAGCCCACTAGGCTCCTCTCTGTCCATGGGATTCATACTGGAGTGGGTTGTTATTCCCTTTTCCAGAGGATCTTCCCGACCCAGGGATCAAACCCAAGTCTCCTGCATTGTAGGCAGATTCTTTACCATCTGAGCCACCAGATTTTTGATCATTTTGAGTGGATACAGATGTGGGATAAACCCCTCCTAGAATTATTTATTGCTTTTGTCAAACACAATTCATAGTGGGATTTATAAAACACAATATTACCTGTGAGTTGAAATATCATGGATTATAGTTATCTACATCAAATATGATAAAGACCTAAAATACCTTTATCGTTTGGATTACCTGAGAATAATCAGACTGGGCATGTATCTGACATTTCCAGCTTAATAAATTTAGCAGTGAGTTGATTTTGGGACTTCAGGTACTACAGTTGGTACTGAATGATGTGTTTGAGAGGAAGTCAATGTTTTTTCCCTTAAGAAACCCCCTAAGTCTTAACATTCTGGCTCTTTTTGCAGTCAAGAGGTTATCTCTCTTTTTAGATTTTCAGTCTTTTTTTGCTGTAGTTGCCATTAATTTTGTGTTTAAAGAACTAATGAGGAATATATTTTCAAAGGCGTGAATAAAGTTAAAATTCAAGATTTTGAATTGTATAAATATGCAACCAAGTTTCAAGATTTGCTCGTTTGTTTTTTTTTTTTTTTTTTTCTATTTCTTAACATCTTTCATACATTGCAGTGCTTACAGTTCTCAGTAGCTTTCAGAGAAAACATTTGTTTTGTATAATTTGTGGAATGTACATCAATAGTCTGAGATTATTTTAGCTATACATCGTATCTGAATCATGGATCTCATTCCTAGCAAAGTAGGTAGTCAGCACAGGTTTTAAGCCATTTTGAAATCTGCTACTTTTTTCTGAGGTGCCCTTTTTAGTTAACATTTAGAAACAAAAGATAACTAGATAGACCTAACATCATATTCTGGTCTCCTTGTCTCAAATATAATTAATGGAATATGGATGTAAGTCGGGTTAAGATGTTTTGTCATTTTTTAAAAATACATAGTGTGCTCTGACTTTTTATTTGAACTAAAGTGAAATGATATAGTGATTTGACTTTTTAACTGAAGTTGAATGGCACTTGTCTTAATTCTGTCCACTTACAGAGTCGAATCATACCTAGAATATGTTTAATTATGCTTATACAAGCCATTTCCATTTCAGTTGCCTTATTCTGTCTATTGCATTATTCTTGCCAAGTCTAACCTCTGTTATGTTGAAATTATTCTAACACTGAACCTGTGATGTAAAAATGTATGATGTGCTACAAATTTTATTCATAATAAACTAAGTTATAGCCTATTGTAACCTATAAAACATTTCTTGTAAATCATCTAATTTATTTTTTCATTTATGTACAGTTTATGTAAAAATTTAAAATATTTGTTGTGATCTGTTCTATAAACATTCCCTTTTTCTTTTCCTTAAGTCTTATCTGCATGAAGGAAACTTGGGTTTTGCTTGTTGTATTAATTGGCCAACTTAAGTACTCTCTACCTTCTATAGTTTAACTTTTTCTAGTTTTGTTCATATTCTAAATAAATGTTAAAATCATGCTTTTTATTTCCTACTTTGCAAATAAATTCTCTAAGTTATTTACCATGTTATCTTTTTGCTTCTTTATTTTAGGTATTTTACTCCCACATTTCTACTTCAATTAAATACAAGGTTTTAACTGCAATTAACTACAAAGATCATCTGTAGCTGAAGGCTACATACATAGTTTTAAGTGTTTCATTCAAAATAAATTTATTCCAGGAGGGAAAGAAAGGCCTTATGTTGGCTTTTATATGTATAGCTGTATACATTTTGAAAGGAAGACATCTCTTTTCTGTTGACATGTTCTTTAAAGGCTTCTATTGTGTGTTGAATATGGTTAATTTTTCTGCACCTAAAAGTCTTGATAGTCTCCTATGCAAAAAGCTTTATAAACTTTTAAAATATTGCTATGCTTCTGGTTATAGGAGTTTTTAAGTTTTGTTTTCTAAAATAAACTTAGAAAACCTGACTCCTGTATTTTAACAATTTTAATAAAGAGTCCTGATCCCCTGTGTTTTCAAATTTCCTAGACACCTCTTCAGGTTTTCAGGACAACTGTTTAATACCTCAAAAAATTTATTTCAGTGAAATTTAAACTACTTCTACTGGTTTTTGTTTAGTTTTTGACCTCTTTTTTGTAATCAAGTTTATTGAGATATGGTTTTAAGTACAATAATATATATGTGTGTGCATATATAAATGTTTATTTGGCTGTACCAGCATGTGTGATCTTTAGTTGCAACATGTGGGATCTGGTTCTCTGACCAGGGATTACAACTGGGCCTCCCCCATTTAGAACACAAAGTCTTCCCTGGACCACCAGGGAAGTTCCTGAAGTACAGTAGTACTTCACTTCTTACAATTAAGTGAACATGATAAGTTTATGTACTCACGTAACCACCCCTCCAAGATACTTCCATCATTCCAAAAAGTTCTCTTGGCCTCTGTCCTAGGCAGTCCCTTTGCCACCCCATCGCCTGCCAACCACTGATCTGCTCTGTTACTAGATTCAGTTTATTTTCTCTACAGTTGTCATGTAAGTGGGCTTGTACAGTATGTACCCTTTTTTCGTTTCCCAGTCCTCCATTCCTCCCACCTCTAAGGCTTTCTAGAGCTACTACAGGCAGACATCAGAGATATTTTAGGTTCTTTCCAGGCAACTGCAACACAGCAAGTTACATGAATTTTGTTTCCCCAGTGCAGTGTGCAATAGCATTATGTCCAAAAAAAAAAAAAAATGTGAATACCTTAATTTTAGAATACTTAATTGCTGAAAAATGCTAACCATCATCATCTGCATCTTTACTGAGTCATAATCTGGTGGAGGGTCTTGCTGCAATGTTGATGGCTGCTGACTGATCAGTGTGGTGGTTGCTGAAGGTTGGGCTGGCTGTGGCAATTTCTTAAAATAAGACAACAGTGAAGTTTGGTAGCACTCTGAAAAGTGAAAGTTGCTCAGTCGAATCTGACTCTTTGCAATTCCACGTGCATGGAATTCTCCAGGCCAGAATACTGGACTATTCTGAAGGAAGGTAGCCTTTCCCTTCTCCAGGGGATCTTCCTGACCCAGTGATTGAATCCAGGTCTCCCACATTGCAGGCGGATTTTTTACCAGCTGAGCCACAAGGGAGGCCCAAGAATACTGGAGTGGGTAGCCTATCCCTTCTTCAGCAGATCTTCCTGACACAGGAATCAAACCAGAATCTCCTGCTTTTCAGGTGGATCCTTTACCAACTCAAGTATCAGGGAAGCCCAAGGTGAAATTTCTTTAAAGTTGGAATCAGTCTTCTCAAGCCCTGCCACTGCTTTATCAACTAGGTAATAATTCTGAATGCTTTGTTGTGGTTTGAATAATCACTAGGAATAGATTCTATCTAAGGAAACCACTTTTTCCTCATCCATAAGAAGCAACTCTGCATCAACATTTTATCATGAGAGTTCAGTGATTTAGTCCCATCTCCAGGCTCCACTTCTGTTTCTCTTCTTTCCACACATCGTGTTTATACACACTGGCAGTTAACTTCCCCTCCCCACCCCTTGAAGTTTTGAACCACTCAAAGTCATCCATGAGGATTGGAATCAACTTCCAAACTCCTGGTAATGTAGATATTTTGAGCCTTTGCCATGAATCACAAATGTTCCTAATGGCTTTTAGAAAAAAATAATAACCACTCACACTTATGTCAACATATCCTATTCCCTCTCCTGACTCAATGAAATTTATAGTTCAGCCAATTCTGGACACTTAAGAAAACTCATTACTGTGTTTTCATGGGTTTCTTCCATAATGCTACTTTAATCTGAAATCTTCCCAGTGCTGTGAAGAAAGGAAGGCTATCTTGCATCTTAGATATAACTCAGTAAAGCTGGAAATTTTTTTTT
The DNA here is from genome assembly GCF_019923935.1 of Bubalus bubalis. NCBI lineage: Eukaryota > Metazoa > Chordata > Mammalia > Artiodactyla > Bovidae > Bubalus > Bubalus bubalis. The sequence goes on along the minus strand of NC_059175.1, from coordinate 110,178 downwards.
TTAAACAGTCTAAGACCAAAATTCAGATTAGAGATGTCCTAGAATCTTTTCATACACCAAGAGCCGAGTTTGGGCATAGAGAATCCAAGAGTTAGGAGGACTTTCAGACTGTTGGTTTAAGCTCACGATTTTATAGGGACGAATAAAGCGCAGAGAAGTCAGACTGTCCTATGTCACATACAGGTACCTGGCAGAACCAAAACTTAACTGTCTCTCTCATCCCATTACAGTGCTTTAAAAAAAAAAAAAATCCTCGTCCTGTTGGGCAAGCAGCAGAATTTTATACAAATAAAAATTTTAAATAGGTTATAATATCCAAAGAGAAACCAAAATAGAAAAACTATAAGTACACTAGAAAAATCACAGATAAAATATAAGTATCTCCATAAACAAATATAAACAGACTAAGTTTGCCAATTAAAGGAAATTGATTGGGTTTGAAACTAAAACAGTAGTGAGAATTCCTTGGCAGACCCCAGTGGTTAGGGCTCTGCACTTCCACTGCAGGGTGTGTGGTTTGACCATCGGTCAGGGAACTAAGATCCTATTAGTTATGGGGTGCCACAAAAAAAAAAAAAAAAAAAAAAACAAACCAGTAAGCTTTTTGTAAAAGATGTTAGTAAAAGGATCTGGACAGTTTGAAATCAAAAGGGTTAAAAAAAAAAAAAAATGCAAACACTAACCAAAAGAAAGTTTCAGTCATTTCAATTCAGGTGCTCAGTTATATCTGACTTGTGGCTTCCCTGTCCTTCACCAATTACCAGAGCTTGTGGAAAGTCATGTCCATCGAGTCGGTGATGCCATCCAACCATCTCATCCTCTGTCATCCCCTTCTCCTCCCGCCTTCAATCTTTCCCAGCATCAGGGTCTTTTCCAATGAGTCAGTTCTTCACATCAGGTGGCCAAAGTATTGGAGCTTCAGCTACAGTGGAAGCTCATTGGAAGGTGATGACCTTCCAATGAATATTCAGGACTGATTTCCTTTACAATTGACTGGTTTGATCTCCTTGTATTCCGACTCTCAAGAGTCTTTTCCAACACCACAGTTCAAAAGCATCAATTCTTCAGCGCTCGGCCTTCTTTATGGTCCAACTCTCATATCCATACATGATTTCTGGAAAAACCATAGCTTTGTCTAGACGGTCCTTTGTTGGCAAAGTAATGTCTCTGCTTTTTAATATGCTGTCTAGTTTTGTCATAGTTTTTCTTCCAAGAAGCAAGCGGCTTTTAATTTCATGCATGCAGTTACCGTTTGCAGTAATTTTGGAGCCCAAGAAAGTAAAGTCTGTCACTTCCCATCTATGTACCATGAAGTGATGGGACCAGATGCCATTATCTTCATTTTTTGAATGCTGAGTTTTAAGCCAGATTTTGCGTTCTCCTCTCACTTTCATCAAAAGGCTCTTTAGTTTCTCGTTGCTTTCTGCCATAAGGGTGGTGTCATCTGTATATCTGACGTTATTGATATTTCTCCTGGTAATCTTGATTCCAGCTTTTGCTTCATTCAGCCTGGCATTTCACATGACGTACTCTGCATATAAGTAAAATAGGCAAGGTGACAATATACAGCCTTGATGTACTCCTTTCCCAGTTTGGAGCCAGTCCAGGTTCCATGTCCAGTTCTAACTGTTGCTTCTTGACCTGCATACAGATTTCTTAGGAGGCAGGTAAGGTAGTCCGCATTTTCCACAGTTTGTTGTGATCCTTACAGTCAACGGATTTAGCATAGTCAATAAAGCAGAAGTAGATGTTTTTCTGGAATTCTCTTGCTTTTTACATGATCCAATAGATGTTTGCAGTTTGATCTCTGGTTCTTCTGCCTTTTCTAAATCGAGCTTGAACATCTGGAAGTTATTGGTTCAGTTTATGTAGTTATAAAAGCCATCAGAGGGGATGAGTTCATTATGTAATCATAAAGTGAACCAAGAAGACAATCACAGTTTAAAATATATATGCAAGTAATTAAATGGCTAAATAAATAGAAGATAAATGTAAAAGTGATGAAACTTTCAGGCATGAGACTCATCATGGTGAGAGATTTCAACACCTCTCTCAAGTATTGCTAGTTCAAGAAAACAGAAAATCAGTGAAATATGGGCTTGAACAGGGTTAAGCTGAATTCGGCACCCAGCAATGAGAGTGCACGTTATTCTCAAGCACACATGGAACATGTACAAAAGTTGATCATGTATAGGCCATAGCATTAGTCAATAAATTTCACCAGATGATCAATACCAAAAGAAGATTGATTATATTCTTTGCAGCCAAAGATGGAGAAGCTCTATACAACCAGCAAAAACAAGATTGGGAACTGCCGTGGCTCAGATCATGAACTCCTTATTGAAAATTCCGACTTTAGTTGAAGAAAGTAGGGAAAACCATTGGACAATTAGGGTATGACCTAAGTCAAATTCTTTATGATTATACAATGGAAGTGACAAGTAGATTCAAGGGATTAGATCTAATACAGTGCCAGAAGAGCTATGGATGGAGATTCATAACATTGTATAGGAGGTGGTGATCAGAACCATCCCCAAGGAAAAGAAATGCAAAAAGGCAAATGGTTATCTGAGGAGGACTTACAAATAGCTGAGAAACGAGAAGTGAAAGGCAAGGGAGAAAAGAAAAGATATACCATCTGAATGTACACTTCCAATGAATAGCAAGGAGAGAGAAGAAAGGCTTCTTAAGTGAACAGTGCAAAGACATAGAGGAAAACAATAGAATGAGAAAGACTGGAGATCTGTTCAAGAAAATCAGAGATACCAAGGGAATATTTCATGCAAAGATGGGCACAATAAAGAACAGAAGTGGTATGGACCTAACAGAAACAGAAGATATTAAGAAGAAGTGGCAAGAGTACACAGAAGAACTATACAAGAAAAGTCTTAATGGCCCAGATAATCACTCACCTAGAGCTAGACATCCTGGAGTGTGAAGTCAAGTGGGCCTTAGGAAGCATTACTATGAAGAAAGCTAGTGGAAGTGATGGAATTCCAGCTGCGCTATTTCAAATCCTAAAAGATGATGCTGTTTAACTGTTGCACTCAATATGTCAACAAATTTAGAAAACTCAGCAGTGGCCATAGGACTGGGAAGTCAGTTTTCATTCCAATCCCAAAGAAGGGCAATGCCAAAGAATGATTGCCGGGAGCCACCACGGGAGATCCCACCCATGACAAAGGTCATGTGGAGAAGACCTGACAGGCAAAGGCGGATCAGGACTCGAGGGATTCCCTGGATCTGCTCGAGCATCTACCCCGATACCAAAATCTGTCTGTCTACTGTTTATTATATCATGCCTTTTACCAACTCTTCTGACATTAACAGGGGCTATCCCCAACTGTCTTTCTTTGAAGGAAATCAACTTAGAGCTCTAGTTAATAAGTCTCCTGGACATAATAGGAGTGTTCCAATTCAAACCCCTCAGATGGCTTTCTAACTTGCCTGACAGGTTTATCCGGACTCTTACAACTACACATGTGATTGTTTACAGCCTCCCAACCACGAGAGGCATGGAAAGCTTAAGACATTCTAACAATATAGAGCTTTTCGAGGAGTTAAAAATTATTAGAATAGAACTGGTGAAGGATTTCATTGTTGAGCCAATGCTTGCTGCCAAGTTTCCATATCCCTTACCCACGGTGTCCCTGGGAGTATATTAATTGATATAGTCAGTATATAGAGAAAATAAGTAGTAACCTTGATGTTAACAACCTTAGACCCTTGAGTTAATAAATTCTTTCCTTGTTATCCCCCACTGCACCTTTGCCCTATAGGAATGCAACTTTATCTAGTGCTTTCGGAGGGTGGCGCCAAACTTTAGAAAAATCACCTTTAGAGAAAATAAGTTTTCTGGTTAACTAACCTTTATCAGAGAAAAAATGTTAACAGGCCTCCTGGCCAGAAGATGATGTAAATCACCTAAAGCCTTTTGCATACGATAGGTTTGCAGAAAGAAAGCCTGGTCTCGATAAGGGTCAAGGACTTCTGACCCTGCATGACTCCACACTCTTTATTTTCCTCTATGTACAACTGAGGGTATAAAAGCTCCTTTTAAAAATAAAGTTATGGGCCTTGCTCACCGAAGCTTTGTCTCCCCGTGTCATTCTTTTTTCCCTTTTCTCTCTTTTTCTCTCTCTTTTTCAGGATGACTCTTTGGAGCACAGAGGCTCTCTGAGTTCACTTATCTGCCCGGGCTTCTAAGACTCAATTGGGAAGGTGCCTAGCGTCTTCAGGGGAGGGGACGCCCTGCGTCTTCACCCCACCAAGAGGGCGCCTGTGGCCTCCGTGAACAGAGCAAGTCTGGTGTCACGGACTTTATTGGCTTTCTGTGTAAACCAAGGAAGATCAAGCCTCTTTTTCTCCCCTTTACCTTTCCTCTCTCGCTGACACTGTTCCTCCTGAGGGTATCCCTGGATCCTGCCAGGGCTGGACCCCGGTAAATGATCCTCCCAGAGCAGGGATCAAACTGTAGTCCCCTGCATTGGCAGGTGGATTCTTATCCACTACACCACCAGGGAAGTTTGTTTGTTGTTTAGTCATCCAGTTGTATCCAACTCTTGCAACCCCATGGATTGGGATTTTTCCAGGCAAGAATACTGGAGTGAGTTGCCATTTCTCTTCTCCAGGGGATCTTCCCAACCCAGGGATCAAACCTGAGTCTCCTGCACTGCAGGTGGATTCTTTACCCTTGAGCCACTGGGGAAGCCCCACTAGGGAAGTCCCTCCTCTCAATGTTTATTGTTTCTTAATTGGCCTTACTGTAATAAACATTTTAAAATGAGGAACTTGATGCCATGAAAAAATAAAATGTGATCTATAATTTTTGCATTTGCACTTGGTCACTGGATTCGATAATATTTTTTTAAGCAGCATGTTGGGGTTTTTTTTTTTGATAACTATTTCAATAAAAATAGCTAAAGTCATTTTCTGAGAAGAAAGCACCTTGGATGCAAATAATTTTCTAGTCCTGAGCTAGCTCTGTTGGTTAAAGTAGTGATATTTAGGATCAATAGCCATGGTTTTTATGACCAGAAGAATTTTTAATTACTGTTACTCAGTCCCAAAGACACAGACTGTTAACTGTATATTTCCTGATAAAGCATGTTACAAAGTAATACAAGATAAGTGAACAAACCACTGCCTCTATCATCTGTCTATTTACCTGTTAACCAAAGTCCATAATTTATTCAGATTTTCTTAGTTTTTAACCTAATATCCTTTTTCTGTTCCAGGATCTCACATTACATTTAGTTGCTGTGTCTCCTTAGGCTCATATCACTGTGACAGTTTCTCATTATTTCCCCATGTTTTTTGATGACCTTGACAGTTTTAATGAGCCCACTACTGAACCTCATCTGCTATTTTTCTCATGATTAGACTGGGTTAGGGGTTTATGAAAGGAAGATCACAAAGGTAAAGTGCCATTTTCATCACATCATATCAAGGATACATAGAATCAGCATACTTTATGGCTGTTGATATCAGCCTTAATCACCTGACCAAAGTAGCATTTCTCAGGTTTCTCCACTGGAAAGTGATTCTCCTCTGACCCTTTTCATTCTTTGGAAGGAAATCGCCATGCACAACTCACTTTTTCACCAGTTACTTTTGGAAAAGTTTAATGTGCATGCCTTTCTGACTATAGATTAGTAGGAGACTTCTGTTTCAGTTTCAATAAATTAAGGAAAACTAAGACTTTGCGTAGAACATTATAACTGAATAATGTGGATATATAAATAAATAAAGTGGTTTTAGAGAAAGTTTCCATGGGGAGAGTTGTTGGAAGAGGATGTTTGCTATGACCAGTGCGTTCTCTTGGCAAAACTCTGTTAGCATGTGCCCTGCTTCACTTTGTACTCTTAAGTCCAAGCTTGCCTTACTCACCAGGTATCTATTGACTTCCTACTTTTGTATTCCAGTCCCTTATGATGAAAAGGACATCTTTTTTTGGTGTTAGTTCTTAAAAGGTCTTGTAGATCTTCAAAGAACCATTCAACTTCAGCTTCTTTGGCATTATTGGTTGGGGCATAGACTGGGATTACTGTGATACTCAATGGTTTGCACTGGAAACAAACCAAGATCACTCAGTCATTTTTGACATTGCACCCAAGTACTGCATTTCAGACTCTTGTTGACAAATTGGGCTACTCCATTTCTTCTAAGGTCAGTTTTTACTCCAATCCCAAAGAAGGGCAATGCCAAAGAATGTTCAAACTACCACACAATTGCACTCATTTTACATGCTAGCAAGAGAATGCTCAAAATCCTTCAAGCTAGGCTTCAACAGTATGTGAATGGAGAACTTCCAGATGTACAAATTGGATTTTGAAAAGGCAAAGGAGCCATAGATCACATTGCCAACATCAATTGGACCATAGAAAAAGCAAGATAATTCCAGAAAAACATATACTTCATTGACTATGCTGAAGCTTTTGACTGTATGGATCACAACAAACTGTGGAAAATTCTTAAAGACATGGAAATACCAGACTACCTTAGCTGCCTCCTGAGAAACCTGTATGCAAATCAAGAGGCAACAGTTAGAACCAGACATGGAACAACGGACTGTTTTAAAATTGGGAAAGGAGTACATCAAGGCTGTATATTGTCACCCTGCTTCTTTAACTTATATGCAGAGTACATCATGAGAAATGCCAGGCTGGATGAAGCACAAGCTGGAATCAAGATTTCTGGGAGAATATCAACAACCTCAGATATGCAGATGACACCACCCTTATGACAGAAGCAAAAAGGAACTAAAGAGCCTCCTGATGAAAGTGAAAGAGGAGAGTGAAAAAGCTGGCTTAAAACTCAACATTCAAAAAATTAAGATCATGGCATCTGGTTCCATCACCCCATGGCAAATAGAGGAAAAAAACGGAAACAGTGGCAGAGTTTATTTTCTTGGGCTCCAAAATCGCTGCAGATGATGACTGCAGCTATGAAATTAAGAGACACTTGCTTCTTGGAAGAAAAGCTATGACAAACCTATACAGCGTATTAAAAAGCAGAGGCGTTACTTTGTAGAGCTTCCATGGTGGCTCAGACAGTAGAATCTGCCTGCAATGCAGGAGACCTGGGTTAGATCCCTGCGTCGGGAAGGTCCCCTGGAGTGGCAACCCACTCCAGTGTTCTTGCCATGGATGCAGGAGCCCAGCAGGCTACAGTCTAGTGGTCACAAAGAGTCAGACACAATTGAGCAACTAACACTTAATTTGCAGACAAAGGTCCATATAATCAGAGTTATAGTTTTTCCAGTAGTCACGTACAGATGTGAGAGTTGGACCATAAAGAAGGATGAGCACTGAAGAAATGATGCTTTCTAACTGTGGTGCTGGAGAAGGCTGTTGAGAGTCCCTCAGATACCAAGGGAGTCCTGAATATTCTTGGAAGGTCTGATGCTGAAGCTGAAGCTCCAATACTTTGGCTACCTGATGCAAAGAACTGACTCATTGGAAAAGACCCCGATGCTGGGAAAGATTGAAGGCAGGAAGAAAAGGGGATGACAGAGGATGAGATGGTTGGATGGAATCACTGACTCGATGGACATGAGTTTGAGCAAGCTCTGGGAGTTGGTGATGGATAGGGAAGCCTGGTGTGCTGCAGTCCATGGGGTCACAAAATTGGACACGACTGAATGACTGAACAATAACAGCAACTGGGAGGATCATGCATGATGCAGACCAGCTAAGCCCTTGTGCCACAGCTACTGAGCCCATGTCCTGCAACTGCTGAAGCCCTCGTGCCTAGAGCCTGTGCTCTGCAACAAGAAAGAGAAGCCATGCACCACAATGAAGAGAAGCTCCCACCACAGCTTGAGAAAGCCCACACACAGCAATGAAGACCCAGCACAGCCAAAAATAAACAAACAAAACAAGACAAAAGCAGGCAGTCTGCTTCTGGTTCAAGATGGTGGAGCAGGAGGACATGTTCACCTCCTCCTTCAAAAACACCAAAATCGCAACTAGCTGTGGAACAACCATCAACAGGAGAATGGTGGAACCCACCAAAAAAAGATACCCCACGTCTAAAGACAAAGAAGAAGCCACAGCAAGATGGTAGGTAATTTATAAGTAAATTAAAATTATTTATAGTTTTTGATAAATAACAATTAAGAGCTTAGCTTATTATGAAAGAAAACATGAACTGTGATAATTTTTTTCTGTATATAATACAGAAAATATATATATCATACACAGGTAACCAAAAGTTGAATATATGGTATTATGCTATTTAAATAAAATCAATAGACAAAAAGATTGGGATGAAATATATTACATCATTAATTGTGGCTGTCTTTGAATGATGGATATATTGTTGGGCTTATGTTCTTAGCATCTAGAATGATGACAGCAATATTTTTAGTATTAAATAGGTTTTTACTTCACATTACTTCAACATGGTTATACAAGATCTCTGAATCACCCAAAATATATTTCAAGTGATGTGATACAATAGCATTTCCCCCTCATTTTTTTCCTCTAAACCTTTTTTTCCTTCAGAAGCATATTGTGCTTGTTCTTGTATTTAGCTTCTTATTGTGTCCAACTCTTTGCCACCCCATGGACTGTAGCCCACCAGGCCCCTCTGTCCATGGGGATTTTTCAGGCAAGAGTACTGGAGTGGGTTGCCATGCCCTTCTCCAGGTGATCTTCTGGACCCAGGAATCGAACCAGGGTCTCCTGCATTGCAGGCAGATTCTTTACCAGCTGAGCTACCAGGGAAGCCCCTGTAAGCAAATTACTCTATTCTTATTCCTGTTTTAGTTTTCCAGTTAAGTATATTTTACATAAATTTCACCTCACTAGTACTATTTTTTAGGGTCACATTGAATTTTAATTCAGTTCCTCAGGTTATTAGACATCCTGTCTAATTTTGTTTTCACAATTTTTCATCCAAATACCTAATAATCACAGGTAGTATCCATTGTAATAATCCCAATTCAAAACCATAATTACCATAAATAAGCAATGCAGTCAGTAAAATTCAAATCTGAATAGGGTTTCCTTATGAATCTGTTGTTCATTCGCTTAGTCATGCCCAATTCTTTGCGACCCCATGACTGCAGAACTCCAGGCTTCCTTATCCTTCACTATCTGCCAGAGTCTCCCCAAGCTCATGTCCATTGGTGATGCCATCCCATCATTTCATCCTCTTTTGCCCCCTTCTCCTGCCCTCAATCTTTCCCAGCATCAGGGTCTTTTCCAATGAGTAGGCTCTTTGCATCAGGTTACCAAAGTATTGGAGCTTCAGCATCAGTCCTTCCAATGAATATTGAGGGTTGATTTCCTTTAGGATTGACTGGTTTGATCTTGCAGTCCAAGGAACTCTCAAGAGTCTTCTCCAGCACCACAGTTTGAAAGCATCAATTCTTCAGTGCTCAGCTTTCTTTATGGTCCAACTCTCACATCTGTATATGACTACAGGAAAAACCTTAATTTTGACTAGACTGTCCTTTGTTGACAAAGTATTGTGTCTGCTTTTTAATACACTGTCTAGGTTTGTCATAGCTTTTATTCCAAGGAGCAAGTGTCTTTTAATTTCATGGCTGCAGTCACCATCTTCAGTGATTTTGGAGCCCAAGAAAATAAAGTCTGTCACCATTTCCATTTTTTTCTCCATGTATTTGCCATGGGGTGATGGAGCCAGATGCCATGATTTTAGTTTTTTGAATGTTGAGTTTTAAGTCAGCTTTTTCACTCTCCTCTTTCACCTTCATCAAGAGGCTCTTCAGTTCCTCTTCGCTTTCTGCCATTAGGGTGGTGTCATCTGTGTATCTGAGGCTGTTGATATTCTCCCAGCAATCTTGATTCCTGCTTGTGAATGAATCTTGATTCATCCAGCGGGGCATTTTGCATGATGTACTAAATGACCTCTAAATAGCTAATGAACCAAAGGGTAAAGTCCTTAAAGCCTAGGAATTAAAAAAAAAAAAAAAAAAGCCTAGAAATAATTTTCTCTCTTTATACTTAATACAGGTTTCATCTTTTGAAAACAGAGAATTCAAATAAACCAATTATTTATTTTTCTGCGAGGCATGCAGGATTTTAATTTCCCAACCAAGGATTGAAACTGGGCCTCCTGTAGTGGTAGTGTGGAGTCTAAACCACTGGACTGCCAGGGAAGTCCCTATTCTTTTCTTAAAATTTATTTATTTGGCTGCACTGGATCTTTGTTGGGCACACAGGAGCTTCGATCTTTATTGCAGCGTGTGGGATTCAAAAAATGCCATTATAGATATAATGCTTCCCTTGAATAGACCTGTATCCTAATTTTAAAAGGCTATAGGCACATTTGGATGTATTTACTTGAGGTGGTAATGTCCTCTTTTTAAATATGGTGTGTTCAAAAGACACTATTGGAAAAGCTAAATTTAGTCACAAGTGACAGCAATATATGTGGAATACAATGACTGGTTAAAATTGCCACTCTCTTTTCTTCCTCAGAGAATTGTCTCTTTTAAAAAACTGAGTTTAAATATGCTAGAATATTAAATAGCATTTTACTGTTGACAGAAATATATAATAAGAAAATCAACAAAAAAATGATAGTGCTATGAAAATAATTGTGTAAATACTATATTCATTTGATATATAAAACTTTAGGTAATTAGTTTTATTAAAGTTTGTAATTTAAAATTCTTAGAATAAGAAAATGTTCTTTTGATTAGATATAATAATTGATACCAGCCCAGGGTTATGACCAAAGATGTCCAAAAAAATCTCTGCATCTTGATACATGTAAATTTACTTCATTTTAATTTATATATTATTAGTTTTCATAAATATAGCCCAATTTATCTATTCTTCACTAATAGATTAGGTTTTATTTCCCCAAATATTTCAAAGTTGCAAAGAATATTATATATCATACAGTCTACTTTTGCTCATGTGCAAGAATTTCTATAGTGTCTATAAATAAATTTTATGGTCTAGAAGCATATATTCTTTCTTTTCTTGTAAGTTTTTTCCTATGAAATATGTCAAACATACTAACAAACATCGTATGATATCTATGCATCATTTAAAAAACAATACTTAGTGTCATACCAGTATATCTACTGCCTTGCTTAAAATAATGTTTGAATTATAAAAGAAGTAATTTAAAAATAATTTTTAAAGTTAAAATTAATAATAATGAAAGCATTTCCTATGAATATCTATGATCTCCATCCATAGTCTGTAAAGGGAAATTTATAGCTTTTAATATGTTTTTTGAGGAAACAAGAAGATTTAAAAATAAACACAGTAAGGATTCAACTCAAGAAATTTAAAAAGCAGAACAAATCACTAAAAACTGGGGGATAGGCTCAAAACAAGGACATGGAGATGAAATAATAAGGACATCCCGTAAGGAGATGGAATAAGGACAAGGACATGCGATGGGATAAAGAAAATAGTGAAGATTAACAAACCCAAATCCAGTTTTTGGAAAAGACTAGTATGATAGATCAAGAAAAAGGATGGGTTCAGGATGGGGAACACATGTATACCTGTGGCGGATTCATTTTGATATTTGGCAAAACTAATACAGTTATGTAAAGTTTAAAAATAAAATAAAATTAAAAAAAAAAGAAAAAGGATAAAGATATAAATAAGCAAAATAGGATATTTCCTCAGAAAAGTCTGAGAATCACTAAATGGTACATTTCTCTTAAATAAAGATTCTTTAAAATAGAACGCAAACATTAGCACCTACTTCCTCACAATGAAGCTTCATAACAGACCAGTGCCAACTAAAATGCTGTACAGAATGCCTTCCTGTTCAGAGAAGACAATTAAATATGATTAGTGGTTCATGGTTTCCCCGAGAAAACTGTAATTGTTAGAAAAGAACACTCAACTGACTGTGACATTTCTATGATGAATCTTTGTATGAGGCCTTTACTTGTGTTAAGACATATTTTAAAAATTACTTGCTACATTGACCAGGTTTATGGAAAAATATTTTAAGAATAATAATGATGATGGTATGATGACAATAAATTCACTTCTCTACTTCACTTTGATCTGGTACACCTTTCTCCTTTATATGCAATTATCTTTCTTTTTTACTTTCAAAATATCCATGATCCCAACTTCCAGACATCTTCTATATTTAGATTATTTGCTATTGTTCTCTTCCTTTTTGGCCATGCTTGCTTCTGGTTTGTTTCTAATGCTCTCATCTAATCTGTTCCTACTTCTTAGAGAGCAGTAAGACCTTAGCAGAGACAGCCAGAGAATCTTTGAGCATTGGTCCTTGGTCCAAAAGAAAATTACTATCTCCACCTTGTAAAGGAGCAGTTGGGAACCAGATGAGTTAGGATACAGAATCACTTCCTTCTTTGTGCAATACTTCTTTCATTCTATCATCTTTATTTTTTTTATATAAAACTTCTAATAGTTTTCTTATTAGATTAAAAGTACCCCCAAAGCATAGACATGGGAAAAGGACATGAACATATCCATAATTACAGAATCCTTGCACAACCAACCTAAATACTCTGATGAATCTCTGTCTAGATCCAATTCAGAGAGATTAGAGAAATAGGTGAAAAAGCAAGAAATTAAAGCACTTTAGAATAATTTTATACATGATATAGGTAAGGGTTTCTTAAACAAAACATAGACACAATTAAAAGGGAAAGGGTTAATAAATTGGACTACATTGAAATTAAGAATTTCAGTTCAGCAAAAGAAATGCAGAAAAGTAAAAAAGCCAAACCACAGACAGAGTGAGAGAATATTTGCAACTCATAATCATCACAGTGCTCAGAATACATGAAGAACTCCTACGTATCAATAACTTGAAGCAAAAGATAGGCACTTCATGAAAATGAAATGCAAATGGCTAACAAACAAAAAGTTGACTAAACTCAGTAATCAGGAAATACAAATTGAAACCACTGTGAGGTACTATTGCATGACCATCGAATTAAAAAGTCTGACAATACTAAATTTAAGTGAGACTATAGGGCGATAGAAATGCTCTTAGAGTGATAATGACACATAAACTGGTGTGGCCACACTTTAGAAAACAGTATGATATGACCAAATGGGTGATTACATAGATTTTTAATTTTTAATCATTTGTTTAATTGTACATATGAGTTTTATGTGCCTTTCTATATTTGTCATATTTCATAATTTTTTAAATAGTTAAAAGGTAGTAAATAATGATCTGAATGGAAACCAAATTTTAAAAAAATAATGTTTGGCTCATGGAATATATTTTAAAGGGGAAACAAGGTGCTTGTTTTTACTAAAATATTACTATTACTATTGTCAAGAACTTTAAAAGATCTGTGGAACTGCTATGGCTTGATGGGGAAAACTTTACTCCATGGAATTTACCAGGCCGGAATACTGGAGTGGGTAGCCTTTCCCTTCTCCAGGGGATCTTCCTGACCTAGGAATTGAACCAGGGTCTCCTGCATTGTAGATAAATTCTTTACCAACTGAGCTATCAGGGAAGCCCATAAGTTGTCAAGAACTTTAAATGATCTGTGGCACTGCTATGGCTTGATGGGAAAAACTTTATAGGGACCCAAGCACTCTGAAATCAAGAATCTAGTTCATTACTGTGAAGAATTTATTAAGAAAAATTTATTTGACTAGGAAGTTTGTATGAATTTCCCCTTTTTCCTAAGAGGATTAACCAAAAATGTATTTCTTAAAAGTGACTATCACTGTTGGACAGAAGTGTACTGATGATAAGACTGGACCTCTGAACAATTAAAAATAGTTCAATTTTTAATTGGACTTTGACAGATATGAGAAAATATTGTCTTAAAGAACTCAATAAGGTCAATACTAATTATCGTTCCAGATTTTCACTGTCAACAAGTGATGGCCTGAAGATCCTTCCACATAGAAAATGCCATGATACTTCTCCAAATAAATCTTACATTAATTGAAAGAATATAATGGATTATTACCCACTGGAACTCACATGAAACACCCTTAAAAATGACTTGTTTTCAGGAATTTCATTTACATGTTTAGGATTGGATAAAAATATATATGACCTTGTGGCAGAAGAATAATTTTATTACACTTACCAAATCTTAAAGTCAATACCAAATCTAGAAGGTCTGGTATAGCAGAAATTACTTACTGTATTTGATAATTAAAAAGCTGTAATTTATTTAAGCAAAAAAATTTTTTTTCTTGATAACATGTACCACATGTCTGACAAAGTATAGCAGAAATGCACAGTGTTTTGTTAACCAAGATGGCTGGAAAATAGAATAGAGTGGATGGTAGTTTCCATTAGAGGGAAAGGCAAAAGGAAAAAAAAAAAGTGATTCTTTTGGTACCTCAATATGTTTAACTGGAAATCATTTTCTTTTACTAAGGGCTGTAATAGGAAAATTTCCTCTGTTAGATTATTTATAACATGATACATATTCTAGACAGGAGGGAAAAAAAAAACTTTTATGGAGTAGGAAGCAATATTTCAAATTACATTTTCTGTATTTACAATATGTGAAAATTTCTCATGCCCTATGCTTCATTTATAATAGGACCTGTGGTGGAGATTCTGATCGACTTTATTGGAGTTTAATATTCATCTCTATTTTATCCTGAATGGACACATGAGGTTCTTGAATCAGAGACAGATGATTATTACTTACATCATCGTAATTGTGCTAGTTCCTCTTGCTCCAATTCTTACCCCTGGAGAGAGATGAGAACCAGATGTCACCCTAGCACTGGGGCCTATAATGTGGGGGAGGAAAGATGAGGGAAGAAATCCAGGCATTTATGCAGAAAAAAAAAAAGACAGCTGTTTTCTCCCCCTCTAAGAGGAGAGAGGAAAAAAACCCTCTGGATCCTGGGTTCTCACTCTTAAGCCTTTTATAATGTAAATCTCTTGGGGGATTAGGTAACTTCAGTGTCTCCAGCTTTACAAAACACGTCTCCAAATCCCAGTTGGGGTGAGGCACCCCAACTTAAAATGTTAACATCTATCTCTAAAGTTAGATAACTCTTTTGAACTCTTATTATTTATGCAGTGGGAAAATATCTTCTACAGCTTCCTTTGAGTCTAGGATCTCAAGTTGCCATAATACTTGCCTGGAAAACCCAAACAGTGCAGAAACACAAAAATACTTTCTCTCCATCTCACAGTGTTCCAAAATTAATTTTCCCTCTGCCTGGGTGACATAGTTACCCAGCTAAAAACCTCAATTTCCAGTTGCTTTCAGATAGGTATGGCCTGGTGACTGAGTTCTCACCAATGGAAATTTTACTTCTGGGTTGGATAGCATCACCGACTCAAAGAACATGAGTTTGAGCAAACTCTGGGAAATAGTGAAGGACAGGGAAGCCTGGCATATTGCAGCTCATGGGGTCACAAACAGCTGGATATGACTTCGTGACTGGACAACAACGACAATGGTGCTACATAAAATCTAAAGTTGACACTCTGACTATCTAGAGTTTGTGCTGTATGCAACAAATGCTGCATATTGCAGCGTTTCCCTCAAAAATCTGAAAATCCTGTAATTAGCAGTTTCAGTGCTTGTATGAAGAATTAGAAAGTTAAACTCCTAACATCTGACAAACAAATGATATTGACAATTTGTTCAGGTAATGCATATAAACAAGCTGAAGTGTAAGAAGTGATTGTTTGATTCAGCTATGTTGTAGTTTCTCATTTCATCCATTTAGCATCTCCTGTGTGAATGGCAACCAGTCCCATTAACTTCATGGCAAATAGATGGGGAAACAACGGAAACAGTGAGAGACTTTACTTTTTGGGCTCCACAATCACTACAGATCGTGACTGCAGCCATGAAATTAAAAGACACTTGCTCCTTCGAAGAAAAGTTATGACAAACCTAGACAGCATATTAAAAAGCAGAGGCATTACTTTGCCAGCAAATGTCCATCTAGTCAAAGCTATGGTTTTTCCAATAGTCATGTATGGATGTGAGAGTTGGACTATAAAGAAAGTTGAGTACCGAAGAACTGATGCTTTTGAACTGTGGTGTTGCAGAAGACTCTTGAGAGTCTCTTGGACTGAAAGATCAAACCAGTCAATCGTAAAGGAAATCAGTCCTGAATGTTCATTGGAAAGACTGATGCTGAGGCTGAAACTCCAATACTTTGGCCACCTGATGCAAAGAACTGACTCATTGGAAAAGACCCTGATACTGGGAAAGGTTGAAGGCGGGAGGAGAAGGGGACAACAGAGGATGAGATGGTTGGATGGCATCACCAACTCCATGGACATGAGTTTGAGTAAGCTCCAGGAGTTGGTGATGGATAGGGAAGCCTGGACTGCTTGCAGTCCATGGGATCGCAAAGAGACGGACATGACTGAGTGACTGAACTGAACTGAACTGAACTGATAGGAAATTACTCTTTGGGAATAGAATAAGACAAAGCCTGAGGCTAAAAGGAACACTCATTTTCTTGAATGTAAAAAATGAGAATTAGATGTATAGCCAAATGAGCTTTCTCAACAAATAGTGACAAATCCTCTCAGTTTTCCTTTGAGAATGTATTGATTTCACTTTCATTCCTAAAGGCTGTTTTCACTGGGTAAACAATTCTGGGTTGATGTTTTTTTCAGTTCTTGAAAAATATTTGTTTCCTTCTAGCCTTGGAGGTTTCTGATTAGAAAGTCACTGTCATTTGGATCATTGTTCCATCATTGTTCTTTGTACCTGCTTTTTTACTTTGTCTTTAGGCTTCAGAAATTTGATTATGAGTGCCTTAAATATGTTTAAACTTATACTGTTTAGAGTTCACTCAGTTTCTTGAATATATAGGTTCATGCCTCTCACTAAATTTGTAGAATTTTCAGCCATTTTTTTTCAATGAATACTTTTTAGCCCACATTCTACCTTTTTTGGGGGTACTCTGATAACACCAATGTTAGATAGTTTTTATTTTAAGCTTTGAGACTGTGAGAGTTTTTTCAGCCTATTTTTCCTGCTGGCCAGAATGGGTCATTTCCATTTTTCTGTCTTCATGTTCACGGAATCTTTCCTCTGACATCAACATTCTACTATTGAGCACATTCATTGAGTTTATTTTACATATTATATTTTTTATTTCTACAATTTCCATTTGTTTCTTCTTTATATTTTCTGTTTCTTTGCTGAGACTTTCTATTATTTTTGTTTTTTTAAGAGTACTTGCAATTGCTCAGTGAAGCATTTTTGTGACTGCTTTACACTTCTTGTTAGATAATTCCAACATCTGTATCATGCCATTGTTGGCACTTGTTAATCATCTTCTCTCATTCAAGTTGAGATTTTCTCTTTGTATAATGAGTGAGTTATTTTTCTATCTTTTATGGACATTTGGGGCATTGTGTTCTGA
Source organism: Bubalus bubalis (assembly GCF_019923935.1). Lineage (NCBI taxonomy): Eukaryota > Metazoa > Chordata > Mammalia > Artiodactyla > Bovidae > Bubalus > Bubalus bubalis. The sequence continues at coordinate 92,854 of NC_059175.1, read as the reverse complement.
GACTGTGGATCCTACTTAAACCTCTTGTTTTAGGTTTAAAACAGGGGAAGAGTATAGAAATCTAGGCTATCCACAGGGCCTTCTATGATGTTTTATTTTACTGGGAAAAGGGCTGAGGGAGGAGCAACTTGTTACTATCAGGTGGGAGAGAAACTCCAAGGTTTCTTCTCTGCCACCTCTGTACGTACCACCTCGGAAGGAATACAGAAGAGTGCTTCATTACTGGCAGGCAACAGTTAAAGCCTAGTGTTTTTGCTAAGTATTTGCTGATAAGGATGAGAGTGGAAGCAAGACAATTTTATGCAGTTTGGCCAGAGCAGGGCAATTTTTTAAAAAGTTTCTTTCTTGCCAGACTGTTTTCTTATCCTCTGTCAAGAGAAAGCAGGCCTGGATTGGGGGGTGAGGGGGTCGTGCCTGCTTTTTTTGTCTAAATGTGTTGGCATTTCTGGGTTATCATCTCCCAGCATATATAAGACACAAAAGAAAACTCAGGAAACTACACAGTACGTCATTCATTCAGTCTCGGGGACCCTGGCCATTACACCTCCTTTTCTCCATCTTTCAGAGTCTTCTTGCATTCATTTCATATTAATACATAACGCTCAGGGTTTTTAGCTTGGAAAACTCAGCAGTGGCCACAGGACTGGAAAAGGTCAGTTTTCATTCCAATCCCAAAGAAAGGCAATGCCAAAGAATGCTCAAACTACCGCACAATTGCACTCATCTCACACACTAGTAAAGTAATGCTCAAAATTCTCCAAACCAGGCTTCAGCAATACGTGAATCATGAACCTCCAGATGTTCAAGCTGGTTTTAGAAAAGGCAGAGGAACAAGAGATCAAATTGCCAACATCTGCTGGATCTTCAAAAAAGCAAAAGAGTTCCAGAAAAACATCTATTTCTGCTTTATTGACTATACCAAATCTTTGACTGTGTGGATCACAATAAACTGTGGAAAATTCTGAAAGGAATGGGAATACCAGACCACTTGACCTGCCTCTTGAGAAACCTATATGCAGGTCAGGAAGCAACAGTTAGAACTGGACATGAAACAACAGACTGGTTCCAAATAGGAAAAGGAGAAAGTCAAGGCTGTATATTGTCACCCTGCTTATTTAACTTGTTTGCAGAGCACATCATGAGAAACTCTGGGCTGGAAGAAGCACAAGCTGGAATCAAGATTGCTGGGAGAAATATCAATAACCTCAGATATGCAGATGATACCACCCTTATGGCAGAAAGTGAAGAAGAACTAAAAAGCCTCTTGATGAAAGTGAAAGAGGAGAGTGAAAAAGTTGGCTTAAAGCTCAACATTCAGAAAACTAAGATCATGGCATCTGGTCCCATCACTTCATGGGAAATAGATGGGGAAACAGTGTCAGACTTTATTTTGGGGGGCTCCAAAATCACTGCAGATGGTGACTGCAGCCATGAAATTAAAAGACTCTTACTCCTTGGAAGAAAAGTTATGACAACTTAGATATCATATTAAAAAGCAGAGATATTACTTTGCCAACAAAGGTCCATCTAGTCAAGGCTATGGTTTTTCCAGTGGTCATATATGGATGTGAGAGCTGGACTGTGAAGAAAGCTGAGTGCCGAAGAAGTGATGCTTTTGAACTGTGGTGTTGGAGAAGACTCTTGAGAGTCCCTCGGAGACTCAACCAAGACTCAACCAAGGAGATCCAACCAGTCCATCCTGAAGGAGATCAGTCCTGGTGTTCATTGGAAGGACTGATGCTAAATCTGAAACTCCAATACTTTGGCCACCTCATGTGAAGAGTTGACTCATTGAAAAGACTCTGATTCTGGGAGGGATTGTGGGCAGGAGAAGTGGACGACAGAGGATGAGATGGCTGGATGGCATCACCAACTTGATGGACATGAGTTTGAGTAAACTCCGGGAATTGGTGATGGACAGGGAGGCCTGGAGTGCTGCGATTCATGGGGTCACAAAGAGTCTGACACGACTGAGCGACTGAACTGAACTGATTGGGAGGAACAGGGAGAAGTGATTCTGCTCCATCTTTCCTGGAATCAGAAGTTCAGTCCTCTTAACAGATGATAATGCTTTTTTCCCTGAGTAATTCTGAATAATTATCCTCACCTGGGTTAATAAGAGGAATTTTTCCAGCACAGAACAAAATCTTGAGACACATCTATTCTTCTACAGAAGCCAAGGTGTCCTTCCCCAAGGGTCTCTGCTGCCTGGTATGCCCACCATTTACTAGTTGAGGAGCAAGAAGGGAATATTAGTAACAGTAGATCCAGGGAACAGGGAAATTTATGAGAAGATTAGGAGTGACTTATCAGCTTTTTTAAAACTCCACTACAGCCCACACTTGAGTGGATAATAAATAGGAAAAGGAATATGTGTTTGAAAGGAGTTTGAAAGGTTCACAATTAAAGTGTTATATACTTTCTCCCCCAGAACTTCTCTCCCCAAGGCAATAATTAAATAAAGAAAAAAGAATCCCTTCCTTTGCTTGTTGTGGTTTTTATTTAGATCTTTACTTATTTGGACCTGTAAATTCTCACTTTTGGTTAAAGTGTCATAGATCTCTGTGTAATAACTACAAAACCAGCTTGTAAAGATGACTAATGTGAGCAAAAGTTGACATTGATGGTCATTAAAGACCAAACTTACCTAACCATCAAGGTAATGAATAATGTTAATTGTTAACCTTCTTGTTCTATGGCTATTTCTTGGTTGAACAGGTCTCTCTTAGGTTTGATGATTGATATGCCTGGAGCTGGATGTACTATGTAGTTTTTTGAAGATCTGCCTTTTCTTCTACTTTTGGTATTTTTTAACTTAAGCTGCTAGCTGGCCTCTTTACCACAAGAGCTCTTTTTGCAATACGAGTATTGAACTTGTTATTATGAGCTTTCTTATTATGACAAATATCCAGGCTTGTAAAGAACTGATCTCTTTTGTGAAATGTACCTTCCACTTCTGGCATGTTTTTCTCATGTATTTTGACCTTCTCTGCCTCTGGTAGCTTCTGTTCCCTGTCGCTCTGCTCATGATTTATTTGCATTGGCTCCCCTTGTTGAGGTTCTTCCTTCTGATGATGGAGTTCATCAAGCAGTTCTACTCTCTGCTCTAAGATTTGGCATTCATTCTCCAGCAAAGTTGCAATCAAATGCAATGAATATGTGTCTTCTTTCAATCTCTTCACTTGTTCCTCCAGCTCTTGCTTAGCTGACTCATTATTTGTTTGAGTTGGGGAATGGGTGCCATTATTTTTAAGAGTTTTGATGTCATTCTGAGATTTCTGATAGGATTTTATTAGTTTGCTGAGCTCAGTATGTTCCACACTCCAGTGTTCTGCTTCCTGTAGTAACCGCTCCATGTTGTTCCTCAGTCTGATATTTTCTTCTTGAATGTGAGGGAATCCGTGCTTTGCTTTTTCCTTACTTAGCTGAGTTTCAGGAAGGGCTTTTTGTCCTTTTGAACAATTTAGCAAATCCCCTGAACAGTCTTGCACTGTGTCCTCAGAGTTCTGGTTGTCCAACCTCATCTCCTGTTTCTTTGCATTCTCTTTTTTCCCTAGGTCCGAACTAGCAAGCAGTTTTTTCACTAGTTCTTTATTTATTTCATCAAGTTCTATGATTTTTTCTCTAAGTTCTGACACCTCAAACATATTGGTTTCCTTAAAAGGTTCTTTTGTTTCTGTGACCTTCTGTTCATAACTTGTCACATGTTTAACAATATCTTTAATTTCTTTTAAGAGGCTTTCAAACTTCTTTGCAATTCGCTGTTCAATTGCTTCGTGGTCACTACTTTTTAGTGAAGGAAGAGAACTGCAAGAAACTGGGGAAATTGATCCAATTTCAAATAAGGCAATCATAATCCTAGGGTCCAAAGACTCTTCATTGAGATCAGGAGGCTTAAGTGTTTTGGAGAGGGTGGGCACTTCCATCTTAGCTGAATTAGTAGGGCTGATGACCAGGTCACAAGTGAAGTAGAAAACCTTAGCGATTCCAGAAAGGAGAGGTGGTGGTCCTCTGTGCAAATGGGTAGAAAATGTGGAACTAAGCAGAACTCAGAGACCAGAGTTAAAAGGTCTGAAATCAGGAAGATGATGTTTAGGTGAAAGGTAACATCTCACACAACCTAAGAGGAAGGAGGGTGCGGAAGGGGACTAGGAGCTAGGGCTCCATTTCTCTTCTTCCAGGCCTCTGGTGGTTATTCCCTGACCCTAGCAACCAGGTCTTTATTCTGTCACTGCACCATTGTGGCCTGTCTCTAGATTCTGTCTCCTTTGGGTCTCAACAGAAGGTTCTTAAACTCCCACCTGGTGACTCAAGACCAACCTAGAACTACACCAGTCTTTCCCTTTTTTTTTTTTTGGAGGGTGGGAGAATTATTTTATTCATCTCATTCAGTGACTTTCATATTCATCATATTCATTGACTTTCCCCTTATCCCCACCATACACAACCTGTTTTCGACTGTGGTATGTTTTTGTACCACTTAAGTGCATGGCTGAGAGAAGTTGTCCCTTGGGAGGGTCCCTATTCTTTCATAGCGCCTGGAGTCCTTATTGCTTCCCTTCTAGGAGAGGTGCTTCTGCAAAAGAAAGTAATCCTTACAAAATAGAACACAAAAAAATGCTTCAGTCTTTCTGTGATTTTAGGGAGATAATGTTAGGAATAGCTCCATTAAAAAATATTCTACTCTAATCAGAGAATATCTGAATGGTTTTTAACAACACAATTACAAATTGAGAATTTCTTGGGTTTGAATGCAGGCATCCTTTAAGACAAGCTTAGTAAGCTTGCTTCTGAATCATTTGCATCAGGTGTTATAGATGTAATTACTTTTTTACAAGAAATTTTTAAAAATAGCAAAATTTACCTAAAGTATTGAAACTGTTAAATCCTACAGTGGCTTATAGAACAGTAATTGAGTATTAAACCAAGTGCAGGCTTCCCTGGCAGCTCAGCTGGAAAAGAATCCTCCTGTAATGTGGGAGACCTGGGTTCGATCCCTGGGTTGGGAAGATCCCTTGGTTGGGAAGATCTCTTGGTTGGGAAGATCCCTTGGAGAAGGGAACAGCTACCCACTCCAGTATTCTGGCCTGGAGAATTCCATGGAGCCTGGTGGGCTGCAGTCCATGGGGTCGCTAAGAGTCGGGCATGACTGAGCAACTTCACTTTGACTTTTCACTTTCACGCATTGGAGAAGGAAATGGCAACCCACTCCAGAATTCTTGCCTGGAGAATCCCAGGGACAGAGGAGCCTAGTGGGCTGCCGTCTATGGGGTCGCACAGAGTCGGACACGACTGAAGTGACTTAGCAGCTTAGCAGGCACTTTACTAACTAGAAGTTTGCCTCCAGTCTTAAGGGAAAACTCATTATTTAGCAGTTTTGTTTGTTTGTTTGTTTTTTCTTTCTTTCACAGCTCCCAACTCACTTTGACTTAGTTTTCCTGAGTGTCAAGCTCAACCTCCAGCTAGCTGGGCTCAGGGCCATCACCTTATAACTATCCACAGATGCAGTTGTGTTGGTCTTTTTTTTTTTTTTTTTTTTTAACTTGAAGAAGGAACCACTTTTTCTAACCCACACAATGATACCACAGAGGCTAGAGACTGCCCTTATGCTTTAAATCCATCTCAAAGGTCCAACTTTGGTTGATGTTTTGATGTTTCCTCTTTGACTCAAGTCATTATTTAAAATACATTTTAATAAATCTCCAGGGCAAAGAAATTTTTTTCCTGATCTGGTAATTAATTTCTAGCTTTATTGTGTTGTAATCGGAACATATAACATTTCTTCTACTTCTGAAATTGACATTTTCTCACCAGCTTAATAGATTATCAATGTTCATGTATATTTTATGGATACTTGAAAGAACCTGAATTCTCTGTTTTCTTCTTATGCTTGCAACTTCTTTATGCTTTTGGACATAAATCTGATATTACCTGAGTTTTTGGAAATGGGTTTGAAGGTAGCTTGGTCAAGATATGACTGACTTTTAAAAAATGCACAACATGAGAGTTGCAAGTTAAGTTTTATTTGGGGCAAAATGAGAACTATAGTCCAAGAAACAGCATTTAAGATAGCTTTGAGAATCTGCTGGGGTGGGGGTTCAGTATATAGGTGATTTTGGTGAAAGGGGAATCCATGCAATCAAGCACATATATTTTGAAGAAGGTTTTTGCTAGTCTCACGAAAGTTACTAGTCAAGAGGAGCAGTCGTCACCACTAAAAGCATTTTAATGCTTTTCTAGATACAAAGAGATATAAGAATTGGGATAAAAAAAAATTGGTTCCTGAAAATATCTATCTGAAGACCTGTTCAGCCTGTTTTCCCAGAGCACAGAGTCTTCATTTCTGCTCTCCACCTTGATTTCCTTCAGGGGATGTTGAAAGTCAGCAGTAGCACATGATTTAATGCTTGTAGAGGTAGATGGCAAGTGCCAATTTGTAGTTGGCAATACCATGAGAATTCTCCTTTTATCAAAAGGAAATTTAAATATTTCCTTCCTTCCTACAAATACAATGAATTTCAAATTGTATTGCTGTTATATTTCTGTAAATTTTACTGAAATTTGAGTTTATTGTAAATGCTAAAAAACCCACAAGAATGGTCTTCTTTTCTTTATTGACCCATAATTCCTATGGGTAACTATGAAAGTTAAATACCTTTGGATTTTCTTACAATTGCTATCTACTAAATGTCCTTAGCTTAATGACTGAAACAAACAAAATATCAAAGAGCAAAAAACTATTAGAGAGAAAGCTTGCATAAAATTTTCTCTCTTTTTAAAACCACTTTGTCTTAACAGAAATAGAAACCATATCAAAGGATACAACATCAACATGTCTTATTTCTGGTGATGTTAACCTTGGTCACTTCATCAAGTGATATCTGCTGAATTAAGCTACTATGAAGTTAATATCTTTCCCTTTATAACTAACAAAAGTCCTGGGGAGGATGTTTTGAGACTAGGAAATCATTCTGTTTCTCCTCAAACTATTGCATATACAATATAATTTTAGTATCCAGAAGTGAATTTTAGTATAATTTTAGTATCCAGAAGTGAATTTTAGTATAATTTTAGTATAATATTAGTATTCCAGAAGTGACTCTTGCTGTTGTTGTTTAGTTGCTATGTCATGTCTGACTCTTTTGCAACCCAATGGACTATAGCCTTCCAGGCTCTTCTGTCCATGGGATTTCACAGGTAAGAATACTGTAGTAGGTTACCATTTTCTTCTTCAGGGCATCTATCTGGACCGGGGTTAAACCTGTGTTTCTTGCATTGCAGACAGATTCTTTGCCACTGAGCAACCATTTTGCTTGCAGTGATTCAATTCAGTTCAGTCCCTCAGTCATCTCCAACTCTTTGTGACCCCATGGACTGCAGCACACCAGGCCTCACTGTCCATCACCAACTCTTGAAGCTTACTCAAACTCATGTCCATTGAGTCGGTGATGTCATCCAACCATATCATCTTCAATTGTCCCCTTCTCTTCCTCACCTTCAATCTTTCCCAGCATAAGGGTCTTTTCAAATGAATCAGTTCTTTGCATCAGATGGCCAAAATATTGGAGTTTCAGCTTCAGCATCAGTCCTTCCAATGAATATTCAGGACTGATTTCCTTTAGGATGGACTGGTTGGATCTCCTTACAGTCCAAGAGACTCTCAAGAGTCTTCTGCAACACCACAGTTCAAAAGCATCAATTCTTCAGTGCTCAGCTTTCTTTATAGGCCAACTCTCATATCCACACAGGACTACTGGAAAAACCATAGCTTTGACTAGACAGATCTTTGTTGGCAAAGTAATGTCTCTGCTTTGTAATATGCTGTCTAGATTGGTCATAATTTTTCTTTGAAGGAGCAAGTGTCTTAATTTCATGGTTGCAGTCACCATCTGCTGTGATTTTGGAGCCCAAGAAAATAAAGTCTGACACTGTTTCCACTGTTTGCCCATCTATTTGCCATGAAGTGATGGGACCAGATGCCATGATCTTCATTTTCTGAATGTTGAGCTTTAAGCCAACTTTTTCACTCTCCACTTTCACTTTCATCAAGGGGCTTTTTAGTTCCTCTTCACTTTCTGCCATAGGGGTGGTGTCATCTGCATATCTGAGGTTATTGATATTTCTCCCGGCAATCTTGATTCCAGCCTGGGCTTCTTCCAGCCCAGCATTTCTCATGATGTACTCTGCATATAAGTTAAATAAGCAGGGTGACAATATACAGCCTTGATGTACTTCTTTTCCTATTTGGAACCAGTCTGTTGTTCCCTGTCCAGTTCTAACTGTTGCTTCTTGACGTGCATACAGATTTCTCAGGAGGCAGTTCAGGTGGCCTGGTATTCCCATCTCTTTAAGAATTTTCCACAGTTTGTTGTGATCCACACAGTCAAAGGCTTTGGCATAGTCAATAAAGCAGAAGTTGATGTTTTTCTGTAACTCTCTTGCTTTTCCGATGATCTAGCAGATGTTGGCAATTTGATCTCTGGTTCCTCCGCCTTTTCTAAATCCAGCTTGAACATATGGAAGTTCACTGTTCAAGTACTGTTGAAGCCTGGCTTGGAGAATTTTGAGCATTACTTTACTAGCGTGTGAGATGAGTGCTATTGTGCGGTAGTGTGAACATTCTTTGGCATTGCCTTTCTTTGGGATTGGAATGAAGACTGACCTTTTCCAGTCTTTTGGACACTGCTGAGTTTTCCAGATTTGTTGGCATACTGAATGCAGCACTTTCACAGCCTGCGGGGAGTGAGCTCCGCCCGTGGCAAAGGTCATGAGGAAGGAGGCTGGCATACGCAAAGGTGGGATCGAGCCTCAGGACTCCCCCTGGAAATTCTCGAGCATCTACCCCCAAAACCAGAGTCTGCCTACTTCCTGCTTTGTGCTTTCACCTACACCTCTGACTTTACAGGGGGCTGTACCTCACTACCTCTCTCTGAAAAAAGAGTTAGCTTACAGCTCCAGTTAATAATTCCTGGGTGTGACAGTGTTTCAACCTACAAACTCCTTTGGAAATCCTCTAGCCTGCCTGAATAGGTTTTTCCGGCCACATGTGATTGCTCAGAGCCTCCCAACTGTGAGAGGCATGACATGTTCTAAACTGTCTAAATACAGATTCCTTTGAGCAGTTAAAAGATTGATTAGAAATTGTATTGGTGAAGGGTTTTTCACTTGTTGGGCCAATGTTTGCTGCTAAGTCTCCATATCCCTTACCTGCTGTGTCCCTGGCAGTGTATTGATTAATATAATTGGTGTAAATAGTAGCTTTAATGTTTGTAACCTGGGACCCTTGAGTTAATTTTTTTCTTGTTATAGCCCACCACACCTTTGCTCTGTAGGAATGCAACTTTATCTAATGCTTTTGGAGGGTGGCGCTTGACTAATCACCTTTAGAGAAAAATAAGTTTTCTGAAGAAAGGGTCTTAAAATGTTAACAGGCCTCCAGGCCAGAAGATGATGCAAATCACCTAAACTTCTGCATATGATAAGTTTGCAGGAAGAAAGCCTGGCTTACTGCATGACTCTGCCCCTTCCCCCATTATCCTCTATGCATAACTTAAGGTATAAAAACTACTTTGGAAAATAAAGTGCGGGCCTTGTTCACTGAAACTTGGTCTCCCTATGTTGTTCTTTCTCTCACCTTCTGGCTGAATTATTCAGCCTCTTTTCTCCACTGAATTTCCTCACTGAGCTATCCTTATTGCAGCCTCTTTTCTCCACTGAATTTCCTCACTGAGCTATCCTTATTTCAGCCTCTTTTCTCCACTGAATTTCCTCACTGAGCTATCCTTATTCTATTACTCTTTATATCCTTAATTAAAGTTTAATTAAGCAGTTGTTTCCTGATCCTCACCGACGCCGTCCCCGCTTCGAATTCCCTGGATCCACAGGGGCTGGACCCCGGCAACAGCCTCATCTTTTAGGATTTGAAATAGCTCAACTGGAATTCTATCACCTCCACTAGCTTTGTTCCCAGTGATGCTTCCTAAGGCCCACTTGACTTCTCATTCCAGAATTACAGTGGTAATCTAATGGTGATTTTCCATTTCTCTCATTCCTCTTATATTTACTGATTCAGTTCATTTCAGTTCAGTCACTCAGTCATGTCTGACTCTTTGCGACCCCATGAGCTGCAGCACGCCAGGCCTCCCTGTCCAACACCAACTCCCAGAGCCCACCCAAACTCATGTCCATTGAGTCGGTGATGCCATCTAACCATCTCATCCTCTGTCGTCCCCTTCTCCTCCTGCCCTCAATCTTTCCCAGCATCAGGGTCTTTTCCAATGAGTCAGCTCTTTGCATCAGGTGGCCAAAGTAGTTTCAGCTTCAACATCGGACCTTCCAATGAACACCCAGGACTGATCTCCTTTAGGATGGACTGGTTGGATCTCCTTATAGTCCAAGGGATTCTCTCAAGAGTCTTCTCCAACACCACAGTTCAAAAGCATCAATTCTTCGGTGCTCAGCTTTCTTTATAGTCTAACTCTCACATCCATACATGACCACTGGAAAAACCATAGCCTTAAGTAGATGGACCTTTGTTGGCAAAGTAATACCTCTGTGTTTTAATATGCTGTCTAGGTTGGTCATAACCTTCCTTCTAAGGAGTAAGTTTTTTGTAGCATATAGCCCATTTATTCCCTAGAATGTCCCTCACTTTTTGTTTATCTAATGTTTTCTCATGTTTAGATTCAGATTATGCATTTCTAGCCACAAATACCAGAGCAGTGGTGGTTGTGTGTTTCTCAGTGCATCCCCGAGGCACAGAAAATTTTATTTGTCCCACTACCAGTGATGTTAATTTCAATCACTGAAATTAACATCAGGGGTACATGAGATTGACATGACTCAACACTGATGACATTAATGGGTTCAGATAGTGTTTGCCAGGTTTCTTCACTATAAAGTTATTTTTGCTCCCTTTTCCATAGTCTACTCTTTGACGGTTAGTCATTAAACATGGTCACAATCTCCACTTCCCCCCTCTAACCTCCTAGTTAACTTAGAAAAAAAAATTTGTACAGTTCACTCTTCATGCTAGTAGGCTTTGAGAAATGCAGAATCATATATCTATCATGCCAGCACCATATATGTGAATTCTATCACTCGAGAGAATACTCTGTGTTTTGCCTAGTTAACCCCTTCTCCTGGAAACCACTGATCTTTTTTTTTTTTTTTTTCCATTCCTACAGTTTTGCCTCTTCCAGAATGCCTCATGAATAGAATCATTCATTATGTCGCCCTTCCATTCTGGTTCTTTCAGCTTAGTAAGGGGCATTCGAGATTTATCCATTTTTTTGCATGGATGAATATCATGTTTCTTTTTTCTTGCTGAGTAGTTTTCCATCATGTATACCACAATTTGTTCATCTATTCACCTATTGAGGGCTATCTTGGTGGCTCCCAATTTTGGGAGATTATGAATAAAGCTGCTAAAAATATTCACATGCAGTTTTTTGTTTTCAGTTCAGTTGGGTAAATTCCTGGGAGCATGATTATTAGTTCGTATGGTAAGTCCATGTTTAACATTATAAGAAACTGTCTTCCAAAGTGCCTGTACCATGTTTGCCTTCCCACAGCTCTCGTTTCAAATCTTTGACAGCATTTGGTATTGCCAGCGTTGTTTGTTTTTTGTTTTTTAAATATTCAAGTGGTATGTCATGGCAGCTCATTCTTTTGCAATTTGCCTAAGGCAATGGCAACCCACTCCAGTACTCTTGCTTGGAAAATCCCATGGACAGAGGAGCCTGGTAGGCTTCAGTCCATGGGGTCGCGAAGAGTTAGACACGACTGAGCGACTTCACTTTCACTTTTCACTTTCATGCACTGGAGAAGGAAATGGCAGCCCACTCCAGTGTTCTTGCCTGGAGAATCCCGGGGACGGGGGAGCCTGGTGGGCTGCCGTCTGTGGGGTTGCACAGAGTCGGACACGACTGAAGCAACTTAGCAGCAGCAGTAGCTTCCAGTTTTAAGTGTCTAAGTCTCTTAAATCCAGTATATTTTTGTTTAACCCTTGGGAATTCAGATTTTATCTCTTTACTAAAATTAACTTCATTATAGGCTCTTTTCAACTCTGAAAGTTTGCAAAATTCTTTGTAAAAACGAGTACTATTTCCACTGAGTTCTTGCAGTCTAATGTCTTACCCTGGTTCTTTACATTCCTGTTCTTAGGGCCTAAAATAACAAGTGAGGTTACCATTGGCATTTGATTTTTTTCTTAGAGTCCTTTGATTGCAGCTCTAAGGCCCTTTCCTCAAAGAGATTCTTATTTGTGTCTTGGGTTCCTCCAAAAAGGTCTTTGTAGCTTTGATGTATTGATGATCTGACAACTCTTTAAGAGTTTCTTTTTTCTCCCAAGAGGCTTTTAACTTTCTGCACAGTGTACTGCCAGTCATTTCATCTTTTTCTATTTGTGGACAGAAGCAACACCCCGCCCCCCCAGCTCCCACCCTGGGAAAATTCCAGAGTAATTACTCTCTAGTAAGGCAGTTATGCTTATAGATTGTCAAGGCACGTATTGAAAAATCAGGCTATAGGGACTGCAGTGGAGGAAGGTGATGAGGCCAAGAAGAGAGAAGGCTGAGGCCAGCAGGTGCCAGAGACAGGAGCTGGGCCCAGAACAGACAGTGGGTCCAGATGAAATGGATTCCTGGCAGAGCAGGTTGAGAAAAAAAGTCCATGAAAAGTTAGAGCTCAAGATTTCCTGGTCCCCCAGGACTTCCTGCTGTACAGCATCTTGCCCTGACACCCAAAGCTTAATTTCAGAATCAGGCAGGGCTGATCCATCTCCAGATCTTATTCCAGCCCTGCTACAGCCAGACCCTCCCCTCAGCATTACAGGTAGCCCCGTAGCACCTGTGTAGGAATTAGAAACAGACACTCCTTCCAGGATGCTGTCCTGCTTCAAGATGATTGTAGTGAACGTCGCTCAGTTGTATCTGACTCTTTGCAACCCCGTGGTCTATACAGTCCATGGAATTCTCCTGGCCAAAATACTGGAGTGGGTGGCCTTTCCCTTCTCCAGGGGATCTTCCCAACCCAGGGATGGAACCCAGGTCTCCTGAATTGCAGCAGATTCTTTATCAGCTGAGTCACAAGGGAACCCCAAGATAATAGCAATAAATGCATAAATCCACAATGAGTATGATGTGACTGGTGCCCACCAAAGTCATGCCACCCACAACCTGCATGATCAGACCCAGTGGCCTGTGTTCCCTGCCTCCTGCAGTGGGAAGTCCTTCCCCAGAGCCCCTTTGTGCTTCTAACTCCTTACACTAGAACGTTGCTAAAAATAGGTGTTGCTTTCCTTCTGAGAAAGTCTCCAGTTCTTCATCTGCTGACCCCCTTCCTCCAGCCCCTGCCACTATTACTACTTGAGATAGAAGGTAAATCCCCAAGGCCATGAGTGTCCATAGAAGCCCAAAATATTTAAAGGAGATAGTTAAACTGACATAGGAAATTGAGAAGAATTTGTTTTTGCTCATGAGGAGGAAGTTAAAGCGCTTGAGCTTTATGAGGAACTGAGCTTCATGAGGCCTGGGTCCCCATCCCAGGTGCACATTTTAGCTGAGCCAGGTTATCACTGACATTTAACTCTGGGCTTTTGGGATGTCATTGTAAGATAAGTGAATTGAACTAGATGATCATGAGGGCTGCTTTTACATTTGCCTATCTATAGCTATCCTGTGATCATGGGTTAGTGACCAGAATGAAGTAACAGTTAGAAACTTGGAAAAAGGTTCATTGCTCTTCTGGGATGACATGACTTGAGAGAGATTGCTTCCTTGGGATGAATGAATTTTATCATACTACCAAGAACCAGATAAGAAGCCTAACATGTTGCTGGTTTCACATCAAAGTCAAGCTTTGATGTGAAGTATCCTTACAAGCTGCTTCTGGCTTATAAGGATACAGATGTTGACTGCAATATGCATGAGCACTGAAGGTCTTAGGACAAGTCCATTTTTCCATTAAGGAAGTTTCCTTCTATTTCGAGTCTGTCATGAATGAGAGTTGACCTTTATCAAATGTGTTTTATGCATCCACAGAAAGATCATGTGGCATTCTTCTTAAATCTGTTAATTTCATGAATTACATTGATAGATCTTCTAATACTTAACCATCCTTGTACTATTTTGGAATCATTCTTTTTAAATACACCATTGGACTGGGTTTGCTTATATTTTATTTAGAATATTTCCATCTATGTTTATAAACAATGTTTTAAGCACAAAAGAGAAATTTTTAGTCCATTTAACTGGAAATTACAATGGTCATTCCACCTATGTTTATAAGCAAGAGTGATTTTTAAATTTCCCAGGGAAATTTAAACCTGACCTTGTCTGGTTTTGGTGTCATGACTAAACAAGTCTTGTAAAATAATTGTGTAACTTTGCTTCTTTTCTGTTCTCTGAAATGGTTTATATAAGATGAAGATTAACTGTCCTTTGAAGTTTTATTAAACAAACCTCTGAAAATATCAGAGTGAACTCTCACTCGGGCAAGATGATGTCTGGATACCCTGGACAAACTTTCCAGTAAAACAACTATGCATGCTAGAGTAAATTTTTTAAAATTATGTAATTATGCATTGCGGAGGTGGCAGAAAAAGAAAAAAAAATCAAAAGAGTGAGGAAAGCAGGAATTTAGAAAAAGCAAAAAGCCATATTTTTTCCCTTGGGGCATCTCACAAATTTAAATTTCAGTTTTGATACTTGACTGTAATGCAAGAGAACCATCACAGAGTTTAGTAGAAGGCCTCTCTGTAAAGCTGAACCTGCAAAATGCTAAGTCCTGTGTATCAGGGTAAAGTAGAAATAAATGCACATCACACAAGTGGCCAGTAAGGAAACTTGCTTATCTTGACCTTGTTTCTGAATGGAGAGAGGGGGAGATGACTTCTCCGAGAATTTAAAACCAGTTTTTATTGGGGCACAACACTGCCTGGAGTGAAGAATATATTTTCTAGTCTTTGCAACATGACATGTATGTTCTGTCCAGTGAAATCTAAGTGGAAGTGATGCATGTGTTTCATTCAGGACTTTTCCATGTTTGCTCATAAATGAGGTTAATTTTTGACAAACCTCTGAAAATATCAGAGTGAACTCTCACTCGGGCAAGATGATGTCTGGATACCCTGGACAAACTTTCCAGTAAAACAACTATGCATGCTAGGTCGGCTTGGGCCGACCTTGTCTGGTTTGAGAGTTCTCAGAAAGGAAGAAAGGTATTGGAGTAGACAGCTAGCAGTCTCTGCTGCCCTGATACAAGAGGTGATTGAGACATGGGGTGTCACAGAAGCAGAATTTTCACATGAACAGGAAGGATTTTTCTTCTTTAAAGAAGATCCCAGCCCTGGGAGGCTTCCATGGTGGTGCTAGTGGAAAAGAACCTGCCTGCCAGTGCAGAAGATGTAAGAGACGGGAATTCAATCTTTGGGTCAGGAAGATCCCGTGGAGGAGGGCATGGCAACCCAGTCCAGTATTTTTGCCTGGAGAATCCCAGGGACAGAGGAATCTAGTGGGCTACAGTCCAGGTGGTCACAGAGGGTGCCTCACATAACCTGGCATGCCATCACACACCATTGCACACTCTTGCATGTCCTCCCATGCCCTTGCACACTCTCACATGGACTCACATCCTCTTTATGCCCTCACACTTGCTCACCCACTCTTGCACATCCTCGCATGCCCTCACATAGGGTTGCACATCCTCGCACTTCCTTGCACACCCTTGCAAGCCCTCACATGCCCTTGAATGTCCTCACATGTTCTCACACACCCTCACACAAACTTGCACACCCTCACACATCCTCTCACACCCTCAGATGCCCTCAAATGCTCTCATACTCACACCTGTATCTCACACAGCCACACTCCTTGCATGCACTTGCACATCCTAGCACGTCCTCCCATGACCTAAAGTGTCCTCAAATGCCCTCGCACACACCTTCATGCCCTCGTGTTCTCTCACACATTGTTGGACACTCTCACACATCCTTGCATACCCTTGCACGCACTCTTATACCCTCACACATCTTCATACACCATCAAATGCTTTCACATGCACATGCACACTCTTGAACAGCCACACACCTCCTTGCATGCCCTTGCACACACTCGCACACCTTAACACCTTTCCCCATGCCCTAGCACATCCTCAAACATCCACACACACCCCTGCACACCCTCATGCTCTCTTGCACATTGTCAAATGCTCTCGTACATCCTCACACACCATCCCACGACCTTGCATGCTATTGCATGGCATTGCACGCCCTCACATGTCCTCGTATGCTCTTTCACGTCCTTCCATGCACTCACAAACCCTTGCACACTGTCACACAGCCTTGCACCCTTTTGCAAGTCCTCGCACATTCTCACACACTCTCGCAAGCTCTCCCATGCCCTTGTCCACTGTCACACGTCCTCACACACCCTTACATACTTTTTCACGTCCTTGCACACACTTGCACACCTTCACATTCTCGTTCATGTACTCACACACATTTGCACACCCTCGCATGCTCTCGGATGACCTGACTCACCTTCACATGCCCGTGTATGTCCTAGCATGCCTTTGCCCATGCTCACACATCCTTACACGCTCTCACATGTCCTCGCATGCCCTCACATGCCTGCACAAATCCTAAAATGCCCTTGTGGGCATTTAATGCACTCACATATTCTTGTATGTCCTTGCATGCTCTCACTCATCTTTGCATGCCCTCACATGCCCGTGCATGCCCTAGCAGGCAGCCACACGTTCTTGCATGTCCTCGCATGCTCTCACATGGCTTTGCATGCACTTGAATGTCCTCGCACGCTCTTGCAACTCCTGCATGCCACCTCACGCCCTTGTATGACCTCGCACACCCTCACATGTCCTCGTACGCTCTCGCACATCATGGCACGCTCTTGCACGTCCTTGCATGCCCTCACAGATTCTCACACATCCTCACTCACTCTCCATGGCTTTGCATGCACTCACAAATTCTTGTACACCCTTGCATGCCACTGCAAGCCCTCACACACTCTTGTACAGCCTCGCACACCCTCATACATCCTCGTATGCTCTTGCACATCATGGCATGCTCTCTCATGCCCTCACAGATTCTTGCACATCCTTGCATGCCCTCGCAGATTCTCATGCATCCTCACATACCCTCGCACACTCTCCATGGCTTCACACGCACTCGCACATCCTTGTACACCCTAGCATGCCACTGCAAGCCCTTGCACAGTCTTGCATAGCCTTGCACTCTCTTCCACACCCTCGCATGTGCTCACCCGCTCTTGCATGGCTTGCACATCCTTGCACACACTCGCATGCCCTCTCACACGCTCACATGGCATCACAAATCTTCGCATGTCCTCCTATGCTCTCTCAAGCCCTTGCACACCCTCCAACATTCTCACATGTCCTCACACACCCTTGTTCACCCTCGAATGCTCTTGCATGCACTTGCACATTCTCACACAGCCACAAAAGTACTCCCAAGCCCTCACACGACCATGCATGCCCTCACACACCCTTGCAGGCCATACCACACTCTCTCCCATGCTCACATATTCTCGCACATCCTTGCATGCACTTGCATGACCTCAAATGGCCTCACATGCCTGCGCACGCTCCCACATGCCCTTGCACATCCTCACATGAGCTCTCAAGCCCTCATGAACTCTCATACACTCTCAAATGTTCTCACACGCTCTTGCAAGCCCTCACATGCCCTCACACACTCTCACACACCCTCGCATGCTCTCATGCATTGTCACACGCAATGCCACGCCTTCACATGCACTCGAATGCCCTAGAACTCCCTCACATGCACTCGCATACCCTTGCACGTCCTTGCACCCTCTTGCATGCACTTGCATGTCCTCACATGCTCTCATATTCCCACACATACCCTCATACACCCTCACACAAATGTCCTCGTACACTCTCACAATTCTTTGCACTACCTCACATGCTCTTGCATGCTCTCACATCCCCTCACACATACTCACATACCATCATGCATGCTGTCACGTGTCATCACACACTGCCACGCCCTCACATGCACTCGCACACCCTAGCATGCCCTTGCATGCCCTTGCATCCCCTGGCACTCTCTCACACATGCTCACATGCCCTCACGTGCTCTCACATGGCCTTGCACTCCCTCACATATCCTCTCATGCACTTGCATGCCCTCACACAGCCTCACACACCCACAGATGTCCTCACACATCCTCGCAAGCCCTCACATGCCCTTGCCTCTCCTTGCATGTCCTTGCACCCTCTCACACATGCTTGCATGCCCTCATGCACTCTCACATGGCCTCACACTCCCTCAAATGTCCTCGTACACTCTCGCAATTCTTTGCACGCCCTCACACACTCTTGCATACTCTCACATCCCCTCGCAGATACTCACATACCATCACACCCACTTGCACTGTCTCACGTGCCTTCACATGCCCTCCCACACTCTCGCAGGCCCTCACATGCTCTTGCATGCACTTGCACATGCTTACAGTCCTTGCACACTCTCACATGACCTCGCATGTCCTCACACTCCCTAACACGCCCTCGCCTGCCCTTGTCCACTCTTGCACATCATCACACAGCTTCACATGCCCTTGCACACTCTTGCTCAACCTCGCATGTACTCACACACCCTCACACGCCCTTGCATACCCTCACATGGCTTAACATGCCCTTGGAGGCTCTTGCAGTGCCTCACATGCTTTTGCACTCCCTCTATGTTCTTGTATGTCCTTACATGCCCTTGCACATCTTTGCACACTCTTGCACATCCTCACACATTCTCTCATGCCCTTGCCTGCTTTCACAAACCATCACACATCCTCGCACACCCTTACATGCCTTCTCATGCTATTGCATGCCCTCACACATCCTCGCACAGGTCCATGCATGCTCTCACATGCCTTTGCACATGCTCAGATGCCCTCACACACACTCGCATGGCCACACACGCCCTTCCATGTCCTTGCATGCTCTTGCATGCCCTCACACGCTGTTGCCCAGCCTTGCAACCCTCGCACGTCCTTGTATGCTCTCACACGTCCTCACACATCCTCAAATGACCTTGCCTGCCCTTGCACACCATCACACACTCTCACACATCCTCGCACACTCTCTCACACCTCACGTCCTCATACACTCTCGCACACCTTTGTATACTCTTACACTCCCTTGCATGCCTTCACACACTCTTATACTCCATTGCAAACCCACACACACTCAGATGCTCTCGACTCCCTCTATGTCCTTGCATGTCCTCACATGCCCTTGCATACCTTGCTCACTATTACATTCCCTCCCACTACCTCACACACTGTTATACTCCTCTCACACCTTTGCAGTCATACACTTCCTTGCCCACCCTTACACTCCCTCACACACTGTCACACTCTTACACTACCTCATACACCCCTGCACACTCTTACACTCCCTGGCATGCCTTCACACACTCTTATACTCCACTGCACACCCTCACACACTTACATTCCGTTGCTCAGTCTTACACTCCTTGCACATCCTCACACATTCTTATACTTCCTCCCATGTTCTTACAATCCGTGAAATAACCACTAGTTCCAGGGTCACTCCCAACCTGCCTTGAACCTGGGATCTCTCTTAAACTCCCTGGAACACCATCTCACACTCTTACATTCCATTTCACACCCTAGCACACTCTTACACTCCCTCACAACACCCTCACACACTCATACACCCTTGCACACCCTCGCAGATTCTTAGACTCCCTTACACACTATTACACTTCCTGGCATGCCCTCTCACACTCTTACACTCCCTCACACACCCTCACACACTCTTATACTCCCTTGCAGACCCTTGCACACTCTTACACTCCCTAACATGCTCTTCCATCCCCTCGCACACCATCCCACACTCTCACACTCTCTTGCATGCTATGACACTGCCTCACACCCTCCTACACTCCTTTGCACGCCCACACACTCTTACACTCCATTGCTTATCTCTACACACTCTTACACTCCCTCACATGCTCTGACATTTCCTCACCCACCCTCACACACCCTTACACTTCATCTCACACCCTTGAACACTCTTTCACTACCTTGCATGCTGTTACATTCCCTTGCACACCTTCTTACACTCCCTCACACACCATCACACACTCTTACACTTCCTTGCGTGCTCTTACACTTCCTTGCACACACTCACAAACTCTTACAGCCTCTCACATGCTCTTACACACTTTCCCTCAACCTTCAGTTCAGTTCAGTTCATGAACTGAACTCAGTCGTGTCCGACTCTTTGCGACCCCATGAATCGCAGCACTCCAGGCCTCCCTGTCCATCACCAACTCACGGAGTTCACTCAGACTCACGTCCATCGAGTCAGTGATGCCATCCAGCCATCTTGTTCTCTGTCGTCCCCTTCTCCTCCTGCCCCCAATCCCTCCCAGCATCAGAGTCTTTTCCAATGAGTCAACTCTTCGCATGAGGTGGCGAAAGTACTGGAGTTTCAGCTTCAGCATCATTGCTTCCAAAGAAATCCCAGGGCTGATCTCCTTCAGAATGGACTGGTTGGATCTCCTTGCAGTCCAAGGGACTCTCAAGAGTCTTCTCCAACACCACAGTTCAAAAGCATCCATTCTTCGGTGCTCAGCCTTCTTCACAGTCCAACTCTCACATCCATACATGACCACAGGAAAAACCATAGCCTTGACTAGACGGACCTTTGTTGGCAAAGTAATGTCTCTGCTTTTGAATATGCTATCTAGGTTGGTCATAACTTTTCTTCCAAGGAGTAAGCGTCTTTTAATTTCATGGCCGCAGTCACCATCTGCAGTGATTTTGGAGCCCAGAAAAATAAAGTCTGACAATGTTTCCCCATCTATTTTCCATAAAGTGATGGGACCAGATGCTATGATCTTCGTTTTCTGAATGTTGAGCTTTAAGCCAACTTTTTGACTCTCCACTTTCACTTTCATCAAGAGGCTTTTGAGTTCCTCTTCACTTTCTGCCATAAGGGTGGTGTCATCTGCATATCTGAGGTTATTGATATTTCTCCCGGCAATCTTGATTCCAGCTTGTGTTTCTTCCAGTCCAGCGTTTCTCATGATGTACTCTGCATAGAAGTTAAATAAGCAGGGTGACAATATACAGCCTTGATGTACTCCTTTTCCTATTTGGAACCAGTCTGTTGTTCCAAGTCCAGTTCTAACTGTTGCTTCCTGACCTGCATACAGATTTCTCAAGAGGCAGGTCAGGTAGTCTGGTATTCCCATCTCTTTCAGAATTTCCCACAGTTTATTGTGATCCACACAGTCAAAGGCTTTGGCATAGTCAATAAAGCAGAAATAGATGTTTTTCTGGAATTCTCTTGCTTTTTCCATGATCCAATGGATGTTGGCAATTTGATCTCTGGTTCCTCTGCCTTTTCTAAAACCAGCTTGAACATCAGGAAGTTCATGGTTCACATATTGCTGAAGCCTGGCTTGGAGAATTTTGAGCATTACTTTACTAGCATGTGAGATAAGTGCAATTGTGTGGTAGTTTGAGCATTCTTTGGCATTGCCTTTCTTTGGGATTGGAATGAAAACTGAGCTTTTCCAGTCCTGTGGCCACTGCTGAGTTTTCCAAATTTTCTGGAATATTGAGTGCAGCACTTTCACAGCATCATCTCACACTCTTAAACTCTCTATCATGCTCTTATACTCCCTCGCACAACCTCACCTGCTCTTAAACTTCCTTGCAGGCTCTTACACTTCCTTGCACATCCTCACTCACCCTTATACTCCATCAGACACCCTCGCATGCTCTTATACTCCCTTTCATGCTCTTACACTGTGTGGCACAACCTGACACACTCACTCCTTCACACACCCTTGCACACTCTTACACTCCCTTGCATGCTCTTACACTCTTCTGCACACCCTCACAACTCTTACATTCCATTGCAAACCTTCACACATTCTTACACTCCCTCACACACTCGTACACACCCTTACTCACCCTTGCACACTATTACATTCCCTTGCACACTCTGCAACTCCTTCACACACCCTCACACACTTTCACTCCATCGTACACCCTTGCACACTCTTACACTCTCTCACATGACCCTACACACTCTTACTCTCCCTTGCACACCCTTGCATTGTCTTACACTCCCTCACACATCTTGCATACTCTTACACTCCCTTGCACACTATTGAACACTCTTACATTCCCTCTCACACCCTCACACACTCTTACACTCCCTCACAAGCCTACACCTGTGGTCACATGTACATAGTCTCAGGGTTAACCACTCTCAGACCATTGACATGTTGTCACAAGTTCACAGTCTCCATGGTTACCCCACCTACCAGACCATGTACCTGGAGTCACATTTCCAGTTTCCAGGGTAATCCCCACACCCAGACCTTACACATTGTGTCACTTGTCCACAGTCTCCAAGGTGAACCCTTTCCAGACCCTACACCTGGCATCACATGTCCACAGCCTCCACAGTGATCTCACATCACCTACCCTGTACCTGGGGTCATGGTGACCCTCTTCCCAGACCCTGTACCTGGGGTCACATGTCCACAGTCGCCAGGGTGATCCCCTTTTCAGACACTGTACCTGGGGTCACACGTTCACAGTCTCCATGGTGACCCCCTCTCCCAGACCCTGTCTATTTATTTTCTATTTACTAATCTCTCACCCCTTAACAATCCTTAGTGGTGGTGGTTTAGTCGCTAAGTCCTGTCCAACTCTTGTGACCCCATGGACTGTAGCCTGCGACGTTCCTCTCTCCATGGGATTCTCCAGGCAAGAATACTGGAGTGGGTTGGCATTCCCTTCTCCAGGAAATCCTCTTGACCCAGGAATTGAACCCAGGTCTCCTGCATTGCAGGTAGATTCTTTACTGACTGAGCTATGGGGGAAGCTTTTGAGCTATGAGGGAATGCCCAGACCCTGCGCCTGGGGTCACACTTCAACAATATCCAGGGTGTCCCTCCTGCCCAAAACCTGCACCTGGTGACATATGTCCAGTCACCAGGGTGAACACACTCCCAAATCCTGCACTTGGGGTCACATGTCCAGAGTCTAGGGCGACACTCTCCCAGAAACTGTACCTGGGGTCACATGTCCACAGTCTCCAGGGTGATCCAGCTCCCAAACAATGCACCTGGCGTCTGATGTCACAGTCTCCAGGGTGAGCCACCTCCCAGACCCTGCATCTGGGATCCTATGCCCACAATCTCCAGGGCGACTCTAGACCAGGGTCACATGTCTACAGTCTAAAGTGTGACCCCACCTCCTATACCCTATATGTGGAGTCACACATCCACAGTCTCCAAGGTTACACCCTCCCAGACCATGCACCGGGAATCACACATCCAGTCTTCAGGGTTAGCCCTCTCCCCAGACCCTACACTTTGGGTCAAATGTCCACATTACCCATGTTGACCCCACTTCCCATATGCTGTACCTGGGGTCACATGTCCATAGTCTCCAGAGTGACCCTGCCCCCAAGACCCAGTACCTGGGGTCACACATCCACAGTGTTCATTGTGACCTCCTCCCAGACCCTGCACCTAGGGTAAGACATCCACAGTCTCTACAGAGGCCCCTTTCCAGACCCTACATGTGGGATCAGATGTCCACAGTCCATAGGGTGACCCCATCACTCAGACCCTGTACCTGCTGTCACATGTCCACAGTCCCCAGGGTGACAGCACCCCCAGACCCTGTACCTGAAGTCAAAGGCTTCCAGGGTGACAAACATCCCAGACACTGAAACTGGGTCACACATGCAGTCTCCAGGGTGACCGCAGCCCACATCCAAGCACCTGGTGTAGATGTCCACAGTCTCCCTGGTGAACACCTTTGCAGACCATACATGGGATCACATGTCCACATTCTGCAGAGTGAATGTCCTCCAAGACCCTGAACCTGGGGTCACATATCCACAGTTGCCAAGGTGAACCTGCCTCAAGACCCTGCACCTGGGGTTGCATGTCCAGTCTCAAGGGTGACCCCACCTCCCAGACCCTTGCCCTGGGTTCACACATCCACAGGCTCCATGTTGACTGCTTCGAAGTACCTACACCTGGGGTCACATGTCAAAATTCTCCTTGTTGACACCACTCACACCCCACACTTGGGTTCACATGTCCACAGTCTCCAGGGTGACTACACCTTACCAGGTTCACAAGTCCACATTCATCAGGGTGACACCCTCCCAGAGCCTATATGTGTGGTCACACATCCACAGTCTCCTTGATGTGACCCCCTTCCCAGACCTGGGACGTTGGGTCACATGTCCACTCTCTCCAGGGTAACCCCACCTCCCAGACCCTGTACCTGGGGTCACATGTCTAGAGTCTAAAGGGTGACTGCTGGGGTCCAGCCCTGGTGGATCCAGGGAATTCGAAGCAGGGATGGCGTCGGCGAGGGTCAGGAAACAACTGCTTAATTAAACGTTAATTAAGGATATAAAGAGTAATAGAATAAGGATAGCTCAGTGAGGAAATTCAGTGGAGAAAAGAGGCTGAAATAAGGATAGCTCAGTGAGGAAATTCAGTGGAGAAAAGAGGCTGAAATAAGGATAGCTCAGTGAGGAAATTCAGTGGAGAAAAGAGGCTGAATAATTCAGCCAGAAGTTGAGAGAAAGAACGACATGGGGAGACCAAGTTTCAGTGAACAAGGCCCGCACTTTATTTTCCAAAGTAGTTTTTATACCTTAAGTTATGCATAGAGGATAATGGGGGAAGGGGCAGAGTCATGCAGTAAGCCAGGCTTTCTTCCTGCAAACTTATCATATGCAGAAGTTTAGGTGATTTGCATCATCTTCTGGCCTGGAGGCCTGTTAACATTTTAAGACCCTTTCTTCAGAAAACTTATTTTTCTCTAAAGGTGATTAGTCAAGCGCCACCCTCCAAAAGCATTAGATAAAGTTGCATTCCTACAGAGCAAAGGTGTGGTGGGCTATAACAAGAAAAAAATTAACTCAAGGGTCCCAGGGTACAAACATTAAAGCTACTATTTACACCAATTATATTAATCAATACACTGCCAGGGACACAGCAGGTAAGGGATATGGAGACTTAGCAGCAAACATTGGCCCAACAAGTGAAAAACCCTTCACCAATACAATTTCTAATCAATCTTTTAACTGCTCAAAGGAATCTGTATTTAGACAGTTTAGAACATGTCATGCCTCTCACAGTTGGGAGGCTCTGAGCAATCACATGTGGCCGGAAAAACCTATTCAGGCAGGCTAGAGGACTTCCAAAGGAGTTTGTAGGTTGAAACACTATCACACCCAGGAACTTTATTAACTGGAGCTGTAAGTTAACTCTTTTTTTCAGAGAGAGGTAGTGAGGTACAGCCCCCTGTAAAGTCAGAGGTGTAGGTGAAAGCACAAAGCAGGAAGTAGGCAGACTCTGGTTTTGGGGATAGATGCTTGAGAATTTCCAGGGGGACTCCTGAGGCTCGATCCCACCTTTGCGTATGCCGAGCCTCCTTCCTCATGACCTTTGTCATGGGTGGAGCTCCTCACGCTGGCTCCTGGCAGTGATAGAATTCCAGTTGAGCTATTCCAGATTCTGAAAGATGATGCTGTGGAAAGTGCTGCACTCAATATGCAATATGCACTCAATATGCAATATGCTGGCTCCCGGCAGGTGACCCACCTCCCAGACCCTGCACCTGGGGTCACATGTAAACAGTCTCCAGGATGAGACCACCTCCAGACTATGTACCTGGGGTCACATGACCACAGTGCCCAGTGTGACATTTCCTCCCAGTCCCTGCACCTAGGGTTGCCCATCCACAGTCTTCAGGGTGAACCTCTCCCAGATCATACACCTGGAGTAACATGTCTATAATCCCCAGAGTGACACCACCTCCCAGACCCTGCACCCAAGCTCCCAGTCCACAAGATCCAGGGTGACCCCCTCCCACACCCTGGACCAGGGTCACATGTCTACAGTCTGAAGTGTGACTCCACCTCCCAGAAACTGCACGTGGGGTCACACATAAACAGTTTCCAGAGTAACCCCTTCTTGACCCTGTACTTGGGGTCAAATTTCTGTAGTATCCAGGGTGACTCCCTCCCAGACCATATACATGGGATCACATGTCCACAGTCTCTCGTTTGAGCCAACATCCAGACTCTGTACCTGAGGCCTCATGACCACAGTGTCCTGGGTGACACCAACTCCCAGTCCCTGCACTTAGGGTAACACATCCAGAGTCTCCAGGGTAATCCCCTCCCAGACCATTCACCTGATGTAACATGTCCACAATCCCCAGAGTGACCCCACTTCCCAGATCCTGCATGTGAGATCACACTCCACAGTATGCAAGGAGAGCCCCTCCCCAGACCCTGTACTTTGGGTCACATGTCCATAGTCCTCAGGGTGACCCCACCACCCAGACCCAGTAACCAGAAACACCTGCACACAATCTGAATGGTAACCCCACCTCCCAGACCCTATACCTGGAATTTCACGTCCATTGTCTCCATGATGAACCTCTCCCAGACCATGGACCTGGGATCACACACACACAGTTTCCAGGGTGACCCCCCTTCCCCCTGCACTGGGGGTTATATGACCACAGTCTCCACGTTCATATCCCACATCAGATCATTTACCTGGTGTCACATGGCCACAGCTTCCCTGGTGAACCCCTTCATAGACCCTATTCATAGGGGCACATGTCCATATTCTCCAGGGTGAACCCTCTCCCAGACCCTGCAGCTGGGTTCACACGTCCACATTCTCCATAGTGACCCCACCTCCCAGACACTTCACCTGGCTTTACACATCCACAGGCTCCAGGGTCAGCCTCTACCCCAGACACTGCATTTTGGGTCACCCATCCACTTTCTCCAGGGGGAAAACAACCTCACAGAACCTGCACTTGGGGTCACATGTCCGCAGTCTCCACAGAGAGCCCTCTCCCCAGACCCTGCACCTGGTGTTAGACGGCCACAGTCCAGGGTGACCCCTACTCCCAGACCTTTCACCTGGGGTCACACATCCACAGGCTAAAGGGTGATCCCTTTGAAATACAAGCACCTGGGGTCAAATGTCCACAGTCTCCTTGGTGACACCTCACCCAGACACTGTGCCTGGGGTCACATTTCCAGTTTTCAGGGTAACTGCCTCTCCTAGACCTACACCTGGGGTCACACTTCCGCATTCTCCATGGTGACCCCACCTCACCAGAACTTTTACCTCTGGTCACATGTATACAGTCTCCAGGGTGACCACTACTCCCAGACTTTGAACCTCTGGTCACATTTCCAGTCTCCAGGGTGACACCCTGCCCACCCCCCCACCCCACCCCCACAGACCCGTACCTGTGGACACAGTCCAAAGACTTCAGGGTGACACTACCACATCAGTCCGAACACCTGGGATGACACAGCCACCGTTTCCATTGTGAGCTCCCCTCCCAGACCCTACCCTTGTGTTACGTGTCCACAATTTTCAGGGTGACACCCTCCCAGAACCTGTATCTGAGATCACATGTCTTCAGTCCTCAGGGTGACCTGTCCAAGGCACTGTATTTGGGGTCACATATCCAGTCTCTACCATGTGCATTCTCTCAGACCCAGTACCTGGTGACACATGTCCATAGTCTCCAGGGTGATGTCATTTCCCAGATCTTATACCTGGGTCACATGTCCACACTCTCAAGTGTGAACCCCCACCCAGACCCTGTACCTGGGGTCAAATATCTGCCATCTCCAGAGGACATCCTTCATACCCTGTACCTGAGGTCACACTTACAAAATATCCAGGATGACATCCCCACCCAGATCCTGCACCTGGGTCTCATGTCCACAGTCTCCAGTGTGAACCCCCACCCAGACACTGTATCTGGGGTCAAATATCTGCAGTTTCCAGGCTGACGCCCTCCCTGCCCCTGTACCTGGGAACACTCATCCATGTCTCCCAGGGTGAGCCCCCTCCATGACCCAGCACCTGGGGTCACAGGTCCAGAGCCCCCAGGGTGACCCCTCCTCCCAGGCCCTGTCCCTGGTGTCACATGTCCACACTCACCAGTGTGATTCCCCACCCCCCCCCCCCAAGACCATGTACCTGGGGTCACACGTCCAGTCTCCAAGGTGACCCCTCTCACACACCCTGCACCTGGAGTTACATGTGAATAGTTTCCAGGATGACACCTTTCCCAGACTCTGTACTTAGGGTCATGTATTCAGTCTCCAGGGTGATGACTCCCTAACACTGCACCTGGGTTCACATATCCAAAGTCTCCTATGTGACCCCATCCAGACCCTGCACCTCAGTTCACAGGTCCACAGTATCCAGGGTGATACCCCTCCCAGACCCTGCACCTGGGGTCATACGTCCCCGGTCTCCATTGTGACACCCCCCTGCCAGACCCTGCACCTGGTATCACATGTCCACAGTCTCCAGAGTGACAATCTTCCCTAGATTGTATACTTGGGATCACACATCCACATTTTCCAGGGTGACCCAACCTCACTGACCC
The DNA here is from genome assembly GCF_019923935.1 of Bubalus bubalis. Taxonomy (NCBI): domain Eukaryota; kingdom Metazoa; phylum Chordata; class Mammalia; order Artiodactyla; family Bovidae; genus Bubalus; species Bubalus bubalis. The sequence continues at coordinate 64,334 of NC_059175.1, read as the reverse complement.
TGGTCTGGGATATCAGGACCACAGTCTTGAGGTGACCTAACTTTACAGACCCTGCCCCTGGGTTCTCATGACCATAGTCTCCAGGGTAAACCCTTCCCAGAATCTGCACCTAAGGTAACATATTTACAGTTTCCAGGGTGACCCCATCTCACTGACCATGTACTGGGGTCATATGTCCACAATCTCCTGGGTGAGACCCTCTCTATGAAAGGTTGTTGCTGAACCACGCAAAGACGCCGGGATTCTTGGCCTCTGGAGGAGAAGAATTCAATCCGGGCTGGAGACGAGGCTTGATTGCTCAGAGCTTTTGTGTAATAAAGTTTTATTAAAGTATAAAGGAGATAGAGAAAGCTTCTGACATAGGCATCAGAAGGGGGTAGAAAGAGTACCCCCTTGCTAGTGTTAGCAATGGAGTTATATACTCTCTAATTAGTTATTACAGTGAATCAAAAGAATGTCTGGAGGTTGTAAAGACCTCACTAGACCTACTCCCATAATTTACACCTTAAGATAACAGGATTAGCCAGAAGATTTTTTCCAGAGGCTGTCCTCAAGCAGGATACATTATTGTTATGTAGTCCTAAGGAATGTAGGGGGACAAAAAGAGTTTGTCCTTTCTTCCTCCTTGAAAATTCCAGACCCCTCTCTTATTGGGGACCCCTAGAATTCTTATCAACTTGCCTAGGAAATGACTGTCTCATTCCCCCCTTTTCTTATAGGAGAATTATGTTGCCAAGGGAAAGGGGCGTCGTTTTCGTTCCATAACTACTTCCTGCTATTTAGGGGTGTGGTCCCTAAATTGTTAAGGCAACATATTCTCCTAACCCTCGTATTGAGGGCCTCTGATCCAGGGGCCCCAAGTGATTGCTGGAGGAGGCTGTGGCGCTAGTAGGCGCTTGGACACCATCTGTAACCTAAAAGCCTTCATGCGACTAGAAAGACATCCAATTACACAGTTACAGATGCAAGGCAAAATAATCATTAAAACAAGTTAAAATCAAAATAAAAGTCTATTATGTCCATAGTTACATCAGTCCATCTTAGGATTGTTAGATGTCATCAGTTGAAGAAGAGGCATCCCATATGATTGTTGTTGAAGGTATTCTCAGACTTGGAGAAAGTCTTTTCCTTGAAATGGAGATGTCCACCGTGGGAAGCCTTCCACTGATGAAGAGGGGAAACCTGTTCAGCAGTCACCACGGCGTAACCTGCTTTATGCTTTCCATCCCGAACAAAAGAACTGCCACCAGTAAATATTTCCATGTCAGGATTGTCTAATGCGGTATCCATTAGATCTTCCCGAGCTGCATAGTTTAAAGTTAGGAATTGGGAACAATCGTGATCAGGTGTTTCATTTTCCATCTCAGGAAGGAAAGTGGCAGGATTTAAATTACTACAGACTTTAAGCTTAGTTACTGGTCCTTCTAACAACAATGACTGATATTTAAGAAGTCTACTGTCTGTCATCCAAATATTAACCTTAGGATTTAAGATTCCACTCACATCATGAGAAGTCAGGACAGTAAGGTTTCATCCATTAATTATTTTTAAAGCTTCAGGTGCTAATAAAGCTGCTGCCCCAATTCACATGAAATTACATCTAATTCTCTGCTTAGATAAGCAATAGGTTGCTGGTGAGGCCCTCGGGGTTGTGTCAAAACTCCCAAGGCCACACCTTTTCTTTCAGTGACAAATTAAATTCTGACCCTGTAGGCAAGCTCAGAGCTGGAGCTTGCAGGAGAGCAGTCTGAAGAACCTTAAAAGCCTTTTGAGTATCTGGAGACCAAACCAGTTTGTCGGTTTGGGCCTGCTGAGTTTCAGCTATATGTTTATATAAAGGCCGGGCAAATTCCCCATAACCTGGAATCTAAATGTGACTGTAGCCTGTGATTCCCCCAAATCCTCTCAATTCTCTTAAAGTCATAGGTAAGGGATGTTTTCAGTTCCAGTTCCAGTTCCAGTTCAGTCGCTCAGTCTTGTCCAACTCTTTTCGATCCCATGAATCGCAGCACTCCAGGCCTCCCAGTCCATCACCAACTCCTGGAGTTTACTCAAACTCATGTCCATCAAGTTGGTGATGCCATCCAGGCATCTCATCCTCTGTCGTCCCCTTCTCCTCCTGCCCACAATCCCTCCCAGCATCAAGGTCTTTTCCAAGGAGTGAACTCTTTGCATGAGGTGGCCAAAGTACTGGAGTTTCAGTTTCAACATCAGTCCTTCCAATGAACACCCAGGACTGATCTCCTTTAGGATAGACTGGTTGGACCTCCTTGCAGTCCAAGGGGCTCTCAAGAGTCTTCTCCAACACCACAGTTCAAAAGCATCACTTCTTCATCACTCAGCTTTTTCACAGTCCAACTCTCACATCCATACACCACCACTGAAAAAACCGTAGCTTTGACTAGACGGACCTTTGTTGGCAAAGTAATATCTGTTTTTCAATATGCTGTCTAGGTTGATCATAACTTTCCTTCCACAGAGTAAGCATCTTTTAATTTCATGGCTGCAGTCACCATCTGCAGTGATTTTGGAGCCCAGAAAAATAAAGTCTGACACTGTTTCCACTGTTTCCCCATCTATTTCCCATGAAGTGATGGGACCAGATGCCATGATCTTCGTTTTCTGAATGTTGAGCTTTAAGCCAACTTTTTCACTCTCCTCTTTCACTTTCATCAAGAAGCTTTTTAGTTCCTCTTCACTTTCTGCCATAAGAGTGGTATATCTGAGGTTATTGATATTTCTCCCAGCAATCTTGATTCCAGCTTGTGTTTCCTCCAGCCCAGCGTTTCTCATGATGCTCTACATAGAAGTTAAATAAGCAGGGTGACAATGTACAGCTTTGATTTACTTCTTTTCCTATTTGGAACCAGTCTGTTGTTCCATATCCAGTTCTAACTGTTGCTTCCTGACCTGCATATAGGTTTCTCAAGAGGCAGGTCAGGTGGTTTGGTATTCCCATCTCTTTCAGATGGCTTACAAATAGTTTAATTGTGCAACCAAATTACTTTCACGTTGATAATGATTAAAAACAGAATTGAGAGGTGAGCAAAACAGAGCAGCCAGAATAGCGAAATGACTGATAGAACTGAATACAAGTTCATATTTTACATTTTTTATTGTTTAATTGAAGACACATACTTACATTATAAACACATGAGCTTTGATATAAAAATATATGATAACCCATGATAGATAAAAGAGACTGAAGAGATTTATTTTCTTAAAAATATATTTAATATTAATGAAAAATATATTTCACTACACTTCCACAGGTCTTATCAGTAATAGGTTTTGTTTTTATAGGGAACTGGGAAAATAAGAGGACATAGCATCCTGTTTATACATAAGGAAACAAAAGTCAAAAAGTGAAATAATGGTATTTCTGATTGGATCATTCCCACAGATGAGATATGAAGAGATGGAAGCAGAAGACAACATATCCACAATGATACAACTTGTTCTCCTGGGGTTTTCTGACCGTCCAAACCTTCAAGGGCTATTATTTGGGGGTGTTCTCCATCATTTACATCATTATCTTAACTGGAAATAGTCTCATAATAATACTAACTAGGCTTGACCCAACTCTGCAGAAACCCATGTATTTCTTCCTGGCAAACTTTTCCTCCTTGGAAATCTCTGCGTCTGTCACTCTCCCTAGGATTCTGGTGAACCTTTGGACTCAGGACAGAAGCATTTCTGTGCCAGACTGTGCTGCCCAAATGTGCTTCTTCCTTATCCTCTGAGCCACTGAGTGCTTCCTCCTGGCGGTGATGGCCTACGACCGCTGTGTGGTCATCTGTGGCCCTCTGCACTATCCCCTGGTCATGACCCCACAGGTGTGCCTCCAGCTGGCTGTGGGCTCCTGGGTCAGTGGAATCCCAGTGCAGACAGGGCAAACATGCCAGATCTTCTCTCTGCATTTCTGTCATTTGAACGAGATTAACCACTTCTTCTGTGACATTCCCCCCATTTTGAAGCTGGCCTGTGGAGACACTTATGCACATGCACTCTCAGTCTGTGTAGCAGTTCTGCTGGTTGCTGCAGTGCCTTTTATATTAATATTTGCCTCTTACAGTAAAATCGTCTGCACTATTTTGAGGTTGCCAACAGCCAGAAGAGCCAAAGCTTTCTCCACGTATTCTTCTCACCTGTTGGTTGTGCTTTTATTCTTTGGATCTGCTACCATTACCTACTTAAGGCCCAAATCCAGACATTCTGCAGGAACTGACAGACTCCTCTCTCTGTTCTATACCATAGTGACTCCGATGTTTAAGATTCCACTTAAACAGAACAAGGATGTGATTGCAGCATTGAGAAAATTGTTACTTCAAGTATAGATTGAAGGCAGGAGCAGATGGGATGACAGAAGACGGGATGGTTGGATGGCATCACCGTCTCAATGGACATGAGTTTGAGCAGACTCTGGGAGTTGGTGATGGACAGGGAGGCCTGGCTTGCTGCAGTCCATGGGGTCACAAAGAATTGGACTCCACTGTGTGACTGAAAACATAAATATAGTGTGATGAGTATATTTATAAATGTTTTAGCTGTTTGTCACACAGTTATCAGGGAAAGATTTTAAATATCTATATTTTCCCCTTAAAAACTTAACTATTTCTAGCTTATAAGATACTTTTAGATACTTTAAAATAACCCACAGTTGACTGTGCTTAAATATTTATTGGGCTTCCCTGGTGGCTCAGCTGGTAAAGAATCTGCCTGCAATGCGGGAAACCTGGGTTTGATCTCTGGGTTGGGAAGATCCCCTGGAGGGGAGAATGGCTACCCACTCCAGTATTCTTGCCTGGAGAATCCCCACAGACACAGGTGCCTGGTGGGATAATTAGCCAAATTGTCTTCAATATTTCATACCTAAATAATCCTGTATTGTGAATAACGAACAATGTTCATGACATACTTTATGAAAAAACAGAATCCAAGCTCTTAAGACTTTTGGCTTAAATATACCTTAAAACATGCAAGATTCCTTACCTAAATCACAGCTTCTATTTTTCAACTTCTATTGTTGGCATTTTTTGGTTCAATTGCATGGAAACTGACCAGTAGCAGTTAAGTAATGACTATTTGAAGGAGGAATTGAACAAGTGAATGAACAAATGCATATTACCCTGCCCTATGTCACACTCCTGGCAAAGTCTAGAAACTTCAAAGAATCAATAAACACTAGGAGTATGTTTATTTAGCCCACTGTACCCTCATTAGGAATTACTTCAATTATCATAGCAAAAGAAAATCTTTTGTGAACTGAGCACTTTTCCTAACTGCATGTTACAGAAGAATCTCCCTGTTTGTCTCAACACTTTTATTTCGTACATATTTCTATATTCTGTGTAGAAATTTTGACCCCAAAATAATCTGCTCTGAATTATTTCATCACTGCCTTCCAAACTATCCCAATGCTAATTCATATTTTAAAAATAAAATATATGCATTTTTAATGTAAAGAAAATGTTAGAAGATCTTTTCAGAATTGCACAAAATTTCCACAATTGCATTTACATTAGTGTGCCTTGCCTAATCCTCCATAGTTTTAACCTTCTATAAGTGATATAATTTTTAAACCTTTGAACTGATATTCACAAGGAAAATGAGCATCTGTCAATAGAATCATTAACAGGTATGCTCCCAGTTCCATTCAGATGGCACGGTGGTAAAGAATCTGCCTGCCAATGCAGGAGATGCAAGAGACACTAGTTTGATCCCTGGATCAGGAAATGGCAACTCACTCCAGTCTGCTTGCCTGTGAAATTCCATGAACAGAGGAGCCTGGTGGGCTACAGTCCAGGCGGTCCCAAAGAGTCAAATATGACCGAGCGACTGAGCGTGTGTGCACACACACACACAAACACACTCAGCAACTCATTTAGAGAATACGTCTGCTGGCAGTGCTTTGGACAGTATGCTCTTTTGTTGTTTTAGTTATAATTGTCCACATGTGTTAAGGCAATGTTAGCTCCCGTGGTGAAGCTAGTTATAGTTCACATCTCAGTCTATTTGCTTCCTTTAATATCTAGGCAGTACGAGGTTTAGTTATTTATGCATTTTATTCGTAGTGTCTATATAAGATATAAACATCTGAATGCAGAGTTCCAAAGAATAGCAAGAAGAGATAAGAAAGCCGTCTTCGGCGATCAATGCAAAGAAATAGAGGAAAACAACAGAATGGGAAAGACTAGAGATCTCTTCAAGAAAATTAGAGATACCAAAGGAACATTTCATGCAAAGATGGGCTCGATAAAGGACAGAAATGGTATGGACCTAACAGAAGCAGAAGATATTAAGAAGAGATGGCAAGAATACACAGAAGAACTGTACAAAAAAGATCTTCACGACCCAGATAATTACGATGGTGTGATCACTGACCTAGAGCCAGATATCCTGGAATGTGAAGTCAAGTGGGCCTTAGAAAGCATCACTACGAACAAAGTTAGTGGAGGTGATAGAATTCCAGTTGACTATTCCAAATCCTGAAGGATGATGCTGTGAAAGTGCTGCACTCAATATGCCAGCAAATTTGGAAAACTCAGCAGTGGCCACAGGACTGGAAAAGGTCAGTTTTCATTCCAATCACAAATAAAGGCAATGCCAAAAAATGCTCAAACTACCGCACAATTGCACTCATCTCACACGCTAGTAAAGTAATGCTCAAAATTCTCCAAGCCAGGCTTCAGCAATATGTGAACCATGAACTTCCTGATGTTCAAGCTGGTTTTAGAAAAGGCAGAGGAATCAGAGATCAAATTGCCAACATCCGCTGGATCATGGAAAAAGCAAGAGAGTTCCAGAAAAACATCTATTTCTGCTTTATTGACTATGCCAAAGCCTTTGACTGTGTGGATCACAATAAACTGTGGAAAATTCTGAAAGAGATGGGAATACCAGACCACCTGATCTGTCTCTTGAGAAATCTGTATGCAGGTCAGGAAGCAACAGTTAGAACTGGACATGGAACAACAGACTGGATCCAAATAGGAAAAGGATTACATCAAGGCTGTATATTGTCACCCTGTTTATTTAACTTATATGCAGAGTACATCATGAGAAATTCTGGGCTTGGAAGAAACACAAGCTGGAATCAAGATTGCCGGGAGAAATATCAATAACCTCAGATATGCAGATGACACCACCCTTATGGCAGAAAGTGAAGAGGAACTCAAAAGCCTCTTGATGAAGGTGAAAGTGGAGAGTGAAAAAGTTGGCTTAAAGCTCAACATTCAGAAAATTAAGATCATGGCATCTGGTCCCATCAGTTCATGGGAAATAGATGGGGAAACAGTGGAAACAGTGTCAGACTTTATTTTTCTGGGCTCCAAAATCACTGCAGATGGTGACTGCAGCCATGAAATTAAAAGACACTTACTCCTTGGAAGGAAAGTTATGACCAACCTAGATAGCATATACAAAAGCAGAGACATTACTTTGCCAACAAAGGTTCATCTAGTCAAGGCTATGGTTTTTCCTGTGGTCATGTATGGATGTGAGAGTTGGACTGTGAAGAAGGCTGGGCTCCAAAGAATTGATGCTTTTGAACTGTGGTGTTGGAGAAGACTCTTGAGAGTCCCTTTGACTGCAGGGAGATCCAACCAGTCCATTCTAAAGGAGATCAGCCCTGAGATTTCTTTGGAAGGAATGATGCTAAAGCTGAAACTCCAGTACTTTGGCCACCTCATGTGAAGAGTTGACTCATTGGAAAAGACCCTGATGCTGGGAGGGATTGGGGGCAAGAGGAGAAGGGGATGACAGAGGATGAGATGGCTCGATGGCATTACTGACTTGATGGACATGAGTCTGAGTGAACTCCGTGAGTTGGTGATGGACAGGGAGGCCTGGAGTGCTGCGATTCATGGGGTTGCAAAGAGTCGGACACGACTGAGCGACTGATCTGATCTGATATGCATATATACCTTCTAATTAAATGTTTAGTATGTTTATATACTTTTATATATAGTCCGTAATGTAATCTAGAATGAGGATTATAATAGTGATGATAAAGATGATGATAGCAGTTTTGTTTCTGAAATTTAGGAAAGCAGGTATCACAACGTCATGGAAATAGTGCTGTTCCCTAAATTCACCAAATGTCATGTGTAAAGCAAGTGATTCAATTATACATATACATGTGCCTTTTCTGTTTCAAACTCTCTCCCCGTTTAAATTGTTACATAATATTGAGCAGCACTCACTGTGCAGTAGGTAGGTCTTCATTCAACATCCATTTTAAGTATAGCAGTGTGTTCATCACATTTTTTTAAAAATTTCTGCATGTAAATGATATCATGCGTTATTTCTCTATGTCTGACTTCACTCAGTATGACAATCTCTAAGTCCATCCATGTTGCTGCAAATTACATCACTTCATTCTTTTTAGCAGCTGAATAATATGAGTTTTTAATACTTTTAATGTGTGTGTTATGACTGACATTTTGGGTGTTCCAAGGGACGTGTGCATTTCTTTTCTGTGCATGCATTCAACCCAACTTCATCCGATTTCTGAACTTCTGTGGATATAGATAGCTGTGAATATAGACACATTTCATAAGCATTTTGCAAGAATTTAATATGTCCATAATGTCAATGGGAAGAATAGTAAGAAAGGCCCTGGAATGATCTCTTGATATTTCATAGAAAAGAATTGCATGCTTCTGTAAGTGTGACTTTCATAATTATGATATTCCACAGCTAGGAATTTGATGATCTGAAAGCAGTTGTTAGACAAATCCCTTACATTTTAAATAATATTTCATTTTATAATCAATTTTGTTGTTGCATAATTCTGACATGTAAAAGCATTGTTCAACCTGCAGGCCTTGAACTTTTCTTATAATTTGGTTCATGACAAGTATGACCCCTTTGTCATTAGTTGAAATAGTAGCCCAAAGATAAAAATGATTTCAAGAGACATTGTTAATAATACCTGTATCTGCACTGATCTGTACTTATTTTCAATCTATTTTTGTTTTGAATATTCGTAGAGTCCTAATAAACTCCTACATCTAAAATTTTATCATTAAGATAAAGTCAGCAAAATGTTTTTGAAAGGTCTCTAAAGGAGGAGTCAGTTGTCCTAACTGTCTTCACAAATATAAAATGAAGGTGAAAGTCACTCAGTTGTGTCTGACTCTTTGTGACCCCGTGGACTCTACAGTCCATGGAATTCTCCAGGCCAGAATACCGGAGTGGGTAGCCTTGCCCTTTTCCAGAGGATCTTCCCAACCCAGGGATCGAACCCAGGTCTCCCTCATTTCAGGGAGATTCTTTACCAGCTGAGTCACGGGGAAGCCCAAGAATATTGGAGTGGGTAGACTATCCCTTCTCCCGCGAATCTTCCCAACCCAGGAATCAAAGGAGGTCTCCTGCATTGCAGGCAGATTCTTTACCAAATGAGCTATCAGGGAAGCCCAAATAGAAAATACAAGCTAAAAGGGAAAATATTTGAAAGTCACACATTTCAAATAAGAAATATATAGAAAGATTATGCAAAGAAGTCTCAAAAGCAACAGGAAGAAAAGAAGCAATCTAACATCAACGTACAAGGTTTTTCTTTTTTCCTTCATTGGCGTATCACTGCTATTCAGTACTGTGCTAGTTTCTACTGTATAGTGAGGTGAGTTAGCTATATGTTTGCATACATCCACTCCCTCTGACTCCTGACATCCCATCATCTAGGTCACCACAGAGCACTGAGTTGAGCTCCTTGTGCTTTACAGCAGGCTCCCACTAGCTCTCTGGCCATCATCAAAAATCTACAAACAAGAAATGCTAGAGAAGGTATGGAGAAAAGGGAACCCTCTTGCACTGTTGGTGGGAACTTAAATTAATACAGCTACTGTGCAGACCAGTATGGAGGTTCCTTAAGAAACTAAAAAAGTAGAACTGCCATTGACTCAAGAATTCCACTGGGCATATCTTTCTACTGGGCATATATCCTGCTGCTGCTGCTGCTGCTGCTAAGTCGCTTCAGTCATGTCCGACTCTGTGCAACCCCATAGACGGCAGCCCGCTAGGCTCCTCCGTCCCTGGGATTCTCCAGGCAAGAACACTGGAGTGGGTTGCCATTTCCTTCTCCAATGCATGAAAGTGAAAAGTGAAAGTGAAGTCGCTCAGTCGTGCCTGACTCAGCGACCCCATGGACTGCAGCCCACCAGGCTCCTCCGTCCATGGGATTTTCCAGGCAAGAGTACAGGAGTGGGTTGCCATTGCCTTCTCCAGGGCATATACCCTGAGAAAACCACAATTCGAAAAGACACATGGACCCCAATGTTCACTGCAGCACTATTTACAACAGCCAGGACATGGAAGTAATCTAAATGTTCACTAAATATACAAAACTCTTAAATAGATACTTTACTAAAGGAGATAAGCAGAAGTCAAATGATCACATAAAGGATAGTCACTGTCATTAGTCATTATAAAATGCAAATGAAAACAAAAATGAGATTATGCTAAACATGTATTTCAATTGTTAGAGTTAAATAAAACAAATTACAAAATGATATAATTCAAAATTGGTTTGTATATATATAACTTTTGAATAGCTTTCAATGCAGGGCATCAAACTTCTAAATTTTCTCTTTAATTATTAATCTTCATAAGAGTATAAATCTATTCCTACTCCGTATGCTGCTGCTGCTGCTAAGTTGCTTCAGTAGTGTCCAACTCTGTGCGACCCCATAGATGGCAGCCCACCAGGCTCCCCCGTCCCTAGGATTCTCCAGGCAAGCACACTGGAGTGGTTTGCCTTTGCCTTCTCCAATGCATGAAAGTGAAAAGTGAAAGTGAAGTCGCTCAGTCGTGTCCGACCCTCAGCCACCCCATGGACTGCAGCCTTCCAGGCACCTCCGACCATGGGATTTTCCAGGCAAGAGTACTGGAGTGGGGTGCCATTGCCTTAGTTAAATCTAATATTCTTCTCCATTGCATTTTGTGAGTTGATGTCTATGTGTGTTTGTAGGGTGTGCTACAGAAAATACAGTTCTATTACTTTATAATCACTGTACCAAAAGTTGCCACAATTAACTTAAGGGCATGCTTGGCTGGGGAGACAGCACAGTAACTTCTTGGAGCTTTAGTTTGTGACAACTGAGGGCAGTTGATAGAAATGGGAGTCTTGGCTGGACACACAGCAGCACAGCTAGAAATATTTCCGTCCTCTCTTCCAGTTTAGCCTGATAATGTAACTAATGTTGATATGAGGGATCATGCCTGGAAATTCAGTATTCTGTTTCCAGTTTGTACATCTGAAAAGGAGTGAGTGAGCATTCCTCTGTATCCCCCTGTAGTCTGGGAGGTGGTGAGGACTATCTGGCTCATGTGGACGTAGAGATGGAAGATCTGTCTTGAAGATGACACAGCTGCCCTGACAGTCCTGGATTTCTTACTGCAGAACACTTAATGTCAGAAAAACAAAATTCCCTGTAAGACAGTGTATATTTACATCTTCTTAGATCATCTTTATTTTATAAAAATAATATATCATCTTGAATTATTGTTTTGCAATGCTTATATTTCTTAGTAATTACAAAAATCAGCAAGAGATATAGAGAATGTAGAGAACACGTGGTGTAGACAGGTTTGGTTTTGCTTGTTGCACCAAATTTCTTGAGTGGCAGGCAGAAAGGTTTAGCTCAATTAGAAAGTGACCTGGGGAAGAAGCTGATGCCAAGGGTAAGAATAATTCCTATTTAAAGAGCCCTATTTGTTATGAAGATAGAAGATATTTTAGAGGGCGGTTAAGCCTGGTATCAAATTCTTGGTATCACGAATTACCTAACTGCCAAAACACACACACACACATACAAAACCTTTCACAGTTTCTATCAGCTTTTAACTTAATAACTCAATTAATAAAGCTAAGCATCATATTTAACTTCAATCTAAACAGGTGAGCATGCCTCATTTTGGTCCAATGTCGAATTTAGTTTTAAATGTACCTGTTTATATGTAACATCAGGCAAAAAACACTCATTTCAGAAAATTTAGCAAGGAGACTTTTGTTGTTATTGTTGTTTAATTTCAAAACCCTGATTCAGATAGCCTTTTTACTTTTCTGACCCACATCATTATATTATCAAATAAAAAATTACAAAAGTATTTTATAATATAGTGGGCCAGTATACCAAAGTTTACCAACTTCTGCATCACTATCATAATAATTTAAATGCTAACTTTTATTAAGTGATTGCTATGTGTTTGTATGTATTTAATAAGTTTGCATGTATTAAATCTAGCAATATCTCATTAAAATTAATTGTATATAACTAAGGAATAAGATAGCAAATGAACTTTATTAAAAGGATTTTTCACCCTATTTACATCAAATCCTGTTTGTTAAAAATAACTTTTATGGTAACTGAATCTGACAATATGAAAGAGATTTTGGTATGTTTTCATTTTAATCTTTAGAAGCTTCAAATAAGGAATTCAGTTCCGATGCTTTGTGACCCCATGGACTGCAGCAGACAAGGAATTAGACTTCTGGAGTCACCAGTTTTAGACTTCTATTTCCTATCTTCAATTTGATTTTACAAACTTGCTTTCAATAGCAGCATGTACATTTTAAATCCCATGGATGGAGGAGCCTGGTGGGCCGCAGTCCATGGGGTCGCTAAGAGTCGGACAAGACTCAACGACTTCACTTTCACTTTTCACTTTCATGCATTGGAGAAGGAAACGGCAACCCACTCCAGTGTTCTTGCCTGGAGAATCCCAGGGATGGGGGAGCCTGGTGGGCTGCCGTCTGTGGGGTCGCACAGAGTTGGACACGACTGAAGCGACTTAGCAGCAGCAGCAGCAATGTACATGCTTATTATCATCCTCACATAGTGGAAAGACTGGAAAAGCAAACATGACTTATTTGGATAAAAACAAAAGTGGCTACATAACCTGAACAAGTTAGTGGCTCTTCTTTCGAGTGTAGTAGTCGTGCTATCTAAAGGTTTCCGGAAGTTGGAAACCAGCAGCGACACTGCAAGATTTGAGAAGAAAAATTTTGATGAGATTGAGTTTATAAAATAAGTGTAACTTGGGTATGATTTGAATAGCTTTAATATTTCTTACTTTAAATATGATTTTACATTGATAATTCCACTTAAGATTCATAAAATCTTGCTCTATTTGACAAAGAAAAGCAAAGTTAAGAATAAAAAAAATTTCAGTAAATTAAGAACACTGTATTTTTTATTGCAAGTTCTGTATTTTTACTTCTTCCGGCTATTTTTTGAACCTGAGTTTCAGTATGATTTTCAAATGGACTACCCTGTGTGAAAAAGTGAAAGAGTTAGTAGCTCAGGGGTGTCTGACTCTTTGTGACCCCATAGACTGTAACCCACCAGGCTCCTCTGTTCATGGAATTCTCCAGGCAAGAATACTGGAGTGGGTAGCCATTCCCTTCTCCAGGGGATCTTCTTGACGTAGGGATATTCAAATGTACTATCCTACTTGAACAGAAAGGAATAATTTAGACAGAAGTCCAAAAAACGAGAGAAGACCTTATATAAAAAGAAGATACAATAAAAGAAAAAAAAACTGACAGTAGTTTCTGAAGGCAGAGGTTAACTCACCAAATGTAGGGCATGATGCATAATGGACTGAAAAGACTGATGGCTCATTCAACAAGCAATTTTTTAATCAGTATCCAAGTATTACACTCTAATTTAAATTAAATAGGTGAATAAACATGGATAAAGGTGTCAGGATAAGGTAATGAAAAAAATAGGCACTGTTTCATAGTCTTATACACATAAAATCATATCTTAATAATGTCACCTATCAGACCCCTGTTTCTGATCATTTTAAAGACTCAGTCTAAGCATTTTTATATTTCTTAAAATCACATTTTCATTGGGAAAATTCTATAATAATAAGTTAAGTTTAAATACCTTCTGATCCTTAATATATATTATATGTAAAATATAAATATATATAAGTAGTCTGAAATATTGTAGCTGATAAAATGGATTCCTATTTAGCTTTCCCTTTCCTAGGGAAAGGAATTCCCCAGGGTGCTCAAGTGTTGGATGGACTGTTCCTTCTGCCCCATATGTGTGTCTACACTTCTGTAGCTGAAATGTTGACCCTCGTCCTCACTTAAAACTGTTAGAATATGGATATAGGTGTGTCTCTTCTTTGCAATGGCTTCGTCTCTGTGAACTTTCAAATTAGTTAGCACATACCATGGAAGTTATGTATGATATACTGAAAACAATGATGTAATTTGCAACTGCTACAAGAGTGAGTGAAGAGTATAATTTCTAGACACACACACCCTCTACACTTGAACTGTACTGGTCTAAAAAGACTGATGATTCTTTCAACAAGCAATTTTAATCAGTATCCAAGTACTACAGTCTACACTGAATTAAATAAGTAAATAAAACAGGAGGGTACAGGAGGTTGTTCTGAATTTTGGGTAGAAATCCTTGCTTATATCTTGGGGTCTATTGTAAAGAAACAATCAAGTTGACTCATTTTAATTTATTCAATAAATTAAGAAATTGCTTTTGTGAGAAAATATACTATATAATCCGTAGAAAGATGTATAGAATATCACAAGAAACTTAAAATCTAGATATAGCAAAGGACAAGTACTTAATGAAGACGGGCAACCTCAGCTCAACATATTTACATTCACATAAACAAACATACACAAAACAAAAAACCCCCACAAGCATGAATGAATTAAATGGGGCCAGCAGAACAACAGCAATTATCAAGGATGTGAGTAATTTAGGAAGATTGCAGAGATGAATTGTGGCTGATGTTTCTTTCATGCAGTAAGTATGTGAGGGGTGAGCATTCTAGTTAGAACTCCTAGCTGAAACCTAAGTGCCAGATGTACCTACTTCTTATCTCTTGGGTGTTCCTGGACAGAAAGATCAGCTTAATGATTCTTTTGTCCAAGTTGGAAAATCTGCATAAAAATTATGACTATTGGGACTTCCCTGGTGGTTCAGTGGTTAAGACTCCCTGATTCCACTGCAAGGGTCCAGATTTGATCCCTAGCCTGGGAACTAGGATCCCACATGCCTTGTGGCCAAACTGAAATAAATAAATGAATAAAAACAGAAATTATATATTAAAAAAATGACTGTTGCTTTTATAGACATTGCATTGAAATACACACTTGTAAAAAATAAATAGTATCCCATAATACCCAATGGTCAGCTCACTGATTTGGTTTTATAGTAAAAGGGCTAAATATGCATAACATCAAAGACAAACACGATTTGGAAATAACACTGGAAGATCATCATTTTAAAATTAACTATCTTTATCCCCAAAGCAATTTTAAGTGGCTTACAAAATATTTATAGGAACAATAAAATTAATTTTGAATTGATAATAATGGAAAACAGAATACAGAGGTGAAAATAGGCCCCAATCCCTCCCAGCATCAGAATCTTTTCCAATGAGTCAACTCTTCACATGAGGTGGCCAAAGTAATGGAGTTTCAGCCTCAGCATCAATCCTTCCAATGAACACCCAGGACTAGTCTCCTTTAGGATGGACTTGTTGGATCTCCTTGCAGTCCAAGGGACTCGCAAGAGTCTTCTTCAACACCACAGTTCAAAAGCATCAATTCTTCAGCGCTCAGCTTTCTTCACAGTCCAACTCTCACATCCATACATGACCACTGGAAAAACCATAGCCTTGACTAGGCAATAGCAATGAAATTAATGACTTCATTCCATTAGCAAGTGTCAAGTCTTCTGCAGCCAGATTTAGCTAATATATTCTGTTCAGTGCCTACTTCAACTGCCTTTCAGAGGAAGTTTGCTTTCACCTCTAAAGGGACACAAGATACTTTATTTGACTACTCATAGGGTAGCTCAGCCATCTCATACAATTTTTTCAAGATATTAACTGCATTCAACTCCTTCTGGAAATATGGATATGACACTGTGTATAAAGGGATTCAGGCTTCCCCAGTGGCTCAGCAGTAAATAGCCTGCCTGCTGAGCTGCAGGAGATGCAGGTTCAGTCCCTGGGCCAGGAAGATCCCCTGGGGGAGAGTATGGCAATCCACTCCAGTGTTCTTTCCTAGAGAGTCCCATAGACAGAGAAGTCTGGTGAGCTGCAGTCCAGAGGGTCACAAAGAGTCGGACACGACTGAAGCAACTTAGGAGTCATGCACATAAAGGGACTCATTTGGCAGATTCATTTAGGACCATGGGAGGAGGTCATCTGGAGAAGGTGACATCTGGTTGACTGGCACACTGGACCTGCGTGCGCCTCACCCTCTCCCTTGTCTTTAGAATGTGCATTCTGTCCATCATTCCTTCAGTGAGAGATATTTCCAAAGACCACACAAGCAGTCTTGAGAGAGCAACTTGCTGTTGAGACCATCTGGACAGTATACATGCTTGAAGCTGGTCAAGACCTCTATATAAATATTTGAAATTCTGATGGGTGGGTATTGAGATCTACTTGTCTCACAGCCTCCCATGAAAAGCCCTATATGTGAGACTATAAGAAATAGTTTGATGCTTATTCTAGAACATGAGTTCAACTTTAATTCAATTGTATTTTACTGACCTGCCTTAGTTAATTCAACTTATTGGGATATCAGGGCTTCCCCAATGGTTCAATGATAAAGAATCCACCTACAGTGCAGGAGACCCAGGTTTGATCACTGGGTCAGCGAGATCCCCTGGAGGAGGAAATGGCAACCCACTCGGGTATTCTTGCCTAGAGAATTCCATGGAAAGAGGAGCTTGGTGGGTTACAGTCCATGGGGTTGCAAAGAGTCAGACATGACTTAGAGACTAAACAACAACAAGAATATCTGGGTGTTGACACCAAGAATGAGAAGAATCAGGACTTTTTGTTTGATGATCGTTTACTGGAACCTGAGAGTCACAGTTTCCTGCACAGAGAGGAGTGTTATCAATTTACCAGGGAATGAGAGAATTTCTTAAAAGAAAATTTAAATTTCTGAAAAAAAAAAACATATATATACAGTGAGAAACAGAGTACTAACATAATTGGAAATCTCAATTACACAAAAATCTTTAAGAACACTGAAAGTTTATTTTTCAGGACTGACTCAGAGGCATAGTGACTAGATTAGATAGTTGTCTCTGGTGCCATCTATTGTCTGAAAGATGTAAGAATTCTAGGATCTACAGTATATGGGAAACACTTTTAAAGTTCATTCCTCTCAAGCAGTGCCAATGTGAAAGAGCATTTGCTAGGAAAGTCTGCTTTCTTAAGGCTGGTTCATGGTGAGCATTTAAGTATTTGAGTGGAAGTAGCATATATTTTCTTGATGACCTCCTTTACCACATTAGTTGCCAAGTTCCAAACCAAAGATCCTTAATACAAACCCTTTTGACCTTGTCACTTTTCATCCAATTCTTTGCTTTTAAAAATTCAATGTATCAATAAATCCATTCAATAAGTTGCTAATTTAGATGTATTTTTCAAGTCTATTTTATTTTCTAAGGTTTCCAATCATTTGCAGAATGCCTCTCAACTTTTGTCATTTTCAATTTTTTTTTTGACAATTTTCTTTCGGATGTTTTTAGAATTATTTTTAAATTATTACTTGCCAACTCCAATTTTGGTTCAATGTGTATTTGCTTTTGGCATTTTCCTTCTTGTATGGGCATAAAATCTTTCCTGTTATCATGCTTAGTAATTTGTTTATTACATGCTGTACAGACTACAAAGATGTTCTACAGGATTTCTCAAATCAATGAAGCTTCAGTTATTTTTCTGATGCAATTAAGAGTGATAAGCTCCATTCAATAGAAAACTGATTCTTTTGGTTTTGGCAACATGCACTGTATCTCCAGTTCACCCCTCTTACTAGGGCATAGTGATCTAGGACTTTCACATAAATACTTGAGCTTTCTTAGTCTCTTCAGCACGAAAGTAATATAGAATTGTCTATTATTGTATTTCAGAGGTTTCTGACATATCTTTAACCTCTCACTCCAAGCAATTTAAAATTTGGCAAATGCTATGAAGGGAAGACAGCTCTGTGTTTGTAGCCATGCAAATTTCCCAGTTTGTGTACTCTGCTGCTGCTGCTGCTAATTCACTTCAGTCGTGTCCGACTCTGTGCGACCCCATAGACGGCAGCCCACCAGGCTCCCCTGTCTCTGGGATTCTCCAGGCAAGAACACTGGAGTGGGTTACATTTCCTTCTCCAATGCACGAAAGTGAAAAGTGAAAGTGATGTCGCTCAGTCGTGTCTGACTCTTAGCGATCCCATGGACTTCAGCCTACCAGGCTCCTCCATCCATGGGATTTTCCAGGCAAGATTTCTGGAGTAGGGTGCCATCGCCTTCTCCAAGGGTACTCTAGTACTGTGTAATCACCAAAAGTTCTGAAAGTTTTTCTGAGAGCAGCTGAAATATCATTGTTTTAGTGAAACCATCATACAAAACGCACATAAGAACAATCAAGTTGAAGTTGAAAAACTATATTTAGTAACTGGAATGGTTTTGCCTCCCTTTGATGCTCTCAGGCATACGACTCTTATTTAAAAGTCCTTCTGGGACTTTCCTGGTGGTCCAGTGGTTAAGAGTCCACCTGCCACTACAGAGGACATGGGTTCAATCCCTGGTCCAGGAAGATAACCACAAGCCACATTCCATCTAAGCTGCGCACCACAACTGCTGAACCTGTGATATTAGAGCCCGTGGTCTAGAGCCTATGGTCTGCAACAGAAAGTAGCCCTACTCTCTGCAACTAGAGAAAGCCCATGCACAGCAAGGAAGATCCTGCACAGCCAAAAATAAATAGATAGGTAGATAGATAATTTTTTAAGAATAAAGTCCTTTCGTCTTCTCAGAAGTCACCTATGATAACGGGTTCTGTAGCACCCCCGTGGGTCTCACCCTTCAGTGCAACAAAAAATATTACATTTCAGTGCTGAGGGCATCAAGTAACATTTTTAGGAACTTCCATGTGGTTTTTGAAATACTTTAAATGGGAGCTACATTTTAAAATATATGAAGTATTTAAAAGAACCTCTACAGTATTAGAGTGTAGGACTCTAGTGGGATTTCAAGTGTCAGAAAAAAACAACCACAATATTCCTGAGAGTAAAAATTGCCTCTTCAAACTAACACTAACAGAATTGCTATTATAATTATGAAGCTGTTTCAAAATAATAATTAACAATAACCTGCTAATTATTCCCTAGGAATCTCTTGGAAATGAACATGTTTGGAACCTTCAGTTATTAGGTCCCTAATGACTTGAGAGTGTATATAAAAGTCCTTGGTTCTATTGGTGAAATTATTCATCTAGGTAATAGGAAAATGTCTCCTTCTTTGGTAAGTAGCTTCTGTGTTTACCAGATTGGCTTTATTGATGCAAAAATAGACTTTTATGGATCTGAGACCTCTGACATGTGTCAAAATAGTTACAAAATCATATGTATTAGCATATTACCCATGAATAAATTTACCCGTGTCATTCTTCTATAGCTTCTACAGGGATCTGAGACACTTACCTTGTTTAAATAATTTTTTTTTGTTAACAGAAATAAACTGAAACATGATTGGCTAGCATGTAACCAACTGAAACATGATAGTTTCAATTAATTTATTTTCTATTCTAACATTGTTTTGCTATACACTTATGAAAAATTTAGCAAATCACTTCAGTTTGATTGAATCTTTTTGGTCATTCCCATTGAAAGCAAGAACACAAGATTCACTCTCATCTCTGACTTTTCCCCTCGTGCCTCTCTTCTCACTCACGTTTCTCTACATGGATGATGGTGGTGGTGGTAGAGGTGATTTAGTTACTAAGTCGTGTTCAACTCTTCATGGACTATGGCCCCGCCCAGCTCCTCTGTCCATTGGATTTCCCAGGTAAGAATACTAGAATGGGTTGCCATTTCTTTCACCGGGGAAATCTTCCTGACCAGGGATCAAACCCAGGTCTCCTGCATTGTAGATAGATTCTTTAAGGGCTGAGCCACCAGGGAAATCCTTCTTAGTCTATTGGAAGGGATGCTCGCTGTGAGTCCCCAAGAGTAATGGACTGTGTTTTCAGGAAATAACTGAGTCATTCTGCGCTGCCTTCAGCAAGTCTGCACCACAGCCTGTCTCACGGAGGCTGCACTGTTAATTCTCTAAGCACCTTCATAGTTGTCCTCGTGAACTTTGACTTCACACATATCTGAATTTGAATTATACCTGTCAACTACTTACGGAGTGACTCAGAACATTAAGCTTCAGTGTCCCCATGCAACATACAGAATCAATAATGAAAATCTAGCTGACACAGCCGATCTGTCTTCAAGTTTTGGAGGCAGGAGCCTGGGCTCCAATCCTATTTTCATCACGTCTTAGGTCTCCGCTCTCTGTGCTTTAGCTCCCTCAACTGTGAGAGAAAGACGGCAGTGACAGCAACTTCATGAAACTTTGTGCGTGTACTTTTATGTGACAAGTAAATAAATTATATGTAAACTGTTTAGAATATTGCATTCACATCACAATCATTATATAATTGATAACTATTATTTTAAAAATCTAGTGACATAATTCTAATTATTAGCTAAGGATAAGTGAGAGCAGTGGGGTTGTTTCTGTTGTTGTTTGGTCGTTAAGCCGTGTCTGACTCTTTGTGACCCCACGGACTGTAGCCCATCAGGCCTCTCTGTCCATGAGATTCTCCAGGCAAGGATACTGGAGTGGGTTCCCATTTCCTTCCCTAGAAGGTCTTCCCAGATCAGGGATTGAACCCACATCTCCTGCTTTGGCAAATGGATTCTTTCTTTACTGCTGAGTAGAGAGCAGTGGAGTAATTGAAACTAATCTTCACTCTTTACCTATTATGTGCCAGTCTATCTAAAGTGAGACAGCAAAAAAGTATAGATAGATAGATCTATAAAAGTATAGATCTATAAAAAGATCAAAAAGATCTATAAAAAGATCAAAAAAGTATAGATAAATTTTCCTAATTTAACCTGGCAGAAAAACCATGTGAAATACCGTTGTCATTATTATAGTAAAATTTTAAATATATATAATGTTATATGTAATAATATACATATAGTATATGTATTAAGTATAGCAGATTCTCTCTCTCTCTCTATATATATATATATATAATACACACACACACATAATTTTGCAAGGTCATACAGTCCAGGTGGCTAATATGAGATTCTAACCAAAGGCTTATTAACTCTAAATTTAGGTCTTATCATTTCTGAACACTCTGATTACCTTGAAAACAGGCAAAATAAGAATAAATTAACTACTATTTTAACAAGGTACACATCTCATTCACACTCTTTGAGGTAATAACATGACAGCATCCTAACCCTTCTAATTCTCTTAGACTTTTCTGTGCCTATGGTATAGCATACTTTTAGTGATTAGATGATGTTACAACAATGAAGTTCTTAGCCCTGTAGCTGTCTCAATAAATTTATATAAGTGAGAGAATGACGCCAACCATTTGTTCTAGCCAACTGTGGCACTAGTAGCAAGGCTCATTGGAGGTTTCACTTGCTTGTTTTATAGATTTCCAAGTCATCTTTCAAGGTTACAATAAAACCTTGTATTTCAAAGTCATGTTCAAATTCTCCTTGCTTCCAGAAAATCTCTGAGATTACAGAAACAGAAATTGACAAAATTCTTAGACTCAATTATCCTGAATTATATTAGGATAAAAATTAAACACAGCTATTTTTGTTTCCTCACATATATAATTAGTGAGGAGGCTATATAGAGTGATTTTTAAAGATGAGAAGTTAACTTAATACTAATTTTTTGCCCACTTTACTCAGTCATCTAATATTTATGCTGTGCTTACTAGAAGCCAAGAATGATAAAGAATGCCAAAGAGAAAAGCAGTTAATCACTTTAATCTCCTTGACTTAGTATCTTGACAGGATTTAAGGAATTGCCTTAAACTCGTCCCTGTCTAAAACATGCTCTCAGCTGATGATTACTGACATTTGCTTTCATTTCACTAATATCATTTTTGCTTTTATTATTTTTTTTAATAGCTGAAGTATATCTCATTGCATCACTCTAATTACAGTCAAGAGTGCAACACACTACTATCTATTAAATACTGGACAGAAGGAGTACATTGTTCTAGAATTATCATTGCAAGATGTACTCAAGTTAACATACTTTTAATAACAGATATATTTTTCCTTTTATCATCATTTCATTTATTACTTCATCATTCATTTAATCCTCTGACTAGCTATAGGTCTATACTTGAGAATTAAAAAAAGTAAGAAATATGAGATGTTATCTGCACATGTCTGTCCAGTGGAAGAACTAGCTATTAATCAAACAAATAAAATAAAACTATCAACCACGAGATAAAGCTACTAAATTCTGAAATATGTTTCTCATAATTTATATTTGGAAGGAGATTTAAATGGCAACCCATTCCAGTATTCTTGCCTGGAGAATCCCATGGACAAAGGAGTCTGGCGGGCTACAGTTCACGGGGTCGCAAAGGGTCGGACACAACTGAGAGACTTCACTTTCACTTTGGTCTGGGACTCTTGACTTGATTGCTTGTTTTTTTGTTGAAACAATAAAATAACCTTATAACTATATCTATTCTTTTTCTCTATCAACATAGCATCTTAGGATGTTAGAATTCTCATAAGAAGAAAACAGTACGGAATATGGACTTTTTAGATGGAACCTATACCTTGGTAACAGAATTTATTGTTAGGGTTTCCAACTCGTCCTGAACTGCAGATTGTCCTGTTTCTCCTGTTTCCGACTTTGTACTCTATGATTTTAATGGGAAACATTGGATTGATGATGTTAATCAGGGTTGATCCGCACCTTCAAACCCCCACGTATTTTTTCCTTAGTAACCTATCCTTTGTAGACCTTTGCTATTCTTCAGTCATCGTTACCAATATGCTTGTCAACCTCCTCTCTCAGAACAAGTCCATTTCCTATCACAGCTGTGCCCTGCAGTTCTATTTCTTCTGTACTTTCGCAATACCGAATCCTTTATCTTGGCTGCCATGGCGTATGACCGCTATGTCGCCATCTGTAACCCTTTACTGTACACGGCTGTGATGTCTCGGGGCATCTGCATATGGCTGGTCTTCTTGTCATACTTTGGAGGCAATATGAGTTCCCTGGTGCACACATCCTTTGCATTTATTCTGAAATATTGTGATAGAAATGTCATTAGTCATTTTTTCTGTGACCTCCCTCCCTTGCTTAAGTTATCGTGCACAGACACGTCACTTAATGAGTGGCTTCTCTCCACGTACAGTAGCTCAGTGGAAATTATCTGCTTCATCGTCATCATCATCTCCTACTTTTACATTCTCCTCTCAGTCTTAAAGATCCCTTCTTCCAGCGGGAGGAAGAAGACCTTCTCTACGCGTGCTTCTCACCTGACATCCGTGGCCATCTACCAGGGAACTCTGCTCTTCATTTACTCACGACCCAGCTACCTGTATTCTCCCAACACTGATAAAATCATCTCAGTGTTCTACACCATCATCATCCCAGTGCTGAATCCCTTGATTTATAGTTTGAGAAACAAAGACATAAAAGACGCTGCTAAAAGGTCTTAAAACCAAAGCTAAATCCCTCCTGAGA
Source organism: Bubalus bubalis (assembly GCF_019923935.1). Taxonomy (NCBI): domain Eukaryota; kingdom Metazoa; phylum Chordata; class Mammalia; order Artiodactyla; family Bovidae; genus Bubalus; species Bubalus bubalis. The sequence goes on along the minus strand of NC_059175.1, from coordinate 40,749 downwards.
TATAAGGTTCCAGAATTCATCTAAATCCCTGATTACAAACTCCAGCTGTGTGTATGCTCAGTCGTGTCCAGCTCTTTGCGACCCCATGGACTATAACCTGCCAGGCTCTTTTGTCCTTGGAATTATCCAGACAAGAATACTTGAGTGGGTTGCCATTTCCTCCTCCAGGGACTGTTCCTCACCCAGGGATGGAACCTGTATCTCTTGCTTATCCTGCATTGACAGGCGGGTTCTTTACCCCTGCAGTACCTGGGACAAACTGCAGCTAAGAACTGCAACAACCTTGCCAGCACATACACAATTTCTCACACAAGCATTTTATCAAACACTTGTTTTCACAGAGCCAAACACATTTAACAGCCCCCAGATAAAGGAAACATTTAAACATTTCAAAATTGCTGCAAACTAATAGTTGGATAACTTTCCAACTATTCAGTTCAGTCACTCAGTGGTGTCTGACTCTTTGCAACCCCATGGACTGCAGCACGCCAGGCTTCCCTATCCATCACCAACTCCCGGAGCTTGTTCAAACTCATGTCCATCGAGTTGATGATGCCATCCAACCATCTCATCCTCTGTCATCTCCTTCTCCTCCTGCCTTCAGTCTTTCCAGCTATGGGGTCTTTTCCAATGAGTCAGTTCTTCATATCAGGTGACCTAAGTATTAGAGCTTCAGCTTCAGCATCAGTCCTTCCAATGAATATTCCTTTATTATTGACTGGTTTGATCTTCTTACAGGCCAAGGGATTCTAAAGAGTCTTCTCCAACATGACAGTTCAAAAGCATCAATTCTTTGGTGCTCAGTTTTCATTATGGTCCATCTTTCACATCCATACATGACTACTGGAAAAACTATAGCTTTGACTCAACAGACCTTTGTTGCTAAAGTAATGTCTCTGCTTTTTAATATGCTGTCTAGGTTTGTCATACCTATTCTCCCATGGAGCAAGCATCTTTTAATTTCATGGCTGCAGTTATCATCTGCAGTGATTTTGGAGCCCAAGAAAATAAAGTCTGTCAGTTCCAACAATTAGGAGCTGGGAGTTAGTGCTAGAACAAATTGTAATAGGTTTTCTTAAAAGATATAGTAAGAACCTCAGAGATTGTATCGGTGTGTGTTTTCATGTGTAGAATATCTCATTAACAAGATTGCATTTATGAAATTACTGGATTAGGGAGAAAGCCATATTCCTTTGGTTTCTGTGCTATCTCTTGTACCCAACTAGTCAATTGCACTTTGATCAAGTTACGTATTTTTTTCTGTCTCAATTGTCTGACCTGTAAAATGAGGAGAGTATAGTACCTACATCAATGACTGTTGCATGTTTGACTAAATGCTGACAATCATTCCTGAATCAGTTTAAACACTAGATAGATCTTAAATACATATATTTCTTTAATCAATTAAAATACATAAAGTGCAACAAGATGGTGTGAGACAGGGGTGCTAGGAAAGCAATCAGAACAAAATCAAATACCTTTTCTTAAACGCTGTCCAATAACAAGTCAAGAACCTTCTATACCCAATCTAATCCAAATTAATTTGAAAACTTTTTCTAAGTGGAATCTTGTAGACTAAAGGTTAATTGCAAGCAAAGTATTTGTTTTCCTCCCAATCTTTTATTTTTATGTGTGAAAATATTACTGAAAGTATGGAACATCCTTCTCTGGTATCTCAGAAACACAATGAGCTACTGAACCTGTGTCTTCAATGGCCGGTCAACTGACGTGACATTGGGAAGCACCCCAGAGAACGGTTGCTTGAAGCCTGGACATAAAAGGACATGTATAATTGCAAAATATATTTCTATAACTTATATTTTTGCTGTTTGTTATTATCTTCATCATTATTATTTATTATATTATTATTTAATTGCCATTTATATACCTGTTTGCAAGGTATCTGTTCAAATCATGTCCCTATTTTTAATTGGGTTGTGTTTTTATTATTTATAAACATTTTTGTATAGTCTAGCTACAAATTCTTTGTTACAAAAATGTTTTACAAATATTTTCTTCATTTCATCTATAAATCTAACATCTATATTATATAGTAATACATAGCATTGCATAATAATGCAAAACATTAAAAAATGATTTCATAAAATTATGTAACAGGAATAATTAATAATCAACAAAACATTTTTTCCCCTCTGCTTATATTCTATTCATACTGCTTCAGTTTTTGCTTGCTATATAAACACTATCTTAAAATGGCACAGGTTAAATAACTGGGCTGAATTATGTTATTCTTCATGTTGACCATGGTCAGATTGTATCAACCCATACAGGATCCCATGGACAGAGGAGCCTGGTGGGCTACAGTCCAGGGGGTCTCAAAACAACAACAACCAAGTATAAACATTAGTTTGAAGGTTCTTGTTGCTTTATTTCAAAAGTATCTTACAAATAACAACCTGTGAAAAACTGAACTTCATGTGAACACTATATCATATTCTTTAGGTCTAAAAAATATGCACATCACTCATATTCCAATCTTCACATATTATGCAAGACACACACGTGTGCAAACATGTGACACACATATAAATGCAAGGAAACACAATGGAGATAAGTCTATATATTCCAGAAACAACTGAAAGTGAAAGTCACTCAGTTGTGTCTGACTCTTTGTGACCCCATGAACTATATAGTCCATGGAATTCTCCAGGCTAGAATACTGGAGTCGGTAGCTATTTCCTTCTCCAAGAGCTCATTCCCAACCCAGGGATCAAACCCAGGTCTCCCTCACTGCAAGCAGATTCTTTACCAGCTGAGCTATGAGGGAAGCCCACAGCATTTATTATCACTCATCTCATTTCCATTTTATAAAGAAAAAGTCTTTTTTATATTTCACCGGAGTGGGTAGCTGTTCTTTTCTCCAGGGGATCTTCCCAACCCAGGGATCGAACCCAGGTCTCCCACATTGCAGGTAGATTCTCTATCATCTGAGACACCAGGGAAGTGCAAGAATATTGGAGTGGGTAGCCTACCCATTCTCCAGGGATCTTCCTGGCACAGGAATCGAACCAGGGTCTCCTGTATTGCAGGCTCATTCTTTACCAGCTGAGCTACAAAGTAGCTCAAGAGATAAAAATGTATGTTTTAAATAAGTTTGTAGAAATGTTTCCCTTCAATGAGTAAAGAGTCTCTTTCTTCGGCACCAGACAATTCCCACAAAAAGGTAATTAATATTATGACCAAAAAAAAAATACACATCTAGAGAACTGCTCATTAATACTTGCTTAATGTCTCACCAAATACTGAACATAACATAAACCAAAACCAGAAACATAATTATTGTATTATGATCAATCCATGATATGCTCATTATTTCTGGAACTGATACAGATACTCTTAAAACAATAATGGTTTTGAGAAATATTAGAATTGTTATCTTGGTTTGTATCCACATGAATATTCACAGAAAATGCTTAGTCCTGAAGCTTACAGCCAGGTATCTCTAACATTAGAGTCTCACCAACATTATTTTGAAGAGAAGACAGGTAAATTAATCAAATGTATTTTCTGAAGTAAAGAAAGGAAGGCTCAGAGACAAGCTTGTAGAAAGTAACATGCCTCACAAATTACATTTAGATTTGGCTCAGTTTCCCAACGTTCTATACCAGGTATTTGTTTTTATTGAGTAATAACAGTTATGCCTTTTTAAAGAGTGGGTGCACGAATATATAATTTTCTGATTCTGAAGACAATTGCAGATAGAATTGTGTTCTATCTTATGATATACTGCAGATGTGCAGAAGTGTTACACATCCATGTGTCCTTTTCTTGATCATTTTCTGAAAGCTTAGACAAGAACAAAGAAAAATGGATGGAGGGAATTGCTCCTTCATGACTGCCTTCATTTTCTTGGGAATTACTGATAACACCGAGGACAAAGCGACCATACTTACCATGGTTCTAATTGTTTATCTCATTGGCCATTTGGCAAATCTTAGGATGATATTCCTGATTAAGATGGATCCCCAGCTGCACATATCCATGTACTTTTCCCCTGGTCACCTCTCCTCTGTATCCTCTGCTATTCCACTGCAATTCACCCCAAGATGACCATGGACCTATTTGCCAAGAACAAATCAATCCCCTTCTATGGCTGTGCTCTGCAATTCTTGGTCTTCTTTATCTTTGCAGATTCTGAGTGTCTTCTGCTGGCAGTGATGGCCTATGACCACCAGTACAAGGCCGTCAGCAGCCCCTTGCTCTATGTGGTCAGCGTGTCCAGCCGGATGTGCTCCCTGCTCATGGCTGGGGTTTATCTGGTGGAAATGGCAGATACTCCGATACACACGGCATTAGCATTTCACTTATGTTTCTGTGGGTCAAATGAGATTAACCATTTCTTCTGTGATTTACCTCCACTTTTCCTCCTCTCCCGCCCTGATATACAGGTAAATGAATTGGTGTTATTCACTATTTTTGGTTTTATTGAACTGAGTACCATTTCAGGAGTCCTTTTCTCTATTATATCATCCTATTAATCTTGAAGATCCACTCTTCTGAGGGGAAGTTCAAAGCTTTCTCCACCCACACCTCTCATTTAAATGTTGTGACAATTTTCTAGGGAACTGTACTTTTCTTGTATTTCAGGCCAAATACTTCCTACTCTCCACATCAAGACAAAATTACCTAATTGTTCTACACCCTTATGATTCCCATGTTAAATCCTCTGTTATATAGCCTACAGAACAAAGAGTGAAACAGGCCCTGAAAAACTGGAAAATGAAAGGTGGTTTTAAAGGGTGTACTATAAATATATAGACACACATACATATGTCTGTTGTTTTTGTAAAATTATATTCATGGTCCAAGGGAAATGAAATTGTTTCAAATACTTTAAAGGAGTGAATAGCTATTTTTAATAAAGTGTAATCTTTAAAAATACTACCATTCCAAAACACAGCTTTCATTGTGTATAACAACTAATATATAGCACTTCCTTTTTGCCAAATACTTCCAGAATTTTGCAATTTTGTCAAATATTATGATTAATTCTTTCATTCAAATATTATTTCAATTACACTAAGATTTATTGTATATTTACTGAGATAACTTTGAGCATTTAGGTCCTTTATATTCTATGATACACACTGCATTTTCTATATTAATAACTATAAGCTAGAGCTAATAGCAAGCATTAATTAACTACACAGTCAGGTAATTCCTAAGAAGCCTCAAAATCACTCTGAAATAAAAATTGAGGACTATGAATCCAGCGGAGGCAAGACTATCAAAAGAGAAAAGGCAGTCTCTTAAATAAGTGGTGCTGGGAAAATTGTACAGCCCGTGTAAATGAATGAAATTAGAATATTCTCTAACACTGTACACAAAAATAAGTTCAAAATGGATTAAAGACATAAATATAAGATGAGGTATTATAAAACTCTTAGAGGAAACCGTAGGCATAACAGTCTTTGACATTCATTGCAGCAATATATATTTTTTATATCCACCTCCTAAGGCAACAGAAATAAAAACAAAAATAAACCAATGGACTTAATTAAACTAAAACAACAACAAAAACTTCTGCACAGCAAAGGATACCATAAACACAATGAAAGGACAACCCATAGAATGGGAGACAATATTTGTAAATGATGTGAGCAACTAGGGATTAATTCCAAAATTTACAAACAGCTAATGCAGCTCAGTATACAAAAAAAAAAAAAAAAAAAAATCCAAACAAAAACATGCACAGAAGATCTGAATAGACATTTCTCCAAACATACAGGTGGTCAAGAGACACATGAAAAGATTATCAACACGTGAATCATTAAAGAAATGCTAATTAAAACCACAAAGAGATATTATCTCACACTGGTTAAAATGGCCATAATCAAAAAGCCTACAAACAATAAATGCTGGGGAGGGTGTCAATTCATTTCAGTTCAGTCACTCAGTCGTGTCCAACTCTTTGTGACCCCATGGACTGCAGCACTCCCAGCCTCCGTGTCCATCACCAACTCCCGGAGCTTACTCAAACTCATGTCCATTGAGTCGGTGATGCCATCCAACCCATCTCATCCTCTGTCATCCCCTTCTCCTGCCTTCAATCTTTCCCAGCATGAGGGTCTTTTCAAATGAGTCAGCTCTTCGCATCAGGTGGCCAAAGTATTGGAGTTTCAGCTTCAACATCAGTCCTTCCAATGAATATTCAGGACTGATCTCCTTTAGGATAGGCTGGTTGGATCTCCTTGCAGTCCAACGGACTCTCAGGAGTCTTCTCCAACACCACAGTTCAAAAGCATCAATTCTTCGGTGCCCAGCTTTCTTTCTAGTCCAACTCTCACATGCATACATGACCACTGGTAAAACCATAGCCTTGACTAGACGGACCTTTGTTGGCAAAGTAATGTCTCTGCTTTTCAATATGCTATCTAGGTTGGTCATAACTTTCCTTCCAAGGAGTAAGCGTCTTTTAAGTTCATGGCTGCAGTCACCATCTGCGGTGATTTTGGAGCCACCCCCCCCCCCCCCCCCGCCAAAATAAAGTCTGACACTGTTTCCACTGTTTCCCCATCTATTTCCCATGAACTGATGGGACCAGATGCCATGATCTTAGTTTTCTGAATGTTGAGCTTTAAGCCAACTTTTTCACTCTCCACTTTCACCTTCATCAAGAGGCTTTTTAGTTCCTCTTCACTTTCTGCCATAAGGGTGGTGTCATCTGCATATCTGAGGTTATTGATATTTCTTCCAGCAGTCTTGATTCCAGTTTGTGTTTCTTCCAGCCCAGCATTTCTCATGATGTACTCTGCATATAAGTTAAATGATCAGGGTGACAATATACAGCCTTGAGGTACTCATTTTCCTATTTGGAACCAGTCTAAATTAATTCAAATATATCCATTGAGATAAAAAAAGTCAGACTCCGACATGACCTTGTAGGAAGTAATATGCCTCATAAATGACATAATAGATTTGGTTCAGTTTCTCAGCAGTCTATTCTAGGTGATTTTTGTTATTGGGTAATAGACACTTGAAGAAGTGTTAGTCACTCAGTCATGCTGGACTCTTTGTGCCCCCAAGAACTGAAGCCCACCATCCTCCTCTGTCCATGGAATTCTTCAGGCAAGAATACTGGAGTGAGTAGCCATTCACTTCTCCAAGGGATCTTTCTGACTTTGGGATCAAACCTGGGTCTCCCATGTTGCAGGCAGATTCTTTATTGTCTGAACCAACAGAGAAGCCTCAATAGATAGCTTTGCTTCTTTAAAGAGTGGGCACTTGACTGGATGCTTTTCTGAATACAAAAACACAATTATAGAAAGAAATGTGTTCTGTCTTATGATATTTTGCAGATGTGCAGAAGTGTTACCTATCCATGTATCTTTGTTATTTATTTTTTAAAATATTTTTCTAAGAGTACAGACAAGAACAAAGAGGAATGGACAGAGACAATTGCTCTTCCGTGATTGAATTCATTTTCTTGGGAATTACTGAGAAGACTGAGAACAAAGTGACCCTGTTTACCTTGTTTCTCCTTGTTTATCTCATCAATCTTCTGGCAAATCTTGGAATGATAACCCTGATTAGGATGGACCCCCAGCTGCAAACACCCATGTACTTTTTCCTCAGCCACCTCTCCTTCTGTGACCTCTGCTATTCCACAGCCACTGGCCCCAAGATGTTGGTGGACCTATTTGCCAAGAACAAGTCAATCTCTTTCTGTGGCTCTGCTCTGCAATTCTTGGTCTTCTGTATCTTGGCAGATTCTGAGTGTCTCCTGCTGACAGTGATGGCCTATGACCGGTACAAGGCCATGAGCAGCCCCTTGCTCTATGTGGTCAGAATGTCCAGCAGGGCGTGCTCCCTGCTCGTGGCTGGGGTTTACCTGGTGGGAAATGGCACCATTTGGCAGATGCTCTGATACATGACATTAGCATTCCACTTATACTTTTGTGGGTCAAATGAGATTAACCACTTCTGTGACTTACCTCTACTCTACCTTCTTTCCTGCTCTGATACACAGGTCAATGGATTGACAATATTTATTGTTTTTGGAGTTATTGAACTGAGCTCAATTTCAGGAGTTCCTGTCTCTTATTGTTATATCATCCTTGCAGTCTCAAAGATCCATTTTGCTGAGGGGAGGTTCAAAGCTTTCTCCACCTGCACCTCCCACCTAACTGCTGTGGCAATTTTCCAGGGAACTATGCTTTTTATGTACTTTGGGCCAAGTTCACTCTACTCTTTAGATCAAGACAAAATGACCTCATTGTTTTACACCCTTATGATTCCCATGTCAAATCCTTTGATTTATAGCCTATGGAACAAGGATGTGAAAAATGCCTTAGGAAAACTAAAAATAAAAGGTGGCTTCAAAGATTTATATCACACATATGCACACACATATAGTAATTACTTTTGCAAAATTATATGGTATGACACATGAGAAATATAATTTTATCAAGTTATTTAATAAATGAGTAGCTATACTAAAGTTCAGCCATAGGGAATTGTTGCAGTTTTCAAAACTTGTCATGCTTCATTATATGTCTTAACCTTATCTAAGAAACTTTCTCTGTGCAAAACTTCCTGGCTCTTCAAATTCTATCATTTTTGTGTGTATCCATTCATTCAAACATTATTATTTCAAGTATATTAATATTTATCAACTATTTAATTATTCTTTTTTTTTAATTTTATTTTATTTTTAAACTTTACATAATTGTATTAGTTTTGCCGAATATCAAAATGAATCCGCCACAGGTATACATGTGTTCCCCATCCTGAACCCTCCTCCCTCCTCCCTCCCCACTCCATCCCTCTGGGTCGTCCCAGTGCACCAGCCCCAAGCATCCAGTATCGTGCATCGAACCTGGACTGGCAACTCGTTTCATACATGATATTTTACATGTTTCAATGCCATGCTCCCAAATCTTCCCACCCTCTCCCTCTCTCTCAGAGTCCATAAGACTGTTCTATACATCAGTGTCTCTTTTGCTGTCTCGTACACAGGGTTATTGTTACCATCTTTCTAAATTCCATATATATGCGTTAGTATACTGTACTGGTGTTTTTCTTTCTGGCTTACTTCACTCTGTATAATAGGCTCCAGTTTCATCCACCTCATTAGAACTGATTCAAATGTATTCTTTTTAATGGCTGAGTAATACTCCATTGTGTATATGTACCACAGCTTTCTTATCCATTCATCTGCTGATGGACATCTAGGTTGCTTCCATGTCCTGGCTATTATAAACAGTGCTGCGATGAACATTGGGGTACACGTGTCTCTTTCCCTTCTGGTTTCCTCAGTGTGTATGCCCAGCAGTGGGATTGCTGCCTCTAAGAATGTTATTGATGACTAGCTATACTTAGTATTTTTTCATGTGTTTATTTGTGTGTTCTGTTTTGTCAAATGTGTGCTCAGATAGTTCATCAAAACTTTAAGTAGGCTTTTTTCTCATATTGAGTATAAAGACTTCCTCTGTATGTTTTACATTGAAATCATTTATCAAATATGTTTTGCAAATACTTACTCACAATCTATGGCTTGTATTTTCAGTTTATTAATGGTGTTTATGCTTAAGAAACTTTTATCAAACATTTTTAATGGCAATGAAGCTCCTTTTATTGTTTTTTAAAGATCCATCCTTTTTATGTTCATTCAAAGAATTATCATCCTAACTTTTGAAAGATTTTTTCTGTTTTATGCTAAATATTTTTCAGTTTTCATTTTTATGTTTACATCTATGATTCATTCATCTATGATTCCTTGGAAAGAAAGCTATGACAATCCTAGACAGTGTATTAAAATGCAGAGGCATCACTTTGTTGACAAAGGTCCATATAGTCCAAGTTATGGTTTTTCCAATAGTCATGTATAGATGTGAGTGTTGGACCATAAAGAAGGCAGAGTGCTGAATTGTTGCTTTCAAATTGTGGTGCTGGAGAAAACTCTTGAGAGTCCGTTCAAACCAGGTCAATCCTACAGGAGATCAACCCTGAATTCTCATTGGAAGGACTGAGGCTGAAGCTGAAGCTCCAACACTTTGGCCACCAGTTGAGAAGAGTTGACTCATTGGAAAAGACCCTGATGCTGGGAAAGATTGAGGGCAGGCAGAGAAGTGGGCAACAGAGAATGAGATAGTTGGATAGCTTCACTGACTTGATGGACATGAGTATGAGCAAACTGTGATATAGTGAAGGACAGATTGCTGTCATGTGTGCCTAAACACTTTAGTCTAAGACAATACTTGGTCATTGTATGATTTGAATAATTGTGTTGTTGATTGGTCACTCAATAAAATTGGTCATTTTATCGTTACTGTGTGTTTGATTGATTAGTTCTTGGAGTCTGTGTTGCCCTCCTGTCTTTAATTTTCCCAGACTAGTGTTTTGGAGAGGACATCATAAACAGTTTATGCCTTCTTTGCAGGAAGCTTGAACTTTCTCCTTAATCATTTTTCTTATGAGGTATATGCCAACTGTCCAAAGCAGGAAAAATAGCTTATTTCATCATATACCCATAAACTTTTAATACAATTGAATTCACTCAAAAATAATTTATAAATACTACAAAAAGCAGTCATTAAAAAAAATTTTGGTTTACATATGGTTTACAGCTATTTTACTAAACACTGAGGTATGCAAATATCAATAATCATCAATAAAATGCTATCCTGCCATAGATATACTAACTTAAAGCTTTATATTTATCAAAAGATTTGAATCATCAATTACACCACAAGAACTGAACAATCTGTAGCATAGGATATCAATTTTTTTTCAGAAATAAAATAATGAATTTAAAAATATTATGTGGAGGGACAAAGTGGTTTTGTGAAAACTAATCTTGTGAATGTATTTTTTACTTCGTTGTTCCTCAAGCTGTAGATCAAGGGGTTCAGCATAGGAATCACTACTGTGTAAAACACAGAAGTCACTTTGACTGTGAGCCAAGAAGTTTTGGGGTTAGGAATGCAGTAAAGGAGAAGGATGGTTCCATGGAAGATGCTGATGGCTGTCAGATGGGAAGCACAGGTGGAGAAGGTTTTCCAGCGCCCACTTGCAGAAGGCATCCCCATAACAGTGATAAAAATGAATATATAGGACATCAGAATAATCACCAGGCTGCTCGCCTCATTGAACATGGCAATAACAGAACATAACATCTGACTGATATAGGGATCTGAGCAGGAGACAGAAACAATTACAGAGTGGTCACAGATAAAATTATGGTGCTAGACTTGCAATAGGATAATGCAAGAAGAAAATATGTGTGTCATGGAGCACACTACACCCCATGAGTAAGAACCAGCCACCAAGAGAGCACAGCGCTTCGGAGACATTGCAGTGGCATAGAGCAAGGGGTTTCAGACTGCCACAACGCGGTCATAGGCCATTGCTGCTAACATGAATGTTTCTGCTACACCAAACAGGCAAGCAAAACAAAAGTGCGCAATGCAACCAGAGAAAGAGATGGTTCTGTCCTCCACAATCAAATTCTCCAACAGTTTGGGTGTGATCCAACCAGTCCATTCTGAAGGAGATCAGCCCTGGGATTTCTTTGGAAGGAATGATGCTAAAGCTGAAACTCCAGTACTTTGGCCACCTCTTGCGAAGAGTTGACTCATTGGAAAGACTGTGATGCTGGGAGGGATTGGGGGCAGGAGGAGAAGGGGACAACAGAGGATGAGATGGCTGGATGGCATCACCGACTCGATGGACGTGAGTCTGAGTGAACTCCAGGAGTTGGTGATGGACAGGGAGGCCTGGCATGCTGTGATTCATGGGGTCGCAAAGAGTCAGACATGAGTGAGTGACTGAACTGACTGACTGACTGACTGACAGTAGAAAAACAGAAATTGACAAAGGACAAGTGACTAAGGAAAAAGTACATGATCGTGTGGAGTTTTGAATTGACCTTGATGATTATGATCATACCTAAATTCCCCACCACTGGAGAAGGCAATGGCAACCCACTCCAGTACTCCTGCCTGGAAAATCCCATGGACGGAGGAGCCTGGTAGGCTGCAGTCCATGGGGATGCTAAGAGTTGGACACGACTGAGCGACTTCACTTTCCCTTTTCACTTTCATGCACTGGAGAAGGAAATGGCAACCCACTCCAGTGTTCTTGCCTGGAGAATCCCAGGGACGGGGGAGCCTGGTGGGCTGCCGTCTATGGGGTTGCACAGAGTCGGACACGACTGAAGTGACTTGCAAATTCCCCACCACAGTGGCTGTGTAGATAGACAAGAAAACAAGGAAAAGTGGGACCCAGAGTTCTGGATATTCTGAAAAACCCAGGAGAATTAATGTGGGTATGATACTCTGATTTCCTTCTGTTAGCAGGATGATTCCTGTTGAACAAAGGACCAAACATTATTCCTGAAAAATAGAAATGAATACAGAAGAGAAACAGAGAAGGCAGAAGCTTCATATGTCTCTGGGGGAGCTGGTATATATTCTCCAGATATGGTCCTCAAACCAGCAGCAGCAGGGACGCCTAAGAATATGTTAGGGATGCAAATTCTCAAGCCCTGTCTCCAACTTCCTGAATCAAAAACTCTGGAAAGTAGCCCACAATTTGTGATTTATCCAGGCCTCCAGGTGATTTCTGATGCATGATAAATTATGAGAACCACTAAAATACAGACTATTCATGCTATCGTTTAAAATTTAGCCCTTAGTATTTTCAATATACAACTAAAATATAAATTTGGAACACAAAAGAAAGTGTAAATCTCAAAATTTTGAGATGCCAAAAAGAAGCAGAGTACTTTGTTATGGTTCTAACAGTTACACTAAGGATCAAGGAGATCACATGGTGTGTAAAAGGTGCCGTATAAATCTCAGTATAATTTTTTCATATTCTAGTCATATTAAAGAATTGACTTTTAATTGACAAATTAAAAGTTTGTGAATTGGCATAAATCTTAAGTTGTAACTAGTTTATGCCTTTCATCTTGTGCTTAAATTAATTATAGAATCTTATTCATGAAATAATCATGTACCTTCCATCAAAACCTCCATTAAGGTTATACTGCCTCCTGGGATAATTTTTGGGTTTTTATATTGACATTTTGCTTAACATTGACTCATTCATTAATTTAATCTAATTAACTTATATTAATTATTTGTAAATGTGATTTTAGATCATCTATTTTAATATATAAGGCTTCCATAGTGGCTTAATGGTAAAGAATACACCTTCAATGTAGGAGACACAGGAGACACAGGTTCAATTCCTGGGTGGGGAAGATTCCCTGGAGAAGGAAATGGCAACCCACCCCAGTACTGCTGTGGGCCTCTCTGGTGGCTGAGTCAGTAAATAATCCCCCTGCAATGCAGGAGACCTGAGTTCAATCCCTAGGTCGGGAAGATTCCCCTGGAGAAGGAGATGGCAACCCACTCCAGTATGACTTAGCAGCTAAACATTTTTTATATACATCTAAAATTATAAGTGAGTGTTAGTTGCTTTCTCGTGTCTGACTCTTTGAAAAACCATGGACTGTAGCTCATCAGGTTTCTCTGTCCATGTGATTCTCCAGGTAAAAATACTGGAGTGGATTGCCATTGCCTTCTCCAGGGGATCTTCCCAACTCAGAGATCAAACCCCGGTTTACTGAAGACAGATTCTTTACTGTCTCAGCCACGAATATATAATTAAATATATAATATAAAGTATATATAATGTTATGAGAAACAAATGATATAATTTATATTTATAAATTATATATAATTATATATAATTAATTATTATATTTACCAACAATAATTTTATACAAAATGCATTCAAGATATAGTGAAAATTACAAATTTTCTCTACCAATGAGTAAACCTCTGTTATGAGGAGGCAAACTTGGAGAAGATGGGGAAGCAAGAGCTGCAATGCCTTAAAATGAATGGCCCTCAGATATAGACATAAAACTTCAGTAAAATTAGATGGATGGTCTGCTTCATCTTTGTTTTGTCCAAATCAAGTGTCAGGCTACAGACTCAGCTCCATGAAGGCCTAGTTGATATCCACTACAAACAACTCTAGACATAAATAATATGTCATCAGAATATTTTTTCCAATAGCAAGAGGGACTGGGCAGATACTTTGTAAATATCCATTATTATTCAGGCTATTTTAACAAATGGCTTTCCTTCAACATTTGAAAATATTAGCAACACCCTGGTATATTAGGAAGACTGGAACCACTGTTTTAGTTTACTGATGCAATACTCATATCAATAACCAAAGAGACTGAAAAATTGATTTGGTATTCAACGTTAGCAATTTCAAATGATTTTGCAGAAAATCAGTGGATTAATGGTAGGTTTGTATTCAAATTGGAACTGCTGCTGCTGCCAAGTCGATTCAGTCGTGTCCAACTCTGTGCGACCCCATAGACGGCAGCCCACCAGGGGATTTTCCAGGCAAGAGTACTGGAGTGGGGTGTCATTGCCTTCTCCGCATATTGGAACTAGGTTTATGGAATTACAGAATTCTCTGCATCTTTGCAATTTCCCTGTTGCTCACTGCTGCCACTTTCGGTAATACAGATCTTAATTGTGAAAACCACTTCATGCCCTATTAGTGCAAATTAAAATGTTTCTGATCATAGAAAGGGATCATCTATAGTTTGTGGAATAATCTGTATGAGTGGTAGCTCCATCTTTTCCACTTAATTTGCAAGATACAGAAAGAAACATGAACTGATATGAAACCAGATGTTCTTGATTAATTTACTAAGGATTTCTTTTTAGGATTAATGAACCTCCAGTATATTTCTTCTCAGTATTCAAACATTCTTTAAGATATTAAAAGACTTTTGGCTTGCAAAAATGGCAGTATATTTCAATGAGCATGCCAGTAAAATGTCATTTTATTTCCAGGAACATTAGAAATATTAACAAATACAAAGAAAAATTTAAAAGCTGAATTCACAGTCTAAATGCTGCCAAACCCTGGGGTCTTATATTTCCCCCATGACCATGAATATATGAAGTACACAGAATTGTAATTGGAGTATTACTCAGTGGACCACAAGCCATTTAATTAGGTGAAACACTGTCTCTTGTGTCATTTTAGTGGATGGATTTTCTGCTAAATCATTAAAGATAATTACACCACCACATCTATCCCATGAATTACTTTTTTGATATTGAACTTTTAAAATAATAGGTATCATCGAATAAACATAAAATATAGACTTTGAAATATGGAAAAAATATAGAAATAATTGTTATTAACTGCATTTCAAATCCAGCATTCAAGTTTAGAGTAGAGAAATTTGGCCAGCTCTGCCTTAGGCAAAAGATAAAGATGGTCTTCGCCAGTGATGTAATGTGGATATCATTCACCCTGATACAATGTTCTGAGAAAAGCTTCACTTCTGTGATAAAACCATACTGAAAATCTACAATCCCAGTTTAATGTGAGAGAATCATTAGGTAAACCCATATCCGGAAACATTCTTCAGGATACCTCACCAATATTCCTTAGAATTGTCAAAGTCAAGAAAAAACAAGAAAGGAGTGAAAAACTGTTTCAGACCAGAGGATACTGAGGAGATGTGAAAACTAATCCAATGCTGCACCCGGATTACATCTCAGAAAGAAAAGAGTGTATTAGTGGGAAAAAACAAACCGGATGGAATCAAATTAAATTTAAATTTTAGTCGTCATAATGTACCTTTAATTCTCTCTTAAATTCTATTTTACTGTGGTAATAACACAATATGAGATCTACCCTCTTAAGATATTTTTAAGTGTATAATACAGTACTGCTGACTACACATAGAGTTTTGTACAGTACAGCTGTGTGTGTCTTGCTAAACTGAAACTTCTTGACCATTGACTTGTAAATTTCTGCTTCCCTCTCCACTAGCCTCTGGTAGCTATTATTCCACTCCTTGATTCCGATATATCACATAAGTGGAATCCTGCAGTATTTGTCTTTCTATGGCTGACATTTTCATTTAGCATAATGTCCTCAAGTTTCATCCATGTAGTCACATATTACACAATTTTCTTATTTTTAAAGGTCAGGTTGTATTCTACTGTTCACATATGCACCGCATTCTTTTATCCAACTATCTGTCCATAGATATTTCAGTGGTTTCCACTCCCTGGCTATTGTGAATGGTTCTACAGTGAGTGTGGGAACACTAACATATTTTTAAAAGCTTGACCTCAAATTTTTAGGATAATACCCATAAGCAGGATTTCTGGATCATGTACAGTTCAATTTTCAACTTAATAAAGAACCTCTATACCATTTTCCACAGCAGCTGCAACATTTTGCATTCCTACTAACAATGTACAGTGAGGTGTGATGAAAACTGAAATATCTTTGCAACTTATTTTTTAAATTATCATTCACATTAGTAGTCCCATTTTATTGTATCTCCAATACTACAAACAGCTCTGCTTTATGCCAACATACTATCAATTCTGAACTGAAAAAGTGTAAATGAAATAAGTAGCTCTCAGTATCCCCACTTTGCATCATTTTGCTACAACATTTGCCAGACTTTGCTTTTAGTGTCTGTGACTGTCAGTGTGTTGGGGCCAGGTTGAGGGGTAGTTTTGGGGAGTAGTAAGCAATGCTGGGAGGGATTGGGGGCAGGAGGAGAAGGGGACAACAGAGGATGATGATGGCTGGATGGCATCACTGACTTGTTGGACGTGAGTCTGAGTGAACTCTGGGAGTTGGTGATGGACAGGGAGGCCTGGTGTGCTGTGATTCATGGGGTCGCAAAGAGTCGGACACGACTGAGCAACTGAACTGAACTGAACTGAAGCTATGTTTTTTAAACTTATTATTAACTAAATAACAACTAATCAGTGAATGCAAACTTACAATTTCCTAATAATGTTGGGCTGGCCATGAAAGCTCATTCCAGTTTTTCCATAACATGTTACAGAAAAGCCAGAACAAACTTTTTGACTAACCAAATATACACATTTCACAAAGAAGTAAGCAAGACACAATAAATCTAATTTCCTGGTCCAGAAAATTGGTATGTGAAGTCAGGGTTCGAACACAATATTTTCTTTGCATAAATAGATAATAAAAATCACAGTTGCTTTAGGGCCTCCTCCACTATTAGGTTCCCTGGTGGCTCAGACATAAAGAATCTGCCTGCAATGTGGAAGAACTGGGTCCAATCCCTGGGTTAGGAAGAGCCCATGGAGGAGGGCACTGCAAGCCACTCCAGTATTCTTGCCTAGAGAATACCATGGACAAAGGATCCTGGTGGGCTACAGTCTCTGGGGTTGCAAAGACTCAGACACAAATGAGTGACTAAGCACACCAGTAACAGCCATTACTGAAGTAATCGCTTAAAGTACAGTAATTGCTTGGAGTACAGTAACTGGCCTTGGAGTACAGAATGAAGCAGGGCAAAGGTCAATAGAGTTCTGCCAAAGAACGCACTGATCATAGCAAACACTGTCTTCAAACAACACAAGAGAAGACTCTACACATGGACATCACCAGATGGTAAACACCAAAATCAGATTGATGATATTCTTTGCAGTCAAAGATGCAGAAGCTCTATACAGTCAGCAAAATCAAGACTGGGGCTGACTGTGGCTCAGATCATGAACTCTGTATTGCTAAAGTCAGATTTAAATTGAAGAAAGTAGACCACTCAGGTAAAACCTAAATCAAATCCCTTACGACTATACAGTGGAAGTGAGAAATAGATTTAGGGACTAGATCTGATAGATAGAGTGCCTGATGAACTATGGACGGAGGTTCATGACATTGTACAGGAGACAGGGATCAAGACCATCCCCAAGAAAAAAATGCAAAAATGCAAAATGGCTCTCTGAGGAGGCCTTACAAATAGCTGTGAAAAGAAGAGAAGCAAAAAGCAAAGAGAAAAGGAAAGATATACCCATTTGAATGCAGAGTTCCAAAGAATAGCAAGGAGAGATAAGAAAGACTTCCTCAGTGATCAGTGCAAAGAAATAGAGGAAAACAATAGAATGAGAAAGACTAGAGATCTCTTCAAGAAAATTAGAGATACCAAGGGAACATTTCATGCAAAGATGGGCTCAAGAAAGGACAGAAATGGTATGGACCTAATAGAAGCAGAAGATATTTAGAAGAGGTGGCAAGAATACACAGAAGAACTGTCCAAAAAAGATCTTCAGGACCCAGATAATCACGATGGCGTGATCACTCACCTAGAACTAGACATTCTGGAATGCAAAGTCAAGTGGGCCTAAGGAACCATCACTACAAACAAAGCTAGTGGAGGTGATGGGATTCCAGTTGAGGCTATTTCAAATCTTAAAAGATGATGCTTAGAAAGTTCTACGCTCAACATGCCAGGAAATTTGGAAAACTCAGCAGTGACCACAGGACTGGAAGAGGTCAGTTTTCATTCCAATCCCAAAGAAAGGCAATGCCAAAGAATGCTCAAACTACCACACAATTGCACTCATCTCACACGCTAGTAAAGTAATGCTCAAAATTCTCCAAGCCAGGCTTCAGCAATACGTGAACCGCGAACTTCCAGATGTTCAAGCTGATTTTAGAAAAGGCAGAGGAACCAGAGATCCAATTGCCAACATCTTCTGGATCATCAAAAAAGTAAGAGACTCCCAGAGAAGCATTTATTTATGATTTATTGACTATGCCAAAGGCTTTGACTGTGTGGATCACAATAAACTGTGGAAAATTCTGAAAGAGATGGGAATACAAGACCACCTGACCTGTATTTTGAGAAATCTGTATGCAGGTCAGGAAGCAACAGTTAGAACTGGACATGGAACAACAAACTGGTTCCAAATAGGAAAAGTAGTACGTCAAGGCTGTATATTGTCACCCTGCTTATTTAACTTACATGGAGAGTACATCATGATAAAGGCTGGGCTGGATGAAGCACAGGCTGTAATAAAGACTGCCAGGAATATCAATAGCCTCAGATATGCAGATGACACCACCCTTATGGCAGAAAGGGAAGATGAACTAAAGAGCCTCTTGATGAAAGTGAAAGTGGAGAGTGAAAAAGTTGGCTTAAAGCTCAACATTCAGAAAACAAAGATCATGGCATCCAATCCCATCACTTCATGGCAAATAGATGGGGAAACAGTGGAAACAGTGGCAGACTTTTCTTTTTTGGGGGGTTGGGGCTCCAAAGTCACTGCAGATGGTGATTGCAGCCATGAAATTAAAAGATCCTATTCCTTGGAAGATAAGTTATGACCAACCTAGACAGTATATTGAAAAGCAGAGACATTACTTTGTCAACAAAGGTCAGTCTAGTCAAAGTTATGGTTTTTCCAGTGGTTATGTATGGACTATAAATAAATCTGAGCACCAAAGAATTGATGCTTTTGAACTCTGGTGTTGGAGAAGACTCTTGAGAGTCCCTTGGACTGCAAGGAGATCCAACCAGTTCATCCTAAAGGAAATCAATCCTGGATATTCATTGGAAGGACTGGTGTTGAAGCTGAAACTCCAATACTTTGGCCACCTGATGTGAAGAGCTGACTCACTTGAAAAGACCCTCATGCTGGGAAAGACTGAAGGTGGGAGAAGGGGATGACAGAGAATGAGATGGTTGGATGGCATCACCGACTCAATGGACAGGAGTTTGAGTAAACTCTTGGATTTGGTGATGGACAGGGGTGCCTGTCGTGCTACAGCCCATGGGATCACAAAGAATTGAACATGACTGAGCGACTGAACTGAACTGAATAGCAATTAACTTATAGTTTTTTTTTTGATATGATACTGTCCTTGTGTTTCTCCCAATCACACTCTCGTTTTCATTTCTACATAATATTCACTGAATTGAATAAGAAGACTCTCATCATTTTTGTTTTGAGAGAAAAATATAATCTTGATGGCAAAAACTAACAAGGACAATAAAAGAAAATTACAGAATAATCTTACTAATGATCACAGAATTTTAAATTATACATAAAATATTGACACATTAAACCAATCAACTAATAAAAAGGCAAATATATAATTATAGTAATTTTCTTAGGAAAAAACACATATTTTGATATTAGAAAATTTTTTAAAATACAAGTTACCATATCAAAATATTAAAGGAGTTAAAATGAGGAAAATTAACTTGATAAATTCAACATTCACTCACTAAAAAACAAAATATAACAAACAGACACATACAAAACAAATATGTGAGATAACTTTGTTTAACATTTTAAGCATGAAATGTTTCCTTGTTAGATGAGGAAGTCAAGGGTACCCACTTTTACTGTTTATTCAAAATTGTACTAATGTTTTCAGCTAGTTAACCAAACACAAGAAAAAAATAAAAAGAATAACATTGGAAACAACATATCCAGAAAATGTTTAACTAGAGATTGTATGATATGCATGCTGAAAATCAAAAGTAATCTACAAATAAATTATAAAATTATTAAAAAATATTGTTAGAGTTGCCAAAATGCATTGAATCCTAATTGAAAAACAATAAACATTTTACAAATGACATTTAAAATAGTATGAAAAATAATCACACATCCAGATTAATTTAAAAATATATGTAACAACTTTATAAAAATATGATATATCTTATATTGTAAAACATGAAGTAGATCTAAATTAACATAATAATGTAGCATGCTTATGATTTGGAAGACTTGAGGATGCAAACTTATCATTCTTTGCAAATAGATCTACAATTCTACTGTTTTTCTACACTAAATCTAAACAAGAATAATTCTAAAGTTTGCTTTAAAAGGTAAAAATAAAGAATATCTTAAACACTCTGCAAGATAAAAAGTAACTTTTTAAGAGTTGCTCAACTTGATGTTAAAGCCTATTAGTTAAGGGTAGTTCTGATTATAAAACAGCTAGAAGCATACAGAAAGTCTAGGAACAGAAGTATAGATATACTGATATTTACTTTATGAATATTCTGGCACCACAAAGCAGTGTTAAAATGAGTACATTTTTCAATAAGTATTTCTGGGGTAAATATACACCAGTAAGTCAAAATATAAAATTAGATTATAGTCATGCCCCATCAAAATTTACTTTCAGTTTGAAATAAATATAAAAATCAATGTAAAAAGAGAAAATAAAACCCTGAATTGAAAATAGAGGAAGTAGAATAGAAAATATAATACTGTATGAAATTTGTGATAATTTGGCACATAAAGTATGATAATATCTTTGTTATTTTGGAGATAAGAAGTGAATATTAAATAAGATATTAAAAGCACTTCACTGTGTAAAGAAACAGTTTGATAAACATTAATTCATTAAACATAAGGAAATGTGTGCACCTAAATACATCACCAACCAAGTGAATAGACAAGCCACGATCTAGGAGAAAATATTCATGATACGTACATCAAAGGACTTTTATTTAGAATGCATAATGAAATACATATTTAATAATAAAATATTAACAACCTAATAAAAAAATAGGTAAAAAAAACCTGAATAGGACCTTCATAAAGAAGTAAGACAAGTCAAATGACTAATAACTAAATTATAGGGATTCAACCACATTAGTAAAGTGGAATTGAATTCATAACCAAAATGAAGTACCCCTACTCATCCACCAACCTCAAAATACTAAAATGTCTGCTATGACAGTATTAAATATTGGCAAGAATGGACAATAATTAGAACCCACATGCAATATAGTTGGAATTTAAACTAATACATCTATTTTGGAAAATTGTTTGATGGCACCTAGCAAAAGATCAGAAACAAGCACCTTTGATGCAGAACATTCAGAGACAGGGCATACCTCACCCAGTGAGTGCTTGTGTGCAATGCAGCACATACTTGTGTAAGAATGTGCATGCAGCATTTCCATTAAAGACAGAAAGGGTGAAATAACCAGGAGTGAAATTGCTGGCTCATATGGTAGTTCTAGTTTTAGCTTGTGTGTGTGTGTGTGTGTGTGTGTGTGTGCAAAACTCCATACTGTTTTCTATGCAGTATGCAATTGGCTCTACCAATTTACTTTCTCACCCACAATGCACAAGGTTTCTCTTTCTTCTAATTCTCTCCAAAAATTGTTATTTGCAGACTTTATAAAGAAAGAAGGAGGGGAAATTTAGGAGTATAAAGTCTACAAAACACTCTGTATAAAATAGATAAGCTACAAGGATGCTGCTGCCTAGCGCCGTAAGTTCTAGCTATTATCCTTTGTGTGCTGTGCTGTGCTCAGTCACTTCAGTTGTGTCCAACTCTTTGTGACCCCATGGACTGTAGCCCACCAGGCTCCTCTGCCCATGGGATTGGGTTGCCATGCCCTCCTCCAAGGGATCTTCCCCACCCAGGAATCAAACCCATATCTCTGGCATCACCTGCATTGCAGACAGGTTCTTTATCCACTGAGACACTAAGTTTTAATAGCATATAGTCTAAAAACATAATGAATCACTGTGTTGTGCATCTAAAATTATTATAACACTGTAAATAAATAATACTTCAATGAAGAAGAGGAAATAGCCAAATTCCATTTGTAGTAGAAGTATGAATAAACATATTATCATATCAATATATTTATTTTGTGGAACATTCTTCAGCAACAAAAATGGAACTACTGTTACAGTCAGTCACTTAAAAATTCTTTTGAAAAAAAATGCTGAGCCAAATAAGCCAGACATAAGGGAATATACTCTAAAATTTTAATAATACAAATTTCAAAAGCAACAAAGTTAAATTTTAACTCTCATAAAAGTTATGACCAACCGAGATAGCATATTGAAAAGCAGAGGCATTACTTTGCCCACAAAGGTCCGTCTAGTCAACGCTATGGTTTTTCCTGTGGTCACGTATGGATGTGAGAGTTGGACTGTGAAGAAAGCTGAGCGCTGAAGAATTGATGCTTTTGATCTGTGGTGTTGGAGAAGACTCTTGAGAGTCCCTTGGACTGCAAGGAGATCCAACCAGTCCATTCTGAAGGAGATCAGCCCTGGGATTTCTTTGGAAGGAATGATGCTGAAGCTGAAACTCCAGTACTTTAGCCACCTCATGCGAAGAGTTGACTCATTGGAAAAGACTCTGATGCTGGGAGGGATTGGGGGCAGGAGGAGAAGGGGACGACAAAGGATGAGATGGCTGGATGGCATCACTGACTCAATGGATGTGAGTCTGAGTGAACTCTGGGGGATGGTGATGGACAGGGAGGCCTGGCATGCTGCGATTCATGGGGTCGCAAAGAGTCAAACACAACTGAGCAACTGAACTGAACTGAACCTATTCTCTGTTTAGAAGAAAAAGTTTTGAACACAGCAATGAAGTTTGCTCCTAGAGGCATCAGAGAGGCACAGTGACTAGAAAAATGCTTACAGAAATGCTGTAAAGAGCTGATATGTCTTTAATTTCTTGGAGAAAGCAACATACAGGATTATTATACAGAATTACTTGTCTATTTATCACATTTCATAATTTGAGAGTGAGAAAAAGAGAAAAGAAATGAAAGGAAGAGAAAAAAAAAAAGAAAGAAGACATGGAACAGAAATCATTTGCAAATTTTGAGGATTTTAGGATGTGGACAGCCTTTTGCTGTGCTGTGCTTAGTCACTCAGTCTTATCCGACTCTTTGTGACCCCATGGACTGTAGCTCACCAGGCTCCTCTGTTCATGGGGATTTTCCAGGCAAGAATACTGGTTGGGTCGTCATGCCCTCCTGTAGGTGATCTTCCCTACTCAGGGAAAGAACCCAGGTCTCCCATATTGCAGGGGGGATTCTTTACCATCTGAGCCACCAGGGAAGCCCATGGACAGTGTTAGATGATCATTATTTAGCCTATAACACTCTTTTTTTTAATTTTATTTTTAAACCTGAAACACTGTATTAGTTTTGCCAAACATCAAAATGAATCCGCCGCAGGTATACATGTGCTCCCCATCCTGAACCCTCCTCCCTCCTCCCTCCCCACACCATCCCTCTGGGTCGTCCCAGTGCACCAGCCCCAAGCATCCAGTATCGTGCATTGAACCTGGGCTGGCAACTCGTTTCATACATGATATTACACATGTTTCAATGCCATTCTCCCAAATCTTCCCACCCTCTCCCTCTCCAACACTCTTAAAGTGAGACATAAACATAATTTTATTTTTTTCTTTTAAACTGAAGTTGATATTTTAAAATCACATTGCAGTTTAAAAATCACATTATAAAAATCACATATATATCATATGATATTATATTATATATATATATATCATATGATATATATGATATATATATCATATGATATATATATATATAATATAATATACAAGAGATTGTATCCCATTGTGTATCAGTCACTAAAGAATCAACATGCACTTCAGGAGACATGAGTTCCATCCATGGCTTGTGAAGATCCCCTGGAAGAGAGCATGGCAACTCACTCCAGTATTCTTCCCTGGAGATTCCCCATGGACAGAGAAGGGGTCTCAAAGATCACACTAATCAGCGAATAAGCACACATTTGAAGAAAAATGTAATAACCATCATACAGTGTGTAAAGTACATTTAAGAAAGTGCTCTCCTCTATCTCTCGTCTCATTCAAAATTACATTAGGTGAGAAAACATTTTGGTGTTGACTAATTTTCTGATGGTCTCCTTCACATCATTATTTCTAAGGCTGTAGATAGGGGATTTAGCATGGGGATCACTACTGTGAAAAGCACAGTGGCTACTTTGATGAAGAGCCATGAGCTTCTGGAGTTGGGTACCCAGTAGAGAAGAAGGATGACCCCATGGAAAATGGTGATGGCAGTCAGGTGGGAGGCACAGGTGGAATAGGCTTTTCAGAGTCCACCGGCTGAAGGCATCTTGATGATGTGACAATTATGAAAACATAGAAGGCGAGAATAATCAGGAGGCGACACACCTTATTGAGAGTAGAAATGATAAAACATGTCATCTGACTGAAGTAAGAGTCAGAGCAAGAGGCAGAGCCGATTGCAGAATGCTCACAGCCAAAGTGATGTATGACGTTAGAACCATAGAAGGACAGCTCCAAAAGAGAACATGTGATTGTCAAGGACCACGTTCCACCCCACGTGTAGGTTCCAGTGACCAGGAGGCTGCAGAGCTTAGGAGGCACAGCAACTGTGTAGAGCAGGGGGTTACAAACATCCACAAACCGGTCATAGGCCATCACTGCTAACATGAACATCTCCGTAATTACAAGTGTGCAACAAAAGAAGAACTGCAGCATGCAACTCATGTAGGAGATAGTCCTTGTGTCCACAACCAAGATCTCTAAGAGTTTGGGTGTGGTTATAGAAGAGTAACAAAAATCAAGAAAGGAGAGATGGCTGAGAAAGAATTACATGGGGGTGTGAAGTTTGGGATTGATTCTGATGGTCACAATCATACCCAGGTTCCCCACCACAAAGACTGTATAGACAGTGAAGGAAACCAAGAATAGGGGCACCTGGAGCTGTGGGTATTCTGAGAAGCCTGAGAGGATGAAGGTGATTCTGATTTTTCTCGTCCATTACTATGGTTTCTGCCAGAGAAAACCAGAGTTCACCCTAAGCAACCAGACATGACGGAAATAGAGGGTATTTTTTTTTTCCCCAGCCTGGACAGGGGAATGGTCTGCTGTGGTGAAGTCTGGGATTTCCCAGGAATATGAATAAGACACAGTTGGAGCCAAAATGGTGTACTGTGTGTCTACAGGTGTGGAGAGTGCAAGTCAGCTTCTGATGGAGGGGCAAGGAGAGGATGGACTGGGAAGAACTGAGTGTCACGGTGACTCAGAATATGTCCTTGTTTGAATTTCTCCCAGCTCTGTCTCCCTTTTCTCCACATGGAGAATTCCTTTCTTTAGCTTCATTTAATTGAACTTGTTGATTGCGCTTGCAAATTCTTATGTTTGTTCAGGCCATTCTAACTGCTCAAGATGTCCTGTTTTTCTCTCACTTTTCCTTAGTGCTCTCCGATCAGAGAGAGGCTTCTCAGGTAGTGCGGTGGTAAAGAATCCTCCTGATAGTGCAGGAGATGCAAGGGACATGAGTTCAATCCCTGGGTCAGGAATATCCCCAGGGGAAAGAACTGGCAACCCACTCCAGTATCCTTGCTGGTGAAATCTGATGGACAGAGGAGCCTGGAGGGCTACAGTCCATGGAGTCGCCAGTCACACAACTGAGAGATCCAGCACACACCTCATCAGAGAAGCCTCAGGTTTACCTTCCCTTAATGATTTCACCAACTGGCCAAACCTTGGTAAAAGGTCACATATTGTATCTCCTAGAGAATATGAATGATGTCTTGTTAACATTCTAGACTCTGTAATCAAGTCAACTTGCCTTCAAATTTAACCTCAGTCACTTATTAATATGTCTCTGACAAGTTAAGCTCTCTGAAACCTTACCTATAGAATATAACTGTATTATAAGAATTTGTTTTTACTACACAATTATGTATAAAATATAACTTAAATTAGTGAATTATTTTCTAAAACATTTAAGACTTTAATTTTACATGCAATAAATGCCCCCCCACACACACACCAAATTTAGTTTAGAATACTGGAGTGGGTAGCCATTCCCTTCTCCAGGGGATCTTCCCAACCCAGGGATTGGACCCAGGTCTCCCACATTACAGGCAGATTCTTTACCAGCTGAGTCACAAGGGAAGACCAGAAATACTTGAGTGGGTAGCCTATGCCTTCTCCAGCAGATCTTCCCTGACCCAGGAATCGAACTGGGGTCCCATGCATTGCAGGCAGATTCTTTACCAGCTGAGCTATCAGGGAAGTCCAACTTTAATTATTTTCTAAAACATTTAAGACTTTAATTTCACATGTAATAAATGGCCCCCACCAAATTTAGTTTCTTCTCTTGTATTTCTAATGCTGTTTTTCATGTTTACTTTCAATTTGAAATATTTGACCTCAAAATATTCTACAATGTAGCATTGCATATAATTTTACCAAGTCTGAAATGGTGCAAATAGTGACTAAGAAGTATAAAAAATGCATACACGGAGGAAATCTTTTTCTTACTTAATTATTTTCTAATGTTTCCTTCTTAGCTGCACATTTTCATTAATGTCTCAAGCCATCAAGGCATGAGCTTTGTTTTGTTCATTTTTCCCTGTCCTGTCTGTATCTCGATGATTTCTTTTCCATCCAAGGTTAAGGCTGTGAAAAATGTAATCAGGGCAAAATGAACATATTCTTCAAAATACACTCCCATCTTAATTGCTAGCTACCACCCATTACTCAGCAGCTATCTTTATTTAGCCTACCTACAGCCATCCTTCAGGACTAATTTTCATTCAATCTTAGCTTAAAATCATGCTCAAATGCTTCAGTTCAGTTCAGTTCAGTCGCTCAGTCATGTCCGGACTCTTTGTGACCCCATGAATCGCAGCATGCCAGGCCTCCCTGTCCATCACCAACTCCCGGAGTTCACTCAGACTCACATCCATCGAGTCAGTGATGCCAGCCAGCCATCTCATCCTCTGTCGTCCCCTTCTCCTCCTGCCCCCAATCCCTCCCAGCATCAGAGTCTTTTCCAATGAGTCAACTCTTCGCATGAGGTGGCCAAAGTACTGGAGTTTCAGCTTCAGCATCATTCCTTCCAAAGAAATCCCAGGGCTGATCTCCTTCAGAATGGACTGGTTGGATCTCCTTGCAGTCCAAGGGACTCTCAAGAGTCTTCTCCAACACCACAGTTCAAAAGCATCAATTCTTCGGCCTCAGCCTTCTTCACAGTCCAACTCTCACATCCATACATGACCACAGGAAAAACCATAGCCTTGACTAGATGAACCTTTGTTGGCAAAGTAATGTCTCTGCTTTTGAATATGCTATCTAGGTTGTTCATAACTTTTCTTCCAAGGAGTAAGCGTCTTTTAATTTCATGGCTGCAGTCACCATCTGCAGTGATTTTGGAGCCCCCCAAAATAAAGTCTGATACTGTTTCCACTATTTCCCCATCTAGTTCCCATGAAGCGATGGGACCAGATGCCGTGATCTTCGTTTTCTGCGTGTCGAGCTTTAAGCCAAGTTTTTCACTCTCCACTTTCACTTTCATCAAGAGGCTTTTGAGTTCCTCTTCACTTTCTGCCATAAGGGTGGTGTCATCTGCATATCTGAGGTTATTGATATTATCCCGGCAATCTTGATTCCAGCTTGTGTTTCTTCCAGTCCAGCGTTTCTCATGATGTATTCTGCATAGAAATTAAATAAGCAGGGTGACAATATACAGCCTTGACGTACTCCTTTTCCTATTTGGACCCAGTCTGTTTTCCCATGTCCAGTTCTAACTGTTGCTTCCTGACCTGCATACAGATTTCTCAAGAGGCAGGTCAGGTGTTCTGGTATTCCCATCTCTTTCAGAATTTTATACAGTTTATTGTGATCCATGCAGTCAAAGGCTTTGGCATCGTCAATAAAGCAGAAATAGATGTTTTTCTGGAACTCTCTTGCTTTTTCCATGATCCAGCAGATGTTGGCAATTTGATCTCTGGTTCCTCTGCCTTTTCTAAAACCAGCTTGAACATCTGGAAGTTCACGGTTCGTGTATCGCTGAAGCCTGGCTTGGAGAATTTTGAGCATTACTTTACTAGCATGTGAGATGAGTGCAATTGTGCGGTAGTCTGAGCATTCTTTGGCATTGCTTTCTTTGGGATTGGAATGAAAACTGACCTTTTCCAGTCCTGTGGCCACTGCTGAGTTTTCCAAATTTGCTGGCATATTGAGTGCAGCACTTTCACAGCATCATCTTTCAGGATTTGAAACAGCTCCTCTGGAATTCCATCACCTCCACTAGCTTTGTTCGTAGTGATGCTTTCTAAGGCCCACTTGACTTCACATTCCAGCATGTCTGGCTCTAGGTCAGTGATCACACCGTCGTGATTATCTGGGTCGTGAAGATCTTTTCTGCACAGTTCTTCTGTGTATTCTTGCCCCCTCTTCTTAATATCTGCTGCTTCTGTTAGGTCCATACCATTTCTGTCCTTTATCGAGCCCATCTTTGCATGAAATGTCCCCTTGGTATCTCTAATTTTCTTGAAGAGATCTCTAGTCTTTCCCATTCTGTTGTTTTCCTCTATTTCTTTGCATTGATCGCTGAGGAAGGCTTGCTTATCTCTCCTTGCTGTTCTTTGGAACTCTGCATTCAGAGGCTTATATCTTTCCTTATCTCCTTTGCTTTTCACTTCTCTTCTTTTTCCAGCTAAGTCATACAGTGACTCACTTAGTGGCTCAGTCACACACTTGATAATGTAAGGAACAACACTTCTTGAAACAGGCAATATAGAAAACGATAGCAGTAATAGTAGAATCATAAGTAAGAAGTTAAGTCAAGAACTTCTAGTAGGTGTAGCCCAGTGACATCTCCATGTCATCTGACTTAGTTTGCTAAATGACTATAGCTTGCTGTTGATATCCTGGTTGTAGATCCTGAGCATCTGATCTTGATTCAAAGACTGGTTATTGAGATAAGCTTTAGAAACAAACTCAGAATGTCCTTTTTAACAACTTAATTAAACCTCTTAGCAATGTAACATAACCACAAGGAACTATCTCAGGAGTGCGTCTTAGTAAATACAGACCTTAACTTAAAAAACTGGAACTTAATATTCAGTGAAACATAATAGATGCCATAGGCCTGACATCAGTTAGGTGGATTTTTCTTTTAGAGCTCCCCAGTATACGTTGAGATTTCTGTATATGTCGGGAGACAGTCTTTTTATTTACCTGATAAGGCTGTTCAGAACCCAAGTGTCTCCAGCTTCTGGAGGGATGAGGCAGAGAGAAAAAAGGTATAATTTTACCCGTAGGAGTAAATCACTAGATTGTTTTAAATGACCAGTAACTCGAGGAGAAGTGCTTCTTTATATCTGAAAACACAGAGTAAAAATCAACAATATGTCAGACAAAAAGTCGTGAAAATTGCGGTCATATTTAGCAGTCTACTCCATCCCATGCAATTGATCCCTTTGTTCTGCTGTCCTTGCCCAATGGCCAAGGACATCAGTGAAAGCAGTAGTCTCGAAGAAACTCATGAAGCTTTTGTGAATGTCTGTATGACCTGTCCAGCAAAGTGGGTGCCCTGATCACTGGAGATTGTGGAAAGCACCTTTTAACCATTTTTTCTATTCTGAGATATTAATTCTGAAGCCAGGAAAGGCATTATCAAATAAAAATGAGGTTTGTCAGGGAGCCAGGAAAAGCCAAGTGGCCACGTTGGACCTCTCATAGCCCCAACCCTTTGGTTTATGGCCATTTTTAATCCATTTTAAATTCCCTGAAGAGGCGTTAACTTTTGTAGAAGCAGAATGAGCTGTGTTCATATGTGCTGTAGTCTGTTATCAAAAGCCACATTCCAAGAAAACTTTGTTCTTTTAATCAGTGAGAGAAAACCAAATTCCAGTTTGGTAACAGCTTATATTCACTGTGAAACAATAGTTATTCACTTAGTCATAGTCACAATAAGACTTCAAAGGCAGTTTAATGTCTTAACAAACTTGTAGCATGCACAAAACTCTTCTTTCACTTGCAACACACCTTTTTGCACTTTCTGTATTCGTCACTTCATTTGTCCACTTAGAGGACAGCCACCTGTACGTTTAGACTTCCTTTGCTTTTCCTTAATAGAATGTAATTCCATTCCTTATTACTTTTTATTAAAAACACACATCTTACTTTTCTTCAGAAACCATGACTTGTACTTTACATCATCATTCTGTCGATTGGTAAGGATAAATCACCCAAAGTTATATCATTTATAAAAGTATCTGCACAATGTCTCTGTTAATTAGATCAATAAACAAACATCAGTATCATGTATCAATACAATAATGATTATTTCCCAGTTCACACAAGCCTCGAATTCATTTACTTTAATTTCCTTGAATTTAGAATTGTTTGATTTGTAAGCACTTACTTCTCTTTAGGCCAATTAATTAGAGCTCATTGAACCACTTAGCCTTTAGCAATTTTTTCCAAGGATGGAGACATACACCGAGACACACACAAATCTGGACAGACAGAAACCTCACAGTTTTCCACCTGAAATTTAAATTGTCTCTTTGTCCCTTTTATTTTCTTGGCTTGAGTTCCAGCTCATGGCTGGAGTCCCGGATCGAGTGGGCTGTGTATCTCAAGGACATGATAAGAGTTAACTCAGGTTTTTCCCCAGGCATGTTTCTGTTTCTCAGGCAGGATCAGAGCTCCCCAAAAGAGTATTTTCACAAGTCAAACTTTTAGTAATTACATGTGCAAAAGGAACCAGTTTTGCAATTTCAAAAAGATTCCATTTTACCTAGTTTTCTCCGGAGTCTAAAGAATACACATGGCCATTCAGGGTTCAAAATGTCATTTCTCCTTCATGTAGTCATAGCTTCATAGCTAAAATTTAAACCAGAGAGTGCTCAAATTGGCTCTGATGACAGGGGTAGACTGATCGAGAAGATGTCCCAGCAGGGATTATCTCTCTGGGCAGGTGAGGTCGTCTCTTAAAGCAAAGAAACCCCATATATAAGGGATTTTTAGGCCTTGAGGATCAAAATTATCCCAGTTTTTCAAGATATTATTCAAGGGGGGGTGGTGGTTCTGGACTGTTAGGCCCCATCTGTAAGAGAGAAAAAAGCAGTGCCCAGTGCCATGGCTTTTTTCTACCAGAGGTGTCTGCCCCTGCTCTAGACGGGGTTGGAGACTGATTTTCCACCTAAGCTTCCTTCCCTGGCCAGAGCTAACCTGTCTCTTACAGGTGAAGGTGTCCTACTCCCACCCCCCCTCATTCTACCACCCAGGCATGGTGGAGATGCACCAGGGTTAGACCTGATGGCATCCCAGATTGATGTCCAGGTCCTCACCATTAAAACCTTGGTTTGATTTCCCTTTTATTCCGGCACCACCTGGGGTGGAACAGAGTAGTTTTCCGGATGCTCGCCGAGCCAAGACCACTAGGGGAAGCACCCAACTTCTGTGTACCTGCGCACATTCCTCATAACAGTATAAGTGGCAAGTCATAAAGGGATGAACAGAAAACCCAAGACATCCTCCTGAGAGTGGCCACACGAGTCTATTTAATAACAAAGGAGGCGATGGAGGGCCCGCCTGCGAGGAAAAACTAATCCTTCATATGCATGGAGTGCCAACATCATCCTTTTGATTCCTGTCCCTCAGACTGTACAAAAAGAATACCTAAGGAGTTGAGACAAGAGCCACTGGAGGGCTTCGTCTGCTCTGCTAAGAGCTAGCGCTACTAAGGGAAGAAGCCCAATGCACTTTCAATCTGCCCAAATCTGGGGTGTCCCAATCTGTGTCCTCAGGAATCTCATGCTCACCAGCAATGCCTCAATCCATATAGTCCAGAGGCATAGCCACGACAAGAACTTGCCTGTGTGTCTGTGGGGTCAGGATGGTGATTTCCAGTCTGAGAGATGTCCCTGGAGCTAGAGCTCCAGCTCGCTCCCTAAAGTGCTCCTGTCTGCAGTGTCCTGTAAAACTTGGAATGGGGGCCTTGCTAGAAAAGCACAATAACAGCATGGATTGCAAGTCCCTTGAAAGTCTACAATCCGGCACACGAGGTTAATAACTTTAATTCCCCAAGCAGATATGAAATGGTCAGAGGGACCAGGAAAAGCTGACTGGGGAAAAGAAGTTCAGTCCACATGCTTCTGATTTAGTAAAGTAGCTGCTGCTGCTGCTGCTGCTGCTGCTGCTAAGTTGCTTCAGTCGTGTCCGACTCTGTGAGACCCCAGAGTTGGCAGCCCACCAGGCTCCCCCGCCCCTGGGATTCTCCAGGCAAGAGTACTGTAGTGGATTGCCCTTTCCTTCTCCAATGCAGGAAAGTGAAAAGGGAAAGTGAAGTCACTCAGTCGTGTCCAACTCTTAGCGACCCCATGGACTGCAGCCTACCAGGCTCCTCCGCCCATGGGATTTTCCAGGCAAGAGTACTGGAGTGGGGTGCCATTGCCTTCTCCGTAGTAAAGTAGAGACCACAGTAAACGAGCAAAAGAATCTCAACTCTGAGTGTTCTTACCTTGTCTTGAAGATCTTGGACAAGCCCCCAAGATGATAACCTAGCAGTCAACGGTGACCGATGCCACTGGATTCATGGTGTCTGAAGAAGAAGATATTACTCTGGGGCCAAAGACAGTCTCAGTCACTCAGAGCTTTGTGTATATTTTATTTAAAGTGAAGGTGACAGAAAAAGCTTCTGACACAGACATCAGAAGGGGCTCACTAATTTAAGTGGGGCCATATATACGTCTCAACTAGCCTCTGAGAATAGACAAAAAACATCTCAAGGATGTGAGCGTTTTGCCCAGACCCTTTCCTATAGCATACATCCAAAGCTCAAAAAGAGGAATGTCCTTGAACCTGAGATACTGCTCCCTACAATGCCTACTTGTCTTAGGCCAAAGAATGTGAAAAAGCAAGCAAGCTTGCCTCCTCCTTAAAGGGGCTTTAGGCTTGGACTCTTTATCAACCTGCTGGGACAGGTAAGTATACAGTTAAAATCAGAAAACTCTAATGTGGTAATGGTGGTGAGTAAAGCATTTGTATAACATACCACTGATAACTCATATAAGTATATCACTTATAAATTCAGTATGAAGGTCAAAAGATAAAATATCAAAATAATGATAACTACAAAATGAAATAATGGAACCATGTTTGAAGAATTAGATGACAGTATGATACTAAGTCAACAAACAGAGAGACCCAATGAAGAGCTACAAATTATTTTTTTTAAAGGAAACTAACATAAATTCTGGATTTGAAAACGAAAATAATTGAAATGAAAAATTGATAGGTTCAATAGCACATATGAGATGCTGGCAGAAATAATCCATAAACTTGAAGATGAATTCATAGAAATCAATGTAAAAATAAAGAGAAAAAAATGTTGAGGGAAAATGATCTAAGGCATCCATTCATTACACCATCGAGTATGGAAGGAGAGAGACTCTCAGAAAGCAGGGAGAGAAAGGGGAAGGAGTAAAATTACTTGTAGTCGGAATGGCTGACCGGCAGGTCAGAGCGAAAGGGAGGCGCAGCGCAGGGCTCTTAGGGCGCCCGGCGGCAGCCGCGTCCCTCTCCGGCCGTATGGGCCTGAAGGCGCCCGATCTCGTCTGATCTCGGAAGCTAAGCAGGGTCGGGCCTGGTTCTTACTTGGATGGGAGACCGCCTGGGAATACCGGGTGCTGTAGGCTCTTTGCCTTCCCTCTCCTTTAGCCCCCGCCCCCACGTCCCAACTCTTGGGCTCCCGGACCCCAACCCCTCCTGGGGGTGGGTGGCCAGGGCACCGACTCCCGCTGCAGACCTGGGGTGCCTCCGCGCGGCCCGCGAGCCCCTCTGCATTTGGCTTCCAGGAAACCAGAGGACCGTCCCGCGGGTCTCCGTCTGGGGCTCCCTTGGCGTGCCTCAGGCAATCCCCGGGAGGCTGCACCAGCTCCAGCCCCAGCCCCAGCCCCAGCCCCAGCCCTACCCCCAGCCCCACCCCCACCCCCACCCCCCCATCCTTGCAGGCGAACGCCCGAGCTCGCGCGCATCTGCGTGCACACACAGATATATGTGCACAGATGGTGCATGTATCTTGTTCAGTTATACTTTTGGTGGATATGTGCCTGGGAGTGGGACTGCTGAATCATATGGTACTTC
The DNA here is from genome assembly GCF_019923935.1 of Bubalus bubalis. NCBI lineage: Eukaryota > Metazoa > Chordata > Mammalia > Artiodactyla > Bovidae > Bubalus > Bubalus bubalis. The sequence continues at coordinate 6,204 of NC_059175.1, read as the reverse complement.
TAGGTTTAGATCCTTCAGGAACCTCCATACTCTTTTCCATAGTGGCTCTACCAACTCACATTCCTACTAACGGTGGAGGCGAGTTCCCTTTTCTCCACATCCTCTCCAGCATTTGTTATCTACAGACTTTTCCATGAGGATCATTCTGACTAATGTGAAGTGGTACCTCGTTGTAGTTTGGAGTTGAGTCTGTCCAATCATGACTGATGTGGAGCAAGATGACCTTTTTAAAATGCAGATGCAGTTCTATCACCTCCCTGCTCCAACTGCTCTTGTATTTTCCCATCATAGTGAAGATATGACCAAATCCCTTCATTGCTTGGTCCCCACTTTCTTCTCTGATTTCTTTTCACTGGAATGCCCTCTGCACTCTTTTGGTTCCATCCCATAGGGCATTTTTCATTTCTTGAATGTACTAAGGTTCCCTTGTCACGTAGCCTTCCAAGATGCTATTTTACCTGCCTGAAATTCTTCCTGCATCTCAACCCTGGTTTACGTTGGTTCAACCTATGGATCTCAACTCAATTATTAGTCTGAAAAGCCTTCTCTGACATCCAGTTTTTGGTGAGGGAAGAGGCTCCTATAGAAGTTCTCAAAGGATCTGCCTGTTATTTATCATTAGATTAGTCGCAGGGAAAGAAGGAACTGTGTTTCTTCTTCTCTCCGCATTCTATTTCCAGAAACATATTGCATGCCTACTAGCTCATAGTAGGTGCTCAATATTTATTCAGTGTGTGAAAGACAGAAAAGTTCTGTGAAGCCTCAACTTTTCACTTGGCTCAGCACTTTTGATCTCTTTGTATCTTTGTCGATTCAGTTCTTTTCTTTCTTCTGTTGATGTGCACACTATATTCAAGGCACGATCTAAGGCATGAAGACATATCAATAAATATAGGTTCTTGCTTTCCAGGAACTCGTACATCATATTTCTATAATTCAGGGTTTTTTTCTTTAATGCTCTAGAACAATGTGAACTTTTAGTATTATCCATTTTCATTTCAAAGAAAGATCATTTTACTTACATAGCAAAGGTGGAGACCTTCCAACTTTCAGTCCAATACTTATACCTTTACCATTTCAGGCAAGTCTTGTGGTTCCTTCTGGAGGTGTGTGGCTCTTCCAGAAATGTGAAGATCTTCCATAGTCCTCAGACTTTGGTGTCATTTGGAATCATTAAGAAAGTTTCCAGGTATAGGTTCCAGACCACCACCTCAAAGAGTCAGTAGCGAATGGAGTGGATTCCAGGAACATGCATTGTTAACCAGCATCACTGGTGATTCTGTTGCTACAGACTCAATGCAGTGGGCAGGGCCTGGACTGCCCACTGGGTCTGATGTGGAATGGAAAGAAGGGCTTCCCCCCTCCACTGTTTCTAGCCTTGTGACTAGAAACGGTCCCCAAACAAAAATCAGACAAACAAGATAATCCCAGATGGTAGTCCATGAGATGAAGGAACTAAGCAGCTGGTTGAGATGGAGCCAAGGGGAAAGGTTGCTCTTTTTTTCTCCACCTCTACTCCTTTCTTCCTTGATGCCTTAGTGATTCATCGTGGAGATTTGAAATAAAGTTCACAAGAGTCATATTTGTCGAATAAAGATTTTGCATTGAACCAACTCTAAAAAATGAAGAAAGTTTCACCTGCCACATGTTTCTTTTAAAAAGTCAATTGCTTTTCAACTCTGGGGTTTCTCCATTGCCTTGTTCAAGTAGCCTTAATCGGAAAAATAAAATATAACTAAATAAAGATTTAAATATACCAACAAAGGAAAGCTTCCGTTTCTTAAATCATCTTTCCACTTAGTAGAACACTAGCTCTTTTCTTTGTGTTTTGACTAGGCAATTAGTTGTATCGTGGCTCAGATGGGAAGGCATCCGCCTGCAGGAGACTCAGGTTTGATCCCTGGGTCGGGAAGATCCCCTGGAGAAAGAAATGGCAACCCACTCCAGTATTCTTGACTGGGAAATGCCACGGACAGAGGAGCCTGACGGGCCACAGTCCATGGGTAGCATAAAAGTTGGGCACAACTGAGCAACTAAGAGCAGAAGTATTTCCAAGGGCCACATTCAAGAGATTTGGAACTCTTGCTTGACTCCCTCATGTTGACCATGTTGACTAGGCAGCAGATAGCAGCTGATTCATCTGTACAATTAAAAAAGAATGTGTCATTCTGTTCTATACTTTTCTGTACTGTAGGCAGAGACTGTACAGAGCAGATGTCTGGACTTGTACAGGACTTTCGGTCCTTTAGAGGATTACAGTGGCACCATCAATGCTTGCCAGAGGTGGCAGGAAGGCGGCCCTGGAAGTTTGAGTCCAGACATGTCCAGTGTTTTAGACTCATATATCAGATGAGTCAGAGTGCATTTACCCTTCACTATGTCTCCATAGAAAGTTGCTTTGGGTTTGGAGGTACACACACACACACACACACACCCTGCCGCCGAGACAGGTCAAGAGCTAGAAACCACAGGTAAGGGAGACGGAGAAAGAGGGAGAGAGAGACAGCAAGAGGACACGCAAGCTTCCCAACCCCCGGCCTCCACACCCTCCCCCTCCACTCTGGGTATCCACCCGGCCCCAAGTCGACCCGACCCCACCCTCACCCACCGACACACTCACACACACTCTCACACACTCACCCTCTGGCCTGGGGGTGGGGGCTGGGTCTCGCCTTAGGTAGCCAGGCCGAAGGGGACCTTTGAGACCTCGGCTTCGAGGAAGTCTTGGGGTCCCCACGGGTGACCGCCAGCCCCAGGGCACCGCGTCCAGCCGGGGCCCGGCCCAAGGCTGACGCCCCCTCCCTTGGGGAAGCTGCTTCTTCCGCGTGGCCTTCCTCTGAGGTGCGTCACGGGCTGTGCCAGTGTGTCTGTCTCAGATCCGATGCCATCCTCTCTCCCCTGTCTGTCTCCTGTTTGCTGTCTCTCTGTCACTCGCTCTGTGTCTCCATCTGTCTCTGCCTCCCTGTGTGTGTGTGTGTGTGTGTGTGTGTGTGTGCACGCGCGTGCACATGCGTCTGTCTGTCTGTCTGTATCTCCCTCTCGCAGTCTTGGAGTCTGTCTCTGAACTTTCATCTCTTTCTGCCTCTGTCTCTCCTGACACCCGGCGGCCCGTCCGTTCCTCTGGCCCCAGCCTCTCACAGGTGCTATGGCTCTGGCTGACGAGCTTGCGACGGCGGGCTGTCGACTGTCTGTGTGTCTGTCCGTGTGACTGCCTGTCGCTCGTTTGCTCTCTCAGGAAGGTTGTGTGCTTGTCCGGAGGCGTGGGGGAAAGGGGGGGGGGGGCCTCGGTAGGGCGAAGGGGCGGGACTGAGGCGCTCGGGAGGACTGCGCCTCCGTGGCTCCCGGTGGGTTTGGGCACCCGGCAGGTGTCCGGCAGGATGGGCGCTCAGGGCCCTGGCTGGGCTGCGCCTAGGCCCACAGGAGGCTCAGAGGCCCGCGGGCCGCGGGGGAGCGGGTGGCGGCGGGTCCGAAAGCCAGACACCTCTGGGCCGCACGGCCCTGAGCAGCGAACGGGATCCGGGGAGGCCCGGTTCGCCGAGCGCAGCCGGGCCTGGAGAGGCCCGGGGTGGGAGGGCACCGAGACCTCCGCGCCCCTCAGCCCACCCCCCAGGCCCCGCACGCACGCACGCACGCCCGGCATGCCGCTGGGGGTCCTGGAAGCCCTCCGGGCTGCCGAACCTGGCCAGGCGTTTGCTGGCCACGGGGCGGCGGTGTTCGGGGGCGTGGCGGCATTGGCCGGCCGGAGTCTGGTCGCGGGTCCTTCGGCTCAGGTACAGCGCGCGCCCCCGTGGAGAGGTGCGGCCGGCTGGCCCGACCGGCAGGTCAGAGCGAAAGGGAGGCGCAGCGCAGGGCTCTTAGGGCGCCCGGCGGCAGCCGCCTCCGTCTACGGCCATACCACCCTGAACGCGCCTGATCTCGTCTGATCTCGAGGGCTCACATTTGATGGTGGGCTTGTCATCTCGTACCTCTTTCTCGTAAAGCTGGCAGCTGAGGGAATGAGGGAAGTGTAAAATTGAATAACAATAGACTATGTGGAATCTGTGAATCTGGACCTCTGTGAATCCCTAGGTCTAAGGAGAGACTGGCAGCTGCCGATGTGGAGTATCTGTCCCCATGACCACGTTTACGTTATCAAATGTGCCATTGACCGCCCTCCCCCCACCCCGGGGGGCAGGGACCCCCACGTGGCAGCCTCCAGGCTCGCTCTCTCCAGCTCATCCACCCTCTACAAGTTTCCCCAGACCCTCAGTAGGAGTGGGCACTGCTGCGGGTGTGCGTTGTGTGTCCTCGTGCCCCATGTGACGTTGCACGACTAACCGCACTCTGTGTTTGCACCCTTCCTCCCGCGCTCATGGGACCAGGCAGCGTGGCGGGAACGCAGGGGCTGGATTCTGCTACAGTCAGGACTTGCTCCTGATGTGCTTCGGGGTGAGTACAGGCCGGCCTGGTCCTGCGGGGGCACGGAGCCCACGCCCCAGGGAGTGGAGGGTCAGCGGGTCTCCGGAGGTTAGCCTGGGAGAACCCTCACAGCAGAGAACGTGACCTTGGTGCCCCACTGCCGCCGGAGTGGTCAGAGCATGGCCAAGGCCCCTCGCATAGGGACGCGTGGGTATCCCTCCCACAGTGGCAGTGCTGCCGGCCACGCCCTGCGTGCACGTTCTCGGAGGGAACAGGGCCCAGACCGTCAGGGTTCACGAGGCTGCCCTGCCCTGGACCTCTCCGTGCAGAGGCCAGCATTTCACACGGAGGTGCACCGGCATCTGGGGCTCGGCGGCCACTAAGGGGCCACCCTCCCTTGCAGGTGCTGCTCTGGGTGGTCCTCTGGTGGGTCCGGCCCTGGGGCCCAGCCCTGCTCGAGCAACTCTGAGGGCAGGAGGCTGTCTGCTCTGTCCTGTTCACATCTCAGCTAGAAAGCTGGATTGGGCTTTTGAGGGTTTTTTTTTTACCAGCAGCTTTTAGCTGTATGTCAGAATCAAGTCAGCCACAGAGTTCTCTCCTTGATCTGCTTGGTCCTCCATGTTTCTCTGAATTCTCAAAGCAGCTGAAGCCCCAAATGGGGTAGGGGGTGGGGGTGTCAGGAGGGGCAGGGGCTGGGGCACCAGCTGCCAACCCAGGACTGACTTTTCTGTGTGTTTGTTTCCAGTTTACCTGCACGAATTCTCCAGATGTTTATACAGCATCCAGTATACAACAAAGACTACATTTTGAACTCGATGTCATCTTTACTCTGTTAATACTTGTTACATGGATCCGAAGATATTACAGGGTTTTTAATTAGTGAAAAATTCATGAAGACCATAGAGAAAAAATATTTTAGAATTTAATGTTTCTGATATTTATGTAAACTTATGACTTCATTTATAGAATTACTTCCTTTTTCTTGTATATTCAGGCTATGAATATCCTTTCAGATCCATTCATGTTCTGATACCTGGTTTCAGTCTTTCAAATGAATGTACTGTAGTGCTTGTCTGTATAAATCCTATGAACAAACACAGGGCTTTTGTAAATGATGCATTTATTGTCATTATTCTTGTTTTTCAATGTTAAACCATGAGAGAAGGGGTTTTCCTGCGATTGTAAAATCATCATGACACGGTGTGCATTATTATCCTTCCAGAATGTAACCAAGCTCTCCAACAATCACTCTGAAATAAGCAAACTTAATTTCAACCAATTGTTGGTGGATGTTAACGACTGGCCTAAACTGTACTTTTTCTAGCAAGAAATGGTTTTTGTCCACAGCGTGAAGTGATTTAAAGGTACTGGGTGTTAAATGTGAGCTTCTAATGAAATTTGGGCTGAAAGGATGCCTAGAAGACGACTATGAAGATCTCTCCTGTAACCTAGTCTCTGTGGACCCGGATCCCTCCTCTCCCGTGAGACTCTTTGGGGACCAATCGCGATGCCCTGCACCTGCTGCAGAGCCATCGAGCTGGACAGTGAAGGTGCCACTTCCCAGACAGACAGGGTAGTGCAGCTCTGACAAAGGCCTTATTTTTATGTAAATCATCTTTTTACATGTTTGTAAACATGTGTAAAGAATGGACCTAGGCGTACATTTTTAGATTGTGATGACATAGCCATTCTGGATTGTATAAATAGCAAATGTAATCTTTACTTTTTCAGCAGCACATTAAAAAAGCCAGCAAGAGATGCGTTCAGGTCACAGTGTGATATTTATTATGCAGCTGGTATCTTGGT